>NC_084474.1:52762504-54113004 GCF_027409185.1 Cynocephalus volans | reverse complement strand
CTTGGAACCTTCCACAGGCTAAGCGAGGGCCTAGGGAATGCAGACCTTTCTTGGGGAACTAAATAGGAAAAGGGATTATAGAAAACACAAGGGAAAAGAGAGCGTTGAGAATGCGGCTGGAAAAAGCTGAGTTAGAGCCCATTGTTCCATACACTGGTGTGCAGGGGCAAGGTGACTTCTGACTCAATTTCCTTCCCTGAAGGCCAGAGCCATGAGGGCACATACTCAGCTTACCTTCCTGAGGCAAAGCTTACCTTCCTGAGGCAAAGCTTACCCTCCTGGCATGTGAGGGCAGTAGGGACCTAAAGATGGCCATGACCAACCCTATCATCTAATAGATGAGGAAGCTGAGGCCCAGAGGTGCTAAATGACATGCTCAAAATCAGACGGAGGATGGGCGGTGGGAGTAGAATTAGAACCTAGGACCCACCTAAGAGAAATTGGTATAACTGGCCTTCAACTTCTACCCCCAGCACCACTCTGACACACATACACAGGTTGCAGGTGACCTTTCTGTGACTTCCACACCCTAATAAGAGCACTTGCTGACCTGAGTGCACATCTGCATACAACTGTGGGCTCCTGGGATGCCTGGAACTCTCTCGGGGTAATTACAGTAACCCCTTTTTGCTGCTTAGCTCCGGGCCAGGCTCAGGGCCAGGTGCATCAGCTCGCATAATTCTTACATGTTTCCATAGAGTGACAATTACTGGGGAGGTCCCTGCACTTGCCCAAGTCATTCAGTTAGAAGGAGGGAGAGGCAGGATTTGTGTCTAGGTCTGCTGACTGCAAACCCATGCTCTCAGCCATGTGGGGATGCTGCCCCTGTGTAAACAGGACCTCCCTCCCTGGGATCGTCCCCTGAGCCTTCTCTCCAGGTAGAGGGTATATTTTTTGGCAGAAGGGGACAGTTAAGGCTATAAAATTTGAAAAGTATCAATCCACATGCAAGTATGCAGGATGCCCATGGACCAACACAGGAGCCATGTAGATCCCTCGAGGTTACCTGAACCTAGATGGGGCAGTGGCCTGGGGGGTGGGGGTGGAGTGGGTGTGGGGCCTAAGACCAGGGACAGGAGACTTACTTTGCAATGTACACTATTTTATATCTCTCAAATCTAGTATTGTGTGCATATTTTGCCTTTTTACAAATAAAACAGATGCTTAAAAAAAAAGTCACCAAAATGTATTCAGAAGGGCTGATGACCCCAAACTGACCCACAATGCATGCTTTTTGTAGCACAAGCCCTGTGACACCAGCCAACCTCCAGAACCAGCCAAGTGCTTCATGCTTCTGGAATTTACTGTAATAAATAATAACCTGTCACCACCTTGGCAGAGCAGTACAAGTGGGTTCTCACATCTCCTAGCCCAGTTCACACTTTGACTAGCCTGAAAGTTCCACTCAGCGGGGCCTCAGGGTTCTACCTTCCTTCTTAGCATCCAGGAAGACAGGCAGAGGCCCAGGAGATGTGGGTGTCAACAGCCTCCCCCTGGCCCCACAGCACCACCCTCTGTTGCTCTCATTGTCACACTTAACACTACCTGAAATGCTCTCATGTATGTGTTTGTTCCCAGCCCACTTCTCTCCCCAGTAAGCAAGCACCATAAGATCAGGGACTTGATCCTGTCCCCAGCACCTAGAAATGTACCTGGAACATGGTGGGCACCCAAGGAACCTTTCTGAATAAACGAGTAACACAGACTCGTGAGTTGTCAGTGTAGAATTGAGGACCTACCTTATAGAACTATACTGAGAGTTAAATGAGGTGGTCTGTGATGCAGGTAAAGCACCCAGGGATGGGAGCTTTGAGCCTAGCACAGTGCTTTGCACACAGGAGCTTAAAAGATGTTGAATGAATGAATGGACAAACAAATGATGATGACGAATCATGATTCATGATGAATGAATGAATGAATGAATGAACGAATGGATAAAAGGAAAGGGAACTTCAAGATCAACTAGCCCAACCCAAATATTCGAACACAAGTTAAGTGGCCTTCACTCATCTCAGCTTCCCTAAGAAACGAAGAATGTTATACCCCTCATGTGGTTATGAGCCAAATTTGGGGGTCTCCTAAGCAAAAGCCAAGCCCTGCCCCAGCCCAGCAGCCCACAAGAGCATTCAGACCCCTGTAGACTGCCCCACTCCTCCCTGGGCATCTGCAAAATAGAACATGAGTCACTCCCTCCCCACTGGGCAACAAGGTTTGGAAAGATTGACTTTTGACACTCTCGGCCCACGGACTATTGTACCTAAAGAGAAAGAGAATGCATTCTAGGCATTCCAGAATATTTCAAGGAACAGCCAGGCTGCCTGGACAGCGTCTTCTGCTGAGGTCTCCTGGGCTCCTGCTCTACCAGACTGGCTCCTAGGTTGGCCTCTGGCCCTTCCACCATCCTGCTCCTTCTAATGAGATCCACACCTGGAACTGGCCTGGAGCTCCCAGGCCACCAATTGGATGGTCCTTCTGGGATTGCCATTTTGGCCTCAGCTTTTGCCTCTTATGCCTCTTATATTTGGTTGCTCTCCAGCCTTGCCTCTGCCTCCCTTCCCTCCCAGCATGCCCTAAGCCCAGAAGAATAAATACCCCAAGCTCCTCCTGGAAGTTAGAAGTGGCAGCAGAGGTGAGGATGGGAGTAGAAGGAGGTTCTCTTGTGGGCGCTGTTCACTAGCCACTGCCTATAACAAGTGCCTCTGTCAGTTCCTATTTCTTCCACGTGATGTGCACATAGTAGGTTCCCCAGCAAATCCCCACTGAGTTGAATTTCCTCGCATTCTCTTTCTTCCCAGAAGTTCTTTCATTGCTCTAATTCAGCTACCTGGCTGTTGGTGAGCACAGGTATTTAACAGAGGCCAAGTACCCAGATCAGCTGACAGAGTGAGAAAGAAACCAGAACAAACATCCCGAGTGACTATTTTCCGCCCACTCTTGCAAAAGCCAACCTCGCCTGTGAGCTCCTGTGGGTGCAGAGACCCAGGCAAGGACAGGTGCTGCCCAGACCAATACCCAAGAAGGAGGGGGTCTGGTTTCCAATTCCAAGGGCAGACGTGAGTGGGCCGAAGGACAGGGAGATGAGCCACAGAGACTGCACCCTCCCCTGTGTGGGAACAGGACAGTCCAGTGGTGGGTGGCAGATGCCAGAGTGTGGCCTGGGAAAACACTTCTGATTGACACTTCCTGGCACACCTCTGTGGCTTGGTACTCTTCTGTTCCTGAGACATAGGGGTGCTTAGGAACATTTTAACCCAGAGGCAACCATGGAAGGTTTTGTCTTGATCAAGATTCTTCTAGCTGAGGGGCTGGCCTGTTGCTCAGTTGGTTAGAGCGCAGTGTTGTAACACCAAGGTCAAGGGTTTGGATCCCTGTACTGGCCAGCCACCCAGAAATAAAATAAAACCCAGCCACATGGCTCCTCCTAATTCCTACACCTCCCTGCCTCTTGAGACCAACCAGGGAAAGAAGATTGCGTTGAGCTTGGGTAACCAGGTCACAGAAAGACAATGAGGTGGGCCTCGGAGACAGGTATCAGGAACGAGTGTACCTCTGGACTCCCCTTCTTGTCCTTCTGTCCCTGTTTTCTTCTAGGCTTGATTTATTCTCATCTACTGCAGACTGATTTCCTCCGCACATAAAGTGAAACCTGGCTTCTAGCAGCTCTGAAGCTACTTTCAGCCCCTACAGAGAAACAAACTGCCCTCTCTCTCTGTGCTCCCAAGTTTGAAATTTCCCGAAGAGGACTCTGACTGGCCTGTTGGGTCAACAGGGTCAGTGCTCTCCTGGCCAGCCGACAGTGGGCAAGGAGAGAGATCCGTAGTTCCCATTCAGTTTCTTGTAAGAGTGGTGGGAGGTGCCAGTTCCAAGGCAAGGGGGTAGGGAATCCTTTCTGGACACACAGTGCCCAACATCCACTGCAAAACTACAGAGAGCCAGAAAAGTCTCCAAGTCCAGGCTCCCAAAGCACTGTGGGCCAGGATCCCCTGGGAGCTCCCAGGCAGCAGGACTCGGAGCGGACACTCCGAAAGGAGACCAGGTGACAGGGAGGGACATTAAGAACAGACCCTGGCACGGTAGAAGTCCCTAAAACAGGCGGGGAGGGGACACGTGAGCATGAAGGACAAAATGCTCCTGAATTCCCGGGTCTGGGGTGAGGAACCAATGAGAAGGATCTTCTCCACTCTTTCTTATAAAGTGCGTCTGCATGGAACTTCAGGGTGCACGTTGGAGACCAGTCCTCGCACTTCCTCCCAGCTTGTATTGGACCTATTCCTGAGTAACAGATCACCCCTAAACTCAGCTGCTAAAATGACAGTTATCATTCATTATCCCTCACCTAAGAGTCAGGATTTGGGGGCTGCTCGACTGGGGGATCCCGGCTGGGGGTCTCTCCTGGGATCGCAGTTTCACAGTGGCTGGGGCCGGGCCATCTGGAAGGCCGACACACTCACATGTGTGCGGCCTGGGCTGGGGGCTGCCTCAGCTGGGCTCTGCACGTCTGTGTGCCCCTCCACACGGTCTCCCCAGCATGGAGGCTTCAGGGTAGACAGACTTCTTCCATGTTGGCTCAGAGCTCTGAAGGCACACGTTCCCAGAGACAGGCAGAAGCCACGTCACCTTTTATGATATAGCCTCGGAAGTCACACAGCATCACTTCCACAGTGCTTGACCAATGGAAGCAGTTTCAAAGGTGCACCCAGGTTCGGTGGGATGGAGCATACCCCGTCCATGGGAGAGCCCTGGCATCACACTGCACAGGGCCGCTGGCATCACACTGCACAGGGCCGCTGGCATAACACTGCACAGGGCCGGCTGTGTTGCCCGTGCTACTCCTTCGCAGTGGCAGGGCTCAGAAACAGGAAAAGAATCAGGGCAGACAGTGTGGTTTCATTCCAAGCTGGGCCTCCTTTTTGTTGTAATTCAAACAACATAAAATTTAAGGTAAAAAGTGAAAGTTTCCCTACCTGCTACCCAGAGGAATCCTCTCTTAATGGTTGGATATATCGATCCTTTCAGATCCTTTTTCTAAGCACTTACAAAGATGTATTTGAGTATTGATGTGCTGGAAATTCCCCCCTGGCCCTCCAGGCCCCTCTCCACACATCTGCACCCTCCCTGTGCCCTGGGAGGCTGACCTGCAGCAGCAGCTCCTTTGCCTCTGGCTCCCAGGAGATGGGCAGGAGGCAGGAGGGGGAGGTGAGGGTACTGACTTCCGTCTCCCTCCCTGGCTGTCTCGGTGGGCTGACTGTGTCCCTCAACTCCTCTGAGGTGGCTCCCCTGCACTGCTCTCGCTGTCTCTAGGTTCCAGCAGCGGTAATGGAGACCCCAGTGTTATGCCCTACAGGTGTACTTCACCGGGCCTGGCAGTTTCCCTATATCCTGCCCACAACTCTATAAATATCCCTTTTATTAAGCTCTTCTCAAATTACCCAATACAAGTGTGCCCCTGGTTGATACAATACAACAAACCTCGTAGTTCTACATGGCATTACGCTATGCATATTATTTAGCAAACTAGCCTTTCTCACTCCCTGTATCATGTATATCTTTCCATATCGGCACGTACAAGATCCACCTCACTCCTTTTAATATTTGCATGTCCCATCTGGAATGCATGTACCCTAACTTGTGTGACCTTCCCCCATTGATGGATATTTAGATTGTTGCCAACATTTTTCCCTTTATAAGCACTGACACAATGAACATACTCGCATGTGTCTGTCTCTCTGACCTGTGCTTTGTTGGGGTAAACTTGCCCGATATAACTTAAAGGTTAAAGGCTGGGTGCTGGAGTCACATCTCCCTGGGTTCAAATCTCATCTCCTCGACCTAATGGCTATGTGACTGTGGTGTATCTAACGCCCTGACACTTCAGTTCCCCCATCCATAAAAAGTTGATAATACTTTCCCATAGGGCTTTTGGGATGGGCAATCTCACAGGGTTGACCCAAGGATTTAATGATATAAACCATTAAAACATCTAGCACATTCAACCTCTCTAAGGTTCAGTTTCCCCATCTGTAAAATGGTAATATTACTTCCCTGGTTGAGTGGTTTTGAAGATGAAATCTCATAGGACTGTAAATATTGAGTGAAATAATCCAAGTGAAGCACTTAGCACCCTGCCTGGCTCACAGTAAGTGCTCCATAAACATTAGCTCTTATTACTATTGCCTGTAATCTCTGTAAGTTCGATGTTTTATTATAGGTGTTAAGGTGACTATAAGCTTTACAACAGTTATATTTTATGGTGATTATGGTTCTTAGCAACTAAAAATATTTGCTTAGAGTAATCTAGGCAAAAGACTTAAATAGGCCGTTTAGGCATAGAAACATACATAGAAACACAGCTTATTAATTCGTTCCTTGTTATTTCCTGTTGGGGAAATTAATCAAAGTTCTTAACTGTAACATGTGATTGAGTGTTTGGGGGCTGGTGCGTGAATGGGATGGATTGCTTTAATGATTATTCCCATGAAGAAGAACTCCACCATTCTATTTTCCTCCACCTGGCTCTTTTTGCCAACATACACATTTGTTCCTTTCATAACACCTCACCAGTCTGAGAGCCAGCAGAGGACACAGCGGTGGAGGAACCTGTCCTGAGTCCTTGAACTACCAGAACCTGGAAATATTAGTTTGGAATCCTAATCCCGTGGAACATCCCGAGCTGCCATAAACATCTACAGAGGCTGGGTGTTTCACAGCTGTTAAAGAACAGCCTGTGGATTTTCGGAACCGACCCCTCTGCCAGGGAACTGCTAGTTTTAACTGCAGTTGTGACAATTAAGCAAGAGACCTACAAACATATTGCCTAACACCCATCTGTCAACACCCAGGCTGTCCACAGACTTGTGGCTGCCTTCTCATAGAATCTGACATCTCTATTTGGGCCATCTCTCTGACAAAGTGTTCCTATCCAGAGAAAGTTCACCAGAAAGCAACAGGCATTAGGGTTTGTAGTCTCACTGTCCGCTAGGGCAAAAACCACTGGGACAGCCATCAACCACGTGGAGCTGGGGAGATTCAGGACGAGGCTGTGGGTGGGGTGGGGCGCTCTTCCTGCAGGGCCCCTTTCCGCCCCACCCCGCCCCTGTTCCTGGCACACAGAAGTACGTGCTGTGGCTGGCGGTTTGCTCTGAGAAACTGGGACCAGGCCATGGGGTGCTCAGGCCAGCACAAACGGAATGTGATCCTGCATGCTCAGCCCTCCACCAGCAGGAAGCTGCTTTCCTACGACTCCCGTCTGGTGCTTCTCAAGCTCCAGTGTGCATCAGACCACCTGAGCGGGTAGGGAAGGAAGCTTGTTAAGAAAGCAGATTCCCAGGCCTGACCCTAGAAACCCTGACCCTGTGGATGAGACTCTGCATCTGAGAAACATCATCCATGTCACAATCACAGGCTAGTGGCCAGCTCGTCAAAACTGGCCCCCCAGGCAATGTCTTTAAAATGTCTGTGCCATCACTGAAAAATTGGGAGATCTCATGTAAAAATTTTATTTCCATCCAGAGCAGACAGGCCCACGTCAGCATGACCACTGGGCAGTAAGAAGCCAGTGCTGAAGAACATCTGTACCTTGCGACAGAGATGGTCTCCCTGTCCCCCACATGGGCATGCACACATACAAACAGGTGTGTTACATGTGCCCCTTCGGCCATGCCCCATATGGCCTTTGAGTTTGCAACTTTGCTCCACCCTGCCGAGATGAGGAGAAGTAGAAGAGGCCCAAAGAACTCGCTCTCTTATTTCCCCAGCTGCAAGCAAGTGGTATTAATGTCCTGCTGCCTGGTTTCCTAACTCCACTCTCCTATGTCATCCCACTAGAATGGAACTTCCACAAAATCAGGGCCTTTGTCTATTTTGTTCTCTGCCGTCTCCCCAGTGCCTAGCATGGTGCCTGGCACGCAATAGGGGGTCAAAATATGTACTGAGCAAATCAAAACCACAGTAATACCACTTCACACCCACTAGGATGGCTAATCAAAAAACTGAAAAGTAGCAAGTGTTGATGAGAATGTGGAGAAATCGGAACCCTCATACATTGCTGGTGGGAATGTAAAATGGTGCAGCACCTTTGGAAAACAGAGTGGCAGTTCCTCAAAATGTTAAATGTAGTGTTACCACATGATCCAGCAATTCCACTCCTAGATATAGACCCAAGAGAAATGAAAATGCGTGTTCACACAAAAACTTGTACCTGAAAGTAGCAGCACTACTCATAATAGCCAAAAGGTGGAAGAAACCCAAACCGATGAATGGACAAACAAAATATGGTACATCTGTACAATGAAATATTATTCAGTCATAAAAAGGAATGAAGTACTGATACATGCTATGACATGGATTATCTAAGCAAAAGAAGCCAGACACAGAAGGCTGCATGTTGTATGACTCTATTTATATAAAATACCCAGAACAGGCAAATCCATAGAGATAGAAAGTATATTAGTGGTTGCCAGGGCCTGGCAGGAGCAGGGAATGGGAAATGACTACAGGTGGCCCTTGGTATCTGAGGGAGACTGGTTCCAGAGACCCCCCGGACACCAAAGGCCAAAGATGCTCAAGTGCCTGATATAAAATGGTGTGGTATTTGCATACAACCTACACACATCCTCCTGTATACTTTAAATCATCTTTACATTACTTATAATACTCAACACAACATAAATGCTTTGTAAATAGCTGTTAGGCTGTATTGCTTTTCTATTTATATTATTTTTATTGTTGTATTATTATTGGGAATTTTTTTCCTCATATTTTCGATCCACAGTTGGTTGAACCCAGGGATACGGAGAGCCGACTGGACTTCACAGACACAGAGTTTCCTTTGGGGATAATAGAAATACTCAGGAACTAGAGAGTGGTGATGGTTGCACAACACTGTGAATGTACTAAATGCCACTGAATTGCACACTTTTAAAATGGTTAAGACGATGAGTTTTATATGTATTTTACCAGAATTAAAAAATATTTGCCCCCTCACAACGAGGCACACCACCAGCACCAAGGAGCATGCCAAAAACATCACCTCCAGGTGGGTGGCCCACCACAGCCACCACAATAGCCACGGCTGCCGTGAAAGTGGCCAGACACCACAACCACCACGCAGATGGCCCATCAGTCACTGGAGTGCTTTGCCACAAGGAGAGTCACCAGTAGAGACCACAGAGAAGAAGAGGATGTCTCTCCACAAAGCCCATTCCAGAGTGACAGAAGAAGCATCTGCTCTACAATAATATTGGGAGACCTGAACACACCTCTCAGCATTGGACAGATCATCTAAGGCAACAATCAACAGAGTAACCACTACTCTTTCAGAAGGAGAGAAGAGGGCCGAGCCCGTGGCACACTTGGTAGAGTGCTGCGCTGGCAGCGCGGCGACGCTCCCGCCGCGGGTTCGGATCCTATATAGGACTGACGGGTGCACTCACTGGCTGAGTGCCGGTCACGAAAAAACGACAAAAAAAAAAAAAAAAGAAGGAGAGAAGAAATCTAGGGTTATCAGAGGGTGGAGGGGGGAAAGGAGAGGGGGAGAGGGAGAGATTGGACAAGGGGCATAAAGAATAAGTATGATTTATAACAATACACATACTAGTAATATTGATTTTATCAACATATGTCAGTGTTGAACCCTAAAAATATGTATAATCAGTTATGATTCAATAAAAATTTTCAATATATATATATACACACACATATATATATGGGATGAATGAATGAATGAATCACCCACTGCCAAGCGTGCCCCAGAGACCAGGTACCGACAAGGAAAGCCTAGATTGCCTCAGGAATCTCCACCACCCCCGTGCCTCCCCCACGCCATCTGTACTGGGAGAGCAGACTGGGCCCCGGCTCCAAGCTGAAAATGGGACAGAACAAAGTTGCTTTCCTCTCCAAGTCTGTTTCCAAATCTGGAAAATGGAGTGAGCAGTGACACGACCTTTCAGGCTTGTTGGGAAGACTAAGCAAGAGAACATAATTGAATGTTTTCAGCACACAGTAGGCCCACAGTAAGTGCTGCTTCCCTCCAGGTCCTCAGCAGTGGCAGTAACACAGGAAGGATTCTCCCTGCCCACACAGCGTCTGACCTATGGTGGGCTGGCTGGACAGACGGATGAAAGCTGGGGGAGCCTGGCTCGGTCTGGACATTTGCCAGTGGGCAGAGGACAGCTGCTCTGCAGGGTGAGTGCTGAGAACACAAAAAGAACAAAGTTCTATCTGGCAGGTGTCTATCAGATTAGTAGACCCCACAGCCTCCGTCACAGTGCTGAGCATAATGTGATACTCAGTTACTAAATTTCTTGAGGATCAATGAAAGCACACCTACTTTCAAGCAGTGGAAACCTCATTCCCAAAAGATGGTCCCTGCCATAGACTATGCCACCTCAAGTGATGGGGCTGGAGTGGTGGGGTACAGCAGAGCAGGGGAGGTACCGGAATCAAGTTGCACAGGAGAGTGGCAGAATCCCCTGGCTCTGTCATTAATGGGGTGGTCTTGCACTTTGATGCTCCTGGGCTCTTGTGAGGATTTAAGGGGCCCCTTTAAGTAAAGACTAGAGTACCCACCCTGGTATTATTGTATAGCCCTGCCAGAGACCACCTTATCGCCAGGTGCTACCACTGAACGTGCCAAATTCCTTCCCCACTGCACCACCTGGCTGCCCATCCATGGCAGACAGAGCTACGTGGACTTCTGTGGCCAAACTGGGGAGAGGGTGCCCTTCCCTCTGTCATGCACCTGCCTAGAGGCGCCCTAAAGAACTCCTGTGCCTCAGTTTACGGTTATCTCCTTGACTTAGCTCCTGCTGGATGGGGAAGTTAAAGTACCTAACGCTGTGGTTCTCAACCCTGACAGCCCAATAGAGTCCCCTGGGAAACATGTTTAAAATATCAATCAATGCCTGGGCCCCACCCCCAGCCCAGTGGAATCAGAAATTCTGAGGGCGGGGCACAGGCACTGTGGTTTTTAAAGCTCCCCCGGTGATTCTAATATGTAGCCAGGGCTGAGAACCAGTGACCTCGATTTTTATTTACAAAGATCAGCTGGGGAGTGTGGAGGACAGAGACGATTCAGGGGAGAGCTGTGAGGGCCTGGCCCACTCTAGAGACATGAGTGGAAAAGAGGAAGGTAGGGATTCAGGAGAATGAATAAGGGAGCAGGCAGGGTTAAAACAGAGTAGGGAAAGTTTGGAGGAATCACCAGGGCAGCTGAAGAAATGCTCAGACCTGGGCCCCACCCCCAGGGATCCTGATTTGACTGTCCAGGCAGCTGATCACTGGGGAGGGTGTTAAAATGACCCAGGGGATTCCAATGAGTAGGCAAAGCTGAGAGCTGGAGCTCTAGGCTATGCCACAGCCTTTTGCCTGAGAGCCCCACCAAGCAGGTGTCCAGGTGGCCTCCACCCAGTGTTGACAAGCCATCCGTGTTTCTCACCACCTGGACTCTGGGGTGAGGTCTTGAGCAACAACAATTTCCATCCAATCTAAATTCGAACAGTGGCACACCCAGCCTCTCCTGGGAGAATGCTCAAGTGGAGCTGCCCCACGGGGTGTCAGGCCAGACAGCCTTTCGCGACTTGTTCCCAGGGTGCTCAGTGTGTTGAGCTGTCTCTCCTCCCACCAAACTGTACTGGCACATGGTTTATCCAGGTTAGCATTTTCTGGTAGAAGTTATGCTTTTCTAAAAAGGAAGTAGTTTTTCTAAAGGTAAGTGTAATACATGATTGTTTTTCCCCCAGAATATGAAGTAGGAAGTGAAAATCACCCTGAATCTACACAACCAGAGGTGACCCCTACTGAGAAAGAGCAAAGAAGCCCCTGACAGCCTGGAGCCGGCCTGGTTCTCACAGCTGGGCCTTGGTGTTCCCTTGAGCAGAAGCAGTTTCACAGAATACCAGCCAAGGCTACTGTGACTCTGAAAATCAAAACAAAACCAAGACAAAAACAAGAGCATGGTCCAAACCACAAAAATAATCAATCATCCCCCTACCCTGGCAGATGAGTGGCTTGTTTTTGCTGTTGTTGTGTTTTTACCACTTACAGCCTCCCTCCGTTCATCTTAATAAGAATTAAGACACTCCATCATAAATTACCCCTCCTTCCTGGCAGCAGCCAATCCAGGGCAAAATTCTACTTCCTTGAACCACCCCCCAAAAGCTGCTACCAAGGCCAAATCTTATAATGATTCCTTTCTGGCAGCCTCTTCCTGAGAAGCCCCACAGTTCCCATGGTGTGCCTTCCCACTCACTGCAATAAGCCAGTGATCTCAGCCCCACATGTGGCCCTGGTGGCCCTCTGGCTGAGGAGCATCAAAACCATAGATTTTTGAAATATATCCTTCCAGACATCATTTCTGCTATGCACATAGATATATTTTTATTTTAAAAATGAGAGACTATAATTCTATTTTGCACTTTTTAAAAAATTGATAGTCTCTTACGGATCTTATCATCTTAAACAGCTGCACCTCTTGTTGTACAGATGTTGTAGTCTCACTCATACCACTTTCTAATTGTGTGCTGATGTATTTCTTTAAGCCGGTTGAGTGTAGGTTCTTATGCTTTTTTGATGTCAGCCACGGGCTGCTGGCTCTTTTCGGCACATTCTGAGAGCGATCACCTCATCACCAGGCTTTGGGTGTGGAGAAGCAACACGTGAGGGTGGACATACTTCCACCATTCTCCATGGGGCAGAGCACGGGTCCTCTCTGATATAGTAGGAAAAGTGGCCACAGACGCAGAGCCAAGCTTCCAAGCTGGCCTGGAAAGGAGGTTCTCGCTCCTCAACCCAAAGTGTCACCACTCAAAGGTCAGGGATGTTGGAACCCATTTGACTGTCAGCTTCCAGAACATCCACTGCATTAGAGGGGATTCCATTTGAGATAATAAGGCTTAGAAGCCATTTGGCAGATTTATGTTTCAGAGGAAGGTTCTCCAGGGCAGTGAAGCCAACAAAATTCTGAAACAGCAAGTTCAGCTCTGTTAACTATTTCAACACAAGTCCATTAAATCAATGCCAGGCAACGGGCCTTGTTCTAGCTCAGTGCCTCTCAGCCCCTGCTGTGTACCCAAACCACCTGGGATCTGCTTACAAGGGAGTCTTGATTACATACATTTGGGGTGGGTCTGGGAGTCTGCATTTCTAACAAGCTCCCAGGTGTGAGAAATAAATGTTTGTTGTTTATAAGCCGCCCATTCTATGGCATGTTTGTTATAGCCGCCAGAGCTGACTGAGACAGCCCCTTATCTTTTCCCTTCTGGGGAGGGTATTGCATTGGTCCTTGCATTAGTTTCCTGTGGCTGTTGTGACAAATTACCATAAACTAGTAGCTTCAAACAATAGAAATGTATTCTCTCCCAATTCTGTAGGCCAAGAGCCAAAGTAAAGGAGTCAGCCGGGCTGCACTCTCTCCAAAGTCTCCTTCCTCACCTCCTCCAGCCTCTGGTGGCTCCAGGCCTTCCTTGGTTGCGGCTGCACAACTCCAGTCTCTGCCGCCGTCTCCACATGGCCTTTTCCTCTGCATCTGTGAATTCTCCTCTTCTGCTCTAATAAGGTCACTTGGCATTGGATTGAGGACCCCCCTGGATTATCCAGGATGATCTCATTTTGAGATTCTTCATTACATCTGCAAAGACCCTTTTGCCAAATGTGGTCACATTCACAGGTTTGGGGGGTTAGAACCTGAACCCCCTAGAGACCTGTTGCATGAGTGTCCTGATTGCTCAGCCCCCATCTGGACAGACTTAACGATCCTCTGCCTGACTGATTTTCCTCTAAGCTGGAGTGTTTGGACCTAACTCAGAAGCCCTCTCTCCCCTCCAGGAGACACACTCCCTGGTGCACACTGGGTGGTGGTGGCGGCGGGGGGATAGGATTCAAGTGCACTGGAGGCAGGCGTGGTCCTTCCGTCCTCAGAGTCATCTTCGCAGACATCAGGCACGGGCTCATTTCCGTGTGAGGGTTTGCAGCCTTCCAACCCACCCAACTCTCCCGTCAGGATGGTCCTCACCCCCTCACGATGGTTCTGCTCAGCCAGCCTGCTGGAGATTTGGACAGTGGGCTGATAAAGACTGGACTGGAGATGTGGGAGGAAAGTGAACGGGAGAGAGAACGATTGTAATAGTAATATACTAACAGCTACCAACACTGACATCGCTGACCAGTACCAGCTGCTGTGTTTAGTCTGTCACGACTATTGACACTATAATCCCTGCAGGAAACCAGGCAGTAGCTGCTCATACCCCCACTTCAGTGGTGAGGGTGTCAAGGCTGAGAGGAATTAAGCAAGGTGCCCATACCTGGTAAGCCTCAGAGCCGGGATTTGAACCCAGGCAGTCTGGCTCCAAAATCCACACTCTAACTAAGAGGAGACATTGTGTGGTCTGGACGTCTCTGGAGACTTAGAGGAAGACATGAAAGAAGAAAGGAGCTTCTGAGGAGGTGCGGGTGGAGCTTGGAGTGCCTCTTTCTCGACTTTTGGGTGATGGACTGTGCTTCTTTGAACATACTTTGAGCAGAGAGACTGGGCTGCGTGGGCCCTGGCCTGCATCACCACGTCCAGCGTCCGCCTCCTCCTGTGTCTCCCATCCAGCCAACATACGTGCGTTATCAAGAAAGTGAACACGTGATTGAAGTTCATGGTTAGCTCTACCCAACCCCCATTTTCTCCTCACCACACACAGAACTGAAAGTTTCTTGTCACCTTACTGCTGTGAGGTGCTGAGGGAGAGGCACAGTGACCCAGGGCAGGGGATGTGCAAGAGCATGAGAAATTCCCAAGGCTGAGAGGGGAGGATAAGGAAGGCTTGACCCCTTCTGTGAAGGGAGAGCTGAGCAGACTAAAGGGGCAGAGCCAACACCTTGTGTCCCTTACAGGGTTGGGGGAACACCATGAGGGCCAATGTTTCACAGTTTTACCAAACTCAACCAACCACACAGGCCAGATTTATGAGGTTGGTCACCAGGGAATGTGGTTTTTAGTCTGTCCGGAATTACCAAATGAGACATCCAAGGGCGAGGACTGGGGACAATTCCCAACATGCTAAGACCACTGTGGCCTGGCCCACACAGCGTGTACTCAGCCCTGTGGGAGGAGGGCTGAGAGCCTGGGAGATGGAGTTCCTGGCATGGACACAGAAAAGTACAGCTGTTTCCTTTCAGCATTATTCTCTAGTGCAAATTTCACAGTCATAAGCCAACTCTCGGAGGTAGGGGGAGAGGCAGGAACCTGACAATATAGAATAGCAGAGTTGACAAGAAATATTTCCCCCGAGCTAGACCAGAATTTTCCTGGGCAGCAAAGACTAACAGAATGGGCCCGAGTTTTAGAGTCAGAGCAGCCTGGGTGGGATTTCTGGCCCCACCACTTGCTAACTGTGTGCCCTGAGGAAAATTCTGTAACCTCTCTGGACCTGTTTTCTCTTCTGTAAAAATGGAACTAAAAGCACCACACAAGATTATCAAAAAGATGCTCTGCTCATAGGCTGTCTTTCCTTCCCTTCTCAGCACTCCAGTGAATGTTCTGGTCCCACATTTCAAGCTGAAGCCTCCCATGAAGTCCCCCCTGGTGCTTCCTCTCTCTCCTCCCTGTTCACTGAGAAAGGACAGGAGGGCAGCTCCTGCAGCCCGGGAGGAAGGTCCTGGGGAGAGCCCACCCCATCCAAGCCAGCACAGCAAGGGGCGGCGAGGTGGTTGGTCTGCAGCTCACGCTGAGCCTTCACACAGGCAGCTTCCAATTGCCTTCTGGGGAGACACAGCTGGACTCTTACCCAGCGACCCTTCTCCAGGGCTCCTGGAGAGCAGGCGCCCACACCTCCCCTTCCCAGGGTACCTTGGGGTGGTGCACAAACAACCAGTTACCCAACTAATGCCCCCAGAGTGGCACCTCAGCCTTGCAGGCCAAAGGTATTCAGTGACATCAGCCCCAGAGAATGTGGGGGAATTTGGTACGAAGCAGGCTGAACGGCCAGGCCTGCAGGGAAGGTCAGCGCGAGCTGGGGAGTTTCCGGGTCAGCTGAGGTGTGGAGCAGTGTCACTAAATCCTGGGCATCGGGGTGGCCTCTCAAGCCCAGAGGAGCCAGGCAGGCATGTGGTCTGGGGGCCCTGGGGCACTTGGGATGTTGCCACACGCAGCCTGGCCTCTCCTGCATTGGCGACTGCCCCAGAAGGCTGAATTGTTTTCAAGTTGTTTTTGAGGCTTCCTACTTCAGCTGTTGAGCCCCACCTGTTCCCTCCAGGGAGACACTGCTCTGACAGGAGCCGCTGGGGCTTTTCCCAGGGCCCCAGGTGGCAGCCCTGGAGGCAGGCCGCAGGAGCCTGGCCTCTCCGGAGTCCCCTGCTAGCTGCCCCTCCAGAACCTGCTCCTGCCCTTCCCCGACTGGGGTGGATGCGAGGCACCCTTCAGGATGCCAGTTTGAGCAAATAAAAATACAGGATGGCCAGTAAATTTGAAGTCCAGATAAATAACAAATACTTTTTTAGTATTGATGTGTCCCATACAATATGAGACATACTCATACAAAAAAGTATTTGTTTACCTGGAATTCAAATTTAACAGGCCATCTGGCAATCCTGGCCCCACCTCATCTTATAAATTCTGAAAATATCCCTCTTCTCTGCTTCTTATCTAAAGGGAGACACTTAGAAACATGGGCACACACAAGGCATTAGTGTTTTTCATGTTATTGCAAATATTAATCTGGTTTTAAAACTCTGGAACACTATTGATCTTTGCAACCATTTCTTAAACAGAACTTTTTATTAACCACATATTTTATAGTCATCTATTGTAATAAAAACCTCCAGTGGGTAATTTTTTCTTTGCTTTTCTTTCTTGTTTTTGCTACCCATGTGTGTTTTGGAAATGTCCTGCTAGTATATAGGAGACCACTCCTCTTACCTAATTATCGATGCTGTTGAAGGAAAACATCTTTTTATCTTTCTCTTCTGTTCCTTTTATGAAAAGCCTAGCCACCAACGCATTCCCTGTTTCCCCTAGAAAGGGAAGCTGCTAGGCAGGTCCCAGCTTTTTTGAGGAGGGGGGTGATCCCTGGTAAATGACAGACGCCCTGGTATACGCATAGTCTTGAAAATATGCTCTGGACTTTGAGCATGTGAGTTTCAAGGCCCAATTCTACAGGCCAGGGCTGGGGGGAATCTCCGGTTGGGTATTCTTGGGGCTGTGAGAATGTATCCCCTCTATTTTTGCCTCCTTCTGCTCCTTTTCCTACCTTCCTACAAAGGAATAAAAATGCCAATGTTCCAGCATCCAGGGTCACAGGATGAGGGCGTAGGGGGCACAGCTCCTCCAGGGCAGGCACAAAGGTGCCAGGTCTCTGCCTCCGGGCATGTGGCAGGGACATGAGCCACATTCCAAATGCACCTCAGCCTGGAGGGTCTGCTCTGGCTGCCCCTCCTAGGCCCAGCTGCTCCTCTAAGTCACCGGGAAAGAAGCCTTGGGAACATCCTGGCCCTGTCTGTGGCAGCACCCTGGCAAGGGACCAGCTTGGGGCCCTTCCTGCCCTTTTCTGTGAACCACCCAGTTAAGTCCGGAAGTTCAGAAGCCAGTCCTCTGACGTTGTCCCTCCTCAGCCACCGACGCAGGCAGAGCCTCCTGGGCTGGCCCTGTGGCTCCCCAGCTACAGCTCCTTCTCCCCCCACCCGCCCTGCCTCTTCCCACGCCTCCCTCCCAGGATTCCCGAGGACTTTGTCAGGACTTTGCCTTAATGAGGCAAAGTTGCCACATGCCAGCAGCACACCCAACTTGGCTCATGGAGTGTGACGACAGCTTCCATGCCACCCAGGGACAGCTCCGTTGAGCTCCCAGGTTTACAGCAGGGCAACAGCTTGTCGGCAGTCACCTACCTTCCCTGAACACTGACTGGGAAGGGTTTTCTTCCACCTTTCGTCTTCTTCATCTGTTAGTAAGCTCGGTGGTTAAGCTCTCAGTCACAGACTGAGATTGCTGGGTTCAAATCCTGCCTCTCCCCTCTACTAGGTTGAGTTACTTAACCTCACTGTGCCTCAGTTTTCTCATCTGTGAAAGGGGGATAACAACCATCCTGTCTCATAAGGCCATTGTGAGGAATAAATGAGGTGATGCATGTAAGGAGCTTAGAAAAATGCTGGCATATACATAGCAAGCAATTAGTAAATGTCAGATGCTATTGTCTAGATTTGCCAGAAGTGCTCTGTGGTCATCAACACTTAGTCCCTACAATGGGCAGCACACTGTCTGTGTTAGCCCGTTTCTGTTGCTTATAACAAAATACCTGGAACTAGGTAATTTATAAACAAAACAAAATTTATTACTTACAGTTTCAGAAGCTAGGAAGTCCAAAGTCCAGGGAACACATCTGGTGAGGGTATTGGTGATGGTGACAGTGATGGCAGGGTATCACATTTTGAAATGGCAGAGCAGAGAGAGAGAGACAGACTCTCCTCTTCTTTCAAAGTCCTCAGAACCATGCCCCTGACCACCATTTTTAATCCATTCACTATTGCACGTCGTACAATCCAATCACCTCTTCAAGGCCCCACCTTTCGATTACCATAAAAGGATTTCCCACCCTTTTAACAGTCACAGTGGGGGCTAAGTTTCTAATACATAATACTTGGGGGACATGATTCAAGCTTCAATGAGTTTTGGGGAGACATAATTCAATCCACTACACTATCCTAGTCACTAAAGAGGAGACATTAGAAATTGAAGCTGTAGTCCTCATTCTCTGCTCTTAGGCACCCTTGCAGAAAACTTAAAAGCACCTGCATAGTAGATTTCTGTTGTGTGCTGTGGCCTCGTTTGCATGAATCCTTTTCATGCATTTCCTGCATCTGGGGAAAATCCCACATTAGATTCCCATATCTCCCCAAGGGAGAGGGCAGAAATTCAATCCCAGCCTCCATTGGAGTAGGAACAGGCACATGACCAGGCTCCACCAATCAGAGGCATTTGTGTGAGACCTCGTGGAAGAAGGAGGTTTCAGGCACCTCAAGGGCAAATGCTCTCCTTCATACTTTCCTACACTTTTCTGTAGAAGGTGTTGTGGATTGAATTGTGTTCACTCCCCAAAAATGATTTGTTGGAGTCCTAACCCCTAGTTCCTTTTTTTAATGTGACCTTTTTAGGAGCTAGGGTTTTGCAGAAGACCAAGTTAAGATGACATCATTGGTGGGAGCCCTGATCCAATGACTGGTGTCCTTATAAAAAGGGAAAATTTGCACACAGAGACAGACACACACACAGGGAGAACACCATGTGAAGATAAAAGCAGAGGTCAGAGTGATGCTTCTACAAGCCAAGGAATGCCAACAATTGCAACAAGTCACAAGAGAGGCACGGAACAGATCCTCACAGTCCTCAGAAGGAACCAACTCTGCTGACACTTTGATCTTGGACTGCAGGCCTCCAGAACTGTGAGACAATACATTTCTCTTGTCTAAATCATTCAGATTATGATGCTTTATTACGGCCACCGTAGCAAACTAATATAGAGGGAAAGCTCCTATGTGTTGTGTCTTATGCAAGCTTCTGAGAGCAGGGAATTTTGTCTGTTTTATTTATTGGTACATAGATGGTGCCCAGGAAATGTATGTTCAATAAATGAATGTCTTCTTCATAGTTCACAGTGCAGGGCATACAAAACACAGACAGATCCAATATTCAAAGATCCCACACTCCTCATCCACTACCATCAACCTCAGCTGGGGTCCGGGGAAAGACTACATCTGTCACTCCCCCTGCAGACATCTGCAGAGCCCACCTGTGCAACTGTGCCTCTGGAGCTGTGTGGGCAGCAGGTACTAGCAGATGGCTGTCCAGCCTCATGGCTTTCAGGCCTGAACTGAGAATGGAAGGGACCTTCAAAATCCTACTCCAACTCTTTCATTTTAAAACACAAAACCCACAAGGCCCAGTAAGGATTTAAGTAACTCCCTGGCTGGTCTCTTTCTACCTCATGGCACAGCCACCCAGATGAACCTCAGCCTTGGCTGAAAGATGCATTCTTTTTTTCCCCATGCTTAGGAGGGTCACACTAAAAAGTCATTAATGACAGGAAAAGCCTCTGAATTCTGAAGAGAAGTAATACTTATGCCTCTGATCAGTACAGTGGTTCTTGTTAATAGTTCCCAGCCTGATTTCTTTCAGACCTAGTCTAACTTCTCTGTGGCAATGGTTTGAGGTAGGGAAGAAGGGTCTGCACAGCATAATCAGCTATTCTAAGTGTGGTTAGGTTGGGGATCTTCTCTCATTTGGCCTCTGAGGGTGTGAGTGCATACATGTGAGTGTGTAAGTGTGCACGTGTGTGTGCATGTGCATGGGGGAGAGAGAGAGAGAGAGAGTATGTGTGTGTGTAGGGGAAGTTTGGACCCAGGAAGGCCCTTTCCCAGAGAAAGGGGCTGCGGCGCACATCCTACGAGGCTAAGCTGCCTTCCCTGGCCTCTCTCCACCCTCCTGTGCAAACCAGATAATCATGAGGACTGAAGCCGCCCAGATGGGTCACTGGGAGTCCCGCAGGCCCTGCCCAGCAGGGTTCAGCCTGCAGGCCACACCCAGGCCTCCCTGGGAATGGGCCTCCTTTGTGTTAAGAAACTCGAGCCTCCTGGATTCCACATGGGGCCGGGTGTGTCCCTCACAGACAGCCTTTGTGCCTGGGAGAAGGCTGGCCCCATTTACGCTGGCAGAGATCCAGGCACTGCCCACCTGCAGCCACCCGCCCGGGGCTCCCCACCTTTCCTCTCCAGCTGCGCCTCCCTTCCTCACGGGGTGTGCCAGAGCATGGCCCTGGGAGCCCCAGCCCGAGGCTGGGATGACTCCAAGGACTGCTGTCATGGAGAGCAGAGGGCTCTGGGGACAGCCCACACGCTGGGGCAGGCTGGAAGGACAGGGGCTGATGGCAGGCCCAGCGTGGGGCCCTGCGGCTGCCACTCTGATGCAGGCAAGCCTTCCTTTTGCCTGGGGAGAGGGTGGGACACAGCATGATCTGCCTTGTTGCTGGGAGACACCATCACTGAAGGTCCACGATTATAATTGCAACTGTTCATGTTCCCTTAAAAAATTAAATTAAAAAAAAAATGCATGAGAAATCTCATGCTTGTCAGAGTCTTCCTCCCCCGCCATCAGCTCCCATTATGAATCCGCGGCATCTTCTGCTGAGAGTTAATTACATGTTGTGTGAAAGATACAGGGCTTCCTTTAAAAATGTTTCTTCTTGATGGGTTCTAGCCCCTTCAGCTGCCTTCCTCTGCTTCCTGCCTGTGGGGCAGGGAAGAAGGGATGCTGTGAAGGGGAGCTGGCCTGCCCTCCCTGTGCCAGCGACAGCCCTGCCAATCCAGGTCTCCTTTCCCACCACTGGGAGAGCCGGCTCCTGCCCTGCCGGAGTGCTGGGATCATGACAAAGCACAAATGGAAGGCGTTATTTAAGTGCCAACACTTCCCCCTCTGGAGACTGTCTCCTTCCACTCTCTTCCCGCCAGTGGGAGGGAGGGGTGCAGATGGCTTCCCAAAGCCACCTATGTGAAGGCTCAGAAGGGGAACACAACCCCTTCCAGGAGGTCAGATGCAGAGCTTCGTAGTTGCTCTTATTCTTGGTTCTTTTTGTCTGATTGCTCCCACACATAGACAGGTATTTCATTCTCAGGATGGCTCATCTTTTCTCCTAAGAGGCTATGACCCACTCCGGAAGCAACAAGTGTGGACTAATACCTTGAATGACTGCCTCTTTGCAGTGTTGAATTTCACCTACTTATGAGACGGCAAAGTTCACAGCTGTTGGGACTTCTTGGAGCATGTTACAACTCCCCCCCACCCCACCCCCGTCTGACAAGTCACAGCATCTCAGGGCTCAGGGCCTTCTCGGCCAACCCCTGTCCTGAGCCAGGGCACACCTTAAAGTGGAGAATTTTCTACTGGCCCTGTATATTGCTCCCTATGCCAGTCAATGAAGGAAACCTCCAGGTTGTGAGTTAAAAGTAATCATGTCTGTAATTATGATTCTCAATACCTGCACATGGAATACTTATTTTTTTAATGGGCAAACCTAATTGCTGGCTGATGTCCTCCTACAGCTACCTTTCTTCATTCTAAACTAGCTAGTGTAGAGTCTGGGAACATGAACTCATTTTAATTATTAGCTTTGCAAAAATTAAGAAGAGCAAGCTGCTGCCACAGGATTCCAACATAAAAAACAATTATGCATTTTATATTACGAGAACAACTTGCTTTGCAGTTTCTCATCTTAGGTACAACCAAGAGTTGACTTTATAAAAAGAATAATTTCTCTGTTTATTTGGTTTTATGCTTCAAATCACAGTGTTGAGGATTGAGGGGGATGAGAGGGCCTTAACTGCTAGTCTGACAAACCACCCTGGATTACTGATGACTGGGTTGTCCACAGCCACAAAGGCCAGGGGGTTTCAAACTCAAATGTGCAGAGCCTGTTAAAATGCAAATTCCTGGGCCCTGGACCTAGAGATTGTCATTTAGTAGGTCTGGAGTGGGATCTGGAATTCTGCATTTTTAAACAAGCATCATAGATTATTCTGACGCAAGTAGCCACCCAGCTACCTGTTGAGAAACTCCACAAGGGGTTATGGCTGCGGCTTATGGGGAATCAGCTGAACACCAGCAGCTGCTGCTCTCCTCCCAACCAGAACTGTCCTGGAATATATATTCCAGAAAATTATTTATATATATACTTTTTAAATAATATAACTTCTTCTTGGTTACAAAGCTAATGCAGAGAACATATAATACTATGATAAAAATAACAAAATAATTTATAATCCCTCTGCAAGGAAGCAGAAGCTATGAACCTTACGGTGTTTTTTTTCTTACATTTTTTTTATAAAGTTGACAACATACTGAATATATAATTTTATTTCCTTTTTTCCCCATTTTATCAATTTTTTTTCCTGGAAATATTTCTAAAGGCTGCATAATATCTCCATCATGTGGACATGCCTTATTTTAATAGCCATTCCTTAACTGTTGGATGTTGAAGTTGTTCCCGATAATTAATTATGTAAATAATATTGAGAGGAATATCTCTGTGCATAAAGTGTTATCAACATTTTTGATGACTGCCTTTAGCTGGAAGTGGTCATTGGATTAAAGGATATGTATGTTTTGAGGCTCCTGGTAGGTATACTGCCGACGTGCTGTCCCCGTCTAGCCCCTCGCCAGCATGTGTGGAACGCCTTTGTGTTCACTACACACTCCGCCATGACCTTTTCAAGGTTCATCAGGGGTATCACTCTTGCCATATGTCATGGGTCTGGTTTAGTGTTTTCCTCAGGCTCACATCTCACATAGTAGAAGGGCACTCAGAACTTAAACTTAGCATTTTTCTTCAAACTCTTAGATTGCACACAATAGAATAAGTATTTATTAGGTTCTTCCAACACCTCTTAGATTAAAGCTTCATTCAGCAGCTCACACATACCTGGTGTCAGGGCAAAGGTCATCTTTGTGAGGGATTAGGCCTCAGACTAACTTATGGTCAGGTCCCCTCAGCCCTGTGGGATGGGTTGGTAGGTTGTGCTACTATCATTCCTTACTTCTAGAAATATTGGGCTTTTCTCCAGTGGCTTCTGAAAGGTTGCACTCTCAGGGTGACCTTGATCCTGGGCAGAACCTGGACCTAAAGAACCCCACATGGAGATTACACACTTAGGGAAGTTGTTACCCCAACAGTTACAAAGTTACATTTTAAGCTGTTCTTTACTAAGTGTGCTCACCGGGTGCCGCTTGATTCTCTCTGGTCGTCACAAGAGTCCTACAAGGTAGGTTGTGATATGTGATATAATAAGAAATATATATTTGGTCACTTCCACCTGGTTCCTGGCACAGAGCTTCTAAAACCCTTGTAATTTCCTTAAAGATAGCAGTGCTAGGTGCATCTTTTGTTCTAACATTTGGTCATTGACCCTAGTTCCTGACGCAGAGCTCTTAATACTTTGGAATTTCCTGGGTGATAGGAGTGTCTTTTGTTCTAGTGAGGTGACTCTTGCTAGGCTTCTGGATGGGGGCTGGTCACCAGAAAGACCAAGCCATGATTAGAAGCTTGGAACTTTCAGCCCCACCTCCCATTCTCCAGAGAGGGAAGAGGGACTGGGAATGGAGTTAATAATTGATCATGCCTACATGATAAAGCGTCCATAAAAATCCCTGAACTATGGGATTTGGATTGCTTCTGGGTTGCTGAACACGTGGAGGGTGGCACACCATGAGGGCATGGAAGCTCTGCACCGCTTCTGTCATACCTTGCCCCGTGCATCTCTTCCCCCTGCTCATTCATCTGCACCCTTTGTAATATCCTTCATAATAATCTGATAAATGTAAGTAAAGTGCTTTCCTGAGTTCTGTGAGCCACTCTAGCAAATGACCAAACGCAAGGAGGGGGTCGTGAGAACCTCTAATTTATAGCCGGTCTATCAGAAGTTCCAGAGACCCAGATTTGCAACTGGCATCTGAAATGGGAGGCAGTCTTGTGGGACTGAGGCTGGACCTGTGGGATCTGACTCAAACTCCAGGTAGATAGTGTCAGAACTGGATTAAATTATAGGACACCCAGCTGGTGTTGGAGAATTGGCTGTTGGGGGGAAACCCCCACTCCCCACATTTGGTCACAGAAGCGTTCTGTTGATTGTGAGTAGAGAGAAAAACAGTCTGTTTTTTCCTTTACATAGGTATAATGATCTCCATTTTACAGATAAAGAGAATGAGGCTCAGAGAGCTCAGCAGGTGGCCGAAGGTGGCAGAGCTCCTACAAGCAGAGCCAGAAGTGGAGCCATGACTTTCTGACACAGAATCCCTGCTCTTGCCTCTGCTAGGTGGTCAAGGATGACTTAGAGGATCAGTGGAAGGCAGCTTCTCAGTGGGGTGACAAATGCTAACAAGCAATGCGACATGTTTCAAGGATTTATGCCAAAACTTTTGAGGCAGATGTTCTTAGTTCAGCTCAATTTCATCTCCCACTTTTTTGGCACCTGCAGTAATATGGAATTGTGTCATCACGTGATCCCTGAAAGATCTAATCCCTGCTAATTCATCTTCTGATTTTTATATCTCACTTTCAGTACATCTGTTCCCAAAAAGTTGCAAGGTAAGTGAGCCCACTGAATGCATATGAAGAATCTTATATTTAATGGTGTCCTAGTCTGTTTTGTGCTGCTATAACAGAATACCTAAGACTGCTAATTTATAAAGAACAGAGATTTATTTCTTATAGTTCTGGAGGCTAGGAAGTCCAAGGAGGGACTGCATCTGGCAAAGACCTTCTTGCTGCATTCACATAACAGAAGGCAGAAGGGGCAAGAGAGAATGTGGGTTGGGGGGAGAGAATGGAAGGGGGCCAAACTCATCCTTTTATCAGGAGCCCTCATGACCTAATCACCTCTTAAAGGTCCCACCTCTCAACACATTTATATTGGGGATTAAGTTTCTAATACATGAATTTGGGGGGACACATTCGAACCATGCAAATGATATTCTTTGGAAAAAGTTCTGTGAAGGGAAGCAGCCCCTAATGTATTTTTTCTATGAATGCAGATTTACACATGACATGATAGCTGTAGCGAGGTTCACCTGTGTTCCTGGGTGTGGATTTACACACGACAGTTTAGCTTTAGTGAGCACTCTTACATTCCACTGACCACCTGCCCTACTTCCAATTGCGAGGGGAGGGAGCTAAGGCTCTTCCAGCTCAGTGGCTGCTGGGGGCCAAAAGGTTGGGCCGAACTCTCAGGCAGAGAGCCGGCTGGGTCAAAACCCAAGATGAGGCTCTGGTGGAAGCAGCCACAGCAAACAGGAAGCCCTGTCTGACATAAAGGAAGCCCATAAGGCCAAACGTAGGGGCAGGGGAGGACAGAGCTGACAGCTGATTCACTTCCCTGGGAGTTCCACCGAGCAGGAGTTACGAGATGAAGTTCTCATCTCCCAGTGGGCCTCTGGGTGGAGAGGAAAGCTGAATACTGCATAGCAAAGCCTCTCAGGCCAAGCAAAGCATGGTAAGGGTTACAGTGGAGGTGCCACAGGCAAGTAAACTGGGGGGGTGGGGGGAGGGGCAGAACACAATTTAATGGAGAAGGTAGCAACTGAGCTGAGCCCAAGCCAGAAAAATGGAAATCAGAATTTGAAACAATAGAGGAAACCATCCCTACCAAGAGAGCTGGGTTCTCAGCCTGAAGGAAAATGTAGAAATTGGAGGTTGTGGTGTTTGTGGCTTCAGTATCCAGCCACAGCCCCTCCTGCACCTGGCCTTAACCCCAGGATAACCCCCATTGCTCCAGCCCACGAACTTCCCTGAAGGGCAACCACAGAAGACCCAGGACTTTCTACCACTAACACTTTCTATACCTATCCCTGGCCACGATTTCTTCCTTCTGATGTCACAGGGCTCTGCATCTTGTCTCATCTCAGCAAATTAGACCCCTTGGTTTCCCGAGAGCTGTCATTTTTAACTCTTTTCTACAGACGTCTAGAGCACAAGACTTCCCAGAAGTCTGGTTCTGTGCTATTTTGAGCTGTTTGGGATTGGCAAAAATGAGCCGCCCACCCTTGGAAAAGGCACACTTGAGAAAAGGCTGCCTAAGGAGAAGGGGACTAGGAGCTCTTTCTCTGCATGGGTTTGGATGAGGGTCACATGGGGCAAGAAGCACACGTGGTCCCTGTCAGGGCTGTACTGTCAAACAGCTCTGGACAGATCCGGACTGGTTTTGTTCACCCAGCTGCTGTGCTACTTCTGCCTGCAAGATGAGACACAGACACCTCCCCTCCCCAGGTTGGCATCGTTTGTTAAGCCGTGGCTTTGGAAAGAACAGCCAGTCAAATCCCGGAAAGAGGATGAAAATGAATTCCAGCTGGAGGCCCACCAACGACAGTTGTATCTTGCTCATCCTGGGGTCATGGGGTGGGTGGATGAGGTGTGACGGTGCGGGAGGGGAGGAAACCCAAGCACCTGTGGGTGTCTGCTGGCTTTCTGTGTCCTCCTGGCTCCTCCATGCCCTTCTTTCCTGTCTCATGTGTCAGGAAAGCCCAGGGTTAAAGAAGCTTCCGGAGGCCACTTAGTCCTCTGCAGGTGGATTCTTTTTTAGGGGTCTTTGTCCTCCTTGAGCATCCCAGAGCCACAGGTGCAGCCTCTCAGAGTGGTTACCCAGAGCCCAGAGATGTCCAGCCTTGTTACGTTGCAGAGGGCCGGACTCTTCACAACGGTGTTTCCTTCCTTCCCACAACTAACCCATTTTTTCTCCTCATTGGGTTTTGGCCTAAATTCTCAGGTAGCAGGAACCTCATCTTTCCAAGGTTACATGCTCCAGTGATGTCCTTCACATAGTCTCAAAATTCTTCTTCCCTTCCCTCTTTTTGTGCTTCCTTCCTTTTTCACCCCCCGCCCCCCCCCCCACACACACTGGAAGGCCACCCACTCTCACTTTACAGGGGCTCCTGAATTCCCCTACCCTTGCACATACATGCTCTTTAGCTCTCCACCCCCATCCCACGGCGGTGACAGGGTCTGTGGTCAAGTGAGTTAGGTTAGTGCAGTTCTTCAGGTCCAAGCCCAAGCAGGCAGCACCAGCCCCCAAGGTTAGGGATTGGCCATCAAAGGGAACTGCGCCCGGTTATCGAGACACAAATGTACCTTAGTGCCCCGGGAGCGCGGGTGGTATTTTTCCTTCCCCCAGAAACTTGGCCTGAGGCCTTTCCCAGCAAGGGCCTCCTCCGTTTCCCCCGCCCTTGGGTCCGCTCCCCAGGCCCATGTGGGGCGAGTCCACCCCCCGACCCAGCGCGGGCTTCAGCACGTGGCTCTGGGGCGGTGGCTTTCCTCCCCGCCCCAGCAGCTCGGCGGGTGATTCTCGCCCTCTCTTCTCCCCCTTCCCCCGTGACTTCTTGTAAAAGGCTCCGCTCGCCCCCTCCCGCCTCCGCCCTCCCACGGCTGCCAGACCGGTGCCTGCCCTCGCCTCCCCCGGAGGCGGCGCTTTCTCCCCGCCCTGGCAGCGGGCTCCTCTTCGGAAACTGTTGACTCAGAGGGTGGCCGGACGGCCAGCGTCTGATGTCAGCTTGGAGCTGAGCCAGGGAGTGGAGAGGGGAGGGGAGGGGAGAGGCGGGGGGAGGGGAGGGGAGAGACCTAGAGGGGGGAGTGGAGGCGGGGCGGGAGGCCGTGGGGGCAGCGCGCCGAGCAGGGCCCGGCCGGGGTGGGCGCCGGCGGCTGGCGGGCGGCTGTGCCTGCGCTCCGGCTGGGGGCTGCGCGCTCGGCGGTTGCGGCTGCCCGGGCGCCCGTGACTCACGGTGCGTCACCGGAGCAGATGCCCGGGGCGGCTGGAGGCTCGGGGCTCCCGCTGACTCATCAGAAAGCCCTGCGGCGCGGCCCGCGGTGGGGGCGGGGAGTGGGGAGGCGGCGCCGAGGTCGTTTGAGGCGCGTGGAGCCGGAAAACCCCAAGAGGGTGTCCGCGGCGGGGGCGCGGGGGCGCGGGGGCTGGCGCTGCCGGGGGCAGCGGGGACGGCCGGCAGCTGCCCGGGTCACCTGCAGTGCGGACCGGCGGCGGGCGACCAAAGGAAGCCACCAAAGCCCCACCCCCCAGCCGCCGGCGGCCCGCGTCGGGGTCTGCTTCCTTCCCGCCGTGTTGCTGCGCCCCGCGGGCCTCCAGCCAGGGTATCGGAGGGCCCCTCCCAGTGCCGCACATGCCCCGTTATCGGGAGATGTCGGTTCTTAGGCACCGGCACGGGCCTCGATGGCAGGTCTGTCTGTGGAGAGAGCTGCACCAGCGCCCCGAGCCTGGATGCTTTCATTCCCGGCCTCACTCTCTACCCCGACCTTCTGGCCAGAGGGATTGGGGGGAGCTACCCTGGTGGTAGACATCAGGTGCTGGGCCAAGGCCTGGCCCCAGCTCTTTCCTGTCACTGACACTAACCACAAGGCTCCGTGGCTCTCAGGAAATGCAGCAGAGGGAACTCTCAGGAAGGGGTGTGGGCAGATGGGAGTTCGCTGTGTGGCTGTCCACACACATTCCATAGCATTCAAAAGATGTGTGAAGCTCCTCTGTGCAGGCTGCCCCCTGTGCAGGCTCCACCCCCAGGGGCAGGTGGGGGAGGAGGAGGCACAAAGGGGTCTGACAGGTCCTCCCCTTGCCTGCGTTCACAGTCTGGCCAGGGAGACAAGCCTGGGCACACCTGGAGCAATGACAGGAAGGGGGTGGAGTACAGGCACGGACAGGAGCCTGGGAGAGTCTTCCTGGTGGAGCCAACATTAGGACAGGGACCTTGAGGAGAAATGATCTGAACAGATGGGGAAAGGACATTCCAGACAGAAACAAACGCCTGGAACCAAAACCTAGAGGCAGGAAAGAGCAGAGTGAGTTCTGGGAACGGCAAGCAGTCCAGTTTGACTGGAAGAACTGAGGCTCAGGAGTGCATCAGCAGCCTGTCCTGGCAGCACAGATGTGGATCTAAGCAGCAGCCACGGTGGCCCAGAAGGACCTGGAGTCACGGGGTTCTGCCCGCTGCCCTGGGGCCCCGAGTCATGCCAGTTCCCAGACAGATGGACTCCTTCCAAGAATTCCACAGTCTTGCTCAGTCGCAGCTGCAGGAGCCTCCTGCCTTGGATGGCTTTTATTAGATGGTGTCTAACGCAGATCCTCTTTTGTCCAGACTTCAAATACTTTTCCTATTCTGTCCTTTGATAACTACCAGGCTGTAATGATCTATATCAGCGTTTCTCAACCCCGATAGCATATTGGAATTACCCAGGGGGCTTTTAGGAACATATATGTGGATGTATGGGCCCCCTCCCAGAAATTGGATTTCATTGGTCTGGGTTGAGGCCCAGGCATCAGGCAGCCAGGGAGGAGAACCACTGATGCAGACAGTCACCATCGGGTCTGGGTCACACCCACACTCAGAGCAGAGCTTCCTGGCTTTCAGACCCCTCAACTCAAACCCTGAGAATGGCCTTGGCAGATCTCCAGGGGCAGCTGGACTCCCTGAGGCTGGGAGTGCAATGTCTTTCTCAGGCATCTACTCCGCAGCCGAGGACAAAGGTTCCAACAGGAAGGGAGGGCGAATCTTCCATTTGTTTCTCAAGAGCCAAGTGACCTTTCAAGCTAGTGATAACCACCACAAACCTCCCTGGCAGGAGAGCTAGGTGTCAGTAGGAACTGCAGCCATTTCTCATCAACTCCACGTATCTGGAAGCCTGCCCCTCACCCCCAAGGTGGAGGTGCCACCATCTCCTGCAACAGTAGCCCTCAGAGGTGGAGGAGGACCCAGCTAAGGACAGATTGGGGATCTGGGGAACAGGTCTTCTGCTCTCTATTAGGAAAATGGAGTTGCCCCAAAGGTTCTTGGGGGTATTTGTTCTTTGATTTTTTGGTGGCTGGCCAGTGTGGGGATCCAAACCCTTGACCTTGGTGTTACCAACACCAATCCCTAACCAAATGAGCTGACCAGCCAGCCTCTTGGAGGTCTTAAGTCATCTAGCACGGTGTTTTGCGTGGACATAATTTTCGGTCAACATTCCCTTACTCCTGTTTTGCTAGGAATTCTTTCCACAAATTTAGGGAGAATCTCCAAGTCTGGGCCTCACAACTCCTCTCCCAGCATTTGTCCACCCCACCTCCCCAATCTACAGGGCTTGTACAGGAGGACCCTGAAGCCACATCTGAGTCCCCGTATAAGGAATGTCAGGCTGAGGAACTTGGCAGTGGCCTCTCTGCTGCAAGGGGAAAGACATCGGTTACCAAGGGGGTGACCAGCTGTCCTCTCCCAGGACTGAAAAGCAGACATACAGCCTTGAGCCTGGGGAGGATCTAGAGAACTACAGGAAGAATTTCCCGACAAACGACAATGTTGCCTAAAGGATTCATGAGGGTTCATGAAATAGGAGACTGCTCCAGAGAACCAGACCCTGTCACCACCAAGCAGTGTTGTTCCCATTTGACAACTGAGAACACCAAGGCAGCAGATATCCAGTAACTTGCTGAAGCAGCAACAGCCAGCAAGTGGCAGAGCTGGACTTGGAATCTGAAAGACCAGTAGTTAAAAGCAGTGGGGCAAGCCCTCCCTGCCTTTCAAGCTCTAAGATCCTGGGATTTTGTGTTTTTCTGCTCAAGCCTTGCAGTTGGAGTCCCAGAAAAGCCACACCGAACCCTAGGGTTTGGGCTTTAAGCCCAAGGAGAAAGCATGTTATTGGAATGCTCATGCACTCTTCTCCCTTTGAATCCTCTGAAAGAAAACCCTAGAATGGGTGTTTATTGGAAGGTCTCTCCTGGCAAAAATGAGGTCAAGCAATTGTCAAGGGCCCTCAGAAAAGCAGAAGACGAGCCAGGAGATGGACCCTTCTAGGATTTAGGGATGGACAATTCTGCTCCCCCGTCGGCACTGGCGGGCAGAAAGGCAAATCCCGCTAATTGTGCTCTTGGGATTCCCCCCGGCACCTCTCCTTGTAGCGTCACAAGCTTCCTGGTGTCAGAGCCTGCAGGCCTACTAGGAGGTGGGTATTCGTTTTCCCATTTTACAGATTAGAAAACTGAGGCTGGGAAAGAAGCACCACCAGGACTGAATTGTGGACGGGACTGACTCCAACCCATACATAAGTCCTTTCCCTAGTCCGTCCGGTACAGGGGTCCTGACAATCCAGGGCGGACGGGACTGGTAACGTACCTGCCCTGCCCTGCCCGGCTCTCTTCCTGGGCTGCGCCCCGGAGGCGCCCATTGCCCCCCTCCCCTGGGAACCCGAGGCTGGGGGTGGGGACCGGCCCGCTGCCCCCAACATCCGCCCCGGCCGCCAGGTGCCCCGAAGCCCGGCCTCCGCCCCGCACCCCCCCCCCCCCCCCGCCTGTTCCCACTGCAGCCCGAGCCTCGGCGGTCACGTCTCCCCATCCGGCTCCAAAGTACGAGCCAGCCGCGGCCCGGCCAACCCCGCGGGAAGGCGGGGGCAGGGGAGGGCAGCGCCGGGGGCGGGGAGGGCGGCCCCTCCTCCCTCCGGCGCGGCGCGGGCGGCCGTCAGGGGCGAGGCGCGGGCGAGGCCCCAGTGCCGCGGGCACCGCCCCAGCTGGGTGCTCGGCCGGCGGGCGGACGGGCGGGCAGGCGGGGGCAGGGCGGGAGAGGCCTGGCGGGGGAAGCCGCGAGGCCCCGCCTTCCCAGCGGCGCGCGGGCCAGTGTTGCTGGTGTTGCTGGGGAGAAAAGCGCGCGCGCCCCGCCCCGAGCTCCGCGTGCGCAGCGCCCCCTGCTGATGCGGCCTCAGAGCTGCACGGAGCGCCCCCCCGCCAGATATCTAGCGACCTCCAGCCGATGGCGGGGGGGGGCGGGGGGGGCTCAGGTCTCGTCAGCAGAGATGGGTGGTTAATTAAAGGTCATCATCCACCTGAAAAATAAAGCCAGAGTCAAAATGAGTCATGCTCATTGCAGGATATTTTGAAATGTGGAGAAAAAGTCACTCAGATACCTTTATCTAGGAAGAAGCGCTCTTAGAATGTTAGCCTCTGTCCTTCCGGTGCTGTGTGTCTGCAGACATATGCATGTATGCATCTTTTATAGAATAAAAATACAATATTGTTAGCTTTGAACGCAGAGGCCTTATTTTGTTCACTGCTCTATCTTCAGTGCCTGCAACACCAGCTGGTCAGCGTTCTGGGGGCTCAAAAGCCATTTGCTGTTTATACCAAAATGGGATCATCACATTTTTAGTATACTTAGATTTCCACTGGGCCGACCCGTGGCTCACTTGGGAGAGTGCGGTGCTGATAACACCAAGGCCGCGGGTTCGGATCCTATATAGGAATGGCCGGTGTGCTCACTGGCTGAGTACCAGTCACGAAAAGACAAAAAAAAAAAAAGTTCCTTGTATGATTCCCTAACCTAGATGTGAGTATGTAAGAGATAGATGGTAAAATGGTCCACTAGCCCCTTTTACTAGAATCTGGAGGCCAGATGTGTTTGGAATTTAGAATTATTCAAAATAAACTCATTAAGTGGACCCCACCCGTGGATCTGGGACAGCACCCCGTAGTCAAACACAGTGTATTCCTGCAGCAAATGTGTTACTATTCACACCAAGTAGGATAAATAAACACTGCATTTCTGTCAGGTTTTGAGGCCAAATGAGTTTTCACCAAACTAAACTAAAGCCTTTGGGTTTCCAGAGTGTTTTGAATTTTGAATTGGAAGGGACAGTGTACCTGCACTGACCTCCAGACACACCCTAGGTTTGGTGACACAGGTGAGTCTCTGCTTGGAACTCGCTCTTTTCGGTTTGCCTCTCTTATAAACTCTTCGTGCACAGTTAGCTCCAGGCAATTGTGGGTGCAACTGGTTAGATGTGATTGAAGGGGCAGGATTTGGTTAGTCTAGACTTTTCGATGTGGTCGTGCTTCCTTCTCTACTTCCGGCCTGCTACCTTAAAGCAGTAGACTTGAGCACTGTGTGCTTGTCCCTTTTCATCCTGGATTCACTTCCTGGGCTACGCTTGTTCCAGTGGATCCCACCTGGGGATTTTGAAGGAGAGCCACAGGCCTCCCTCAAACCCCCTCCCTCACGCCCCAGGACAATACTGTGACCAAAAGGCCAGTAACTTCTCAAGGAGGGTACAGGAACCCAGATATTCAGTCAACTGCTAGCCACTAGTTGTGCTGTTACTATAGGCAGCCTCCTGGCTGGGCCTCTCTCCAAGTCCAGACTGAGTGTCCAGTCTCATACTGACATCTCCACTTGATTCCACGCCAAGCTCACCTCAAATGCAACAAGTCCAAGCCCACAAACCTCCCTCCAAAACCTGTCCTTTTCTGTTGTGCCCTATGTCAGTGATCGAGCCAATCATCTGTCTGGAAGCGCAGCCGTCTTCCAGCTCCTTCTCCTGCCTCCTCCCTTGTTTACCTCCTGAAACAGCCCTCCAAACCCGCCCTTCTCTGCCCCTCCACCACCGCCACCCAGCCCCAACACAAGAGCTACCCAGGCTGTCCACTGCCGACTCTACCCTACTCCCTCCTTTCTCTACAACGAAGCTGGATGAAACTCTGTGAAACACAAACCTGATTATGTCACACACAACCCAAGGCCACCACGAGCAGCTGCCCATGTTCACAGCCTGCAGAATCGTTGGGCAGCTCTGAAATATACCTCACCCCTAGCTATAAGAACTGTAACGTCTCCCCCATTTCACTTAAGATAAAAATGGAAATCCATAAAAAGGCCTGCAGAGCCCTGCCTGGTCTGGCCCTGTCTTGCCTGATGTTTGTGTGACAATTCTCTCACTGGCCTTCTTTCTCAGACCCTTGAATTTCTATCTCATGGCCTTCGCACATGCTGTACCCCTTGCTTGGAACATTCTCCTTCCACCTCTTCACCCAGTTAACTCTTGCTCTTCCTTCACATCTCAGTGCCACTGTCGTTTCACCAGGACATCTTCCTGACAGGACCAAATGCTCCTCATATGCTCTTTAGCACCTTGTGTAGCTCCTCTAAAGCTGTGACTCTTCTGTAGTCTTACATGTACATGTTGATTCAATCCATGCCTGTCTCCTTCAGGAAACTGCTGTGTCTTGGTTTGCCCACACGGTATTCCCAGCACTTGACATGGACTAGGTGCTCCATAAATATGGGTTGGGTGAATGTGTGTATGAATGAATGATAAATATTCTAGATTGTTTGCTTGCCCTGGGGTAATGTGTGGAGTTCTGTCACCCCATTTCAGGAGGAGCCAAGGAGAACCAGACTCACAGGAAAGAGGGGTGTTTGTGAGTTTGTCCATCCATCCAATGAAAAGAATCTGTGATGTGCCAGGCTCTAGGGACATGAAAAAGATGCAGCCTGTGTCCTTAAGAGCTGAAAAGGGCCGGCCCGTGGCTCACTTGGGAGAGTGTGGTGCTGATAACACCAAGGCCACAGGTTTGGATCCCTATATAGGGATGGCCGGTTAGCTCACTTGGGAGAGTGTGGTGCTGACAACACCAAGTCAAGGGTTAAGATCCCCTTACCAGTCATCTTTTAAAAAATAAAATAAAAGAGTTTCTGAAAGATGGCAGTCTAGAAGGATCTAAAGTCAGGGTCTAAGTGGGGAGCAGGTGGCACACACAGATCAGGCAATTGCAGGAGACTTTCATAGAGGGACAATTTACAAGGGTGTGGGGAGGGTGTAGGACAGCCAGGAGATGGTCCAGTTTCCTGGAGGCTAGAGGGGCAGGGCAAGAAGGAGGGAGCCATTAACCAGACCCAGAGAGAGACCGAGAGTGTGCTCCAGACTTTGCTGAGAGATTCAGCCAGCCTCAGCCAGCTGGGGGCAACTGGACAGGCAGAGAGCCCAGGAATTTACCCCAACCTCATTCTCTTCCCCCAGGCTTCCCCACTCCCATTTGCTTGACCACAAAGCCAGAGGAAGGGGCACCCATGGAGGCAGTCAATACAGGTCGGACTCTCCGTGCACAGCAGGCAGCCAGAAGCTACGCAGAACCGGGAATGGGAATGCTTGGCCTGGAAGACTATGTAGGGACGTGATCACAGTCACAACGACCTGACCACAGGGTTGGTCGGGGCAGTGTTTGGGCTGGCAGAGAGGGTTCAGAACCATATTTGGGGAGAGGGTAGGAGGGAGGGACGCAGACAGGGGTGTCATAGATTCAGTAAAGTTGAGGCCAAAACGCAAAATATTCTAATATCAAAGCTCAGGTAGGTTTAGGACTAAGAAAAGTAAGTGCCATCTCACCCAGCTTCTCAAAGAGGACGGCGACGCCGAGGGGTGATACCCGTCGGGAAAATTCACCGAAAACGTGGAGGGCAAACGTGGATCCACCGAAAACAGAGCAAGGCATCGAGGGAAGGTAGGGACAGAGAGGCAAAGTCTCACCTTGGTGAACCCATCCATGTCTTAGGTGTAAATCAGAAAGCTGTTTTGCGGAGAAAATAACTAAACACCCCAAACCCGCTTGTAAAACACCGAACTGTACGTTATGGAATACAGAGACACTGAAGTGAGAAACCAGCCGACTGGCCGCCTTCGAGACTCCTCTAACACACAAAAACAGACCCGAGGACCTAGCACGGCCACAGAGGGAGGAAGCTGTCCCCCTGAGATGAAAAGGTCCCCGCTCTGAGCCTGAACCAATCGGCAGGAGCCCCCTTCTCGCCACCAACCGCCCCTAATCACTCCCGCCTTGCACGGCACGCAAGGCCGCCCCGGCCGCCGCCGACCCCGCGGAAAGCCGCTCCCACCCGTCACGGGGTGGCTCGGAAGGCTCGCCCGCTGCGGGGGCTCCTCTGATGCATCACGCGAAGGAAACTTGCTGGGGGTGGCCGTGGATGTGTCCTTGGTGGGCCTGCCGTCTCCGACGTCCATAGCCCATATGGACAAAGGCGTTCATAGCCCACCTGGAAAAGCCACGCCTGGAACTGAGCATTTAACAACCGCGTCCCTTGAGGCCGAGGCCTTGAAGCCTCTGCTTATGTTGATTCACACCCAGAACACCTTCCCAAACCCGCTCTGCCGACTCACATTCTGCTCAGAGCTCCTGCAGTTGTCTTGGTAACTGGAAACCTGTACTTTTGGGGGGATTTGCAGTGGCAAAGACTGTTGCTACTCGGGGTGGGAAGGGGAGGGAAAGTGAGGCAGGAATTCTCTCTTCCTCCTGGCTCCTCCCCACCTCCACACGCACTGTAGCGATGCAAAGGACAGGAAGGCGGGGGCACTTGTGACGTTCAGAACGTGATAGAACAGAAAAGTTTAATGCTACGTGAAATCAACTATGTACACAGATTCACAATTTGCTCCAACGGCTCAGTCACTATGAACAAGGGTAATCCGCCAGCGCCATCTAGTGGCACGATGTGCCACTGCCGCCCGTGCCCTGAGCTCTCTCTGAGCGGCACGGGGAGGCGTGACCAGTCCGCACTCTGCGCGCCAACAGGGAGGCGGGCCGGATGCATCATTCAGAAACAGCATTTCAAGGTTAATTGCTCCGGTCGCTCTACTCTGTACTATAGAAAATAAGCCTCACCTGTATCCTATGGACGCTTTGAATTTTGTTAAAAGTTTTTGAAATTTGAATTAAATGTGTTTCCCTTTTAACCCTGACCCCCAGAACCCCAGCCAAAACTGGGGTCACCTTTAGCAGGACCTTAGGAAGATTTATTTGTATACTACCCTTACTCCGTTTTATCTAGTTTTTTCCCACTTTATTGTCATTTTCCTCATCTAGTTTCTATCTTATATGAAAGATATTTCAAATAATTTTTGGAAGAAGGTGAAGTCATCAGTAATTACACAGAGTCACAGTCTCCACTACTTTCCAAGACATCTTTCAGGAGTCATCAGGAGTGAGAGGGCTCAGAGCCCCGTAGAGATCCGGTAAGCAGGAACCTGGGAAACAACTATAATGGCTAACGTATATTAAACCATTACTGCATGCCGGGCACTTTTCTAAGCACTTTAAATGTATAAACTCATTTAATTCTTACCACAACCCCATTTTTATAGTTGAAATGAAACTCAGTTTGGGGGTAATTTGTTACACAGCAATAAATAATGAATACCCACCTTTTATGGAAGAGGTAACCAAGGCTTGGAGAGGTTAAATAACTCATCCAAGGTCACACAGCTAGTAAGTGGTAGAAATGGGATTAGGACACCCCAATCTATGTTCTTACCTACTAGGCTGTACTGGTGCCTCATGAGCTCCAAGTCAGGCATAAGCCAGGACAAGCTGGGGGATTTGTGTGGCACAGAATAGCCTGCAGTTGTTTGGTATGTGAATGGGGTTGTGTGGATATTACAGTTGCTGACGTCTCCCCAGCCCAGCATCCCTGGATATGAGGGATGGGGGTGGGAGGTGGGCAGTCTCACCTAAGGTGTCTGACCACTTACTGGGCCAGGCCTTATGATCAAGTGGAGGCAGGTGTCTCTCAGACAGAATCTAGAACTCAGTTGGAAGGCTCTAGGAAGCCCACTGGAATGGAAGTGCCATGTGGCAGGGATTTGGGGCCATTTTGTTCACTGCTACCCAGTGCTAGAATAGCGCCTGTCACCTAAATATCAAAAACAATTTGTTTTACGAATAAATAATTAAATGAATGGATGAACAATATAGCTGACGTCTCTCTCAGGCTTTGCCATGAAGGAGTCAGGTAGCTGAGATGTGCTGAGGGTCTCACGGAACGCGCAGCAGGGCCTGAAAAGCCCAACCCCAACCCCATCCTAGCCGGGACCATGAAGGGAGATTTGAAAGCAGGTTAGTGACTTAATCCGACCAGTTGCAGAAGCTCACTCCACAGCCACGAGGATGGTGGCCTAAGGGGAGATCCTGATAGCAGAGAACAGTTGAAACCATTGAAATAGTCCAGGAAAGAGATGGGAGGGGTGGAGCTGGCAGGGCTCCAGAGCTAGGCGTAGTCTCTGCCTGCCCTGGGTGTTTGGGCGGGTGTGATGTTGCAGATCTTCTGGGTTGGGCAGCATGGGTGGTCACAGGCTGAGGCCAGGAGAGGCAAATGAGGTTCAGAGAAACAAGGGATGGGCTTCTGAGTTGCTGGTGGGGCTGAGTTACGGGAAGAGAGGTGAAAATGTCGAGAATAAAAAAGGGTCATTCAGGTTGAAGAAGTCAGTTACTGGACAGGGTCTCATGCCTTCAGTTGCCCTCCTCTGAGCTGGGCAGGGAAGGCCTGAACCCTGGGGCCCACCTTGCCATAGAGGAGTGGCATCTAGAGGGTTGTAGAGTGGCCGAGTCCCTCTGGAAAGGCAACTTGGAATTCCCTATTTCCAGGCTCCCAAATCACTGTGCAGGCATCCCTTAGGGATTGCCTGCAGGGTGAAGTGATCTAGAAGCCAGGAGGTCACCTTTTCTCCCTAGACTTTCTCCTCCACAGTCACAGTACACCTGTAATACCTGACGTTGTGTTCACTGACTAGAAGAGGTGAAGGTGTAAAGTGACTGGAAGTGGCCGAGGTAAAGTGCTGGACAGTCAGTGTTAATAAAGAAGTCAGGCTTTTCCTGGTTTGTGGAGAGAGGAGAAAGGGGGTTGCGATGTTGGAATGAAAACAGACGTTTCTAGAAGGCAGTGCCACAGACTATTAAGGCAGTAGTCTGCTGGAGAGCTATCAGGGGATTTTGTAAAATGGCCTTTTATACTTTTCTGTATTATTGGAATTTTGACAATTTAAAAGAATTTTATAATAGGAAGAAACAAAGATCTCTTAACTTTGTAGGAAAAAAAGGGGAGATAAAATAAAGCAGGAAAGCAATGGGAACTTGAAAATACGATAAAAGAAAGGGAGGGGGCAGAAGAAGGAAACAGCCACTGAGAAGGGACAGGAGCAGACAAGCAGGAGCCACGAAGACAGATGGGACAAGGGTCTAGAGTCAAGAATACTGCTCCTGTTCCAAATGACCACAAACGTACTTGTTGTGGGTTGTGTCCTCACCAAAGTTCATGTGTTGAAATCCTAACCCCCAGTACCTCAGAATGTGACCTTATTTAGAAACAGGGTCATTGCAGATAAGATTAGTCCGATTAACATGAGGTCATTAGGGTGAGACCTAATCCATTATAACTGGTATCCTTATAAAAAGGGAAAATTTGGAGACAGACTCCTACATATAGGAAAAGAACCATGTGACCATGAAGACGGCCATCTACAAGCCAAGGGGACAGACCTGGAGCAGATTCTTCCCCCGCAGCCCTCAGAAGGAACCAATCCTGCCTTGATCTTAGACTTCTAGCCTCCAAAGCTATGAGACAAATTTCTGTTGTTTAAACCCCCCAGTTTGTGATACTTTGTAATGAAAGCCCTAGCAAACTAATACACGTATCTTAGCAGGAACTGTGGATCACCTCTGTACGGCCTATGTACCCATCCCCTTGCTACTGGGAATATCAGCTGCTGAAGACTCACAGTTGTAGCTCATAGCAGCATTCTCCCCTGGGAATTGGCTCACAACATTTTCTATCACTGAGGATTGCCGTCTGCCACAGGGGATTACTCGCCCAAGGTTATGAGATAGAATGTGCTCAGTTTACCTGAGCCTGGGTTTCAGGCCACTCCCCTGAGTCTCTAACCACTCCCCAAAGTCTCAGGCCCTTCCTCTGGGTCCTGAGTTACTATTGCATGTTGCACCAATTTTTAGCACCAACACAGGGAAATTGAGACATTAGGAGGCAAACTTGATCGAAGTCAGTGGTTGAGCATGCGCAGACTAAGGGGTACACAGGAATTACATAACCGGAACTACCCCCTTAGTTAAATACTCTAGATAGCATGGACACATTAGATAGCCAACTATAAAAGTTGGAAGCCAGGGCAAAACAAGGCTGCTGCTCACTCTCGAAGTCAGCCCACACTTTGCCTGTGAAGTGTGTTTTCCTTGCTCTTTCTATTAAACTTGCTTTCACTTTCTACTCTGATTCTGCCCTTGAATTCTTTCCTGCCACAGAGTCAAGAACCTGGTAGGCAACAGGTTTGAAAGGTCAGTGACTCAACCTCCCCAGACTCTCTCTTCTGGTAACAGTTATGACTCCTTGCAAGGGGTAGCTTGTAGCCAATGACCGACTAATACTGGGATAAAAAGTCCCAGTCCTCGTGTGTCTATTTGGTTCAACTCTGAAGGGCCATTCCAGCTTCCAAACTCCCATATAAACCTTAAATGGTGCCAATAGTAGTTGCAGAACTGGAGAAAATGACCTAACTTGGGCAGTTAAACCACAATACTATAGAATCGGTTAATGATTATGTGGAGTTTATCACTTTTCAGATTTGTGAGGTTTTTTTAATTTGAAAATAACAGTGAAGAAAACTTAAAATACTAAAGATACAGATCTTCACAGAATGTTTTGTGTCTGGGTTTTCTACCTAAATAGAATTTCCTGCAGGGGGGTGGAAATTTGGTTGAGATTGGAGTGGAATACCGTGGGGTCATGAGCAACAGACCAGATCCAGAGCCAGCCTGCCTGGGTTACAGTCCTAGCTCTGCCACTGTAAAATGAGGCCCTGAGTCTCTATCTCATAGGTTTGCTCTGAAGATTGAGTTCATTTAAAAGGACCAAAAGGGCTTTGTAGACACCAGACGCCACCCCAAGCCTCCTGCTGCCAGCCATGGTCAATCTCACCATGTTCTTTGACATTGCTGTCGACAGTGAGCCCTGGGGCCATGTTTCCTTTAAGCTGTTTGCAAAGTTCCAAAAACGGCAGAAAACTTTTGTGCTACTGATACCAGAGGAGAGGGTCTGTGGGGGTTAGAAAGCTGACCTCAACTCACCCTGTCCTCTACCAGATTCTTTACTCCACCACAGGAAAGACTTCAAGAGCAGAGTCGGAGTAGAAAGCAAAAACAGGTTAAATGTAAAGAATAAGAAACACACACTTCTCAGGCCCTTTGCAGGCAAAGGGCGGCTGGCTCCAGAGAGAATAAGCAAGTCTGCTAAATGCAGGTTTAATACAAAAAGAAATACACACCTCACAGGCAAAGTGCAGGCTGGCTCCAGAGAGAATAAGCAGCAGCTCCACCTTCTTCCTGTATTCTACCTTTATAGTTGGCTCATCTATACATATTCATGCTATCTAATGAATAGTCAGCTAAGGGGGTAATTCCCAGTTATGTAACAAGTTTTGTATGCTCAGTTGGTCTCTTTAGAGCACGCTTATTGGTCAAATTCCACCAAATACACTTAGGATATTCTACGTACTCTCAAGCACCTCCAGTGGGAGGTCATTTATAGGATAAACTCCTTCCTACTGAGCATGCTCAGCCACTGGAATTACATAAGTATGCTTCCTGCAGTCTCAATCTCCATGTGCTGGTGCCGAAAACAGGTGCAACAAGCAACAGTAGTGCAAGACTCAGAGGAGGGGCTTGAGTCTTAGGGGAGTGGTTTGAGACCCTGGGGAATGGCCTGAAACCTGAAACCCAGGGAAAGTGAGCACCTCCTATCTCACTCTGAGCACTGGAGAGGAAGATTTGGTTATAAAGGCTCCTGCTTTCGCAGTTATTCCAGGGTTTATGGGCCAGGGTGGTGACTTCACATGCCATAACGGCACTGGCAGCAAGTCCATCTATGGGGAGATATCTGATGATGAGAACTTCGTTCTGAAGTATACAAAGTCCTGGCATCTTATCCATGGCAAATGCTGGACCTATCCTAACAGTTCCCAGTTTTTCATCTGCACTGCCAAGACTGAGTGATTAGATGGCAAGCATGTGGTCTTTGGCAAGGTGAAAGAAGGCATGAATATTGTCAATGCCATGGAGCACTTTAGGTCCAGGAATGGCAAGATCAGCAAGAAGATCACCATTGTCAACTACGGACAACTCTTAATAATTTTGGCTTGTTTAATCCTAACCACCAGACCATTTCTTCTGTAGCTCACATGAGCAGCCCCCTTCACCCCATCTATTCACAATATCCTGTAATCTTTGTGCTCTTGCTACAGTTCATTGGGTTTCATATTTTCCTTATTCCTCTTGCTGGATTGCAGAGTTAGGTTTATGATTATGAAATAAAAACTAAGTAACAATAAAAAGGCTAAAAGGGTTAATAACCAAAGCCCTTAGAACAGTGATGTAAAGTGCTGCAATGGCTGTATGATTTAGCTAAAATCTGCACCCTCCTAGCTGGGCAATGGAACGGCCTCGCTGCTATTCCAATTATGGTAATGTTGGTCTTCTCATTAGTGCCACAGTACAGCACAGGGCTTTCAAAATAACTCAGGAAGTAGGAGGCTTCTTAACCTTTTAAAGAGGTCATCATCAGTTTTTTTATCACCCATCACCCATCCTGAGTCTAGTGCCCTAAGTTAAACAACATAAAAAGAAAATTGAAGTATCTAAAGATTTGAGTCATAGAGATAGGTGTTATACCTATCAAGAAATGCCTATTATTTGATCCCCTGAGAGGTTTGACGTTGGTAATCTTACCACACCTACTAACTCACTCCTATAATCTCTTAACTTGTGCTACTTTTCCTAAACAATCTCATCAAACACCCTGAACTTGATGATGTATAGAGACCTGAACCTCTCTCATTTTAGCTTGAGGTTACATACACAGTGTCAACCTTGAAAAAGTTTCTACCTTGAAAGAATAAAGGCGTAGGAACAAAGTGGTTTCAAAGCAAGGATTTTACTGAACCCTTCATTACCAGCAACCCCACTCCCCTTAAGAAATTTACAGGTACACTAAAGGCTGGAACCAATTTATCAGTGGTGTGACCCATTGTTACCTGGAAAACTCAATCCCCAATGCAACAGTACAGAGAGGTGGGGCCTAATAAGTGGTGATTAGGTCGTGAAGTTTTTGCCCTCATGAATGAATTAATGTCCTTATTGTGGGAGTGGGTGTTATCTTGAGAGTGAGCTTGTTATAAAAGTGGGTTCCACCCACCTCTTGCCCTTCAGCTTCCAGCATGGGATAATGCAGGAAGAAGGCTCTCAACAGATGTGCAGCCCTTGACTTCCCAGCCTCCAGAGTTGTAAGAAACAAAATTCTTTTCTTTACAAATTACCTGGTTTGTGGCCTTCTTTCTACCATTTGACAATAACTCACAAGCTACAACCCTTCCACCTCCACAAACTTTGGATCTTTTTCAAGGTCAAGTGTTACATTGATTGCAGTATTTGTGTACTTCTTAACTGTTTAACATGTGTAAAACTGTACTGCCATTTTAAATTGGTTCCTATCAGTTTTGTAATGTTGCATTGACAAGGTTTGAGTGTGTGCCTGAACTCCATTTTTTCTATTGTCTAATCTTGCATAGTGTAATTATTTTTAGGAAAGCACGTCAAGTTACAGCTCAAAATGGGAGGGAGCAATAGCATCATCCCACTTGGGAAAGTACTATTTTCCTCCTCCATGTGAACTCATCTTCAGCTCTGCACTATGGCCTTCTCTGACCTCCTTTACATCAGTTCAAAATACTCTAAATGAAGTTTTTATATGGGACAGTATGAAGGTAACATTACCTACACCCATTCTTAATTTTATAACGATATCTTTCTTTGGGGACCACTTAAGTTCTCCCTCTCCCATCAAGCTCTTTAAGTGCATTGTTTACATTCTTACCTCCAACTGAATCGTAGAATTAGGAAAAGAGGAAACCAAACTTTGAAAATGCTCTTACATTATTTTATTTCTGTTGAGAATTTAACAGTAAGGGATATTTTACGAGGTTAGGTTTCAGTCATAAAGTAATTAAAGCTGAGGAGCACTAAAACAGAGAAAATGCCTTGAATGTATTAAGACTGATTTGTTGCAACATAAAAGCAGCACAGTATGTGTTTCAAAGATACTACATGTTGAAACTTAAAAGCATCCCCACTCATTGTTTAAAAAACAATTTTAGGTGAATGCAGAAATTAAAATTCTATTCTCACATATTAGCATGTTAAAGGATTGATGGTTAGGTGTATGTATCATCAATCCACAAAAGGCATAAAACTTCATATACTATTCCTGTAACCTTATGCAGAACTCTACCTTTTGATATTCTGGATGCCAGAGGACCTTTGAAACTTCCCCCAAATTTAGTTCCAGGAGGCAGATGGAGAGTTTGAATGGTCTCATAAAATCTTAAAAAGCCCCTTAATCTGAGTTATGTTCATGCACGTGGTATATATTGAGTGGCACATTATTACTGGTGGATTGGAAATGCATACCTATTCTTGTTCCTTTTTGAACTAAATGGGAATTTGTAAGGGCAAAACGCCCAAGAAATCAAGAGATGAAAAATGGAAGGTGGAGAGTGGACAGATTAGTACATAATTTAGCAGCATCAGGAAATGGAATTCCAAGACCCGCAATGGGGGGGGGAGCAGGGTCTTGGAAAACCCCCCAGCAATTACTGACCTCTAGAGGTGGGGCAAAATAAGGATTAGCCGAAAGTCTGTTTCAAGCACTCAAATCCTCGATTCTTTTTCCTACACTGCACAGCTCGGCAAGGGCCCTCTCTCGTTTCGCATGACTGAGGTTTCATCCTCTAGAGAAGGTAAATGAGACTTTGGAATGGTAGACACATTTCTCTGGAATGGCAGGGGCGCCCTACTGCAGTGAAAGCAGCCCAACCCTCTTACCCTGCTGGGCATCTAGAACACTGGCAGATAGCCCATCACCCTTAAGGCAGGTGATATGAAGAGAACTGACCCAGAATCAGCAAAGACCTCAAAATAATGACGTAATAAGTTCCCCAACTAATCCGCCAGGACAGGTTATTTTTTCAGTTGAGGTTATGAAACATTTGAGGAATGGTCCTCATCATGAAAGATACAATTAAAAAGCAGAAGACAATCCAGTGCTGGGTGGGGGGGGGGGGTGGGCAGGGGATGGGAAGGGGTGTCCAGGTTAGAAGGGAAACTTCCAAAAAACATTCTCAGAGATAAGAGATATTGTTACAAATTATTTAGCTTGGATATTTAAAATTATATGTGAAAAACAGAAGGCTGGGAATACAGAGCTGAGAAAAAAATTCCCAGAAAGTACAGCAATTTGGAAAACACAAAATAGAAAATGGATGGGAGAAAATTAATGAAATCAAAAATTAAAATTTAGCCAAGTGTCCTCTCTCCTACCTATTGCTGCTAAAAAGTTGAGGAGTGACAAAGTTGTAGGCACAGGTGCACACCAGGTGGTCTGTCACCATTATTGGTTTAATTGGACTTTGGGACTAAGTTTAATCCAAATAACATCCTACAAGTTTATTCCAAGATATTCTGCACTGTTACGCAACCCTTTTTCTATTGCTGATGCACACTTTACCAGTTACAGAATTGCAAATACTTAACTTTTTAATTTCCCATAACTGATCCAGTGCTAATCCTCTCACTAGGCCATTAGCAAATGAAAAATCAACTACAAAGGGTTTTGACAGGCATAAGCAGTACTATGGTAGAACTAGGGTTTGAAAGACCATTTAACAATGGAATTGCTTTTGAAGCTGAAGTGAAATATACAGGTCAAGGGATTCAGGAGTAAGGATGGCTCTTCCCTGCTTCATTTAGTATGATATGCCATGACAACACAAATTGAGCATGTTGTGTAGATTAAGCCTTCTCCTAATTGACATATTAAAAAACCTTAGTTTGACTAGTCCCAGTTTCCATTGTATAAGCCACAAATTTCTCAACTGTGTAACACTGAAGTCAGAGTGCCCTTTTAGCCTGGGGTGGTTTCAGCGTTCCTCATATCTACACTTGCTGGGTGAAGACATGCACTGACTTAGAAAATAACATAGTATCCACTATCTGTATTAAGCAAAGGAAAAACAATTCCTCAGTATGTTTAAGAGTAGGAACTGCAACTTTCAGTCAGAAAACTTTTCAGGTTAGTTTTAATTTATCCATATAGATCATCACACATTATCACAACTTCTTTATATTTAAAACACACAACACTTTTTTTCTCCTGCCCCAAATTAGCAACAGGAGCTAGGAAAAAACCCAATCCAAATAATCCTTGACTCAGATTTGACTCCAGTCCCAGCTGGAGGAAAAGGTTCCAGAAATCATACATGTATCTTTTGCTACCAAAATACAGCCATTCTTAAAGCTGGTAGCTAATGCTTTAAGTAGGTAGAGATAAGTGTCAAGCAAATATGAGTTAAGACTAGATCGTTTCTTATTCCCAGGCCAGGTTTATCCCCATTACGACAGTCTGCATACTGACTGACTTGCGCCATACCTTTTTTTTTGCTTCAGGATGGAGAGAAATAATTCACAGGATTTATTCATAACTTGGATGCGGAAGACTAGTATTCTTTTGGTTTCTTATTTTAATTGATTCCTGCTAGGCAGCTTAAGTGTGTCTACAATTATTGTGCTTTTAGGTAATACTGAGATTTACACTTTTTAAAAATCAACTAATTTAAATAACAAGCAGCAAGCACAACCTTCCCCTAACCCCTACCCAAGGACAAAAGAGAATGGTTAAGAATATACTAAAGTCATCTTGACACAAAGCATTAACCACAGATGCCATTTGCATCCATATGCCAGGCACTGTAGCTAGGCACTTTTAAGACTATTAATCTCCTTTAATACCCAATAATGTCAAAATTAGGTTCTATTATCTCCATTCTGCTATAGACAAGGAAACCAAGGCCCAGAGCAACTTGTCCAAAAGAATATAGATTTGATGTTTATTGAATTCTTACCATGTGCCAGGAACTGTGCTAAGCACCTTACAACTGTTATATCCTTACAACCTTATGAAGTTGGTATTTCTAATACCACCATTTTCCATTTGGAAAAACTGAAGCACAGAAAGTTTAGGTGACTAGCCTATGTTCACACAGGAAAGTAAGTGGCAGAGGCAGTATTTGAATCAGTTGGACTGGAATCAAAATCTACACCTTCAACTAATACCCCCATACTACTGCATTGTCTAAATTACAAAGTGAATCATTAAATTTATTGTTCCTTCTGGAAAAATACTGAATAAGAAGGTTTCCTATCAAGTCAGCCAGTTAACAAAAGTGTTCAAAAAACAAAAAGAGATGATTTTCATTTCAGCAGAGTTCAGAAGACTTAAAACCAACACAAGTTAACAACTAAATATACTCTTAAAAACAAGGGAGAAAAAAGGGAATGAACAGAGTGAGGCTTTTCTAACACAATATTTGTATTGAATGGTATGTATCAGGGTCCACATTTACTTGGAATAACATGTAGCTTAATTTATATAGATCTATTTCATTTAGTCCAAGTTTAAAATTGTTAAGAGGCTGCTGAATTAATGTGTCTAGAAAAGGCGGCCCTAGAAATATCTTAGTACTCACATATATGCTGACCTTTATCAAAACCTTCATTGTACCATATAATTCCCAGCACCATTTTACCAGATTCAATTTACCCTGTAATAAATACGATTCTGAAAGAATGCTTGCAAGTTAATATGTGCAAAGCTAATATGTAATATTTAACCCCTATTTCACGACAGAAGCCATAAAAGTAAAACATGAGGAGGAATAAAAACATTTTATCTGTGTATTCAGAATCACACACAAGTTACCTTTACAGTTCAAGTTACTATATAGAAATCACTTGGGTTTTATATTTTCAGTTAAATTTTGAATTGAGAATACAGTATTGTAAAAAAATTGCTTTTACATTACTTCAGTACTTTTTTAGCATACCAAATTGAAATACATAGGTTCAAACTTCAGATTTATGGCAAACAGTCTTAAAATACAATACAGACATTTCTTAAAGTTACCATTATCATTCACATTTGCAACTGTGAGCTGTATGACACAGAACAGCTCCTCTATGGATATGGCAAAATTGATATGCCATGGAACTCAAGCCTGTACAGTCAAGCGAAGGACTCAAAGTTGTATGTACCATCTTTAAAAAGGTTTGGCATTTCTGGACAACATCGTACAACATATAAAGAAGGTAAGGAACAATTCCTCCTCCTTGTTATGATTTTTAAAAAGAAATTGCATGGTAGTTTGGAATTTTGCATAAAACCCCATATTATACCTTGAAAAAGTCCAAGGGCAATTAGATGACAATGGACTGGGGTCTTGTTTATTAATAGAACCCATGAAATTCAAATGGGCATTAATCAAATCAAAAAATATTAAGCACCTACTACTGGTTTAAGAGATTAAAATTAGAGATTCATGATCAATTTCTTTCCACCTTGAAATCAAGGTGTAAAAACCAGCTATTAAGTGCATTCCAAACTTCTATGTAGTACAGGTAGAATTTTCTGTCCATTGGCACCAAAGTAAAGTCACATTTCCTCTTGGGAGACAGAAATTCCACATCTGAACACAGAGTAAGTTAGGAAAAAATGACCCCTGTTGTTTACTATTATTGTGATTCTGAGATCAATGATTATACTAGCAGTGAACAAAGCAAATTCCTGGCAACAACTGTCAGGCTAATGACATGAACTCCCTTCCCTAACACCATAAAATTTTAGTATGAAAAGCATTAAATGTAATTACTAAGATGAACAAGTGGGAAATAACAAGAAACTAAGGGAATAGTTCAAACTAACAACAAAAAAATCCTGAACTTGAAATCACTGCAATTGAGAAACTGAAGAAAAATGTGCTTCACCCCAACCCCTCCCCCAACTCTGAATTTAAATATTCCGTGCAAAAGAGCATCAAGGTTTCTGGATATAGATGTAGCCCTTCTTTAGGTTTTAGTGCTCTGCAGTTTTCTGCAATTTTACTGCCCTCCCCCCAAGTTTACTCAAAGTATTTAACAGAATCTTCTATTTCAGCCAAAAGACTTGTGATTCAAAGATTTACTAAGGTACTCTATGCATTCTATCTATACAGAAACACCTATTAATTATTACAATTGGTTTATGCAGGATTAACATTTTTGGTGTTAAAAATCATGCTTACTGGACATCAACTCTCCATAATGAATCTGAACTTCACAATGACTTACCAAACACTTTACTTAAATTACTTATTAAATAATTGAAAAATGTACTGAGCCAAACTAAACTTAAATGGGCTGGCTACAAAAGAAAAAACAACCTTCAAAAACAGTTCATATACACATCTATTTCAAAACTACCTTTGCTAGTTAGCCCCTTTCCCAAAGTTTTAGCCTGAAAAAAAAAAAAAAACAGTAAAATCTACACAAAATTTTATTGCAATCATACAAGGGTTACATTAGGTCAAATACAACAAATACTATGATGCAATTTTACATTTATTAAACTACAGTTCAAAGCACAAATTTACACATTCTAAATACACTAAACGTATCTAATGAAGTCACACTAGTCTTCCACTGACATTTGATATATCTGGGTGAAAGACATTAACTTTACAAGACTTTTAAACACGAATCCTTAGTATAAAAACTGTGTACTTGTATGTAAACGGTTTAATGGGGAACCCAATTAATGGGCTTCCATCTCCACTAAGTCATCCATTTTGTTGCATATTTTATTTTAAACGCTTAAGGGTAGGACAAACTCTTAAGTTTAAATCTGTATACATTATCTAAATCTGCCATTACCCCCAATGAATTATAGATGAAAGCTGATTTTGTCTGGTCCCAAATAGCTATTACTAATAGTTTTTATTTCCAAAAGAATTAACAGAATAAGATTGCTTGAATTTTTTTCTTCACACTGGAATGTAGACCAGACAAGTTTAACCTGCAACTTCAGATCTAAAGAAGCGTTAATGCCTGTTTAAGCTTCAGTGGAAAAGCTGTCTTCTTGGCTCAGCTGAATGCAAGAAGGCACAAAAAAGAAGTTCTTCATCATTGTGTCGGAAGTAATTCCAGCATCTTGCATCTCATACCTACATAAAAAGAAAAAATAAGCATAACTCTGAATTTAAGCCCAAAGACCACACACACAATGACATAACAAATAGACAACAAAACAGGATTAAAACTTAGTCTTCCAATAACCCTTAAAGGATTATCATTTTTCGATTAGTTGGAAGTTACATATGTGTTATAGAATTCAAGTTATAAGCAAATCTGAAATATACCCTGAAGTATCACATCTGCTTTAAAATAAAATCACCTTACCAATCACTGAATGACATCATGTAATAAATAGCTGGCCTCTGAAAATCATTAAAAGCAGATGGTTCATGGAAAGAATCTGCTCCCATGTTATCAAAGATAAGCCAATCTCCCACATTCAGCTCAGGAAGAAGACAGCTTTCCACAATCTGATCAAGCTCATCACAGGATGGACCCCAAAGGCTGCTTGTAAACAGAGGCTCATCTTCCTTGTATTTCTGTAGAGAAGGAAAATTTTTTTAAAAATTAAGTTTTTACTCATGCAGGTAATGAATTTGTGGGTGAATAAGAAACATTTTTCACTATCTCAGATCTAATGTGCCCATGGAAGAAAGGCCTGGGAGAGCCAGGGGCAGGGGTGCACCTTCTTAAGTTCCAGTGATACCATTAACTCCATGTCAAGGCCGCAGACTAAAGGAACTCAGAAAAACGCAAATACTCAAAAAAGGGCATTTTCCCCCATCCTAAAATATTTCTTTTAAAAATATGGAATGCATCTTTAAGAAACAACAGTTCAGTTTATAAACTGCCAAACAGGTTTTGAAATTATTTATAATAAAACTTGCCTTGTGAACCTCTGGAATGGTATTTAAGTCCTCAGACAGTTTACTTGCAAAAGAACCATAAACACCATCATTCATGTAATACATGAAGGCTGGTTCATCACTTCCGGTTTTTTCTACTAAAATAAAACAGAAAAAGGGAAGATGAATTTATAGTAAAATGTCTAATATAGTTAGAATAAAAGGCATATCAAATAGACTGAGTTATATCTATAAAACTAATTATTGTCAATCTCACATTTCTCAAAACATTTGAATTAACTAAAAAAGACTGATATACGAGTATACTGTATAAACATATCTTAAAACCATTAACCTAAGAAAATTGAACACATATCCCACAAAGGAAGTTAACCAGTGAGCACATAGAAAAAATACTTAAAGAGTCCATCATCAGTAGTCACGTAAATGCAAATTAAAATTATGAGACACACCACCACACACCTACTGAGTAGATTAAACTTAAGGACTGACAATACCAAAAATCAGTGATGGTGATAGGGAACAACCAGAACTTGCATGTACATACTGCAATGGGAAGGAAAATAGTAACAACCACTTTGAAATCTTTGAAAACACCCATTCTATGACCCAGTAATTATTAGTCAGCACAATCAATACTCATTTTTTGGTTTTTAAAATAATGCTCTCCACAATATTAACCATGGCTCCTTGGAAAAACAACTGATTATAGAACTGAGGCACGGAGGGCTGGCCTGTGGCTCACTCGGGAGAGTGTGGTGCTGACAACACCAAGGCCATGGGTTTGGATCCCATATAGGGATGGCCGGTTAGCTCACTGGGTGAGTGTGGTGCTGACAACACCAAATCAAGGGTTAAGATCCCCTTACCGGTCATCTTTAAAAAAAAAAAAGAACTGAGGCACGGAAAGATAAAATGAGCCTGGAATATCTTGAAGTATCGGAAATTAAAAAAGGGCTCAGAGAATGATGGGGGGTATGTTGAAGGACCCAAATTTGGGACAATAACATAATGAATTTAATTGATTATATAATCTACTGAATAAGTATCCACAAGTCTAATCTAATATAAATAAACAAACAGGAGGGAAGAAAAAGCTATTCTTTTGAGTAAAGGCCACTAAGGTAGACTAAATAATGGAGTTAGAATTCATCAATATATGTTAAAACTAATGAAGTGAAAAGTCTGATAAGAAAAACAGGTTACTTACACAATCTCAAATTACTTTGCCACTTCACAATGGTGAAACCTGCCAGACACCACCTTAACTAAGTGATCAAAACTAGCATCAAAAAACAAAAACAAGGGCCAGGCCCGTGGCTCACTTGGGAGAGTGTGGTGCTGATAACACCAAGGCCATGGTTCAGATCCCATATAGGGATGGCTGGTTAGCTCACTTGGGAGAGCGTGGTACTGACACCACCAAGTCAAGGGTTAAGATCCCCTTACCGGTTATCTTTTAAAAAAACAAGAACAAAAACAAAAACAGAAAATCTAGCATCATCAATATTAGAACAGACCAATATCATGTATTTCCTAATATGATGCACTGAAAACAGAGTATCTGCTGGATTTCCTGTCAAAATGCATAGCCGGAATCTAATCATGAAGAAGTATCAGACAAACTGAAAGAGGAACACCTACCTACAAAACTTCTACTCTTCAAAAATGTCAATGTAAAAAAATACAAAGCAATAATAAGCTGAGAAACTTTTTCCAGATTAAAGAAGAAATTACAAATGTAATAATGTGGTTCTAGATTGACTTCTAAACAAGGAAAAACAAAAAGCTGTAAAGGACAATATTGGGAAAACTGACAATCTTTCTGTGGACTGTGGATTAGTCCACAGTGAAAAAAATAAGTCTCATTAATGGAAAACAATATTTCCTACTGCAGTGATACTGGTCAATAAGACAAACTAGTGCCTTTTTGTTGGCTTGACTTGACATGGATTAAAAGGACTCTTTGTTGTCCCTTGTTATGTAAGAAAATATGAGGCAGATTCTCCCTGTGACTCATCTGAGGTAAGAGGAACATAACAGAGACCACAATAAAACAGTGGTTCTGAACAAGGGATGAGGATATACTGTCTAGCAGAAGTTTATCTAAAACATGCACCTCCAAACATCAGTACCAGAAGAGCTGGATTCAGGAAGTCTTATGGAATGGGACCTTAGCTACGGCATTTTGAAGAACTCCCCAGCTGTCTACGGCACACACAACTTTATGACTAAGTATTCATCTCCAGACTAACTGAACTGTCTAACAAAAACAAAACTATAAGCTTTATAACTTACCTCCAGAGGAAAATTTTTCATTTTCAACAACTTTCTTTGCAATGATATTAACTGCAAGTGTAAATGCAGAAGACACATAGTAGCTTCCAGGTTCTGAAATTATCTTAATGCCAGATCCTTCAGGAAAATAGATATCCAATAGAGGGCTGATAACATGATTAACCTATAAATTTAAAATCGTAGATTATGTTTTCAATCTTGGATTAGAGAATTCACAATAGAACAGATTGGTAACTATTAATTAAATTTTCTAGGAAAATTAAGCAGTTCCAATTATAGACAGTGAAGCTTAGCTATTTGGCAGTTATCTTCAAGCAATTAATTAAGCAGGCCTTCAAATCAAAGTTTATTTTGTAACTACCAGAATGTCATTAATTAATTAATTAATTTATTTTTTTTTTTCTCATCACTTTTTTTTTTTGTCTTTTTTGTGACCGGCACTCAGCCAGTGAGTGTACCAGCCATTCCTATATAGGATCCGAACCCGCGGCGGGAGCGTCACTGCCCGCTCCCAGCACGGCACTTTCCCGAGTGCGCCACGGGCTCGGCCCAGAATGTCATTAATTTAAAAAAATACAAATACCTACCAGTATTTTTTTTTTTTTAGTCTTTTTTTATACTTGACACTAGCAAAATTTAAAGTCATAGTTTCTAGATATTACAGAATGAGGAAAGGAGAGTAGAGCAGAAAGGTGAGAAGGAGAAATGATGTGCACTTAGATAAAACAGCCTAAGTTGTCTAAGTTATGAATCTACTTGTGCCATCAAGTACAGAAACACATCTGAAATAGAAAATCTTCTGTGGTAATTTTACCGGGTTTTAAAGAATTTTATCAAACTTTTCATAGTTAGCTGGTATTCTCACTGACTTCATTTTTCTTTGAATAGTTTTAAATATGTTACAGGCTTTAGCTTCTGCCATTGTAAAAATCCTGGTCTACACATCTACCATTTAGGTAGCAAAGAAAGCGATTACTCTAACATGCGTACCCACTGAAAAAAGTTTACCTCTTCCAACTGAAATTCAGTTCCTGTGAAGCCTCCACCAATGTCTAATATGTTCATTTTAAAGCCGAATTCTCCCTAGAGATGAAAAAAATATTTCAAATGCTTTTCCAAATTGTAATGTATATGAGGACATTTTGAAAACACCGTCAGGGACGTATCTATTTTTACCTTTGGTACAAGTTCTTTGGGCTTTACTAACAAACAGATTAACTCAATGTTATGTATATTGTTTCCCTGATCTCATCTATACTCTCTTCTAGAAACATGAAAGTAAATTACTATTTCACTCCTTTACCCACTTAAGAAGTGTGACTGTATAGTCTTACGTACTAAAAAATAAGGTGTGTGTCATATTAGGTGGAATAAGAGTAATTTACACTGGTAGAAAACAATATTGAATCTTAGTCTTAAGTAACAGCCTGACTTAAAGTATCAAAATAAGGAAAGAACTTACAGCCATGTCAAACACACATCGAGCATCGGATAGAGCATGTACATATACTTGAGATTCTTTGCAAGCACTCGAAACATGAAATCTGAAAGAAACAGAGTAATAAATTTAAAGCAGCAGCAAGTTTTAGAGGCATTTCCTACAATTCCTTTCAAATATCATTCACCATACCAACACCATAAGTATTTCCATTAAGTTCACCAAATATCAGATTTGGTACACACACACACCCCACCAAGTAGTAGAAATACTAGCTTTGAATTATAGAAGTTAGCAGCTTTTCAGCAAAAGCAATGTTTGAGTAATACTGTTAATTCTATAAAGAAACATTTTAAACAGCAGGTCAGTCATCAGTCATGCCCCATGGTAATAAAATAGGGCATGCGTTCATATATATATATATATATAAAAATATTGGTCAATAAGACAAACTAGTGCCTTTTTGTTGCATATATACATGGTGAAGTAACAAGCACCATCAATCCAACTGATTACAAAATCTTTAATTTGAACATTCAATTTTATCTGACAAATACAAAAATATGTCTACTGTGAAATACAAATGAAAATTAATTCTGCCAAATAAGTCATACTTGTTAGTATATTTATTAGTGACACAAAGCTTCAGAATAGAATACTTAAATTTAACTGAAACATAGTTCTGTATCCTGATTGTGGCAGTGGACACACAAATATTAAAATTCATAAAACTGTATATCCAAAAAGTCAATTTTCTTGTATGTTAACTTGAAAAACAAAATTTAGTTGAAATGTGAACAAAACTCTCAAATATGTCAATATTGTCATCTAAGGTAGAATTAAAATTTTATCTAGACTAACATGGAATGTTATCTATTGTGTAGGATACAGCAAGATCCAATTTTTCATTAAAGAGACTACCACTTATGTTTATGTACAAAGTGATATAAAAAGATACAAGAAACTATTAACAATGGTGACTCCATAAATCTTTATGAACGTTTTAAAAAGGAAGACCTTTACTACAGTGAGACTAGCAATAAAAGTGGCAACCCAGAAAATCTGGAGCTCAGTATGTTACTGTGTCCTTAATTAGTTCTGAGACTATGATCAAATCATTAAACCTCTTTGGGTCTCCATTTCCTCACATATAAAAACCAAGAGGGTAAAAAAAAAGGGTCTGATTTATTGAAGTACATAAGAGATTAAGAAGAGTCTTTGGATGGTAAACAAAAAAATGAAATGACACCTGCAACTTAGAATTTGAATGTCATTTTAATATTCGTTAAAATTCTAGCAAATCCTCTCCATTCAATTTAAAAGGAAGTGATTTAAACCACTCTTCACTAACCTATTTATTATTTACTATTTTGTCTCTTTATTGGGGGGACAGTATAGTTGTAAAACAGTATAAAAAAGGTAAAAGCATATTTAGTTGCTTTTCCTAAATTAAGATGACACAACATGCATATTAAGAAAACTGAAAGAAGTTGAATCTTAGATTTGATGCAAATGAAATCTTAAATCAATAAGCAGAAAGACAGATTACCACTACAAAATAAAGTTTAAAACAAATACTTACTTAACCCCAATTATTTGGACATCAAGTTCCTTGGCACATTCCAAGAGATGCCTACAGTTCTTCATTGTAGTGCCAAACTTCATATTACCCTCTTCACCTCCAATATTATCTTCTGTTGCAATATGTAGTAAGACCCTAAGAGAAGGGGAAGATGATTGGGGCAGAGTTGGTTTACATCATCATCAGCACATGTGAAGCCTGAAGATTGTAGGAAGTGTGTTGATTATGTTGCCAGTGCTCCCAAATCCAGCGATGGATGAATCAAGTGAACCTAGTGAAAAACAATCCTGTATAGAGAAAAAACTAGCAATTAGGGCCTAAAGCATGAAGCTTACAAGGATGGGATTTTGGAAAATGCAGCAAGTTAAGACTGTTGCAGCAGCAAGAGTCGGTTGGGCTCTGTAATGAAAGACGACATTACTTTCAAATCAAGTCTATCAGTCCAAAAATCCACCTAGAAAGACTACATTGAATAGCAATGCCATCGTTGTCTTTCAATAGAAATGTCAGGGCTTCAAATGTATTCAAATTTCCTAGATTGTTCTAGTTTCTAACTGGAAAAAAATGGGAAGCTTTATTTTATGTGTCTAAACAGCAGCCTTTAAGTCTACTGATTCAAATCCATTTGGTGTTTCCTTCCAAACAAACCATGACAACCAAGACAAAATGATCAAGACTTATTAAATTTCTCTATTATCAGGAGTTAAGTAATACAATCTGCAAATATACAAATACTGTTTGTAAAACTTTTCCCCAGGGAAGTCCTGATGCTCAGAGAGCAAGGCTGATATGGATCCTTCAGTTCACAATCTAACGCAGTAAAACACTCCAAATCAAAGCTTGCATAGATCAGGAAGATTTTTTAGAAAAACAATTGTTTCCCAACAATTTTCCCAAAAAGGCCTTAAACAAACAAAGGTTTTCGGGGTAATCAATACTGTCAGAATACCTTAACATCAGGCTAAAGTCATTAAGAAAATTATAGATATACAAAAAAAAATGGAACATGTAACTCATTAAAAGCCAATAATTTCATAATATCACAATTTACTTTTAGTATATTCTAAAGTCCTCCTCTTGACACACCAATTCCAGACAACATGAATTTTGCCTCAAAACTTTTTGCTTTTACAAAGTAAACTTCTTAATTAAAAACAAACGTATCTCAGATGCATGCAGGTGCAAGTAAAAAAAAAAAAATTAAACTTTATGATCAAAGAAAAGCTGAGGCTTAAAAAAGAAACCCCCTCAAATCTACTGACTAGGCTCCTCAGACACTGTCGCTAAGGACACCATTCAAGAACTATGGCCAAGGGTAGATTAAAACCCTTTGCTAAACAGAAAGAAGCTGAGCTAAATATACCCTGTCCTCAACATATCAAATAGCTAATAAGAGGGTTAATATAATTATGAAAACATAGCTATGGCCCTATTTGATTAGAACACCATATTTTCTTTCTCAAGTTAAAAGATTACTAGATCATATCTCAAACTGCCTATATTTCATCCCAATTACACACGAAGGATATGAACTAGGCAGCCAATAAAATGCTATTAGCATTTTCCATACAGGAACTTTAAATGAGGTTAAGTTAGAATTACAATACACATCACTACTCTATATCATAAATGCCCCTTCTTCCTAGACTAAAGACAAAACCAACACTCTGAGGACTAAGATAATATTTAAGTACTTGGTTTTATACTTACTTGGCATTTGGGTGACTACGTGCAATCTTCTTCAATTCAATTTCATTGTCGCATGTCATGATATTAACTCCAACTTTTGCTGCATACTTTATCTGAGACACTTGCTTGCAAGGACTTATGTAAATAATGTTTTCTGGAGATACACCCAATTCCTGCACTAAAGCCATTTCATTCTGTGAAAACAGATTTTAAACAGTGTCAGCTAAAAGGCAAAATTTCTATTACTTTTCATTTGGTTACTATCTTATACTTATTTTTTGGTTAAACCAAAATTATATGAGGTTAAATTAAGATAATGTAATGTCACAGTTCATTTTCTGGTAATGCTTCCTATACTATGTTAAAGATCTCTAAGAAGTACCACCGGAGAAATCTCATAGTTTAGAAATATTTGCTGTAGTCAGAAATTGCTTGGTCTAGAGCTACCTCTAAGCCCTAGAATGAGGAACAAATAAAAGGTTTTGATTAATAACGATAAAGAAAGCTTTTCGAATGCTCACCACACTGAAACCTCCATTTCATTGCTACACTTGCAAAGTTTAACAATTATTTAAAAACTCCATCCAAAAGTCAGACACTCTTGCATTTGTTCTCCTACTGCTGTGGTTAACTACAAGTTAAGGTGAATTTTAAAATGATGCAGTTTAGTGAAAAAATACTTACTTTACTGGAACAAGCAAATCCAGTTCCAAGAGCTGCCAAAATCTCAAGTACAGCTGGAGTAGAGTTGCACTTCACTGTGTAGAATGGCTTTATCTGAGCCACTATATTCTGCCACTGACTGTGTTTCTTTACAATCTTTCCAAGATCTCCCACAAAAAAGGCATTTTTCCCTGTCTGTTATAGTTATGGTGGGGGGGAAAAACATGATCAATCAAGAACAAATGAAAAATAAGAGTAACATAACTAGAAAAGATCTCCCTTTTTCCTCTACAAATGAGCCAAGACTTACATTTACATATACTAGTACATTTAAAGCTTGTTAAGAGTAATCAAACTAGATCTAGTCAACATTAAAGGAGAATCTAAATATATTTTCTTTTCAAACTTGACCTATTTTGCCAGTTCAGGATATATAAACAAAACTGTGTCCCTATTAAAATTGTACCTTAAGACAAGATGGGAAAATAAGGGAGCAACTTCACTGGGAAACCATTTGTTAAGAAAGCAAGTTGTTAGTTTGTGTGCAGAGAAAATGACAAAACTAGATGAAGTACAGAGGTATACCAAATGTCAGATAAACCTGAATAAGGATACTCTTCCCTCAAAAGTAAGAAAACTGATTTTAATTAGGGATGTGGAAGAGATGTGCAATGATTTTATGTAAAGTTGTGGCTATTCTAGAGTATAAATTACTCAATGCTAGATGGTAGGCAAATGTACAACATCCAAACATTGAGAAACCATAAAGACAATTTTACTGTGTTCTACTTTTTAACCCACATTACCTGAAAATGTTTATTATTGTAATATACTGCCTAGTTGATAAAATATCAATGGAAGTTACGGATTATGTGTGGCAGATTTGGAAGGGTTGTATTTATTGATCCATCGTACTCTGGAGACAGAAATTTTATATTTACTTTAATGAGAGAAAAAACTAGGTATTTATGGGCAACAGTAAGAAAACTGGGATAATAAACAAGGTATTCATTTTCCTTTCAATATAGAAAAGAGAGATGAACTAGGAGGTCACTATAAAGACACCTGCAGAGGCAGACTGAGAGAATGAGAATGGAGGAAGGGATGAATACAAGGACATTGTGGAGGAAAGACCAAGGCTAAGAGGCAAGACATGCAAAATGTAGACTGAGTGACAGAGAAAAATACAGAAGTATCACCCTAGAGCCACACAATTAGGTGAGACTGCCAGAGCAGAGAACAGGGTTGAGGACTAACTCTCACCAAATGTCACTAAATGTGGGGGTAATTTAGGATGTAGAACAAGGATGGATGAAAGGAACATTTCAAAGACCTTACTGGACCCAGAAAAAGAGTGTTACAAAAGTCAAAGAGGAAAGCTAAATTGCTAAAGGAAAGGTCACTAAAATTTTACCAGGAGCTTTTTGGGGACATGAAAGCATTAACTAAAGAATGACTCAGCAGGAATTGCTGGACAGAATGACAGGTGTCACTATTTCTCCAAGAAGTAAGATGGCAAAGGAAGAGAGAAATAAAGAGTGTTTGCTGGAGTGAGGGGAAGATTTAAGCTCATCTGCAGATTAAAGGCCAAGGAGCAGGAAAGAAAAGTTTTTCAGTATCCTATTACTGAACACCAGTAATGTGAAAATAATTCAACAAATTTGGGAAATATGGGAAATTAGCTCCAATAAAGAAATATTCTATCAGTAAATCAATAAAAAAAATACTTCTATAAGTAAGTCTAAAATGAAAATAATCTTAAGTAGCAGTGAATATGATTCTGTAGAAGTTGACATCTAGGACAGTAGAGTAAGCATTCAGTATAAACTATCAAATTCTCAGTCAACATACACAAGCAGGATTACCTCAAAGTAAATTAAAATCCACGGAAGAATAGAGTTGAGAAAAATGAATAAGAAGCCATGCACTGATTAGAAGATTGGCCAGCAACAAATCAAGAAAATAAACAGACCATACAAGAGGTCACATGCTAAAAGGCATAGCAGAGAAAGGCCTAATTATTAGGAAGCATTCTTTCTTTTAAATAACACAGACTAGAAAGAAATACGCATTACAATACTCAAGGAGAATGGGGGGGGGTTAAGACAACCTGGAAAAGTGAACATCTGAACCAAGTACTTTTATCAGATGAACAAATTAACAAAGCACTGATGCTTTTAGAATTCGGAAAATTATAAACATCATATTTGAGAAATCTAAGGTGGCACACTTACCAGGGTATGTTCATAAACATAGTTATCAATAACATTTCCAAGGTTTGTTCCTTCATCCAACAGGCCAACGGAGTAGTTTGCATCGTCAATAAATCCTTTCATCTCAGCCGTATTCCACAAAGCCGAAAGTCATAAACCAGGAAAAACAAGAGATGGGCCACCAAGCCTATGTCTGGGTCCTTAGAATATGCAACAAACTGTCAAAATAGAAGTTAAATCAAAGTCTGTATTATTTTCAATAGTTATAAACATGATATGAGTCGTCAATGAAAGTGTGCTAAGTGCCTAATTTAGTGAGGAATTTATGTGATCACTTAATACTTTCAGAGATACTGGATCAATATCCTTTAATGCCCATTTTAAAAAATGAATAAATACATATTTTATACATTAAAAAAACCACCTCAATATAATTTCTTGAGAAGATAACAATATGTGTGCAATTACAAGCCTATATGGTCACCTTATTTACATAGAGATGCAGACCCAACTTGTATTATTCAATCTTGTTTTGTGTATCTTCTTTAACACATACAATTTACTTATTTTAAGAAAGATGGCGAAGTAACTATCCACAGCCAAGAAATTAAAATTCGATACACTGCCAGCCACATAACATAGCATTGCCAGTTAATTGCAGATAAATGTCCTGTAAATAAAATTCTAGAATAGGTGAAAGTAATAAAAATGGGTGGAGATGAAGGGCAGCTTTAGGGGATAATCTGCAGCTTTGATACAGACCGCCTAGGTCTCGCTTCAAGCTAAAATAGTATTAGCTACATCAAGTTAGCAATATAGGTCTCTTGTGAGGTGATTTGATTTGGTGTACTCACTAGTCTAGGAGTCAGAAGACCTGATCCTGGCTATGTCACTTAGCAGTGTATAGATCCTACATCAATTTCTCTAAACCTCAGTTAACTATCCTAATTACTTCCTTAAAAGGTTGTTGTAAAAAATCATATAACATATGAATTAAAAACTACTATTTAAGTGCTGGCTCAGAATAGTCCTAAAATTAAGTTGCCAGAAATACAAAAGTGCTATCACAAACCAGTTACTAAGAACTCTGATTTTTAAAAAGGCTGGAGACTAATCTCTACCTCTATCCAACCAACCAACCAATCAAATAAACCTTCCCCCTCCCAAGGTCACCCATTCTCCTCTGGGACAAGCACATTCCAACATAAGGTTTATCTTACTTGATGAATTCCACTGGTCCCTAGCTTATTTTAGGAAATAACTTCTTTTAACAAAAATAAGATAAAACAAATCTTCCAGACAGGACACTACTCACTGTTAGTACTGATTTCTGGTTGCCACATTAATAATGGGCACAGACCAGCTGTCTTGGCAACCTATTTTAAAACCTGCACAGCTCTTCCTGTGTCCTTGATTTCTCCCATCACGCCCCTTCACCTCCCCTCTGCCCCAAGGCAATGAGTTTACCTTGGGTGATGGCCCTTATCTCAAAAGTATACTCCATTTGAATGGTTCCAAAACAAAGTGTCAGCTTTTGGGCTGCACCAAAACTCGATAAGCTATTAGGCAAATTTCATGAAATACAAACAATATTTAGTTTTAGCTTTTAAAAAAACTAAAAGTTTGATTCCTGTAATGGCCAGCCACCCCAAAAAACCAAAATACTAACAGCTTCATTTCCAAGAAACCAACTACATTCACGTTCAGTTCACCTCATCAAATCTCTTTCATGCTGTGATGGAGACTGAAAAGTTGAGGATATTTTCACTTTACCAAAGGGGATATTTTAGGCATACCTGCATGAGACTTAACACTCATGCAGTGAGGTCAAATTACAGCCTGGACATTGTCTTAAGAAGTTTGTTACACCAGGACTGATATAAACTTGTGCTCAGAAAGTAGACATTTTAATTTCCGGCTGAGGACACATATTTAAGAATGTAACTCCGGCTAGAACATCAATTTTAGGGGGATATTCAACTGGGCACTAAGAGCAACAGAAAAAATAAAGACCACTCAAGAGGATAAATGCCAAGGTAAATATAAGAAAAAGTAAGGTAGGAGCTTCCTGTTTAAGTTTAGCAACACTAATCTTTTGGGCAAAATAGCCAGCTTTCATTTACTCTATCAAGATTTTTATCTAATTAAAATCTACTTTGAAATGCAAAGAAAGAAAAACCTTCATCTTAATATCTCAATTCATGTCTCTTTAAGTATACGCTGCTATATTTGTAGTATTTACATGGGAACCTAGGGTTATCAATTATGGATCACCACAGGCAATTGCTGCCAAATGCAAAAAGTCCAGCCTTTAGTCAGGACAAGATGAGCCTCAATTTCCTATAGTTATAGTGCCTATAGGAAGGATAATTTTCCCCTAACATTCCTCAGTACTTACAAAAACATCATGCCCATTGAATCCAGTCTTACCTGCTGAATGCCTCTTCTTTTTCTAGATTAGTATGATCATAGGGATAAACATACTTTTTGCAAGTATTTTCAAACTACATAATCTAGTGGGTTCAACTCTCACTATCTGCTAAACTAGCTTAAATCAAATAGCAAACATGTTTATAGTATTGTGCCAGCTGCTGTTCTGAGTATTTTATCTTTTCAATATTAATTTTCTTAATCTCTAAAACCACAATTAGGGGCCGGCCCGTGGCTCACTTGGTAGAGGAGTGTGGTGCTGATAACACCAAAGCCATGGGTTCGGATTCCTACATAGGGATGGCCGGCTGGTTAGCTCACTGGATGAGCATGGTACTGACAACACCAAGTCAAGGGTTAAGATCCCCTTACCAGTCATCTTTATAAGAAAAATAAAAAATAAATAAAAGAACAATGATGGTATTAACCTAATTTTATAGATCAAAACACTGAGGCACAGAACAATTAAGTAGGCTAACTCTAGACATGCTGATGATCAAACTATGTTTAAAACAAAACAAAAAACCTGCCTCCCCAGCACCCCATCCCTATAAAACACAGAATTACTCTTGGAAATCCAACACGGCTCTCAGTACTTTTAATAGAACTTTATCACATCCCCATAATCAACTAACCATTTCAGACATATGAACTCCCACAGCTGTTTATTCACATTGCTATAAAAACAACCTATCACACCTACTCATAGCCTTTTTATCTTTATGACTATTTCCTACATTTTAATCTTGCTGTTCTCTATCTTTTGTCTGATTCTCAGATATGTGGACCCCAAATGTGAAATTATTTTTCCTTTTACTAACTTAAAGATAGTTTCCTTTCACTAACATAAAGATAAGTTCCCTCATGTCCTTTTTGCAGTAAATCCTCAACTCCACCCCAGGCAACCACTGACCTCCTTCCTGTCACTATATATAGACTTTTGTAGAAGTGAAATAATTTTAAATATCAACTGAAGACCAAACTAAAACAGCTGACAAAATAACTGGAAAGCATGCATGCCCTGCTCTAAAGGAAAACTACAATTGCTTGTGGAGTGGCTATTCATTTTTGACATGAAACTGTCACTTCAGAATTAACTACAGTATTGTTAACCAATCCCTGGCTGACAAAAGAACTCTGTTGGAAAAACATAATAAAATTCATTTGCTATACTGGCAGTACTTGACAGAAAGGATTAAGACACACCCGAACCCATTACAACAGATGTAGTACATGTAATATTTGATTTCCTTAATTATACTGAGAACTGCAATAAAATATTTGACTAAAACCAATACTAACAAAGCTCTAATCAGGGTTTATCTTCTTAGATTGCTCCCAGAATGCTTTCAGATTCCCATAAATCCCTAGCCCAGAGTACTCTCAGAAACAAATGGACAAAGGACTTCACAACTCTAAGACTGAAGCGTTCTTAAACACAGGGGTGGTGGTAACAAACTCCCTGGAAATGTGTTGAAAAAGAAGGCCCACCTTTCCACATTCTTAAAAGGAGCCCAAATCTTAATTCGCAAGTGATTCACATGTAAATACAAAGCTGCCCAATTACTAGTTACTGTTAAAAGCTAAAAGTTAGGCCCCGGAAAAACTAATTCCTCCAAAAAATCTGCAAAACACAAATACCTTCAGGAGACAGGTTTTCTAATATACTTTGAGCCAATAAACTTAGTTCAAATGAAATGTAACTTGGAAACCCAATATTTCCAACAAATGAAAAGGTAGATGGGTAAGCTGATCTAGTCTTTCCTATCTCTGAGAGATATTGGAACCCAGTGGTGAAGGAGTCCTAAAAACCAGTTCAAAGTCATATCTCCAGGGGTCTATTGCTTGCAAATTTTTAATAGGTTGGCAGAAATACTCTATGGCTCTACTGCCTCATGCCACTAAGTGAAGAAATATTTTGCTAAAATGTTTTCAAAGATTAAAGTTAATCGGTGACAATACATTAAACCAAAAATCCTAGGCACAGCATATTCTAGGGAGCCAGCCCTAGGAAAATAAGTGGGTATGTCTTGAGAGTTTACACCATATGCCAGATCTGCCAAGTTAATCCACCTCAACTTTAAACACCACAGGGTCTCTTTTTCCAGGACCTCTCTCCATCCTTTCCACTAAGAATGCAGACTTAAAACCAAGGTGTTATACCAAACCTCCCCACGATTCTCGGTGTAAATAATTCCCAGACACTGCACCACTTTTTCTGGCTTATAAATAAATCAGAAACAAGACTGATTTAGTAGCTCCAACACATATGCATCACTATGTACTCTAGTCTGGTGCTGCTGGACCTCGAATTAGTTCTGTTAAACTTTAGAAAATCTACTCTATGTAAATCTTAGATTCTCATCACCAAAATGCTTTAGAACTTTAGCAAATTTATTTTTAACAGAAGCTCCAATGTTTATTGGCATAGACAGACACGAGAAAGTGTTCTCTCTTCATAAGTACTTTTAGGCTATTTTCACAACCAAGGTTACTTCACAATACTACTTTTATTAATAAGTAATTTCCACTTGAGTTCACAGATGTGAAGAAAAAAATTATGTAACATTCCTATTTACACCTTAATGTTGGTGTTTTCTGATGATACATTTTCCATGAAGAACTGCCAAAAGAAACAAAATGCTCCAAAGAACCACATGCTGCTCCCTGGAGCCTTTCATGAGGCCGTTGAGTCCTCATGTTCATCAGGAGGGTAGCTCCAAGAGTAGTGGCTACAGCAGCTGGGCACTTGCCTTGTTACACACCTGCTACAAAGGCTTCTACAGTTGATTGTACTTCAGAAGAAACTGATACATCTCTCAAATAATCACAAGATAATTCTGGCAGCAACAGCCCACTTGACACCAAGCTGGATGAATATGAGTCTTGGATTTCTGAAGTGAAGACCTCCCTGGAAGTAGAACAGGGAGAGCTGAAAGGTTGAGTATTGTTTCAGAGATACCTAAGCAGGAAACCCAACCTTAACACATCAACCACTTTTCTAAAAGGACTTTTACTCATTAAAAATGAGAATTTAGTAGGATACTTTGAAATTTACACTACTGATGTTACTCTGAAGATGCCTAAGGGCATTTCTACCTTTATTTTTACATAGGCATTTGATGACTTAGCACTCAGCTCACAGCTTTAAAAAAAAAAAAAGTCCCCTCTGCATTCTACCTACACCAAAAAATAAAATGTTACTTACCACACAGAATACCTTTAGAAGTAATTGGCAGAGGAATACTAGAAGAGGCTTCTAAAGGATGATTTGAGATGTGAAGCCTGGAGCAGGTCGGAACCACTAAGAAAATGTAGTTCCAAGAAGCTACATACTGAAACTGGTAGGTACGAAGTTCCAATAAATTGGGTGGTGATCACACATATAAACTTTTGCCATACTGGACCAAAAATAAGTGACGGACAATAACAATAGTCTATACTGAGTACTCAGGATAATCAGGACAGGGCTTGCTTCAATTGACAGTAAACGGAAAGCTAGTAATCACAATGAACAGTTATTTTTCAGGTGATTAGGATGGAAAAACAGTAACCCTAGAGGAAGAATTCACTAAAGGTAAATGCTAAAGAATTATTTTAAAAGAGAAGAACAAGAATGAACAGGAGATATGTAAGGGGGGGAGGAAAAACAACCCTAGAAATAAGCCCAACAGGCTAAGTTTGAAATGCCTCACAATAAATATTAAAATATATCTTAATGAGAAAACAAAACACAGGAATTTCACAGCAATATTACTTTTGCATGTGGAATCGATACGATTAGGCTCCCTTCAAAAACGTGTCTTGATTATTCCATGTGATGACTGAATTTTTTTTCTAGAAAAAGTGTGTGTGTACCTGAACACAAGTAAAATACCTAAATCCCTTTTGGTAATTAAGATGTGACATCAATTAAAGATAACTATTATAATACAACCTGAAGTATATAACCGTATTTAAACTTCTCTAGCTTTCCTGGTTTCAATGCAGCATACAGGTAACTCTTTAAACAAATGCACTTACTATTTTGACTGCCTTACGGCAGATCTCACTGTTCACCTGCTCCCAGCTCGCAGGGAAAACCTACGTGCAGTACAATTATTGCAGCAAAGACCAGGTTAAGCAAGCTATTAAGATTCAATACCTCAGGGCCCCCCCATGTATCTTTCCCAGGTAGTGGTGGGTACATCTCTTCCAGAATATGTTTAGACTTCTTCTAATCATCATTGCCTTATTTTTTTTAAATAGTTTTTTTCTTCTGTGTGACCCTAAAACAGTGTTTGGCAGTGTGCTACTTTCATACAAGAGACCCTATCCTGCTGATTGGCAGTTTAAGTAGCACTGGTCTAGATGCTAATGCATAAGGCACATACCTGAGAGCACATACCACATGTTAGGTTTTTAGTGGCAAATAGTTTTCAAGTCTTTTGCTCATTTTTCTATTGTGTTTTTATTTTTTCTTATTGACTTCTAGGAGCTCTTCATCAACTTAGGACAGTGAACATCTCATTTTTAGGATTTTTAAAAAATATATTTGGGTTTGTTTTGTTAGTGTCCATGGTGAATCTACTAGGATACCCCATCCTACTTTTGGTAGTGCCAAATATAACATGCTGATCATGCTAAACCTAGATGATGAGCTAAGAAGATACTATACTCATTTGGGAGCTCTTTGCAAAACTGCATGTCAGAGGATCCTTGCAGTACAGAGAAAGAAGCAGATAAAACATAATCTAAAGTCAACATAAAGCTAATATTAATTTCAGTCTACATGAACATAGAATCATTTTAAGGAGTTGTATCCTAGGAACATGCTAGGCACCTAAAGAATTCAACTAGAATATAAAACCAAAAAGCACTTACAATTAAAACCAGTTTATTAGACAAATCTAAGGAAAGAACAAAGAGAATAGGTAACACGTATGTTCTTAGGAACAGATGTTTAAAATTATGATTATTGTGGCCAATGCTATTCACATTCATAATAATAATTATCTCAGAGCAGTGCTGACCAACAGAACTTTCTGCAGTGACTGAAACGTTCTTTATGGGTGCTGTTGAAAATAATAGCCATTAGCCATGCATAGCTCCCAAGCATTTAAAATGTGGGGCTCATGCAACTGAGGAACTGAATTTTTAATTATTTACTTTTAACTTATTAAATGAGCCACCTGTATAGTGGCTGTATTTCTGAACAGATCCATTCTACAGAATGCTGTTTTCATAATAAATTTTCAAATTTCTAGGGATCAAGTCCATGCACAGACTTAAAACAAACAAAACAAAAAACCACTGTCCCCAAAATGACTTTGTTCAAGGTAACAAAGGTCAATTCACAAGTTGACAAAGCTAGACAGTAAATGAACAAAAGGTAACAGAACTCTACAACATAAGTCCTGAATAGAGATCTGAAATATGTGCTTACATTAGATAAGGCAAAAAGTTTAGAGCAGAGAATTACAAAAGGGTTTTGTTGTCTTGGCTCCTGCTGCAAGTCAGTCAATTATAGGCATTTCAAACCTCATGGTGGCTGGGTATGGCCTGGACAAGTTAAACCTGACCAGTCTAATCTTTATAAATTGATATACTGCACAATATTTTCTACTCATGCCATAATGTGAAGAACACTGGGTTAGAGAAAAAGATGGCTAAATCTCTGCTTCAGTCAGCTTATGACAAACTGCTTGATTTAAGTGGACATGGATGACCCTGGAATGGAGGTGAAGGATAAAGTAGCTGTTTTCTGGGCCTTACCAGTATGTGTGTACTTCACTTAAAAAGTCTCCTTAGGCTCATTTGAATAACGGCCAGCCTAGAACAGCAGTCTAGTATTTACCTAGATTTTACACTTTACAAACTGTTCTCACATATACAACACTTCACTTACTCTAATCAAACTTGTGTTCCAAAATGGTTTTCTTCTCTGTGGGGGTGGGATGGGCAGCGGAAACTCCAAACTGAAAACTCTGAAACAAGACTCAGTAGAGTGTGACGAAACACACAGATAGGTAGTCACTATTAATTCTCTCAGCTCATCTATCCTCTGTAGTAAATGTAAGAATCATTTTATCCCGTTTAAAAACTGGTCTACACTGACAGACAGAATAAGTTCAGGAGCTCTAGAGGCTGACTATAGCTATAATATTATATTGTATATTTTTAAATAGCTAGAAAAGAGGACATTGACCATAATCACTACAATAAGAAATGTTTAGGTGATAGCTATGCTATCTACCCTAAGTGTGTGTATTGAAACAACACACTATACCCCACAAATACATGCAATTAAAAATAATTTAATAAAAAGCATGAAAATAAAATTTAAATTGCCTACAATTCCACATCTAGAGACCAGTATTTGTTTCATGTTTCCTTCCAAATATTTCCTACCAATATTTTCAGACATTTTTAACAAAAATTAAGATCATACTGTCTCATAGATAAACAATTCTTGTACCTTGCCTTATTCACTTATCACTGTCATAAGCATTTAAGCAAAGATTCTGATTTTTGAATCATTACATAATATTCCATTTATCAATGTATGAAAAATTAATTTAACCAAGTCCTTATTGCTGGATGCTTAGATTGAACCCAATTTCTCATCTTCTATAGAAATCTCTGAATCTCTGATTCAAAAAAACAAATTCATTGGATCAAAGACCATAAACATTTTTAAGGTGTAGAGAAGGTTGAAAGGCAATAAAGATGAGAAAGTATTTAGCACTTTTCTCATTCATTCCCAACTTGCAGAATGAAGATTAACCTCACTTTGGTCTTATCCACAGATATGATCAGAATTTTTCTTCCTCACCTTGAGGACCTCATTTTGGAGTTATAATCTCTTTGTATACTGGCTCTTTATCAAAAACCAAACTTTTAGATCTTTTATCTAAAAACCGAAGTTTTTAGGAGAGGGATTTCTGGGATACTGGTAATACTCTATCTCTTAATCTAGGCAAGGATTACATAGATATATTCAGTTTGCAAAAATTCATTGAGCTGTACACTTATGATTTGTGTACTTTTCTGTATGTTTGTTGTACTTCAAAAAAAACTATGCTTACAAAACAAAAAACCCAAAAAACAAACAAACAAAAAACTGGTCTATACTGCTTTCCAATCTCTTTGGCCCTCCTAGAAAAGATTCCAAATTGTTCAAAACAAGAATATCATTTCCCCAAAACTTTGTTTATCTATCAACATACTGTTTATTCACATTGTGCTTGTACAGAATATATTTCTGCTACTTTACACAAGCAGTGAAGCACCATCAAATGCTACTTTAGGCATGCCAAGGGAATATACATATTCAAAAAACACTTTAAAAATCTGTGTATTCTAATGATAGTAGTTTTATTCATCTTTTTGGTCAAAGAGCACCAACTGCATTAATGAATGTTCTGTTGAAAATGCCTGCATCACAATTATCTTTAAATTATCAAATATCAAAACTGAAATTTACCCTTCTTCATAATCAGGGTCAACGATTTCTCTTTTCTACTGACAATTAACAGTGAAACATGAGAAATAATACTAGCAAATTCATGAAGAACATTTTTCCTAGTTAAAATATCCTAACAGGTACGGTAGGTACTGTTAAGGCGTGTGTAAATACCAATAATCAGAAGACAGAACATGATTATTTAAAATGCTGATGTTCTGATGAAGTTCCCACATAAACATACAGAAGTCAACTAATGACAACAAGGTGAAAAAGCTTTTAAAGCAAACTTCAAGCAAATCAATTCACTAAACCCCTTTTCCATACTCACATACAACATAACATCAAAAGTTATATGATTATGGTTAATTCAATCTGACTCCACTACTACATCAACGACTAGAAGCAATTGTTAGAAGAGAATTTAGTTTTCTGGAGTGAATTTTAAATATTTTCCATTAGACTAAGTTTTAATCATAACTGAAGCTATAGCTAAAATAAATTGAAAACCAGCCCACTGGAAAAACTTACTCCAGAATAAAGCCCTAGGGAATTTTTTAAAAGACATGCAAAAACTTCCACAATAGGGGCACATCAAATTAATCTGAAATACTGATGTTAAAATATTTGTCAAGATATTTTCACAGTGCTCACATACTATATGATAGTACACATACTCTAAAGAAATTTTTGAAGAAAAAAGATTTACTATGTAAGCATCTTCCAAAGTTTCCAGATACTTAATGGAATAAACTATCTCAAAATTCAGATGGCTGTCTGATTTAAAAGTCCTGAACTCAGACCTGAGTTCAAATCCTGGAGCTCATACCACCTGCACGTAAATCTTATTGGAGTACTGGAGTATAATACAGTTCAAATAGAGTTCATGTAACTATATGCTTTGCAATACTGTCTCAAATAATTTTCACAAAGGCCAATATATTAAGTCCTTTTAATGATTTCCAAATATTACTGGTGCTCCACAGAAAATTAATCTCAGAATTTCAGTGTCCAGTAGAACAAACTGTTTTTGGCATGTAAGGATAATATATTTCTGGAATGTAAAATTTTCTCTTGCCATTTTCCACTAATTCTAGTCAAGAAACCTTTGGAACCAGATTATCTTTCTGAATTTATAATTTCTCAAACTTTTGGACAATGATGCAGTACATACACTTTATATATATTATGTGACACTCTCTAGGAGAACGAGTCAGCATCCTGTAATCACTATTTCTTCAGCAAAATATTAACACTAAATGGGATAAGTAAAGTTAAAAATAACATCAAATCAGCACAAATTCAGGTCAGGTTTTTTCCCCAAATTAGTTTAGGTCACATCAAAGAAGCTATTAAAATTTTTTTATTAAGTCTTTTGGATTTCAGAATTATATGAATAAGGGATTATGGACCTATAGCTTTATAGCAAAGCATCAGGTACTACATTTTCACTTAGCATAACATACATTGTACCAGGGCACAATAAATCTAAGAGTCAGTCACCATGGCTGCCAGAACATGCACAACAGTTAAGTATCTTTAGCATATTCTATCTGCTCCTATTCCTTCCCCCCAAAAGGGGACACTAACTATGGACTTCCCACATTCCACAATATTATTCATTAATCTAAAGACTACTTTTTCATAATTGGGCAGAATCATTAATATGTCAGCTTATTAACATCAGTCTCTCAAATCACTAAGAGTAAACATCACTAGATATATTAAATAAAATGCAAGGTTCAGTTTCCATTAAACATGAGACTTAAACCAAAAGAAGGTTTATTCTTTATTATGGTCTTCCTTAAAAGATGAAGCTTGTTCTTAAATTTTCACCTCAGAATATATTCATTAACTATGGTGTCCAACTAGACCCCCACCCTCCAAAAAGTTTTTAACTTCCAAGCCAACTTGGGGGAAAAACATCAGATATGCTGAAGTAGAACAGATGGACTAACAAAAATTAAATAACTGACTTGGTACTAATATGGTAGCAATTGTACTTCTCTTTAATATGCATACAAACCACCTGGTTAAAATGCAGATTGATTCAGGTTTGGCCAGGACTGAGACTCTGCATTTGTCCTATCTAATGCTGCTCATCCAAGGACTACACTGCATAACTAAGGATGATTACACACTTAAAAAAGAGAAATCATTGTGACAGTTTATAACTAAAAGAATTGTCATAGTCCGACTTTATTTTCTAGCTGTATTCAAAAAATAATCAATTTGCTCAATTTTACAAAGGTAGGAGAAAACCCTCCCTCCATTCAGCATTCTAAATCAGAACTTTTGGGCCGAGCCAGTGGCGCACTCGGGAGAGTGCGGAGCTGGGAGCGCGTCAACGCGGCGCGCTCCCGCCGCCGCGGGTTCGGATCCCATATAGGAATGGCCGGTGCACTCACTGGCTGAGTGCCGGTCACGAAAAAGACAAAAAAATAAAATGAAATAAAATAAAATAAAATAAATCAGAACTTTTAGGAAATCCTATTTAAACTGTTTTTTCTTCTCTTTAGCCTTAAAAACCTGAGTCCAAAATTGAGTTAACATCAAATGTATTTAAAAGGTTTGCTTTAACGACATCTTTATTTGCTAGAATCTCTTTAACAAGATCAGACTAAAGAAACACTAAATTGATACCCTCAGCTTTCTTAAAAATTTTTAATGTTATTCTCTCCAAGACTCTGGCCATCTTAAAAACACCTAAATATCAATACTAAAAAACAAATTTCAATAACAAGGAGTCTATATACTATGAAATTTTGAAATGAACCAACCACACAAACTAGCAACTCAAATGCAAGCAGTTTACTGTGGAATTACATTTTGTACAGGGACTGTATACTGAAGTCAAATCCATTATGTAGATAATCCAGTATAGCCAAAAACTATCCTTGAAAATCTGTCCAGAAGGTGACATGTTGGGAGACATATATATATCATCTTTCAGTAAGTCCCCTAAAAATAACCAGTTTTTCCCACCAGCTGATTACCTCAAGTCATTTTATGAAAAATATAAGATCTAGAAAATCACATGACTCTGGCAACATGTTTGTAACTAGAAAAACAAAAACTAAGATACATTGGTAAAGGACCACAAAAAATGTTTATATTGTGTAATGATTAAAAAAAAAACTAAGATTCATCTTTCATACCCCATGCCCTGGGGTATAGCTTCAAAGAGTGGAATGAGAGCAGAATCTTTAGCTCTACTTAACAATATTTTTGTTATGGAATTAGTAATAAGAATAAAAAGAAAATTAAAATGTTTGATTTTTTTCTGATCAAGCCCAAATACCTGAATCCACAAGTTACATGGTTGAATGATGTGATAAACTAACATCTTAAATCCAAAAACCTCTCTCCAACTTACATTAAAACCTGTACTAATCACACTTCCTAAAACTTATCCTGCAATATGTACTTAAATATAGTAATATTCGTTATGTATTCAAGATAAAGTAAAATGTAAGTGATCCAGTCACTGGTAAACAATGCATGAAACCAAATCAGTCAAGCTTAAAACCTATAACTGTCAAGTCTCTATTTTAGAAATTTAAAAAGAGCTTTAAGGATTACTGCACTTAAAGAGGTACATACAATTTCAAGTTTTGAAAAATACTAAGTAACACAGCACTCTCCTTTACTTCAATTTTACAAGACCCCCACAGATATAAAAATACTTACATGGACAAGTTAGGAGATGGAACCCCCCTATCATCAGCTAGGTTCCCAAGGTGGCTCAGCGTTGAAGTCGAACTGTTCCCTGTACAGCACTTCTCCTAGGCCCTCTGGGTAGTTGTATACTTGGTCAGAAAGTTCGCCCTAAATAAGAAATAAAAGTAGCAGATAGTCCTGTGTTAAAAAAAAAAGTTAGGTTGTCCTTCAAGCAGGTTAAATCAACTTAAAGATGAACTGTAAATTAAGTTTTAGTCTTTATAATAGAGTATGTTTCATTAAAATCACATTTTAATCAAAGGGTTTACCATGGTACCAAATACTTTATGTCATTAACAATTCTAAGCTGCTGGACTACAAAATTCACAGAACTTATCATGGTCATCTTATCAAGTTGTTTTATCTACCTATACTCATGAATTTCCACCCTTCATCTAATTCTATTTTTGCTTATATCTGTCCTCTAAAACCCAAATTTTAAGTGGCCTAAAATGGCAAAATTTCTAAGTATTCCCACCAACTTGGTGTATATCCAAGACTTTCTATGCATAACGCTCTAGATAGAGCATGATCTAGAATACTACCCAGAATACTTTTACTCAAATTCAAATTATTCTTTGCTTAAAATATAAAATCCTACAACACTAAAGAAGACAAAAATTTTGTGACTTAGCTAATTATGAATCTGAAATAACTTTTGAGAACTACCTTATTATATTAGGCAAGTAACCTCTTAAGGTTTCTCTCACACCTAACCAATCTAGATCTACTTCACTCTATTATTGCCAGGAACATTACACGTGTGAAAGTACTTGGCTCACTACACAAAATGCTAAGTTTTAGAAATGGTCACCACCTATTACGGTTTGACTGGATGGACTTAATCACCTCTAGACTAAAATGCTATACTTGTAATTCAGTGGTTACTATTTTAAAGTAATATAACCTAACAGTATTTGATAGAAAGGGAGAGGTGAGAATGAAACCAGAAATATTATGAAACTAGAAATTACAAGGTCAAAAGTTTGAGGGACTTCAGAAACACCCTACGCATATCTCACCTCAACCAGGATCAAGGCACCATTGAGGGAGGTAAAATGTTCCTTCTATTTAGCAAGGGAAACTGATCACACTCTCAATGACAATTATGGATGATGAGCAAAGAACCCATATACGAACACACAAGGAAGCTATAATCTTACAATAAATTCCAAATAATGTACTACTCCCTAACAATCGTTCTGATTCTTCCCACATCAAGATAATTTTAAAAATAAATAAAAAGCCAACTCACGCTGGGGACAGTTCAGTCTTAATTATCCTAAGGAACAGGATAATTACCCTGGGTGAAACATTATTCACTCCTTCCCCGTCCCCCACTCACCCCCACTATATATCCACAACCATTTTGCTGCTTAATGCAACCTAAGAACAGTGATGTCAAACACTTAAGGATATTAAACTTAAGACATTCAAGAATGCTCTTCAGTGAGATCTCTAAAACATTTCCATTTAACAAAAAAATAGTAGTAGGGAATGAAGGCCCCATAATTTGAAAGGCACATTTTAATAGGAATAATATAAGGGGTACATAGGGTAAGATGGCTATTTACGTACAAGACAGATGGAATGCTTATCCGGACAGTTGTTAACAGATAAAGCATGAGAAAGGATAGACAAATGGAAATGTGGAAAAGAGGTCATGTGGAAAAAGATAAATTATTCTTTTAGAATGGTGAGTGTAATCAGCTGAATAAGGCACAACATTGCAATCACCTGCCTTAACAGTCATTTGAATAGAATGTCTCTAGCTTCAACGCCTTAAAGAATAACACAGGGAGGACTCAACCGAGACAGCGTGTATACCAGTAAGGCACAAAAATCCTTCTATCACTCTGATCATAACTACCCAAAACTTAGTATCTCAAAATTATCAGTATTTTTCTGAACACACATTGCCTTTACCAATGATTTTTAAAATGGCTCTATGATACTCTTTCTAAAAACTCAAAACATCAGTCCAATCATGAGAAAAACATGAAACAAACCTAAATTGTGCGGTATCCTACTAGATACCGGGCCATTATTCCTCTAGACTGTAAAGGCCATGAAAAACAGAATAGTGAAAAACTGTCACAGACCAGGTAAGACTGGAAGAAACATGTCAACTAAACACAGTATACCTTGCATGCACTCCATTCTAGAAGAGAAAAAGGACATCAAAGAAAAACTGGTGAAATCCAAAGAAAGTCTGGAGTTTAGTTAATAGCACCAAAGGCAGTTTCTTAGTTTTGACAAAGGTACCTTGATAATTTAAAATATTAATAGGGTAAACTGAGTGAGACATATTCAAGAACTGTTACTTTCTTTGCGACTCTCCTATAAAACTAATATTCCAAAATAAAGTTTATTTTTAAAAAATCAGGCAAGCTCGTCACGTAACGGACTACTCAGCAATAAAAAAGAACCTATGGATAAATGCAACATGAATATCAAAACTCGCTGAGTTAAAGAAGCCTTTTATACAAAAGAATACATACTGTACGCTTCCATTTATACGGAAGTTTTAGAATAAGCAAACTAATCTTTGGTTTAAAAAAATCAGAATCGTGGTTGCCTCTGTGGGGAGTGGGAGACGGAGACTAAAGGGGCAAGAAAGAATTTTGTGGGGTGATGGCAATGTTCTACTTCTTGATAAGGGTTTGGGTTACATAACAGTATTTTTGTCAAAATTCATTAAACTGTATATTTAAGATTTGTGGATTTTACCGTTACATGAATTTTATCTTCTCCCGAACTTAAAAAGTAGTAAACAGTATTGAATTCTATTTGTAAAATGTACATACTAAAGTTGAAGGGGTGATGTGTTCTGGTTTCTCCAACTTTGAAATGCATTGAAAAATATGATGAATAGATAAGACAAATATAGCAAAATGTTAATTGTAGAATTTAGGTGGAGATACAGCTCTTTCACCTTCCATGCTTGAAATTTATTTAACAAAACCTTGGGGGAGAAAGTCACTGACTATTTGATTTCATTTATATCACCTATAATCATGTATTGAGGAATCTATCTTCCCTACTTAATGTAAACTCCTCAGGATTTATTCTGACTTCATAAGCAGCATCTCCACGCTCTCATATTTGTTTAAAAAAAAAAAAAAAAAGATTAAACGATTATTAGGGCCTTGCCAGACAATCATTAGCCATACTTCTGCCAGGGTAGTTCACATCAACCTTTCCTGAGCCCACAACGATTCTATCTCCCTTAAGAGTTCCCACCCAAGCTGGGGATTCAACAGTGGAAAAGGACGGGACACAAAAATCCAATTAAATCTGTTGAAACCTCATGGGGCTGTAAATTGTGTCTCTGGCCGTTTCAGGTTTCTGACCGCTCATCAGCTTAGTCTAAGAAACACACGTTCAGGATGTATCTTGTGTAAGGGTTAAAACACGTCACCACCATTAACTGCTGGCAATCGAGAAGAGTACTCGATAAGCCACTCCAGCCTAACATTCTCCCTCTCTCTGCCCAGGAATCGTGGCGCGGACGGGAAAAAGAAGCCTCGGTGACTAATCCTCAAGCTCCGCGACGTGACTAGGGTGACTGAAGGCGACTTGGCCCAATCAGGAGAGCCGCAGGGGCGGAGCAGCAGCCCCGAAGCTTCCAAAAGGGGCCAAAGCCCTCTAGCTCGCTACCTGACACCGGGCTTTCCCGCCGTCGGGCCCCTAGTGGCGTCAACTTTCCTCCACCAGAGGGGGACCGCGCTCCCCGCACCACCAAGAATCCGACCTGCCCCGCAGCTGTCACCAAAGGCCGGCGCAGGGCCCGCCCCGCTCCATTCATAACCCAAGGCCCGGACCATGGCAGCCCATCGCGCCGCCCGCCCGCCGGGCTCCGGGAGGCGAAGGCGGCGGCGCAGCGTTGCGCCGGGGCTGCAGGACCCCGGCCCCCTCCCCGGAAACAGCAATGCACCACGGGAGAGGGGTGGGGGCCGCACGCCACCGGGAGCGGACGGCGACCCCCGGCGGCGAGACCCCCGCGCGCGCCCCCACACGCACACGCCCCCTCGCCCCAACCGCTGCGGCTTGCTCCGGCTCGGCCAAGCGTCCCGCGGCCGCCTGAGGGCCCCGAGGCGCGGCCCGCCGCCCGGCACCGACAGCTGCCACACAGGCCGCCATCCGCCATGTTCGAAGCGGCCGGCCGCGGGGCGCTGCGGGGACGCCCGGGGCGGCGGGGCCCGGCCGGAGGAAGCCCCCCGAGGCCGGCCTCGCGTCTCGCCCACCCCGCGCCCCTGGGGTCGGTACTCACGTGAGATAACGGCCCAAAGAGTCGGGTAAAGCGTCTTCTCTTTTTCGGCGGAATTTTTAAAGAGGGATGTGGTTACCTTGAGCAGAAATACCCAAGGCGGCCTGGGCCATAGGCTGCGGGGACGACGTGAGGGAAAAGCGCGGCACCGACACCAGCTGGGCAGCAGTGGCGGCGGCGGCCGGAGAGAAATGGAACCGCGCGGGTAAAGGAAGAGAGGCGCGGGCTGGGTGGGGAGAGGATTCGGCCTCGTCACACCGCAGAGCAGCAGAGCGAGAAAGGATAAGAGGCAGAGAAGGCGACAGGATGAAAAAGGAAATGCGGCGGCGGAGACAGGAGCCAGAGAGAGTGGGAAGGCGGTGCCGGCGACGCCAGTATTTATACCAAGGGGCGGGGTCAGGTGACGTCACAGATGGCCGGGCCGTGGCGCAAGCGGGGCGGGGCCCGGCTGCCGCCTGGAGAGAAGGAAGGAACGGAAGGGGCAGGAGGGTAACCGAAGGAGCGAAAGGGGAGAGAGCGGCCTGACCCGGCCGTGCAGGTGCAAATCCGCCGCTTCCCGCCCTCCCGCCCACCGCAGCTCCCCGGCAGGCGGAGGGCCCGCCGCGCTGACGTGGGCGGGGGAGTGTGAAGGCTGCTCTGCAGGCGTCCGCCCCGCGCCCCAGCCTCTCGGACGCCTGCGCTCAAGTCCGCAGCGGGCCCCGGCGCATTGTGAGCTGGGTCGGGCTCCACGCTGGCTGCCTCTGAGTGGTGTCCTAGGCCCGGGGCAGCGCGCCCCCTGCTTTGCCTGGACTGGGGGTAGGGGAGGCCTGTGGGCGGCAACGCCGGAGCTTTCCCCCTCGAGATCACTCCGCTTTGTGAGGGCTGTAGGCTACACCTGGGGACTGCCCTCCCGGGTGAGGCTCTAGCCTCCGCGGAAGGCGGCGCTCCTTTATAGAAGCGAGTTCCTCCTGGCCGGAAGGATCGGCTCAGTGCTCGTACGTTGCAATACGGTGCAGTAGGAATTTTTTAAAAGAGTGTAGCTTTTATGTCTTGATTTTAAAAGGTGTTGGTGCAGTCGGACTTAGTCCTTATTAATTCAGGACCTGTGGTGGAATGTTTCTAGCGGACATTACTTTAATCCCCCATGTCTCGTTTTCTCAGTCTTTTAGTTTTTCTATTCCATAACAAATTTTTTTTACTAGTGGGTCTAAGATGACCTACATAACTTTAATTTATTGTCATCTTTTTTTAGATGTCTTTGCACCAAAGATCAGAGACTCTGAGTCCTCCCAAGCAAACGCTTTGCAACTGAGACTCAGCAGCACAAAGGAAATATGTATTGTCACACCCCCTCCAAAGTTAAGATCTTTGAGATTAAGTAAGTCCGTGACTCTTTTTTTCCCTTTCATTCTTCCGAACCTTCTGTTTACTTTGGGAGCAGTGCTGTGGTTGACTAATAAATCATCAAAGGGGAAAGGAAGAGAGAGAGCTTCCTATGTAGAAAGGCAGAATATCTTGAGGTGCTCAAATGTAGGCTCGGCTTGATTACTGATTTCACTCTGCTGTATTTTGACATTATCTTTCATTTCTTAAAAGTTCTATTCGATTTAGAACATTTAAAAGCACGGCCACTTCACTAGACCCCTGGTGGAGGAAGGAGAGCTAGAGATGAATACACCACTTGAAATCTTGCTTACATTCTAGTGAGGAAAATAAGACACCTACACAAAATAACTAAATTGTTAACAGACAAACATAAAATGCTGCAAGGAACCTAGTGGAAGGCGGAAATGATTGCAGCGACGTGAGAGAAAGGCTGCTGGGAAAAGGTACAGAGTGATTTTGAAAGCAGACATCCAGACAAGAGAAACAGGTGATTTTGAGAGCAAGTGTTCCAGGCGAGGGAAACATGGGAGAAGGCACTGAAATGGCTGGGTTTAGAGAACTCTGAGTGGGCTTTCTGGTTCCAACATAGGGGCATGGTTGCAAATGAGATTGAAAAGGTAGATTAAGATGAGATCAAGAAGGGATTGGAACTTGGACTTTATTCTGGAACCATTGAAGTAGGAACACGACATATTCAAAGATGTGTCTTTTGAAGTTTATTCTGGCACCAGTGGATGATAGTGAAAAGAAGGTGAAAGTTTTCAAGAAAGGGAAAACTACAGCAGTTTTTAAAAGTACTAAGGGATTCAGAATGGATGGGAGGGGAAAGACATAGAAAAAATAGAGACAATCTTGACTTTCAAGAGAGATGAGGATTTGAGGATATGAAGCTTATCAACAGGGAGAATTCTGTAATCATGAACAGAGGTAGAAATAGAGGGACCCAGTTTGGAGGGACTAAGATGAGGCTGCTTTTGAGCATAAAGAAGTTGAACTGTTGATGAAATATCCAGGTAAAGATGGTCCAAAGGTCCCTGGAAATAGGGAGATCTGGGGCCCTTTGGTGTGAATTTGGGAGCCTTTCCTACAGACATGGTAATTAAGGAATTGTTGAGGTGTGCAGGAAAAAGACCTAGAGAAATGCCAGAGAGAAGAGATACCAGCAGAGAATACCAAGAGGACTACCCAAAGAAGTAGAAAGAATCACAGTAGTGCAGCTTCAAGCCATTCAGGGAGAAGGGTGTTTGTTCCAAGATGGAATGAGTGATCAAGGTTGTCATATCCCTCAAGCAGGATGTAAAGGTGGTTCTGATTTTGGCAAATGGCAAATCATTGGCAAACACCAATATCATATTAAGAAGTTTGGGTTTTTATCTCAAAGGCATTGGGAAAGATTTCAATCATGGGAGTGATTTGCATTTGTAGAAAAGGGGAGAATGTAGAAGTGGGAAGAGAAAGAACTATAAATTTGTGGCATGGAGAATACTTGGGAAGCCATTGTAGTCATTCACAGAAAACAATAAGGGCCTGGAAAGAAATTATTCGTGACCTTTAACTGAACAAATTCAATGGTGTAAGAGGAATAGAAGGTTGCAGAGCTTTGAGTGAAAAGTAGCTGAAGTGAAGTCAGTTGACCTCTCTCCAAGTATATGGTATTGATTGGACTAGGGCCTAATCCAACATCGTTTACACCATGAAGCAGTTAAGTAACTTTTATTGTTAAAACAATGTGCCCATGTGATTAGTATTTGTATATTTGAATTTAAAGAATAATGCTGGCTTGTAATGAATATAATAGAACCTTGAAAACTGTACTACATCAGAATAGGCATCATAGTATGTAACTTTAACAGTATGATAGCTATCAAATGAGAACAACATATTTAATTGTGTTTGGGGTTTTGGTTATTTTGCCAAATCAGTTTACTCATACGCAAATACACAGGTAGTGCCAGTGAAAACAGTATTATTATATAGGGAGCCCTAAGACAAAATGATAAAATGATATAATACCATTCACACTTAGATCATCCTGGTTCGTTGATTCAAATTCATTTTGCTTCTGTGCCAATAGATGTAAAAGATTAAGTGTATTAGATTACTGATAAAGTCACTCAAAAGTAATAGGTAAACCTAAAATCATCAGCCTATAATAGAAATCTTATGTAAGGACTGGCTGGTTAGCTCAGTTGGTTAGAGCACAGTGTTGATAATACCAAGGTCAAGGGTTCAGATCTCTGTACTGGCCAGCCGTCAAAAAAAAGGAAAAGAAATATTATGGAGTCACATATACAAATGTGACAAATGTGAAGACTCCAATAGCAACTGAGAGTAAAAATCCCAGTTTAATGGGTGGTATGGTTTGAATGTTTCCCCACCAAAAGCATGTGTTGGAAACTTAATCCCCAGTACAACAGAGTTGGGAGGAAGGGCCTAATGAGAGGTAATTGGGCCACGAGGGCAGAGTGAATGAATTAATTGATTAATGCCAGGAGTGGGTTCATTATCATGGGAGTGAGTTCCTTATAAAAGGGCAAGTTTGGTATTCTCTCTCTCTCTCTTGCTTTCTCTTGTCTTCTCTTTGCCCTTCCTCCATGGGACTACACAGTAAGGAGGCCTTCACCACTGGCCCTCACCAGATGCCTCCCCTTGGTCTTGGATATCTCAGCCTCCAAAACCATGAGCCAATAAACTTCTGTTCATTATAAATTACCTAGTCTGTGGTATTCTGTTACAGCAAAACAAAACAGACTAAGACAATAGGAATACTTATTTGTTTTGTTTTGTTTTTTAACTGGTAAGGGGATTGCAACCTTCGGCACAGTGTGGCCATCCCTATATAGGATCCAAACCTGCGGCCTCGGTGCTAGCAGCGCCGCACTCTCCCAAGTGAGCCATGGGGCTCGCCCAGACAATGGGAATATTTAAAGAGAACTTAATATGAATGTCTATTGCTAAGGTAAATTCCTGGAGTACTCCTTATTTAGAAAACCAAAATATATAGGTTTTGAATAGTTAAAACATTCGCATTTTACAAATTATGTTTTAGCTATTTACCACATCTTTTTGATTTGTTTTGTTTTGTTTGTTTAACCACATCTTTTTGTACACGGATAACCTTTCTAAAAAGCTGACTTGCTAATTAAGAATCTGATACTATGATATTTATGGACTAGTATAAATGTTTCTAAATTGCTCAGTACAGAGTTCACATTATATACTATTCTCTCTTTGAACAGATACTCTTTTATTTGCTGAGTAACTTGTTAAAATCCCTTAGAATTGTAATTTCTTTACCTGGGTTGGTTTTCACCTAAGATGAGAAATCACTTAATTTAATTTTAATTTTATTGTCATGTTTAATTTTTTTTCACAAAACCTAGGACTGGGTTAATAAGGTTATATGGCATTCCAGTCTGGAGGTGCCCTGTATCCCAGAACTAGCCCATATCACATCACCCGTATCTTAATCCACAGGATAATATAACCTACAGAAAAGTACACATGGCAAGCAAAGGGTGAGAGAGCCCATATTAAAGTCCAGGTGTAAGGGAAAAGAAAAAAACGTTTCCTATTTTCATTTCAGTGGCTGTGTATGTCATTAGATGTGGGTCAGCATTTTCTCTCTCCTGAGTGACTTGGATTGTTTCTGCGATAAGCAAGTCATAAGCAATACACTGACATCTTTTATTGCTCTGAGAAATAACAAATTACTCACTGTTAATTTAAGAGGACTGCTTTAGAAACTTATGTAAGAGGCCAAAGCAGTAATCTAGTTTTACAAATTAAATGTAACTTACATGACTAGAATAATCAACGGGCATAATTACGAGTTTGCTCCCTCATATATTCATGTAATTCTTGGAAGTTAGGAAATCCTTAGAAAATTAATTTCATTTTCACTTTGCTGCCAGGCATTATCTGGTAACAAGTATATTGTTTGTTGGGTAATATATAGCAAGACAGGTTTCTGTCTATCTCAAAACAGCTACCTGATGGATAGCCTAAAATTTTGGGTAGGGGCTTAGAAAATAGGAGCTCTGAAATTTAATCTTGTCTACTTAAAATTGTGGTTTGCTCTATATTCTTTAATAACCTAGCCTGGGTGCTGTCACATGAGCCAGTTCTGCTTTCTAAATGATTGTTAATAACAGTAACTGTAGGCTATATTTTATTTAACGAGAATTTTAAAATTACTTTGTCATTTAAAGTTTTGCAAGTTTTCTTGCAAAACATGTTATTGATCTAAATTTGCATTATCTATTCTAACTGGAAAGAGAAAAGTTCATGCAATAAAGACAATGAAATATTAGTTTTTATCTCAAAATAGGGAGAAGAAACATAAGTGACTTGCTTTCATAACAGTAATCTTCTTGTGTCTTACTCAAAAAGATCATTCAACCACCTGTGTTATAATATCAGTTAAAAGACCGTCAGTCAGTCCCAGCCCTACTTGGCTAAGTGACTTAACTCTAAACCACCTCCAGAAAAACACATTCCCTATTTATTTAGAAGAACTCTTCCTCTGCCATACCCTGAGTTCTGTTGGGAGCTTCCATCTTCTTCTCTGCAACCCCCGATTGGTATAAGGGTTAACATCTTCTCACCCGATCTTGAGGGTGGGGACAACCCAACAATGATTGGCACATATTTCATTCATACCATTTTTTCCAAGGTATTTTTCTATTAAAAATGGTTGCAGGAAAGAGGACATGAAGAGAGAATCATTTCTTCTGTGGCTCAAGTTATTACAGTATGAACCAGAAGCTGCTGGTAACTAGGGTCCCAGAAGAAACCTATATGAGAAAATGAAGCCAGTGCTCATCAGGATGAGGGGCAAGCCAGTGCTCCAGTTGTTCTTTCTTGCTGTTTGATTATACTGACAAATAAATTCCTCTTTCTTATCTAAGGTAGTTCCAGCTAGCTTTCTGTTACGTGCAACCAAGCATCCAGGCCTACGCAAGAGAGATAAACCAAAAGATCTTCATTTAGGTTCAAAAAATCAATTGCACAAGTACAACACAGGAGAGGCTTTATTGTTCACTATCTAGTTCCTAGAGATGTTAGTTGACCACAAGCTCGCCACGAACCAATTTGGATTGTGAAAGAAAGTGAGCCGAGATGCCGGGTACTGTGCAAGCTTTATTAAAGGAAAAGAATCTGCTGGGCTGTGCTCAAAGTGGGGAACAGCCTGGGGCTGCCCTGAAAAGGGGGGATAGCACCAGGTGTGGGGGTGGTAGAGCTTATATAGCGCACCAGGGGCTGGCTGATACCATCAAGGAGGGTCATTATGCTAATGTGGATCGGGGTGGACAACTGCGTCCTTGCCTAAGCAAAAGGGGTTTCTGTTCAAGTCAGGAGGCTTCCCCTAAAGGGAAGGGGGAGGGGAGGGGAGGAGGTGGGCGGTGCCTTTTTGTACTTGGGCTTGTCTAAAGTGGCGCTGGTTATGTTGCAGATCTATTAGATTGTATTGTAAAAGTATAGGCCAGGGAGGTAGCAGTTTGGTTTTCTGTATGTGGTCAGACCCCAACTATAGCTTTTCTGTTTGGGGAGAAAGTTTTATTCTAAAGTTCTAGAGAGCATATTGTATAAGAGAATGAAAACTAGATAGTTTGGAGCAGGATAGCCATAAAGGTGAGGAGATCTAGGAAACAATGTATTATTTAGGAATGATAAAAATGCTAGAGATAGACTGGGGGGCGGGGGGGGGGGGGGGGGGAGTGGAACCTAGAAGGAAAATGAGAAAAAGTAAAAACAAAAGCTACACCAAGTGCCAGGCACTAATGCTAAGCTCTTTATATTATTATTTAGTCCTTCAGTAACCTTGTCAGGTAGGTCTTACCACGCCCATTTTACAAATGAGAAAACAGAAGTACACTGAGGTTACATAACTTGCTCGAGGTTATCTGGCTAAAAAGAAAGGATCCAGATTCATATGCAAAAGTGTCAAATGCCTGAGGCCATGCTTCGAGTCCCTCAGCTATATTGCCTCTTTGGATAACTTTCATCCATAGAGCATGTCAAGCTCTGACATGTAAATGAGAGAAATTACAGTGTTAGCCAGACAGAAAGAGGACCAGTGTGTTCCCTTGGCCAGACAGGCTATCTGGTCCTTCCCTCTGAATTTTCATGAGGTTTGGTTTGTGTCTTTCTATGGCTCCTTTTAATTTCTTGTCTGAAGTTGTTACGATTATTGAGTGAAATTTGTAAATAAGATATTAAGCTTCTCTTTAGGGCAGCACTTTGATTCTTTTAAAAAATAATCTAGAGCACTCAGTACATACAGTGCCTTGTGCACAGACCTCCAATGACTTCCCAACTGTGGAGCAGCTGACAGTGTGATGGGATGTCTCATGGAGCAGAAAGCTATCTTGTCATTGGATTTGTTCAGGGATACAGAGGGAAAGTCTGCATTGGGAAGATGTTGGACCAGAGGGACCTGTAAGACACTTTCCTTCCTTAATCACAATGTAGGGGTGAAACATACTCATTGCTATTCATTATATATTATATTTTTTAAAAAGAATTTAGCATATATGATGATTGACTTCATATTAACATATAAAGAAGTTGTATTTCTCTATGATTCTTCGCTTATCCATACTAAAATTATGATGCTTTCTGTCTGATGGCCATTTTATTGATTCCTCCTCCTCCCCAGGGAAATCAACAGCCTATGATAGGAAAAAAAAAAAAAAAAGAAAGAAAGAAAGAAAGAAATTGAGAGGAATGAGTAGCATTTTAAAAATAAATTTAAAATTTTAATCTTGAAATTGGAAATGAACTGTCAGACAAAAACTGGGGTGTTTCATGTTTATTTTTGTTCCTAATTACTAAGAAGAGAGTGTTTGCTCTTCAGAGAAAGTGAATGAATAGAAAATAAGGGACACTGTAATAGTATAACATAAAGAATGCGTGAAAAAATAGTCTCAGTCATTGTTCTTTGTACACAAAAACAATGGTGCTTAACAATTTATCAGTTCCTAAATCAACTTGCCAGCTGCCAACAGCCACCCTTGACTGGGAGATGATTTAATGCAGAGGGTCTGTGCTGCGGCATGCCTCCTGCTTCCCAGACACCATAACCCACTGGCAGGCAACAGAGTTACAGGACTGTTGAGCACTAGGATCCAACACTGGCTGCTGATAGCACAGTAAGATAATGAACTAAACCTTTTAATTGTTAGAGAATGAAGGTCAGAAAAACAAAATCAATAGTCTTCCATATACCATGAATTGGCATTACTTAAGGCCTCCCCACTGCTGGTCCCTGCCCTCCGGTTACTTAGCTCGTGGGGAGTCTGGTTAGATTGGGTCAAAGCCTGGGTGATCTGACAGCCTCAGACAGTAAGCCAGATTTGTGGGGGAGAACATGGGACAATCTGTGCTACACTGATGGCCTTTTCTTGAGGAGAGAGGCCCTTGCAAAACCTACCTAATGTTCTGTCATTTTTGCCACTTTGGGAAGCTGCCAAACCTGCTTACAATGGTACTTCAAAAAGTTTGCAGAAAAATAAAGAGTTAAAAAATAATGAGTATTTCCATGAATTTTTTGAAGACCCCTCGTATTTGAAGTTCATCCATACTCTTAATCCTAAGCATCCAGAATATCAAACCTGTAGATGAAGAAAGCAGGAAGGTGTCAGAATGTAGGGCAAATAGGGGGCCTACAAAGCTCACAGCATCAGTAAAATCAGCAATAAAAAAATAAAACTAGAATTTTAACTTTCTCATAATAGCCTGGGAAATGGGAAAATAGCCTTTATGTTTTTCCTAGGTGTATTCCATATTTTTTTTTTCCCTAGGTGCATTCAAATTGCACTCTTAAAGAAATTTTTGTACTATTTCATATGAATTTTTAGCTGATCAATGTGCTCATAAAAATATTTTTAGGTGAAATTTAGGAGTACTAATTTAGTAAAATGGCTATCGAAATCTGGCAGACTGAGTTAAAATATTAGGATTTCTAAAGATATATTTGAAATCAAATGATAAAATCCTATGAGTTGCTAAAAAATTTTAATAAGTAGAGATTTCAAATTATGAAATACTTTCTTCATGCCTGCTGTGTTTCTACTCAGCCTTAAAATCAGTATGAAACTACTCCACAATCCAAATGATAATCATTGGATAAACTTTAAACTTCCCCATCTTGTCTCCTGATGAACTCCCATTTATTCTTTAAGGATCAGTGCAAGCATAATTTTTCTCTTTGGACATTTCCATAAGTTTTCTCTCTAAGTAAAACAATTTTTTGCCTTCCCTGTGTCCCATCTGTGCCTGTGCCTAGATCAATGGATTTAATACTTATTCAATGGCCCAATGTAGGTGAACTAGTTATAAAACTAAATGGGTATCTAAGAATATAACTGTTAGATATTGTGGCAGGCAGCCTCTAACATGATCCCCAGTGATCCTGCCTTTTGGTATTCACACTCCTGTGTAGGCCCTTGCCCTTGAATGTAGGCTAGACTTATTGACTTGTTTCTAATGAATAAAATTTGGTATATTTTATTATATATAATATTTTATAATTTTATAATAAAATCACTCCTTAGATTAGGTTATAAAAAGACTAGGGCTTTGCCTTGAGTGCCCTCTCTCACTCACTCTCTTAATCTGAGGGAAGCCAGCTGCCGTGTTGTAAGTGCCCTTTGGAGGGGCCTACATGGCAAGGAACCAATGTCTCCAGCCAATAGCCAACAAGGACCAGAGTCACATGAATGAGCTTGAAAGCAGATCCTCCCTCAGTCAAGTAGTGAAATGACTGCACCCTTAAACTCAGAGAAGGTCAATAAATTGTCAGGATCATATAGTTAGCAAATCGCACAGCCAAAATTCCTCTCTCTTCTGCCTATTGATTATATTCTCTGCTGTCTTCTTTCAAGTCTTTAGACTTTTTTCACTCTTGGATAATTCATTTATTCTTATAGAATCATCTGACTATTTCTGTGACTCCGAATTGGTATCACTCATTTTGTTCTGTCACTAAACTGTAGCTATGAATGGCCAGCTTCCTCCAGGACATCTCTACTAGGATGTCCCATGTTATCTCAAACTCAAAATTTCTTCATCTCTAAAATATAATTGTTCCAGGTGGCCAGATGCAAAGTCTTACTTAGCTGTAAGGTTATAATGTATCTAGGTCCTAAACTCAATTCATCATTGGCCACTCCCTTCCCCTAAACTGATCCTCTTCTTTCAGGTTCGCTGTTCATGTTCTTGATAATAACTCTCTAATCAGCCAGATCCAAAATATTGAAAAATTTTAACTCTCTCTTTTCTTACTCTCCCTCATATATAAAGCAAGTTCTGTTTGTTTTATTTTCAAATTATCTTTTTCTTCTCCTCCCTGGTCCAAGCCTGCATCATATTATGTTTGGATACTTGCAAAATATGTAAAGAATCCAATTTTTCCTGCCCTAATTCATTTTGTGTGGATATTGCCCACACTAGTCTTCCTTAAATGCTATTTTCATCTGTCCCTCCACTGCTAAGAAACCATAATGAACCCCTGTTTCTTACAAATCATGTCTCGACTCTTCTGCTGGCTTAGAAGTCTCTCCAAAACCCAGCCTCACACTTGGGAGCCAGCTTTCTAATTCCCAGCACAAGCCTTCTGCTTCAGTCTGTCTGGTTTGCTCATGCGTTATCCATACTAGTGTCTGTCTCTGGGAGTTTGTATGTTTGTTTTACTGTCTACCCAAATTGTACCATCCATAGTGTCCCAGTTCAAGTTCAACATCCTGCCCAGATCCCAGGAGGCCTGTTTCATTGTCGCTAAACTTGATACCACAGATCTCTCTGGGCCTTTAAGGACTACTATTCCTCACTAAATTCCCTTATTCCCATTCTGTACTTGTGTAAGCGCCTAAAATGTAAGTGCCTCCACTCAGACATCTTGTCCTATACACTGGTCCCAGACTGTCCTGTGCCTTCCCACACTCATTCCCCCTCTACTCCTTTCCTTCTCACACTTTTTTGCTATACCCTCTGGAACCCCCACTTCTTGGTGAGCAAACCATCCTACATCCCCAGCCTGTCTCCCACTCCTTGCCTTAACTGAAACTTGGCTATCTTACAGGAACATAGCTTCCCCTGCTGCCTTCTTGAATCTAGGGGTGTTTACTTTACCAGTCCTCATATACTGCAAGGTTGGGAGGCACGGTTGGCCTTCTCCCAGCTCCACAATGCTATTGCCAGACCATTGCTCTGAAAATAAATAAGAGATTAAGCCAGCTGGCATGTCCACCCCCCCAACCCCATCCATCCATGCCTGTATCATTTAACACCTTCCTGTCACTCCCACAATGATTTAAAAAAAAAAAAAAAAAGCACCTGGTTCATAGTCTTTCTCTCCTAAATTAAAGTTTCTAAATTATATCTCTAAAACAATAATTTTTATTATTCAATCTCCTTAAAATGGCACTATAATAAAATCCCTCTATAATCCTATCTATCCCCACCCTGCTCCAATGATGATCACTATTAACAACTTGCTGTGTATTCTTCCTGAGCTGCAGTCTTGAATCTCCCTGTGAAGTCAGTGTCTTTGTGGATTACCTTTAGAGCACCTTACCCTCTCTGCACTTTTATCTGCTCAACTCCAGGGAACCGCACCTACCCTAAACTATTCTGTATTAGAGGTTTTAAACCCCAACATTTTTCCCTCTGACTACAACCTCCCTTCCCTTCCAAATGACTCATGCATCCCCACACCTGATTTTGAGGTATGATTACTCAATCTTTTTTTTTTTAATTGAACTGAAATTCACACAACACACCATTTTAAAGTATACATTTCAGTGGCTTTTAGTGAATTTAAATGCTGTGCAAATACTATCAAATAACCTATGGATTTAATGCAATTCCTATGAAAATCCCAATGGTGTTTTTTTGTTTTTTGGGGTTTTTTGCAGAAATATTAAAACCCATTCTAAAATTTATATGAAATCTCAAGAGATAGTGAATAGCCCAAATAATCTTGAATAAGAACAAAGTTGGAGAACTCACACTTCGTGATTTCAAAACTTACTACAAATCTACAGTAGTCAAAACAGTATGGTACTGGCTTAAAGACAGACATAAAGACCAATGGAGTAGAATGGAGAGCCCAGAAATAAATCCTCACATATCTGGTGAATTGATTTTCAAGAAGGGTGCCAAGACTATTCAATTGGGAAAGGACAGTCTTAAACAAATGGCTCTGGGGAAACTGGATATCTGCATGCAAAAGAATGAAATTGGACCCTGACCTTATCACATATACAAAAATTAAATCAAGATGGATCAAAGACCTAATAAAATGTAAAACTTAAAACTATACAACTCTTAAAAGAAAACACAAGAGACAATCTTTATGACTTTGGGTTTGGCAATTATTTCTTGGTTATTACACCAAAGATACACAGGCAATAAAAGAAAAAACAGACAATTTGGAATTCATGAAAATTAAAAACTTCTGTGCATCCAAAGACACTATTAACAGTGAAAAAAGGAACCTGCAGACTGGGAGAAAATATCTGCAAATCATATCTGATAACAGATATATGCTGGATATTTCCAGTATATATAAATTATTTTTTAAAACAAAAATGTTTAATACTACTTTGTGAGCTAAAAGACAGTTAAAATTTAGAAGTTTATTCTCTCTCTCCCTCTATCTCTGTGTTTATGTATTTTATAAAACATATATAATTATGTTGAGAAAGGCTTATAAAGTATAAGCTATGTATTATATGCACACACTCAAAGAGAGACTGTAAGCTTTATGAGATTAGGGATCATGTCTGGCATGTATAACATTTTTTCCCACAGTGCCAGGTACAAGGTCTTGACCCCCACACTAAGTTTTTAACATATATTTTTAATTAAATGAATGAAGGAGAGAGAAAAAAATACTCTATTTAATCCCCATATTGACACCAGCATTATTTTTCTAATATTCACATCTGATCGTGCTGTTCTTTGTTCAGAAATCTTGTCTGACCTCCCAGTGCCTTCAGAATCAGGTGTGACTCCTTAGATGCTCGGCAGACCTTTCCTCCTTCTGCTCTCTGCAGCCCTCTCCACCTCAGCCCCGTCATGTACAATGGAGGCAATGGTTTCAGCTTTATGCACCCTGGTAAAACAGGGACAACAGGTACCACCTCAAGGATTGCTGAAAGGATTAAATGTAGTATCATCTGAAAATGTCCAACACAGAGTTGAGACCAGTCAATTACGGTGAGTTTCCTTTTCTCCCTCCTGCACTCTGCTCTTCAGCCACACTATAGCGCTTGTCTCTCGGAGAGTACATGTAATTTCACTTCTCCAATATTTTGTTCATACTTTTTCCACTGCTTCATGTATGTCCTCCCCATCCCCATCTTCCATCTCTCTCTATAATAATTAAATGAATACTTCAAGACATATCTCGAATTGCACTTACTTGAAAACTTTCTGACTCCCCCAGGAGACTTAATCCTTTTTTATGCTTCTATGTAATTTTATGAGACAGTTTCTAAAAACTTTCCTAGACTTTCTTTCTTATATTATTAACATATATTGTCATATATGTTATTATATGACATATATTACATTATGAAAATATATGTTATTATGGACATAGCTTGTGGACATATGTGTCTATCTTTAGAGCTCCACACAGTATTTATTAAATTAAATTGATTTTTTTAACCAGGAAATTTGGGTCTTAAATCTCATAACTGAAATATGTCATAGAATCATTCAAAGTACAGTCTCTGTATAAATAGTTCCCCTCCTCGTGTGATAACACTCAGACTGGCAACTGAGCACCCTCGCCACCCACAGCTCTCTGAAAGATACAGCTGCATTAGATAATGCAAGGTAATGTGACTTCCAGGTATGGGTGGTGGTGATGGTGGGGGGGAGGAGCCCATGGCTGATTGGACCAGGGGTGAACACACACCTGACCCAGGAGGAACCGAACATTTGCTCAGAAGTGACTAATATGGTCCAGGTTCTCTCAGAGGAGCTAGGCTATTTCATTTCTCCCTGAAGAATTTTAGTATGTGTTGCCAGTTGATTGTGGGTGCTGGAGTACAGTGGTCATGATGTTGACCCGGGATAAGTGGCCACATTGTGCCTCACACAGGATGAATGAGCAGAGGAAAGCAGGCAAATGGGGGAGAGGCTGGCACTGGCTCAGAGGCAGAGGCAAGTAAGACAGAGAGCAGTGAGCCACCCTGTTCCTGGGGACTCCCCAGTTCTCTGGCCAATTTGAATGAGGCCCGGCAACACTTTGTTTTCCGTGTTCGGAGCTGTGATATCTCTGTATACTCTCGGTAAACACCCCTTTTTACCTCAGTGGATTACTATTTCTTACTGTCACATGCATCCCAACTGCAAAAGAAGAAATTGTTTCGCTGAATCAACTCCAGCCTACATATACCATGTCCAGTCACCTGAATTTATATCTCATCTTTGACCTCCCTTACTAGCTAATTATGACTTTGGGCAACTCTTTTGTTCACTTCATGTCCCAGATTCTTTAATAGGTAAAATGCAGTAATTTCATATGGTGCTTTATCACTTTTCATACATTATCTCGTGAATTTTTTTTAAGTTCTTAAAATACAGGCTAAGAATTTTTTTTTCCACATTGTGCAAACAAAGAAACTTTCCCGAGATATTACCATTAAGTACTAGTGAACATGGGACTCAAACACCAGTCTTCTGATTTCTATCTAATCATCTCTACCTCAGAGAATATAAAGAATTTTAAAAAAAGATAAATATTTGCAAATTGATCAAATGAGTGAATGGGTGAACAAACAAATGAATAAAATCTAAAATCCCTTTCTTGAGAATTTTTGGTGAAAGACATTTCATGTCATCAGAGTTAACAGTGACTTCATATTATATTTTTGTGGGTACTGTTTCAAAATATATTCATACTGAATTCAATGGTAGGATCACTAGACTAAAGATTTGTGGTTGTAAAAAAGTGTTCTGTTTCTAAAAATATGTATAACACTCTTGCCTTTGGTGTGGACTTCATGAAGATTTCCAGTTACCATGTGGAAATTTAATTTCAAGTCTTCTGGTTCAAGATCTCACCTGTACCCTTGGCAATGCCTGGTACTTTCCCACTTTAAAGTATGCTAGCTCAGGTCACAAAGAACTTTCAAGTGCTAAGACAGTACCACATGTTTCAGTTCCCCAGAACTTCTTCCCCGTGTCCCCAAGACCACACACACAGCTTGATCAGGTCTCACCACTGGCAGCTTTCTTTCCTTCCTTCCTTTCAGCCAGGGCTGCCACCTGGCTGATTTTGCTCAGAGCACGAAGCTCCCTCATAGCCTGGGGGGTGGCTGGTCTTTGATGCTCCCCAGGACTGCCCTGCACTGTTCTATGCAGAGTCCTGCTGAGTTACCACTCTTTCCTCCAGCTGCTGCCACCAGATCAAGTGGCTTCTTTCTCAGTTCACCCCGAAAGAGAAGAGTACGTTATGCAAACTAGGTGCTAGCACAAGAACACAACCTCCTTCCTCCTTCACACACCAAAAGCACACTGGGAGCTCCTTATGTAATTTAGATTAACCAACACATCATGTTGTAATTGTGCCTATATGAAAAAGAGACGGAAGGAGAAACTGGGTGTGGATCTGGTTCATTGCTGAAAGGGCTCACCCTCAGTTTGACCTGTTCAGTTAGTCGCAGAGAAAAGCACTGAAGATGGGTTGGAAGAGATCATAACATTAAGCTCTTTTACTCTAATGATGATAGCTGCCATTATAGTGATATATTAGTAACATCGAAGTCTTTTCTATATGCCATACCTTGTATTCAATCCTTTGTGTACATTGTGTGTGTAAGATGATACATGTAAAACCTTTAACATGGTGCCTGGCACAAAGTAAGTGCTCAATAAATTATGGGTAATAATAGTAGTATTATCTTATTTATCTTTCCAACCATCCCAAAGTCTTTGCTAAGCTTTCACTCTTCAGTCAGACATTCCTCCAGGAAACAATTATTGAGCACGTAGTATGTACCCAGCACTATGCGAAGCCCTGGGGACACACAGAAGAATATACCTATGCTCTTTCAGACATGGGTTCCTATCTGGTTTAATTATGCTTCTTATGCTTTCTGAGCCTAATTTTTTTCAGCAGTTAAATAAGTATAATAATTTCTGTGCGGCTTAGCCCAGCACATTGTTCATACAAGGAGAAGCTCCTAATATAATCTTAGCATCATTTAATATATAATTTTTATATAACATCTTGAAAAAGGACACACAGAGAGAACCCCTTTCCAGGGTCACACAGTGACTAACAGTACAACCTGGAATTTGAGCCCTGACTTACCTGCAGTCCTACTGTTGCATCAAAGCAGAGATTGCCACACGATTGGCCAATGCCATTCAAAGTTTGAAGTCAGGATTTTTTTGAAAATTTGATGTATCTCGATTCCATACCTCTCTTGGACAGATGAAGTACTGCTGTACACTGAAGGGAGATTTTAAAAAATGGAGGAATCTATCTCAAAAATGATTTAAATCCGTTAGAAATCCTCAGGCACTTGGCATGACACAAAGTTGAATACAATAGCATTCCTCTTAGTTGTTTCTGATGAAAAAGGAAGAAATATAAAGCCATAGAGCCAAACAAGTCTCAAAAAACCTCATTGAAAAGAGATTTTTTTTCTTGTTGATTACCATCCCGACACAACATTTTTGGAAGCTTTGAACATCAATCTGTAAGGATGAGATCCTCACTGCTCCCCACCCCCAAACTTCCTATCTTGTACTCCAAGAATGTTAAAGTCTTTGAATGATTTGCTGTCCTAACAAAGAAGCTAAAATCAAAACTGATTTGGGGAAAAACAGCTAACATTCTGACCTCTTTGTACTCATTTTTCAGAGAATTTTTGTATGCTTGTTTATTTTCTTAATGTCTCTTGGTTATGTTTTTTCTTGTTTTGGTTTCATATATTAAATGTTCTGGGCCGAGCCCGTGGCGCACTCGGTAGAGTGCTGCGCTGGGAGTGCGGCGACGCTCCCGCCGCGGGTTCGGATCCTATATAGGAATGACCGGTGCACTCACTGGCTGAGTTCCGGTCACGAAAAAATGACAAAAAAAAAAAAATAAATAAATGTTCCATCTGGATTTATTCCCTAGAATTTTAAGTAAGAGTATTGCTGAAATTCTTTTTTACTCCAACCTAATGAGGAAATATATTTTACATTTTCACCTAAATAAACACGTATTTACATATGAATCTAAACAAAAATCTTATGAAATACTACTCTTGGTATGAGGTATGCACTATGATTTTTAAAAACTCTATTCCATTTTAACATTTTTTTTTTTTTTTTTTCCGTGACCGGCGCTCAGCCAGGGAGTGCACCGGTCATTCCTATATAGGATCCGAACCCGCGGTGGGAGCGTCGCCTCGCTGCTAGCGCAGCACGCTACCGAGTGCGCCACGGGCTCAGCCCTCTATTCCATTTTATATATAAAAAAGTTGTATCAGAGGTTCAGAAGGAGTGGGGAAGGGGTAAATAGGTGGAACACAGGGCACTTTTAGGGCAGTGAAACTATGCTACATAATGTAGTAATGATGGATTCATGACATTATTCCTTCATTAAAACCCATAGAACTGTACGACACAAAGAGTGAACCCTAATGTAAACTGTAGACTTTAGTTAATAATAGTGTATCAATATTGGTTCATCAATTGCAACAAGTGTACTTTCTGTGCAATTTTTGTGTTAACCTAAAATTTCTCTAAAAAATAGTCTATTAAAGATATTTTTTAAGGGCCAGCCCATGGCTCACTTGGGAGAGTGTGGTGCTGACAACACAAAGTCAAGGGTTAAGATCCCCTTACCAGTCATCTTTTTAAATATATATATGTATATATATTTTTTTAAAGATTCAAAAAATATATATATATATATTTTTTTTAAGTTTCAAAAAAAGTTGGCCGAAACCTATTAAAATTGATTTTACTACTTGTTAATGGCTCTCTCTCTACAGTTTGAAAATCTGTGGCCTAGAGCAAATGCCCTGGCCTTCTAACCAGCTCTGCTACTGCATAGCCTGGACTTAAACAAGCCACATAATATGTGTCTCAACCTTCTCTCATTTTTCTCTGAAAAATGGTGTTTGATCAGATGAGTGCCAAGATCCTTTCCAGCGCCAAAATATTATACCTGTAAAAATGCCAATTTTAAGATGTCTTAGAAAAAAAGCATGAATTGTAAATTATATACACATTATTTAGACATCTGATGGGCACTCCTATTTTATCTCTCCTATTTAAAATAAATAAATTTTAAAAAGTAATCATTCCTGAGCAAAATATATAAATTATACTTCTCTCTGGGTTCCTCATGCAAGATCTTTGTGGAAGAAGCAAAATAAGGAGCATCTAGGAATGATCCACACAACGCCTCCAGTATTGGTATTTGTCTGCCCTACAGCCTGGCCTGGCAAGAACTTACCTAACCTCAGTACTCACTGGCTATTCGATGTTTGCCAGAAACTTACTGTGGGCCAGGTCCAGTGCTTGGGGGTGAGCCCAGTGATGTCCCACCTCTTTTAGCTTGGGTCAGAGCATGGAAATCAGGCTATCCTATTCCAGATATTTCTCACTCTCCTGGTCCCAAGACCACCAAGGAGAAGGCAGCACTGTGGGAAGCATGTATGTAAGCTCTGGTTACACAAACTGGTAACACAGCCCTGCAGTGAATCACAGTGCTGCTTCCCAACAACTATAGAACCCTTGGTAAGTTTCTTTCTTTTTTAAAGAAAATGTAATTTTATAAATACTATTTTTTACATTCTAGGATGTTGTTGCAGAGCAGTTGGAAGGGAGGAGGAGAGGGGAAAGGGATAGGAAATGGGATGGAAGGAGGAGGTAGAAGGAGGGGTGGAATTGAGGCCTGTGGCACCCCCCACATTCCCACAGGGGAGACCCAGGGGCTTCCAGCAGTGGCTTGGTCATTGCCAGGCTGGATGCAGATGCCAGGGAGGTGTGGCAAAAACCCTTGCCCCCCACCATCCCAGCTTGGGAACCTGAGATCCTTCTTGCTGTGGCTTGGTGGTCGTTACTAGGCTGGTTGCATGTGTTGTGGGGGGTGTGGCCAAGGCCCAAGGCCCCCCACTGCCGCAGCTCAGGAGAGCCTGTGGTGCTTCTTGCAGCCGCTTGGTGGTCACCACTGAGCTGGCTGCAGGTGTTGGGGGTTCATGGCTGAGGCCCTCATCTCCCACCCTTGGGATTGGTTGCAGAAGTTGGGAGGCATTGCTAAGGCCCCCGGCCTTCCCCCCTTTCTGGTTTGGTAGCCGAGAGAACTTCTGGTCCTTCTAGGTGTTATAGGTGTTATCTGGTGAAATGAGACCTTTACTAGTTAATATGAAACTTTGTCTCTGGTTGTGGGTACTTTGGTTTTTCTTTCACTTTGGAGTTGGATTATTTGCTGTTCCCACCACTTAAACTCTGTGCTGGAACTAATTTTTGTCCTTTGCTTATTTCTAACATGGAGGAACTTCCTGTGGGAACCAGTACTTGACCTCTGTGGTTGAGCTAAATTGCTGCTTTGCTGCTGATTCGCTAGGGAAGGCTTTTTGTGCAGCTCAGGGTTTAATGGTTGACTTTATAGGTACTTCCCACTCTCATGCAATCCAGTGCACCTGGGTTGTATAAAAACTGTGGTCTGGACCTGAGTCTTCTCATCAAACTGCACCCCATGCAGTTCTGCATTCCTGATCAGTGTCCTCTGAGTGGGCCTGTGCTGATTGGGGGGCAGATCAGCTGTCCTCGCTGTGCCCCAGTGTTCTCCCGGTGGGCCTGTCTCCCCCGCTGCCTGTACTGCAAACACTTCTCATGGGATGGGCCGTCCACCGGTCCCATACAATGACTCACTGGCCTCTGAGTGGCTCCTTTTTCCAGTTGTTCTGGCTCCTGGCTCCTGCGTGGGTCCACGGGAACCCTATTAGTGGTCTTGCTGTCCTGGGGACCATCAAGGCCCTCTTCTCCCCTGCCGTCTCCAAGCAACTTCATCTGAAGGGCACAGCTGTGGCTTTTGCCAGCTCCTGCTCTGTGCACTCAGTAGCTCCAGCCTGGAAGTGGCGGGGGCTCAAACAGAGTGGTTTTTTTCTTTCTCTCATCATCGCTTCTCCTGTCTTTATGCACCCTGTAGGTCTCTCCTCCTCTTCCCCTGAGCTCTAGTGGCCTCAGCTTGGCTGTCATTGCTTTTTTATAGTTGTAAATTGCTTGATTTGTGGGAGAGAGTGATGCTGGGAACTGTCTATTCTGCCATCTTGACCAGAAGCCCTTCCTAGGTAGGTTTCTAACCTCCACCCCTTCAATGTTCTCAGATGAAAATGGGGTAATAATATCCCACTTTGTAGGACTCGCTAAGGAATGTGGCTACCAGCTTGGTCCTGGAATACTGCAAAGCAAATGAAGGTGCCCCTGGAACTTTCTTCCCATTTTTCATATTTGCTGTACCCTCTTCCAACCCAGCCCCACTTTCTGCAACCAATCATAGTCCTTCCCAAACACCTAGTGCTTTCTCTTACTTATTTTATTTACTTGCCTTGTTTTTTAAGAACTTATGATCCTAAGCAAGTTCTAGGACAAATTGCCTTGTGTGCTTCCCCTCTCATCCCAACAAGTCCATGGAGATCACCCCACTGACACTGAACTTCAGAGGCAGCCTGGAGAAGGAAAGACACATCACAACAAGATGGCAACACTCTCTGAGAGGTGCAGTTCCAGACCTCTGGCTTGGTTTTAGTGGGACAACTTTCAGGTTGATTGAATGATTAACAACAATGATAGCATCTAAGTTATTTAATGAAGGTCTATAATTTGCTAGGCATGTGCTAAACAGTTTCCATGAATTATCTTGAAGCCTCACAACAACCTTGAAAAGCTAGGTTTTCCCTTTAACAGTTAAAGAAATTGACTCTCCACTTCATTTATTCATTCATTAAGGAAATATTTTAGTGACTAACTTCGTATGACAAACATGGGATTAGGCACTGGGGATAGAAAGCTTAATAATATGTTGTCCTTGATTAGGAAACTTACGGTCTGGTGGGGAATCTGGCAGATCCAAACTATTGTAGTCCTGGAGTAAAGCCTGCGGAGGGCTAGAAAACACAGAAGATGGCACCTGACCAGACTGGGGTTGGCATAGGAGGTAAGGATAGAAGCCTTACGTCTTCTCTCAAATCCAGTTGATCTGAAGTCTCTACCCTCCCTAACCCCCACCCCTCCACACATACTCCAGATGAACAAACCTAGAGGAATTGCTCTAACCCCATAAGTGCTTTTCTGCCCTCAGTTATCTAAACTAGTAAATGCCAGTGCCCAGGGACCATGCTAAACAGGAATCTCCCAGAGAAAAAATGTACTAAAACCAGGAGAACGATACAGTTTATCACCCACACCAAAATACTTTTCAGAAGGAAAGGGGCCCTGTTAACAACTATGTCAGGACAACAGGTGTAAACGAGGTGTATCCTAGCAACCTGGAGCACAGGTTTAGGCTAAATATAACCTAAAGGAATGTAACTAAGAGACTCGGCTGAATGCTGACCAGTGGGAAGATATTTGGGGAAGTAGTTCCTTGGTGTCCCTTGAGACTCTCCACTAAGCAGTGACATAGGCCTAAATTCTGGGCCTACTTTCCCTAGGTTCAGGGAAGCACTGACTGACTGGGCTGTGGGGGTGAGGGAGAGTTGCTTTAGCAACAATCACAGAAGTCCCTTGGGAATTGTTACCAGGGTGAGGGTGACAGCCAGGGGAATACCCAGGCAGAAGCAGCCCCCGGTGGGGAGGGGGCCACCCTCACTGGTGACTGGAGTCCAACAGTCCCACAATGGGAGTTGGTGAGCCAAGCCCATGTCATGCCTCGCTGATGCATGGCTGGGCTGAAGAAAGAACTCATTGAATTGTTCACGGCAAAGACTGGTGCCCAAAGGGCCAGGGCTGGAGACGAGGCTGCCTCAAGCGCTGTGCTTGGCAGCACACCGGGCTGAAAGATACAGCAAAGGCCTCCCAGAATTGATCTCAGAGCAAGGTTTTGCGTCACCAGCTGGCCACTGCAGAGACAGATGGGAACTCATGGGTTTTGTCTGTTTGCTTGTGGCTCACTGCTGATGATGTGTCAGATTTCACGTGAGAGGAAAAAGCCAGAACTGTATGAGGAGGCACTGATAGTAGAAGGGAGGCCATGCCCCCAGGACTTTGTCAGCAGCTCCCTGCTTCCTAGAATCTACCTGCACAACCAGGAGCCCTAGGCCTTGGTGGCCAGACTTGGGTCTAGTCCTGGCTCCATGGCCTCCCAGCTCGGTGAATGAAGTCATCTGCTAGAACATAATTTACTGTATACCCGGCACTGCCCTAAGCACACTGTGTCTCTTATCACTAACTCTTTACAGAAACTCTAGGTACTATTACCCCAATTTGTAGATAAGGAAACTGAAGGGCCGGCCCGTGGCTCCCCTGGGAGAGCATGGTACTGACAACACCAAGTCAAGGGTTAAGATCTCCTTACCGATCATCTTTTAAAAAAAAATTAGATAGATAGATAGATAGATAAGGAAACTGAGGCACAGGATAGTTAGGTAGTTTGCCAAGGCCAGGTAACAATAGAGCCAGGATTTGAACTTGGCTGTGTAGCTCTAGAAAGTGGGCATTGGACCGCTATCCTGCATGGCCTGTGTTTCATGAATTATAAAATGGGGATAAATGTAGCACCTTGTCCCCAGGGTGTTGTGATATTCAGGTGGGATAGTGTGTTGGCAGCATGGGCAGAATGCCTGCAGGCAAACAGTGTTAGCTTCTGTTAGTATGATCAGTTACCGCCTCTCTGCAGCCTTGCTACTCTTTCTGTTTCTTTTCAGCGTCCTTCAGACACTTTTTTGATTGAATTTCACAAGACTTTCAGCTTCTTGGGTCAGCACACATTGTCTATTTGGTGTGTGTGTGGAAGAGGGTGGGCAGCAAAGATCCAACACCCCATAGGGGAGAGGAGCAAGAAAAGAAGGATATAAGTGGGGATTCTCTGCTCACCTAGACAGTATTCTAGGAATCCTGCAAGGATTGAAGTTCAAGTTTGATCCTCTGAGCAAAAAATTTAAAGATGTTCCTCTATGCCTTTGTTTAACTGTAAAATAAACAGTTCTATAGGTATAACAACAAAGGGAACACTCATAGTTTTCTACTTTTTTTGTGGCTCCCATGTACACACTCAAAAACAAAACAAAAAACCCAGATGAACTGAAACCGTTTTTATGTCCAATGCTCCCATATGTAAGGGAAGAAAAAAATTTTTCCTAGGGCTGGCCTGTGGCTCACTTGGAGAGCGTGGTGCTGACAACACCAAGTCAAGGGTTAAGATCCCCTTACCAGTCATCTTTTAAAAAAACAAAAAATATTTCCTTCTTGGGCTGGTGGGTGAGATGTGTGTGAGCATATGTAGGGAGGGCGGGTGGTTCCACCATCCTGTTCCGAAGCTCTAATTCCCCTCCAGTTCCAAAACTGAGATGAGACCGAGTGACCTAAGAGAAGCCCCAGGGAAATTACAGCTCTTGCTGCCCTGCAGAACAAGGGGAGCCTTCCCTCAATGGAAGAAGAAATTCCTACCCACAAAGAAGGTGCTCGGTGGATTTCCGACCCAGAGGATACAGGAGGGGAGACTCTGGGACTCATTTTTGATTCCTTTTCCAGTCCTTTTGGGCTCAGATATGTGTTGCCTGGTCACTGGGGAGCTGCAGGCCCAGGCACCTTATCTACTTACACTTATAGAGTTTTTATTGCTCCAGTCTTGATGTCAGCGTTCCAGGACCACTGAGGGAGAGACGGAGCAGAGAGGGCTCAGTCAAGTGGGCTGCTTTCCAGAACGCCCCTGCAGAGAGCTGGAGGGCTGTGCGAGTGTTCAGACATAGCAGCCCTTCCGAGCTGCAGACCCACTCCCTCCCTGTGGTCTGGGCCTGGCCCTGTAGGCTTGAGGATTAAAGACATGAAAAGAGTTCACAAGCCAGTGGCTCAAGACTTCTCTTGATGTTCCCAGACAGCTCTGTGCAGAGGCATTATTGGCTGTCAGAGAGAATACTCTGCCAGATTTGCAGCTGTGGCACAGTTTGCATATCCAACCATCTTTGTTTACTCCCATATTCGAGCTCTGCAGTTGACGGATGGAGCTGATTTGCCCTCCTCCAGAAATGTCCATTAAGGGGAGCAAAGAAAGGACTAGGAACGAGGAGGGAAAAGGGAAAGAAAGAAAGGAAACCAATACCAGAGAAATTAATTGGGAGATTTTTCAGGGAAGGTCCATCTGGATGAAGAAAAAAATCACAAGTTTTGTTATTAGAGCAGATAATAATATATTTGCATGTGAATAATTACAGCCCCACTTAGAAATGCCACAGGGAATTTTGCTTTTTCTTAGTTCCCCAATTTCCCTTTCACTCTGTCCCCCTCCCATTCAACAGAAACCTCCAGTTTGTATTAAACGAATGCAGCCCAGGAAGTAGGGTACAGCCACATTACATCAGCTTTCATGAAGCTGGGAGGACGGAATTTGACACTTCCTGGTGGGAAGGACCTTTTTTAGAGGGGGCAACAACAGGGCACTGTACCTGGCCAGCTGTGCCAGGGAACTCCAGGGAGAAAGACCTGATTCACCTGAAACTGGTGGAGAGTAAATAGTCCATACTAAAAACCTGCTTTCAGTAAAAAAAGCCCAGATTCAGCTGAGATAAGCATGGGCACATTTGGCCCTCTCATGTCCTTCATTTGATATTAACACAGTTAGACAAGAAGAGAGGATGCTGACCTCAAGGAGATAAAGACTATTTTTCTTGGAGCTGGAGGACCCGAAGATCTATGTTTTGTTTCTGCCTGGAAGGCAGAGCTCATTCCAACCTTGTAAAAGGTCACCAGATACCCTGCACTCTTGTTGTAGTAACTGTGTCTGTGAGCTCACTTTAGAGGAAAACATACTACTTAGTAGTGGCCAAAGACACCTGGGTTTTTTTTTTTTTTGCTGTTGTTTCTTTGTTGTTTTGGGTTTGTTTTGGTTTGCAAGAGTGGATAACAGTTTGGAGTCTGGTTTCCCTGGTGCCAAAAACAAACCCTGGTGCCTCCTGCTTCTGGCTCAATTGTCCCCAGCCCTGGCAAGTAATCCAGTCGGAACACAGAGAACAGAGAGGGCCGACTCCCCCTTCCCGCGGGTGGTTCCAGTAGAGTTCTTTCTCAGATCAGCACACAGCATCTGGGACCCTGCCATGGTGTCCCCACCGTATGGGACCCTCCCCACTACCCCCCCAACTCAAATTACTTCAAAAAACAGCAATAACTAGTTGCCTGGGGCAAAATGCCTCCCCCCCCACCACCACCACCGTTTAAAATCTGCACAGCTGAAATAGTTTGTCACGAGCTGGTTTGTAATTTCAAATATACCTGCCTCACCCAGATTTCAACACATCAGTAATTATCCTACTTCTAAAACCTGGTGGCTGGAAGTAGGAAAGAGGGGTGGGGATTCAGAAGAGCAGCTGCAGGGCCCAGACCTGCTGTCCTGCACCTGCTAATAATAGCTCCCATTTCAGCCAGCACTCACTCTGCCAGGTATGCGCTAAGTGCTTCTCCTTTATCGCCTGTAATCTGTACAACAGCTCTGGAAAGCACAGGTAATTCCCATTTTGATGATAAGGAAACCAAGGCTCTGAGAAATGGAGGAATTTGCCTAAACTGACACAACCAGTAAGTATCAGAAACAGGTTTGAACTCTGATTCTCAAGCCCTGTGCTTTTCTTTTTTTTTTTTTCTATTAAAAGATGACCGGTTAGGGAATCTTAACCCTTGACTTGGTGTTGTCAGCAGCACGCTCTCCCAAGTGAGCCACGGGCCGGCCCTCAAGCGCTGTGCTTTTAATCATGGAGCTGTACTGCTGAATTCAAGAGTGGGTGCCAGGAAATGCTAGTGAGACAGGAAGGGAGCCACTGCCAAAATGCCAAACCCAAAGAGATTTGAAACCTGAGAATCAGCAGTTCACCACCTCGAAACCACGGGGCGGAGTGGAGTGGAGGTGTTTGTGGGACACTGAGTGGGGTCACAAAGTCACAAACAGTGGACCCTGCATGCCTATTTAGAAGTATAAAAGAATAGCATTCTTGGCCACTGCCTGACATTAACCCAGTTTGGAAATTGCAGAGGTGTGAGGAGCTGTGGGTGGGTTTTAGAATTTATTTTAATGTAATCTCTGAGCTAAAAGCAAGTGGGAAAAAAAATAATGAACCTGAGGTGTATAAAGTCATATGCAAATATAAAGTGGTCTTCTTCCAAGATATTTTGAATGGAATGAATGCTCCTCCCCTGGGTACCTTCCAATATCTAGCCCCAAAAGAACCCCAGTGAGGCTGCCTTATCCTTCTGCCCTTTGGCTTCCTGTCACACTGGCTGCAGGTGTCTGTCTCTGTGTGATAGTGAGGGCAGCCACTCTGGTTAAGCACCCCCACCAAGGCATGGAACCAAGCTGTCTTCTTTCTCACCACACAGCTAGACAGGCTGCTTGCTGTTTTGGGGTCACCTGCTCCATCTGTCTCTCCTTGATAGTTACATTTCTCTTCCACCATTGCGTGTTTCATGGCGGATAAATCCAGAGCATTGCATAAGTTTTAAAGAGAATGCTTACTATATGCCAGGCATTGTTCCAAGTTATGTACACATATTAACTCTTTTTATCGTCATAAAACAGCATGAAGTGGGTAGTACTATTATCTCCATTTTATAGATGATAAAAATTGGGATCCAGAGAGGTTAAGTAACTTGCCCATGTTATACAGCTGTGAATAGGAATCTAGGCTGCCTAAATCCAGTGCCCATGCTCTTAGCTGCTCTGCCATAGTGATTCTAGCTCAAGACAGTGTGTTCATTCAAACATCTCTTCCTGGGTGTGCTAGCCCTATCCACGGTTGGGTTGCTGCTGCTATAACTGGCTCTTGGCTGCAACACTGAAATTATGTAAGTTCCCAGGTGAGTGTGATGCTATTTTAGGTGGTCAAGGAAAATACCACATAGTGTTGTTCTCCATAGGGTGGCTCTGAGTGATTCAACTTCCTCTGGGACATCCTCTTCTCTTGCTTTGTTCAGGGCACTGTGACTCAGTTTCTAGTGGTATCAAATATGAGTGCTGGACACCTTTGGCTGTGTCATTGCCTATTTGTGGAATACACAGTCAGCCATCCGGGAAAGGCACACAGTAGAACACCATAAGGGGACGGTATTAGGGGTCACTCACAGGAACGTGCCAATCCCAGAGCTTAAGATGAACCTTGGAGGGGAGGGAGGATCATAATAGCTAATGCTTACCAAGCCCTTATACTGTGCCATCCCTGGTCTAAGCACATTCCAGGAACTATCTCATTTAATCCTCACCTCTACCCGCAATGTCCATCCTATTATTTTCCCCTTTGGCAGATGAAAAGAATGAGGCCCAGATGAGTGATATGATTTCCCAAGATCACAGGGCTCCTACACAGGGGATCCAGGATTCAAATATAGCCAGCAGCTGCAAAGACTGGGCCCAAACATGGCGCCACAGCTGACACCTGAGCACATGTCCTCCTGGCGGCTCTGCTTGGGAAGATAGGGACTTGCAGCCGTCTTGTTACCAGCTCCATTTCAGCCTTGCACGAGGCCTTACAAAGTGAAAAGAAAACTGGCCCTGGAACAACAGCATGAATCCTGATTTGGGGAAAAGGGTGGGAGATGAGAGGGTGGGGGCAAAAGCTCACGGTTCTAAATTCAGTTTTTGGTTCATCATCTGAGAGGAAGAACCAGAACATAATTTCTCAGAGGACATTCATGGCAGCAGGTGGGGGAGGGAGAACCCAAGGCCTTTTCCTTGCCCCTCCAAGTTCTGGACACAAGACTCCAGCTCTGTTCATCCTGACCCTGCTGCACTCTCACCCTTGCCCCCATTTCTAGGGTGCTAACGTGAAGGAATTGTGCCTCCCAGCTGGTAATAGGTTTCATTTTAGCATTAGAAAGGCTGGGCATCACTACTCTGATGGTTATTAATTATAACTGTGATATTATGATATATACATAGGTTTTTGTAACAGAAGATTTATGTGAACAAATGTGTATAGGTTTTTACCTACACATGCCTGACTCTCCAAGGCAAGACTCTAATCTTCTCTTGTCTTTCTGTCTTGGAGCTGGCCATAAAGAAATCCTCTGACCTACCTTGTCTGATTGTAGGTGATAAGACCCCCTTTCAGAAGGGGCCTTTCCCCATACCTGAGAGGGAGGAATACTGCATAGAGAGGTCAAGAAGAACCTGAACTAACAGGCCTTGCAGGGTTTCCCTACACAGTCTGTTAGTATTAGATCATACCCTGTTTGTCCAATCACGTTTCTACACAGTTGTCCATACTTCATTCATGCCTACGTAATGAGCTTCCATAAAGACCCGGAAGGACTGGGTTGAAGAGCTTCCGGATTGCTGATCATGTGGAGGTTCCTGGAGGGTGGCATGCCTGGGCAGGGCCCGGAAGTTAAGCACTCCTTCCCCCATACCTCACCCTGTGTTTCTCTTCATCTGTATCCTTTATAAAAATTGGTAAATTAAGGGAGTTCTGTAAGCTGCTCTAGCAAATCAATCAAACCCAAGGAGGAGGTCAGAAGGAAAACAACCTCAGGCTTGTGACTGGCATCAGAAATGGGGAGCAGGTTTGGGGACTGAGCCCTCAACCTGTGGGATCTGATGGTAGATAATGTTGGAATTGAATTGGAGGACACCCAGCTGATGTCTGCTGTAGAACTGGTTGGTTGGTGTGTGGGGAAAAATCCCCATACATTTGGTCACAGAAGTCTTCTTCGTTGATTGTTGCTGAGTAAGAGTAGAGAAAAAAATACTTTGGTTTGTTTATTCTTATGTATTCACAATAACATTACTATATTTTTTTGGATGAAGTTTAAAAAGTTATGCAAAGATATTTACAAATCCGATATCTCATAAGGGATTAATAGCCATAAAATATTAGGAACGACAACTCAACAAAAAAATAAACAATGCAATGAAAAAAATAGACAAGGGATTTGAAGAGACATTTCTCCAAAGAAGATACACAAATGGCCAATTAGCATAAGAAAACATGTTCAACATCACTAGTCATTAGGGAAATGCAAATCAAAATTACAAAACCCATTAGGATGGCTATTATTAAAAAATAAAAAAAGGAAAATAACAAGTATCAGCAAGGATGTGGAGAAATTGGAATGCTTATACATTGCTGGTGGGAATGTAAACTGGTGTAGCCACTATGAAAAACAGTTTGGCTGTTCCTCAAAAAGTTAAACAGAATTACCATATGCCTCAACAATTCCACTTCTAGGTATATACCCAAAAGAATTGAAAGCAGGGATTCAGAACTTGTACACCAACATTCATAGCAGCATTACTCGTAATAGCCAAAAGGTGGAAACAACTCAAATGTTAATAAACAGCTAAACGGATTAACGAAGAATGGCATATACATACAATGGAATATTATTTAGCCGTAAACAGGAGTGAACTACTAACACATGCTACAACATGGATGAACACTGAAAACATTATGCTAAGTGAAATAAGCCAGACACAAAAGGACACATTATATGAGGTACCTAAAATAGGCAAATTCATAGAGACAGAAAGTAGAATAGAGGTTACAAGGGACTGGAGGAAGGGGCGAAATGGGAAGTTATGGGTACAGAGTTTCTGTTTGGGATGATGAACCAGTTCTGGAAATGGATATAAGTCACATAACATTGTGATTGTACTTAACACCACTGAATTATACCCTTTAAAATGGAAAGAATGGTATATTTTGTTATATATATTTTACCACAATAAAAAAACCCACAAAAATATGTTATGCAAAAAGTTATGTGGGGTTTAATCTTTTAGCTGTTTATAAACCCATTAACATTGGTTAAAACTACCTTACAGAGAGGCGTACCATGTGGAAACCACACTTGGCTCTCCAAGCTGGAACTAAAAACACCATAACTCTACTCCTTGGAGTTTCCCCAAAGTGAATTTGTCCACACAGGGTTGCAATCGGACCCCACCTGTTGCTCCATTATCACTGGGCTGTGTTACCAACGAATGTAGCATGTCCTGACTTTCAAAGCATTCACACAACAAATAAAACCATTCTTCTGCTCCTTAAGGGCACATCTCCTTCAAGTACTTAAGCATAAAAACAGAACAAAACAAAATAAAAAAACCCTGTGAGCTGAGAATTAATCTGGCTAGAGTTTAAACTCCAATCTTGATTTAGTCAGAGACAGAGCCAATTGTAGCGTTTAAACTGCATCATTATTTAGACAAGGACAGAGCCAAGTTTATAGAATTCTGGAAGGCAAGCTTAACCTCAAGGTACCTTAGCAGTTGTTCTATGTGGCCAGTCCTGAGGATTTAACTCAGAGCAAAGAAGTTCATTTATAACACAAGTTTTCTCTGTATTCTGGAAATGTAAAGATGAATAAGGCATAACACCAGCTCTCATGAGGCTAAAAATCTAATAAAAATGTAGAAATAATGCTAACAGAGTAAAATAAGTGTTAATAGGCACATGTTGGGCTGGCCAGTTAACTCAGTTGGTTAGAGGGCAGTGTTATAACACCAAGGTCAAGGGTTCGGATCCCCATACCACCCAGCTGCCAAAAAAAAAAAAAAAAAAAAAAAGCAACACATATACAATGTGCCGTGGGGTGATTGGGGTCAGGGTCAGGGGGCAAGAGAGGCCATGATGGATCACAGAGATGAGGTGGCATTTGAGCTAAATCCTAAAGGAAGAATGGAGTTTTCCAGGGTGAGGAAACACAAAAGGGGACTTCACGTGGAAGGAACTGTAGATGCAAATCCACAGAGCATGGCAGGACGGGACATCCAGAAAACCACAAGCAGCCACGTGTGGGCACAGCAAAGGGAAGTGGAGAGGGCCAAGATCCTGGAAAGACATAGAGAACTTAGATTTTATCATATGCTCAGCGGGCAACTGCTGGGGATTTTAAGTGTGCAGGGAGCCTGGAGGGGAATGATCGGGTTTTCAAAGAAATTTAAAGTTGGTGGATGGACTGGAAGGGTTAGAAGCTTGGATCAAGGGGGCCCATTGGAAGGCTGTCAGAGTAGTTGGGGGGTGGGGGCTGTGAAGAAAGCCCAGATTCAAGAGACAATTCGGAGGCAGTAGAGACAAGATAATAATTCTAACTACATCGAGGGCCAACATGAGGTCACAGTTCTTTTCATCTTGGAGTTACAGTGAGGTGGAGCCCACAGAGTTGAAAGGCAGCTGTTTCCTCCTGGGTCTCCTTTTTGTGACAAAACCACAGCAGCCCCAGCCTGGCGATGGAAACGGTTCTGAGCTGCTTCCTCCCTCCTTCCTAACTCAGGCTTCCTAAATCATCTGAAGCCATGGCCTTTTATTTTACTAGTATCTCAATTTATTTGATTTTATTTTTTGACTCAGTTTCATAGATGCTTCAAAAATCAAGAAAAAGAAATCAATGCAAGAAAGTATAAGAAGATAATGAGAAATTTTCCCATCCTGTATCCACCCGCTTCCCACCCCAAGCTGTAAAAGGGAACCACTGTGACTAGCTTCTTATGTATCATTCCAGAGATTATTTTGAACCTATAGTCAAGTAAACACGATTATACATTCTTCCTTTCCCCCTCTTATTTCCATTCCTTCTTGGGGGTCTTTCTTAGGATAAGTTTAGGAAAACACCAGGGGAGCTCATTCAATCCTAAGGAGTCAGTCCTGGTTACCATTATGTCTAGTGATAAGCCCTTCTCCTCTATGATGCCTTAAGATACAAGGGCCCCAAACAGAAAGCTTGTTGGTGGGACAAGGCCTGACTTCAGGAGGCCCCGCAATGGCCAAGGCCCCATTCATGTCTGGACTTGCTGCAGTAACTGAGGCACCAGGCAGTCCAGGCACAACTCTGAACAAAGTGGAAATACAGGAATATAGGCATCATTAAGGTCCCCAGCCTCAGGCTGAAGAGAGAGAGGCCCTGTGTTATGCTTAGATATGACTGTTCCATAGCCAAGAGGGCCTACAGCCTTAGCGACTAACTCTTAAGTCACAGTTAGCCATTTTCTCTGGGCCCACCCATAAGGGGCAGTGGCTAGATCACAGGAGCCCCCTGCACACTGCTCCTGAAGTTAGTTTTCCAGAACAGACCTGGACCTTGAGCCTCCTTTGGGGCACTGTTTTTTCCTGCCAGCCAACCTCAGCCCAAACTAACTTGGTCTGCATTCCCTGAGTACAGCAGAGATATTACATTTACTTTGAAATTAAAAGGAGAAACTCTAAGTCTCCCTGCTTCCTTCCAGAAAGTTCTTTGCAGGTTGCAAACATAGGTGCCTTTGAGAGGGGCACCAGCTCACTTCACATCCCAGAAGCAGCTCAGCCCCAAGGTCTTGGGGACACAGATAGGTTTTTGATTTCACATGATTGGGGTTGAGTTCTTTTTGGTGGCTAATGTGGGTTGATGATAAAGGAGGAGGGCTGAGTTCAGGGAGGGCCTGGGAGATGAATTCAATTTCAGACATGTCAAGTTTATCTGTGCGACCTCTCAGCTTCCTATTATAAGCATAAATTCTCATTTCAATGGATTTCAAAGCTGCCCATCACTGAATTCTCTCAAGTCTATATCACCCTTCATAATTAATTTTGAATTTCTCCTGGATTTTCTTAACTAGTAAAAGTCATATGCTGGAATGTATACAGGATATCTGTTTAAAAAGAGCATACCGGATGACGTTCAGGGGATACAACTTGGTAAGCACCAAATATAAATAGAATAGTGTTTAGTAGTCAAACAAAGATATTCAAATGCCAGTGAAAAGAGGATGGCTATATAGAGGATAAACATAGAACTATGAGGCTATGATCATGCCAGTATACAAATGGCGTTCAATAATTTTACTTTAATATTAGTAATAGCTAACACCTATGAGCTAACTCTATGAGCCAGGGGCCCTTCTAATCATCTTACACACCTTATCCCTATGAGGAAGGTATTATTATTGTTATTATTATCATTATTAATTTTCCACACTTTGTAGATGAGAATACTGAGACCCATAGAGGTTAAGTAACTTGCTTTTTATTCACTGTTACTCTTTAGGATATGGATTTGACTACTAAAAAGGCCCAAAGTAACAATGGTTTAGACAAGGCCGAAGTTTAATTCTCCCTCATGTCAGTCTCATCATGAGCAATCAAGAGCTGCTTAGGCAGCCTGACCTTGCTGGGCACCCAGGCTCCTTCTTTCTCGTTGCTCTACCTTCTCTAGGGGCTACCTTATTCCACCTTGTCAAAGATGGAGCAACCATCACCTCTGTATTCCAACAGGGAGGAGAGGAAATGGAGGACACAGCCTGCACTTTTAAGGACAGGACCTGAAAGTTATGCTCTCATCCTATTGGCCAGACTATGGTCACATGGTCATACCCTGTTGCAAAGGAGCCTAGGAAATGTAGTCTTTATTCTGGCAGGCCACATGTCCCACTAAAATTCAGGAAAAAGAGAATAAGTACTGGAAAACAAATAGGAAACTCTGCCACAGTCCCAGTTAGAACTAGGATTCAATCTGAGCAGTTTGACTTCAAAACCAGAGTGTTTAACCATTACATTCATACACTGTTGTCTAACAAGAAATGAGGCCTGGTCTTTCCCTACAGTTTGAGGCTTTCTTTTAATATTCTACTTTACCTACATGCCCGTGAACACACACACTCTGGTTTATAGCTCTTCCAGTAAAATTTTTAGACATAGTTGTCCATTGATGGAGAATCAGGTAATGTTTCTTTTCATCTTTTCTTCATAGACTTTCAATTTTTTGTTTTCTTTCTCCCTTTCTCTCTCTCTTTTTTTTTTTTACGGATCAAACCTTGGTGTTATTGGCACCATGCTCTAACCAACTGAGCTAACCAGCCAACTTTCTTTCCTTCCTTCTTTCTTTCTGTCAAGTTGCCAAATGTCTCACGCTTTATGATGCTTGGTATATGATGCCATCAACAGTTCAATGATTTTTCTCTGCCACCAGGATGTAAAGTTGGGTTTGGAAATAACTCCTCAGAAATGAATATTCCCAATCTTTCATTAGCAAGTGGGACAAGCCGGGGTAACTTTTAAGAATATTTACAAAGTTTGAGAACATTTAAAATTAGGATACATCAAACATGATGAATTTGCCACAATTTGATAATTTTCTTTAAAACACAAATTTTATTTCATTTGTTCCCAAGTGCTCTATTTTAGGTTTGGCTCAGTAGGATAAAATCAAAATTGGGAAGCTTCATAATGACATGTGTATGTACAACTGTACTCTGGGTGCCTCTCTCTTATCTCTGTAAAAGCAATTTTGTTTGAATCTCTCAAGGCACTGGAGACATGTTTTACCAAAGCAATTTTAAGTAAGTATTAATTCAATTGAGCATTCCCGGTGTGGCTCTTTCAGCTGTGCAAAATGCCACAGCAATGAGGACATTGTTTGTTTCAAAGCAGGAGATGCCAATGCGATGACAGACTTTTTGAAGGCATGTAGCTGGTGCCTGTTAAATCTGCATTTCCTGACATTCATAACGGTCCCTTTGCCACTGGATGTGAGCAGAGAGTTAGTTAATAATGAAGACTTCTTTTTGTGTTTAACAATGTAAAGTGCTTTTAAATAATTATTTCAGCTAATCTTAACAATAACCCTATGAGATTGGTAGGGATATCCTGGCAACTAAACATCTTAAACGTCATTCTCATAAGACAAAGGCCTACTTCCCCTAGTTTGGAACCTGGGTACTCCCTAATGAGTAGAAAGCGTGCTTAAATTTTTTTTTTTTTTTTTTTTGTTATTTTTAACAAATGTTCACTGAGCCCCTCCAATAGCCAACAGGTGCCATAAGATATTGGGGAACCACAGATGAAAAAGACTGTCAGGGAAAGCCATGAACACTTCTATCATCGGATGTTAAAAATGCCACAATAGATGTGTTCTGGGAAAGAGGGAGAAGGCAGAGAAGGTTTCAGAGAGTTGCCAGGGACATTTGTGCTGAGCTCTGAAGTGTAAGTGGGATTCTGCCTTGCAGGTAAATGAAGGGAGGACATTCCAGGGAGCGGTCACAATGTATACGGGGAACAGAGGCCTGGATTACCTGATTTCTTCAGAGAATGGGTGGGGAAGTATCAGGCTAGGGCTCATACCCTTCAAATCGGTTGTACAGACTGGGTCACGGACCCCTCAGATGTCAGGCTGGGTCACTGACCCCTCACATACAAGTTGCAAGCTAGGTAATTGAGAAAGATCCTAGGAGCCGTTGGCAGATGGCACAAGCTCAGTCCTCAGTTTCCTCAGCTGCAGCAGCAGCAGCTTACAGCAGCCTTCAGCAGATCCAGCAGCAGCAGCAGCAGCAGCAGCAGCCTTCAGCAGATCCAGCAGCAGCAGCAGCAGCAGCAGCAGCAGCAGCAGCAGCAGCAGCAGCAGCAGCAGCAGCAGCAGCAGCAGCAGCAGCAGCAGCAGCAGCAGCAGCAGCAATCTCCAGCAGCAGTAGTGGCCTCCCCGTGGGCAGGGGGCACTGTGGATCAGAGCCGCTCATCCTTTATACTTAAGTCTGATAAACCACGCACACCTGGGTGCCCACGCACATCCACAGACAGTCGTCAAGGAACACAAGGGTGCACGTGCACAGTTACATATTCACATCAGATACTCAGCAAGATTCCGAACCCTCCCCCCGGCCCCCTAAGGGAGCCTGACCATTTATATTTCATTTTCCCTCCAGAAAGGAAGGATGCATTCATTTAGGTGTATGGTGAAGGGCCTCGTTCGCAGTGCTGAAGGAATTGGATTGGTCCTGCAATCCAGGGAGATGGTAAACAGAAGATTGAGTTGGGTGTGAGTCCAGGCTCCAAAGTCTTGCTGACTTAGGGAAGTTACTTTATCGTCATCTGTAAAATGGGGATAATACTTATCCTTAAGGGTTAGTTTTGAACGTTAATGAGCTAGTATACGTGAAGTGTTTACACAGTGCCTGCCACACAGTGTTGAATAACTATTAACTACTATCCAACTAACGTTTCTTTATCTTTTCGGGGTTTTTTTTGGCAGCTGGCCAGTGTGGGGATCCAAACCTTGTCCTTGGTGTTGTAACACCGTGCTCTAACCAACTGAGCTAATAGACTAACCCTCTATCTTTTCTGAATCAAGCTCTTTTGAGAATGGATGAATCCTATACACAATATTTTGTATGTAAGTTATTGTGATCCACATTATTCTCTGAAACTGGATTCCAAGTTAAGAATCCTGCTGTAAAATGTAGAGAGTCATCTGAAAATTTTTATTTTATTTTAGAGTAGTTTTGGGTTTGCAGCAAAATTAAGAGGAAGGTACAGAGAGTTCCCATATACCTCTGTCCCCCCACCCCACACAGCCTCCCCCATTATCAACATTCTCCACCACAGTGGTACATTTGTTGCAACTGATGAACCCACACTGCTGCATCATTATCACCCAGAGTCCATAGTTTATGGTAGGGCTCACGCTTGGTGTTATACACTCTGGGTTTGGGCAAATGCATGATGACATTGCTGTGGATTGGCTGAATTGTGTCCCCCAAAGTTTATGTATTGGAGGCTTAATTTCCACTGTGACTGCTGAGGTGGGAAATCCTATTATGGTGGCTGAAGGGTGGGGCCTTGAAGAGGTGATTGGATTATGGGACTATGCTGTAGGGAATGGATAAATAATGGTGGTCAGGGGTGTGGTTCTAAGGTCTTTAAAAGGAGAGTGCAAGAGGAGCGCTCTCTCTCTTTCTCTTTCTCTCTCTCTCTTTCTCGTGTCTCTCTCATGTCTCTCTCGTGTCTCTGTCTCTAGTCTGCCATTTTCTGCCATATGAGACCCTTGGGTCACTGTCACCACCACCAAGGCCTTCATCAAATGTGTCCCCTGGACTTTGGACTTCCCAGCTTCTGAAACTGTAAGCAATAAACTTCGTTTTCTTACAAATCACTCAGTTCCAGGTATTTTGTTATAACCAACAGAAATAGACTAATACAGACATGTACCCATCATTATAGTCTCATACAGAGTAATTTCACTGCTCTAAAAATCCTCTGTGCTCTCATCTGAACTTTTAAAGCAGGAGAGTGTTAATATCAGATTTTTTTTCTTTTTTTTTGGAGGGAAATACTGAAACCATCTTTGGTTCTCAAATCTGACTTTACATGATAATCATCTGAAGAGCTTTTTAGAAATACCACTGCTCCAGCTTCACCCTCAGACATTCTGATTTAATTAGTCTGGAGTGGGGCCGGACACCAGGATGTTTTAAATTTTCCAGGTAATTCCACTTTTGTGAACTACTCAACTAGAGAGAGGATAATAGCAGAGTGGAAGTAGAAAGGGAAAAAGAGTCAAGATTCAGGACATTTTGGAGACAGAATCAACAAGGCCAGGTGACCTATTAGATGGAGAGAGAGAGGACAACGTGAGGTGATCCCACGAATGAAGACAGAAGGGGAGGAGGTGTTTGTGTTTTGTTTATTGTTTACTACCTTTTCTTCAGTATGTAGGAGGCAGGAGTGGGCACAGAGAAAACAGTTCATTCAACAAACGTGTACTTAAAATACACTTATTAAATGCAGACTGTGGGTCTAGGTTTTGTTTTGGACGTCTTTGACATGCCTGCAGAAATGTCACATAGATAGCTGAAGATTCCAGAGCAATTTGGAAGTCATCAATTCATAACCAGGGGATGGTGGAAGGGTATGGATGAGATCCTTCAGGAGAAGGCAAAGAGGAGACAGGAAGGCCAGTCGTAGAACTGGGGGGATCATGAACCCTGGAGGCCACACTGAAGGAGAAGAAAGCCTTTGTGTGTGATGGTGAGGGCTGGGAGAGAAGGAGCCAACAGTTTCCAGAAGGAGGAGGTGGCCAGTGTGTGAAAAGCAGCAGAGAGAGGGCCCGAGGCAAGGACCAAGAGGAGCAGGCACCGTGTTTGATACTTGGGAGATAGCCATGGCTTTTGAGACAGTGGTAGGGACAGAAGCCAAATTCCAGTGGGCTCAGACAAGAAAGAAAGTGAGGAAGCACAGGCATCGGTGTAGGAAGTTTGGGGTAAAAGCAAGGAAAGCAGTAGCTGCAGGGGAGGAAGGGTGGAGGAACAGGGCTTTATTTTTGGTGGAGTGGCATTATTGTAGTCTGAGGGGAAGGAGCCAGGCCAGAGGAAGCCATCGAAAATACAGAAGAGGGAGGAGACAGTCTGTGGAGCCAGGGCTCAGCTTCAGCAGGCGCCTGGGGCTCACAAACACCGGGTGTAGAATTGCTCTTGGATAGGACTAGGGATGCTTGTTTCTTTGAGGCAAACGTGAAGAAGTTTCCAGAATGATGCAGGCTTGCTGTCTGAGAAGCCACCCAGGGTCATTTCTGAATCCCGCAATAGCTTCCAACCTAGATTCTCCTTTTCAGGCCCAATTCCCAGAACTCAGTCTGTTTCTTGCCCCCTCAAATGCTGCCACCACACCAGGTGGGCTGGAGAGTGAGATGAACTATCTGAAGTTTCCAGCCCCTTAACTGTCCCGAAAGAAAAGCACAGGGTCACTTTCTGTTTCGAGTTGATGGCTCACCACAATACGTGAAGAATCCAGCTGTGGTTGCGAAGATTTATGGATTTTCCCAAAGTTCCTCAGTCCCTCCCCCTCATTCGCCTTTGCCTTCCTCGGGTCTCTCCTCTGCTCGCTGCTCTCGTATTGCACCTTGCTCCGACTGCACTGCTGATCATCCCCTCTTCCTCAAAGGCTTTCTCCTCCTGGCACTAGTGACACCCTCTCCTGGCTGTCCTCTCGCCCACTGCCTCCCCTCCTATCCCTGACCTCTAGAAGCTGAGTCCCCAGGGCTCTGTCCCACGCTCCTTCTCATCTCCATATACTCTCTGCCCGGGCCATCCAATCACCTTAAATTTCATCCCCAGTCCTGACCTGTCCCTCCAACACCAGAACTCCCCAGCACATGACTGATGTTTCCATTTGGCTGTCTCACGGGTTTCTCAAACTTAACATGCCCAAAGCAGAACTCTCATTTTTTCCCCCTCAATCTGTCTCTTCATTTTCCACTCTCGATATATGCAGGTGATTGTTCTCTCAGTTGCTTAACCAAAAACTCGAAGTTGTCCTTGATTCCTCTCTTTTGCTTGTCCCCAGATGCAATCCATCAGTAAATCCTGTTGACTCTGTCTCCAAAAATATATCGAATCCATCCATTTCTTGCATCTTCAATCTAGTCCAATGCTCCTCAAGGTGGGGTCTGCAGACCATCAGCAGTAGCAGCACCAGGGAGCTTGTCAACAATGCAAAATCTTGGGGTCCTCTCCACAATCAGAAACTCTGGGGATGGGACCCTCCAGAGGATTCTAATGCCTGCTGAAGTTTGAGAAGCACTCCTCTGGTCCACACCTTTATGATCTCTGCTCCAAGCCACCGCAATTGCCTCCAGCCAGGCTTCTTATTTACTCTCTTTTCCCACTACAATCTGCTCTCCTCCTAGCCGCCAGAGTGATTGTTTTTAAAAACCATATCAGATTTTGACACACTCTTACCCACCACCCCACAGTTTAAAGCCTTCCACAGTATCACATACACATAATATGATCCCTGTTCTCTTTCTTGGTCCACAGAGGCCTGAAGTGAGGTCTGAATACACCTACCAGTCTAGCTTCTGCTAGAACCTCCCTTCCCCCTTCCACTGGGCTCCAGGTAAACTAGCCTCCCCCTTGCACAAATGCACCAGCTTGTTCCTGACTTGGGACCTTTGCACTGGCTGTTCCCTCTGCCTGAAATGTTCTTCCCCCTGAACTTCAATAGCTGGTTTCCTCATGTCACTTACTTCTCAGTGTAAGTGACACCTCCTTTAGAGAGGCTTTTGCCAATTCACCAATCCAAAGTAGCCCCTCTTTACCAAATTACACAGTTTTAACCCTCTGTGTAGCACTTATTACTATCAATTTTTAAAACTTTTCTTGTTTATTTATTGTCCAGTATAATGTGAGTTTTATGAGAATGGGGACGTGGTTTGTTTTGTTCACTGCTTCATTCAAGTGTCTAAACAGTGCCTGGCACATAGTACATGCTCAGTAAATATTTACTGAATGAATGAATGAACTTCTTTCTTAATTGGAGGCCTGAAGTTGCTATTAAGATATAAGATAGAACAATTTGTGAAGTAGTATCCTCTCAAATGCACTTAACTCCTCTCATGTGGCTGCATTTCTGGGAGCTTCCAGTCAGTGTCTGTGTCATCTCAGAGGGCCTGGGTCCACCCATTAGTGTGTTCCCCTTACAGCACGTCCTAACAAGAGGCAAGAATATGAGAAGTCATTAACACCTAAAGAAGGCAAGAATGTGAGAAGACCTTAGCAAGCTACTTTCTTGGAATTTCAGGGAAGGAATCTGAGAGTCAATGCCTGAGAACATCTATTTTTGTTGTTGTTGAGTAGTAGGTGAAGTTGCCTAGTTTTTAAGAACATGGGCTTTGAGGTCAGAGAAGCCAGGGTTCAAGCCCTGGCTTTGCCACTTGTGGCTATGAGACTTCTGACAAGTCACCTAAACCTACTAAGCCTCAGTTTCCCCATTTATAAATTGGGGATAATAACAGTACCTAAACCACAGGACTCTTGAGAAGCTTAAATGAGATGCCTGGCAAATGGTAAGCTACCCCATAACTGTTAGCTATTTTTAAAAAATTATTATTATTATTTTATACTGAGAGAGAGAGAAGAATGACTAGCACTGAAGACTCAAAAAACAAACAAAAAAACAAAAAAACAACAGCCATACTCATAATAAGAAAAATGTAGGCTCCAAGTACATTAAGATGTCATTCTTCACCTTCCAAATTGGAACTATAGGGAAGCTGGTGGGAGGGTAAATTGGTGCAACAACCTCCTTGGAGATAACCTTGGCCATTGCTAGCAAAATTACAAATAAACATATTTTGGCTCAGCCAATTCACTTCTAGGAATTTATGCTACAGATATTCTGGCACATATGCAAAATGATGTATGTAAATGTTATTCATTATAGCACTGTTTGAGTAGCAAAATATTGGAAGCAACCTAAATGTCCATGAGCAGGAAACTGGTTAAGTAAATCATGGCATATCTATATAATGTAACAAATAAAATGAGAAAGTTCCTTTATGTACTAATGTGGAACACTTTCCAAACTAGATTTTTAGGTGAAAAGAGCAAGGTACAAGATTGTATGTATTGTAGGAAATAGCAAAAAGCAGGCGGCAGAAAAAAATGTATATGTGTATGTATGTTTTATTTGGGTTTATTTATTTATTTTTTTGGTTTTGTTTGTTTGTTGTTTTTTTATAACCAAAAGATCTCTGAAAGGACAAAGTAGAAGAAAAATTTTTATTGTACACTCTTTTGCAGCTCTTGAATTTTGGACCATGTGAATGTTATATATGTTAAAAAAGGTGAAGATTCCAATTTTTAAAAACTTAATTGTTACCACTAATGCTTAATGCCTTTTACCTATTCGGTGATCACTCACTCTACTAATGGCGAATCTCTTTTTAAAAAGTCTAATATCAGAAGCAAAAGTGATAATAACAAAAGTACTAAAAATCCAGACGTTCTTTGTGTTCTGTGCTTGATGGTGTAATAGTCGGCTTGCAAAGGAGATGCCCACAAAGAGATAATAACCTGATTGTGTCTCTGGAACTATATATCAGCCTGCAGAGAATGTTCTGAATTTCCCCTAAGTTTTTGAAAACAAAATTTTTTCTCATTTTTCTTGCATAAAAATACATAGTTAACATGCATTTGGGAGAATATTTTCAAGCCATATGGTTTTAACTGTGCTTTTTTGGGAAAGAAGCAAAAGGGAGAATGAACATACATTTTCTTTACATCTCTTCTGCATTTGATGTAGCTAGCAATTTTGTGAGAAAACCTTAGAGAAAAGAGAAGTTAGCCTTCTGACGGGCACTGCCTCTCTGTTTTGAGAGTTTCTTTGTATGACAGCCTCCCTTCACTCCTGCCAAACCTTGCCAATCTCCCCCAACTTCCTTACTACACATTGCCAACCCATATGCAGGTTTTTCTCTCTTCTGATTTATTTTTAATCCCCTAACTCCCTGAAACTTGAGTTGTCCTGTATCCTACTACCTAAGACTCAGAGGATATGAATGGGTGTTGATATCATTAATGGATTATTTAATTCCATAAACATTTATCGAGTTCCTAGTTTGTATCTGGCACCATGTCAAGTACTAGAAACTCAAAGAAGACTAGGAAATGATCCCGATCTTAAGGTGTTCATAGTCATTTTGGGGAGCACAGTGTGGGACGTGCATGGGTGTTGTGTAAGCACTGGGAAGGAGTGCCTCACCCAGCTTAGGTGAGTTAAGGGGGGATTCCTGAGGGAGGCCTGAGAAGAGTCTTAAAGGATAAGTGGAAGTTAACAGGGGAAGTGGGGGTCAGGGGGACACGTCGGCGTGGGCAGTGGAGGTAAGGACTGAATGAGAAGGGGCCTTCTGTGGTGACAGGAGTGGTACAGTTTCAGCAAGAGCAAAAGCTCGAAGATGAGAAGAAAAAAAACAACCTAGTTTTGGGTGTGTGTGTTCATTTGGTTTAACTAGGGCATGATGTACGTGTGGCAGAAAGTGGCAGTAAATGAGGGAAATGAGAGTTTTGGGAAAGGAGAGTTTCAGGAAAGAGGAAGTTACCAAGAATGTCAAGTACAACAGAGGGACAGAGACATGGGGCCAAAAATACTGACAAGTGGCAGGTCACTGATGACTTTTACAAAGCAGTTTCTCAGCAGTGGTAGGGCCTGAGCCAAGTTCTGAGATATTAGGAATGAAAAGGAGGTGGGAATATAGGCTCAAATAATAGTTAAATTTATTATCACCTTCTGTGTGACAAGGTTCTGTGTAAATGCATTTAATTCTCACAACAACCTAAGAGGTAGATATGATATGTAGCCTTATTTTACAGATGAGGAAACTGAGGCATAGAAAGGTTAAGTGACTTGCCAACAGTTGTACAGTTAGAAGTGGCAGAACTGGGAGCTAAAGTTTCCTGAATCCAAACTCTTTACCACTAGGAAGCTGGGATTCCAGTAACGTGGCCATTGCTAGAGAGAGACGAGGCTACTGGAGAGTGGAGCACGTTTATAGGTGGAACGAAAGGTGCCTGGAGATGTGGAGGAAGTGATGACTAACAAAGCAAGCCTAGGAAGATAAGGCTAAACTCCAGATTTGGCAATAAGGTCACTGGTGATCTCTGAGATGGCAATTTCAGCTGTGCCATGGGAAGGAAGCCAGGTGGAGTGGAATGAGAAGAGCAAGGGCTTAAGAGGAGCCACTGTTAGAGCACAAGAGGTGGCAATGGCTAAGGGTAGGAAGGAGACAGCCAACCTCAGAGACAGCAGAAAGGGAGAGTATTGTCAGGGTTCTCAGAAACACTGAATGTGTGTGTGTGTGTGTGTGTGTGTGTGTGTGTGTGTGTGTGTGTGTGTGTGTGTGTGTGTGTGTGTGTAGAGAGAGAGATGGACTTATTATAAGGAATTGGTTCATGTGATTATTTATTTATTTATTGGCAGCTGGCTGGTTTGGGGATCCAAACCCTCACCCCTGGTGTTACAACACCACACTCTAACCAACTGAGGTAACTGGCCAGCCCAGCTCATGTGATTATGGAGGCTGACAAGTCCCAAGATCTATAGTTGGCAAGCTGGGGACCTGGGAGAGCCAATGGTACAGTTCAGTCCAAACATTAGCAGGCTTGAGACCCAGGAAGAGTTGGTGTTTCAGTCTGAGTCCAAAGGCAGGAAAAAAACCAATGTCCCAGCTCAAAGTCAGGTAGGAGGAGTTCCCTCTTACTTGCTGGAGGGGAGTCAGCCTTTTTGTTCCATTCAGGCCTTCAACTGATCAGATGAGGTCCACCCACATCAGGGAGGGCAATCTGCTTTACTCAGTCCACCAAGTCAAATGTTCATCGCATCCAGAAACACTCCCACAGACACCCCCAGAATAACGTTTGACCAAATATCCGGCCACCCCATGGCCCAGTCAAGTTGACACATAAAATGAACCATCACAGCGAGTTAAGGCCAAGTATGACTGCAGATAAATCTGTTTTGGAAAACAGAAAAGTTCAGGAGATGATTTCCACTGCCTCTTACAAGTACCATACATGTATTGAACCAGACACAATACCTTAAGCCAACTTCAGCTGGATCCCCGAGGGCAGGCTGACCTTCATTTCTCAAGCCTTTCTACAAGAGCAGATGCTGAGCTCTAATTAGTAAATTATTTAAAATTTTTATTATTAGCCAAAATAGTGCCAGTTTTGTGACTGGCATTTAATACCTCTGAGCTATGTTCTGATGATGACAGACTCTTGCTAACCATAATTGTTACCTTGTGTCAGGTACCTAGATACACATGCTCAGCCCTGCTAAATGCCCCAGCGCCAGGAACTTTAGAACTTTACTAAACACACTTTATAAAGGGTGTGAGTGAGGCTTGGCAGTTCAGAGACCTATCTGACGTCTGCCTCTCCTCTAGGAAGCTTCACAGCCAAAATTTAATCCCACATGTATTGCTAAGGCAATTGTCAGAATCCTGCAGATGTAGCCAATTGTATGGCTAGGGCTAGGGCCCACTGACCCTTCAACCTGTTGTACAGACTGGGTCACAGACCCATGCCAGGTTGGGTAACCAGACCCCTCACATGCAGGTCCACGAGCTAGGTAACTGGGAAAGATCCCAAAAGCCATTGTCAGAGGACACGAGCTCAGTCCTCAGCAGCAGCAGCAGCTTACAGCAGCCTCCAGCAGCAGTAGCGGCCACCCCATGGCCCCCCCCCGGGGCATCCTGGGGGTGGGGGGCCCCCATGGATCAGAGCCACTTGTCCTTTATACATAAGTCTTATAACCCCGGATACCTGAGTGCCCAAGCGCATCCACAAATACCCAAGGAACACCTGGGCGCATGTGCGAAGTTACATATTTACATCGAATGCTTGGCAAGATTCTGAACATCTGAGGGAGCCCTGAACATTTTCCTATATTTTCCCTACACCACATCTGCTAGAATCTAAAACCAATAGCCTTGCCATTACACGTGCACACCTGTAATCCAGTACTTCCATCACATTTTCTTTTAAAGGGTCTGATAGGAGGAATTTTATATTTCTTCTTTTTTTTTGGTGGCTGGCCAGCATGGGGATCTGAACCGTTGACCTTGGTGTTATAACTCTGCGCTCTAACCAACTGAACTAACCGGCCAGCCCCTGATAGGAGGAACTTTAAATGAAGAGTTTGTAAGTCTCTCCAAGAAAATAGGAAATATTTATTGTTTTACACTGTTTTTGCTTCAAAATACCTAACACATCTTATTTTTAAAGTCTAAGGATTTTTTTATTAATTACTTCAAATAAATTAAAAAGAAAAATAAATATACTCCATGATGTTACCACCCAGAATTAACTCTCACACTTGGCTGTGTTTCCCCCCAGACTTTCTGTAGGCATATACAGTATGTGTATATATATGTGTGCAGATACATTTCTTTACATAAAAAACATCATAGTTTACATATGCACACATAAAAATATAGTTTCAACCATTTGATGGCTGCCTTGAAATACTTTTATAACAGACTTATCTGTGCCACAATGTTCTTGAGAAGATAAATGATCATAAATAAGAATATTTAGCAATTTACTTAACAGATCCTAGGAGAAAGTCTGTTCATATGTTTTTTGGTAATTTGTATTACAGTGACCTAACTATTCATTATAGATTGTAGGGTGGTACAGAATAGAAGTTAAGCGTACAGAGTCTCAGAAGTCAGACTGCCTAGACTTCAATCTCAGCTCCCAGTTCACCCATTTGCTGGCTGTATGACCTTGAGCAAGTTGCTATCCTCTCTGTGCCTGTTTCTTGATCTATATAAAGGAGAATAGTAGTACCTAAATGAGTTAGGCCATGTAAAGTGCTTAGAACAGTGCCTAGCTCCTAGTAGCATTTAATATCTGTTTTGTGTTTCAAGAGACATTCATGTGTATTCTGTAAACATTCAAGTTGCTGAGTCATTTGGTCCAAGAAAACTCAGAGTCAGTTTGATACAGCCAAGGCAGATATAGGAGAAATGTCAGGTTGATTCCTGGGGTGGGAACTTGGAGTCTGTCTTTTTACAGAACTCTCCAGGTGAGTGATTCTTAAGATCAGGAGGTTTATGAGCCACTGGTCTAGAACACTGGACACAGTTGGACAGAAGTTGGATGCTGTGTGAGACTGGAAAGACTCAGAACACTGAGTTTGAGACGACCAGCCCACACACACAGTGGCCCTTTGTAAGTAGCAAAGCAGGGGAGTGTGATATTTAAAACTGGAACTTTGTCAGCTGAGAGTCATGAGCGAAAGAGGGCCAAAGCAACGAAAAGGTGGAAGAAACCTCCATGGAGAGTTGGTTTCTTCCTGAAGTTAATCAGTACATTTTGCAAGGATATTTTTTCTTCTTTTTGTTCTATTTGGTTTTGTGTACTTTATTTTTAAAAGCATTCAGGTACATGTTTTCCCTTATGATAACAGTGAATGTTTACTTAGCATGTGTCAGGCACTGGGCTAGCAGTTTTTAGGCTTTATTTCATGTAACCTTTTGGACAGCTGAGGACATATGGGGTATGTCCCATTGTTCCCATTTTACAAATGAAAAAACTAAAATTTGGAGAAGTTTAATAACTTGCATAAGGTACAATATGCACTTTCCCTTTGTTCTTTAATGACAGAATGCCAATTTTATTTGGGGTGATAACACGTTTCCCTGGCACACAGTAGCCCTGGCAACTATGCGTGGCCACATGACTAGGTTCTAGCCAATGAGATCAAATGAACATACAACAAGGGCTTTCTAGGAAGGTTCCTTACAGGGTATTGTCTCTGCCACGAGGTATGTGCCTACTCTTCTCCCTTCATTCTTTCTGATGCCTAAAGTGCTGATGTGGCGACAGGAGCTTCTGCAACCACCTTGGACTTTGAGGATATAAAGCACGCATCTGATGGTAGTGGAGAAAGAAAGAGCTTCAGGCCCCACTGACTGTGGAACCACTGTAGCAGCCCTGGTCTGCCTATCTCTGACTTCTTTTATTTGAAAGATAAATAAACTTTTATCCTGTTGAAGTTTCTCTTAACAGACAAACACAATCCAAACTATAATAGCAGCTTATGTTATACTATTCTTGATCAAAGCTAACTTATGCCCGACACTTTTCTGTGTGGTTTCTATGTATTGACTCATTTAGTCCTCGCAACAACCCTGGTGTAGGTGCTGTTATTTGCATTTTGGAAATGTGGAAATTGAAGCAAAGAGAGGTTAAGTGACTTGCTTAAGGTCACACAGCTAGCAGTGACTGGCCCAGCAACACATCAGCTAATAACACATCCCACTAAGTGGGAATAGAACTCCACTCTGTCTGACACCCAAATCCATGCTTGCAACAATTACACTATAAGGCCTCTTACATACTCAGTATGAATGTGGTATGCTTTGTGGCTTTCCTTACCTAAACTTTACCTTTTGCTTCAATTCACAATATGAAGGACTATGAGTTGGTGGCCACCAGAAGGAAACTCATTGTTTCTCCAGAAGATCAAAACAGCCTCCTTAGGGCCTTCCTAAAAGCCCTAACTCCTTGGTAAAACCTCCAAAAGAAATGTCATGGATGCATTCCAAAAGGTTAATGTAAAATGCATTCACAGCATCCCATTTGCCACTGCTTCCATTATAACATTGTTTTGCTTTTCTTTTATCATGTAGAACTCTCTAATAAACAGAATTGAGCCATCTATCTATCTGCCCATTTATTCATTCAACAGACAGTAAGCTTGTAAGTCCCTGCTCTGAGCCAGGCACACTCCCAGGTGCTGGGATACGGCAGCAATGCACAGACTTCACAAGGCAGAATTCACATTCCAGACAGGGGAGGCAGCTAATTAACAAATAAGGACACAAGAAAATATCAGGTGCAAACAAGTGCTGTAAAGGAAAGAGGTATGTGGTGCAAACCCCTTTAAGAACCTCATTGAGGGAAAAATATTGGAGCTGAGACTAGGAAATGAGAAGGAAGTTCCTTGAGAAGAGCAAGAAAGAGTCTTCCAGGCTGAAGGAACAGCGATTCCCTGGGGTCAGAATGAGCGTGGCATGTTCAAGGGTCAGACAGAAACCCCATGTGACAGGAATATGAGCACGGAAGAGAGGCATGCAGTGAGGTCAGGAAGTTAGGTGGGGCCAGATCAGGCCAGCCATCCAGGCCAGATTTAGGGATTTTACTCTCAATGAGAGGGGAAGCTATGCGAGGGTGTTAAGCAACACAGTGGGTGTTTGTCACCCTGTCTGGCCAGCATTCCAAAGCCCTTCTTACTTTGGATAATCTTAAAACTTATGGGAGGCCAGTCCCCAGTTCCCACTTTGGAAGCCAAGGCTTAGAAAGGAAGGGGAAGATATTTTCTTTCCCCTCTCCCTGGCAGTTAGAACAAGGTCAATGAGATGCTTGTACCTGGGACTTTGAATCATGAGGGTGGGCTTCAGTGATGCAAGGTCAGTTAAAAATTGTTAGGATATTAGAAAGGGACAGCAAAGTCCAGCATATGATGACCAGTGTCCACTGACACTTGGCTGCCCATACATTTTCTGGGGGATGATATCAGGGGCAGCATCTCAGCAAACCATTCCAGGAGCCTTGCTGTGCACGCCTTCCTCAGTACCTTGTTCTCCATCCTTCCTCCTGATTCTGAGTTCCCTAGTCAGTTTCAGTAAATTCCTCTTCTGTTTAAAAGTTAGCCAATGCTCTTTTCTGTTGTTTGAAACCAAGCACCTTGACTAGTATAGCAGGGAAGTGACACAATCTGAGTCACGTTTTCGAAAAATAACTGGCTGCTAAATGGAAAATGGGTTAAAAGGGGGATCAGCCAGGGATACCTAGAAATCATACTGGGTATTTCAACTAAAGGGGCTCTAATATAAAGAAATGGCTTCACAGCCATTAGGAGGCTGAAAGAGTAAAAGGAAGAGTAAATGGAGAAAGGAAGAGGCTTGGTAACACTGGGATTAATATCTGCAAAGAGCAGCTCTCACTTCCTGAGGCTGAGGAACAGAAGGGAACAGATGGTGTCACCTGTACCTGTGATATTAGAGAGGGGCCTCATGGGGCTGAATCTCTGACAGAGGCTCTGCCCACTCAGACCTCTGAGGAGGGGGTTGCTGTCTGGATAGCGCTTCCCCCAAAGGGGTGTGGCTCCACAGGTGCTCAGACCTCCCAGGGTGTAGCCCAGCAGGAGAGGGAGAGGGCATGGCTGCAGGCACCTGGCGGTGGGGTGAAGTGCAGCAGAGTTGGTACTGGGAGAACTCAAAGCTGGAAGCTGGGGCAAGCTGTGTGCTGCTACTGGAGCCACAATGAAAAACAAGAAGTGAAAAACAGGCAAGAAGTCGCTTCTTTGCTCCTGCTTTCCAATCACCTTCTAATGCCTCACATTGCAGAATCTAACAGGAAGCCGGCTAGTTGGGAAGAGGAGGGATTTAGTTTGCACATCCCAACCCCAATATTACAGAGAAGATCACAGAAGGGTAACTTGGAGACCACAGATAAATAACAGCACAGAGAGCATCAAGTCCAGTTAGGAGGCCACTGGGGTAACCCAGGAGAGAGATGACGGCACAGACTAGGGTACTGGCAGTGAAGATGGCAAGAAGTAGGTCAGGAAGTTGGTGGCCTCTGGCACAGAGCTACAATTGCTCGTGCAATACTTGGTGTTACAAAAGGATCTGTCGCAGGTTCCATTCTCCTGGCCATTGGGCCCCTGAGTAGCGCAGGCTTGTCACACAGCCACCACAAACACCTGCACATAGCTGCTCACTCCAGTAGCTGGAGTGCATGTGCAAGGTGGTCCTTGAAGTCCCAGATGAGAGCTCCCTGAAGGAGATGGCTGAGACCCTGCAACAGAACACTGTCCACATGCCAAGCCTTGAGCAGCCAGAGAATGTCCTACCCCAGAGAAGAAGTGAACCAGTATTTAAAGAAGTTCCGATTATTCATATGACTGCTGTTCATTGCTCTGATGTATTTGAATGTCAGCTGGATCTGGACACAGCATGCCATCCATCCCTAAGCAGCATGTTCTTCTTTCCACAGCAGCTTGCTCTTCCCTTTACATTATGTTAGTTCCTTGAGGGTCAAACCCATGTTCATATGAAAACTGTCATTAACAGGTTAAAAGAAAAAAGATGACAAGAAATAGATTTGAGATTAGAGATACAATTGACAAGAATTTCCTCTGAGAGCTTAGATATAAATTTAATATTATCAATACAGCTGCCAGATAGCTGCTCTTTGGCAGGATTAAGAGTCCAACAAGGGATAGGAAAGCACCAAAGGTTCACACAGAGGGAAGCTGTCAGCACCCCTCTCCTCCCAGGGCGTGAGAGGAAGCTGTAGAGGAGGAAGAGGGGATACTGAAGGAGCTGAGCCTTATGGGGGGAACGCAGCCATTGCCAAACCACGGGGCACGGAGGCAGCTGGGGGAAAGAGTACCTGCCTGGCCTTCCCTCCTCTAACCTTCAATCTGCTGTACCTCGCAACCTGAACCAGAGCGCCAGGGAGTCCAGGTACTGCAGTCAGTGGAGACCAGCCTACCAGGAATGTATTAGTCAGCGTTCTCCAGAGAGACAGAATCAATAGGATATGTTGTAATTATATGAGAGGGATTTATTAGGGGAATTAGCTCACGTGGCTATGAAGAAAAGATGATAGGCCGTCTATAAACCAGATGCCAGTAGCGTGGCTCAGTCCAAGTCCAAAGGCCTCAGAACCAGGGAAGCTGATGGTGTGCTTGGTGTAAGTTCTGGAACCCAAAAGCTGAAGAGTCTCGAGCTCTGATGTCCACGGACAGGAGAGAAGAGTGTATCCCAGCTCCAGCGGATCGAGAGAGAGAGCTTCACCTCTTTCCTCTGTCTTTTGTTCTCTCCGGACCCCCAGCAGATTGGATGGTTCCCACCCACACTGAGGGTGAGTCTTTCACCCCCAGGCCACTCAGACTCTCACACTAATCTCTGCTGGAAACAGCCTCATGGACACACCTGAAAAGATAGCTTTACCAGGTTTCTCAGCATTCCTTCATCTAACCAAGTTGACACCTAGAATTAACCTTCACAAGGAACAAGGCAAGGGGGACATGGATCTAGAGGAGCAAACACAGAATATCCAGGATATGAGAGTACTTCAAAAAGTTCATGGAAAAATACAATTAAAAGACAATACAAATCTTTCCATGAACTTTTTGAAGTATCCTTGTACACATTATAGACAATGAATTTTTCTGCACTTACTGTATTGTATTAGTATAGCACTTAAACTTTCTAAGGTAGTTTCAAATCAGTTATTTTGTTTTATACCCCAAAGTGCTGTGATGGTTAATTTCATGTGTCAGTATGACTGAGCCACAAGGTGACCAAATATTTGGTCATTTATTCTGGGGGTGTCTGTGAGAGTGTTTTTGGATGAGATGAACATTTGAATTGGTGGACTGAGTGAAGCAGATTGTCCTCCCTAGTGTGGGTGGGTCTCATCCAATCTGTTGAAGATCTGAATAGAACAAAAAGGCTGACCCTCCCACAAGTAAGAGGGAACTGCCCCTGCCTAACTGTCTTCAAGCTGGGACATCAATTTTTTTTCCTGTATTTGGACTACGACTGGAAACACTGGCTCCTTCTGAGTCTCAAGCCTGACCGCACTTGGACTAGAACTGCTCCATTGGCTCTCCTGGGTCACCAGCTTGCCAACTGCAGATCTAGGGACTCATAAGCCTTCATAACCATGTGAGCCAATTCCTTATAATAAATAAATAGATACAGACATAGATGTATACACAGCTATAGACATAGATTCTATTGGTTCTGTTTCTTTGGAGAACTCTGACAAATACAAGTGCCTTGTGAGAAAGGGCAGGTATTATCTCCAGAAAGAGGTGATTATGACAGTTTGGAAGCCTCAGTAAGAGGACAAAAATGAAAATGTGGGTCTTAGCTCTTTCCTTTGCATCATCTCTTTAAACCATGCGTCCTCTGTTTTTGTAACTCTTGGTAGTGGCAAAGTTCCCCGTGGTTGTTTTTATGCTTCTTTCTGCAATGGCATCCACCTACTCTACTCATCCAGGTAAGACCTTGTAACTCCCTGTCTTTTTCCCCCCACCTATATTGTTACCAAACTTTCTAAATATTTCTTTAATCTGTTCTTTTCCATATTTCCCCACAATTTAGGCCCTCCTCTTTTCTTCCCTGAAGTATACTCACAGTGTGTGATTATACATTTGTTTAACTGACAATTAAAGTGCTCTTCCACACCAGGCTTTAGATTTTACAACCTCACTGTTGTGACTCCAGCTCTTGTCACACAAGGAAGTCTCAAAATGTTTGCTGTTGAATTAACCAGTCTTCCTGTCTCTAGTCTCTAATCATACTGCCAAAACAGTGAACTTTTAATATGCAAATCTGGTCTTTCCACTTCTCTGCCTAAAAGCTCCCATCAGTCTAGCAGAGGTTGTGAACTGGTAGCATCTAAAGATGTTTTGTTTAGCTCCCACAATGCTTTTTAAAAATTTGGAATCATTGGAAACTGAAAAAATCTGGGTCTGTCTGATAAAAATTGGGAATTCCAGTTTTTCTTGACAATTTTGATGATTATTAACCTGGGGCTTGCATCCCACTGTGTCCAAAACTGGCCAAAATTGAGGGGCAGTTACTTCCTTCAGTCGGGAACAGGCTCAGTTTGCCACAATCCCAGCTGGGCTCTCTCACTCCTTTACTTATCCTTGGCCCTTGAGGCATTTGAGCTCCAAGGGAATCAAATTTAAATGTCTCATCTTGGCTTCTAGGGCCTCCCATTGTCTCTGCCTACAGTTACTCCTCCAGTGCCCCCTGGGCTCCCGACCCATGTAGATTATTTACAGGAGGCAGTATTCCTTCCCACCTCTGTGCTTTTGTCCTAGGAAGCCTGGAACGCCTTTCTCCTGAACACCCACACCTCATCATCCACCCGAGGACTCCTCTTCAGCCTGCAAGACTTAGCTTAGCTCGCCTCTTCCGGGAAGGCCTCCTTCCAGGCAGTATCCATTCTTCTTCCTAATGGACTATTCACATTGTTTTGGAAGTATTTGTAACCATATGAATCCCTTCACCAGTTTAAAGCACCAGTAAAATCACATCTTTTTGAGTGTTAAATAAATTGGTAACAGCCTCCCTTGACCTATTAGTGGAACTCCAGTAGCTCACATTTGAGAAAGAGAACTGGAAAACCTAATCAGACCCCAGCAGGTCCCTATTTCCACTGTGGCTGATTCTGTTGCTGCTCTATGGTGTTGACATTGAAAGTTGGTTTTGTAGTCGAGTATATGTTTGTCTACTGCTGAGATGATGGTCTTACATCTTAAAATTCCTCACTGGCCAAGTGGTCCTCTCAGGGAGGACGGCCCCACTCCTTCAGTGTTAGCCTTAAGAAAAGTTTCTCCCTTGGGCTCTTTAACTTACAATCTTATGCTCATCCTTTCTCCCAAAGTCCACCTTTCACACCAGGGTTACTGGGACATAAGTGGGTTTCTCAGGGATTCCTCCTTTGCTCCTGGTAAGTTCCTCTCTAGACAGTTTTTTCTCTTTGTCACCAGGGGACCTCAGCTGAGACCATCCCATTTATCAGAGAGGTTATAACATTGAACCTCAAAAGGTAGAGGGTTCCAGGTCTCCATTCTTCCCTTCCCAGGAAGCTCCTGGTTCCCTATGCAAAACAGTCCACGTTCTCCCCAATAGACCAGCTCTGTACACTAGGACAATTGAGAGGCCAGGCCTTCTCACACTACAAGTATTCAGTTGCTCCCTTCTCCAGGGCAATGAGTGCCTTCTTTCCTGAGTTTACACAGTGTGGAGGGGCTATCCAAATGATTCTTCTCCAAAGACTTGCTCCAAGGTGACCAGTGTTCTCTACCTGAAAAGTGAGTTTTGGTAACTTATGAATATGACAGCTTTTCCTGATAAGAATTTTCTAAGTTGCCCCTTGTCTTAGGTGTGGTTCTCTGTAAATTAGGCTCAGAGATTGAGATTTGCATGCAGTGTTTTAGAGAATGTTCTCAAAACCTATAAGGGAGTGAGAGAAGCAGAACTGGGTAAAGGAAGGAGTTGAACTGTGACATAACTCTAATGGAGCTTCAGCTGATCCCAAAGGAGCCCTGGTGCTGGGAGGAGCCTTCAGGGTTGTCTCCAGTTGAGGCAAGGAGGCTGGCCTTCGTACCTCCTCAACAGCCACTCATTGACCAGTCATTGGGTGTGGACTGCTCCAGCCCCAGGAGCTATAACCTCGGGGAAGGCAGCTTCCTTCCACCAAGGGCAATTCCTGGGGCTGGACTCATCTGTGAATCTTTAATGGGTAATCTCCATAGGTGGAGGAAGAGTGTCTCAGTCTTGAAGGGGTCATCTCGGCAGTGCACCACAGTGTTCACTATACACCTATGCAGGCACGACTTATTTACATCTCTGTCTCTCCCATTGTGCTCTAAGCACTTTGCTATGGACTAAATGTTTGTGACCCCCTAAAATTCTTACATTGAGATCCTAATCCCTCGTGTGATGGTATTTGAGGGTGGGGCCTTGGGAGGTAATTAAGTCATGAGGGTGGAGTCCCCATGATAGAATTAGTGCCCTGATAATAAGAGACTCCAGGGCTTCCTTTTTCTCGGCCCTGTGAGAACATAGTGAGAAGATGCCATCTCCAAACCAGGGAGAGGACCCTTCCTAGACACTTAATCTGCCAGCATCTTGATCTTGGACTTCCCAGACTCCAGACATATGAAAAATAAATGTCTGTTGTTTAAGCTACCAAATCTATGGTATTTCATTATAACAGCCTGAACAAATTAAGACACACTTTGAGGGCGGAAACCAGGGGTGCCCAACAGAGTGCCTGAAATAGAGTATCCACTCAATTAGGAGATAACAGATAAACAAATAGACACATGCATGAAAGAGTAAATATAAGCCCAATGACTGTAATAAGTTATTATTGTTTGCATTTATGCAGAACTTTACATATGCAAAATATTCTGCTAAAAATATGTTATAAATATGTAAATACTGTAGGCATAAAACCCATCATCAAAATGAATTAATATTTAGTGGGCACAAACTAGGAACATGACCCTGTATTAGTCAACTCTCCCAGAATGTATCTACCTTAATAATAAAACTGTTTAAAGGACTCAGAGTTGGCATCCTAATTCATCTCTTAAATTGCTTTTTAGACCCTCTACTTTGTTAGATAAATCTCCTTATACCTAAATCCTGTTTTCAAGATATAATGTTTCCAAAGTTTATGGAGCATTTTATCCCTACGATCAAACTGTTGGATCTTGGCTAATTTTGCATTTCTTCTGAGGTTCGTAATGTCTTGCCAGTAATCCAGTTTCTCATGGACATTTATCGTTTTGACTATTCGGAACAGCAGCTCCCTTCTGGGAAAGGCTCCATTAAAACCCCATGTGACTTTTGCAGGGGTGAGGGGGGATGACAATCATAGAACCTTGCTCCCAGGGCCCTAGAGATTAATTGGTCTGTGGTTGGACACATGATCCAAGCTGGACCAATCACAGTTCTTCCCTGGGAACTTTTTACTTTGGGAAGAAGAGGGAAAGAAGCTGGGAAAGAAAAGAAGAGGACTTCTTTTCTCTCTGCCTATGGAGTTGCTTGCTAGGCTGGGAGTACAGGGTCACCAGAGGCCATTCCCCCACCCAATGAAGGAACCCTCCTACAACAGAAGAAGATGAAGTCAACCCATGGAGAGAAACAGAGTGAGAAGTGGGAGGGTCCTGAGAGCTTTCAAATCCCTGATTCCAGGAGCTGAATCCTCAAATTCTGTTTCCTGACCTCCCAATGCTTAGGTGTCAAATTCACCCTTCATTCTGGGAGCCTCCTCAGCCTGCTGCCAAAAATCTTTCTTTTAGCTTAAGCTTGTTTAAGTTGTGTTTCTATCACTTCCTACCCAGTGAACTTCCCCTCTTCCCCTGTATTTGCTAGAATCACTTTGCATAATTCATTGGATTTAACATAATCTGAATACTAACCATGTAAACTTTGAGTCATCAAAGCAGGCCACCTTCGACCATTGGCTCAAGCCTTGTGTTCAGATCCTACCTTCACCAACCAAGTGACCTGGGGAATATATTTAAATTGTCTGTGCCTTAGCTTCTCAGCTGTACAATTTGCAAAATGCTCAGAGGGTCATCGTGCACATTAAATGGGATTATATCTTTAAAGTCACAGATAAGCACTGGAACATAGCAAGAACTCAATAAATAAAGCCACTATGACCTCTTTCTCCTCTTGTCATTGATGTCTTCCATGGCAAAATCACCTTGTGGGGTTCAACACACATTTATTCATTCCAGAACCTGAAATTTCTGTCATTTTTACTTTTGGATTATTAAATAAATATTTATTTTTGACATTTTGTAGAATTTCTCTTGGACCACATTCTACTTCTTTTTCTTTTTGCTAATGGTTCCATCCTGATTATTGCTCTTTCTGTATTTCTTTAGTTCTTTTCATAATATTTTGTTCCTATCCCCCAAAACCATTTTCTTCCTTGCTTATGAAATGCCTCTTATTATGCACACACACTGGAACTTTCCTACTACAAGGAGCAATTTACTGAGTGTTTATTTTCTTTGGAATCATCTCTCCTTTGTGGAAGCAAGGTTATTTATCAGCCTATGATAGAGCTCTTCTTGGTTTGGTTAGGACATGCTGCAAACTGCCCCTGCAATTGCAAGTCCCTGTAATAATGCTTTTTTTGGCCAGGACACAAACCGCAGTCTAAAGATCTTCCTGAGTTCTGAAGGTCAAGCAATTAGAATTTTCTCAGGCTTTTAGAAGAGTGGAACAAGGCTTCTTCTCAAGGGAGCATCTGGGGGTAGTTCCTTAGGTGAGTACTTGACTTAGAATTGGTGGCATCTGGGTGCTAGTGTAGTCCTGGCTCTGCTGCTTCCTGTTGGGGCACCTGCCAAGCTAGTCACTTTACCTCTCTGAGCCCCAATTTCCTCAGCTGTAAGATAGGTTTACAGGAGTATCACCCTGATTTTGTGTGAAAATTAAAATGAAACAACATGGTAGTTTATAAATTGCAAAGTGCTATTCATGTAAACTTTAATAGAAACCCAGTGACAGATATAAAATAGGGACAGTTCTCATTAATTTGCTTCATGCAGTGCCATGTGCAGATAGACGAAACTAATTCAGGGTACTTTGGTGACCACTTGTACTTGGGATCTTCTTAAGTAATGCAGACAAATGGAGTCACTTATTCATGGCCACAGTCCCTCTTAGAAATTCCACATGAAAGACACATCAAGGAATAATTTTAATTTGTGAACCTCCATAGGCAAAGGCTTAAAAAGTAGAATAAAATGACCCATATAGCCTCTCAAACAGGCCTTCCCTTATTCTACCTTCAATATCATCATTCCTGGATCCCCTATCCTCACCCAGCCAGGTCTGGAGGAGTCATCAGGAAACTCTCTTGCTCCATCTGGCTCATATGATACAGAATTTCCTAGTGCCCACTGTAGGCCCCACACCATTTATCCTAGTTCAGTTGCTGTATAGGCTCAAATCCCCACCCCCTGCAAAATGGGCATGGTTAAGTACATAACACATGTCTCAACAGAACATTTTGGGAATACAGAGAGGTGACTAACACTGCCTGGGGAGGGGAGAGACTTCACAAGGAAACTAATTCTAGAGCTAAGTCCTAAAGGTGAAGGAGGCATTGCCAGGAAGGTAAGGAGTAGGAAAGGAACCCAGCCCCCCCGTCCCCCAACAGAGGGAACAGCGTGTGCCTTTGACGAAGATGTGAAGGAGCTTGCTGTGCTCAGAAAACAACAGGTAGTGATCCTGTTGGAGTGAGGGCTGTGTGGGTGGGAGGGGCCTGGTCCTGCTAAAGCTGAAGGGGAAGGTTGCAGCAGGGTCCGCTGGCGTGTGGACCACGGTGGCCTGCTACCCCTCCTGCGTCCTCCGCCACCACTTCCCCCGCTGTGAAGAGGCATCCCTTTTCTGTCCCCATGGAATGTGATTTTGTTAGATGCTCGTTCAGCCAACTTTTCATAGGAGTTAAAATAACTTTCCAGGTGAGCTCCTTAATCAGACTTCTGAGGGGTGGGGGCAGCTTCATCTCCCCCTTCTCTTCTTTTTTTTTTTTCTTTTAACTTGTTTTATTTATTGAACTGAAATTGATTATACATATTTTTGGGGTTCAACATTGAGATATGTTAATCAAATCAATATTACTAGCATATATATTGTTACAAATCATAATTATTCTTTATGCCCCTTGTCTAATCTTTCCCCATCCCTCTCTTCCTCCCCCTCCTCCCTCTAACGACCCTAGATTTCTTCCCTCCTTCTGGAAGAGTAGTGGTTATTCTGTTAATTTGTTGCCTAGATGATCTGTCCAATGCTGAGAGGTGTGATTGGGTCCCCCAATATTATCATAGAACAGATGCTTCTTCTGTCAGTCTGAAATGGACTTTGTGGAGAGAGACATCCTCTTCTTTTCTTTATCTCTGCTGGTGACTCTCCTTGTGTCATTGTACTCCAGTGGATGGCAGACCATTTGTGTGGTGGATGTGGTATCTAGCCACTTTCACGGTAGCCATGGTTATTGTGGTGGCTGTAGTGGGCCACCCACATGGAGGTGATGTTTTTGGCATGTTCCTTGGTACTGGTGGTGTGCCTGGTTGTAGGGTGTGTCTGGTCCCCTTCTCCTTGCCTCAGGTCCCCGGGTGGGCCCCGAGGCACTGCTGGCACAGTGTGCCTGGATGTGGAGCAGGGTCCAGTACTGGGTTCTAAGCCTCCAGTTCCCAGGCAGACCCCAACGTGCTGGTAGTGTGCTGGGGCCAGAACTAATTTTTTGTCCTTTGCTTACTTCTAAAATGGAGGAACTTATTGTGGGAACCAGTACTTTAGCTCTGTGGTTGAGCTTAATTGCTGCTTTGCTGCTGTTTCCCTAGGGAAGGCTTTTTGTGCAGCTCAGGGTTTAATGGTTGACCTTACAGGTACTTCCAACTCTCCAGAGACCAGGTGGATCTGGGTTGTGTAGAAACTCTGATCTGGGCCTGAGGTTTTTCATCAAACCGCACCCCATGCAATTCTGTATTCCTGACCAGTCTCATCTGAGTGGTCCTGCGCTAATTGGAGGGCAGATCGGCTGTCCTTGCTGTACCCCAGTGCTCTCCTGGTGGGCCCGTGTCCCCCACCGTCCGTGCTGCAAACACTTCCCATGGGACGGGCCCTGCGATGACTCACTGGCCTCTGAATGGCTTTTTTCAGTTGTTCTGGCTCCTTGCTCCTGCGTGGGTCCACAGGAACCCTATTAGTGGTCTTGGTGGCCCTCTTCTCCCCTGCTGCCTCCAAGTAACTCCCTCTGCAGGGCACAGCTGTGGCTTCTGCCGGCTCCTGCTCAATGCACTCAGCAGCTGCAGCCCTAAAGCGGCTGCGGCCCAAAATGCTCACAGCAGCTTTTTCTTTCTCTCATCTGGTGTCTCCCGCCTTCATGAACTCCGTAGGCCTCTCCTCCTCTTTCCCTGAGCTCCAGTGGCCCCAGCTTGGCTGTTGTTATATTATAGTTGTAAGTTGGTTGATTTGTGGGAGAGACTGATGTTAGGCATGTCTATTCTGCCATCTTGACCAGAACTCCCTCCTCCTTCTCTTCTGACCTCAGCATCTATTATGAGTCTTCCCTCAGTCTTTCTCCCTGGGGACAGATGTCCTGTCATGCAAATAAGAGTCTGGTGGCCTGCTCTGACAGCCCAGAATTACCAAAGTCAGTATTCAGATCAGCGTTTCAATACTCTAATATGTGTCCTAGCAGTAAATTAGAGCCACCTACTTAACTTCTCCTTGCCTCAGTTTCCACAGTTATTAAAAGGCTTTTTAAATTATATTATGTGTGGGCTTCTCTTCCTCCAGATCCTGGTTCTTTCCCAATGATCCCTATTTTGGTGAAAGGCATTCACCCAATTATCCGCCAGAAACCTGAGAGTTATTCTGAACTCCTATCAGCAGGTCCTGTCAATTCCACCTCAAAATATACCTTTATTCTCTCCACTTCCACTTCCTTATTCCCAGCAGACAGTCTCTCATTTGACTACTGTACTATTGCTATAGCCTCCCAACTGCTTTTTCTACTTCCACTCAGAACCTCCACAAAGTAGCCAGAGCAATCGTTTAAAAATGTTCATCAGAACCAAGGTCAAGGGTTTGGATCCTGTGCTAGCCAGCCACCAAAAATAAAAAATGTTCATCAGAGCACACCAGGCCCCAGCTGAACACCCTCCATTTCACTTACAGTAAACGCCAAAGTCTTTCTCACGGCCTGCAAGACCCTGTCTGAGTTGCCTCTGCCTTCTGTGCCCCCATCCCCTACTTGTCATCCATCCACACCAGCCTTCATAAAATTTCTAGAACATTCTGAATGCCAAGCTCTTTCATGCCTTGGGAACTTTGCCCTTTCCACTTCCTTTGCCTGAAACAATCTTCTCCTGGCTTTTCATTTCTCCGGTTCCTTCTTGGCTGAAATGTCCCCTCCTTGGGTGGCCTTTCCTGTCTGAAGTACCTTCCTCCGTAGTTCCCTATCACAATTCCTCATATACTGATCACAGCTTATCATTACTGACTTACTTGCTGTCTTATGTCAGACTCACTAGGAATAGATCCTGAGGTGAGGTGAGGCAAGTGAGTGATTAAGGGAATGCTTGGAGGGGGACCGGTAAGGGAGTAGGGGAGCAGGGCAGGAGAGGAAAGAAGAAAAGTAAGGGTGGGATTTCAGGTAGTCCCAGCTTCAACCTGATCCCCCAGGGGAGCTCTGCAGTGTAAATTCTGCCTCTGAGTTTATTCCAACTGGAAGCAAATGAGCTGTGTGTTCATATTCCTGCACAGTCAGTCATTGGCTAAGGGCAACTGGGGTAAGGGTTGGGGGTGGGATAAACTCCCAAGCTCTTCCAGCTTCCTCCAGCTGCCCAAGAGCGGGCCTGGGGAACGTCGCAGGTGCAGCCATCACAGAAAACACGCATAGGAGCCAGGGGAGAGGCAAAAATAAACAGTGTAAGGATCCCAGGGAACAAGGTTAGGATGGCACTGGCTGCACTTGCTTATTGACTGCATCCGGCACTGGAAAGCAAGCTCCCCCAGGCAGATGCCTTACCTTCCTGTTTACTGTTTTATCCCTAATGCTATTTGCACAGTACCTGCCTCATAGCTGGCAATCAATAAATTGTTTTTTCTTTTTTCTTTTGGCAATCAATAAATTTTTAAGTATATAAATTGAAGCTCCTAGTTCAGTGTGTGGCATATAGGAAATGTTCCATTAATGTTATTTGAAACAACATGAATTTATATACTTTTTCATCCTTTTCATAGGTTTCCAAACATAACATAGAAATGTTTAGGCATGTGGCCTCAGAAATATGGGCTGTTGAGAAAGAGAAAAAGTCAGCTCTCGAAAGAGAGAGACTGGTCCTGGAGAAGACTTCCGAGCTATTAAAAACAGAAATCCCAAGTGTAGTTGGAGGCAATTGATTGGGACAGGTTGGGGGACAGATACGTCAATCCTGCAGTTAAAACAGGGGAAATCTAGCTTAACTCAGGAAGAAACAGCTTCAGGACTCTAGGCAGCACAGGATCTGACCACATGTAGGAAAAGGCAGGATAGCATCTTAGGGCCTCTGTGGAACAGGCTGGGGATTCGGGACAAGGGTTTGGTCCTGGCAGGGCAGAGGAGCACGGGGCACAGATAGTAAAGCAAAAGCCAGGCCAGTAGACTGGCCTAGAACGTGAACGTGGTGATGTCTCGAAGAGCACCTCGCTGAGCTCTGAATTATGGTCTGATTGATCATGTTCGACTGGCCCCAGGGAATGTGACCATGAGACATGGGAGAGGAAATCGTGTGATCAGAGACAATCTGATTTTCTCAAATATGATACGCAAATAACAGTGGGTAACCCTAAACACTCCAGGGACAGGAATAAATCTAATTATGTAGGTACTTTACCCAAACACAATATGACTTTTGAATGCACAGAGAAGTGACTTTCTTGTGTGAAATTTAACTTCTGTGGCTATAGTGACCACCATTGTTGTATTTTACATCTGAATCCCTACAGAGAGGGAAGAGTAGGTACACCGCTTCTCCAAATGGTAGATACCCAACCCAAGCTTAAGAAATGTTCTTAGGTTTGCGGGCTGATATAGTATGTCAATAAGGAATATAAATTTTTAATATTTGGGACATATTTTATAAATAAATAGGGAAACACATCATAGCAAGGGTGTATAGGAGCTATTTCAGGGTAGGTCTCAACGGGTAGATGTGACCGATGGGGTTATCAGAACTTGCAGGTCCTCAGTTCTACAGATTCAGAAACATTTTTGTTTCTCTTCTGTCTAGCTATCCATCCTTCCATTCATCTATCCATCCATCCTTACATTATATATGCATCCATAGAACCATCTATACGACAAATATTTATCGAGCATCTAACATGCGTGTTGGTACTGGGTGAACAGTGGTGAACAGGAGTGGGGGGGAGCAGGAGAGTCGTGGTTGTCCCTTGGGTAGCCTACATTCTACTGGGGGAAACAGACAAGTTAGTGTAAGTTTTCCTCTGCAAGGAAGGAAACAAATGGGAGGCTAAAGTAGAACATAAAGGGTGGGGAGAGCAGATAACTTATTTTACATAGGATGGTAGCAACTATTAGCTCTTGATAAATAAAAGAAGTGTGTAAACCAAAATGTATCTCTCCAAGGATAGAGAGGCTTAATTTTTTAAAAAACAACTCTCAGAAAGGCAAGCCTTTACCATTTTCTACGTCTCAATGATCTTATAAACATTTATGTTATATCTGTCCCCTAAAGCATTTGAGTTTTTAATCATGGACTAGAGTCTTCTAATCAGGCTGCCCCCTTCTTGAATTAGTAAACAGAAAGTTGCTTGATTGCCTTGGAATTAGAACATAAATTGGATATTTCTATAGGATCGTGTTTTTAAAATTTTGAGTCTCAGGCTTCTCGTGGGCTGTGAAATCAGTCCCGACTTGTTATTTACTCTTATTATTTCTTTTAAATAGAAGAGACATATCAGAGTGTGTGGCACAAAGACTGGGTGTTACTACTTTGTGAGAATGTTGCTTGTTATATTTACATGAGCACATATACTGGGCTGAAATTCAAGTCTATTTCTTAATGTGGGACATAGAAATTTCTAGAAGAATCATTTTTCTCCAAAAAGAAGATGGAAATATGCAGGAAATTTATGAGTACATATATTATTAAAAGCACAGCATGTCTTTGCTGCAGAAATATACATAATTCTGAGAGGCAGAGTGGCACAGAGTAAGACATAGAAGCCAAAGGGACCCAGGTTCAAATCCTAGCTCTGACCTTATCAGCTGAGTGGCGGAGTTGAACAAGTTACTAATAATGATAACAGCTAACATGTATGAATATTTACTGTGTTTCAAGCACCAGACTGAATGATTTGCATGTATTAACATGTTTAATTCTTCAAAACCACCTTCTCAGCTACCATCAGCTTCCTTTTTCAGATGAGGACACTTTGGCCCAAATGTCAAAAACCTTATCCAAGATCACAGTGGTGGGTATTGAGCTGGGATCAAAGCCAGGCAGGCTGGCTTTTGCATGAACATTCAATCACTACGCCATGCCGCCTTTTATTCCAGACCTCTGTGTCTGATTCCTCTTCTGTGAAGGAAGACCTGCATTTGCCTTATAGGTGTTGGTTCTTTTCTGTCCTTCTTCCCACTGGCTGATGAGACCCATCTGCTTAGCAGAATCTGTTCTGAGCATCTTGAGCACCACATGTCCATGCCTTTGCTCATACTGTTCCATCTAGTTGGAATGTTCTCCAGATTTCCCTCTTTCTACTTGCCACTGCTTCCCCAAGCTAATGACTGTTCGCCCTTAAAAACTCAGTTCTGGAGGGGCCGACCCGTGGCTCACTTGGGAGAGTGCGGTGCTGACAACACCAAGGCCACGGGTTCGGATCCCATATAGGGATGGCCGGTTTGCTCACTTGGGAGAGCGTGGTGCTGACAACACCAAGTCAAGAGTTGAGATCCCCTTACCGGTCATCTCTTAAAAAAAACAAACAAAAAAAAAAACCAACTCAGTTCTGGAGATGTCACCACCTCCAGAAAACCCCTGGTTGCCCCCATGCTCTTTCCCTGCACTGTCTGGCCTGGCCCAGGGCCCTGTCTCCATGATCTCTTAGCACCAAGGCCTGTCTCCATCACAGCATTAACTACAAGACAGCAAATCCATCTCTTTGCCCTTGAGTCTCTCCCTCCAAGCTTTAATGAGATCCTCAAGGGCAGGGCCATGTCTTAGTCTTTGTAGCCTCCACCTTAGCACAAGCAGAACCTAGCACATAGTAGGAACTTCATAAGGGTTTGTCCAGTTAATTTAATCAGAGTCATTTGTACCTCTATTTTTTTGCGTCTGTAGAGTTACCCTAAAACACCTTAAGGTTCTCTATAGAAACAGCTTTTCTATAGAAAAGAACCAGAAAAAGTATGTCCCTATTACATGGAGTCAAATTTATTCATTCAGTGATTTCTTATTTTATAAAATGACTACTATGTCCTGAATGCTGTTTTAGGAATTAAAACAGAAAAAAAAAAAAAAAAAAAAAAAAAAAATCCATGCTCTCATGGAACTTTTTAGTATGGAGGGGGACAGACACTAAACAAAATAAACAGGGCTGGCCAGTTAGCTCAGTTGGTTAGAGTGCAGTGTTAAAACACCAAGGTCAAGGGTTCGGATCCCTGTACCAACCAGCTGCCAAAAATAAATGAATAAAAATGAATAAGTAAACAAGCAAAGTACACAGCGTATATTTGATGGTGACAAGTGATGGAGAAAAGTAAATGAGGAAAAGGATAGAATACACCTGCAGTAGGTGGGTCACAATCTAAATGGTACAAACAAAGAAAGCTTTTCTAAGAAGATGGTACCCAAACAAACACCCCAAAAATGTGCAACAGGCACATGGAGAGCTGGGAGGAAAACCTTTCTCAGCAGAAGGAACAGCAAGTGCAAAGGCCCTGAGGTGAGAGAGTGCCAGGCCTCCTTAAGGAAGGCATGGAGGACAGAAGAGAGCAAGGGTCAGAGCAGCAGGGGTCAGGTTAGACAGGTAATGGGGGGTGGGAGGAGGGAGAAAATTGAGGAGGGCCTTGTATGCCACTGAGAGTTTTGGTTTTCAAAAATGAACAGATTAAGAGTTTAGCATAAGGCTTAACATTGCTTGAGTTAGGCATTTAAGTCCTGAAATACTGTTGCAGCAATTTTTATAAAATCAAACAACAAAACAAGATTCTATTATTTAAAAGACAAGCATAGATGCCTTTTAGTATCAATATTGAATATATTAAAGGATACTTATGAACATTTCCCCAGGAAACACCTTATGTGTGCTTCTCTGCTATTCTTAATAAGTTATCAAGCCGTGCTGTATCTGCATATCAAACAGTAGTGAGTGTTTGTGTAGCCAGCATGCTTGGCACTACATGAAGTGAATTAAACCCGCATACTCCATGACCTCATCCCCTCCCCTGCCCAGTGTGGATTCCAATAGAACATTCTGATAACAACCTGGTAATGTCTAAACTGGCAGCCCAACAATGGTACTTAAATACAACAGGCTACTCCTGCTTAAACTTCCCGTTTCTTCTCAATGCCAACAAATCCTGCTACTCATGCACTTCTAGGGTTTCCATCAGTTGGCCACCTTTCTATCCCCCCAAGCCCTAACCTTTCAGTAAAACCAGGTTTATATTCAGCCTCCAGCCAAGGAAACACACTTATCCCTCATCCCATGATTCTCTGGTTTTTGAATTGCTGTAGAACTCATCGTTGCTTTTCATCAAACATCATGTACTTTCCCTCTTGCCTTCTGTTCTTCTGTACATACAATTCTGTCCTTGAAGAATCCAGCCATTCCTTCAATCTTTCATAGATACTCCAAAATCTATATGCTTAGCCCTCTTTAGCTCTAACCCTACATTTTCAATGGTCTGAGAAACATTTCTAAGTAGATATGGGGCTATTAAACTTCATCTCTAATAGCACCCCCCAAGCAACTCTCCTTTCCAGTGTTCCTACCGCCTATATCTGGTCTATATATCATGTTCTTCCATTCAACAGAGCCCCAGGACAGAAATACCTTTTCTTCCTTCCATCCATCATATTTAATCAGTCACTAAGTTCTGACATAAAATTACCTCTTTCTATTTATTTTCATGGCCACTACACTCCCTTGAACCCTTATCCCTTTATGCTTGGAGTAACTCAAAGGCCCCCAGGCTCTTTCTCCTCCAATCCAGTTGGAGAAACCATGCTAAAATGCCCCTTTGTTTTGCCACACTCTTTCAGGGAGTACTGGACTAAGGGATGCATCCCCTTGTGGGCAACCCCACGCTTTGATCAGATCAGCAAGAGACAAAAGCTGATCCCATTTATGCAAGCCTTTTATTCCCATTAAATGCTAGGGCTAGAACACCTTTAGATTTCACCCACATGGTTTCTAGTGCTCTGCCTGAAGTTAGGAAACTTCCATGATTGGAGCATCCCTGAGCTCTCAGCAGGCATTATTTGCTCATGATTATTTTAGATAGGATGGTAAGAACCAGTTCTTACTACATAAAACCGGTTTGTAAACCAAAAGGTATCTCTCCAAGGATAGAGGGACTTAAATTTAAAAAAAAAAAACTTTCAGAAAGGCAAAATTTCACTGTTTCCTCTGTGTCGATGATCTTATAAACATCTATGTTACATTTGTCCTCTAAAAGCATTTGAGTTTTTAATCCTGGACTAGATTTGCATTAAAGTGGCTGGTCCTCCAGGGCCATGGGTTCGGATCCTATATAGGGATGGCTGGTTAGCTCACTGGTTGAGCGTGGTGCTGACAACACCAAGCCAAGGGTTAAGATCCCCTTACCGGTCATCTTTTAAAAAAATAAATTAAATAAAGTGGCTGGTCCTAACAGCCCCTACAGCAAATTTTCTGGCTCCTTCTTCAGAGATGGGAGAGAGGTGTTTTGACCCTTTTATTTCTTTCCCTGGAGGAGCAAAATGTTGGTGAAATTTAATTACGACCTTTGTCTAATGCAGTTCTGATCTCCATACTTAAAATTCCACTATGAATGTCCTGTGCAGAATTTCAAATAATTTATGTCAATAGTCCATGCAAAGGAAGAGTTTGGCTGCACACGGTGACTTTCTTCCAAAGAATACAGTATGGAAAGGAGGGGAAAAGAGTAAGTATACAGTGAAGAAACTGACAAACACTACTTCAGCGAGGTGATCAATGTTGACATCAGCACTCAGAAGTCACTTTGATAGTGTGCACCCCTGAGATAGGAGGTGCTCAGTTTCCCTGGGTTCGGGTTTCAAGGCACACCTCTGGGTTTCAAGCCATTCCCCAAGTTCTCAGGCCCCTCCTCTAGGCCCTCCCCTAGAGGAAAGTCACCCTTGCTTGTTGGACCTATTTTTGGCACCAGTGCAGGGAGATTGAGACCACAAGGGGTGGACTTATGCAAATCCAGTGGCTGAGCATGCTCAGTAGAAAGGGGTTATATAACTAGTAGCTGAGCTTGCTCAGTAAGTGGATTTATTCTTTGAATGATTTTCCACTAGAGGTGCTAAAGAGCACAGAATATTCTTGAATATGTCCGGTGCGTGTGATAGAATTTGACCAATGAACATGTCCTAAAAGGAGACCAACTGAGAATGAGCAAGCTATGTTACATAACTGGGAACCAACCCCCTTAGTTGAATATTCATTAGGTAGCATGAGTATATATTAGATAGAGAAACTATACAAGTGGAATCCTGACAAAAGGCGGGGTTGTTGATCACTTTCCTGGGGCCAACCTGCACTTCAGCAGCTGAGGTATATATGGTATCTTTTTGTATCAAACATACTTTCAGCAAACGTCTACTCACTCTCTTGAGCCAGCCTGCACTCTGTAATAAACTTTAAGTGTGTTATTTCTTACTTTTGTATTAAGCTTCATGTGGGCCCTGCTTAGTCTCTGGATCTAGGCCGAACTTTCTCTGTGAAGTTTGTATTTCTTATCTGTTACATTAAACCTGTTTTCATCTTCTACCATGACTCTGCTCTTGAATTCTTTCCTGTGGCAGAGTCAAGAACCTGGTAAGAGGATGGGGTGGGTTGAGGCTGACCCTCGGGCCTCCCCAGACCCTCACCTCTGGCATCCCCCTGATATGAAGTGATCAAAATGGTGTTTTACCTCTGTGATCTTCCTCCCCCAAATCCATAACCCCAGTCTATTCATGAGAATAACATCAGACAAATTTCAATAGAGGGACATCCTGCAATATACCTGACCAGCACTCCTCAAAACTGTCAAGGTCATCAAAAACAAGGAAGGTTGGGCTGGCCCGTGGCTCACTTGGGAGTGTGTGGTGCTGATAACAGCAAGGCCACAGGTTCAGATCCCTATATAGGGATGGCTGATTAGCTCACTTGGTAGAGCGTGGTGCTGACAACACCAAGTCAAGGGTTAAGATCCCCTTACTGGTCATCTTTAAAAAAAAAAAAACAACAACAAAAACAAGGGAAGTCTGAGATACTGTCACAGAGGAGCCTAAAGACACATGATGACTAAATGTAATGTGGGATCCTGGATGGGATTCTGGAACAGAAACAGGAAACTGAATAAGAACTAAGGAAATCTGAATAAACTGGGACTCAAGTTAATAATAATAATTTAATGTTGGTTAATTAATTGTAACACATACAACATACTAATGTAACATGTTAGTAACAGGGGCAGGTGTGTGCTGTAGGCTGAGGTGTATGGTGTATGGGAACTCTACTAGCTGCTCAGTTTTTCTGTAAATCTAAAACCGTTTTGTTTGTTTGTTTGTTTGTTTGTTTGTTTGTTTGTTTTTTAAGATGACCAGTAAGGGAATCTTAACCCTTGTCTTGGTGTTGTCAGCACCACGCTCTCCCAAGTGAGCTAACCAGCCATCCCTATATAGGGATCCGAACCCATGGCCTTGGTGTTATCAGCACCACACTCTCCCAAATGAGCCAGGGGCTGGCCTTCTAAAACTGTTTTAAAAAATAAAATCAATTAAAAAAATTCTGATGTTACTCTTGTTCATTTTTAGTATAAGGATAAAGTTTACCCCAATCTATTTAGGGAGACACACATTTCACATGAGTAGGAGGGTGCTAGCACAAGGGATCTGCAGTCAGGGAACTTACATTGGCCATTCATTCTCTCTCATTGATACTGGAAATAAATGTGACCTCTCTGGGTCCCAAACTGCTTAATCTGTAATACAGAGAAAAAAGTAAAGCCTCTAACAATTATTTCTACATGACAACTATTAAAAGTGAATTTAGAGAACGTATGTAAAAAGCTTTTTGTAACTGACAAAGGATACTTAACTTTAGCTAATATTAAATAGCTGGCTTATCCAAAGGTAGTGAGTTATCCCAATTGATTGTTCACGGTTACAGATCAAATTCTTTGTTCTATGCTTTCCCCCCCTTCTCACTACTTACTGCACTTGACTACTCTAAAAAGAAAATTAACTATTAATCTTTTTTTTTTTTTTTTTTTTTTGTCTTTTTGTGACCGGTAAGGGGATTGCAACCCTTGGTGTGGTGTCGCCCGCACCGCGCTCAGCCAGTGAGCGCACTGGCCATTCCTATATAGGATCCGAACCCGCAGTGGGAGCGCTGCTGTGCTCCCAAGCGCTGCATTCTCCCAAGTGCGCCACAGGGCCGGCCCTAATCTTTTTTTAATTGACAAAAATTGTATATATTTATGGTGTACATATGATGTTTTTAAACATGTGTGAGGGTAAAATAAATAAATAAATATACAAACAAAGGGTGGGGGGAGGAAGACACATCAATCACAACAATTCCTTGAACTTGTTAAGACAAGTGAACAGATATGATGTAGTGGGGGGAAGGGAGAGGGGGGAAAGAGGAACACGTAAAGGGACGCAAAAATCAACTACAATGTATATTGAGAAGTTAAAAAAAACCCATGTATGAGGGTAGTTCAAAAAGTTCATAGAAAGATTTGTATTGTCTTTTAATTGTATTTTTCCACAAATTTTTGGAAGTACCTTTGTATACATTGTGGAATAGCTAAATCAAGCTAATTAACATATGTATTACCTCATATATTTATTTGCGCTAAGAACACTTAAAATCTACTCTTTGCAGTTTTCAAGTATACAGTACATTGGTGTTAACTATAGTCATCATGTTGTACAATAGATCTCTTGAACTTATTCCTCCTGTCTAACTGAAATTTTATATCCTTTGACCAATATCTCCCCAATCCCCTCTCCTTCTCTCCCCCTAGCCCCACGTAACCATCATCCTATGCTCTGCTTCTGAGTTCAACTTTTTTAGACTCCACATGCAAGAGAGATCATTTGGTATTTGTCTTTCTGTACCTTGCTTATTTCACTTAGCATAATGTCTTCCAGATTTATCCATGTTGTCACAAATGACAAGACTGCCTTGTTTTGGGGGTTTTTTTTGTGTGTTGTTTTGTTTTGTTTTTTAAAGATGACCGGTAAGGGGATTTTAACTCTTGACTTGGTGTTGTCAGCACCATGCTCTCCCAAGTGAGCTAACTGGGATCTGAACCTGTGGCCTTGCTGTTATCAGCACCACACTCTCCCAAGTGAGCCACAGGCTGGCCCTGCCTTGTTTTTTAAAGCTGAGTAGTATTCCATTGTGTATATATACCACATTTTCCTTATCCATTCATCTGTTGATGGGTACTTAGGTTGATCTCATATCTTGGCTATTGTGGATAATGCTGCCGTGAGCATGGGAGTGCAGATGTCTCTTTGACATAAGATTTCATTTCCTTTGGATACATACCCAGTAGTGGGATGGCTGGATCATATGGTAGTTCTATTTTTATTTTTTGAGGAACCTCCATACTATTTTCCACAATGGCTGTACTAATTTGCATTCCCATCAACAGTGTGCAAGGATTCCCTTTTCTCCACATCCTCTCCAGCACTTGTTATCTTTGTCTTTGAAAAAAGCCATTCTGAGAGGTGGGAGGTGATATCTCATTGTGGTTTTAATTTGCATTCCCTGATGATTAGTGATGTTGAACAGTTTTTCATATATCTTTTGGCCATTTGTATGTCTTCTATTGAGAAATGTCTACTCAGGTCCTTTACCCATTTTTTAATCAGGTTATTTGTTTTCCTGCTATTGAGTTGTTGGAGTTTCTTATGTATTTAAGAGATGTTATTAATCTCTTAATATGTACTTAACTATTGATTATAAAAATACAAGTTTTATTTTTAATTCCACATTCAAATATATATTTTATTCCTTAAACATATATTACCTTCCTCTTACTGATTTGAAAAGAAAATTAAAAAGATTATTCTTTTCTACTTTTTTTCCCTTTACTTATTTGTTTTTGCAACTGGCTGGTATGGGGATTTAAACTCTTGACCTTGGTATTATAACACTGTGCTCTAACCAATTGTTTGAAGTGGCCAGACCTCCTCCTCTTTTTAGAAACAGCAACTGTCAAAAGAGGCTCCTAAAAGCTTAATATCTTTTTGTGTGCAATTAAAGAGTTAAATTTTGGTGGCTTTGTGATTGGGTTGGAGAGAAGACAAACAGTACTGACCTCTCAGCCCTACCCAGTCACCCCCTTTTAGTCTCTTCCTTTGTCTTTGTCTTTCTCTTCCTACTACCTCCCTTGAAAGGCCATCTGTGCCCCCAGGTTTTCTCACATCCTTGACCTTGGGTTGCAGTAGCTGCCTGTTCCTTCTTCCCCAGGATTATTTCCCTATATTTCATTATTCTCATACTGCATCGCTGTGTATGTACCTTCCGTACATAGATATGGAATATTTAGATAATGTTTTTATTTTTTTATTTATTTAGATGGCTGCGCAGTACAAGAATCCAAACCCCTGACTTTGGGGTTACAAGGCTGCGTTCTAGCCAGCTGAGCTTACTGGCCAGCCAATAATGTTTTTGATTTAAATAAGTTTACTTTTATAAACTTGAATACATCTATGCCATTATTATATCAGTTCTTTTTGCTTTATTTTATTAATATAAAATGGATTTATTTTAAAAAGAAAACTGTCACTACTCTAAATAGATAACAAGTTACAGCTAACTGTAAAGATAAGTAGTACGTAAAGACAAAATAATGTCATTCAGGTCCAGCTAGATACCACCGCCAGCTATAGGCTCTAAGCCCCAAGACTGTTTTTTGTTTAAAAAAAAAAAGAGTAGCACTTGTTACAGAAGTCTTAAAGGTAAACTAGTACCTGAGTCTTCCTTCTTAAAGTAATCAGAAAAGGGTTCAAAGGAAACTGCTGAGACCAACTACAGAATGGGGAATGTGGAGGTGACACTAGTGGCTAGTGTCGCTCCTGTGGGGCAGCTGATGGATGGAGCACACTGGGAATAGGGATGACACATGGTCTAAATCTTAAAGGAAAAGGAAATGCGAAACAATACACATCAGGTTTAAATCATTCAGAAATCACTCACACACACACACACACACACACAAACACCCACCCACCCACCCACCCATTAGCCCCAAGGCTGAAGGAAAGGAGAAAATTAAATGACCCTTATTTCCCTTGACTGCAGTCTAACTCTGTGAATCACTCTTTAGAAAACATATATAGGGGCTGGCCGGTTAGCTCAGCTGGTTAGATTACAGTGGTATAACACCAAGGTCAAGGGTTCAGATACCCATGCCAGCCACGTAAAAAATAAACGAAGCACATTGCTCATTTAAACTACTTCCCTATTTAGAATGACAATGTCAGTAGGGGAAAAAATAGGCAAGCGAATTAATTACAATATATACACGTGCAGCTTCCTTTGTCCTGTTACCCATTTCCTGGTAGCATCCTCAAGGGCAAGAGGTTAGCTTTTCTAGTTCCTTTGAAACACCTGGAAGCAACCAATGAAATATCCTTCAGACAACGAGGAGAGTACCAGATTAATACTGAGTTGTGTTGACCCAAATCTTCAAGCTAAATGGGAAGTGACAGTTGAGTGGGAGGACTCTGTTTAGGTTGTTTTTATTCACCTGGAGTCACCCCAGGAGCAGTAGGGCTGTCCTCTGCAGAGAAAGCACTCTAATCAAGCTTACTGCATTGAAATGCTAATTGATATTTGGTGGCTGGCATTGAATAAGTCTTATACATCAGCCTAAATTAAAGAAGAAGTCTTCGGGGCTTTTTCTTTTCCTTTGGTACTTCATTAAGGGGTCACTAAACTATGGACTGTGGGCCATATCTGGCCCTGCCGCCTGTTTTTGTATGGCCTTTGAGCTAAGAAACGTTTTTACACATTTAAATGGTTGAAACAAACAAACAAAAATTTCTTGACACAAGAAATGTGAAATTCAAATCTCAGGGTCAGTTTTATTGGAATACAGGCATACCCATTCATTTATATACTGTTTGGGGATACTCTCCCCCTACAATGCAGAGTTAGTTGAGTAGTTGTGATAGAGTTGGTATGATGCCTTAAATATTTACTGTCTTGTTCTTTACAGAAAAAGTTTGCTGATGCCTGACCTAGACCACTAGTTTCAAATTTGGCTGCACATTGGAATCATTTGGGAAACTTTAAAAAATACTGATGCTATTGATGCCTAGTCTCAGAGATTCTTATTAATTGGCCTTAACACTGGGACTTTTAAAAGCTCTCCAAGTGAATGGCATGTGCAGCCAAGTGTAACAATAGCTGACCCAGTCTGCTGCTTCTCAAATTTTAATGTGATATCAGTCTCTTGGCAGCTTGTTAAAATGCTGATTCTTTTAGTAGTTCTAGGGAGGGGCCTGAGATTCTGCATTTTTAATAAGCTCCCTGGTGGTGCCGAGGTTTCTGGTCCGTGGACCACACTTTGAGTAACAAGGACGTATCCTGGCCTATCCCAGAAAGAGAGGGGAAAAAAACCTTTCCATGTGTCTCTTATCTTCTCTTCAAGGTAGGTTAAAAGATGCCACAGTACAAGCATGACTCTTATCACAGACTTCTTAAGTAACCTCAGTACACTAGAAATCACCTTGTAGGCTGAAAGTGATTTTGAACTTTTCCCAGAAAACAAATGGTTTTGAATACCTGCCCTAACATCCATCCATTAAGACTTCCCATGTTCAGTGAAGCAATGAAAGAATAATTGCAGCTTTCTCCTTTCACCCTCCCATTCCTCGGAGAAACTTTCTGAGGAGTGTGTATAATGAAATCCTCTCTTGGTTAACGGCCTTGAAATTGTGTGTGGATTAACAATTAGTCTGAGTCCAGTGCTCAGGGAAACGCTTCCCTGATTGGCTATGGTTGCACTTTAGGAATTAACTAGGAGGAATAGAATGTCCTTCCGGGCATGGAATGCTGTGGAATCTAAGTCAGCTTGAGTCATTTGAAACTCCTTTTGAGTAAAATTGAAAAGGGAGACACAACCAGATCCTAGGAAGACATTTTATCCCTAACTTCTCCATCCTTTGCTATGAAGAGGATTAAGCATGAGGAATCTCTTTACCTCATTGTTAGGTTGGTGGACTAGAGATACGCCATTCTTTTAAATATTTTTGCTTGCCAATTACCTACAGATTGCTGAGTATTTATTACCCTAAACCTATTTGTTACTGGGATCTGCTTAATCTTATGAGATATAAATATGCATGAACCTAAAATACATTAAAACGATACTGATGGGTTTTATGGAAAAAAGTTTCACTTCCTTTTTCCTTGTCCGTGAAGTAAAAAACCATCTCAGAAAAATTATCTTATTGTAGCCCGAATTTGCGTCAGAGAAGTCTTCTTTCTCTAAATGTAGGGGGTCTGGCTTTGAGATTCAAGTAGCCTGACAGTGACTGAAACTTTGATGACTCTACCCCAAATTTCACCATGCAATTGAAAGCCCATACAGATGGAGATCCCAGGAGGCCGTAAAACCGTGGTAGTTAAGGGTGTCTGGGGAAGGGGGTTGCTTTTAAGGGCTAAGGAAACTCAGCTGGAAACACCCCTGGATGAACCTACATCCAATTCTCTTTACACACACCCCTGCACTCCACTCCATTCTCCACCCCACCCACTGTTCTTCCTAGAATGTCTTAAATCACATGAAAGAAAAGTGAAAGAAAGAAAAGTGCCCAAGGAAGAGGCAGAAGTTTAAAAAAAAATTTTTTTTTAAATAATAATTTTGGGCTGGCTGGTTAGCTCAGTTGGTTAGAGCATGGTGCTGGTAACACCAAGGTCACGGGTTCAGATCTCCTTACTGGGTAGCTGCTGAAAAAAAGAGCTATTAAGATATAATTCACATACCATACAATTCACTCATTTAAAGTGTATAACACACTGGCATCTAGTACATTCACAGAGTTATGTAATCATCACTGCTGTCTAATTTTAGAACACTTTCATCATTCCCAAAAGAAATCTTGTGCCCATGAGCAGTCACTCTCTATTTTCCCCCCCTCCCCAGCCCCTGGCATCCACTAATTGGCTTTCTGTCTCTATGGGAGTGAGGAAGAAGATTTTCATAGCCAGAAGCCTGGGTGCTGGTTTCAAAATGTGGGACCCCCAGCTGGTTCTTTCACTCCTCACCTCTCTGAGTCTCAGTTTTCTTCATCTGCCAGGTGGGTGGTTCTCAGTCTTGGTTGCAAGGAACAGTCAGGGAACTCTGAAAAATGCTGATGCTCAGGCCTTCCCCTGAGAGATTCTAATTCATTTGATCTGGGGTGGAGCTTATGCATTGGAAAATTTTTAAAGCTACATAAGCCAGATGTTCCCCAGGGCCTGACTATTCGAATGTGATCCCTGGACCAGCAGAATGGGCTCCACCTGGGAGCTTGATAGAACTGCGGACATTTAGGCCCCTCCCCAGACCCACTGAATCATCAGCTTGGTGTTAACAAGACCTTCCAGGTGGTCCGTGTACACTTTAAAATTTGAGAAGCTCTGCTCCAAGGTTCCCTCCAGCTCAATAGTGGGTAGTTTTGTAATCTCTGCTCCTTTGTGGACCACCAGGTTTTTTTAGTAATCAGTTCCCAAAGCCAAAGTTTACCCCACACTGGAAAATTGGTTCCAGTTTGCTCACTGAACGGGATATACAAATAGGAATATACCATTGGCAAAGTCTTATAAGAAGTTTGTTCAGTGATAGCTAATTACACAGTAATTTGGAAGAACATCAAGTCATTTAAGAGTTGTTTTATCTACTGTCCAGAAGCAAAAAAAAAAAAAAAAGAAAAAAGAAAAAAAAATTGGTATTTAGGTCTCAACCTGTATCCATTTGGAAGCATTTTGTACTTTGCAAAAATCACATGTCAGGCAGCCCATCCAGTTTACATTTAAAGCAGTATGAGCAGAGGGTCTCAGCTTCAGCTGCTCATCAGAATCACCCGCAGAGCTTTTAAAACTCCTGATATCCGGTCCCCCAACCCAGACCAAATAAGTCAGAATCTTGGTATTTTTTAAAAGTTCCCCAGGTGATTCTAATAGTCAGCCAAAGATGAGAATTACTGGTATAGAAATTTTGCTATTGTTATCCTGTTTTGGATGTACCAACAAATCTGGTACATTTTTAAAGTCTGAGGCTGTATTTCTTTTTTTTTTTTTTTTTTTGTCATTTTCGTGACCGGCACTCAGCCAGTGAGCGCACCGGCCATTCCTATATAGGATCCGAACCTGCGGCGGGAGCGTCGCTGCACTCCCAGCGCTGCACTCTCCCGAGTGCGCCACGGGCTCGGCCCCTGAGGCTGTATTTCTAATGAATGTATTTCCCTTTGCTGAACAATATCTTAATGTCTCAAGCACTACCAGCAGGATTTGAGAGAAGGAGCCCACCAATTAAGGAGAGCTAGACAGAGGCTCGGAGTAGGCAAGCACCTTATCTCTCTGCTTGGCCATGCTCAGGACAACAGCAGACTTGACACTTGGTATCATTTCTCCAGGGTTCCACATGCAGAGGAAAGCCCACACTAACATTATTTTATTTTATTATTATTATTATTATTTATTTTTTTTTTTTTTTAAAAAGATGACCGGTAAGGGGATCTCAACCCTTGGCTTGGTGTTGTCAGCACCACGCTCAGCCAGTGAGCAAACCGGCCATCCCTATATAGGATCCGAACCCGCGGCCTTGGTGTTATCAGCACCGCACTCTACCAAGTGAGCCACGGGCCCACACTAACATTTTAAATAAGACCTTCCCTCCCTGCCTGTAGATTTCAGGAAGTAGGTCACTGGATATGTAGGTTTGACTCTTTCTCTTGGGCCTCAAATCCACAATTATGCCATTTACAATTTAATTAGTCAACGTATCTACTGAGCATGGTGCCCTGCACTTATGGGAGGGGCTGAAGAAGAAGCCTGAGGCCTCTAGGATCTGACCAATTAGACAGGGCATCCATAAATGGCACAGTTAGCAAACAGTGCAAGGCAGAATGAGGGCTCAGTTGGTGGCAAAGTGAGCTAGGACTGCAGAAATTCAGAGGAAAAGATAAATCAGTGCCCCATGGGATAGGATGGAAAAGCTTCTCAACAAAGATGTCTCGTGGACAAGGTGAGGAGGGTCTTGGAGGAGGCAAACAATTTATGATGCTCTTATGACTATCTTTTACATAGAATGTTATTCTTATGCTTACTATGAGCCAGGCATTGTGCTAAATCAGTTCCGTGTATTTATTGTCCTATTTACTCCCGCCGACATTGTAAGGTAAGAACAATACTTTTCCCCATTCTGTAGATAATGATACTGAGGCACAGAGAACTTAAATAACTTGTCCAAGGTCACAATGCAGGTAAGTGACAAGGGAAGGGTTTGAACCTGGTCTGTATGACTCCCAAGGCCATGCATGCCGTTATAGTATACTGAATGTCCACTCAACAATTTTTAAGTGTGTGCCAGTAAGCACATTCCTAACCTTTTACATTTTCTCATTTAATCCTCAAGACAACCCTTTCAGGTGGGCAGTACCATTATTTTCAAGTTCTAGATAAGACAATTTGGGCACAGAGAAGTTAAGTAACTTGCCTGAGGTGTCGGTTGCAAGATAAAATACAGGATACCCATTTAAATTTGATAAATAACAAATTATCAGTTAGTATATATACTGCACAGGATGTACTTATACTGAAAATTGTTGTTTGGCATTCAGTTTTTTTGGTGGTTGGCCAGTGCCAGGACCTGGACCCTTGACCTTGGTATTATCATCACCATACTCTCCCTAGTGAGCTAACTGGCCAGCCCTGGCATTCAAATCTAAATAGCTGTCCTTTTTGTGTTTGTCTGTTTCTGGTCACCCTGAAAAGCAAGGTTTGAAGCAGCTGGTCTAACTGTAGGGTTCCAGTTTGGTTGGAGAGGATAGGTGGACACATTTGGGAGGGAGTGAGTGGACTTGCCTTCTAGGATCTGAGGTTGGAGTAAGAAGGAGCATTGGACTTTCCCATCCTTCACTCCCCTCCTGGGCTCTCTTAATGCTGCTGCTACTCCCACCTGCTGGTGGTAAAAGAATTAAAGGCATTGGGCCCTGCAGTCCTAGCCTTTGGTGACAAATGCTTGGTTCTGATGCCAAGAACAGAAGCAAGAGAGAAAAACAGGAAAAAATAAGAGAGTGAGTCAGTATGGGATTCTGCAGACACTGTCACTTGTACACCTTTCTGTATAAATCACAGGACCTCCCACAGGAGTAGATGCGTGTACCTACAAAACAATCACAGAAACCTGTGGCAAAACCACAGCAGCTACAGTTATGTGACCACCTTGTGGGCTGCTATCGGCCAGGGAATCAGAACTCGTTAGGGAGGCTTCAGACCAGTCATCTAGCATAGACCCAGGGGCCATCAGCCACATGGCCAGACTGTCGCATAGAGAAACAGGAAGCCTGAGAAAGTATGGCATCTCCAGGGTAGGTGTTGCGTTCAGGTCCAGTGTTTACCACCATGGAAATCTGGCTCAGCATGGGAAGCAGCAGGGTGCTGCAGCTGTAGAAATAAGTGCTCCTGTGGTTAGAGGCGGAGAGCGTAACTGGATGTCAGCAAATACAGAACAGATCTGAGCATTTGTGGGACGAGTATGATACTCAGGAAGAGGCGATAAGAATTAGCAATAAGAAGATAAGCAGAAGCGAGAAACCATTCCCTATTGTAGATGAATTGGGATTTACAAAAGAATTCCCCATATATAAAAAGGTATGAGATAGGGTGACCCCCACTTTCACAACATATGAAATTCACTTCTGTGAAACTGCTTACCGTGTGACAAGATAGATTGATTAAGTTTAGTGTTTGAATTGCTTAGAAAATGTTGTTTGTAAATCCCCCTCAGCTCTTCAGCCCCCTTGATAGAAGTTAAAAGCTAAATATTAGCCTGTGCTTAGAGAAGTTTTAATTTTGTTTGCTGTTCCCCACCCAAGCTTCCCCTGAGCGATTAACTGGCTTGTCTCAGCTTCTGTTATCGGCTTGCGCTAGGCCTCCGCAAACCCCCTCCTCACAGTAGGAGGGTATGTGGGTATGTGTGTAACTATATAACAACATAAGTGTGTGACTATTTGATAATTTTAACTGTGTGCCTAATGTAAAAATGTACCTTTTAAAAAAACCCCTAAACTTCAAGTCAGGGCCGTTTTCTTCCGAGACTTTCTTGGAGAGACAGTTGCCGGCTGGCCAATAAAGACCCCCTTTTAAATTCTCAATTGGGTATTCTGGTTCCTTTTCCATGCAGCAGCCTCACAACATGTACGCACACATTTATGCTTGGTAAAGCTATACAGTGTATTGTATAGTTTATATTTAGTAGCATTTTATTTCCTTCTGTTATTTTTCTAAAGGCCAAGTTCAAGAACCCCTTGAGGTGGGATATCCACGAGTACTACTGAACAGGCTGAGTTGGGGCCCAAAGATGCTGAGCATTGACAGCTTAGATCTCTCACTGAGACTATTTTGAGTATTTAACCAGTTGCCCTATTCCCAGTGTCCCTGCGCTCCAGTTATTCCTCCATACTGTCATGAGAGTTGTTTCTTAAAACATGGATGGTTTAAACCACTATCAATTGCATAAAAGATAAAATTGCAAAAGTTCAGTGCTTTTGCAATCTCTTCCCAAACTACTTCTCACATTCTTCTTTCATGATCTGTTTCTTCCATCACAGGGTTACACCTGTCTCTTTGTGGTAATCTGGTTCAGATTGTGGATGCTTCTCTGTTTCCAACTGTCCCCTGGCCCCCATCTTACATTGTGCAGGACAATGGCCAAGTACTCACCAGATGTGTTCAGCCCTGCATGGCTTTGATGGGCTGTTTTATTCATCTGTCCCTCCAGTGGTATGCTGCAGTTACTCTTGCTAGCTCATGCACCCCTGGAACTCAGTGTTCCATGACATCATGTTGGTATCTTGTAATCTGCTACAGTAGGAGTATTTACAGCATGGAAATTGGCAAATGCTTTTTTCCCCTCCTGGAGCACTGGTTGTTAAACATTCAGCAGCACACTATTGTCATCTCCTGCTCTTTGCCTGGAAGATTTCTACTTAACCTCCAAGACAGAGTGCTTCTCTGTGATGCTTTCTTGGGCTCCCACAGAGGAACAGGGAAAGGAAAGCAACTCCTCTGTGCTAAGCATCTGGGCTGGGTGCTTTACATACAGTCTCATGCCTCTTTTAAAGCAGTTGCATCATATTATAAGCATTTGTTTGTGATGGGCTCCCTGATAAGTGCCAAGGGCAAAGATCACAATCTATGTTGATCTTTAAAACTCCAGGGACCTTCGAGGTAATTGTAAATAGTAGGTTCTTAGTGAATGTCACAGTGTGTAATTAAGTAAGAACTAGGAGGAAAAACTGCATTGCTTTGTTTCATCTATCTAATTCTCCTAGAGAGCACTCCCCCACGCCACAGCAATGCTGAACATTTTCTCAAGGTCTTCTTATGGGTGACTTTTAAAAAATCCACAATAAACAAATTCATACAAAGGTATTACCAGTGTAATATTTCTGGGGTGTTTACAGTTGTGTAAAGGGGGCTGTTGGAACTGATGTATAAAGGTGGAGATGTTAGGTCTACAGAAGTCAGGTGAGAAAGGCATTTTTAGTGATCACTCTTGTTAAACCTATAAGGGTAGAGGAGCTACTTAGCAAAGTACTGGCCTGAAGTATGGACTTGATAAAGGCAGCTTCTGCCACTAGCACCACTGCCACCTTCTTCTTGTCCCCCTTCTCCTCCTTTGTCTTGTCCATGGTCACCAAATACTGGTAATGAGCAGGGCAAGGCAAAGCGAAGAAACCATTCAACTGACTTAAAGCTCTTTTTGGAAGCTTTTAATTCTCCTTGGTTCACCTTCTCACTTTTCTTTACATTTATTAAAGCATCAGAACACTACAAAGAAAGCTGTTTTCTGTGGCTGTTGGGATGCTTGTAAATATGACTCATCCACCCTCACCTCTCAGTGAGAGAGGCAGACAGTAAATATTCATTTCACTTGATTTGGATAGATGCTGTGAAATAATTGGCTGAAAGAGTCTTTCATACAATTTATTAAAGTCAACCAAAAGTTAGAGTGTAGATTTTAAAAATTACGTCATGCTCATCCTTAAGAAAGCAATAGTATATACAGAAGCAAAAGTAAAGTATTTTGATCTTATTGCTTATTGGGCTTTCTTTAAAGGACTGAGAGTTGCAGCAGTAAGATTAGAATAGAGATGACTGTGGGCTGCAGAGGGGCTTCGTGGAGGAGAAGAGACCAGAGGACAGGTAGGAATGGAGCATGGAGGCTGTTCTGAAGGAAGAAAGTAACTGGGACAAAAGTTTAGACTAGCATTCCCTGCTCCGTATTTTGCAAAACAGCATTTGGAGAAGTTTGGGAAATGCTGCATTAATCCATCTCAGACTATTATAAGCTCTGAGAAGACCCGAAGGGAAGAAACCTGTTTAGCTTTGTATAACCTAATGTTCCCAAATGTGCCTGATGGTAGAATCTGCTGTTTTGGGGAACCCTCATTAACATCTTTCAGAATGTTTATGTTCCACGGAACACAAATTTATAGCATGATGTTTTAAAATACTATTATTAATTTGGGTTTTTTTAAAGCTATTTCTTTCTATTTTTATTGATTTTCTTTTTCTTTTAAATTTATGCCCAGTTATGACAATGAAATGGGAAACCACAATTACAATTCACAAATGGTAGCATGAAAAACAACACACACCCCATCAGGAATTACACCTACTATTATTTTTTGTGCATTTTTCGAGACCTCAAAAGAGTTAATCTTACTTCTCAGTTCATACTAACTTATCATCATATTTTTGGAAGGGCTTCTCTTATTTTATCTCATCCCTACTCCCCACTGTAAGTACGCACTTTCATGTGTTTCATATATTTCCTTAAATATGCCTTTATCTTAAAATTAAAGTGTATTGCTTTATGTGTACAGGCTATACATTTTTTTCTTACTATTTTTTTCTCATGCACCACTACACTTTAAAGAGCTAAACATGTTTCATATTCATTCATTTGTTGTTTTTATCACTGCACAAAGTTTCACAGTATGAGGTCCACCCATTTTATTCATCCTTTTCTCTACTAATGCACACCAAGTTTTGTAGCATTGGCGATCTTGAGATAGGACACAAGCACAGAAAAATAATCACATCTACTGGATAAATAGTTTGACTCATTTTCTTCTATTAAATAAATAAATACCCTAGCTAATTTTGGCAAGTTTACCTGATCAAGTCCTAGGAATGCTGAAGAGTAAATTTCAGAAGCAGCAGCCTTCAGATAATTTGCTAGAGCAGAGACTGAAAATCATTTGGCTCAGATAGTTCAAATCTGCCATGCAAAACTGTCATCTTTACGCAATTTTCAAAATTGTGCTCTTTACCTTAAATATGACAGGTGAAAATAAGCCATTTTCTTAAAAATGCAGAAAGGAAGGAAACAATTGCACAATTACAGTCACAGACCTATGGCAAGTGGCCTCGAGCTGGGGCTCGAGCAGTCTGCCCAGTTGGGCAGGTCGGGAAGGAGGGTGAATTGACAAAAGGCCCCAGTGAGTCTCATGGGACACTCATAATGACACACATTGACGTCCTCCCGCTGATTCACCCCCAGGACCATACAATTCCTGTTTAGTGGCCTAAGCAGAGTATTTAATACTGGGAGTCCCCTACTTCAGGTAGTAATTATGGAAGAGAATCATGGCAATTTGGGGGAGTCAAGAGGAATGCCAACCTCAGGGGAAACATCTAATGGAGTTGAACAGGAAGTACCACGGAGTTCAAGAATTTCTGAGCAATAAAGGAAACTCTTCCAGGTAGTTAAAATACCTGAACTTGTTCTCAACTTGGAAGTTCTTCACTTCCTTCAAAGAGTTGTGTGGTTGCGAAATCCCTAGTACGCTCTACTGTAGTTCAGTTGGACAGTGGAGAGCTGGGTGTCCAGGCAAAGGGAACAACATGACACCTAGTTTCACCCTGAACTGTGAAAAATATGTATTGATAAAGAAGACATTTTTAAAATTCCAGTATTATGTGGATTCCCACCATAACCAATGGTTGTGAATATTATTGACAAAGAGATAGCTGAACTTAGAGAATGAACATTGTGTAGGTACAAAGGGAGAGACTTAGAATTTTCTACAAGTGGGATTAAAAACCACAGACAGCACAAACTCTTGAGTACAGAGAGGCAGAAAAGGTTTGCTGGACAACAGAAAATAAGAAGTTGAGTTGAACCACAGAAAGACTTCTGGATGAGAATGTCTAAGGATTTTTTTTTTTTTTTTTACCAGTTCACTACAGAGGAAGGATGGGTTTATATCAAAAAAGCATTGTATGTCACTTGTAGTATTGTTTCCTGCCCTTGTATGCCTGGAACATACAAAGCACTGAGTAAATATTTTTCAAATATAAGTAGCTTAAATTAACTACTGACTATTGCATAGAGTTCATTTTACTATGTACATTTATAAAGCCATAAGTCAAAGAAACTCTTTAGATACCAATCATGTGAAACACACTTAAAAATTATAGCCAGGACCAGAGACCACAGTGAAAAGGCCAGGTGAACAGCTGACTTATAGATGGAGGTCTTAACAAGGCTTATTTTTGGCAGGATCTATTGCGTGTGGATTATTGTACAGAAAAAAAAAAAGGCCAAATGTCAGGCCTAGTACCAATGTTTGATTATTGGATTAGATTCACCTGATGTCACTTACATCACAGGAAAAAGCATCCCTCCGTCCCAAGTGTGAGATTTCCAGGTTCCTATCTTTGGCTCTGGGTCTTTTGCTGTGTCCTGGTATGATATAGTCAAACGAGCTGTGCCTAGATTAGCCTCTAGTGTAACACAGCACCGGCCACATGCATGATTCTAGCCAAACACTGCCCAGGCTGCCAGATGTTTCAGCACAGCACACAACCATCTGTTCATTTGGCACTTCACTGATGCTGGTGGGAAAATACACAGATGCTAGGGCCTGGCTTCCAGAACTAGCAACAACAGCAATGACTTAAGAGGAGCATTTATTTTGTGTAGGTACTCAGATGTTTGGAAATGAGCTATAAAAAAATCAATAAAAATAACAGAAACTGCAGGGAAACTTCAAGGTAATCAATTCCTTCTCCCCAGTGTTGAACAATAATTATCCTGTAATTCCCTGCATTTTGAAGAAAAAAAAGCAAAGCTTTTTTTAAGTGTTTCTAGTCAGACCTGAGTCTAAAATGCAATCATCCTCTCTCTCACTACACACACACACACACACACACACACACACACACACACACACACACACACACACACACACACACACACACACACATCAATATACACATATAAATACATATACCCATATCTGTATACATACCTATATCCATATACACCTATATCTATATACATAAACATATATCTATATTTACATACATACATGTGCATATTTATAAAGTTGACCCTTGACATACCTAACCACAAATTTTCCAGTATGTTTATTGAAAAATATTTGTGCATGAGTGGACCTGCATGGTTCAAATCCGTGCTGTTCAAAGGCTTTGTTGTGTATCAACATCTTCTTGGGTATATGGGAAGGTAGAGATGATATAAGTTACAATCTTTGCCCATCTCTGAGAAAGATTTTTGTCCTAAGCCACTTAGGAAGTTCTACTAGGGTTTCTGCCAGGGCTACTTAGTGGAGTGGTCTGTGTGAGGGGTCGGATATCTGGATTTTCCTCCCCACAGTGCTACTAAGAAGTTGTAACCCTGTGGAAGTCATTAATCTCTCTGGATTCAGTTTCTTCAGCTGCACAGTGGACGAGAGGATGCCTGAGGATGTGGCTACCTCTACCATCCTGGGGCTCTGACTCCCGTCTTGACCAATCTGTCCTCGTCCCTGCCCCCTATCGCCTTCCCAGAGTCATCTGAGTGAAAACACGTGAATGCTGCTGTCTTCTGGCCATTGGCATTCTGTGTGAGAAAGGCATATAGAGGCCACCCAGCATCCTCGCCCCCTGCCACTGGTGACAGCCTCTGAGTTCCTTTAGGGGAGCCTCCTCTCCCACTCTCTGTCCATGTGTTTGGGGTGGTGGGGCTCTGACCCAGATCCAGAACAGGCCTGGACAATCAGTGTGCCAAATGCCCCAGGACCCATGACCAGTCCAATCAGAGCAAATCCCAGGACATCTGCTCTCTGGAAGAGACTCTGCCTTTCTACCTGAACCTGGAAGGACGTGAAGCTGGGAGTGCTGAAGCCAGCTGATCACCACAGGGGCATGTCTGTCTCAGAGAGGAGACAACAAAGACACAGTGAGAGCCAAGAGCTGGAGACACATAAAACAGATCCTGATGACATAATTTAAGTGACTGAAGCCTTGGACTTAACAGTTCCTTGAACCAATAGGCTTTCTTCTTGCTTAACTTAGGCTGGGTTTTCTGTCATGTGCAGAAAGAGACTTACCTTTCCAAATTTTGTTTTCGTAACACCCAATTTTATTAAAAAGGACATAATAATCTCAAATGTTAATATTAATTATCATATCCTGATATAACAAGGCAGTTTCCCTTCATTCACTGACAGTCTCACTGACGGTCTACCTGAACTTCATCAGGTATTTTAAATCTTTTATACAATGCATGTGTAAGAACATGGTCAAAAGTAATACAAAAAACTCGAAATCTTTCAAACAGCACAATTAAACCTAAAGAAATGAATTAAATGAGTTCAGTGTTGCTCTACATAATCATTGTAAGAAATGAGCAATCCAGGAATCCACTGAAAGAACTTACAGAAATAGGACACTCTTGAAAGGCAAGGAGGAATCAGCGATGGCTCCTGTTTTGTGACACTCGATTGCTTGAAAAACATTTCCAAATATTCTTTTTCGGTGGGGGGGCGGCTGACCGGGTGGGGATGCGACCCATGATCTTGATGTTACAAGGCTGTGCTCTAACCAACTGAGCTAACTGGCCAGCCTCTGAATATTCTTAACTAGAGAGCATCTCATTTTCATCTTATTTTTCAGTCAACATGACTTTTGTGTTTAATTGATTTTTTGTAGTGTACTATTTTGACTACTTATTTTCTCTACTGTATTTCATTAGTTACGTTCTTAGTGGTTACCCTGCAGATTACAGTTCAACTCTTAAATGTATAACAATCTATTTTGAATGTATATCACCTTAGCTTCGATAGTTTTTAAAAACTCTGCTCCTATACAGTTCCCTCCCCCTCTGATGATGTTGTCATCACAAATGACATTATTATATATTACATACTCATTAACATAGATCTGTAATTATTGTTTATATATTTGTATTTTAAATCATACAAGGGAAATGGAGTTACAAACTAAAATTATAAATTATATAATAATACTGGTTTTATCTTTACCTATACAGTTACATTTACCAGTACTCTTTATTTCTTCATATGGCTTCAAGTTACAGGCCAGTGTCCTTTCATTTCCACCTGAAGAACTCCCTTTAGCATTTCTTGCAGGGCAGTTCTACAAGTTGCACACGTCAAGACAGGAGGTGTGAGCCAACCTGTGGTGTCTAGGGAAGGTGCTTGGCAGCTCTTTCCTAAAGCCCAGATAAAAGCCAGACTCCACCAAAGGAGCTCATTTTGAGCTAGACTCAGAGGAGAACTGTAATTTTCTTTAGTTTATTCAGGTTTGACATGGGAGTCAAAGCATCTAAATTTTTGTTGTGGTTCTAACCCTTACTATCCATGTGACTGGGGACAAAGTCATTTATCTTATTTAGATCTTTTTTCTTATTTGTAAAATTAGGTGTTCTAGATTAGGGGTTGTCAAATTTTTTGCCTGTAAAAGGGCAGATAGTAAGTATTTCAGGCTTTGTGGCCATAAGATCTGTCACAAGTACTCAACTCTGCCATTGTAATGTGAAAACAGCCATAGACAACAGGTAAACAATGGCCATGGCCATGTTCCAATAACACTTCATTTATGAAATCAGGAGGCAGGCCAGTTTTGGCATGTGGGCCCTAGTTTGCCGACCCTTACTATATATAGTCTTGGAGAATCCTTCTAGTTTAAAAGTATAAAAAGTCTGATCTGCACTGTTGTTTTCAGTGTCCTTTTATTCCTTCATACCATTCTAGAACAATACAATGGTGAGAATCACTACCACTATTTGGGTACCCTAAGGACGAAACCTTTTTTTTTTTTTTTTTTTTGAGTGATAATTCTTTTTATTTATTTATTTATTTATTTATTTATTTATTTATTTATTTATTTTTTAAATTTTTTTATTTTTTTAACTTTTATTTTGTCGATATACATTGTGGCTGATTATTGCTCCCCATCACCAAAACCACCCTCCCTTCTCCCTCCCCCCTCCCCCATAACAATGTCCTTTCTGTTTGCTTGTCGTATCAACTTCAAATAATTGTGGTTGTTATATCTTCTTCCCCCCTCCCCGTTTGTGTGTGTGTGGGTGTGTGAATTTATATATTAATTTTTAGCTCCCACCAATAAGTGAGAACATGTGGTATTTCTCTTTCTGTGCCTGACTTGTTTCACTTAATATAATTCTCTCAAGGTCCATCCATTTTGTTGCAAATGGCAGTATTTCATTCGTTTTTATAGCTGAGTAGTATTCCATTGTGTAGATGTACCACATTTTCCGTATCCACTCATCCGATGATGGGCATTTGGGCTGGTTCCAACGCTTGGCTATTGTAAAGAGTGCTGCGATAAACATTGGGAAACAGGTATACCTTCGACTTGATGATTTCCATTCCTCTGGGTATATTCCCAACAGTGGGATAGCTGGGTCGTATGGTAGATCTATCTGCAATTGTTTGAGGAACCTCCATACCATTTTCCATAGAGGCTGCACCATTTTGCAGTCCCACCAACAATGCATGAGAGTTCCTTTTTCTCCGCAGCCTTGCCAGCATTTATCGTTCATAGTCTTTTGGATTTTAGCCATCCTAACTGGGGTTAGATGGTATCTCAATGTGGTTTTGATTTGCATTTCCCGGATGCTGAGTGATGTTGAGCATTTTTTCATATGTCTGTTAGCCATTTGTATATCTTCCTTAGAGAAATGCCTACTTAGCTCTTTTGCCCATTTTTTAATTGGGTTGCTTGTTTTCTTCTTGTACAGTTGTTTGAGTTCCTTATATATTCTGGATATTAATCCTTTGTCAGATGTATATTTTGCAAATATTTTCTCCCACTCTGTTGGTTGTCTTTTAACTCTGTTAATTGTTTCTTTTGCTGTGCAGAAGCTTTTTAGTTTGATATAATCCCATTTGTTTATTTTTCCTTTGGTTGCCCGTGCTTTTGGGGTTGTATTCATGAAGTCTGTGCCCAGTCCTATTTCCTGAAGTGTTTCTCCTATGTTTTCTATAAGAAGTTTTATTGTTGGGCCGGCCCGTGGCTCACTCGGTAGAGTGCGGTGCTGATAGCGCCAAGGCCCCGGGTTCGGATCCCATATACGGATGGCCGGTTCGCTCACTGGCTGAGTGTGGTGCTGACAACACCAAGTCAAGGGTTAAGATCCCCTTACCGGTCATCTTTTAAAAAAAAAAAAAAAAAAAAAAAAAAGAAGTTTTATTGTTTCAGGGTGTATATTTAAATCCTTAATCCATTTTGAGTTGATTTTAGTATACGGTGAGAGGTATGGATCTAGTTTCATTCTCCTGCATATGGATATCCAGTTCTCCCAGCACCATTTGCTGAAGAGGCAGTCCCTTCCCCAGTGAATAGGCTTGGTGCCTTTGTCAAAGATCAGCTGACAGTAAGTGTGTGGGTTGATTTCTGGATTCTCTATTCTATTCCATTGATCAGTGTGTCTGTTTTTATGCCAGTACCATACTGTTTTGGTTATTATAGCTTTGTAGTATAGCTTAAAGTCAGGTAGTGTTATGCCTCCAGCTTTATTTTTTTTGCTCAGCATTGCTTTGGCTATGCGTGGTCTTTTATTGTTCCATATAAATGTCTGGATAGTTTTTTCCATTTCTGAGAAAAATGTCTTTGGAATTTTGATGGGGATTGCGTTGAATTTGTAGATCACTTTGGGTAGTATGGACATTTTCACTATGTTGATTCTTCCAATCCAAGAGCATGGGATATCTTTCCATCTTCTTGTATCCTCTCTAATTTCTCTCAGCAGTGGTTTGTAGTTCTCATTATAGAGATTTTTCACCTCCTTGGTTAACTCAATTCCTAAGTATTTTATTTTTTTGGTGGCTATTGTAAATGGGCAGGCTTTCTTGTTTTCTCTTTCTGCATGTTCACTATTGGAGAAAAGAAATGCTACTGATTTTTGTGTGTTGATTTTGTATCCAGCTACTGTGCTGAAATCATTTATCAATTCAAGCAGTTTTTTTGAAGAGGTTTTAGGCTGTTCGATATATAGGATCATGTCATCTGCAAACAGGGACAGTTTGACTTCATCTTTTCCAATCTGAATGCCCTTTATTTCCTTCTCTTCTCTGATTGCTCTGGCTAGTACTTCCAACACTATGTTGAATAGGAGTGGTGAGAGTGGGCATCCTTGTCTAGTTCCTGTTCTTAAAGGAAAAGCTTTCAGCTTTTCCCCATTCAGGATGATATTGGCTGTGGGTTTGGCATATATGGCTTTAATTATGTTGAGATACTTTCCCTCTATACCTAACTTATAGAGGGTCTTTGTCATGAATGAGTGCTGAACTTTATCAAATGCTTTTTCAGCATCTATAGAGATGATCATATGGTCCTTGTGTTTGAGTTTATTAATTTGGTGTATCACATTTATTGATTTGCATATGTTGAAGCAACCTTGCATCCCTGGGATGAATCCCACTTGATCATGATGAATAATTTTACGTATGTGTTGCTGTATTCTGTTTGCTAGTAATTTAGTGAGGATTTTTGCATCTATATTCATCAAGGATATTGGCCTGTAGTTTTCTTTTTTGGTTATATCTTTACCTGGTTTTGGTATCAGGATGATGTTTGCTTCATAGAATGAGTTTGGGAGATTTGCGTCCATTTCAATCTTTTGGAATAGTTTGTAAAGAATCGGTGTCAATTTCTGTTTGAATGTTTGGTAAAATTCTGCTGTGAATCCATCTGGTCCTGGGCTTTTCTTTGTTGGGAGCCTTCTGATAACAGCTTCAATCTCCTTTATTGTTATTGGTCTGTTCAAATTTTCTACGTCTTCACGGTTCAGTTTTGGGAGCTTGTGTGTGTCCAGAAATTTATCCATTTCCTCCAGATTTTCAAATTTGTTGGCGTATAGTTGTTTATAGTAGTCTCGAATGGTTCCTTGTATTTCAGATGAATCAGTTGTAATATCGCCTTTTTCATTTCTAATTTTTGTTATTTGAGTCTTCTCTCTTCTTTTTTTTGTTAGCCATGCTAATGGTTTGTCAATTTTATTTATCTTTTCAAAAAACAAACTTTTTGATTCGTTGATCTTTTGAATTGTTTTTTGGTTTTCAATTTCATTCAGTTCTGCTCTGATCTTAATGATTTCTTTCCGTCTGCTAACTTTAGGTTTGGATTGTTCTTGTTTTTCTAGTTCTTTAAGGTGAAGTGTTAGGTTGTTCACTTGCCATCTTTCTATTCTTCTGAAGTGAGCGTTTTATGCAATAAATTTTCCCCTCAATACTGCTTTTGCAGTATCCCACAGGTTTTGGTATGATGTATCATTGTTTTCATTAGTTTCAATAAATTTTTTGATTTCCTGCTTGATTTCTTCTTGGACCCATATGTCATTAAGTAGAATGCTGTTTAATTTCCATGTGTTTGTATAGTTTCCAGAGTTTCATTTGTTATTAATTTCTAGTTTTAATCCATTGTGGTCTGAGAAGATACATGGGATAATTCCAATTTTTTTGAATTTATTGAGACTTGATTTGTGACCTAATATGTGATCTATCCTGGAGAATGATCCATGTGCTGCTGAGAAGAATGAATATTCTGAGGTTGTTGGGTGGAATGTTCTGTAGATATCTGCCAATTCCAATTGGTCTAGAGTCTTGTTCAGATCTTGTGTTTCTCTACTGATTCTTTGCCTAGATGATCTGTCTAATATTGACAGTGGGGTGTTCAGGTCCCCTGCTATTATGGTATTAGTGTCTATTTCCTTCTTTAGGTCTAATAGAGTTTGTTTTATAAATCTGGCTGCTCCAACATTGGGTGCATACATGTTTATGATTGTTATGTCTTCTTGATGTATCAGTCCTTTTATCATTAAGTAGTGTCCCTCATTGTCTCTTTTTATGGTTTTTAGTTTAAAGTCTATTTTGTCAGATATAAGAATAGCTACTCCAGCTCGTTTTTCTTTTCTGTTTGCATGGTAAATCTTTTTCCATCCTTTCACTCTTAGTCTGTGTGAATCTTTATGGGTGAGGTGGGTCTCTTGTAGGCAGCATATAGTTGGGTCCTGCTTTTTGATCCAGTCAGCTAGTCTGTGTCTTTTAATTGGGGAATTTAAGCCTTTTACATTAAGAGTTGTTATTGAAAGGTGTTGATTTATTCCTAGCATTTTATTGGTTGTTTGGTTGTCTTAGGTGTCTTTTGTTCCTTGCTTTCTGATTTACTGTTTGTTTTCTGTGTTTGTTCGTTCCTTAGGTTGTAGATAGTGTTTTTGTTAGCTTGTTTTCTCTTCATGAATGCCATTTTTATTATACTAGCGGGTTTAGATTTTTCTTGGGTTTTTATGGCAGTGGTAGTTATTTTTCAGGAACCAAACCCAGTACTCCCTTGAGGATTTCTTGTAAGGATGGTCTTGTGGTAGTGAACTACCACAGTTTTTGTTTGTCTGAGAAATATACTATTTGCCCCTCATTTCGGAAGGATAGCCTTGCAGGGTAGAGTATTCTTGGCTGGCAATCTTTGTCTTTTAGTATTTTGAAAATATCATCCCATTCCTTTCTAGCTTTTAGGGTTTGTGATGAAAAGTCTGATGTTAACCTGATTGGGGCTCCCTTATAGTTGATTTGACGCTTCTCTCTTGCAGCTTTTAAGATTCTCTCTTTATCTCTGAGTTTTGCCAATTTGACTATGACATGTCTTGGAGAAGGTCTTTTTCGGTTGAATACATTTGGAGATCGTTGAGCTTCCTGGATCTGAAGATCTGTGATTTTTCCTATACCTGGGAAGTTTTCTGCCACTATTTTGTTGAATATGTTTTCAATGGAATCTCCATTTTCCTCCCCTTCTGGAATACCCATGACTCGGATATTTGATCGCTTATAGTTGTCTGAGAGAAAATCTCTCAGATTTTCTTCAATGTCCTTGATTCTTTTTTCTTTCTTTTTGTCTGCTTGTGTTATTTCAAACAGCCCATCTTCAAGTTCAGAGGTTCTCTCTTCAACTTCGACAAGCCTGCTGGTTAAACTCCCCGTTGTGTTTTTTATTTCGTTGAATAACTTCTTCAGTTCAGCAAGTTCTGCTACATCTTTTTTCAGGACATTGATTTCCTTGTACATTTCCTCTTTCAGATCCTGTATACTTTTCCTCATTTCATCATGATGTCTAGCTGAGTTTTCTTGTATCTCATTCAGTTTCCTTAGAATTATCACTCGAAATTCCTTGTCAGTCATTTCAAGGGCTTCTTGTTCTATAGGATCTAGAGTTTGAGATTTATTAACTTTTGGTGGTGTACTTTCTTGATTTTTTGTATTTCTGGTATCTTTTTTTTGGTGTTTATTCTTTGTGGCAGCGGGTTTCACAGTTCACCGGTTTGAGACTAATGACTAACTAGGATGTTGCTGTGGTTGCCAATTTCGTATGGCTCCCTCCGTGACTGCTCAGTTGGCCTCTAGTGCCTTTTGTGTGTGGTTGTCTCGGGTCTTGGGCTTCTCCGGGGAGCCACCTTTCTGGTCAGCTTGGACTCTGCTGGGCTGGTGGATCACGTACCACAGGGTGTGTGATCTCTGTTGAGCTTTCACTTCCTGTGCAGGACTTCTCCCTGTTCCGTGTGCTCTGGCCCAGGCTGTTAGATCGTGCAGTGGCGACCCCACCGGGTGTGTGATTTCTGTCGAGTCTCCCACTCTGTGCGCACTGTGCTGGGCTGGGGCGTGTCTTCTGCACCCTTCGTCTATCAGCTGGGCCTTCAAGACCCTGCTTGGCACCGCCTTGCCCAGGAAGTCTACCAGGTTTCTGCTGGGCACAGACGACTGGTCTCTCTGGGTGCCTTTGTAGCACTATGTAGATCTTTCTCGGGTCTTGTTCACCTTTGTATCCCCCCAGTATAAACCGAGTCTAGCGCCCACCTGCAGCCTGGTCTCCGGCAGGTTCAAGCGGACCTGGGAACTCTCCTACCACACTATTCCCAACCAGAAATTGGTTAGGCTTTTTTCCAAGCTGGTGGCCGCTGAGATGGTATCTGCCTCCCAGTAACAGGGAGTTTACCTGGGGCCGGAGTCCAGGGTGTGGTGGAGTGACAGTTGGCCCGCCCATACTTCCTTGCCGTCCGGACACTGGCCCGGGACACCCCCGCCCCCAGCCCCGCCAGAGAACCGTGGAGGGAGTGGGAGCGGAGGCCCCCGTGCCAGGCCAAGCAAGTGGGAGGGCTCAGTGATGGCCGAGCAGGGCGGAGCTGCCCGCACCTGGGAAAATGGAGGCAGCACTGGGCGGTGAGTGGCCTGGTGGTGCAGGCGGGAGCCGCGTGGGCATGAACCCCCCGATCAGAGCTGTGCCAGGGATCACTCACAGTGCTGTGCCAGGTCGGGTGCTCGCTCTCCGTCTCTGGTTTGCCGCCTTTCCCAGTTCTCGGCCGCTGCCGCCTCGGGCTGTTCAGTCCCGGCGCGGCTCGGGCGCTCCCAGGAATCTTCTTTAATGCCGGCCTGAAACCTCGAATCCTGAATAGGGCAGCTGGCCGCCTTCAGCGCGGCCCGGGCCTCCGGGATCCTGGCTGCATCCACAGCAGCCCTGGCGCCGTGTTCCCTGTTTCGAGACTCGCTTTTGCAGCTAAGAAACAGTTCTTTTCCTGCTCCACACTTCAAAGCTGTTGCCTGTAAATGAGGCAGCCTCTCCTGCCGGGGGCAAAGTGGCGGTCACCCCCCACGACCGGTCAGCAGCAGCAGTCCTCCCTTAAGAGATGGCGAGAGGAAGGTCCACAAGATTCCCGGCTGCCTGAGGCCCAGTGGCCACCTTTTCCACCTCAGCTACTCCGCGCCAGTCGCTGCAGCTGCCGCCATCTTGAAAAAGGCCTTGGGACGAAACCTTTTTGGTACTTTATTCCTTCCTCCCAACAAGTCTATTCAGTGGGTACTTGCTGTGGTCTAAATGTTTGTGCACCCCCAATATTCACACATTGAAATCCTAACCCCTAAGGTGATGGTATTAGGATGTGGGGCCTTTGGGAAGTGATTAGGTCATGAAAGTGGAGCCCTCACAAATGAAATTAGTGCCCCAGAAAGCTAGCTCACCCCTTCCTCCATGTGCAGATACAGCCAGAAGTCACCATCTATAAACCAGAAAGCCCTCACCGGAAACCAAACCTACCGGTCCCTTGATTTTGAACTTTCCAGCCTCCAGAACTGTGAGATATAAATTTCTCTTTTTTATAACTCACCAAATTTATGGCATTTTATTATAACAGCCTAAAGGAATTAAGACAGTTCTATTATAATCTCTAGTTGACATAAGAAAGAATTAAGGTGAGAGAGGTCCCCTAATTGGTCCAAGGCCACAGAGTTAGTGACAACAGAAAGCAGGCCAATACGACTACCAAACCTTTGCTATAGTTTCTCCATCTTGCATCTTCTAATTTTATTTTGTTTTGTTATTTTTAGCACAGTAGAGAATTCAATTGTCTTGATGGGGTGGGGGGACAGAACCCTTAAGTATACTAGAGACTAAGCCAGATAAATTCCATACAGACTATTTTTTCATTACAAATACTTTAAGGGATTAATTGCCATTTTAAAATGCTATCTCTCAAGATGCAAGGTCAGCAAAAGAACTTTTTTTTTTTTTTTTTTCAAAAGATGATAGGTAAGGGGATCTTAACCCTTGACCTGGGCTGTCAGCATCACACTCTCCCAAGTGAGCCCTGGGCCAGCCCTCAGCAAAAGAACATTTTGATGCTGTAGCACAGAAGCCAGACATAGCCCTATTCCCCCTGGCATAACAGGGGTCCCCTCCCTCTTCCCCAGGCATGTTGCACAAGGAAAGGTGTGTCACCTTTAAATAGAATTCTGAAAGACTCAAGGACACCACGTGAAAATGATTTCAAGATATGGGGTAGCCCAAGGACATGGCTGAGAGTTAAATCCTTCACAGGTAAGGATGTACCCTGGTGGTATACATAAGCCTTCTCCTTGGGTGATGATTTCATTTATGGAGCCATTGGTTGGAATAGATGCATTGGCAGTTTCTAACAAAGAGACTGACGCTGAGTTATTACATATTGGAAGGCTGTCAAAATATATAGGTAGATAGGAATACTTGCAAATAGCTTTACTTAAGTTATCTTTTTTTTTGCTACATAGTCTTCTTGCAATATAGTCATCCCATTCCATGATTGGGTTAGATTAAAAGAAGTAAGAATAAGTGGGTCTAGAATTTTAACTCTAAACAGATGGTAGCATTTGGATTTCTGGTAAATTCAGTCACAAGGTAGACTAAAGGATCTCTAAAGTCATGCAAGGATTATGGCTTAGCATGGCAAATCCAGAATTCAGTTAAATTTTCTGGAGAAGCTATTGACTATGAGATTTTAATTATGACATCATGACATGCACAGATTGAAAGGAAGAGCAAGAAATAGGAAAGAAAAAGGAATGATGACTTCATGATAGGGAAAAGATTCTTGATCTGTGTTCTTGGGAAAACTGTCTATATTCAAAATGCCATCTGCTTCTGGGAAAAGATCTCCTTGGTCAGCTTTACCTTGAGATTCCCAACTTGTGTACAGTTCCAAGGGTCTGGCGGGGCCCTCTTGAGTTGGGAGATGTGGATCCAAGGACTCAGGGCTCTGAAGCTTTGCTGTAGTGTGAATGATGAGAAAAAATTGGTATGGTCCCTTGCAAAGTGGTTCAAGGGTGGTCTGTCTTTGGTACTATTCCCAAAAGACCCAATCTCCAGGTTCTAAATCATGAAAAATCTGATCATCAATAAGTGGGTCATGAAAAGCTTCTTTTATCTGGTGGAAATATTCTTTGGCATAATGTATCAAGGCCTAGCAATATGGAGTCATATCAGAGGTTACAACTATGGGAGATACATAAGATTTTATTTTTAAGGACCTAGTCTTTCAGTTATTATTTCATAAAGCGTCAACTTGTGCTTGCCAGCAAGGGTAAGTCTAATTGCCATTAAAGCCAGTGGTAAAACTTTTGGCTAGGGTAATCCAGTGGATTCCATTAGTTTAGCCAATTTTAGTTTTAGGATATTACTTGTCCATTCAATATTCCTAGAAGACTAGGGATTATAAGGACAATGGTAGTGTGATTTTGTTCATAAAACCTTATTTAATTGTTGAATAACTTGTTCAGTGAAATGAATTCCCCTCTCACTGGAAATCTCTCCATGTACACCACATAAAAGAAACACATTCTCTGGCAATTACTTTGCTGCTGTTGTGGCATTGGCCTTTCTGCATGGAAAGATCTCAATCCATCCTGAGAACAGGCATACAGTTGTAAGAACGTATTGATAGCCCATTGAGGTTAGCAAATGAAGTCCATTTGTAGGTGTTTATATGGTCGAGAACGTGGTAGAAATTTACCACCTGAAACCTTAATGGTTTTCCCAGGATTGTAAGTCTGATAAATCAGAGATTGGTTATAAATCATTTTTGCAACTTTTTTTTTTTTTTTTTTTTTTTAAAAGATGACCGGTAAGGGGATCTTAACCCTTAACTTGGTTTTGTCAGCACCACGCTCAGCCAGTGAGCGAACCGGCCATCCGTATATGGGATCCGAACCCAGGGCCTTGGTGTTATCAGCACCACGCTCTCCGGAGTGAGCCACGGGCCGGCCCCCATTTTTGCAACTTTAGAACAATCACCTCATCAATACTTGGTATAATTTGGACCATTTTGTTTACACTATGGTGAATTGTCAAGTGCCATAGAGCTGTTAATAGTGATAATTTTAAGGATTCGGGGAGGACCAAGAGGCCAGGTGGTCTCTCAATGTGTCCATGTTTAGTGTTAAATTTGCATTCTTTTAAGGGCCAATTTTGTTTTTCTTCTTCTTTTTTTTTTTTTTAAAGATGACCAGTAAGGGGATCTTAACCCTTGACTTGGTGTTGTCAGCACCACGCTCAGCCAGTGAGCTAACCAGCCATCCCTATATAGGATCCGAACCTGCGGCCTTGGTGTTATCAGCACCACACTCTACCGAGTGAGCCACGGGCTGGCCCCAATTTTGTTTTTCTAATTCAGGGGCATAGTATTGTTTATTGAGCAAATTACCATAGGTGATTTGATCTGAATTAATCTTATGGAGTTCATTCAGATTGTGTACTTTAACACTCTATGATAGCTGACTTAGCATAAAAGTCCAATAGGGCATTTCTTTGACATCCAGGTTCAGTTTTACGAGTGTGAGCTTCAATTTTAATAATAGCAACTTGTGAGGGCAACAAAATAGCAGAAAGAAGCTCAGTTTGGGTCCATTTTTGATGGGGATCCCACTAGAAGTTAGAAACCCTCTTTGTTTCCATAATATGCCTAAATCATGGATTCCCCCAAAAGCATATTTATCTGTTTAAACAGAGACTAATTTGCTCTTAGATATTTTACAGGCCCAAGTGAGAGCATGTAGTTCTGTTGGTTGGATGGACTTAAGTTAGGGAAGAGTTCCCTTTTCTATTAGTTCGTATTGGGTTGTCATAGTACACCCTGCTTGGCATTTTCCTTCTGCATTTTTAGCAGAAGATCCATCAACAATACTATTAGCTGAGGATTGTTTAACAGAGCATTTCGTAAATCAGTGTGAGGGGTCAGTAGCTGTGATACCATGTTTATACAGTTATGGTCCTCACCATCACCAGGCAAGGGTAGTAGAGTAGCAGGCCTGTTTATTGTTAACCTCCCAAGGTAAAGACCCAGGGACAGAATTTTTTGTAAGTTCATACAAGGGAGATGCCAGCAAAGAAAAATTTGGGACCTAAGACCTGCAATATCCTGGCAAGTCCAAGGCATTGTCTTAATTGTCTTTTAAGACAATTGTCATGGGTCTAGGGAAACTTTGAATAGTTTTTATTCTTTTAGGTGAGAGGGAAATTCCTTCTGCAGTCAGATCAAGTCCCAAACAATGGACCTTTTTTCTGGAAAATTGGAGTTTTTTCATGGAAGCATTATGGCTTTTGTAAGCCAATCATTGTACGAGGTAAATTGAATGTTTCTGAATCTTCCTTAGTAGGAGAACATAACAGTATATCATCTAAATATATTTTTTTAATCATCTAAATATTGAATAAGAGCAAAATTCCTAGTGAATTGTGAATTTACCAAATCTTGATACTATGTCTGAGAAAAATAAGATGAGTTTCAGTAAATGCCTGTGGCATTTTAGTTCAAGTATATTGTTGAGTTTTTTTAAGTAAAGCAAATAAGTATTGACTTTCTTTATCAACTGGAACACTAAAGAAAGCTGAGCAGAGGTCCATCTCTGTAAGAAAATAATCTAAGTGATTCATTTTCAGAAATAATTCAAGCCCCGCCCAAAAGTTATCTGACTGGTCCAGCCCATTCCTGGGCAGGAGGTCACTGAATAGATAAAGTTGTTGTTGAGATGGTAATGAGTTACCAGTCCTTAATTGTTTCCTTCAAATGGATAAAGTTGTCCTTGAGATGGTAATGAGTTAATGCCATTTATTGTCCTCTTCATTTCCTAATGTTTCTCTTTTCACAGGGTTTTCAGTGGGCCTTTTGCACAGGCTTGTCCTGAGCCCTCAGACAAAGAAATTTCCTACAAGGGGGTAGTAAATTGGGGTACTCTTAGACATCATCGGGGAAATTGTGCATCCTGTAGTACTCTCAGCCAATGAGGGGGTGGGGGCAGGGACTTGCGCACTAGGAAATAAATTGTTTGTTATAGCCCTTTCCTGTGTGCCTGCTCGTCAGACACCTGAACCTTGCAAGACCATAATTAAAGTCTTGCTTTGCTGTACCTCATGTCTCCATGTCCATCTGTGAGGGACGTAAAAAATTGTAGTAGAATTGTAAAAAAATATACCTTTAATGTTCGCAGTTTTGTAACAAATGCTTGCTAAACACATTTTAAGTAAAGCAGCTCCTGAGAGGCTGTATAAAGGTCAGGCGGGCCCGAGCACACTAAACATTCCAAGTAAGGGAATGACCCCACCCAGTTCCAGGAACTAACTAGTTCTTTATCAAAAGGCCACTCAGCCAGACCCCAGGGAAGATAAACGATTGAGAAATGTGCTGTTCCTTATCGGGGTGCCAGCCAGCCTGCTAAAGCCTACCTGTAAATCTAAAGGCACCACAAATCTATCAGGGTACCAGCCTGCTAAAGTCTACCCATAAATCTAAAGGTGCCACAGATAACCAACAACTCATCCTGTCACAAAGATCTGTTCAGAAAAACTGTATAAAAAGTGCTTGTATTGTAAATTCGGGGTCACTTTTGTCTTGAATGCTGAGTGACCCCAGCATGCTGGAAATAAACTCCTCTTGCTTGATTGCATCGGACTCTGTCTCGTGGTCTTTGTGAGGTGAGCCATCCCAACGTGTGGGGTTTGTGCATGGTGCATGGATCTTACACATCCTTTGGCCTTGGACAGGTGAGGGTGTTTCTCAAAATCTCTGAACTATTTTGAATTTGTGGGTATGTTTAACAAAGTATTAGGATTCAGAACTACTTGGAAAACTTGGTATAGTATTGGAAACCTTGGAATAATTTCCCCTTATTCGTGGTTTTGCTTTCCATGACTTCAGTCACCTGTGGTCAACCATGGTCTGAAAATAGGTGAGTACAGTACAGATATTTTGAGAGAGAGTAAGAGAGACCCCACATTCACGTAATTTTTATTACATCATATTGTTCTATTTTGTTATTATTGTTGTTAGTCTCTTACTATGCCCAATCTATAAATTAAACTTTATCTTAAGTATGTATGTGGAGGGAAAAACGTGGTATAAATAGGGTTCGGTATTATCTGCAGTTTCAGACATCCACTTGGAGGTCTTGGAACATATCCCCCACAGATATGGGGTAGCTACTGTATTAAAATCTTATTTGTCGCACTTAGGTCTTGAACAAATCTCTAACCTCATTCATTGTGGTTTTTTAACTGGTAGGATTGGAGTGTTACAAGGGCTAGTGCAAGAAATTAGAAGTTCTTGTTTAATTAAGTCCTCTGTAACAGTGAAAGGATAAAATCTCAGACCAGAGTAATAAGTTCAGGAGATCTATTTTATAACATGGTGACTGTAGTTGATACCAATGTATTTTTTACTTGCAAATTGCTAAGAGCAGATTTTAAATGTTCTCCCTACACAAAAAAGTATGAGGTAGTAGATAAGTTAATTAACTTGATGTGGCAATTCCACAGTGTATACATATCAAAACATTATATTGTACACCATAAATATATACAATTTTTAGTCAATTAAAATTTTTCTTAAATTTGCAGAAAAAAGATTACTTTGCATGCCCAGTCATTTTTACCACACCACACTACTATGCAAGGTGAGGACTTGCATACGGGCTTTATAGGCTGCTGGAAATATACATGGCCTCCATCTCTGTCATTTTGGCCACTGCATGTGCTTATTGTGCCAGTTCTGGGGTGGCCTATAGCTTAGGTAGGTCAGAGTCTGAGATGTCAATCTTTGAGGACATCTGCTAAAATGTCTTCATTCCATCTTTTAGGATTAAAGGTTTTTCTAACCTGAGCCCTGCCTGATCTTAGCACAGACTTGCTTTGATTTTTTTTTTTTTTTTTGAAGTTCAGCCATTGGACTATTAATCCTAAACTTTCTGTGCTGCCATTGCAGGGCTGAAAGAGCTTTGTATGCATCCAACAAGCCTTTTGGCTTTCATCCTTAGCTCCTCCTTATCCTTCAGTAGAACATCAGTGGCACTTAGCAATTGCCTTCCCATCCCATTATCCTTGTATGTACCTTTTCCTTCAAAGTCTCAAATGCTTGACACATTGCACCTGCTAATGCATTCACTCCCCTTGGTACACACTCCCAATTCACCCCAGTGAAAGCTTTAACAATTGAAAGACCATCTGTGCTAGCAGTGTCTGGGCTCTACCTGCCACCAGTGATGGGCCCTCATGGCCAGCCCAGTGGTATGTGATCCATTTCCCAAACCTCACCTGATTGCCTGTTTTCTAGGACTACTTCCAGCATCATCTGTTGCAGGTTAGAGTCTCTGGAAGTATGAAGTGCAAGACATTTATTAGGGATCAACACTTGTGAAAGAAAGTGAGAGGAAGCAGGATGGTGCTGAGGAAGAACTATGATGTTGGTTCAACAAAGACTTTGGCAACCTAGTAGGAGAATCTGGAGCAAGTATTATTTGTCAGAATTTCCCCAGTTAGGCCAGAATGGCTGTACCTTTATAGCCCCACTTCTTTCCATCATTGGCTTCAGGCTGTCCTTGGAAAGGTATGTCCTGGGAAGCTGCTCATGCGGCTGAGTCTGACCTTGAAGGAACTGAGAGCTGAAGGCTGCTTGCTGACCATGCTCCCAGCAGTTGGACAGCAGGCCCTTCCTTGAAGGAGGATTGGGGTAACATCTCTGTATACCATATCTCTGGGGTTGCATCTCACACCCAGCTCTGCCTCCCATAGCAACACTGACAAAAGTACATTCCAATTGCAAACCAATTGTAGAATACCATAAAACTAGATTAGGGTCTAACAGCATACATCTCATCCTGAGATGGAAAAAAAAGGAATCATTTATTCATATACCTTTCGGGGGGGGGGGAATAACACTCCTTGCTATTTATTACAACATGAATACTCACAAAAAAATAGTCTTTTATATATTCCTCTTTTAAATCGCCTAGAAATTTTTTTGAATGATTTTTTTCCTTTCCAGTATCATTGGAAAAGCAGAGTCATCTAGTAATCCAGTGACTAATAGTACAAAATTGAGCACATCTCACATGATTGTCATGGGTTCCTATTGAAGAGCTGAATCACATATACAAAATCAAACCCCCTAGAAGAATAATGGAAACATGGAAAATGAGGGGAAGTCTCAATGTTAGAGACCCAGCAGGAAGGGAGTTTGGAGGTTGGCCATGATCTGAATTCCTAAGGTGCTGAGATAATACAATGACTTCAGTTCACCAACAAGTGTTTACTTAATGTCTTCAATGTGCCCTCTACTGCTCCATAAATCCTGAGCAGACACTGAGGACCACAGGGACTAAATGACTCTCCCAAGGTCATGTTGCTCGTCTCGGGCAAAACTGGGACTAAAGCCCAGACCTCCTGACTCATAGTACTGTATGGTGCATTTCCTCTCTTCACATTGCTTTCTTTTCAGCACTGAATGATACAATTGGTAGACATACGGATATAAAACAAACAGTAACATCCTTGCTCCTTTTTATGACGCTACTCCAATTTCTAGACCACCACAGCAGATGCAGTTGGTGCATGCTGGCTCTGGGTGTGCTTTCCTCCCACCTGCTACACCTCTTCTCTGCCAGAGCCCACTTTCCCTGTGCTCATAAGAGAACCCCATGTGCCTGGGGATGATCTCTTTTCGAGCCCCCGAGAGCAGCCCTTAGACTGACAGGTATCAGGATATAAAGATTCCCATTCCCTTTGAGGGGACAACTCTGAGATGAGACTTACCCTTTCCCCAAGTCACCTCCTTCCCTCATTTGTCCCCTTCACTTTCCTAGCCCACATCCTAACTCCCCTAATAATTTTTCCTGGGAATACTTTCTAATAAATCATTTTCATATGAATTCTCCTTGTCTTAGGATTCTGCTTCCGGGCAATCCAAATAAAAACCACCAACTCTGAAATAATTATTTAATAATTATAATTAATTATAATAATAGTTACAGCCAGCCTCTTTTGAGTGCCAACTGTATAAATCTGGGCATCAGAGAACTTTGGTTCAAATCCTGGATCCACTAACTGACTCGTTGTTTGACCTAGGACAAACAATGTTATTGAACCTCTTGTGTCTAAGTTTTCCTGTCAATGTCATTGAGCCTCTGGTGTCTAAGTTTCCCTGTAAAACATGGAAAGTAATCCCTCTCTCTTGAGAATAGCGAGTGCTTGTTTTTAGGTGGTGTGTTTTGCGGGCTTGGCAGTCAGTTGGAGAAGAGGCCACTTGGTGCTTTGGCGTGCAGTGAGACTGCAGCTAAATAACTTGCCCAAGTGTCTATCACTGAGACCTGTGACCACAGAGTGAAAAAAATTATTTCCAAACTTTGCTGATCACTGGAGCAAGGGAAATAATATTTTTCTGTCTCCCTCCGTGGGACTAGACCATTAAAGGGTTTTGTAAGCATTTCTTGACAGACTGGTGACCACAGCCAGGTAAGCTCCCAGAGGGGATGGAGCTTTCTAGGAGACACAGGGGGAAGAAGACGACAGTGAAGAAGAGGGAGTGGAACAGCTACAAGCTGGAGCATCAAGCCTGGTGTGTGGAGGGGGAAAGAGGGCCTGGTCCACTGATGTCCTGGGGAGCAGGTGAAGATTCCAGAAAGGGAGAAGGGATGGCCTGGGGACATAAATGGAATAGGTGAAACTGGATGGGGCTCAGCATGGGTGAACACCCACGGAATAGAAGTTTCCCCAAATCACTAACTGGCAGGCAAAGTGGTGAGTAACAGAGACTTATGGCCAAAAAACCCATGGCACGCTCTGTTGACCTAGGGAGACGCTGACCAGGCCAGCTGCAGTGACTTGAAGTCCCACAATTAACGAAGCCATTTGATCTCTAAGGCAAGATTTCTTAACCTGGGGCCCAAGGACCTTGAAATCAAGGAGTCTGTGAACCTGGGGAAAAAGTTATACATTTTTACTATTATTGAACTGAAATTTTACTTATGAATGTAGTCAACAAACCTTAGCACTACTGAAGACTTTGCCACCAATGCAGTTGCTGTGGATATTTCAAAATATTTATGCTCATATTTTGAGATTAAGGAAACTCTGAGACCTGCCTCTAGATCTCGTTTTTTAATGTATTAACGAAGAAAAACATATTTCACACTGTAAAACATATTTTGATAGCAATATTTCAATATAATTGGCTTCCCTTTCAAAAATTTCATGCATTTAAAACCAACATTCTGGAGAGGGATCATGGAAGAAGAAAATGATCGAGCTTTCAAAGGTCACAGATAAAAGCTCATGTGAGTCTAACAGTCTATCAGATGAGCTTAACCAGTGTGGGACCTGAAAGAAAAGGGTATGTCGTGCTAGGGCTAATGTCGGGATCCTGCCCACGTTGCCCATTGCAGAGCTAGGTGACCACGCTAGTTGTCAGGCTCTTTTACCTGCCCAAAATCCTGCTGACTGGGCCAACTGCAAAGCTAGGGCTGGGTCTGGAGCTCACAGACCCCTCAAGCCCGTTCACAGACTGGGTCACAAACCCTTCACATGCCAGGCTGGGTCCCCAGACCCCTCACACGCCAGACTGGATCCCCAGACCCCTCACACGCCAGGCTGGGTCCCCAGACCCCTCACACACAGGTCTATGAGCTAGGTAACCGGCAAACAGGCCCCTGGAAGCCGCAGGTTGGAAAGGCACAGTCGGTTGCTTGTGCGGTGGCAGCCTCCGAGGCAGTAAAACGCCAGCCAAGTCACGGTGCTGCGCAGGCGCACTAACTCCGCCCACACAACCTAGTCACAGCAACTGCTCGGCGGGATTCTGAACATCTGAGGGGCCCTGACCATTTTCCTATATTTTCCCAACAGGGTAAAACAGAAAAGGTGAATTTTGATGAGGGTAAGAGAAGGTAAAGATCTGGTGCAGAGTTCAGAGATGGATGTTGGCACCACATCAGGGACATCTTCCATACCCTGGAAGGACATGCTTCAAAAAGAGAAAGGCAGAGGATCTGTTACCAAAACACAACAGACAACAACCTTCTTCCTGCAGAGTGATTGTGGATGAGGGCTGAGTCAGACAAAACCTGGATATTTGTTAAAACTACAGATCCCCAGGCCGTTGGGTGAGCGTGGGAATCTGTATTTTTAACAAGCACCCCAGGTAATTTGAGGATAAAGCATAAGTAGCAGGGGTCTTGCCTAAATAAGAATATTGGGATAGAAGAAAATGCTGTAGCTTCCCAGGTAACAACTCAGCTGTCTTTGACATTCTAATTTGTACCATAATTCCTGAGAAATGGAAATTGCAATCCCTGCTGAGTTACAATCCAGCCCCCTACTGGGTCAGGTGGACCTTCCATCCCCAGGAATTTTAATTCCTGTGTCATTCATGGACATCTGGTGCCATATTTCTCAAAGCCTCAGGTTGTGTTTTCTTTTGACTACATGAATCTTTTTAAGTAGGTCTGAGTTCTAACTTCCGTCCCCATTTTAGAAAGAGTAAGATATTTACTTATTAACTAATACTTATTCTGTAAATCACAACATTTTAACCTTAGTGTAATTGAATGCAGTGTGTTTTTTAGAAGTTCTGAGGAGTAAATCCACAGTATGCTCTAAAGGGAGATTTAAATTGCTAATTTCCCAGCACTGGAATGTGAGGAAGGATCGTCACAGATTTAGCCTGAGAGCCACATATTTAACATTCCTATGTAATAATTGGCTCTTAAATTGCATTGTGGTTTGAGAAACAGCAAGAACAAATTCAGCATTAGGGGGAAAACTTTGTTGTTTATTTTAAAAAGAATGAGAATTTAGGAAGAGCCTTTGCCAACCAGGAAAAAGAGCTTTCTCTTTAGTCCCCCTCATGATTTTGTAGCATTGATCACATTGAAAAGAACTTCTTTCCTAATGCCGTCTGGGTTCTGCATTTTGGTGCCCAGAACAAGGCAGTGAAGGAATGCTTAAGAGATGTATGTAATAGAAATGTAAAGAACAAGCATATCATCAGACAATAGATGTAATTTGGAACAAAGACAGTTTTATTTGCCTAAGGCTTAGAAAGTGCCAGGGGATTCTGGGAGGAACTGGTTGGTGCCTCCTTCCCCAAACCACAAGAAAGAGAAGCTCATTTCCTTTCAGGTGAACAAGATGTGGTATTTTGGCTGCTAGCAAAACATCATTGTGACATTTCAATGTCTTAATTAGTGATAATTCAGCCAATCTTTATTGGGCACCTTCCATGTATCCCAGGGTCTAGGCTCTGGCCATTATGTACTGCAGCTCATTGACTCCTCACAATAACTCTATTAGGTAGGTTTTATCATCCACATATTACAGAATGGGCTTTTACAATGGCTAGTACAGAGCAAGCACCCAATAAATGGTAGCTATCATTATTACTTTTATGAGTAACTTAATACTAAGTGATAGGAAAATTTCAGATTTTGACATGGTGTAAAGCTACACGACGATGCCAGTTGTCGGGTAGAGGCAATAACTACACTAAAGCCAAAATGTTTCATTATTTTAGTTATTTTCCATTTGTATTGTCAGGGCTGGGGTTTAGACCCTTCGAACCCATTGTACAGACTGGGTCACAAGCCCCTCACATGCCAGGCTGGGTCATAGACCCCACACACGCAGGTCCACACTAGGTAATTGGGAAAGATCCCGGGAGCCACTGGCAAATTACATGAGCTCAGTCCCCAGCAGCTTACAGCAGCCTCCAGCAACAGCGGCAAAACAGCCTCTTGGAGGGTCCCAGTAGCACTGACAGCAAAAGCGTTCAGCAGCAGCAGCAGCCTCCCTGTGGCCCCCTGGGAGCATCCCGGGGGCGGGGGGTGCCGTTGATCAGAGCCGCTGCCTTTTACACTTAAGTCCATAACCCAGGACGCCTGGGTGCACATGCACAATTACATTAGACAACCAAGGAACACCTGGGTGCATGTGCATATTTACATCAAATGCTCAGCAAGATTCTGAACATCTGAGGGGCCCTGACCATTTTCCTATATTTTCCCAAAACATGGGCTTTGGAAAGCAGGTTCAGTTTTAGTAGATGTAGGTAGGAAGGAGGGAAAGAGCCATCTAAACCCACGGCTGGCAGAAGGAAGCTCTAAGAAATGTGCGGTGATTAAGACTAAACTAGCTCATCTGAACTGAAAAGTTTGTATACAAGCATATTTGGAGTTATGTCCTACAAGACAACTTTGGGTCTCATTTTGGAGGCTTGCTAGGCCAGGGAGTTTGAACATGATTTTAAAGGCAGTGGGAACTCATGTTAAGGATTCTGAGTGGGGAGCTATTGTAGATTATGCAGTAAGGACTGGAGTGGGGAACAAGGAGAGGAATGCATTTTAGAGATACTGCAATATTGCAGGGTTAGAGTGATAAAGTCAGAGCCAGGAGCAGGATAGAGACAGTAAGAACAGAAAGGAAGGGGTATGTGCGAGAGAAATCACAAAAGAAGACTTGTTAGGACTTGGAGCCCATGAAAATTATGAAGATAGAGAAATCAGAGAGGATCTCAAGGTCCTAATATTGAAAGGATTGCAGTACAGTTTCCAGAAGAGGCTGGTTTTTAGATATAAATTGGTAGGTATGACTTTGAACACCACATTGCTTTTTGATTAGAGTGGATCATCTCAGTGAAACTGTCCACCGAGCAATTGCAAATGTGGGATGGGTAAAGTTTCAACTCTAGCTCAACAGAAGAATCGAGAATTCGTGCTTCTTTTCAATGCATGAATTTACTCACTGTTCTTGAGTAGAGGAAGGAAGCCACGGAAGCAGAAAGAGGAGAGGTTTGATATGTAGGAAGAGAAGCTACATAATAAGTAATGTCACATAAGCCAAGAGAGAAGACAGAGTCAAGCCAGGAGATGGGGACAGGTCACAAAGGAAGAGGACAGCTGTGGCCACAAGACATCTATAGGGGCCACTCACCTTCTCCTGACCTTCCTGCTTCTGAATGGCATTTAAGAAGGTTCTGCTATGATGTATTTTTACACCGCCACATTAATTCTGATGTCAAATATGTGTGTTCCCCCCCTCCCCCACAAACCAATTCTCTGACTCTCCAGACACCAAGTGGGTGTCGTACAGTTTAATCTAACACTAAATACCTGGAGTTAGTGCAGACCCCACAGGTTAAGGGCTCAGTCTAACAGCTGCCCCCACTTTAGATTCCAGTCGAAAGTCTGGGCTATTTGTATTTCTAACTAACCAGTTATGAAGTCAGGAGGGTTCCCACAACTCCCTTTTTGGGTTCAATAATTTGCTAGAACTGCTCACAAAACTCAGGCACTTTACTTATTACTGGTTTATCATAAAGGATATTATAAAGGATACAAATAAAAGCCAGATAAAGAAGTAGATAAGATGAGGTCAGGAAGGACCCTGAGTGTGAAAGCTTCTCTTCCTGTGGAGTGTCATCCTCTCAGCACATGGATACATTGACCATACCGGAAACCCTCCGAACCCCCAAACACTTCATTTAGGGTTTTCATGGAGGTTCCATTACATAGTGCAATTGATTACATTGCTGGCCACTGGTGATCAACTCAGTCTCCATGCCGTCTTTCCTCCCCATACGGTCTGAAAGTTTCAACCTTCTAACCTTCTGCCTTAGTCCTCCTGAAGTTATCTAGGGGCCACCAGTCATCTCATTAGCATAAACTTGGGTATGATTTAAATGGTCTTATTATGAAATAATAAAAGATGCTCCTCTCAACCCTATCAGTCAGGAAATTACAAGGGTTTTAGGAGCTCTGTGCCAGGAACTGGGGATGAAGACTAAATATGTATTCCTGATTATATCACAGGAGGTGAAAGGGGCTTAGGAGAAAGTGAGTAGCTCTGGGGAGTAAAGAGTGTAGATCTTGCATGGATATTTTTATTCACAACCCCACAAATAAATCCTTTTGTTATTTTTGGTTTTTTGGCAGCTGGCTGTAGGGAAAGTATAGGAAAATGGCCACGGTCCCTCAGATGCTCAGATTCTTGCCGAGCATTTGATGTAAATATGCACGTGCACCCGGGTGTTCCTTGGTTATTGTTTAATATAATCACGCATGTGCACCCAGGTATCCTGGGTTATGACTTAAATATAAAGGAGGAGTGGTTCGGATACACACTGCCCCCAGGATGCCCCCAGGGGGGCCATGGGGAGGCTGCTACTGCTGCTGGAGGCTGTTGTTGCCAGTGCGCCTGGGATGCCTTGAGAGGCCACTACAGCTGCTACTGCTACTGCTGAGGACCGAGCTCATGTTGTCTGCCAATGGCTCCTGGGATCTTTCCCAATTATCTAGCATGGACCTGCCGTGTGAGGGGTCTGGTGACCCAGCTTGGCATGTGAGGAGTCTGGTGACCCAGTCTGTACAATGGGTTTGAAGGGCCTGAGCCCTAGCCCTGACAATACAAGTAGAAACAGTATAACTAATGAAACATTTTGGCTTTAGTTATTGTATTAGTTCTTTTGTGTTGCTTATAACAAAATACATGGAACTGGGTATTTTATAAAGAAAAACAAAATTTATTGCTTACAGTTTCTGAGGCTGGGAAACAGTCCATCTGGTGGGGGCAACAGTGACCCAGGTGTCAGTCTCACATTGCAAGATGGTGGAAGCAGAGAGAGACAGACTCTCCTCTTCTTTTAAAGTCCTCAGAACCACATACCTGACCATCATTTTTAATCCACTCACTACTGCTTGGTCCTATAACCCAATCACCTCTTCAAGGCCCCACCTTACAATTACCATCATAGGATTTCCCACCCTCTTAACAGTCACAGTGGGAGCTAAGTTTCCAATACATAACACTTGGGAAACACAATTCAAGCTTCAGCAAGTTTTGGGGGGACATAATTCAATCCACTACAGTATGACTTCCCCAGTTCGACAACTGGCATAGTCATGTAGCTGTACGGTTTGAAGGGTCTGTGGGCTCTAACCCTTAGCCCGGACAATACAAATGGAAAACCTAGTGTAACTAAAATAATGAAATGTTTTGGCTTTAGTTATGAATTGCTTTAACGATACAATTGGTGTAGGCACTTAGCTTTTGCTGTAACCCGACAATTGGCTACGTTGGCAGGATTCTGACAAAGTCACTTAACTCTACACTGGCCAGAACAGGCATCCGTACCATTGACCTTGGTGTTATAACACCATGCTCTAACGAACTAAGCTAACCAGCCAGCCCCCCACAAATCTTAAATCATGGTCAGTAGCACCATCTTTGAAGATGGTAATTCTATCATTTCATTTTTCACATTATTGTCAACTTCTCAAACCAACATTTACTGAGCCTCAATTAGGATGCTTTTGATATAAATACAGAAACAGTCTCAAACTGTGTTAACAATGAATTGGAAGTCCTGAGGCAGAGCAGACTTTGCAGTTGATCGATTGGCAGCTCAACAAAGTAATTAATGACCCAGGTTTTTTCCATTTCTCCTCTCTGCTATCCCCAGGGGAACAAGGAGTTAGCAAGATGGCTGCAGCGGTTGAAGCTCATAACAGAAGCATGACGATCTGGAGGGAAAGAGAGAACACCTCCTCCTGCAGTTCTCTCCTAGGACGAGGAAACTTTACAGAAGCCTCCCCGAAGACTTGCCTTCATGCCTCATTGTCCAAAATTGAGTCACATGCAAGTATACCTGAAGCAGTCATTGGCAAGGGAAATGGCATTGCCTTCAGACGTCAGAAGGATTCCTGACAGTTTCCTCTGAAATACTTGGCTGTACAGATGGGTCCCTGAAGAAAGCTGGGATTCTGCTAGGAAGTACGTTCATTATCAATTTCTAGGACTACAAAAAATGCTTACTTAGGATCCCTATCTGAAAGGGCCTTTTAATCTAGTTATTGGTAGGCACACTAAAAAATAACAGAGTTTTTAGTGTGGTGCTGGACACACGTTAAGCACCTAAGAATATTTGTTGGATGAGTGAATACGTACTAGTGCACCTTAGACGCTAAATGAATAGCATAGCCATGCCACAGAGGTTCAGAAGAATGACTGCTCAGCGAGGAGTACAATGATTTATCAAATTTAGTGAGGGCCTGTTAAAATGCAGATACCTAGGCCACAGCCTCCAAAATTTGGATTCAGTGTTTCTCACAGGCCCCAGTTATCTTCATTTTTAACAAGAATTCCAGGGGTTTCCAGTACAAGCTCTGCTGGTGTTAGGGAAAGTGGCGGTAGAGGTATGGTTGGGGTAGGTAGATTTAGTACCCTTCCCCCACCCCCCACTTAAATCATTTAGGGAATCATCAAATTGGAGAACTAGAGGTTACCTTCTGTTATTTGTAAAGTGGTTTATAGGATCCACAAAACATTTGTTTCATAGTTCTTATCAAAGAACCATATGTACAAAGGATTGTGCAATTTTTCCCTTCTGGGCCTAAAGCTATTGACTGAAGAGGAAAAGGTGAATTTACATCTCAAATTCATCCGAACCCATGACCTTGGTGTTATAAGGCTGCGCTCTAAGCAACTGAGCTAACTGGCCAGAGCCATAATCATAATACATAGCAATTGTAATTTAAAGCACTCTCACTTCCATTATCTCACGCCTCAAAATTTATGAAGTGCTAATATTAATTTTTATTAATTTTATTAATAAAAACAGGCTAGAAACCTGATATTTTCTCAGGACCATACAGCTTAGTAAATTGTGGAACCAGGGGGGAAAATTTTTTTTTTAAATTTTGCAGTGATGGATTTGGTGGTGTCACATAAGCTGAATTTAATTTCATGGGATTTTTTAAAATTTATAAGTTTATCTCATATGCTTTTATGCAGTATTAGCTATATCTAGATGCTTTGCAAGTAAACTGATATTTTTAGGGTGTTATTAATGTAGGGATTGTTTTAGTGCAATCTGGGTGTTCAGTGATGATAATTTACTTTTTAAAAGTTAAGTTAAAAGTGTGGGTGTATCTCTCTGTTCAAATAGAAAATAGGTGTGATTGTTCATGCAGTTCTTAGACTGCTTGTGTTGTTTCTGCAGTAGTTCTTTTCCTGGAAGCTCAGGCCTCTGCTCCAGCCTCTGAGGCCCACCTTTCGGGAGCAGAGATGCAAGGCCCTCTAGCTCACCATGCTGAGATTCAAGACTATCACCCTTGTGCCCAACTGACCAGGTGCCTCTGTTCTGGTAAGTTGGATACTGCCTTTTTGAGACTCAATTCTCTTCCTCGTATCCCAGTTCTATTCATAAAAATTATAATGATTATTACGGCTAGCGTTCTGTGTATGTTATTTCATTTAATCCTGCTAATAAGCTCATGGGGTGGAGGGTTACTGGTGAGAACACTGAGATTCATACACATTATCATGTGGCAGAGCCGGCCCCACCTCACTCATGGCATCGAGTACCTGCCTCTCCCTGTGCCTCTAAGACAGTGATTTTCTCCCTTTTATTGAGCCCACCTGTCCTTCTTTTTTTTTTTTTTGTCTTTTTCGTGACCAGTACTCAGCCAGTGGGCGCACCGGCCATCCCTATGTAGGATCCGAACCCGAGACGGAGCGTCGCTGCACTCCCAGCGCCGCACCCTTCCGAGTGCGCCACGTGGTTGGCCCCCACCTGTCCTTCTGATAATGATAAAACTCTTCTGCCCCTTGCCTCCCAGAGAATCAGTTATGCCAAGAATATTTTGTCGGGTGTTAATTTCTACAATTTGTGTTAAACACATTGTGTCTACCTCCCACCCCCAAAGTGATATTATAATATTAATTTTACTTTTCTAAGTCCATCCGCACCCTGTTTGAGCATCCTTACTCTAGAATCCAGGTCCTGCATCCTGTGTGCCTTTTGCTGCTGTTCAGGACTAGAATCCTACTGCTCAACTCCAGGCCAGGAACCAGGGGCCTTCCAAGAGCTCATGGACCTCCCTCCAGGTCTGCCAGAACTGCCCATCACTGTGGTAGGCAGACATGACATACTTGGAGTTGCAGTCCTCCTCGTGCCCTCACAGCCACATGACCACAATACTTGAGGTCTGTTCCAGCATCCTCTGGACACCAGGCTTTATTAGTTGTTCTAGACTTCTCCCATGCCTTGCAGTTAGTTCTCACCTGTCCAACTCCTGAAACTCTCCACTTTTCTCTCATCTTCACTCCAACCAATGATTGCTTTACTCCATGGACCTGTGTAGCATGTTCTATTCCCCTTCAATTAATAAGCAAAGGTGATTGATATAACCACATTCTATACAGAAATCAGCCTGACCTGTGGGCTCAAATTCACTCTACACAATTGTTAAAATAAATTATTAGTCCATTGTAGTTCAGTTCAATATGTATTTATCTAACAGGAACTTGCTCCGTGCCTTCAAGGAACTTACAGTCATGTGGGGAGTTAGTGGTGGTGGGGGGCGGGGGCGATCGCCAAAAACTGTGAAGGGTTTTGGATTTTACCTTGCTTGCAATCTAACAAGTTAGTCTACCATATTTTAGTGCATGCTGGTATAAGACAGGAGTCTCCTGGGACAGAGAGAAAGGACTTTATTACTCATGGTATTGTAAGCAACATGACTGTAATTATATATGTCAGTTTCCTTCGCCTCTGAAGCCCTCAGTGTTGATGTGGATGAACCCAGTTGGATGTTCAGACACACAGAGGGCTCCATGACAGAAGAGCAACCCTGAGCTTAGGGAACCTGACTCTTTCAGATTGGATGTTATAAAAGCTTACCTAGACAAATGTACCATACTAATGTAAGATGTTAATGATAGTGGAAACTGAGTATAGTGTATATGAGAACTCTCTGCTATCTTCACAACTTTTCTGTAAATCTAAAACTATTCTCAAATATTTGTTTAAAAAACAACTTTTCTGCCCTTTGTTGTGGGGGAGATACTATCTCTGTCTTCCAACACTGTTATGCAAACATCCTTGAAAAGAGAGTCCAGAACAAAAGCAGAAATGCAAGAAACCCATGGAATATTGTCTCCCAATAATTTCCACCCCTCGTTTATACACTGTCTTGGCTACTGGTGAATTTTGCCATAAATATACCACTCCATTGGCCACTATGATTAACCTGACAGAGGCTGGGACTAAATCTGTTTAATTTGTCACATACAGCATCTTATTAAGACTTCTGTCAAAGTAAACTAAGCAGCAGGAGGAGGCCACCCTCAAATATGCCTTCCAGGGTCTCAGGATCAACCTGTTGAACAAATCCCATAAACCACTGGGGTCTAACTTAAGTCAGGGGGCTCTCTCCTTAAGTTTCTGTATTGACCTTTCCCCCTTGGCCCAAATCTTAATGTAGGCACAACAGGATGTGTTAGCATTTGTACCGATTCCTCTGCTTTGGTCCATAAGGAAGAAGTTTAAAGAAGCTCCATCACCAGTAACACACCTGTCCTAACCTGAATGCCTTCCAGGGTCAAGTTGGTATTATCGACCACTTCAACTAAAGTCAGGGACAAATTTTATAGTGCTTTTTCTAACTGGATGACTTCCATTGTGGCAATAACTGGCCACCAATTGTGAATAAATAATGAATCCCTTATCCCTTTGGGGAGTTCCTCCAGGTAATCAAAGGAAGCTTCATTTTGGAGAAATCTCCATAATGTGATACTAATGATATATACGTGAAGGTCTCTTATCATCACTCCTAAGGTACAAGTCGCCGTGTTTTGGGGAGAGAGTCAAGATAATGCCTGGCTTTCATACAGTCCTGGGGTACACATGGCAGTCCTGGAAAGAAAGTGTTGTTAGGGCTGGCCAGTTAGTTCAATTGGTTAGAGCACAGTCTTGTAACACTAAGGTCAAGGATTCAGATGCCTGTACCGGCCAGGTGCCAAGAAAAAAATGTTTGCAACTGTTGCCCCCCCCTCCCCACCATGGGATCTACATTGTTCAGGGAGCACAGATCAACAGTGCCAACAACATGGCCTCCCAACCAGCTGTTAAATCTTAGAGTTCTCAGATCACTTTGAATAATTGAGTTTAGTTCTTTTTTTATGAAAGAACTGTTTAGTGGCAGTCATCTCAAATTCTGTTTGTCCTTGCCACCAGCCTGGTGACATTTATCCACCCTATGGAATGACTAAGCAATGGCTAGGCTGGGGAAGACATCCAGAGGTGCTGGCAGGTGTTTTGTGTGGGAGGTGCAGGACCTGGGGCCATTTCCTCCTGCTTCAGATAGGCTTCTCGGTAAGGTTAAAGGGAATGATGATCAAACCCTGGTTACGGCCACCTGGGGAGAGATGGCAGACCCAGCAGCGAGTTACATTTAAGGTGCTTGCAACAGTTTAGGAGAATCACACTCCTGAGATGTTTCCTTCCTGAGGAAGGCTCTAGGGATGATTCTGAAAGACAAATCTAAGGTCCTGCCCTCCCTGCCCACGTCTGCTGAGGGCTAAGGTGTTACTTCTGCAGGTGCTGGGTGGTTCTCCCTCCATCACAACATCAGTGTGTCCCATTCTGCTAACTATTACTTCACTTTTTTTCTAATCATTTCCTACTGTCATCCAGACCTTTAACCTGGAAGTCATGAGAGAGAGAGAAGGACATTTTTATAAACTTACAGCAACTTATTATGTCCCCACCACTTTGACCCACCTGGGCCACTGTCGGGGGACTTGCGAGCAGTGTACTCCACCAAGTGGTCATTATCCTTATGATCTCTGTAACCATAGTTGGATTGGGGGGTGGAGTGGGACCTTCTGCCTACCCAAGACAAATATCAGTACTAGTCATTAGAAAGGCCAGACCTGAGGCTGGTTGCTAGAATGATGAGGAGAGTTAGTAACAACCATGGCCCCGTTAGGAGTCTTGGAGACTACATGGCCTGCAACCACCTCCCCAGTGCCTCCTCATTAACTGGCAGCAGAACGGAGGGCCATTTATTGCTCAGCAGACCATGCAATTTAGCCTACAGCTGACTCCCAGAGAACCATACAATCTGGCTTACTATCAATTCTCATGGACTTCCCTCAAATTCCATTAATTGGCCTGTGAGGTTCTTGTTGTTTCTCTTCCACAACACTATGTCTCTAATGTATCTCATTCTTGTCATCAACACTGTCAAGAACTTTGGTCTGAGATTTCACCCTACAAGTTAGCCTGGCCTATCACAGTTTCATGGGTGCTGGTAGCAGAGACCAGACCCTGGTTGGAGACAAAAGACTTATGTATAGCGTGGCAAGCAGCATCAGTCCCCCTTGCCTCCCCTTCCCACAAAGGGGACATGGATGGGCCCAGTTGGATGCCTGGACACACAGTTTCATTACAGAAGAGGAACCCTGACCTTAGGGCACCCAAGTCTTTTATACTGTATAGTAGGTGTGGCTGTCCATTGCTCCAGAGGGAGACATTGTCCCTATCTTCCAATGCTGTTTGCTGTACAAACATCCTTGAAAAGATAATCTGGAACAAAGGCAGTCAATGCCTCTACTCACAAGACAGGCAAAAATGTGAGAGATCCACGAAGAATTGTTTCTCAACAACAGTCACATAAATAAAGACATTCAACAAAATAAGAAGGGCCAAAAAGTACTCAAAGGGCATTTAAAATGAGTGTTCAAAGGGCATTTAAAATGAGTGTTCAAAGGGCATTTAAAATGAGTGTTCAGGGCTGGCCGTTTATCTTGCTGGCTAGAGTGTGGGGTTATAAGACCAAGGTCAAGGGTTCAGATCCCTGTACCAGCCAGCTGCCAAAAAAATAAATAAAGTTCAGCTACTTTAATTGTATCAATAGAGGGAGATTTAGGGGAATTTTGCCTATTTCTCTTCCTTTTATTTTTTGAAGGGTGTAACTCAGATTGATAATGACCTGAAATCTTAGGCATATGCATACAGTAACCTGAAAGGAAATCTTCAGAATCTGAAGTCAAAGAATGAGTAAGTAATAATATCAATATATGTGAATATTAAGAATTGGAGAAGCACACTAGTATGCACTGAATGAGATACCATTGGGGTTTAGTAAGTTACAGTTTATGCTGTTTCTATAATCAAAATGGTGTGGTTTTTTTATTTCATGGAGAAAAATTCATTAAGCTTATTGAAATAGTCGCATAAATAAAGACTTCCAACAAAATAGTAAGGGCCGAGAAGCACTCAAAGGGCATTTAAAATGTGTGTTCCTTATTCTGTTGATAATTTTTTTGCCACATGTCCCCCATTCAATAAATCAATTGCCTCAATTGCCCTGTGTTTTATTAACTATCTTGAAAGATGTATGTTTGTAAATTCAGGAATTAGATGTAACAATAAATAGGGGACTGAAGAGATGACATTCGTAATTATTAAATACATCCCTTTTTTTTCCCTAAATGGATTGGTACACAATGACTACCAAATACCAACTTTCTGGGCTGTCACTTTTAGTCTATTAGTGTAAATAGGATGAAAATTAAATAGAGTTAGTCCATGGGCAACCACTTCTTAGTCCAGAACAGTGGTTCAAAATCTTTTCCACTGTGTCATTTAAGGCTGGATTGAGCAAATTAGAAAGTAGTAATAAAGGGAACAAAATCCTGAAATAAAAGTGGGAGGGCAGAACTGCTCTAAAAAAATATTTTATTTTCCCATTTTTATAAATATTTCCTGCTCCTAAGATTTCATATCATCTCTAGGGAGATACTGACAAAGATGATTTCTAATAGTTCAGGGGCAGAGAACAGAAGAAAGGGACTGACAAGTGTAATCAGTCAGATAACACCCCTTCCCCTCCCTCAGTCATAAAATTGAAATCTGACCTTTCATTTGCTTTATAAATCTGTTCAACTACCTCAAGTTGTTTTGTGTGTGTGTGTGTGTGTGTATTTTGGCGGCTGGCCAGTATGGGGTTCTGAACCCTTGATCTTGGTGTTATCAGCATGAGGCTCTCCCAAGTGAGCACCGGCCAGCCCTCAACTACATCCTATTGAATATTTACCATATACAACTCATATTCAAGATTCTGAGTAAAAGGTAGTTTTGGTAAGGCTGATAAAATGTAATGTAAGTTAAATTAGCTAAATGCCATGAGTACCATGAAAATTCAGAGTGTAAAAGGAGTATGTCTAATAAACAGTGAGAGACAGGTTTTATACTACAGAGGACATGGGTCCATGTTAAGAACATGGACATGTAAAGAGCCAGAAAGCCTGGGTTCAGAATTCACATCTGCCACTTACTAACTTACTGAGCCCATGGCACAGGTTGCATATGTGCATGCACATGAATAGAAATATTCTTGAGAGATATACCCAGATGATTTTCCCTGAGTGATAGAATAATGGGGAATAACGGGCAATGTTTATTTTCTTCTTTTGCTAGTCTGTGTTTTCCAGTTATTAACAATTACAGGGTAACAGGAATAAATGTTTAAAAACATGTCTGTAAAAGCTGTTATTAAATACTTGGCATTTATTGACATAAAATTTTTCTGTTTCTATTCTTCTCAAGCAAGGGCCATGATATGTAGAAATTTATGACTGTAAGTCAGGAATTCACTACGAGGCTGGCATATAGGAGCCAATCTCTTAGCTAGTTGGTGAGCATAGGTGACATCTCAAAGTGTCAATGTAACTATAATTTTTTTTAATTGAAACATAATTGTACATATCTGTGGGGCAGAGCATTGAATATCAATACCTGAGTGCAATATGTGATGCTTAAATCAGGATAATTAGCATATTCAGCATTATACGATGTAATCATTTTTTGTGGCCCTTTAACAATTTCTTGCTAATCCGCCTTTCCCACCTCTGGTGGCCTCAGTTCTGTTCTCTCCTTTTGAAAGTTCAGTGAATTATTGTGATTGTTTCTTTCTTTCTCTTTCTTTCTTTCTTTTTTTTTTTCTTTCTTTCTTTCTTTTTCTCCCACTTATGAGTGGGGACATGCAATATTTCTCTTTCTGTACTTGGCTTATTTCACTCAACATAATTTTCTCTAAGTTCATCCAGTTGCTGAAAATGGCATTATATCATTCTTTTTTTTTATGGCAGAGTAGTATTTCCATTATGTATATATACCACATTTTCCTTATCCAGTTGTCTGTTGATGAACATTTAGGTTGGTTCCAACTCTTGGCTATTGTAAATAGAGCTGCAGTAAACAAGGGAATGCAGGTATCCCTTCAACATGATTTCCATTCCTTTGGGTATATACTCCCAGTGGAATTGCTGCTTCGTATGGTGGTTCTCTCTGTAGTCATTTGAAGAAACTCCATACTGTTTCCATAATGGCTGCACCAATTTACAGTCCCACCAGTAGTATAGGAGGGTTTCCCTTTCTCTGAATCCTCACCAGCATTTGTTATTGTCCAACTTTTTTACAACAGCCAGTCTAACTGGGGTGAGATGATAGCTCAATGTGGTTTTAATTTGCATTTCACTGATGCTTAGTAATTTTGAACATTTTTTCATGTGTCTGTTGGCCATTTGTATATCTTCCTTTCAGAAATGCCTATTTGGCTCATTTGCCCACTTTTTAAAAATTGGGTTGTTTTCTTTTTTTTTTTTACTGTTAAGTTGTTTGAGTTCCTTGTAAATACCTCTGGGTATTTATCCTTTGTCAAATGCACAGTTTACAAATATTTTCTCCCACTCTGTATGTTGTTTTTTTGCTCTGTTAATTGTTTCTTTCACTGTGCATAGTGATGTTGGGCATTTTTGCATGTGAATGTGACTATAATTTATTACATGATTCCATTTTATTCTCAATAATAAAGGTCTATTGTTCTCTTAATTTTACAGATACCAACTGAGGGTATTATATACCACGTTGGTAATCACAGACTTGGGAATCTGTGAATATCATGGTTCTAGTACCAGGCTTGGATCAGCTAATTCTATTTAGGGGCTGTGCTATGCACTGTAGGATGTTTAGCAGCATCCCTGCCTTCTGCCCACTTGATACCCTCCCTCCAGGTTGTGACAACCTGTTTTAGTCTGTTTTGTGCTACATTTTTAAATTTTTTTAAAGATGACTGGTAAGGGGATCTTAACCTTTGACTTGGTGTTGTAAGCACCACACTCTCTGAAGTGAGCTAACCGGCCACCCCTATATAGGGATCCGAACCCACGGCTTTGGTGTTATCAGCACCTCACTCTACCAAGTGAGCCACGGGCCAGCCCTGTTTTGTGCTACTTTAACAGAATACCACAGACTGGATAATTTATAAACAATAAAAGTTTATTTGTTTCATGGTTCTGGAGGCTGGGAAGTCCAAGTTAGAAGGGCCACAGCCTCTTTATAATCAGGATTAATTCAGTCACGAGGGTACAGCCCTCATGACCTAAACACCTTTCATTAGGCCCCACCTTCCAACATTGTTACATTGAGGATTAAGTTTTCATTACATGCTTTTTGGGGGACAAGTCAAACCATAACACAACCAACAATGTCTCCAGACATCACCACATATTCTCTGGTTGAGAACCACTGGTCTAATATATTCTATTCATTAACCCTGAGCATTAAACTCTAAAAATTCAAGATATAAACCTCACACCATTTTCAGCACTTCACTGTAACAGGGGCTTAGTTCTTCAACTAAATCTTTAATAAGAATTGTTGATGAAATAAATAATGATGAAATGAATATATTTTGCATAAGTATCATCCTATCTTTTGAATTATTTCCACTCTAATGAGGAATGAACATTTTTAAGACTTCTTGTCCATACTGTCAAATTGCTTATCATAAAAATTATACCAATTTACATTTCCACTAGCAGTGTAAGAGAGTTTATCTTACCACGCCCTCACTGGCATCAGCTATTATATGTATGCTTCTATCTTTGTTATTATAAGTTCTTATTTATACTTATTTTAAAATTTTATTTATTTATATTTATACATATTTATGTTGTTTTATATATATTTTTGAGCACTAGTAATAGTGAACATTTCCTCCATATATTTCAGCCAGTGGTATTTCTTCTTTTCTCAGTTGTTTGTGATTTTTGCTCATTTGTCTGTCAGAGTCTTAGTATTCTTATCAGTTTGCTGAGCTCTTTATATAATGTAACCTAGATATCCTTAATTTCTACCAAAAAAAATAGTCACATGAAGCATTTAAGCTTAGGCTTTATTAAAGGTTAGGGCAGGTGGCAAAGGATTTACATTACAGCAACTGAAGAAATCTCAAATGGAGTTCTAAACAACCTTCTTTGCAGAAGTCCTTTGTCACATAATGCTTTCATCTTTCTCTTCTCTTTTTCCTTAACATCCCTATGGCTTCTTCTCACCTTTCCACCCCCCAATTTCTGTTCCAATGGAGACTAATTTAGTTGTCTCTTTGGTTTCTTTGTCTCCATTTACCCAAGCTCTGTTTACCTTCCACTCTACTGGTTTATCAAGGTATTTTCTCAAGCAAGGATACTTCCTTTCCTAAAGGGAATACCAGTACCAACTTTCAAGATATCTTTATATTATACTGGAGTGAAAGAGCATTGTAAATCCTATTGTATTATTTGTTTCAAACACTTTCCCCATTTTGTTTAATTTAAAAACGTTATGCTGGTGTGATTCTGTGCTATGTGGTGGGTTATCTGGAACACAGTCATTTTATCTCTGTCCTCCTTCTCTCCCACCTGTGTATAAAAGAGTTGATGAACATGGACATAAGCCTCCTGAGACCTCAGAACTACCTTTCCAGTTGGGAACTAAAGGCCAACAAAGATTATCACTTTAAGGTGGGTAATGATGAAAATGAGCACAAGTTATCTTTAAGAACAGTCAGTTTAGGGGCTTGGTGTAAAGAATGAATTGCACATTGTTGAAGCAGAGGCAATGAATTATGAAGGCAGTCCAATTAAATTTGAAAATGCCTGTACATCCAGTGGTTTCACTGGGGGGCTTTGAAATAACACCACTTCTGGTATTATAATTCAAGTGTCGATCAGGGCCTATACAGATTAGTGGACAGCACTTAGTAGCTGTGGAGGAAGATGCAGAGTCAGAAGATGAAGAGGAAGAAGGTACGAAACTTGTAAGTATACCTGGAAAGCAATCTGCTCCTGGAAGTGGTAGTGTTTTCCATAGAAGAGAGTAAAACTTGCTGCTGATGAAGATGATGATGATGATTTTGATGAGGAGAAAACTGAAGAAAAAGCCCCAGTGAAGAAATCCAAATGAGATACTCCAGCCAAAAAATGCACAAAAATCAAACCAGAATGTTAAAAACTCAAAACTATCAACACCAACATCAAAAGGTCAAGAATCCTTCAAAAAGCAGGGAAGAACTCCCAAAACACCAAAAGGACCTAGTTCTGTAAAAGACATTAAAGCAAAGATGCAAGCAAGTATAGAAAAAGTTGGTTCTTTTCCCAAAATGGAAGCCAAGTTCATCAATTGTTTGAAGAATTGCTTCTGGATGACTGACCAGGAGTCTATTCTGGCAGTGGAAGAAGTCTCTTTAAGAAACTAGTTTAAATAGTATGTTAAAATTTTCTGCCTTATTTCATTTCTGTAACAGTTTATATTGGACTGTCCTTTTTACAATGCAGAGTGAGAGCTTTCCCCACTGTGTTTGGTAAGTGTTGTTCAGGTTTCATTGCCAAGAATGTACTGTCCAAAATGCCAGTTTAGTTTTTATAAATGCAACTCTACCCTTTGCTTAGTTTTAAGAATGTATGGAATGTTATAACAGTACATAGTAGTAGCAGTGGTCAGACAAATGGAAATGGTAGGGAGACAAAAATATACAAGTAAAATAAACTCAGTATTTTAGTAAAGTTAAATTAAAACATAAATTTTATTTTTTCCCTTGAAAAAGTTATAAGGAAAAAAAAATCTTTATTCCTCTTATGAGTGTTTTAAGCTTAGAAGGTGCTTCCAGTTGGGTAGTATTTAGACAGCTGGAAATGGAGGAAAAGGTGTGGCATGCTTGTTCCATACTTAAGACACCTAGTGTGCTTTTACAAAGTGAGCTTCCCCAAAAGTTGACCTCAGAGAAGTAAGGAGTAGAATAGTGGTTACTGGGGGGGCGGGGAGGACGAGGTTGGTCAAGGGATACAAAATTACAGCTAGACAGGAGGAATAAGTTCTAGCTTTCCATAGCACTGAGGGGTAACTATAGTAGACAATAAGTCATTGTAGTTTTTCAAAAGGTGAAAGAGAGGATTTTGAATGTTATCAACACAAGGAAATGATAGATTTGAGGGGATGGATATGCTAACCACACTGATTTGATCATTACACATTGTATGCATGTATTCAAATATCACACTGTATCTTATAAATATGTACAATTACTGTAAATGTTTTTAAAAAATTAAAAATTTATAATTTGTTAAACTATGATAGGAAAGAATCAGTTTAGATACCTAAGATATTCACCTTTCTAATGCCAAAAAATTGAGGTGAAATTGTTAACATATGATATATTTAAAAAATAAAATTAATGTTGACAAATTGCCAAAAAAAAAAAAGAAAAAGGAGACGCAGGCTTCTTCTTCTTTTTTTTTTTAAATTTATTTTTAATTTTTTAAAATTTTATTCTGTCGATATACATTGTGGCTGATTATTGCTCCCCATCACCAAAACCTCCCTCCCTTCTCCCTCCCCCCTCCCTCCCAACAATGTCCTTTCTGTTTGCTTGTCGTATCAACTTCAAATAATTGTGGTTGTTATATCTTCTTCCCCCCCCCCGTTTGTGTGTGTGTGTGTGTGTGTGAATTTGTATATTAATTTTTAGCTCCCACCAATAAGTGAGAACATGTGGTATTTCTCTTTCTGTGCCTGACTTGTTTCACTTAATATAATTCTCTCAAGGTCCATCCATTTTGTTGCAAATGGCAGTATTTCATTCATTTTTATAGCTGAGTAGTATTCCATTGTGTAGATGTACCACATTTTCCGTATCCACTCATCCGATGATGGGCATTTGGGCTGGTTCCAACTCTTGGCTATTGTAAAGAGTGCTGCGATGAACATTGGGAAACAGGTATACCTTCGACTTGATGATTTCCATTCCTCTGGGTATATTCCCAACAGTGGAATAGCTGGGTCGTATGGTAGATCTATCTGCAATTGTTTGAGGAACCTCCATACCATTTTCCATAGAGGCTGCACCATTTTGCAGTCCCACCAACAATGTATGAGAGTTCCTTTTTCTCCGCAGCCTCGCCAGCATTTATCGTTCATAGTCTTTTGGATTTTAGCCATCCTAACTGGGGTTAGATGGTATCTCAATGTGGTTTTGATTTGCATTTCCTGGATGCTGAGTGATGTTGAGCATTTTTTCATATGTCTCTTGGCCATTTGTATATCTTCCTTAGAGAAATGCCTACTTAGCTCTTTTGCCCATTTTTTAATTGGGTTGCTTGTTTTCTTCTTGTACAGTTGTTTGAGTTCCTTATATATTCTGGATATTAATCCTTTGTCAGATATATATTTTGCAAATATTTTCTTCCACTCTGTTGGTTGTCTTTTAACTCTTTTCATTGTTTCTTTTGCTGTGCAGAAGCTTTTTAGTTTGATATAATCCCATTTCTTCATTATTCCTTTGGTTGCCCGTGCTTTTGGGGTCGTATTCATGAAGTCTGTGCCCAGTCCTATTTCCTGAAGTGTTTCTCCTATGTTTTCTTTAAGAAGTTTTATTGTTTCAGGGTGTATATTTAAATCCTTAATCAATTTTGAGTTGATTTTAGTATACGGTGAGAGGTATGGATCTAGTTTCATTCTCCTGCATATGGATATCCAGTTATCCCAGCACCATTTGCTGAAGAGGCAGTCCCTTCGCCACTGAATTGGCTTGGTGCCTTTGTCAAAGATCAGCTGACAGTAAGTGTGTGGGTTGATTTCTGGATTCTCTATTGTATTCCATTGGTCAGTGTGTCTGTTTTTATGCCAGTACCATACTGTTTTGGTTATAATAGCTTTGTAGTATAGCTTAAAGTCAGGTAGAGTTATGCCTCCAGCTTTATTTTTTTTGCTCAGCATTGCTTTGGCTATGCGTGGTCTTTTATTGTTCCATATAAATGTCTGGATAGTTTTTTCCATTTCTGAGAAAAATGTCTTTGGAATTTTGATGGGGATTGCATTGAATTTGTATATCACTTTGGGTAGTATGGACATTTTCACTATGTTGATTCTTCCAATCCAAGAGCATGGGATATCTTTCCATCTTCTTGTATCCTCTCTAATTTCTCTCAGCAGTGGCTTGTAGTTCTCATTATAGAGATTTTTCACCTCCTTGGTTAACTCAATTCCTAAGTATTTTATTGTTTTGGTGGCTATTGTAAATGGGCAGGCTTTCTTGATTTCTCTTTCTGCATGTTCACTATTGGAGAAAAGAAATGCTACTGATTTTTGTGTGTTGATTTTGTATCCTGCTACTGTGCTGAATTCATTCATCAATTCCAGCAGTTTTTTTGTAGAGGTGTTAGGCTGTTTGATATATAGGATCATGTCATCTGCAAACAGGGACAGTTTGACTTCATCTTTTCCAATCTGAATGCCCTTTATTTCCTTCTCTTCTCTGATTGCTCTGGCTAGTACTTCCAACACTGTGTTGAATAGCAGTGGTGAGAGTGGGCATCCTTGTCTAGTTCCTGTTCTTAAAGGAAAAGCTTTCAGCTTTTCCCCATTCAGGATGATATTGGCAGTGGGTTTGGCATATATGGCTTTAATTATGTTGAGATACTTTCCCTCTATACCTAACTTATAGAGGGTCTTTGTCATGAATGAGTGCTGAACTTTATCAAATGCTTTTTCAGCATCTATAGAGATGATCATATGGTCCTTGTGTTTGAGTTTATTAATATGGTGTATCACATTTATTGATTTGCGTATGTTGAACCAACCTTGCATCCCTGGGATGAATCCCACTTGATCGTGATGAATAATTTTACGTATGTGTTGCTGTATTCTGTTTGCTAGTAATTTAGTGAGGATTTTTGCATCTATATTCATCAAGGATATTGGCCTGTAGTTTTCTTTTTTGGTTATATCTTTACCTGGTTTTGGTATCAGGATGATGTTTGCTTCATAGAATGAGTTTGGGAGAGTTGTGTCCGTTTCAATCTTTTGGAATAGTTTGTAAAGAATCGGTGTCAATTCCTCTTTGAATGTTTGGTAAAATTCTGCTGTGAATCCATCTGGTCCTGGGCTTTTCTTTGTTGGGAGCCTTCTGATAACAGCTTCAATCTCCTTTATTGTTATTGGTCTGTTCAAATTTTCTACGTCTTCACGGTTCAGTTTTGGGAGCTTGTGTGTGTTCAGAAATTTATCCATTTCCTCCAGATTTTCAAATTTGTTGGCGTATAGTTGTTTATAGTAGTCTCGAATGATTCCTTGTATTTCAGATGAATCAGTTGTAATATCGCCTTTTTCATTTCTAATTTTTGTTATTTGAGTCTTCTCTCTTCTTTTTTTTGTTAGCCATGCTAGTGGTTTGTCAATTTTATTTATCTTTTCAAAAAACCAACTTTTTGATTCGTTGATCTTTTGAATGGTTTTTTGGTTTTCAATTTCATTCAGTTCTGCTCTGATCTTAATGATTTCTTTCCGTCTGCTAACTTTAGGTTTGGATTGTTCTTGTTTTTCTAGTTCTTTAAGGTGAAGTGTTAGGTTGTTCACTTGCCATCTTTCTATTCTTCTGAAGTGAGCGTTTAATGCAATAAATTTTCCCCTCAATACTGCTTTTGCAGTATCCCACAGGTTTTGGTATGATGTATCATTGTTTTCATTAGTTTCAATAAACTTTTTGATTTCCTGCTTGATTTCTTCTTGGACCTATATGTCATTAAGTAGAATGCTGTTTAATTTTCATGTGCTTGTGTAGTTTCCAGAGTTTCGTTTGTTATTAATTTCTAGTTTTAATCCATTGTGGTCTGAGAAGATACATGGGATAATTCCAATTTTTTTGAATTTATTCAGACTTGATTTGTGACCTAATATGTGATCTATCCTGGAGAATGATCCATGTGGTGATGAGAAGAATGAGGTTGTTGGGTGGAATGTTCTGTAGATATCTGCCAATTCCAATTGGTCTAGAGTCTTGTTTAGATCTTGTGTTTCTCTACTGATTCTTTGCCTAGATGATCTGTCTAATATTGACAGTGGGGTGTTCAGGTCCCCTGCTATTATGGTGTTAGTGTCTATTTCCTTCTTTAGGTCTAATAGAGTTTGTTTTATAAATCTAGCTGCTCCAAAATTGGGTGCGTACATATTTATGATTGTTATGTCTTCTTGATGGATCAGTCCTCTTATCATTAAGTAGTGTCCCTCATTTTCTCTTTTTATGGTTTTTAGTTTAGATATAGGAATATTTTTGTCAGATATAAGAATAGCTACTCCAGCTCGTTTTTCTTTTCTGTTTGCATGGTAAATCTTTTTGATCCTTTCACTCTTATTCTATGTGAATCTTTATGGGTGAGGTGGGTCTCTTGTAGGCAGCATATAGTTGGGTCCTCCTTTTTGATCCAGTCAGCCTGTCTGTGTCTTTTGATTGGGGAATTTAAGCCTTTTACATTAAGAGTTGTTATTGAAAGGTGTTGATTTATTCCTAGCATTTTATTGGTTGTTTGGTTGTCTTAGGTGTCTTTTGTTCCTTGCTTTCTGATTTACTGTTTAGTTTCTGTGTTTGTTGGTTCCTTAGGTTGTAGATAGTGTTTTTGTTTGCTTGTTTTCTCTTCATGAATGCCATTTTTATTATACTAGCGCATTTTGATTTTTCTTGGGTTTTTATGGCAGTGGTAGTTATTTTTCAGGAACCAAACCCAGTACTCCCTTGAGGATTTCTTGTAAGGGTGGTCGTGTGGTAGTGAACTCCCGCAGTTTTTGTTTGTCTGAGAAATATACTATTTGCCCTTCATTTCGGAAGGATAGCCTTGCAGGGTAGATTATTCTTGGCTGGCAATCTTTGTCTTTTAGTATTTTCAATATATCATCTCATTCCTTTCTAGCTTTTAGGGTTTGTGATGAAAAGTCTGATGTTAGCCTGATTGGGGCTCCCTTATAGGTGATTTGACGCTTCTCTCTTGCAGCTTTTAAGATTCCTCTTTGTCTCTGAGTTTTGCCAATTTGACTATAACATGTCTTGGAGAAGTCCTTTTTGGGTTGAATACGTTTGGAGATCGTTGAGCTTCCTGGATCTGAAGATCTGTGATTTTTCCTATACCTGGGAAGTTTTCTGCCACTATTTTGTTGAATATGTTTTCAATGGAATCTCTATTTTCCTCCCCTTCTGGAATACTCATGACTCGGATATTTGAGTGCTTAAGGTTGTCTGATATCTCTCTCAGATTTTCTTCAATGTCTTTGATTCTTTAGTCTTTCTTTTTGTCTGCTTGTGTTATTTCAAACAGCCCATCTTCAAGTTCAGAGGTTCTCTCTTCAACTTCGACAAGTCTGCTGGTTACTCCATTGTGTTTTTTATTTCGCTGAATAACTTCTTCAGTTTGGCGAGTTCTGCTACATTTTTTTTCAGGACATTGATTTCCTTGTACATTTCCTCTTTCAGATCCTGTATACTTTTCCTCATTTCATCATGATGTCTAGCTGAGTTTTCTTGTATCTCATTCATTTTCCTTAGAATTATCACTCGAAATTCCTTGTCAGTCTTTTCAAGGGCTTCTTGTTCTATAGGATCTAGAGTTTGAGATTTATTTACTTTTGGTGGTGTACTTTCTTGATTTTTTGTATTTCTGGTATCTTTTTTTTTGATGTTTATTCATTGTGGCAGGGGGTTTCACAGTCCATCGGTTTGAGACTAATGACTAACTAAGATGTTGCTGTGGTTGCCAATTTCGTATGGCTACCTCCGTGACTGCTCAGTTGCCCTCTAGTGCCTTGTGTGTATGGTTGCCTTGGGTCTTGGGCCTCTCCGGGGAGCCACCTTTCTGGTCAGCTTGGACTCTGCTGGGCTGGTGGATCACGTACCACAGGGTGTGTGATCTCTGTTGAGCTTTCACTTCCTGTGCAGGACTTCTCTGTGTTCCGTGTGCTCTGGCCCAGGCTGTTGGATCGTGCAGTGGCGACCCCACCGGGTGTGTGGTTTCTGTCGAGTCTCCGCCTCCCTGGCCGCACGTCTCCCCAGTCTTTTCACACTGTGCTGGGCTGGGATGTGTCTTCTGCAACCCTCGTCTATCAGCTGGGCCTTCAAGACCCTGCTCAGCACCGCCTCGCCCAGGAAGTCTACCAGGTTTCTGCTAGGCACAGACGACTGGTCGCTCTGGGTGCCTTTGTAGCACTGTGTAGATCTTTCTTGGGACTTGTTCACCTTTGTATCCCCCCGGCATGGACCGAGTCTAGCGCCCGCCTGAAGCCAGCTCTCCGGCAGGTTCAAGCAGACTTGGGAACTCTCCTACCACACTATTCCCAACCAGAAATTGGTTAGGCATTTTTCCGAACTGGTGGCCGCAGAGATGATATCTGCCTCCCAGTAACAGGAAGTTTACCGGGGGCCGGAGTCCAGGGTGTGGTGGAGTGACAGTTGGCCCACCCGTACTTCCTTGCCCTCCCGACACTGGCCGGGGACGCCCCACGCCACCGCCCTGCCAGAGAACCACGGAGGGAGTGGGAGGGGAGGCTGGACCGCAGGCCCCGCGAAGTCCCGCGCCGGGGCAAGCAAGTGGGAAGGCTCAGTGAGGAGCGCAGCCGAGCCAGGCCGGAGATGCCAGCACCTGGGAAAATGGAGGCAGCCCTGGGGCGGTGAGTGACCCGGTGATGCAGGCAGAAGCCGGGTGGGCGTCAGCCCCCCGAGCAGGGCTGGGCCAGGGGTCACTCACAGGGCTGTGCCAGGTCGGGCGCTCTCTCTCTGCCTCTGGTTTGTCGCCTTCCCCATTCTCGGCCGCTGCCGCCTTGGGCTGTTCAGTCGGTCCCGTGGCGCGGCTCGGGCACTCCCAGGAATCTTCTTTAATGCCGGCCTGAAACCTCGAATCCTGAATAGGGCAGCAGGCCGCCTTCAGCGCGGCCCTGGCTTCCGGGATCCTGTCTGCATCCACAGCAGCCCTGGTGCCGTGTTCCCTGTTTAGAGACGTGCTTTTGCAGCTAAGAATCAGTTCTTTTCCTGCTCCACACTTCAAAGCTCTTGCCTGTACATGAGGCAGCCTCTCCTGCCGGGGGCAAAGTGGCGGTCAGCCCCCACCACCGGCCACCAGCAGCGGTCCTCCCTTAAGAGATGGCGAGAGGAAGGTCCACAAGTTTCCGGGCTGCCTGAGGCCCAGTGGCCGCCTTTTCCACCTCAGCTACTCCGCGCCAACCGCCGCAGCCACCGCCATCTTGAAACCCCCTCCTCTTTCTTTGTAAAAATACAGTCTCTTACTGTTAGAAACCATTATAAAGCAATTATGCCCTGCTTATATCTAACACATTTGCTAGACTTTTAAATGAGATATCTAGGCATATTAATAATTAGCACTAATATTTATAGAGCATTATATTATACTGCCTCCCAAATATCACATGATGATTAAGACGTTGGAAAGTGGAGCAAGGTCAGAAGAAAATGCACTTGAGTTTGGAAATTAAAAATCTGAGATGAGAAAGACCACACACAAACATGAAAAAACCAAGAGATTTCAAATGCACCATCAAATGCACCTTATAATTGCACCATTCGAAGATGTTGTCACTAGCCTCATGTGGGTGTTAAATTTTAATTAAAGTGAAATAAATTTTAAAATTCAGTTCCTAAGTCACACTAGCCACATTTCAAGTGCTCAATAGCCCCATGGGGCTACTGGGTACTGTATGCACAGCACAGAATAACATTTCTATCATCGCAGAAAGTTTTATCAGACAGCACAGATCTAACATAAATTTGCCTTTTGGCTCATTCTGTAATGTCAGATAAAGCCCCTGAAATTCCTGACAAGTTTCTAAAGCTGTGTTATGGAATTAATTATTGGAATTGTCTGAACTTCACCCAAAAAGGTGAAAAGCATCAGGTTGGAAATAGTTTGGTTGATTGTTACTTTCTGTCCAACCTAATACTGAGGCCCTAAGAAATTCCACAGTGAATTTCTGCAGGGACACACAGTGGAAAAGGCATAGGGGTAACTTAGAAAACCTAGGTCCTATAATAGTAATAACGGCGACCACTTACTGGGTGTTACCTATATGACAGACACTGTGCTAAATGCACACTCATTTAATCCTCACAATACCTCTATAAGGTATGTATTATTAACACCATTTTGCAGATGAAGCAGCTGAAGTTTAGAGGTAGGTGTAAGGTCACACAACTAGTAAGTAGGAAAGCCCGAATTTAACACCAGCTGTGTCTAGTCCCTCGTGCTAAACAGCTCTGTGCCCTTTAGTTCTTCACTTTCCTCATCTGGAAATCTAAAATAATTAAATTAGAAAATCTCTAAATTGCCGTTTCTCAAACTCTATGTTTTAAGTTATAATACCACCTATATTCCCCAGCTAATGAAATATGCAGGGTTTGGAAGAGCAGCTTGCTACCTATTTTTCCCCAAAGATATGCTTTCCCCTGTCCATGCCTCTGTCCTGAGACCTTCACTGGTTTCCCATTATCTAAAGTGGTTTCAACTATTTGATCATCACATGCCACATATAACCCTGAACCAGATGACGAACTCTTGTGGCAAGGAGTGATTCACTCCAGTAGATAATCCTTAAAAACAAACTAACACCACAAACTCCTAGTGCACAGTACATGCTCCATGGACATTTATGAAATTAAGCTGAAGTGGAGTGCAAGGAAAATGTGAATCAACCGACGTGAAATATTATAGATACTACTCAGAAAACGGGGCTGTGGAGGAAAACTCTGAGTGGAAAAGACCGAGTCGGGAACTGGAGACAAATTCTGACCGGCAGAAACCTGTAGTGGGACAACGTTAGGGACGATGGCGGTGACGTCCACACGAGGGGGACCACACGCCACCCGCCAACCTGGGAGAGGCTGACAACCCCACCCACCCAGGTGCTGCCTTGGCCACCCCGCTCCAGGTCTCCTCTGCGCCTCCCGCCCTGCCCCGCCTCTCTCCTCTCCGGAGGCCCTGCTGCGGCTGCGCAGTGGCGCGCACGTAGGCGGAGCGGCGCGCGCCGCGGTCAGCTGACTGCTTCGGCTGGCACGTGACTTGCTCCGTGGGCGCTTGGGTCGAGGAAACCGTGAGGCCGGAGCTTAGGTCGGGGAGGGATGGAGCGCTGAGCCGTTAACGTCTGCCAGGTTGTCTGCCTCCGCATACTTGTTACTGCTGCCACTTCCTCGTTTGATACCTTCCTGGGTCAGTGAGCGATGGCTATCCCGGATGGGGAGTCCTGGCCTGGCCGAAGCGTGCGCTGCGGTCGCCGCCTGGGAGGGATGGGGGCAGGCGCGGGGGCCGAGGCCGTGGCGTGGGAGTTGGAGCTGACCGGGTGGCTGTGTCTGCTTACTGGGCGCCGGTTCACTGCAACCCTGGGCCTAGGTTCCGTCTCTAAGGAAGAGCAAGGAGAGAAAAAGAGAAAGGGCCCTAGAGGGTACTGAATGGCAGAGTCAGGAAGGAGAGACACAGCGGGTCCTGGACTTTTCTCTTTGGGGGGTGGTCACAGCGAATCCACGCAGCCTGATTGAAGGGGATGAAATGTGACAGAGTGGCCCAGGTGAGGATCTGGAGTGGTGTGTGTGAGGTCACAGCTAGCTCAAGAGCCTTTACTGGGTGTATGCTCTGTGTGTGAGTAGGGGGATAGCAGTTTTTAAAGGGCCCAGAATTCCCTCACTGCAGGCAGCGGATCCTCACAGAGGACGCAGAGGGTCCTGCTAGGCAGGGGAAAGTACAAGAATCCGGAGAACTCAAACCATTTTTTCTTAGAATGGGGGAAGGGTAGGCAAAAAACAAAACAACCCTGAAAGGGAACTTTGGGGGGGCGGGGAGAGTCACATAAGGCAAATTGAATCATCTAAGAAACAGGAGTAAGGGGAAGCTGATATTCTTTTTAGAGGAAAAATCTGGTGTGTTAGGAAAAATCAAATATTTCAATGAGAGCTCAGTACTTAGCACTCCTGTGGGAGAGGAGAAGTGGGATGTAAACAGTTGAGCCTTAGGAGTTTGTGTCAGTTTGGGGGGGAAGAAGTCACACAACACATTAAAGTACTATGAAGTTGTATCAAAAAGAGGGGAAAGTGCTTTGAAAGTGTGGAGCAGGGACAGATGTCTAACTGGTGCTTGGGGAAAATATCCTGGAGGAAAGAAGACTCGAGTGGGGTCTTGGCAAGCCAGCGGAATTTGAACAAGTTGAGAGAAAAGGGGAGAACTTTCTAGGTAGGGAAAGCCACAGGATTGGAAGGCTCGGAGAGGGGGGAAAGTGCGTCTGGGGAAGGGGAAAGTGTAGGTTTGTGGTGGATTGCATTGTGGAGAAGTGGGAAATAAAGTTGGTGGGATCAGATAATGAGGACTTGAATGATACTCATTTACTTATTCATTAACTAAGGTATATTGAGCACATATGCCAGGCACAGTGCTGATGCTAGAGTTTAACAAACAGGGTCTCTGGCCTCAGCTTACAGTCAAGCAGAGGAGATGGATTTTAGTAATAATCATGCAAGTGTGAAGTGTGCTTTGAAGGAATAAGAATGGTGTGAAAGAGTTTTCCAGGGACATGGCCTTTTTGGAAAATTCAAAGAAGGCTTTGCTAAAAATATGACTTCACCTGAGATTGGAAAAGGGGATGTGAAGATGTGAGTGAAAGAACATTCCAGGCTGAGGGAATAGCATATGTCAAGGCTATGACACGTGAGGAGGAATACAGCTTTGGAGAAGTTGTAGGAGGACTAGCATGGCTGAAACGGGAGGGGAGGGAGTGATGTGAGAGAGGCAGGTGGGGAAAGCTGGGGTGAGGCCCAGCACTGCTTTTTCCTAAAGGTGGAGGGAAGCCAGTGAAGATTACGGGCATTGGAGTGAGTCAGACTGTGACTTTTGAAAAGATAATTTTGTGGAGAATGTGGAGAGTAGCAAAACTGAATGAAGGGAGACCAGCTCAGGGGCACATTGTTGTAATCCACCGAAGGATTTGAAGGCAACATATCTTATTTCTCCGCTGAGGAATTCAGAATGTTTAACTGTACTCACTCTCAGAGGGGCTAAGGAGTTGGGGAAGGGAAAGAATGATTCTATTTGCACCCTTCAGTAAGAGTAGTTGTAACTACCAGGGGCAGCCCTGAAGTACATAGGGGAGGCTTGATCATTTTGGGGTTGGTGGAAGACTCCTTTGCAAAAATTTGTTTTGGCCTTTCAAATTTATCCTTTCATAATTTTTTTTTTTTTTTTTTTTTAAAGATGACCAGTAAGGGGATCTTAACCCTTGACTTGGTGTTCTCAGCACCACACTCTCCCAAGTGAGCTAACTGGCCATCCCTATATAGGGATCCGAACCCATGGCCTTGGTGTTACCAGCACCACACACTCCCAAGTGAGCCATGGGCCGGCCCTATAATGTCTTTATTGAAATGTGGTTAGTCACAGGGAGGAATCAACTACTCTTCATGTTTATTTCGTTCTCATAGGTCTTTCGAGGTGGTAGATGAAAATACTATATTCCTTGTATACATAGGCACCTATCTAGACCCTTGGAACTAGAAAGGTGAAGTGATTTTTCTAAGTCTGGCATAACTTCCACGGTTTTCTGACTGCTGATGTATGTATTGTTCCTACTGATTATCTACACATTACTTACCACAATCACATCTAGAGAGAAGGGTGATTTTTTTGAAGTGCGTTTTAATCTTTAATTCAGCACTTCTGGTAAACTTTTTCTAGTAGGAGAGCTTCAAGGGATTTGGCAGTGGTGGTCTGTGCTTTTGAAACTGGTTCTCTGTAAGCTTGGGTAAAGCTATTCAATTTACTGTTCAGCTGGAGGAGATAATGAGCAGCCAGGTGAACTGAAAGTGCTCAGGTTGTTGTCAATCACGGTTCTTTGGCAACGAACAAGTCTCATATTGTGCTGAAGACTGAGCCTCAGGGTTGTGTCTCAGAACTCCCGGATCTTTTACTCTTTTGGTATACCTTGCAGGGACTAGATAAAATCTAAAGAAACCGTACTTGGGATCTAACTAAATGCTGAGAGCTAGGTGGTTAGTGTAATTCTGCTTTTAAAACTGGGCAGGAAATACTCATTTTTAGTTTTTGGTATATTAGCCTTAGGAGCCTCATTGACATGAGTTTTTACAAACTGAAAGATTTCGGGGCTTCAGAAATCTGATTCTGTGATTATTTCCACAACTTGTGAAATAATTCCATTGGCCAAAGAGCAAAATTGAAATGCCAAAATAAACCTTTGCAAAAGGGTCTCCTGGTAATCCAGTGAGTCTTTTGAACATGATTCTGCTTAGGAGTAACTACAGTTTTGACTAAGTACCTCCTAGTTAAGTTTTGTTTTTGTACATATTCTCATCTATCTGCAAGATACATCTTTTTTCACCTTTTGGATGTGGAATTGTATATCATTTTAGTTATACATTAATTCATGTTAGATTTCTATTTCATCAGTGCTTTTCAGACATAGTAGAAACTATTAGCATAGTGCCCTTGGAAAGAGCTCAGGAAGTGAGCCAGGGCAGTTTAAAATTTCCTATTGACAGGTGATCCTTGGAACTGGAAATTTCAAACTATATTCTTGATAATGAAACAAAATTCTTTTCCAGTGGGAAATCTACTTGCAACATTATATCACTGTGCAAATGTGCTGTACATATATTGAGTTAAAAAATGAGCCAGGTAGTCAGTAAAGGAGAGGTGATTTGATTACATCAGGGAAACGCGGAGCATTAGCTGTACAGTATATCTAAAATGAGGTTGGTGGGTGTGTGTGTGTGTGTGTGTGTGTGTGTGTGTGTGTGTGTGTGTGTGTGTGTGTGTGTGTGTGTGTGTGTGTATTTGAAAATAAAATGTCAGGTAAATGCAAAAATGGTGTTTTATAGAAAGAAATTCATGTGTCTTCTAAGGTATTTTAAGCAGACTTCTGATGAATAAAAAGTTGTTTGTAAATTAAGCTGATTAACAGATGGATTAACTTTACCATGAAAGATTTTCTTTTTGAACCAGCCTGTAGTTTAGTGTTTCTGCATGAGTGTTATGGGCATTTTGGACAAGACTGTCCTTTGTTTAGCCCCCATCCACTAAATGCTGATTAGTGACCCCCACTTTGGGACAACCCAAAAATACTCCTATACATTTCCAAACTTCTCCTGGAGGAAACAGGTACCATTTGGTTGCAAAACATGCATGTGGTGCCATCATTTATTTGTTGGACAAATATGGATGTTTGGGATACAGAGGTTAAGAATAGTAGTTTAATAAATGAGCATATAATTGCATTCAAGTAATTAGAATTCAGTTTTTGATGTTTTAATGTAACTCCTTCAGTATAAAACTGCAGAAACTATTCTAATATTTCTTTGAGGAACTGGTCTGTTGCGAAAACTGCAGAAATAACTCAAAATAGGCTCCCCTTAGTCCAAATGAAATGTAGTAACTAACTCTGTGACCTTGGGCAAATAATTTCATTAACTGTTTCTTCATCTGTAAGTGGGGGTGGTGATAATATCTACTTTGAAGGAATTATGTACAAAGTTGCTTAGCATATCCAAGTGCTTATCCCTGGGCACAGCACATAGTGCACATTCAGTGAGTGGGTTGTCTTTACCTGTAAACGGAATCTCAAGCTTAATAGAGTCATGAATTGGGGAAAACTAACTTATTTTAAGTCTTTAACTTGAATTTCAGGCTACAATACATTGTTTTAGAAATAGCAGCAGCTTCTAGCAGGTTTATAAATTACCAGTCCCAAAGAAAAGGGAAGTAACATGTTGGGAGCCGTGAGTGCAGATTGAGGGAATCCCCTGGCATGGAAGGAATTATTTGCTCCCTGGTCACCGCTGAGTTTCCTGTGCAGAGAGGGAGCCTCTGGGAGCCAGGAAGGTTCTGATGATTACTTTTAGTATTAGGTGTACTACAGTGCCCTACTGGCTATGTGTGCCAATTTAGCCAGTGTTACCAGAAATTACTAGAAAATTTCCAGCATTGTATTATGTGTTGTTACCTCCCCACCCATCCCAAACATGTTTTCAGTTTTTATGATAGACATCTGTGTGAAAGTAAGGCTTTGCTTTCATAAATTTACTTCTCACCAACTATGGAATTAAAAAGATGGTGGTTGCTTATAAAATATATCTATTAAAGATGAAATTGCCTTTTATATTTAAGTATATTTATGGTACAAAATTCAGGTAGTCTTTAATACGATTATAGAGCATTTGTAAGTATTGTTTCAGTTGAAAACAAAACATGCAAAAGTTAAGATTTATTTAGTGAAGGTGTATGTTCTGACGGTTTTAAAATCTCATTATATATGAATCATGGAAATATTTCTTGGAAGGTAAAAATCCCCTTTTTAGTTATTGGAAACATTTAAACAAGTTATGAGTAAGTCCCTCCCAGAGTCCCAGTTAAGATGCTTCTGTTTTAAAGGATAGAATTTTTGTGTTCAAAGAGGAAACAGTTATCCTTTTAATTTGTATTACGTTAATGATTTCTAAGGTAGGATGGGGCAATTTTTTTAAATGAATGGATTGTGGTAATGTTTCATATTGATCAATTCTGTTAGAAGTTGATGTGCACATTTGGAAGGCAATGTGATATTTTGCTGATATCTGAGGTATGCCTTCTTTTGCTTGTTGAAATGAGCCATTGAAATAGTAAACTTGGTATTTTCAAGAACTGAAAAGGCAGTTTTCATGCAGACCACCTTCCAGGCTTAATTTATTGTGAAATTTAATTTACTATGAAATGTGATTGCATTTGAGAGACTACAGTATTGGTTTCTTGAAAGCATTAAAATCAGTTAAGTGTTGGAGCACTTACTGGAGTGCTGTACTGTTTTCTGTGGTTGCCCTTGTAGGGCTCATACCTTCCGTTCACAAAAGTAGTGCTAGCAGATCTGTTCAGGCTATTGCCCCCACCTTTTGTGTTGTTGTGATAGTTATTGCTTTATTGTTTTTATTTTACTTTCAAATCAATTGTGGTAAGAAAATAGTTCACAGCACTTTGAACTCCCAGAAGTGAGAGATATAGTAAGTAAACAGTGCCAGAACTTTGGACTTGGGTTTACCTGTCTTTTCTCCTTTCCTCCCACTTTTCCTTCCTCCCATTTTGAAAAATAATTGTTACTGCATTTTTTTTTTTTAAAGCAGTGTACTTATTGCAGTCAAACAAGGTAGAAGTGTTTAAAACTTTGACTGGGGTTTCTCTTTTGTGTCTAGTATATTCTGCTGAGATTTTTTCTGTCTTGGCAGAGGTTTCTTCTAACTGCTTGAAGTCTCCCTCTGACCCCTCTGTACACATACATAGACCTACTTACTTACATAGACTTGTCACCCCATCCCTGATTGTAAGTTCTTTGAGGACAGGAACTACATTTTGTTTTGCTTCTCAGAGTCTAACACAAATCTGGGGACTTAAGCATGCAAAACATTTTGTGAGGTAAATAATATGATCCTAAATTGAAAATATTTATAGTCAAATAAGAAATATGTGACAAAACACAAAATAGATGTCTCCCATACTGTAGTTAATTATTTGGGTTTAAATGGTTGTCTGTGTTGAGGGGGAGGTAGTTGGAATTACATTAATGGGTTTGGTACATGGATGGACTTAGTTGGGAAAATTATTTTGTTAAGGGTAGCTTGAGGGGTGAAGCCCGTGGCGCACTGGGGAGAGTGCGGCGCTGGGAGTGCGGCAACTCTCCCGCCGCGGGTTCGGATCCTATATAGGAATGGCCGGTGCACTCATTGGCTGAGTGCCGGTCACGAAAAAGACCAAAAAAAAAAAAAAAAAAAAAAGGGTAGTTTGAGTTTGTTAAATGGGGAGAGAAAAGTTGTTTTGTGTAAATGGACTATCTGAGCAGACACAAAGTAGGAAAGAGAACTAAGTTCAGGTCTGAGGTCAAGATGTATAAAGAAACTTCAGGAAGATTGTGAGGATAAGGCAGAAAAACTCAGATAAGGACACTATTAGTGATGACAGTGAAGATTGGCAGATTTGAGTTTTATTTACAAGAAAGAAGCAGGACTGGGGCAAATGATTTTGTGGGTTATTCAGCCTTCTGTCACCAAGAGAGGAAAAACTTTTTGAGGAAAAGTCTTGGAAATTAATTGGCTCTACACTGTAGTAACAAAGCTACCTGTTATTTGTACTTAGGGCATTTACAGTCCTTTATATTCTGTCCTTTTTAAATTGTACATTTCTTGAGCAAAGCGAGAGTTTACCCACATTTCATTATATTCTATATTACTATTGACTTATTTTTTAAGTTTGTAAGTTGACATTGAAAGCTTGCAAAAAGTGCGTTGATGTGTTTGAGATTTCTAAACTCCACACAGCAAAAATCATTTTTGTATTACAGAACTAACAATACTGTTTGGTTCTTGATAATGACAATATGACATTTAACTATCTTATTAAAGAGTATTGCCGTTTCTTACAACATTATACTTGCTATATGATCATGGAAATGCCCGTTTTAGTACCGTGGTTCTGAAACCTGGCTGATCACTAGAGTTACCTGAGGGACTGAAGAGAGCAGAAAAGAGTCCTGGGCCCCACCCAGGATAAATTCAGGGAATGAACATAGCAGAAGAGGATCCTTAGTATCGTAATCCAGTCTTCTCACTTTACAAATGAAGAAATATATGCAGACAATGATATGCAGAACTGGGGTTAATTTGCAAGTCTTCATATTCTCAGCACAGTGCTCTGACCATCTTTGTACTTCCCGAAGTCGGCGTTTGGGTTTTCTCTGGCTGTAATTCCCAGTGAGATGAAAAGGATGTTCACCAACCTTGATCTCATGCTTCAGACATGGGTGCTGTTGACCAGCTTTGCCCTCTCATATTATCTCCAGGATTCTTTGTTATAGTGCTTTTTAATGATGTCTAAACTTCTCAGCATTCTCAAGCATGAGGATCTGCCCTAATAAGGTGTGGGGTTTTTTTTTTTCTTTTTTTGGTGTTTACATATAGTAATTCATTATTACAAAATTAGGAAAGAGGAATATACAGAAAGAATGAAAACATTCATAATCTTCTCCTAACAGGTAAGTATTAACCACTTTTCCATAATTTAATGTTTATTCCTACACATATCTTTATTTTCCTTCTTAAAGTTGGCATAGCTGGGTCAAAGGATATGCACAATTTTATGGCTTTTGGTAAATATCAACAAATTGCCTTCCAGAAATTGTCCATCTTTTTTTTTTTTTAAATCCACAGAATTTTTTTGGGCTTTCATATGATATTATTTTAGATATAGATGATGTAATATATCTAAAATATATTTTAGATGTTTTATTAATGACGACAAATTATAGTTTAATAATGCTTTTAAATGAATTTATATTATATCTGTCAAGAAGGCATGCCATACCTTTGCAAATTAATGGCATATATATGAGTGTGTGTGACATTTATTCAAGCTGCATCTATTCTTTTTTTTTTTTTAAACAAAACTGAACATTTCCCTCATTACCAAGCAATACATGTGTAGTGTTGTGTTTCATTCTTCACAAGCACAGCATTACTTCAGTCTTTCAGTGTAGACTTGTTCAATTTTTGGTGTTCATTGTTAGTTCTGTTTTCAATTAAATGTTAAAACATGGGGCTGAGAGAGGCTGGGAGGTTGTGTCCAAATTTGTACATAGAAACAGAACAATTAGCAAAACCAAGCATTCATGAATAATTTGTACAGCAAAACTAGGTGAGATTTCAATTTCTGGGTACAGTGGAGTGACTGGTACTGGACTTGCTTTTCCGTCATAAACAACTATAATCCTGGACAAGATATATGAAAACTGCTTCCAGGCATTGGACAACAGGCAGAACTGGAACTGAGAGAAGGGAAACAAATGAAGTGAGCTCTGTAAGCCCTCTGGTTTTCTCCTTGCGGACACACTCTGCACCATGCTTTGGGAAGGGGAAAGCCAAGCGGAGCATGGTGGTCTTGCTGAGTTGAAGAGATTGGATTTGGGGAAGGCTTATCTGGCTGGAATTTGCAGGTCAGATTGGCAGAGAGTATGAGCAGAGAAGTAACCACCAGAAAGCTATATAAGGGTTTCTTTTGGAGGTCCAGCAAAGAATGAGAGCATTCAATTGAACAATTGCCAGAACTCACAGGGCTGGGAGGCATATGAATTCATAAGGGGGAGAGACCTTATTCAATACCTGGTTCACACAGTAGAATCCCCCAAAGATCAGACCTTAGTAATACAACTAAATTAGCCCTAGAGTAAAGTTTTAGACTCTATTCTAACAAAGTTTAAAAACAAGCCTGGAGTGAATCAGGCAGATCCTCATGTATCTGAACTGCCTTCCAAACAAAGTACAAGTCTTAAAACAGAATCCAGTGACCAACAGTGTAACGTTGTGAATTTTAAATATGCACAGTGATTTAACCGAAAATATGAACATAATGAGGAAAGAAATGGAAGAATTTAAAACATGGAACTTAGCAGAAAAATACGTCTGAATTGAAATATTCACTGGATGAGGTGAATAGCAGATTAGATACTCTAAAGGATAGCAATCTAGAAGATGTAGAGACAATCTGATCTAAGGCAGAGAGAAAACTGAAAAACTGAATGGAAGCACAGTGGCCTGTGGGACATCAAATGGTTTAGCATCCTTGTGATTTTCTCTGAAAAGAAGGGAGAGGAGAAGCAGAAAAAAAATCTGAAGACAGTAATGGCCGAAAATTTTCCAAATTTGGTGAGAACTATAAACACAGATCCAAGAAGCTCAACAAACTCCAAGCAGGTTAAATAATTGTGACCTTGGGGTAGGCAAATTTTCATATGCCACAGAAAGCATATATTATAAGAGGAAAAATTGATGAATTGGACATTGGCAGATTGAAAACGTATTCAGAAGTACCATTAAGAAAAGGCAAGCCACCGACTAAGAGAAAATGTGTAACTCTATATATATGTATGTATATATCACAAGGAAATTATATTAAGATCAAAATCCTCCAACTCAGTAATAAGTCAACTCAGTTTTGACAAGAAATGTTGGGTTTTAGTTGCTTTTGAGATACCCAATTGGAAATGTCTTGTAGTCAGAGGTGGATACTGGTTGGGTACTATTTTAGTTGTTGCAAAAGAGGCCTGGCCTGGAGATATAAATTTAGGAAAGTGTCTGGCATCTAGACTGGAATTTCCTAAAGTGTAAAGAAGGTCAGTCAGGAGAGACACTTGTACACATGCACATGTAACACACACAGATGAGAGGGATGTAGCCCTGGGTCTGAGTCTTGAGGAACTCCAGCATTTAATCAGTGTGCCTTTTTAATAATGTTCTCCTCTGTTTAGCATATGATTTGCCTATATTTATGCCTGGCTTCCAGTATACAAGATTAAACAAAGGGAAATAATTAGGAATAAAAACAGAAGTAATTGGAAGCAGTTGAAGGAGGTGGAGACGTCCAGGTTCCTGGTGAGTCAATAACCAGTGGCCATTTTGACTCACTGTTTTCTTGCAGCTGAGAGAAAAAGGGAAATGTGTTTAGCAACATGGATTTTATTTTCTGACCAAAAAAAAAAGCAACAAAAACATACTCATCTGCAGAGATAAATTTTGTTAGGAACTAAGCGTAAATTGTTCTTAAATTTTAAGGAAAAAAATTTTTGTGTGACTTGTGTAAGTCATAGGTTAACGGTGGACATTGTTTAAAACAGAAGAAAACAGATTTTGCAAAAATCTTGTTCATGCTATTGTCTTGAGCAGTTCTTACATTCATCCTCATGTGCTTAAGTAGCTTGTCTTTCCCATCAGCCTCTTTGTATGGTTGGTTTGCTTTGATGAGGCCTAGAAGAATTGAGGCCATGGGCTTTGCCAAAAGTACAGATAGGTTTTTTCTCAAGACTTTTGTTTTATTTTTTGGCTGAATTCACCCTTGAAATAAGACAAAGGCTTACTTAGGAACCTGCAACTTTATCAGTTTTTGATTTATAAACTATTCAAAAGTAAGGATTTGTTTTCTTAAAGACTCTAAATAAAAATGAAACTAAAAACACTTTTATTTGTTTTTTTTTTTAAAGATGACCGATAAGGGGATCTTAACCCTTGACTTGGTGTTGTCAGCACCACACTCACCCAGTGAGCTAACCAGCCATCCCTATATAGGGATCCGAACCTGTGGCCTTGGTGTTATCAGCACCACACTCTCCCAAGTGAGCCATGGGCCAGCCCCCTAAAAACACTTTTAGAAAACATGATTAGAATATTTTTCTGGACCCTTATTTTTTCTGTAATCAGACTTTTTGATTGGTTCAAGGTGATTATTATATTTGCATTTCATTTACTTATTCAACAAGCATTTTTTAAATCCCTGCCTTTGGCAAGAATTGGGTATACTGGGTCTTAGGGTTTCACAGAGGAGAAAATATGATTCTGGTCCTTCAGAATTTCCTACTAAAGCAAACAGGAAAATACGTTGTAAATTTGGAGATAAATATGTACAACTATTATGTGTCAGTTAAAAAAAAGTATAAAAATGTGAGGGAGGATACTGTGATAAGTGCATAATGATTGTGTTTATTAGGTATAAGTAAACAGAATATTTCTCACCTGGGCACTGGGGAGAGCCTTGGAAGGTCAGATGGGTTGAGCAGCAACTAATACAGTCACCCCCAGTGTCTAGCTACACGACCACGCTAGTTGTCGGGCTCTTTTACCTGCTGGTAATCCTGCACTGACTGGGCCAGTTGTTGAGCTAGGGCTGGATCTAGAGTTCCCAGACACCCCAAGCCCACTCACATACTGGGTGACAAACCCTTCATACGCCAGGCTGGGTCACCAGACCCCTTCATGCAGGTCTATGAGCTAGGTAACCAGCCAGAAGGTCCTTGGAAGCCGTAGGTTGGAAAGCATGGCTGTGCTGGGCGGATGCCCGAGGTCAACGCCTGCCCGCCTACTTCACTAAAACACACACACGCACACGCACACGCTTACACAGAATGCTGAACCAAACCCACCTGAACCTGAGGTGAGGGCCCTGACCGAACTATTCTATTTTCCCAACACCCAGGAAGGGTGGCCACATGGAAAGAGAAGGTCTAGGTATGTCATTTTATTCGTTCTGCTAACGTCTGTGTGAAGAGATTTGTGATATTTCCACTTTACAGGTGAGGGAAACAGTAGGGGGGTAGAGTGAGGGTTTTAACTATTGTGAGACTCCAAAATTTGTGTTCTTGCTTCTGTGATCTGGCAATTCTCTTGAATCTCTAATTTTTTTTTTCTTTCTGTTTGGAAGAATCATTGTTTCTTTTAGGAGGTAGGATAGTTTTGGATGCTGGGTGATGCTATTTTAGAGATTGTGATGATCCTGGGTGAAAAGAAAAGAAGAAAAGGAAGCTCAGATCCCTTTATCTAGCAGAATTTTCTGGACTTACAGGGTGATCTAAACCTGGAACTAAACGTAAAGCAAAGGTGTCTAAACTTACATGTGCGTGTCTCTTCAAATAGGAGAGTTCAGGCACTCTTGAGTGCAGAACATTCTTTTCTCCTAGTGGGACACAATGGAGAGAACTTGGGTCTTTAGAATCTAGCACAACTGGATTTGAACCCCATCTGCCAGTTGTGTGACCTTGGGTAAACTGCTAACTTCTCTGAGTATTACTCCCTATCTCATAGGGTCGTTGTGAGAATTAAATAAGATCATGTATGAGTAGTGTATAGTACCAACCATAGAAGGCACCTTTTCCTTTCCTCCTCATCTCCCAGTACTTTAGGCTCTAGAGAGGCCTCCAGTTATAGTTAGAGAACTTACTATAATTTTCCTAAATATTTCTGGAGTATAGTTTTGTTTAGAATATTTCATGACATTGTTTCCTTTGATCTTGATAAAAACTCAGTGAAGTAGATAGGACAAGTGCTATTTGCAGATGAGAAGATGGGGCCCTCTTATTTCTTCAAATCCTTTGGAAACCTGTTGGATGAAAAAGATTTTTTGGAACTCTGAATGATATGATAGTGACATCTACTGTAACAGCTCATACCATTACAGCCTTTACAGAAGCTGCAGTTTAGATAATTTAACACTAGGAAGAATTTAACAATCCATTTCATTACCTACCATTTTGGGGGGAGAGGAAGTATAAAAATGTGTCATCAAATATACCTAAATAAAGTATTGTATAAATACTTGTATAAAATAATTAAAATAGAACTTTCATTTTTCAAGAACTACCCATCACTTAGAACATCTGGATTACTGAAAGAGGTTTAAAGGTGCTTTCTCTAATAAGCTGAGAACTTTAAAGTTCAAGGTAGTCTTATGAGTGGTGTTTGGGCTAAAAAAGCTAGATTTGGTAAGTGCAGAGTATTAGATGGAAGAAACTAGAGAGACTGGGAAATAGCCAAGGCCAAAGTGGCCAAAGGAAAGTGAAAGGGTAGCAAGTGTTGGAGCAGCTTAAGGTGAGGTGACTCAGGTGCAGCTGAGAACAGAAATGAGACGACAGAAAGGCAGGAGATAGACCCACAACATTACATCAGGAATTTGTTTCACACTTGATCTAAGCAAAAAGGCTGAGAAGCGATAGGAATTTGTTTAAAAAGTGACTTCCTGAGATAGGTTCTGGAATTAGTGCCAGTGTAGCCTGAGTTCCTACCCTTGCAATATTATACAATTAGAATTTTTGAATATATTGACCCAAAAATACTCTTTAAAAAAATTCCAAAACATCAAAAAGGTTCGTGGTGAGTATATTTATACTTGTTCCTAAGAGGATATAAACAGATTAGAAAACATTTCTACTAGGGGAAAACCAGAAAAGTGCTTAGAGGATTAATTTGGTAACTAGATTATTATTTGAATATTCTGTTTGAAAGTTCACTAAAATTGTATTTTTTATAAATTTGCTAAGCAGTGTTATATTTTAACAAATTGTTATAACAGTTTTAAAAATATTTAATTGTGAAATATTTCAGATACACAGAAAAAAATCGAATATTATTGCAGATTAATAGACATCTACTATCCAGATTTAATGGGTATTAATACTTTGCCATTTTTGCCTCAGATCTTTTTTATTTTTTTATTTTTTTTATTTATTTATTTATTTTATTTATTTTTATTTTTTTGTCGTTTTTTCGTGACCGGCACTCAGCTAGTGAGTGCACCGGTCAGTCCTATATAGGATCCGAACCCGCGGCGGGAGCGTCGCCGCACTGCCAGCGCAGCACTCTACCAAGTGCGCCACGGGCTCGGCCCTGCCTCAGATCTTTTTTAAAAGAAATAAAGTCTTACATAAAAAACTAAAGCCCCTTTCTCTTATGCATGTTTTTGTACTTTCTGAACGTATTTAATTATGAACCACATATACCATTGTGTGTTATTTAAATTCATACTCTGCAGGTGGGAACTTAAGTTGGTAACAGCTTTGGAGAACAATTTGGCAATACCCAGTAGAGATGGCAGTGGTCTGTGTCTTATCTCATGCTGCATTACAAACCACCTCAGAACTTAGTGGCTTCACAACTGGGCATACCACCAGTGTCTCGGGGCCTGCCCAGGGACCTGAGGTACAGAGCCGGGAACCAGACCCCCCCTCCCTCCCACAACCAGGCACACCGCCAGCACCAAAGAGCATGCCAAAAACATCACCTCCATATGCGTGGCCCACCATAGCCACCGTAATAACTGCGGCTGCTGCAAAAGTGGCTAGACAGCACAACCACCACGCAGACGGTCTGCAAGCCACTGGAATGCATTGACGCAAGGAGAGTCACCAGCAGAGACCAAAGAAGAGGATGTCTCTCTTCACATAGCCCATTCCAGAGTGACAGAAAAAGCATCTGCTCTACAATAATATCGGGGTATCTGAACCTCTCAGCATTGGACAGATCATCTAGGCAACAAATCAACAGAGTAACCATTACTCTTTCAGAAGGAGAGAAGAAATCTAGGGTTATCAGAGGTGGGAGGGGAGAGGGAAACGAGGATGGGGAGAGATTAGACAAGGGGCATAAAGAATTAAGTACGATTTGTAACCAAATATATCCTAGTAATATTGATTTAATCAACATATGTCAATGTTGAACGCCCAGAATATGTATAATCAATTATGATTAAACAAAAAACAACAACAACAACAAAAAACTTAGTGGCTTCAGTGTTTTCATATTTCTTTTTATTCTTGAGTTGGGGTGATCCCTCTGCTTGTTTCATGTGAGCTCTTTGACGGTGCTTCATTCAGCGGGGAGGTTGGCTGGGCCAGAAGGTTCAGGATGGCCCCCTTCACGTGTCTGGCAGTTGTGCTGGTTGTTGGTTGTCTGCCATGTGGCCCTTTTATCTTCCAGTAGGCTAGACTGGTTTCCATGCATAGCATTCTGAGAGCAGTGGTATGAGAAACAGATAGGGAAGTTGCAAGGCCTCTTGAGGCCTGGGCCCTGCTGTCATGGTGTGGATTTCATGTGTTTCATTGGTCAAAGCAAGCACAAGGCCACCTCCACCTTTAGGTGGAAGGAATGGCAAAATCACATTGCATAGGATCATGGAAAGACATGTTGCCTCCATGTTTGAAGATAATCTACCACATGATCATACCTTGCAATTCAGTTATTCCTATCTGTTCTAGGGAAACTCTTTTCACAAAAACAGAGATATGTACAAAGTTTTTCACTGCAGAATTGTTTATAATAGCAAAAAAGTAAAAACAATTTAACAATCCTTCCAGAAGGAAAATAATGTATGAATTTCGGTTTGTTCGTATAATAAACTAAAATCTTAACTAAAATAATTTAAAATAAATAATTTAAATAATTTTAAAATAAATTTTAGGTTATTCATAGAATAGGGTATCATATAGAAATTAAAATGAATGACCTGCATAGATCATCATGAATAATTCTAAAAATAGGTTGAGTGAAAAAAAATCAGATTGGAGAGAATATGGTTAGTGTGATATGTGATAGCCTTGAAGTTTAACATTTGAAGTTTCTCAGGTAGGCTAGTGAGTATTTTGTTTTTGCTTTTGTTTTTAAATCAAAGCTTGTCTTTGAATGTGCTCATTAGAGCTTGGTGTTCATGAGTGGCTTCCATACTTGGATGGCCAGTTAAGCTGTGTTGTTCTCTGGCCAGACTTAGTACTTTAGGCTAGCCATTGGTAACTAGCCCGCGTTCAGTTTGTTGGCCATTTGGTGAAGTGTATAGCTCTTTCATTTGACGAAGTGTAGCTCTTGTTACTGAGGGATGATGAAGGTGCAACTTCATTAGTAATGTTGGAAAAATCATCTTAGAGTACAATTTATTGAGATATTCATTTTAATACCACCATTTATATTTATACCAGTTTAACTTCTCTGAGTTTTCAGTTTCTTATCTGTAAATGGGGAGGATGATATTTATCTCATAGAGTTGTTGGGAAGATTAATTGAGATGGTAATGTATAAAACATTTAGAGCAGTACCCAGTATATGGTAAATGCTCTATAAACAGAAAAAATAACGAGTATATAGGAAGGCATCTATGTTAAGTTCACTTCCAATGGTATTATAATGAATAGGATTACTTTAAAATGGGCTGCTGAAATTATGAAAGTCTATTATAATATTTTTATTATTTTTTGATTATTGTGATACTTTGTATTTTAAAGGAAATTTAAATTTACAAGGTCCTTTCACATTCATTATCTGATTTTGTTCTCAGGACAACTTTGCAAGATAGTTATTTCCGATTTACAGACATGGAATTCCAGTTTCAGGTGAGGTTAAAAGAGCAGTGGTAGTAGAAAGCTTATGGTGGTTCTCATGAAGGCACATTAAAGTAGAAATAATAATACTGTAATATTTTCGTTTATATGAGTTATTTTGTGTTTGTGTGCTTTAGCTTCTTAGATTCTGATTTATCTCTGTACTTTGGTTTTTTTTACTCCATGTGTAGGGAGGGTGAGATGGAGGAGGGGAGAGGAAAAAAGATTGTAGAAGAGTTAAATGTATTTTAATGCGACTCTTTGGAAAGAGAGATCCACAGCCTCTCTCTCTCTCATTCAGATCCAGTGATGTTTATTATCCCCATAACAAAAGTCTTATATTTTAAAATAGCCAGACAGACTGGCAAGAATGTTGTTTTTTGTTTGGAGGGTTTTTTTTTGCAAGCATCAGGGATTTAAGGAGAATTCCCTTGGGTGAATGTGGATTAGAATTAACCACCAAGTTGACCGACCTTGTAGGATTTGCAAGACCAGTGCAGTAAGTATATTTTGTGACTAGTGTTCAAATACATTGGTTCAGTGAAATTCTTTCTCAGAGGTAAAAGATATGCATGTTTTTCTTATTTCCTATTTTGATTGTATGTTTCAAAGTTTAAGATAAAACTATAAATTTGTGATCTCCAACTTCCTTGGTTGAATTAAACTATTGGTGGCTGGTATTTTGGGTAATCTCACTTCTTGAATAATTCCCATTTAGAATGTTTTATAATTTTTTTAAAAAATTAGGTATTTCATGTATTAGGTCTTTGTCATCTCTTTTTCCTAGTATCATAAGTAAATCACCTTTGACTGTTTAGATGGATTTACTTCCAGGTAAGTAAATTTGACTTTGCTTGGGATCATATGCCATTGCTAGATTAGTTTTGAAACAGGTTATACTTTATCACTCATCCTAGGACTCTAAAACATTTTAGAAACAAATGATGTTCAATGTTTTTTTGTTTCATCTTACATTTCAGAGTCTCTCTTGATTTTGGAAGAAATACCTGGTAGCAAACATGACTGAGTTCTGGCTCATATCTGCTCCTGGGGAGAAAACCTGTCAGCAAACATGGGAGAAACTGCATGCAGCAACTACAAAGAACAATAATCTTGCTGTCACTTCCAAGTTCAACATTCCTGACTTAAAGGTGAAGCTGCAATATGCAAAAGTGTATGAGTTCATCCTCAAGAGGAGGGCCAGTTTTCTTTTGGTAGAAGTGAGATACCCAAGGATCCTTCAGAAGAAAACTCTTTCATCTCTAGCCATGGGCTTAATTTAAAGTGTATCTTGTCTTTTGAGATTTTTAGAAGTAAACTACCAAAATGAAATAACATCTTTTTCTACTTAGACTTTTATGTGCTTTTCTAAATCGTAATGAGAAATCTTATGAAAATATTTGATACATTATTTTCACAAATATGATTTTCAGAAGGGAAAAATTTTAGTTGTATATATATTTAAATATCACAGTGAATTAGTTTTTCTGTTATTAAATTCATATTATGCTGACTAACATTGTAAATGTGTTTCCATAATAGCACCTACTTAATCATACTTGGCAAATCTAATCTAGTTATTTAATTTAGTTAATCTGTTTAACATTTATTAAAGATCAGTAATCTAGCAACCTCAAAGTGAAGTAGGCTGCTAGTAATCAGTTGACTGAACTTTTGTAAAGAATGGAAGAGATCATGATAATTACATTTTGCTGGTAACTAAGTGAGGCAGTCAGAGGCAGCATTCATTTAAGAAATAGTTAAAATTACAGGTTTTTAATATTTTTGGAGTTACAGATTTCTTTGAGATGGGACATTTCCTCTAAAACATGCTCATTTACACGCAGTTTTGTGTACAAATTCAGTTACAGACCTTCTGATGCATACCCACGGATCTCCTGCTTAACAGCCCATGTTGTTAACCAGAACTTCAAAAGACCCACTGTCAGTGAACAGTACAAGCACAGGCCTGCCTTTGAGGAGTCTTCACATCTTAAGTAGAGCTCGTACCCATGAATTAGAGGATTATCTTGTACATGAAATGTCTGGCAAATATCTTTTAACCACACTTACACATTATGAAGTAAAATACAGAGAGCTTAAGATTTGTGGGCCCTTCAAATCAAATGTTCTATCATCTTATTAAACAAATGAAACCTAAATAATAAAATGCTGTATTTCCCTTCTAGGTTGGCACGCTGGATGTATTGGTTGGCTTGTCAGATGAACTGGCTAAACTGGATGCGTTTGTAGAAGGGTAATGTACTTACATACATGGAGCAGAGCAAAATGGGAGACACTATTATCAGGCTACCTAGACATTGGGTTTATCATCGGGGTATACTCTGCTTATTGGGGTGGTTTTAGAAAATGACTTTTTTTTTCTTTGTAAACCAACTTTATAAAGGTATAATTTACATGCTATAAAATGCATCCGTTTGAAGTGTGAAAATGGTGATTCTCTTTTTAATATCTTTATTGAGATATAATTTATATGCCACGCAATCACCTGTTTAAAGTGTACAATTCAATGATTTTTAGTATTGTCACAGATTTTAGTGTTGTCACAATTATGCAGCCATTACCACAATCAGTTTTAGAAGGTTTTCATCACCCTCTCAAAGACCTGTTCCTGTTCCCATTAGCAGTCACTCCCTGTCCCCCACCACACACTAACCTACTTTCTGACAGTATAGATTTGCCTATTCTGGATGTTTCATATAAATGGAATACAATACATGGTCTTTTGTGACTGGCCATCAGAATAATTGTCCTAAGTGCTGTTTGAACCATGTTACATCTTTGTCTAGGGTCTGTCATCAGAGGCTACCTGTCTGCAGTCCAGTCTCCCGCCACCTTCGTAGCCTAAGCTCTCATACTTCTGAGCATGCCACTTTGGTCATTCTGGACCTCTCACCATTCTCTGCCCACTGCTTTTCCACCTCTCCTTATCTTGACTCATATGATGCCCCTTGGCAAGAATATACTTTCTTCCCTTGTAACCATCCTTTCAAACCCATTTGTATCCTTCACTGCCCCCTCATGAACCATTATGCTTTCTTGACTATACGATTAGTAACTGGAAATGATCCCTTTTTCCTTTATCCTTTTCTGTCTGTAACCTGGTAATCTCAGCTGACACTTACCTCAGATTGTTTTGTATTTAGTCATTTACATATTTTTGTATTTCTCCAATTAGATTTTAAGCAGTGCAGGGTAATGATTTTGTCTTGTATAATTTTGAATTGCATCTAGGGCCTAGAGGCAGACATGGAATGGGGGAAAGAACACTGGACTCAAAGTCAAGACACCATATTTCTAGTCACAGCTCTGCCATCAGCTTGACTGGTCTTGTGACTCTGAATAAGTTACTTATTCTCTTTATACCTCAGAGTCTTACTTATAAAATGAAGGGATTGAAAAGGTCATATGAAGATACCTTGGTAGTTTTGACTCTGTGGTTTCCTCTACAGTATAGCTCCTTGTAAATAGTGGAAACTCAGTAAATAGTTCATGGACAAATAATGTAGGACCTCATTCTTCATTATGTTCTATTGCCTGTTGGATACCTTTCATAAGTAAGCACAGTGTCTGGCATGTAATAATAGGTACATGGTGAATGCCGATTCCCTGCCTTTTCATTTGTTCTTGGACCTTGCAGTCAGATCCATTGTTGCAGTTTCTTAGCAGATACTATATGGCTCTTTATAGACTGTTTCTCACTAGCTTCCCATTACTTTCTTTGTGGACTAATAAACACATTGCATGTAGTCTCCATAAAACCTTACAGCATTCAGTTAATTTTTGCATGTAACAAAATGTTGGTCTATTTTATCCTTAAAACATTTTAGGATAGGACCCATTTTTTCTATATCATATAGATATGTATAATGGGAACATATGTAGTCAAATTCATGTCTTTATGTAATATATTAATTGTATAGCATGGAATTTAGGTCTTTTTCTTAAAAATGGTTGTTGATTTTTTTTTTTTTCTTCCCAGAGTGGTTAAGAAAGTGGCTCAATACATGGCTGATGTATTGGAGGATAGTAAAGATAAAGTTCAGGAGAATCTTTTGGCCAATGGAGGTAAGCCAATGTTTTATGATTTGATAACTGTTTTTGTTTTGATAATTGTTATTGTATTTTAATTATTATTATTACTGAATTTGATGATACTGAAAGTATCTTGTCCCCTAAAATATAATGTTATGTAAGACAGTTTAACATAATATATAATATAGCTTATAATATGTCAAGTCTTCTGCAAAAGTGATATCACAAAGATTTACCTTAGTTCTTTCCGGGATCTATCTGTCAACTCATATTTACAAGTAACTTTCCAGGTTATATATCTCAGCATTGTTTTAGTTGAATACATGCTGTTTTCTCTAGCTTTTTGTATTTAATAGCATCCAACTGCTAAAGACTTAGAATAGGAATGATTAATTTTATTGCAGAGTAATGTCTCCTCCATTCAAAGTTAAATAAGGCATTTCTTTACCTAGTACCCATAAAATAATCTGCTGACTTCTCTGTAGCTAAAAGCTAATATTTACATACGGTTTGCTGTATGTAATAATGGCTTTATAAAGATGGCTTTAACCTCATTGTCATTTGTGCTTGTATTTGTTGTTTTCTTATGAAATAACACTTTAGCATTTGCTTCATTTTAAATTAGGTTCATCTTTAGTGATATGTCATTATAATAGGAAATAACCCTTTCTTTTCTTTATGTACTGTATTGCCTGCTGTGATAAGGTCACTGTATTTTAAATCCAGTATTCCTCTAATCTCATTTCTTCTTGCAAGTAATAGATGCTCAATAAATATATATTTAATTAGTTTAAAATATAGTAATTTATTCTTGCTCTGTATTATAGTAGTGATCTGATCTAATTGTTTGCTGTTTCTGTTAATTTTGCGGGGGACAGAAGATAGATATGTTAATTTATGGTGCCTTTACTGATGATCTTCTAGGTATTTCATGAAACTAGGCAGTCAGTCTAGTAGGTGGAATGGCCATTGACAGTCTGTATGACAGTGCATCTAAAATTGCTTTTGGAAATATTATCTGTTGACTCATTGGTATTATGTAAGGAGAAATTGAGGAGAAAGATATTTTGATATGAATTACTTTTGTCAGTTAGCTTTGCCGTACTTGACATTTGGTTTTTCTGACCTTGGTCCCATTAGACTTAAGGGGTAAAGTTGTTTTGATTACTGAATTTCTTGGGAATTAGCTGTTGAGTGTCTCTTGGCTCTACATTTCTTATTCTTTCCATTCAAAAGTGAAAGAGTCCATGTTTTGAAGATTGTTGAAGTGTAGGCTTCTAGAAACAGTCATCACATGGTTTTAACAGACAAGTTTATTTTCAATTTGTTTGGGTAAGTTGTCAAAGAACATACTTTTATCAGATTCTACTTATTGAAGAGACAATTTGAAGTAGTTTCTTCTTAATCTTTGTGTCTCTTCTACATATGAGGCATATCATGGATATGTACATATTCCATTTAAGTCATCAAATTAGAAGGAGCATATTAATATAGATATATAAAATTTTGAGTAAGGAGAAGAAATCACAAGGTAAAAATTTTTATTAACTCATATTACTTAATATAGTTTTACATTTATTAGGACTCTTCTTTCAATTGACATTTTTGCTGATTTTCTCAATGCCAATTTCAGCATTGAAATGTATTGCTCTGATCAATTATGTTTCAATAAAAAAAATGGATTGCTCTATAAAAAAACTGTAAAATAAATTCTGTTGCTTCTCTTTAGTAATTATTCCTTATTTCAGTTGACTTGGTTACTTATATAACAAGGTTCCAGTGGGATATGGCCAAATATCCAATCAAGCAGTCCCTGAAAAATATTTCTGAAATAATTGCCAAGGTAAGATAAAAATTGACACAGGTAGTATGCCTTGATTTGTGTTGGCTTTGTTTATTTTATAATTTAGCTATGAAATACTTTCTAGGTTTTCAACAAGCAATTTAATTATGTTACAGATACAAACAGGAGGTAAGACATTTAGATGTTAAAGATGTTAAAAAGTGTAACACTTTCATGTGTAGTTTATCTAAATTGTATAGTTTACTTATTTATGTGATTAACTTATATTGCACCAATAATGTTTAAGTAAAAAGAAACTTTAAAATTCTATAATTATTATTTATACAAATTTTAAAGGTAACAGGTCATGTAGAATAGGAAATTGAAATTTATTAAAGATTTATGTCATTCAGGAAGATGATAGTAGTCACTCAAATATGTTAATGTGCAGTACTTGTTAAGACATTAATCTTTATGGGTTCTCTTCACCCCTTCTGACTATTTAGTATTGTTCCTCTGCCTAAAAAAATGCCCGTATTCATGTACTACATGCTTTTATTTACAGTTTCAGAAAGTACATGGATACTGAAGCCAATCTATGAATCTAAGTTAAGAGCTCTTTTTATATTGAGAAGTCCTTGAGCTTGAGAGAAAATATAAAAGTCTTAACAGAAACTATAATGAGGCAAAATAGACAAGGACTATTAATTGTTTGCCAGCAGTCTTGATGACCTGGCTGGGGCAAAACTATGGTTTAAATTATCGGACACTTTGCTTATCTCCCAGTTACTTTAGTTGTACAGTGTAAATGAATGGACTTATCAAAGAGTTTAATGTCTTATATAATTTTTTTTAAAATGAGCGGTTTGATCATATAAAGTGGTGCTCTTACTATGACTGATCTTATTTTCTTTTGATCCTTATCAAGGATTTAATCTTCTGCTTCCTGATTCTATTATAGATAAGGAAACAGGCTCAGAGAGGTGAAGTGACTGACCCTAGTGCTACCCAACTAATAATGGTAGAGCTTAGTTGAAACCAGTTCTTTAAATATTAAATCTACTTTGTGTTTTCTCCCTAAGTAGTTAGTAGTTTCAGTCATCTTTTGAGAAATTACTTTTGTAATCTCAGCTACAATTTTAATTTCATTGAGGAAATATTTTGCATAATAATACAGGTTGAGTATTCCTTACCTGAAATGCTTGGGACCAAAAGTGTTTCACATTCAGATTTTTTGGATTTTGGAAAATTTGCAGAATGTATGTTGGTTGATATTCCTAACCTGAAAATCTGAAATCTCAAATGCTCCAGTGAGCATTGCCTTTGAGTGTCATGTCAGTGCTCCTTTGAGCACATTAGTGCTCAGCAAGTTTTGGGTTTTGGAGCGTTTCTGATTTTGGATTTTTGAATTAGAGATACTCAACCTGTGGTGGAGTTTGTAACAACAAAACTCTGTGTAATTCAGTTCCTTTTGGAAATAAATCCTTCAACCTTGTTAACTGAAGCCTTTTTAATTAGTAATTTCGAAACCCAGTGACCTAGATTTTATTTCCATGGTTTAAGAAGTAATATAGTAGTAATAATTAAAATACATGTAGAATAAAACATTATCTTTAGTAGAAAAGATTCATATGGAATTTATATTAAAAATGAAATAGGTCACATCAGAAACTAGTGGTGGTGTATTGCACACAGGTGTTGATATTCAACTCTGTACCCCACACATATGTACAGTCAACTATGTTTCAATTAAAAAAAACTTCTGAATTTTCAACTGTGTTAAATAAAAGCTTAAAAGAAAACAAAAAAGCTAGTGGTGTTTTTCTGTAGAAGGTAAAGTTTAACCACTTTAATTGCATTTTAGTAGAGGCGGATTTAGGAAAATTTTGCCTATTTCTCTTCTTTTTCTTTTTTGAAGGGAGTTACTCAGATTGATAATGACCTGAAATCTCGAGCGTCTGCATACAATAACTTGAAAGGGAACCTTCAGAACTTGGAGCGAAAGAATGCGTAAGCATATCAAGTATACGTGAATATGAAGAATTGGGGAAGCACATTAGCATGCACTCAATGAGATACTTTTGGGGTTTAGATTGTTATAGTTTATGCTGTTTGTGTAATCAAAATGGTGTTCTTTTTAATTTCATGAAGAAAAGTTCATTAAGGTAAGTTTACAGAATTCAGATAGACAGATGTGAGGCTGATTTTTTTTACTTGCTTCATAAATAATACTTGTGAACCAGGTCCTGGTTTATGCCCTTTCCACATTTGATATTTCACTGAAAAATTGTCTTAAAATTAATTGTTTTAAATCCAATCATAGTTTAATTACATAGCGATTATTGCTTAATAGAATTTATAGAAGAATCCTTTCATGATGTAATAATTCTATAATTGATCTGTTTTCCGAGTTTAGATTTTTCACAAATTAAGTTTTCTTAAAATAGGACACACTTGTTTTGGTTGTTCTCCAGTGTAGCCTTAAGCATGTATGTATTCAAGTTGTTCATTTATATCTCAGCGGGAGAGTTGGTTGGATACCATCAGGAATACAAAGAGGGCAAGATATTTTCATTATAGGAAGATCACTACTGGAAGACCAATGAAGACTCATTTGAAAGAGCTGATTATTGGGTTAACTTACCCAAATTGCCCGGTATCAAATGATACCCAGGGAGATGAAGGAAAACCAAAGGTTGTGCCTAGATGACATAATTTCATAATTACGATGAAATAGACTTAAATCGATATGTAATGAGTAGCACTTCCCAGTCAAGATATTACATATGTAATCAAGAGAAGAGCTGAGTTTTAATAATTAAAGCAAACACAAGGTAGACACTAGAGGCAGATTTTGATAAATGTTGACATTTCTTTGCTTGCAGGGGTGGAATATATTTGGCCAAATGTTGACTTCTTATAAAGTAAAAATTTTAAAACTAATTCTTCTCTTGAGAGGTATATGTAGTATATGTGAGTATGATTAGTCTGCTGTTGTGTTACAGAAGCACATAATTATCAGACTAATGATGTTTTTCTTATTCCTCAGAGGAAGTTTGCTAACCAGAAGTCTAGCAGAAATTGTGAAGAAGGATGACTTTGTTCTTGATTCAGAGTATCTTATCACATTACTGGTGGTAGTTCCCAAGTATGTCTTCTTACTATAAAAGGTTTTTATGTGTTATAACATGAGAAAATGTTAGTATCTGGTCTGGTATTGCAGTTTGAAGTTTTGCATAAAAACCAGTGTAAAAGAAATATAACTTTGGTGTTCATCCTATCAACCAACATTTAGTCATGTGGCATATACAGTAGAATTTAGTTCATAACCTGGTAATGGAGACATATCAATTATAAATTGAGGTTCCAAATCAAATTTAGCAGCTTGGTAGAGTTGGCTCATTAAAAAATTAAGTAATGCTAAATTATTGGATGTTTTTAGAATACAGATTTTAGATTTTTCAAAATAGAAAGGTCCTTATATTTATTTTTCTGAAAAATCTTTGGTTAAGATGAATTAAACCTTATTACAAGTAAAGAATGGATTAGATCAGGGGTTAACAAACTTTTTCTATAAAGAACCAGGTAGTATTTTAGATTTTGTGAGGCGTTTGATCTCTGTCACATTATTCGATTCTGTCATGTCAACTTTGTGTTAATAGCTGAAGCAGCTGTACACAGTATGTAAATGAATGAATGTGACTATGTTTAAATAAAACCTTCTGTGTTAATTAATATTTAATCATAGTTAATCTTAGTAAAATGAAACCTTTGGACCCTTGTAGGAAGATTAGAAGGGTGTGTGTGTGTGTGTGTGTGTGTGTGTGTGTGTGTAATTCTATTGGTTTCACTTCTGACTAACACTGAAGTCTTGCTATCAAGGAATCTTCAGAGGATCTAAAGTGAGGTGGGAGGTTTGGAGCCTTTTCAGAGCATCATCGCATGAATGCTTTCTTGCTGTGTTCTGTATTTTTATCTGGTTAGGAGACTGGGAATACTGTAAAATGATGCATCCTGGAAAGGGGAGAAAAAGCACCTCCATGGAATTTGCAGTGGCTACAGTATTATCTGACCTCTGCATTTTTCTCCCTTTACTGCGGTATGCAGACTTTTGGATTTTTCTTTGCCCATGGAGAAGGGCCTAAAACTAAGGGTTTGGTTCCAGAAGTTTTATTTTGTATTTTAGTTACATACCTTCCCCTCCTATACTGGAACACTGATTAGTTATAATAAACTTCTGTGTTTCTGTGCTTTTATACTATGTAGGAGGATAATCTTTGCCTAGATAAAAGACTTGTCTCGTTCAGTCTTTATTTAAAAGTTGTGTATAAAACTAGAAATTTTCATAATATTCTGTACTCTGTAATTAAAACATAGGACCTAGAACACCTTACATAGAAATTATTTTATATCCGGGCCTACAAACACCATAATTCTTTTTTTTAAATCTCAAGCATAGTTCTCTCTCCCACACTCCCAGAAGCCTGTGATAACCTTTAGAGAAGGATGTTGTTGCACAATGTCCATGGCAACATAGTTTACTGTCACTCCATTTGCTCATTGTTTTCTGGTAGCTCATTGCTTTCTGTAAATATAGTTTTATTCAGCCATTCAGAATGTCCACAGAATAGAAATAATAGTGATTTCAGCATAGCCTTTTTCTTTTTTTAAAAAATGAGGCATAGTACATATCAACTGAACAATCTGAAAATGATTTAGAATCTATACTGTGCTTTACTTCCTTCCTAGACTTAGTTCTAGAGTGTGCCTCTTTCGCAGTACTTACTGGATACCAGAGGGTGGTCTGTGTTTCCTGCTTCACTCAGTGTATCTGAAATGCATTCTCAGTAGGAAACTTGGGCTTTTTGTTAAATAGATTTGAGGTACGCTTACTGTAGCCAGATTTCCTATTTGCTCTATATTTTTTTCTTCCTGGATATGGCAGGAAGTAGGACTTGTTTCTCTCTTTCAATGCTTACTGTACTTTTTCTGCAGGTTAAACCACAATGACTGGATTAAGCAGTATGAAACACTAGCTGAAATGGTAGTTCCAAGGTCTAGCAAGTAAGTAGTAGTCGTTGTAAAACCGTTTGTTTTCTAGAATTCCTTTTATAATTTGAATGTTTGATTAGGAAATATCTTTCTGTCTTTCCTTTGTGATAAAGTTACAGTTTTAGAACCATAATTTTCACCTTGTAAGCGAGTTCTATTAACTCTGGTTACAATTTGAGACCTGGAAGGGACTTGATGCAATCTGTTTGATGCCCTGATGTTTATAGCTGTAGAGTTTGAGGCCAGTGAGGTGAGGTATTTGCCCAGAGTAATACATCTCATTCATACAGGTTCAGAACGAGAACCCAGGTCTCTGGTGTGGTACTTTTTCTGCTGCACTGTGCTGCCTTCTGAAAATTATCCATTAATTGTTTATTGCATACCTACTATGTCTATGATTCCTCATTTCAACTTGCAAAGGAAGCGTACCAGAATGGCTACTAGAGTGCCGTGTTGATCTCTAAATCTCTATTTGAGCATAAACTTTACCTAATCTGTACGCTGCTTTAAAAGAAAAAAAAACTTTATTAAGCACTTTTTTATTTATGGATTTAACATACATTGTTTAATTTTATATTTACAGTAACTCTGCAAAGCTGTTTGGGCAGTTATTATAATAGGTGAGGAAGTAAAAATGCTTATTTAAATAGTTGCCTAAGGCTATGGCTGTTTAAGCGTCCAGTGGCAAAGTAAGGACTATAACTCAGATCTTTTAATTCTAGGTCCTGTACTCTTTTAACACCACTCCATGTCATTTTCTCATGTATTCTGTCATTGCCACACAAGATGTTCTTGGAGAAAATATTAAATGCAGTGTATATGCACTCCAAAGGATTCTTTTGTGTATATGTGCCTCAAGAAGAGAATTAGAATTAGTAAGGTCAGGCCCATGAAATATTTTCTTTTCCAGTTTCATTGTGTCATATGAGAGGTAGCTTAGTATAATGGGAAGAGTCCTGGACCCAGGGATATGAGGTCTATTGCTGGGTCTGCTACCAACTTGCTGTGTGACCTGGGGTAAGTGTTCTAACTTCTCTGGGCCTCATTTTCTTTGCCTGTAAAATGAGTATAGCACCTTCCCTGTGTATGTTATGAACTTCTTTCAAGGCTAGATAGAGTATACAAAACACAAGGTAATGCTGTTGTAGTTTCATAAATGTTGATCTTTTGAGAACTAAATCAGAAATCTGTGCTCATGAATTTTTTTTTCCAGTTTGGAATATCATTCATTCAAACCAGTCTTTCTCATGGTAAACTGAAGACTACGGTTGTGTCTTGTTATTGTTATTCACTTAGGCTGTTTTCCCTGACAGATAATACCTTTTTATGTGTAGGGCATTAAAGCCATAGAGGTTGACTTTATGTCTAGGAGGCAGTTGAAGGAGGAGGGTGGGGACCTGCTATGCACAGAGTGTCCTCCAAAGGTGGACATATGCCAAGCCAGATTTTCAGGTTGTGGTGTGTAGGCTAGTTAAGTAGGCCCAGCTTTACTCTGAAAGAAGGACTTGGAAAAATATTACTTCAGAGATTTAGGTATTTTGAAAATTATTTTAGTAGTTTAAAGGAGAAATTGTCAGGCAAGAACAGTTTAATGCAGGCATTACTTGTCTTCTGAATGACCCGTAAGTACACATTGACCTGAGGGTTCCCAGCCCTTTCTCTGTGAAAACATCTGTTCTATCTATGTCTCTGTTCAAAGTACATTGAGAATCGCAGACTCAAAAACTTACCTGTTTAAATTTAGTCATAGAGAACATAGCACTAGCTCAGATAGCACCATGAAGAATACATGTAGTTCATGTAGAGCAAACAGGCTTTGGTGGGTTTATCTGGAATTTTGTCCACTCTTTAGGAACGATCTCTATGACTTGACGCTGAAGTTTTTTGCTTATAGTAAATAACATTTTTGAGTAATTACTATGAGGTAGTCATTGTTCTAAGTGTATTACACAAATTAAGTCAATTATTATAGGTGGTAACACTTTCACTTGTTGCTTTGTGGCTTGATACTTGAGTCATCATTGTTGGGATCAGTGAAGATGAAAGTAGAATTTTGAGGTAGAAGAATAGATTGAAAAATACCATCTGCAGACCTGAAAGAAATAATTTCATTTTTAAAATACACACAATCTAGCTATTTGTAAAATATTCTAAGTCTTAAAAGATTGGACAATTTGAAATACTGCCATTGTTGTGTGGCTAAATGCAGGGATGTGGATAAATGCCATGTCAAGTTTATGGCCAACGAAGTGGAGGTTTGGCTGCTGTTCTGCTTTTTGTTGGAATGTTGTTCAGAAAGAGGTGCTTTTCACTTGTTATTTCAGAATTACCACCGTTTTTTTGTCTGTCTACTTTTGCTTGTTAAAAATAGTCTGGCTAACTTCCACCTTTTTGCTGTCATTGGAAGCAGCACCACAAACACATTGGTGGCTTTTTTTTAGGGAGCTAGAATTCCAAATGAAGCGGAGAAGCCCAACTAGGAAGTGCAGAAAAAATTATACTAGCCATTATACAGAGAAAAGTTTCTCTTGTGTTTTAGAGGAGTTGCAAAGAAAAGTTGTATGAAGAAAGGCAGGGAAGAAACAGGTGGACTGACTGGGGAGCAGAGAGGATGACAGGTTCAAGTCTTAGGTAAGAGAGAAAAAAGCAGAAGCAGCAGGAAGAGCTCATAAGGTCCAGAAAGCACCGCCACTCTCATGGACCACCAAAAAAGCTGTGAAACATCTGAAAAACATTGACTAGCAATTGCCTTTTAGTTTCCTCTAGGCCCAGTTACATCTGTGCAAGATAGTGTTACTACTTCCACAGAACAGTAGAGAGTGAGTTTGGCACGTTTGTTTGAACCTAGGAGAGCTTTTGCAAGTTGGGTTAAACTAAACAGCCCCCTTGCAGGCACAGTTCCTGGCCAACATCGTATCTGGGGAGAGTTCAAATCCATGTTAAATTGTGGAAAGATGTGACTTTCTTACCTCTTTCCTCTCCTTGTGGCTTTCACTTTTTTTTATTTTGTTACTTTACTTTGGTTTCACGTGTCACGTGCTGCGTTTGCCTTGGTTTGAAATCCATCCTTCATCTGCCTTATCATCTCCCTGATGGTCTCATGCATCATCACCTCCACTTCGTTTCTGTCTGCTGCTCCCTTGGCTTCACCCTCGGCCTCTAAAAAGGCTCTACCTCTGGAATCTTAAGTCTGTAATTCACCTCTTGGGCTGGCCAGTTAGCTCAGTTGGTTAGACTGCAGTGTTGATAACACCAAGGTCAAGGGTTTGGATCCCTTGACCAGCCGCCAAAAAAAAAAGGATCCCCAGGCCAGCCGCCAAAAAAAAAAGGAATTCACCTCTTTACCAGGTCTTTTCTCTATCTTTTTTCACTTTCACTGCCCCTGCTTTTTGACCTAGTTCACATCTCCTGTCCCCCAGCCCTCTGTTTGCATTGGCTTTGTTGATTTCCCCCAATCTTGCTTCTTCTACAGCTGAGCCTAGGCTCTTGACTCATCACTCAGCCATTTTCTTGCCAGCACCATCAGCTCTGGCTCCTGTGTCTTGTGCAAACTCACACCCCAAATTAATCTTTAAAGCAGTCTCCTGGCTTCTATGCCTGAGTTGCTGAGTGAGCAGAAGAGACTCTGGTAAGCCCTGAATATTGGCCACTCCAGACTTAGGCTCTTCTGTCTCAGAGGACGATCTGTTCTAATGTCAGCACTGTTTCAACCACACCCATGGCTCTAACCTTCACCTGTAGTGTCAGGAGTGTCACATGGTTCAGTCTACTTTAAACTACCCGCCCCCCCCAATACCTGCTGCTTCAGTTTAGACCCCCATCAACTCTTGCCTGCACCATTATGATTGCCATTAGCCAGTCTCTGTTCTCCTTTTCTCCAGTATTTTCCCCTCTCATGAGTGCATCACATTGCTGTCATTTTTATCTTTGTCACATACAAATCTGTTTGTTACTCCCATGTTTAAAACTCTGCTTGTTCCTCCTCACTTTTACTGCCTCCCCTCAACACACACACACTCCCTTCTGTGTACCTTATGTGACAGCTATACTTACTTCTGGCAGTTCCTCAAATGTTCCTTGCTATTTCATACCTGTATTCATTTGCATAGAGGGTTCTACCTGGAATATTCTTCTCTCTTTTGCCTATTTTTCAAACTTCCACTTCACATCATCTCTTTTGTGAAACTCTTTTGAATCCCCTCAGATAAAGTCATTCATTCCCAGAGTATCTTAGGCGTCTTCTATTTTAGCACTTACAGCTCTGTTGTAGTTACCTGTTTATATCTTTTCCTTTATTAGAACCATACCTTGAGGTTAGGGAATGATGTCTTATTAGTTTTATTCCTAATGTCTAGCAACAGCTTGGCACATTGTACAGCCTCAGTACATGTTAAATGACTTAAAGTCCATTATACTAAGGACTCATGGTTTATTTTTATAAGGTTTAAGAAATCCCTTTCCTGGGGAGAACAAGGGAAAGCAAGTGGCTCTTATTTATTTTTTCTTATTAAGATGATACAGGATTTAGTCATAAAACAAGACCGAGTTTTTATCTTGGCTTTTTTTACCATCAGGATTTCGAGTGAGCCATATGACTTTGCTTTGTCCCAGGAACCTGCATAACAGATACTCTGCTTATCAACACAGGGTCATGTCAAGCATCAAGTGCTTTCGAAAGGGTCTTCAAGACAGCAAAGTACTGTATAAGTTTAAAAGATTAATATGATAATGGTTGAATATTGTTTATGACTCTGAAATAGCCTGTCCAATTAGATTTGGATTTGTTTTGATCTCCACCAATGTGCACATCACTGAATCAACCTTCACAAACCAAAAAATCATTAAAAGTTTTTTACTGAGCTCTGTTTACTTGGTAGCTGCCTTGCTTTGGGATTGATAGGTAGTAGAAGCAAGAACTAAGGGTAATAGTTTTGAGAAGAGACAGTTTGAAAGATTTAAACATTCTAAATCATAGTTAGCTGAGTTTTTCTACATGTCAGTGATTACAGTGATCAGAAATCACAAAGGCACCTGCTGGTCATATGACCTCCTGAATTTATTTGTTTAACTAGGCAGTTCTTAGGCTTCCAGGGAAAACTAAACTTGCCTTTAAAAAATTTTTTTTAATCCCATCTTTGAAATTGTACAAGTACTCCCTCAATTTTGTAAAACTTACTATCTTTCAGCAAAAAGATTTCAGAAGTCCCACATTGCAAATAAAAACTACACATTAAAAAAAGACAAGAGGGCACAAGGAAACTTTTTGGTGATGAATATGTCTATTGCTTTGATTGTGGTGATGGTTTCATGGATGTCTGTGTATGTCCAAATGTCAGATTATATTCATTAAATATGTGCAGTTTTTTGTATATCAATTATACGTCAAAGCTGTTAAAAAACAAAAATAAAAACACACAATCTAAACATTAGAAAACCCCCAATACTTGAAAGAAAGAACAGACCCCCACCCCTCAGTAATATTCCCTCACCCCAAGTTCATCCCTTGTGAACAGTTGAGTATGAAGCCTCGTAGACCTTGCATATGGGATTCTATACAGAAAGAGCTAAAGGTAGTTTTTGAAAGCCAAATTAGGACCATATTATACATGAGCTATGTAGTTTGCCTTTCCAAACAGTGGACATTCCCCAAGGCATTGCAAATTTATATGACAGTGAAAATTTCCTGGCAGTGTGTCTGGAAAGGTATTTCTGGTCATGTCCATGGAGCTGTGACTGAGTAGGAGTTCTGACCTCACTGGGATCTCCTAAAGCCTAAAATGGAGCTCTGAGATGCATACGAGTGCATTTATTCACAGGTTATTTAGACAGTTGAGTTCGTCGATTTTTTATTTCACGTATGATGGGAAAAAAGGAAAGATATGCAGTATGAGGTACTTGCAATGCAGAGAGGCCGGACTAGGCCTCATTGGGGCTGGGTTGGACAGGAGAGAGGAAAAGAGAATTCGACTTGTAAAAAAGAAGGGAGTGCTTAACAGGGAGATGAGATGCTGAAAACAGACCAGCCTGGCACACTGATAAGAGATTGAAAAGCGTGGTTCTTAGAGTTCTGTTGCTTTACTTGAGTTATGGTTTAATTTTGTTTGTTTGTAAGAAGTAAGTGTAATATAGGGTGTTAAGACATCATAAACGAAAAGCATTCTGTGTCTTCAGTGTTTGAGGCAATACAGGTGAATAGCACTGAGGTGGTTAGGGAAAGGCCATTTATACCCTGCTGTTTCTCTGTTCCTCCCGTTTCTGAATTCCGCCCTTAATAAGAATGAGAGTAAAAAGAGTAAAGCTTTAAATGGACTTTTTCCTTTTTTTTCTGTAGTGTTCTCTCAGAGGACCAAGACAGTTACCTTTGCAATGTCACCTTGTTTAGGAAGGCAGTTGATGACTTCAGACACAAAGCCAGGGAAAACAAGTAAGATTGTTATTTTTTGTTTTTTAAATGTGTTTCATCAGTTCTATACAATGTGAACAATTTTGTTTTCTCCAAATTTAGATTCATTGTTCGTGACTTCCAGTATAATGAAGAGGAGATGAAAGCAGATAAAGAAGAAATGAACAGGCTTTCAACTGACAAGAAAAAGCAATTTGTACGTGTTCTTAATATTTAGTATTATCAGTGTTAAGCAGAAGAAAAGGTGGTATTGCTTTTCTTTGATTTAAAAGAAAGCAAAGCAAAGCTCCTCTGATTTTGCTTTTAAGAAATTTAATTTTAGTTATTTTTTCTGTTGAGTAATCAGAATGAATTTCCTCTAAATAAGCTTAGATCTATGAATAGTTAAAGTACATATCTAAAAATTAATTATTCCATCTACATCCATATCAGAAAAATTTTTTTTTTTTTTTTTTTTAAGATGACCTATAAGTGGATCTTAACCTTTGACTTGGTGTTGTCAGCACCACACTCTCCCAAGTGAGCCAACCGGTCATCCCTATATAGGGATCCGAACCTGTGGCCTTGGTGTTATCAGCACCACACTCTCCCAAGTGAGCCACGGGCCAGCCCTAGAAATTAATTTTAAATAGAGTGTTTTGGTTAATGTCCTTGTAGTGAAGGGTGAGTTTAGTTAGGAAATAAAGTTCTCACTTTTCAGTAAGAATTTTCATTTTCGTTTTCTTGAGGCACAGTTTTTTCAATGCCTCAATCTCTGATTAAAGGAATTTGTATTTAAACTATTGAAGAATTGGTGTGTTCTAGGCATAATGGGGAACAAGGAGGGAATTGTGAAAATGAAGGATGGCATCTACTTTCTTGCTATCTTCAAGTGAGGGATCACTGAGAATACTAAAAGCTAGTATGGACAGGGAAAAATGAGGAGTGAAAGTGTGTTTCTCCTTTAATGTGAGGGGAAATAAAGGCAAATTCCATTGAAAATTACTTCTAAGAACTTTATAAACCATATTATCTCAAATTGGGAGAAAACTAACCCTAACCAAGTAATATCCAATATAACCAATTTGTTAGGGAAGATCCAAACCCCTTTTAAAGAACAGATATTTTGACCAAAGATTTCATTTTGTTATTCCTTTTTCTTAAATTAATTGGTTAGTACGTCCAAATGAGCCTAATGTTATCCAAATGAGTGTTAGCTGAATTCACAAATGTATGTCTTTTAAGTATGGCGAGGAAAAAATCTGTTTCTTTAAAGAGGTATTTAATTCTACTCAATAATTTAGACTTAAAAAGAGCTTATATACTACATAATAGATTCATTAAAAATTTAAAATGTGAAGAGGTTTTAGCGATCTAGATGAACCCCCTTATTTTATACATGAAAAAACTAAGGAGTATTAAATGACTTAACTATGTAACTATTTATTTGTTCCCAAGAAATTGTTGAATTCTATTTTAAATGTAATAAGTGTTGTAGAGTATTGTGTAGTAAATTCAGATTTTTATATTTTGGCTTTCAAACCTAGGGCACCCCTATGTTTTGTACCAGTTTAAACTACTTTCATTAAAATATATGCTGATTTCGATGTTAGTGAATCGGTTCAGTGCATTTTATTAGGTTACTGAGTAGTGGCTAATCTTTTAATCTTACTTTAGGGTAAGTAAGGTATCCAATATAATAAGAATAATACTTGAAATATTTAAAAAGTGAATTATGTGACTTATGGATAGTCACTCCTTTGAACATATTTGATCTATCTAATTGCCATTTTCAAGAACAAATTTATGATAATAATTTTTTCTTTTTATAGGGGCCACTTGTGCGGTGGCTGAAAGTGAATTTCAGTGAGGCATTTATTGCATGGATTCATGTGAAAGCGTTAAGGGTTTTTGTTGAGTCTGTTTTAAGGTAAAGAAAATTAATTGAGAAACTTGCAACTGCAGAGTTTATAGATCCCTTTACATTGGATCTCTTTATTATAATACAGTTCACAATATGAAATTGATTTAGAGAAACCAAAAGGCCAATCATGAGAGGAAAATTGCCAGTACTTTATATAGCTTATAAAGTACATATTAGTCTTGTCCTTTAACACCAGGTTTAGAAAATCTAAGGAGATCTATGCTGCTATACTCTGATTCTTTTCTGATGTAGTTATTTAAATTAAAAGTAGATTATAAAATACTAGGTGATGTTTGTTTAAAAGGCAGATTTTTCAAATATATGTACTTTGGTATACAGTATACCTATTGAATAATTTATTGTAATTATTTCATATTAACCTAAAATATTTTAATATTTTGAGATACTTAAAATCTCAATCGTCTTGTGATGCTCTGTACATATTGCTCATATTAGAAATTTTTTTTAAAAAAACAATGTGTAGCCATGCTCGCACTTTTTAAATTTATTCAAATTTTTCAAAGTAGTTGTGAGTAATCTCATGTGTTTATTATCACAAAAGTATCTACTAACCTTACATATTATTTCCTGATGATATGCATAGATTACCTTAAAAATTGAATAGTAATTAGAGTAATTCCTAGTAATTGGCTCATTTTAAAGAAAGATTTCTAGTAGTGAGGACCGGAGAAGGCTTGCGTTTCTATGTATATTAGTTTAAATTTCTGTGTATATTAGTTGAACTTGTAAAGGTAGTGATTAAAATGATATACCCTTCCCTCATTAACCATGATTAAAGAGTAGTATGAGAATATTTGGTTTAAAAAGAAAATCTCTATGTGCTTGTTTGTGTTGTTTACTATACTGCTGCTTCCTTGAAAGGTATGGTTTGCCAGTGAACTTCCAAGCAATGCTACTTCAGCCCAATAAGAAAACAATGAAGAAACTGAGAGAAGTATTATATGAATTGTATAAACATCTAGACAGCAGTGCAGCAGCTATTATTGATGTAAGTACTTACTAGATAGCCTGGTAGAGTACGAATTGGAATGAATTTCAGAAAAAAAAGGATGGAAGGAAGATAGAAAAGGGATAATAAATATCATGATACTTAACCATCTTTTATTACTCTGGGTTTCTTAGTTTGTTAGATAAACATAGCAAGTGATTTACATTGTTACCTTGTTTTTTACCATTATAGCTGTTCTTCGCTTCTTGGTATTTCTAAAAGCCGGTCATTATCTTGCTGTATATCAGATGTTTATAGCTACAGGAATACAGAAACAATCAGTGATGCTAGGTGTTTACAAAAACTAAATTGCAGAGAGGAAGAAAATAAGTAGTTTTATTTGGTAGAAGTAATGGAGTCAATAGATGAGCATTTTAAAGGGAACTATCATTCTCTAAAGTGGTATGTGTTTGTATCTTCTTTTAAACAAAAGATATAGACAGTATGTGTGTTTTTTGTTTCTGTTTAAAATTGTAGTAAGCTTTTACTTTATATTTTTTACTTAAAATATCTTGCTGATTTTTTTTCTCTTTAGGATGGTAGTATCTCACGTGTGCATTAGTTAGAACCATGAAAAATCAGTAGATTGAAGAAAATGGAGGAAATGACTTGCTACACTTTCATGGAATTGTGGATAAAATATGAGATCTAATGATTGGGTACATAATTTCCTATAAGTTCTTATGCATATATGAGGGTATTTCAAAAAGCTCATGGAAAAATGGAGTTAAAAGATAAAACGAATCTTTCCATGAGCTTTTTTTGTTTTTGTTTTTGTTTTTTGCACACTGGTGTCTCATCTGGTGAACTTTTTGAAGACCCCTTGTACAATGTGTTGTCTTTAAAACCATACTTGGTTTATTTATATCCAACATCTTGTAAGCCTGTATCCCATAAACTCAGTACCCCAAGCCTGAGATTTAAAAAGTAATTTTTTACGGTATACATGAAAAAGGATGGTAGTCATGGTTAAACCCATATAGGCTTTGGAGTCGAGTGCTTGAATCTGGTTTTACTACTCACTGTCTGTTTCCTATAGCAAGTCAACCTTTCAGAGATTGTTTCCTCACTTGCAAAATGGAGATAATGCCTAACTCAGATTAAATTAGCATAAGTGCATAAATTTAGCACAGAGTATGTGTTCAATAAAAAGGTAAATGGTAATACTTTTTTCCTTTTTTTGATTTCTGCAAGTACAAAATTGAATAATTGTCTGGTTTTTCCGTAGGCTCCTATGGATATTCCAGGCTTAAACCTGAGTCAACAGGAATACTACCCCTATGTGTACTACAAGATTGATTGCAACTTGCTGGAATTCAAGTAAAAATGAGCTCCTCCTCAGACAATCCTGTCCTTGTATTGGTGTATGCTAACAGGAATAGGTTGCCGTATGATAGTACTTTTAACTCTGTCACCCTTTGCTTGCTTCCTACCCCCTTTCCTAGGTGAGTTCTCCCATAGTGGTCCATCTCAACATTTTCTTTTTAAAGGGAAATATATGTATTATTTCTTTTTATTGATCAGGTCTGTAAATGTGTACTAAAAAAATCAGAGTTTATTTATAAACAGAATAGTTTATTTAAAGAGGTCTTTTCCTCATTGATATTGTGGTATGCTTTAATTCCATTTGTTACTATTGTGCACAAATGCCCCTTTGACAAGGGAATGGTGTAAACATACCATTTTGTTCACTGTATTTAGTAGACATAACTGTTTAATAGTTATTGAATCGTGATATAAAGAAATGTGACAATATTCAGGTATGTGCTTTCTGAATGTTTCAAATTACAATCTACGAGCACTGTCAACACCCACAGGAGAGAATAAAATTACCTGTGCAAAGGTGTATTGTGGTGTGCGTCACTTCAGAACATTACAATCCAGTTTGAGAGTTTAATAAATGATGTCATAGCTAACTTGCTATTGCTACTTTCAGGATTTTGTTACATGCTGAGGTGTGACCACGTGTCTGACTTGCATATGATTTAATTGTGCCAAATTGGGTCAGAGCACAAATTTGAAGATTATTTTTTAACATATGATGGGTATTTACATTTGGACACTAGACTTTTAGTTCCCTCAAGTAAGAAATAGGGCCAATTTTGAATAAAGTATAGCAAAATTATGCAGCTTTAGTTATTTAAGTCTTTATTTTACAAGTTACTCTTTTAATACCTGTAATTATAAAAGCTTTCATTTTGACATTTATGTCATCTATGACATAGTCTGAAAATAGAGGCATTGCTAACCTCTAAAATCTCTGAAATGATTGACTTAGTTTCACGTCTTCAAAGAGCTTTTGAAAGAGGGTTTTGTGGCAATTCTGTGCTTACTGTGCATTCACAGGCTTGCAAATGGGAGAAGGACGTTACATTTTATTTTAAGGGTTTTTCTAAACTATTCTATTCTCTTTAGAAAATTAGCTGTCAAAATCTTTTTTTATTTCAAAATTTTATTTTGTAGGTAATTATTAACTTCAAACAAATATAAACTTCTGCATAGTAGAACATACGAGATACTGTCCGTCCCCAATTTCCACCTCCCAAGGAAAATTTATGTGTTCTTCCAGGTGCTTTTCTGTATCTCTACAACAGTTATATATCACACACACACACAGAGTTTATTTTTAATAAAAATAGGATCATACTACACACATTCTGTCGCTGCTTTTTTGCATAATAGTGTATCCAGGATATCTCTGCATGTCTGTGTAGCTAGAGCTACCTCATTCTTTTGACCAGCTACATGGTGTTCTATCATATATCTGTGCCATAATATATTTAGCCAACTGGGTGAATATCTAGGTTGTTTTTAGTTTTTGCTCATAACAAACACTGCTGCAGTAAGCACCCTTGCAAAAATCTTTGTATACTTGTATTAGTATTTCTGTAAGAGAGATCCTAGAAATGGAATTTGTAGAGTCATAGTGTATGTACAGTTGTCTGGCTGTGTCCATGGGTTTTGCACCCACAGATTCAACCTCAGATTGAAACCCACGGATATGGAGGACCAACTCTGCTGTATCATTTTATTTCAGGGACTTGAGTACCCAAGGATTTTGGTATTCACAGAGGTCCTGGAACCAATCCCCTTCTGATATAGAGGGCCAACTGTATATTTAGATTCTTGACACACACTGTCAAGTTATCTGTCAGAATTCTAAATTCAAGATAAGTCTGGAATGCAGATTTGTTTTTAGTTTTTCTTTGGACAAGAGGAAGCTGTGAAAAATTTTGGTTTTGATGTCAGAAAATTCTGTTTTTTGTCTTCTTTTGCAGATGTTCTTTGAGTCTCAGTATGTGTAAATGGGGATAATCTCTCCATCATGGGAGCTGTGTTTTGACAATTAATTACTGATAGATCCACATGATGGCTTTTAAGGTTTTACTTAGACTTTAATATTGTTCTGATGGGAGAACTGTTTCATCTTTAAAACTGCAGCATGTTTGAAACAATGGGACTTTCACTGTAATTTTCATCAGGAATGTAGTACAGCAAAAGGCTGAGACTGTGGCTCTGCTGCTGACGAGCTCTGCAATCCTAGGCACAGAGTGATCTCCACGTCCCAGCCCCTCCTTTGTAGAATGGAGGTAGAGTGCCCACCTCATAGGGCTGGTGTGATGAGAAAATGAGACCCCACATGCACAGAAAGTGGTGACTGGTGGGAGCTTGATACTTGTACTGTGCAGCTCCATTTTCAGTGTTTAATTTAGGATTTTCAAGGTACATATCATTGTGGAATCTGAAGGTTGGAAAGAAGTCATTGTGTGTGTAGGGGTTCGTGTTTGTAACATAACGTTAAAGCAGTTTGACTGTCACTGAGCTTCAGTCCATGTTGGATTGTTTGTATTGTTCATGGTGGCTACCATTCCTGGGAAAGGAATGTTCCCGTTCACTTGCCTTGCTAAGGTGTCTACTGGTTCTCTTCTAGGTTAGAGCTCAGGTAACTCTGAGATTCATTAAACATTTATGGAGTGTCTGGTAGAGACCATTCACATCTGTTACCTCAGCCCTTCCTCCTGTTGCTCATGATGAGTGCTTTGGTGGTCCCCATTTTACGTACATGGAGACTTAGGGTCAGAGAAGTTAAGTGGTTTCTTTGTCAAAAGCCACAAATTTTGAGTCAGATTTTGAACCTAAAATTTCTGACTGCTTAGTTCTTTATGGGATACCTTCCATTTCCACTAGGCACTGTAGGAGTGAGCCAAACACATTCCTCAACCTTAGTCCAAGATAGACAATGATATAGAAAAGGCATTAGGTGTGGTTTTGGTATTTGGCAGAAACCCAGGTGCCCAGAACATTTTGTCAGTGATGGGTGAGTTGTGTCTAGTTGCTGCATGCTAAATTCAGTAGCCTAAGTTATTCAGCCTAGGATATTTTTCTACCTCTGATACTACCCTGCTGAAGTTGCTCTTAAGCAGGAACTCTTTGTAGAACATGCTCCACTTGGCTTTTTGAATGAGCACATATCAAGTAGTACCTTTAAAGTAATACTTTGTACATAACGAATACTGAGCAAATGTCAACTTTTATTTGCTCTCATTTCAGAATTAAATAGTCCTAAATGTTGGAAATAAAATATAAGAAATTGATCTAGATATGAGGTTTTTCTCCTTTATTCTTGGCTGCCTTTTCATTTTAAGAAGAAATCAAAGTGACATAAGCACAAGGTTAAAAACTACATATGCAAATATCACAGAACAGCTTATAATGAAAACCTTGCCTGCCTTTAGAAAAAATGTGGGTATCGTCTTTTGTTAACATCAGCAAAAGATGATTTGTCCTAGGTTCGTAACAGTATTATGTTCTAGAGGACACATCAGAAATTTTCCTTATTTAGTACTTGTCTCTAAATTGAAGTTCACCCATTTCAATAACGTAAACTTGATTCATGGTCTTTATTTTTCTAGCAGAGATAGCATTAGTATCTTTAATATATGAATGAAATTCTGACTTTAAAAAAAAGGGAATATGGCACGTAGGAACCATTTTATTCACCAGCGAATTTACCCTTAGAATATTTTTAGATTCGAGCCCCATGACTGACTTGTGAGAGAAAAACGGAACAGAGTAAAACCATTGAAGTCATTAACAGTAAGAGAATACCTCCTGGGATTGTTTAGCTCTGCAGAAGAATATAAAACTGAGGAGTAATGAGACAGTATCCTTCATATCAGGAATGGTCAAGATATGTGAGAAGAAAAAGCTTTAAAACACAACAGAAGGCGGTCAACAAACGCAGAAGGGACGTTTCTTGGCAGTTGCTCAGTACTGAAGTTGGTTATTATATCCAAGTGGTTTGTACTTGGGAATTTAATAAAAATGCAGATTCATTACCAAACTTCACCGAGGTGTGGTTTGTAGTCTTGAGTAGATCTGAGGAATAATCTACATTTTTAACAAAACACCCAGGAGAGTCAGATGCTAGTGGTTAGCCAATTACAATCTGAGACTACCTTTTCAAGATCATTCCTCTGAACTCTCAGATTGGGGCATTGACAGAATTTGTGAGCATCTTCAGCTGTCTTTTAAATAGTGGTTCGTCTCTATTTCACAAAGACCACACTTAATAGAATTATTATGGGTAAAGCCGCTTTTCCTACTCTGTCACCTGAAGAAGAATTGCACATCAATCAATAGAACCAGAGAATTCTGCCTTGGCAGAAGCTGATTGGGGGGGTGTCCTTTACCGTTGCAAGGACTTAGAATATCAAATTGAAATTTGTAAAAACTGTCCAAAATGATCAAGGTCACGCTTTTATCTTTTAACTGAGAACCCACTCTGAGCATGTTTTATCACTGCTTATAAAGTGTAAAAGAACAACCAAAACACAGACTTGCAAGAAATGGTTTATATGAGGGAAGAAACAAAAAAATGGATATTAAGATGAAAGTGAAAAAAGAAGTTGGAGGCAGCAAACGTGAGAGAAAGGAAGGAATGAACTATGCACAATACTGCCTTGAACTCGAAAGGGGTTTTTGGGTTTTTTTTGTTTTTTGGTTTTTTTTAGCAGAAGATGACAAACTATCCAGAATATTAAATCCCAAGAGCAGCTTTCATGTATTTTGCCATTTCCTAGGTATGTGGATGACCAAATAATTCTCTTTTTCACGAACACGACTTTCCATATGTTATATAACTATTTAGGTATGTATTTGGACTGATTCTCAGAATAGCTATAGATCAATACAGATTTTTATGCCTTATTAGAAACAAAGTCATTTGTTTTTTAAATAAGAATTGTGACTGCACAGGTATTATATTCTACCACAAGAGGGCACTCTGGTGCCATGAAAAATCAAACAGGTAGTTTCTTCTCCCCCACTCCCCCTCATGGTTGGTTCTGAAATGTACAGTTAATTTTGAGAAGCCTGCACCATTCTGATTTGGATTATTTTGTTTCACGCATTTATTAATACAGATTTCTCAGGAAATGTTAGACGACATATTTTGTGACTTGATCCAGCCTGTGTATGTATGTGTGTAAAATCCAAACACCTTCGGCAGACTGGCACAGTGCCTGCCGCGATGGGCCTTACAGCCTAGTAATCTGGTGGCAGGACAGCCCTTCCTGACCAAATACAAATTTGGCAACCCCAGGTTTAAAAAGGATTTTATCAATCCATGAAATACAAAGTCTGAAAACATGCTAACGGGTATCTATCCAGAAAAGTCAACCCATAGTATTAGTTAGTGGGTAAAGACCCCTATTTTTTTCAAATCTGACCACAGTCAGTCTGGTATAGCATTGTCTAAAAGAATTTCCTGTGATGATGGACATTCTATATCTGTGCCACACAATGTGGTAGCCCCTAGCCACATGTGGCCATAGGTCACTTGTAATGTGGCTGGTGTGACTAAGGAGCTGAAAATTTAATCTTTAAATAGCTACATGTGGCTGGTGGCTACCACATTGGGCAGCTCAGGTCTAGCTGTTCACACACCTAGATAAGGAGCCCTTTTGCCCTTGAGTTTCCAGGATGCCCCGTGTCCTTTGGCTTCTTTTGTTCCTATAACTGGAAGTGCAAGCCTAGCTTCTGATCACTTTGACTGCCAGGTTTAATTTCCTAACGGGTCTGAGAAACAGAGGAGAGGCTTGGTCTCAATCATTGCTGATGTGCTTCAGATTGCTATGCAGACAGCATTCTCTTCAATCCTAAAAGACAACTACGTAGGCTTTATGCCTTTAGGTGCGTGAGGGCAAACGGGTTGCAATATTAAAAGACCAAAAGCTGCTTCTGATGGGAAATACTGTCAGCAGAACTGGAAACAGTTGTGTGGTTCTAATGGGAACAGAATTTCTTCTGTCAATCAGTGCTCCCTTAGAATCCACTGTGCACACAGCGTTTGCCGTGCCAGGCTGTGCAGGGAGACATCAAAGAGATGCTCAGCATGCGTTCTTGAACAACATTGTCTCCATTGACCCTTTAAGGAGTTTAAGAGGTTCATAAAATAGTGAAGCAGTTAAGCCTCTCACGAGAAATCTAGCAACTTAAACAGATGCCTTCAGAAAGAGGCAAACTGCATAGGAAAGGGGTTCCTATGCAACTGCTGTCAGTGGGTTGTTTTCCATCAGTGACACGTGGCCTGGATCTCACCTCCCTCTTGAGCCCGGTGCCACTACTCTGCCGGACAGCTGGCCAGGGGCGGGGCTCACACTGCTGCTCTTTGCTCCTTGTCTCCTCACCCTTTGCATGCATGCAAGTTGAGCATTCTGGAGGTCACCTCCACATCCTCCTCTCCTGCCTCTTCCTTGGCATGTGCGCTGGTCATATTTCTTTCCCCAGTCTCTTCCTATCTGCCTTGGCCCCAATCTCAGCTCACCTTCAGTTCACCCTAGCTCTGCTGCCAGGGGACTGGCAAGTCGCTGCTCACCAATCCTGAAGAGCTCCTCGTTTATCCACAGAAGAAAGTCCCTTTGTTCGCACTGGATTTTTTCCCTTTTTAATTTGGCTTCTTTATGTATTTTCTGAAAGCAGAATATTGTTTAATGTTTGTTTTTTAATTAGATGGAGGAATCTAGACCGTGGATGTTTGTTATGAATGTTCCAGTGGACTGCTTTTCTCTCCATCCCCCACAGACCTGGTCACATCGGCCAGCTTCTGATTTGTGTGCTCTCAGAGTTTGAGCTCGGGCAGCCTAACGTCCTGGGGTTCTGCACCTCTTCTTCATCTGTAGAAGAGGGGTGATTATGATAACATTATAGGATTTTTGCGAGGATGAAGATTAAACCTCAGATACAAATTTCCTAGCAAGGTACATGGCACAGAGGAGGGGCTTGACATACTAACTGCTGTTTTTATTGTTAGTGTTACCCTTTTTTAACATACTTGATCTTTGTGTGTGTGTTTTTATTTTTGCTTCTTGATCCCTATATCTTATGTAAATTGAAATTAATTCCCTTCTAACTACATCTGTTTAGAAGTCAGATTCCCCATTAAAAACCTACCAGGAACACATGACCAGCAATTTCACTTCTAGGTATATACCCAAGAAAATTGAAACACTATGTTCACACAGAAACTTGCACATTAATGTTTATAGCAGCATTGTTTAAATAGCCAAAAGTGTAAACAACCCAAGTGCTCATCAACTGGTGAATGAATGGATAAACAAAATGTGGTTTATCCATACAATGTAATAATTGAGCTGTAAGAGGGAATGAAGTACTGATTCAGACCACAACATGGATGAACCTTGAAAACATTGTGCTAAGTGAAAGAAGACAGACAAAGTCACATATTGTATGATTCCATTTACATGAAATGCCAGCAATAGGCAGATCCATAGACACACAAAGATTAGGGGTTGCCAGAGACCAGGGAAGGGAAGGGGTTTGGTAGAGACTGTTAATGGATACAAAGTTTCTTTTGGGGGTGACAAAAAAGTTCTGGAATTAGTGGTGATGGTCATACAACTTTGTGAATATACTAAAAAGCACTGAATTGTATACGTTAAAAGTGTAAAGTTTATGGCATGTGAATTACTTAATTTAAGAAACCTACTGGGGATTATCTCAGATTTTTTACAAATTCTCTTAATTCATTGCTTATACCTTTATATCAATGTAGTTTTAAAAAATTAATTTGAATTCCCTTTTATGAAAGATAAGGAGTTTTGCACTTCAGGGTGTCACTCCATTCAGTAGTCTAGCTATTTGTGCCACGAGTTTGTCTTTTTTCTGTTTCATTTGTTCCACTCACCATCCCAGTAAGACTTGACCACAGCAGTCTGCAAACCCCTGTACTTCTGGGCTAAGTTACAAATCCCTTCCAGGACAGCTCAGGTCACTGGTTATCACTCCCGCAGTTGTCATTCGTACTTAGCAGTCCCTGATGAAAAGAGAGCTGGCTGGGGATAGATTGAGACTTGCCTGGTCTGATATCTTTCTTCCTGCTTTCATGTGTGTCACTGACGACTTGCCTGGGTAAAAGTGCCCTTAGTTCACTCATTTGTCCAGCAACCATTTACTGAAGTCAGAATCCTCATTGACTCAGCAAATATTTAGTAGTGGCTGAATACCTGGTGCTGGAGCAGGAGGCTTTAAATGAGTAAAAGGGCCCTGCCCACATGGAGCATACCTGCTAGTGGGTGGTAGGCATTAAACGCATACTAAACAAGACAAGACTTTCCCCCTCTGACCTTGCGAGGTGATAGAGGGCTGACCTGGGCTGAGAAGGGATGGGAAGAACCGTTTCAGAGGGAGTGGCTAGTTGTCCCCTAGAAGATGCCAGCCATGTGCAGAACTAGGGGAAGGGAGCCAGCTCAGAGAGGTGGGTAACAGAAGGTCGGCAAGGTACAGCCGAGGGAGGGCGGGGTGTGGAGTGTACTGCCCAGGCCGTCAGGCAGCGTCTTCCAGACCACGTGCAGCACTCAGACCTTACTCTCTGAACAAAGGGTCCCATTTACATTTTTCAGTGATTACCCTGGCCATGGTCTTACTCATTGGGGTTGCTGTTTGTAACCCCAAACTTCTTACATTGGGCTTGACATATTCATAGTAGGCACTGGGTTCTGGATCTCCAGCGGATGAATTTATTAAGCATATATACACAACAGGTGTGCCAGACTCTGCACTGAAAGTTCTCTCTACCTTCTCACTCTTAGAGCATTTTGCAAACATACTTAATTCTCTCCTGCAAATGTCCTTATGAAGACCCAGGCAGAATTTAGTAGTTTGTAAACTTTAATACTAAATTCTTTTGCAGCTGCCCTGATTACATCAAAGGCATGATCATCGCCTGTTTATAAAATTTGTTGGCATTTTAAATAATATTTGACACATAACTGGCTAACTCTGAAGCCCTGTATTAGTCACATAATTGTCCTTCGATAATAGCCAACATGTGACAACAGGATTTTTTGGAGAGAGAATGGGGTGCTCTAGATTCCTTTTAATTTTTCCAATATGTCTGTATTTCTAAGCTTCACTTTTCTTAGAGGAGAGGATTGCCTTTTTGTTTCAAACTGTTAATGGCCTTGTGCTGGGAGACAAGATGCCATGATCTCCACTCTCAATATAGGAAGTGTAAATCTATATACACTTAATATAGAAGTATAAATCACTTCTCGCTTGCCTCTGTCTCTTAAGTCATTTAAGGTACGTATTTGGGTCAGTTATATTGTATCCCTCACATTCTTCCAGGGGAAATACAGCAACTTTGGAGAGACGTGAACATTGCAATCTATGAACTGATTGCTTGAGAAGTGTGTTAGCTCTGGAACGAGGCCTGTGTAATTAGGTACTTATGTTGAAAGGAAATGTAAAATTTTCCATAGTCATAGCTATCCAGATTTTAATTGGCTGCTTGCCCTTGTGTCAGAATTTTTTTCTGAAATAAATGTTTTGGACAGCTCTTATCTTTACAGCCAGACACACAGCTTCAGTTCCTTCTGAGTAGGAAAGTTAACTCTTCAGCTACACAATGTTGTCCCTACTTCATCCGCCTCTGAAAACTCATTAAATCCCATGTTAGAATTGTAAGGGGGTGGTCACATTTATTAGACTCCTCTTCGTTTTCTTTTTTGATGCTATTGTTTATTAATTGATCTTTCTTACCTTTTTTGTTTCCTAGTTTTCCCCTCGATCTTTGCTCCTTAGTTTTGTTTGGTCAAAAGCTTTCCTTGAACATTCTGGTTCCCCTTTGACTGTTTCACCTTGGTAATTCTTGTTTATTTTCTTCCTTTTTTCTCGCTTCATTTCAGGACCCCTTTCCAATGAACCTGCTTTTTTTTTTTCCTGTAAGGATTGCAGTTTAAAAGCCTACTTGGCTGGAACTTTGAATAGCTAAGCAGCCATTTCAAATCCTTTCTGAAGTTGAGGGAAATAAATAAAATCATGCAGTTAGGCAGTGTATTTGTTAGGGTTCTCTAAAGAGACAGAGCCAATATATACAAAGAGATTTATTACAAGGAATGGGCTCACATAACTAAGGAGGCTGGCAAGTCCAAAATCTGTGGAGCCGATGTCCCTGTTTGAGTCTGAAGGCTGGAAGCTGCTGTGGAATACAGATGAGCCAGTGTCCCAGCCTGAAGGCCATTAGGCAGGAGAATTCTCTTATTAGGGTCAGTCTTTTGTTCTATTCAGGCTTTCAACTAGTTGGATGAAGCCTACCCTCTTTACTCAAGACCACCAGTTTAAATGCTAATCTCATCTAAAAACGCCCTTGCAGTAACACCCAGAATAATGTTTGACCAATTCTCTGGGCACCCTGTGCCAGTCAAGTCGACACAAAATGAACCATCACAGGCAGCTCTTGCTTTCTCAGTTGCCACACGGCCCCATCCTGGTTTGGGGTTATTTGGTGTTTGGTATATGCAGAAATTAAAGGAAGAGAGAAAGTACTGAAATCTCTGTCACAACACTAGCATTATTTTTGTAAGTTTCGTACCACTGTATTTACATCCTGGTTATATACCCTTTTGTCCTGTTTTGTACATGTTCTTTTTTACTGGTCTCTGATCAACTGTCTCCCACAGGAATTGTTCCAAATCTTCTCCCCTTTTTACAGGGTCCCTTCTCCAAACTCCTGCTCCTTGGTCCTCTGCTTAAGATCGGGCCTCCTCTTTCATAGATGGGAGAAACTGAGACTCAGGTTAGTTACCTTGCTAAGGTCACACAGCTACTGAATGGTCATACTGGGATTTAATTTGAAGCAATTGGTCTTGTTAGTCTTTGGGAGCCTACTGGGTGCTGGGTGCTAGACACCATGCCAAGTGCTGAATGCCCTCATTTCCCAACACCTCCAGCCTTCTCTATGTCTCCATCCTTCTGATTTCTGGAAAGATACATCCTCCTCCAGCCAGCATGTCCCTGCCCATTCTACACACTGCTCTGCCCACCCCCTTGAGCTCAGGCCTCTGCTGCTTTGTTTGCTCATATCATTTTCTCCTCTTTCCTATTTATTTTCCCCCTTTATATTTGTATTATATGGTTCTGTTTCGTTCATTTAAGAGAAAGCCCACTCCCTTGACCCTGTGTCCCTCTTGAGCTACTACCTATCCTTCCTTTTCCTTCACGTTCTTTATTCTTCTTAACCTCCAAAGAAGTTGTCAACCTGCTGAAAGCTACTTTCTGCCCCATCCACTGAAACTATTCTTGGAGACATCCTTGATAGCATCATGGTTAATCAACTGTAGTGGACGCTCTGCCTGACTCCATAGCATTTATCAGTATTGACTACTTTCCTCCAGAAACTCGTTTCTTCTTCTTTTTGCCCTGCTTTCCTCTGTTTTCTCTGTCTTACCAGTGGTTCTCAAACTTGATTGTTGGGAGGGCTAGTTAAACCAGGGCTTGTTGGCCTGTCCCAGAGCTTCTGATCAGCAGGTCTAAGGTGGGGCCCAAAGTTTTGCATTTCTAACCGGATCCCAGGTGACACTGCTGCTGCTGCAGAGGTCATACTTTGAGAAGCCTTGCCTTACACACTGCAGTGCTGGAAAGCAGTGATTGCAGGCTTTTCAGAATGCCCTCTTACCGCATGCCCTCCTTAGTGCCTTCTTATCTGTCCCATGGCTTCTTGTGTCATCTATTTGCAGATGATTCTAAAATCTCTGTCTCTCACACCCCCATCTCTCCAGTCTGGCAGGAAGATGTCCCACGAGATTATCTTCAGTGTTTTTCTGAGGGTGTGCTTTGGGCATTTGGTATGCTACAATTCCCTGTTGAGTGAGGCTGTCCTGTGCCTTGAATGATGTTTCCTCCTGCCCAGTCACTGTAACAACCAAAACCAACAAAAACTCACACATTTCCAAATGCCCCCAGGGTGTGGTGCTACCCCTGGCTGAGAAGCACTGAATTCCCCCCATCCTGGGCCTCCTGTGTCCCAGCACACACCTGTCAGGCAGACACCTCTCCTACCTCAACCTTCTCACTTTAATGTCACCAAATTCCATCAATTTATTTTTAAAATAGCTCTTAATTCTGTTCCCTCCTCTGCATTATACACAGTGTAGTTAGAAGCACAGGTTTTAAATCCTAGCCTCTTGACAGGAGTTCAAATTAAAAATCCCAATTTGGCCATTTAGTACTGTGTGACCTTATGCAAGGTGATTAACATCTCTGAGTCTCTGTTTCTCCCATCTGTAAGAAGTTAAGAGCTGCCGCACAGGGTTATCGTGTGGACCTGATCATCTCTAACTTACTCCACTGCAGCTGCAGCCTTCCTACCTCCAGTCTTTGTTCCCTAACCCTTGCCTGGTCCTGCTGCAGAAGTAGCTTTCCAAAATTCAGCCTGTGCTTATGATTCTTTATGGATTCCCATCACACATAAAATTAAACTCCCCAGTACAGCCTACAAAGCTCTTTGGAAATATGGTTGTAACCCAGTTTTCCAGCCTCATTCATTTCGCCTTCAAGCTGCTCCTTTGGCCCACTCTGCCTCCCCCCAACACACGCACGCACTGAAGGATTCACTGTCTGCCACACCTGCACATCTGTTTCCTCTAGCCGACGTCCCCTGCTCCCCTTTGCCAAGTGCCTGTGTCCCTGTAGGCCAGCCCAGATGCACTTTCCCTTTCTCTGTGGCATTGTTTCCCTTTCTGCCTCGCTTTGCCCTTGGCTTCCATGGTGCTGTGTGTGCCTGTGTTTTGGTATGTGTGTTGTATTTAGCTGATTTCAGGTTCTCCTTCACTGGCTGAGTGTGATGCAGTGGAAAGAGCACAGGATGTGGGATGACACCTGCCTTGGGCTGCATCCTGACACAGCCACTCCAGCAGCGTGTGATGCTGGCCAGTAGCCTCTTTGTTCCTGTGTAGTATATGGGTGCACCTGTCTACCTCAGTCGGTCCGCAAACACCATGACATTATGAGAGCACTGAATGAGGCTCTCAGTCTGCAGAGTTCTAGCAAAACTCCACAGACCTTCCCACCCACCTTAGATCTAAAAGCTTTCCACTTGCCTTGGATCACTGCCCTTTGCAGAGTTGCTGGTCAGGGCGATTCCTATTGTATTTGTTTTTTATTGCTGCCATAATACGTGATCACAACTCAGTGGCTTCCACAACACAAGTTTATTACCTTACAGTTGGATAGGTCAGAAGCCTGACACAGGTCTCGCCTGGTAAAATCATGATGTTGGCAGGGCTGTGATCTTTTCTGTATGTTCTAGGGGAGGATCCGATTCCTTGCTCATTTGGGTTGTTGTCAGAATTCAGTTCCATGCAGTTGTAGAACTGAGGTCCCCGTTTTTCTTTGGTGATTGTCGACTGGGGCCACCCTTAGCAACTTGACATCTTTCTCTCTGGTCCTTGTACATGGATCCCTGCAGCTCAGAACCAGCAATGGGCATCAAATCCTTCTCACACTTCCATCTCTGACCCACACTTCCGCCCTCCTCTGGCACTTACTGAGGACCTTTCTGATTCCATTGGGCCCAGTGGATGGTCCAGGATAATCTCCCATCTCAAGGTCTGTCACCTTAATCACACCTGTAAAGTCCATTTTGCCATGTAAGGTAACATGTTCACAGGTTCCAGGGGCTAAGGTGTGGACATATTTGAGGGGCCTGCCACACTCTTATTTCTCTAAACTTTCAGAAATATTACTATGAACATTATTCTCTTCCTTGACTATTCTATAGTCATTTTCTTTAAAGAATCCTTTGTGTCTATGGTTCTTGTTGGGAAAATAGAATAATTTAATCAGGTCCCCTTACCTTAGGGATGGTTGGGGGTGGTGCAGCACATTCTTTGTAAGCAAATTGTGTGTGGGTGGAGTTAGTGCACATGCACCAAGCTGCAACCTTGGCTGGCGTCTGCCTCAGGCCGTCTGCCTGTGTGGCCACGCTCTCAAACCTAAGGCTTCCAAGGACCTTTTTGCCAGGTACCTAGCTCATGGACCTGCGTGTGAGGGGTCTGGTGACCCAGCCTGGCATGTGAGAGGTCTGTGGACCCAGCCTGCAGGTGAAGGGTTTGTGACCCAGTCTGGAAAATGGGCTTGAGGGGTCTTTGAGCGCCAGGACCTAGCCCTAGCTCGACAGTTGGCCTAGTCAGCAAGATTATGGGCAGGTAAAAGAGCTCGACAGTTCTAAATGGTTCTTTGTTTGCATGGTGGAGTGTGAGGTAGTTATTGGTTGTCTTTGCCAGCCTGGATCTGGTCATCCTCCTCTGGGTAGTGGTCCCTGATTTTCCTTGGGGGAACTGCCCATGCCCCATTCTCAGTGTAATTTGGGGGTGCTGCCCCAGCTAGCCAGCTCAGGGATGGCCCCTGACCCAGGCTTAGACAACGGAGATTAAACTGATTGGACCCAGGGTGAGAATCTGATCTGTACCAGGCCAATAAGACACAGTCCTGGGACTTTTGCTGGAACTACTAGGAAAGAGGCATTTCTCCTCCCACTGGGATAAATAACTGGATATCAGCCCAAGAGATGGAGGTGGCTGTCTTGACATCACCAAGGTAAAGGACAGCCTGCCAGAGAATGAGGCCAGCACAGATCAAGGCAGACCTAAAAAATGGAAACCAACGGATTTCTGCTGACCTAGTTTGTGCTCCTGGATTCAGAATTGCCTAAAGCCTTATGTGTATCTGGACTTTTCAGTTATATGAGGCAGTGAATTCCCTTTAGTAGGGTTAAGTTGGGTTTAGTCCTGACTAAAACAGTGAGTGAAGGGGGAATTATATGTTCAAATTTATATGTTCAGATAAGGTAGCTGTACCTTCCATGTCTTCACTGAGATCTTGTTGAATGACCTGATGCCATTTGTGGTGCCTATTATTATTCCTCTGGAGTATATCTGAGGACCAAAGAACTCCTACAACTTAGTGGAAGAACCTCTCTTTAGGGACACATTTGGTTTCAGTGGTAGGTCACTCATGTTTTTTTTTTTTTTTTATTGATGGCTGGGTGGTGTGGGGATCTGAACCTATGACCTTGGGTCTTACAAGGCTATGCTCCAAGGAACCGAGCTAACTGGCCAGCTCCATTTTTTAGTTTCTTAATTAGTAATTCTGTACCGTGCCACAGGAAGGAGTTGTGTCTTCTTCTAGGGGATTTAGGCAGGACAATGAACCCTGTGCCCACGTGCTCACGGTTGCAAGGCAGAGTTAGTTCTAAGAGGCTACAACACCTAGCAAGAAGATCAAAGAGCCCTGTGCACTCCCCCTGCCTTCTGCAGAGTGCTGGAGGGGTCTCCTACTTGAGTACAAAGAGAAGCAGGCATCCAGGAATCCCCAGATGTTTGAGGAAAACCAAGATGGTGAGTGGGAGGCACCAAACTCACCAAACAGAGAAACTAACCTGGAGGAAAGCATGAATCAGATCAATAGAGACTTTTGAATAGATATGAGAAGATGACGTTCATGTTTCTAGGCAAAAGCTAGGGATCTTGGGAATTGTTAAGCATTAAAAAGCATTGGTTGCTTCCTGAGGAATAATTTGCTGTCTAATTTAACATTTCAATATATCTTCAAAAAGCATATGAATGTAGTGCACATTCATGGGGTCTTGCACACATGTTCAATAACCGTTAGCTATTATTCAAGTTAATGAATGAAAAAAAACAAGTTGAAGAACAACATTCCAGTATGTGACTATATAGGGAGGAAAATATCTTTCCCTCATCCACCCCCAGCTTGTGACTAAGGCCCGTATAACAAAAGGAAGATTAACAAAAGAAAAGCATACAAATTTATTAAATACAAGTTTTATGTGACACAGGAGCTTTCATAAGAAAATAAAGACCCGAAGAAATGGTTAAATTTGTGTATTTTTATGCTGTTTGCTGAAGAGTGAGAAGTTGTGGAGAAATATAGGACAAAGGGGGTAGGGTAAACTGGGGGTGACAAACTGGGGAAACTTAGCAAGGCCTGTTCAGTTTCCTTCTGTATTCCTCTTTCTTCAGGGATATGGACGTTGCTTTCCTTAGGGTATAGGGAGGCCACCTGTCCTGTGAGGGTCCTATGACCTACTTCAGAGGGAGGTCAAAAAATCCTGCCTAGGTTTTTATGACCTGCCTCAGGTGGGAATGTTGGAGGAAGGTCAGAGAGACTGTCCTGCTTCTGCTGTTTTCTCAAGTGCCAAGGTGCCGAATTTTGGGGTAGCATATCCTGAACCCCATCAACTACTTAGATTATTGAAACATAAATAGAAACAAACAAAAAAAAAGAGAACTAAAGAAAAAACGATAAAGAAAGGGGAAACAAACACACAAAGATAGAGCAAAATTCCATATACAGATCTACATGTGTATAAATGTCTAGGAAAGGCCTGGAAAGGTCACTTCTGGGAAGAGCCTCAGCGAGGGGAGCGGGGAGTGGTCCACAAGGACTTTACTGAGCTCTTTACCGTCTCACTCTAAAAAATGGTGTGCACTGCAAGTCCAGTATTATCATTCTCTTAATTAAAACAGGTTTTTGGTTTTTTTGCTTAAGTAAAAGAAGTAATAAAATCCCACAAAAGCCTGCTATTATAATAAGTCTAAAACATGGGAATTAATTTCATCCCCTTAGCACAGTTATTATAACTGACTTTTAAAATATCCTTTGTGTTCTAATGAATTTATAGTCACCATTTAATCCAGTGTTTTTGAAGCTGCGGACTAAGATCCATTAGGGGGTTATGGAACCAGTGCAGAGGGTTTCAATCAGCACTTTCTTAAAAAAAAAAAAAATGAAGGAAGGAAGGAAGTGAGGGAGGAAATGGGGTAAAATAAAAAGCATCAGTGTGCTACACAAGCCATGACAGCAAATACTGTTTTGCGAAACTTTGTGATGTGAAATGTATTTCTTGTGGGTTGTGGCTCCAAACATTTGAAAATCACTGATTTAACCCATTTTCTTCTTGCCTTTGTGAAGCAAATAAATAAGACTGAATTTTTTTCTTTTGTATGTTTGTAATGAATATTATCTTGAATAATTAAACACTGGTGGGGAAACCCACACACTGCAGGTCTGTTCCTGCTCATTCTTGCCATTTGCTCATTAAGTTCAACTTTGAAAAGCAGAACCAAAAGGAGTTGTAAAGGTTGATGTAGGAACTTCTCTGCTCCTTACTCGGGCTCATTAGCACAAAGAATCTCTCAATGTGAGGCATTCAGGGGCCTTGTCTTGGGTTCTACAGCACACCATTCTTTTGCAACTTAATGAGGAAAGTATTCAGTAACTAAATGACCCGAAAGAATTTCTTTTAGCCTAGATTTCCTATTATGAAATATCGGAGAGATATATTTAGAATCATGAAGCTTTCAGATTTGTCAACAAAGGATCCAGAAGTCATAATATTTAGACAGGAATTTAGAAGGTGAGTTTTCTGAAGTCATGTTGTCTAGAAGAGGCATATGATTCATCTTTGTTCTGCAACAATATAGCTGTGTTTATCCATGTAAAGCTAGTAAATTGTATTAATCACATAGAATATGTTTATTAAGAAAAATTTCTGAGCTGAACACACATGAAATACATTTAAACATGGAAACTTAAGTGTCTCTTCTCTTTTTTCCCCAATCCCAACCAGCTCACCTTACCCATCCTCTCTAGGAACTGGAGCTAATTTAGCTGCTGAAGCATCTGCTGCAGTGTGGGGCTCTTAATTAGGGCCTGGAGAAGCCTCAGGGAGGGAGCAATAAGGCACTAGGAAAATCCTGTTTCAATATGTCTACAGCCAAATTAATCTAGTTATCTGTCATTTTTGTTTCCCACAGAAAAGTTTAAATAATGCGTAATCCCACAGAACTGTTATTTTTATATTATACATATATGTGTGTGTGGAGTATGCATAAAGCAAATGTACTTCACAGGACCTGTTTTTCCAAAGACTTGCAGTTTCAAATATTGACCTTGCAAAGGACAGGAAATTTCCTCCAGGCTATAGTCTCTGTTGTAAGATAAAGAATTGTAACACAGCAAGGTTGCTGGCTCAAAGACAGACAGGTTACTGATTGATATGTAAAGATACTGGGAAATTGCTATAAGAAGAGAATGTTTGCTAAAATCAAGCTTTTGTTAGTGGATTGACTTAACTGCATTATAGAATGTCAACTTGCTTTTCTTACTGAATGTTACCAGCTTCTATTGTTAAACTTGTTGAACTATACTTAGCAAAAACCCCACCTATGTTCTTTTCCTGTAACTTCCTGGTCTGGAGAATAAATGTGGAAGAGAACCCCAATTCATGGTTAATTTCCCAAATGGAAAAAATGCCTCTATCTTGAGGGTTCTGGGAGATTAACTCCTTTTTGGGTTTTCTCACTGCTCAGAAGAGATGGGCTTTGAGTAATCTTTGGTGGCTCCATCACCCAGGGGAAAAGTGGTGACAAATCCATGGGAGGCAAAGCAACATGTGTGTATGTACACATACATATAATTACATACATATATGCTATAGTTGTGATTATTTTTGTATGTCTTATTTGGTATTGTTTTCATTTATGTAGTGCATTCTTATTTAGTGTGCTTAATTATCCACTCTTAATTTTATTGCAAGTGCTTGGGCCATTTTCTTTTAATAGAAAAGGAAATGGAACCAGATTTAGATGATCATGCTATTCAAATCTATTTTGACTTATAGAATCAGTACTCTTGCTGTTTGGCTCTAAGAAACAGTGAGTCTTAAACAGCAAAACAACAACCAGTCTTACCTTATTTACTACTGAACTAAATCCCACCTACCAGCATTCTCAGAATCAAGTTCTATTTCCAATCCATATATCCCTTGGGATATTTTATTTACATCAGTGATGGGGAAACCCTTCAACTCTGAATTCACAGTTTTCGTGGTAATTTGTTAGTGAGTATTCTGATGGCATGGCCTGAAGTGGATGATTAGGAGCCTTTGATATTCTAGTCTGATTGTTTGCTCATATAAGGGGGGCTGAGGAGTGCCCCCACTGTCTTGGCTTGAAGGGGTAGCAAGGAGTTGAATCCAGAGCAAATCCTCCAGTTAGCCCTGCCCAGGTACAAGTGTGGGACATTTCCCTTTCCCATCGCCCTGATAGGTGTCTAGGAACCTCTTCTCCTCAAAAAGGCTTTATGCATGTCCTGGGACATTAAAAGGCCAGTCAGAAAGGGACAAAGTCTTGGTCACAGACAGGTGCCACTCTTGGAGAATGGCTGATGGTTGGCAGATAAGCTGGTGTCAGAGAGGTTGTGGCATACGCTCTTGGTGGTCTACTTTATAGAGTAGTCCATATTCCTTTTACCTGACCCCTGTTGGTAGAACTCACTTCATAACAGAGACCAAATATGCCAGATATTCCTAGCCTCCATTGCAGTGAGGGGAGGGCATGTGCTCCAGTGCTTCTCAATGAGATGTAAGGGGAAATCTGCTGAGAGCTTCTAGGAAACATTTTCCTTTGTGATAAAAAGGAAGATGCACAAGAGTAGCTCTTCTTCCCTGCCTCCTGTCATTCTGTCTTTGAATGCAGTTATATGACAATGCGATGCTCGGAGCTGTAGCAGCCATCTTGCATCCATGAGGTGATGAGCCTAAGAAAAACCTCAACCCTCTGAGGTAGCTGAAGACAGAGCATGGGTCCTTGATGACAGTAAGCTGCCAAACTAACCTTAGGACTTCTTTCTTAAGACTTCACCTGCGATAATTACTGTCTGTTGGTAAGCTATCTTTAGACAGATTTGTTACTCACAGCCAAAAGTGTTGTAACAAGAAGTTAGTGGGAAAGACATTTACGCAGTTCCTCGGCTCTGGTGGTGTTTGGCACTCACTGGGGTGAAGGCTGACAATGCTGATTCCTGAACAGATGGCTGCACTGACCGCTTCCAGTCTCCGCCTCATTCCTAGTCCCTACCCCCCAAACCCTGGGAAATCCTTCTCTTGTCTAAGGGTATAAAATATGGCCCAAATTCATAACTTTTTTGTGTTCTGAATTTTCTCAGAGCTGAGGCTTTTGAAACTAAAAACAAACTCCTCTTTTTTTCTCCTTCTACTGTAACATTTTTCAATTTACAAAATAGTTGAGATGCTTAAAGGGGAAAAAGCCAAGAGGATGTGTGTGTGTGTTGTAGTAGAGTGCAGGGATGGGGTGGGGGAAGGTGATGGGGGCAGTGGTAGACAGGCAGATAGAGGAAGAAAAAACAGAATGACAGCCAAGATGATGGAATAGATGGTCCCCAGCATCACTCTCTTTCACAAATCAACCAATTTACAACTATAAAAAGGCAACCACAGCCAAGCTGGGGCTGCTAGAGCTCAGGGGAAGAGGAGGAGAGATAGAGTTCATGAAGGCAGGAGATGAGAGAAAGAAAAAAACCACTCCGATGGTTTCAAATTCCAGCCGCTTCCAGGCTGGAGCTGCTGAGCGCACAGAGCAGGAGCTGGCAAAAGCTGCAGCTGTGCCCTTCAGATGAAATTGCTTGGAGGCTGCAGGGGAGAAGAGGGCCTTAATGGCCTTCAGGCCAGCAATACCACTAATAGGGTTCCCGTGGACCCACGTAGGACTGAGGAGCCACAACAACTGAAAAAAAGGAGCCACTTAGGCCAGTGAGTCATTGCAAGGGACCAGTGCAGGGTCCATCCCATGGGAAGTGTTTGGAGCACGGGTGGTGGGGGAGACGGGCCCACCAGGGGAACCCTGGGGCACAGCATGGACAGCTGATCATGGTGTAAGACCATGCAGAGGAGACTGGTCAGGAATACAGAATTGCATATGGTGCAGTTTGATGAAAAGACTCAGGCCTAGACTAGTGTGTCTACACAATCTAGGTGCCCCAGATTGAACCAGATCTGGAAGTACCTACAAAGTCAACCATTAAAACCTGAGCTTCACAAAAAGCCTTCCCTAGGGAATCAGCAGCAAAGCAGCCATTTAGCTCAAGCACACAGCTCAAGTACTGGTCCCCACAGGAAGTTCCCCCCTTTTAGAAGTAAGCAAAGGACAACAAATTAGTTCCAGCGCAGAGTTTAAGTGGTGAGAACAGCAAATAATTGAACACAGAACTGAAAGAAAAAAACAAAGTACCCATAACCAAAGTTTGGTATTAACTAGTAAAGGTCTCATTTCACCAAAGAACACCTAGAACATCTAGGATTGAAAGTCCCCCGGGCTGCCAAACCAGAAATGGGGGAGGGTCAGGGACCTTAGCCATGCCCCACAACCAGTCCTGAGGGTGGGGTTGAGGGCCTCAGCCATGCCCCCCCAAAACATGAGAAACCAGCCCAGATATGACCACTGAGCCACTGTAGGAAGTGCCCTGGGCTCTCCTGAGTTGAGGTGGAGGGGGGGCTGAGGGACTCAGCTACGTACCCCCCATACCTGCAGCCAGCCCAGTGATGACCATGAAGCCACAGCAAGCAGGGCCCCGGGTTCCCGAGCTGGGGAAGTGGGAGGCAAGGGCTTTTGCCACCCCCCCTGACATCTGCACCCAGCCCAGCAATGACCAAGCCACCACTGGAAGCCCTCTGGTCTCCCCTGTGGGAATGACGGGGGTGCCACAGGCCTCAATTCCACCCCTCCTCCCTCTTCCTTCTTCCATCCCATTTCCTTCCCCTTTCCCCTCTCCCCCTCCCTCCCAACTGCTACAACATTCTGGAATGTAAAAAAATAATACTAATAAAATAAAATTAAATTGAAAAAAACCCAGAACATAAACAGTATCAGTGAATATTTTAAGCCTTGTATCCATTAGTCAAACTCTAGCCTTTTTAGAGATGCTTGTCATAAATATTCATACTATTAATATTTAGAGAAGTTCCAGTCAAGATGGCAGAATAGATTGTTCACAGCGTCACTGTCTCCCACAGATTAACCAATTTACAACTTTAAAAACGTAACATCAGCCAAGCTGGGGCTGCTGAAGCTCGGGAAGAGAAGGAGAGACCCACAGAGTTCATGAAGGTGGGAGAAACCACGATGAGAGAGAGAAAAATCTGCTCTGAGTGTTTCGGGCTGTGGCCACTTTAAGGCTGGAGCTGCTGAGCGCATGGAGCAGGAGCTGGCAGAAGCTGCAGCTGTGCCCTTCAGAGAGAGTTACTTGGAGGCGGCAGGGGAGGAGAGGGCCTTGGTGGTGCCAGGACAGCAAGACCATTAATAGGGTTCCCATGGACCCATGCAGGAACAAGGAGCCAGAACAAACAACTGAGAAAAGGAAGCCATTCAGAGGCTGGTGAGTCATTGCAAGGGACCAGTACAGGGCCCATCCCATGTGAAGTGTTTGGAGCACAGGAGGTGGGGGAAACAGGCCCACTGGGAGAACACTGGGGCACAGCAAGGACAGCCGATCTGCCCCCCAATCAGCACAGGACCACTCAGAAGAGACTGGTCGGGAATGCAGAATTGCATGGGGTGCAGTTTGATGAAAAAACTCAGACCCAGATCAGAGTTTCTACACAACCCAGATCCACTGGGTCTCTGGATAGCTGGAAGTACCTATTAGGTCAACCATTAAACCCTGTTTCCCTAGGGAAACAGCAGCAAAGCAGCAATTTAGCTCGACCACACAGCTCAAGTATAGGTTCCCACAGGAAGTTCCCCTGTGTTAGAAGCAAAGGACAAAAAATTAGTTCCGCCCCAGGCACACCACCAGTGCCTTGGGGCCTGCTTGGGAAGTGGAGGCTTGGAGCTGGGGACTGGACCCCACTCCCACATCCAGGCACACTGTGCCAGCACCTTGGGGCCCACCTGGAGACCAAAGGCATGGAGAAGGGGACTGGACCCCTGCCTCCCACAGCCAGGCACACGGTGCCAGTGCCTTGGGGCCCACCTGTAGACCCAAGGCATTGAGAAGGTGACCGGACCCCACTCCCACATCCAGGCACACCGCCAGCACCTTGGGGCCTTGCCTGGGGGCCTGGGGCATGCAGTTGGGGACCAGACCCCCCTCCCACAACCAGGCACATGGAGGCAGCACCTCAGGGCCCTCCCAGGGACCAGAGGCATGGAGAAGGGGACCAGACACACTCCACAACCAGGCATACTGCCAGTGCCAAGGAGCATGCCAAAAAATCACCTCCATGTGGGTGGCCCACCACAGCCACTGCAATAACCATGGCTGCCGTGAAAGTGGCTAGATGCCACAACCACCATGCAAATGGTCCGCCAACCACTAGAGTGCATTCACACAAGGAGAGTCACCAGCAGAGATAAAGAAAAGATGAGGATGTCTCTCTCCACAAAGTCCATTTCAGAGTGACAGAAGAAGCATCTGCTCTATGATAATATTGGGGGACATGATCACACCTCTGAGCATTGGACAGATCATCTAGGCAACAAATTAACAGAGGAACCATTATTCTTTCAGAAGGAGAGAAGAAATCTAGGGTTATCAGAGGGGGGAGGGGGAGAGAAAAGGGGATGGGGAGGGATTGGACAAGGGGCATAAAGAATAATTATGATTTGTAACAATATATATGCTAGTAATATTGACTTGATCAACATATCTCAATGTTGAACCCCCAAAATATGTATAATCAATTTTGATTCAATAAATAAATTTTTTAAAAAATTTAGAGAACGTGAGTAAAGATCACAAATAACATTTTAGAACTTCTGAGTTTTACCCTGGTGATGTGTCAAAAGGGTAAAGCCATTTTCAAATCCAACAAATAATTTTTATTTGCTTCATTCATTTAAGTAATATTTTCAGAGCCTACAGTTTACCAGGGTCTAGGTTCTGGGGATATGGCAGTGTACAAAACAGAAAGAAATCCCTGCCCTCAAGGGATTTACATTCTGGGGGGTAAGACAAACAACAAAGTAAAACAGAGAATGTAAGATGGTGAGTGCAATGGAGAAAAAAATAAAACTGGAAAGGATTAGGAGATGGGAGGGTGCTGTAATTTTAAATAGGATGTCAGGGTTCCTGGGAAAGTGAGAGATCTGAGCAGAGGAGATGAAGGAGGGAGCCACACAGATCCCTGGAGTAGGAGGATCCAGGCAGAAGGGGCAGCACAAGCCAATACCCCAGGACAGGAGACTGCCCATTGTGGATGAAAACAGTTTATGTTGGTACGTCTGGAATGGAGCAGGCAAGAGAAAAACAGGTGGAGTCCAGGCTCCAGGGCTAATGGCAGCCACATTGGGAGGGCCCTGCTTTGGACACAAGAAGCTTAGAAAAAGGCCTCTTCACCAATGTCCCTCTGAATGCCAGCTGATTGACGTCACGTTCAATATAATTGATTGTTGAAGGTCCCAACCTGCCTTGGGTTTCCTCTAGGCTATGACAGACAGCAAAGCAGAAGAGGGCTGCTTTTAAAGTTACCTGCACATCATGCAGCTGGAGTGTAGGAGTTTTTGGAAAACACTGAAAATTCAAAAGTCATTACCACAGGTATCAGGCAATGGAATTTTAACTTCATTTGAACTTGGTCTCTGTCAGTGATATTTCCCCTTCCCCAAAGGCAACAGTGACATTGAATATATGCTACAAATATTTTTTTGCTGTTGCAGACAAAAGGAAACCAAGACTTGCATTTTGAAGCCTGGTAAAATAATATTTCATGAAAACTATACATTTATCATTGGTTTTTAAAAAGCGTACCCCTTTGGTTGGCCTCTCCCATACCTTCAACTTTCTCTACACTGATGTGGCATCTCTGTCACCTCCACGTTTCACTTTGGGTAATTTTTCTCCTTCCCTTGCAGAGGAGCAGATTTAGCAGGTAACCCTGCAGCTCTCTACATAGGTTCATCTCTCCTTTTGCATTTTGTCATGCTGGGCCTTTTCCGTGTATATGGTGGTGGCAGCTGGGAGCTGGGCTGCAGGAGACGGGGTCAGGGCTGGGGGGAGGTCACCCTGGGGAATCACACAGGTGACAGCACAGGGAGTAGGTAGAGCTGCATTTCTTTCTCCTTCATCTGGTACTGACCCCCCGCCCCCACCCCTAAAATTTTGACCCAGTGTAAATCTTTGCACTGCCAGGGATTCTAAAGGACAGCCCGTTTCTGCCCTTATCAATACAAGTGCCCTCAGACTTTTTGGTGGATGGCATGCTTCTGCTCCAACCCTTGCCTACACCTGTGACTAGAAATCTCTGCTGCCTGCAGTTAGAACTTACTTCTGAGGGGCAGAAAGCTGGGGGAGGCTCCCAACCACTCCCCGCCTCCGGGCAGGGCAGTGTGGGGACAATGAGATGCCTGCCCTAGGGAGTTCTGATTCTGTGGGGCAGCAAGCAGCCCCAAGGACAGCTCAGTACAGACATGTAGTGAGAGGATTCTCAGCTCTTTGTGAGGAGGATGGAGGCTCTTATTTGGGGAGCAGAACTCTAGAATACTCAAAAGGCGGCAAAAAATCCAAACTGATTGTCTCTTGGAGACAATGCTCCATTACGATGGAGAGGGCAGGTTTTCTCACGTTCTTAGTAGTGTGGGACCTGTTCGGATGGGTTAACCAATCCTCCTGAGCTTTACCAGGACTCTTCATGGAAGGCTCCCAAGAGTTTGTCTGGAAATTGGATTTTAAAAAATAATTAATTAATTAAAAACAAAAATAAAAAACCCCAAAGAACAGGTAGTTGAGGCTTCCCCAACAAGAGGGGGCTCTACTCACCCATATGATAAAATAAAAGTTTTCATTACAAAAGATTTGTTTTGGTAGCATGATTGGACATAGAGTTTAAGGTACATGCTTAAAATCTTTTACAAAGGAAGTCTTAAGACTGTCATTGTAGAATGTGGTTTAAAATTGAGACTGGTATCTACCATACGTGTAGCATGAGATGATTATTATAAATTCATAATATCATTATCACCAGCATTTGTAGAGGGTTTAATAAGTGTCGGGCCCTGTGCTAAGTGCTTTACAGTTATGATCTTATTTAGTTGTCATAACAACCTTGTGATGATAGTCACTTAAGAAACTAGATGCAAGGACTGGCCCCTTAGCTCACTCAATAGGTAACATCAAGGTCAAGAGTTGGCATCCCTAGACCAGCCAATCACCCAAAAACAACAACAAAAAGAAACTAGATGCAGAGTTATAGTCCCCTGCCCAAAGTCACACAGGGCCCTTCCTCAAGCCTGCCTGCCCGGCCCTGCCGCTGTGTCCCTAGATCCACCAGGCCCTACTGCCCCACCGCATGGCACATCCTCCTTTTCCTTATGAACAGTTACTGGCCTTCTGGAAACCAGCCAAGCCTTTGTAGGAAGCTTCCTGTTGTGGATTTGACAGGCAGGGAGAGAATATTTATCATGATCTGAAATAAAAGGGAAGGAAAAGAAAAGGTCTGATTTGTTCTGAAATCTGAAATTGATTGTAAGGTGACAGATTCATTTCAGCCGAAATGGGTTTTCTGTGTTTTCAGTCCCAAGGTCCTTTTTCCTTTCTTAGGGGTTCAGGATGAGGCCAGGAGGCAGGAAACTTGGATCCAAGCCCAGGCTCCCCTCCTTAGCATGGGTCAAGTCCATGGCCTCCTAGAATCTTCCTTTTCTTGCATGTACAGTGGGGATACGCGCACTGCCTCCCTCAGGCTCAGGTCGGCAACACCGACTGCTGCACAAACTCACTGCATCATGGTGGCTAGGGCGACACTGGGACAGACGTTAGGCATTTGCAGAACATGTGCGCAGCCTGCCTTTCAGGGGGCCTGTGTGAGGGAACAGGCAGCCACCGAGAGTGGAAAGCTTCACGGAGGTGTCTTTTTGAGATTGATGCAAAATCCCCGGCAGTGACGTTCCAGTGACTCAGCCCAGTGGGTGGAAGGGATTTTAATAATGACAGCATCACCGTCTCCCTCCTACAGTGTCACACATCCCCAAACGCTCACTCACCAGCCCGGAGCCCACGGACTCGGCTTCTCTCCGCGTGGCTGACGTGAACGGAGCCAGCACCAGTGGGCACAGTCCAGCTCGGAACCATGGGGTGAAACAGTGCCTCTGCTGGGCAGTACCCTTGTCTTCCCCAGACACCAAGCCCAGATAGACAAGGGGTGATTGAAACAATGGTCACCTTGTACATCCCCGAATTTTAAACAGTCCTCTGGGAGTTAAGTGAGACATAATTATAACCATCATCATCAGGGAAGAGACCGCTTGAATTAATTAGAAAGGAAAGCCACCCATTTCCAGTTAAAAACATTTACTGCTTGGTAGCATTTCGGAGAGAAAGAAGCTGTAGTAACAGGATCGAGCAGCTCACCGGTGTGTCTTTTCAGACAGAGCAATAGCGGACTCAGCTCAGCAAGGAGGGTGCAGGTCGTGGCCCGGGTCCGATGCGTGCCCAGCGCAGAGGTGGACTCAGGGAACCAAAACAGTGCCCGGCCATAGCGCTGAGCTTTGTGTCCTCCCTGACCCGGTGCCTCCAGAGATAAGGGATCAGGTAAGAGTCTGCTGGGGTTTTGGAAGAATTGCAGGGATCCCAACAAAAACCAAAGCCCTGGAGGTAGCAGTGGGAGGAAAGAGAAGAGTGGTTTCCTAGGAGCAGCCTCCTCATGAATAAAAATGAGTTGGAGGCAGAAAGGGTTGGACTGGAAAAGCAATTCTGAGTACTGAGCCCAAAGTTGCGGGGAGCTAGAACCTTGGGTTTCATCCCTCACCTTTGCCCATCCCAAGCCTGAGGTTCCAGACTGAGAGCTGGGACCAAAAGTGATTTACTTTGTGGGCATCATTTTAAGAAACATTCATTGTGTACTGTAAGGACAAATACAAATCAAACATTAAATTAAAAATACAAATGTTTAATTCTCCCCGTTGAAAATAAGAGATTTTCTTCTCCTCCCTTTTCTTTGAGAATTTACTTTAGAAAACCTGAAATTGTAAATACTTTCTTCTCTCTTTGAGATATATATAAAGACTAGATTGGCTGTTTGTCAGGTGTATGACCCAGGAATGTCTTCCTCAAGGACCAGGAAGCCATCTCTTTGAAATGTAAACAGGAAGGCAGACAATATCCTGATCTCCACATTTCTCAGGGAGGGCAGGGGCCCAACTTCAGTGGGCACTTCCCTCCAAGTGCAAAACTACCTTCTCTCATAAAGATGCCAGAAGTTTGTTTTTCCTCTGGGTAAAGCCAGTTAGCTAAAACAGATGGTCACCCCAATCACCAGGTAAAGTTAGGATGAACTACGTATGGGTGACACATGGTGATAGCAAGTCCTCTTACTTGAGGACTAGTCACTGTTTATTTGAAAACATGTATGTAATGGGTTATATCTGCTTGGCTAAAAAGGGTGAGATTTCTTTCTGTCTTTGCAATCTCTTAGCAGATTGCCTATGATGTTCAATTACATTCTGGTTTAATGCTTATTCAGTAATAAAAGTGTTCTTGTTTTTGGCTACCTGTATGGAGAGGATTTCTGGGCTGGGAGAAGACTTTGTTTTCAGTTATATCTCCCCAAAGGTTCCCACCTGAAAGAAAGTGAGCCGAGATGCTGGGTACCGTTCAAGCTTTATTAAAGGAAGACAATCTGCTGGGCTGTGCTCAAAGTAGCAGGCAGCCCAGGGCTGCCCTCAAAAGGGGACAGCACCAGGTGTGGTGGTGGTAGAGCTTATATAGTGCACCAAGGGCTGGCTGATACCATCAAGGAGGGACATTATGCTAATGTAGATTGGGGTGGAGAACTGCGTCCTTGCAGAAGCAAAAGGGGTTTCTATTTAAGTCAGGAGGCTTCTTGTAAAAGAAAGGGGGAGGGGAAGGGAGGAGGTGGGCAACACCATTTTGTACTTGGGCTTGTCTAAAGTGGTGCTGGTTATGTTGCAGATCTGTTACCACCATGTCTGTTAGTGCTTGGCCTCCTGTACTCAGTCCATATTTATAATTACAATGTATGTCACCATGGCTTTTTATAGCTAAAGTTCTCTTAAAGGACTCAAACATTTTCAAAGAGGTGATCTTAAAGCTCAGTGAAGATCAGATATTACTACTTTCATTTTCTAGTGGGTCCAGAAAGTAAGGGGCTCATCTAAGCTCATGTAATCTGGAATAAAGTAAGGAATTGTTAAATCTCTATACTCCAGGACACTCTGTACCTGCTACCACAACACCCATTGTGCAGGAACCCACACCATCTGGATTTGCACTCTATTATAATATTATAGTTTACTAATCACCTGCAATATTCACATTTCCCCCAAATTCCCAGACATGGTCTGTATCATCACATTTAGTACATTCTTAAAAATACAGTTTGCTTTACTCCTAGGTATGTGTGCAAGAAAAATGAGTGCATGTGTCTACAGAAAGACTTGTACATTAATGTAGAATTGTACATCATACATGAATTCACAGCAGTTGTATTCACGATAGCCCAAACTTGGAAACAATCCAAACACCTATCAACAAGTGCATGTATAAACCAATTGTGGTATATCCACACAATGGAATATTGCTCATCCATTACAATAAATAAACTACCAATACATGCAATAACATTAGTGAATCTCGAAAACATTACACTGAGCAAAAGAAGCCAGACACAAAAGAGTACACACTGTATGAGTCCATTTATGTGAAATTCTATAATAGGCAAACTAATCTACAGGGATAGAAAGCAGCTCAGTGGTGCCCAGGTGGGAGTGGGAAAGACTGCCAATGGGCATGTGGGAATTTTACAGAATAATGGAAATGTCCTATATCTTGATTAGGGTGGAGGATGCACATGTGTATCATTTGTAAAAACTCGAACTGGGGCTGGCTGGTTAGATCAGTTGGTTAGAGAGCAGTGTTGATAACACCAAGGTCAAGGGTTCGGATCTGGGTACCAACCAGCCACCAAAAAAACCCCCCAAAAAACCCTTGAACTGCACACACACTATGGGTGTCTTAGTTTGTTCAGGCTTCTATATCAAATTACCACAAACTGAGTAGCTTATTAACAACAGAGATTTATTTCTCACAGTTCTGGAGGCTGGAAGTCTAAGATCAGGGTGCCAGCATGGTTGGGTTCTGGTGAGGGCACTGTTGCTGACTTCTTGCTGAGTTCTCTCATGGACTCAGGGTGCGGGGAGGCAGCTCTCTGGGTTTTCTTTTGTTAAGGGACGCCCCACCCCCTACTGACCTTAACATATGCATTCTGCTTCTGTACAAGTCGCTTGCTAAAATAAATGGGGGAATAAACAGAGTAGCATAGCCAATGCCATTTTAGGCGGCTCTGCCATTTTAGCCTGAAAAGTCCCTATGGGGAATCCAGGGTGGGGAGGGGCTACGGGGCTACCCACAAAATTAGCTTATGTATTGCTGGCTTGCTTGCATTGGCTAGATTTTGTCAAGTGCGAAAAATTCCCACCTAGCTAAAACTAAAAGCTGCGAGAGGTTTCAACTCGGGGCTGCGCACTTCAATTGGCCTGCGTAGCCCTGGCTGCCAGAGATAAACTCTTTTCCTTTTCCTATTACCTGGTTCTCATGGGCAAATTTCTTTTACCCATCGGACGCTGGCCTTAACACTTTTATAAGGCACTATTCCCATTTATGAGGGCTCTGTTCTTATGCCTTAATTGCTTCCCAAAGGCTCCACCTCCTAATACAGTCACACTGGGGCTTAGCCTTCAATATATGAATTTGGGGGGGATACAAATATTCAGTCCAGGCTGGCTGGTTAACTCAGTTGGTTAGAGACCAGTGTTGATAACACCAAGGTCAAGAGTTCAGACTGCAGTACAAGCCAGCCACCAAAAAGCAAAAAACAAAAAACGGTGAGAAACACCCTCACCTGTCCAAGGCCAAAGGATGGACAGAGAGACACGAGGTACAGTGAAGTGAGACTTTAATTATGACCTTGCAAGCCTCAGGTGTCTGATGGTCAGGCACAAGGAAAAGGGCTATAACAAGCAATTTATTTCCTAGTGCGCAAGTCCCTGCTTCCGCCCCCTCATTGGCTGAGAGTACTACGGGATGCACAATCTTCCCAGATGACGTCTAAGAGTACCCCAATTTATTACCCCCTTGTAGGAAATTTCTTTGTCTGAGGGCTCAGGACAAGCCTGTGGAAAAGGCCCACTGAAAACCCTGTGAAAGGAGAAACCTTAGGAAATGAAGAGAACAGTACAGGGCTGTTAACTCATTACCATCTCAAGGAGAACTTCATCTATTCAGTGACCCCTTTCTGAAAATGAATCACTTAGATTATTTTCTTACAAAAACAAATATTCAGCCCATAGTATTGGGTATAGTTTATTGTATATAAACTATACTTCAGCAAAGTTTATTCAAGAATAATAAATTTTTCTTTATGACCAAAATTTGAAATAAAAAACCAAATTGCAGTTTGCTTTCTCAACCAAGGTAGCCTGGTTCATATGATGACAGTAAAGTGACCCTTCTGTAGAGCCCCCTGAATGCATCACAAGCTCAAAGCTGGCATCGGGGTTACCCCTAGTCCATCTCAATCTCTGAAAGAGGTAAAGGGAGGTCTGGTTTACAACGTGCAGCTGGGAGTGGTGTGTTCCCAGAGTTCTTCTCAGGGGAAGCCGGCACTGTCAGGAGACTCATGTGTGGCCCACAGCTGGCAGGGTTCGTGGTGAATCATGGTGCTTTTACAGGAAGGAAAGGGCTGTGATTCACGCATGTCAGAATTGATGGGAATATTATGGGTTTCCTTCCCCAGGGGGTGGGAGGAGGGGGAATAGAAAACTCTCTCTAAATATTTTATTTCTTTAAAGAACTTGTCATTTCTGTTCCTCCCCACTGATTCATTTGGGAGAAATACCTGTCAGGTTTTATATTGGCTAAGTCAAATCCTTTCTCAGAACAGGACAGTGTAGGATGTAGGAAAATCACCTAACTCTTGTCATCCTTTACTATATGTGGACAGAAAACTGCTTCTCATTGTCACGCAAGCCATCGTTCCTGCTTGGTGAAGGCAGCAACATCTACCTTATGTGGCACCAGTGGAGGGGTAGGGGGTTTACCCACCCTCAACAAAGGATCAGGCAGGGGGACATGGGTCTGGATTGTATATAATTCGGTGTTTTAAAATAGACATCATGAGGTCAGCAGATAGCAGAATGGGATTCAAGAGAGAATTTTAAAGAGGGCTTTGTACATTAGTCAGATTTCCGTCCACCTTAAGTGTGGGCTCCTTGAAGGTGTAAGGGAAGAAAGTAGACCAGTTTCCCCATCCAGAAATCCTGGGCTGGCAAATGACCCAAATTCTCTACCAGTAACTCCAGGTGTGAGGGAGTCGAGGAGAGGACGAGAGGCTGAGGCGGAAGTGAGTGTGTGGTGGCCAGCGTGGGTCTCCCCAGCCTGAGGAGCTGCTGCCGGGGACAACGCGAGCCCTCTAGGGTCACCCTCTCCCCAGCCATTCTGAGCCTTCTCATGATTTTGGAAACCTTGAGTCTACAAAGTCAGTGAAGTCCCTTGAACCACTTCAGAGTGGCCAGGCTTACACTGGCAACCAAACCCGCCTCCCCTGCCCAGATTGCTTAAGACAGGGGCCAAGGTGACTGGAGAACGAAGGGGAGGAAACAGTGAAGACAAGAGTTAGCTCAAAAGCTTCGACTTTTCTGGACTTAATGGCAGCCCCCAAGTCTCATCTGTATTAAAAATTAATTAATTAATTAGTTCATTTGTTATGAAGCAGATGCTATGTTAGACACCGGGAAAACTGAGAGCCAGTCCTTACTTTCAAAGAGCTCCCAGACCAGTGGGGGAAGCAGATACAGAAACCCAGTTCCCTCATTCAGTAGTTTAGAAACAATAACACTGATAATAAGCTGGGGGTGGGGGTGGGAGCGTCGAGATGTGCAGAGAAAACAGAGACAGCATCCCTGGTTCCAAGCACACTGATGATGGCAATAACGATAGTTTACATTTATTAAATGCTTACTGTATACCAGGCATCGTGCTAGGTTTTTACAAGCATATCTCCCCTTTCCCTTCCAACAACTCTGTAAGGGAAGTATTATGATCACCTTCATTACGTGGAAGATGGAATCGAGAGCGAGAGGGGGAGATGCCCAAGGTCACTTTGATGGCAGAGCTCACTCTACCCTGGTGGCCGCAGCATCCCTTCAGGGAAGATTGTCCTTCTACTGACACCGCCCATGGCTGGCAGCCAGCAGGGTTTGTTTCTGGGTGTGGTTGTGTTACCGACAGGTCAGGCTCGGCTTGCGCTCTCGCCTTAAACAAATGACCTGAAAGTCCAAAAGTTGATGCAAGGATTGGAAGGTTTCTTCAGATTACAGGTACTCAACTAAATATCTAACCAAGCAAACAAACAAAGAGAAAAGAGGAGCAGTGGGGTCCAGTTTAGCCGAGTCCTAATCAGCGGGGCCAACCTATTCCATTAACAGTAATTGATAAAAGCAGTTCTCCCCACTGTTTTCAGCATAAAGAAAAGTATCGATTAGATTTAAATCAGAAAAACAAAGCATAGCCAGGAGCCCTCCAGGGTGCACCTATACAGATGGGGATACAATCCATCCAAACAGAATAGGGTTCAGAAAATCAGAGCAAGGTAAAGAGAATAAAGCATCGCCTTGTCAGAATTTAGGCCAGGGACTCCAGGAGAGATCTATCAGCAGCAGAGACATGGGAGCAAAACAGTGGTCCCAGTGGCCACTTGCCTCTTGCAGCTGGAGTCTTTTCTGGTGTCCAAAGCTTTCCAGTGATTTTTTGCCAGTGATTAAATTAGGCTCTCAGATTCCAAAGTCATAGAAATAAAAAAGTACCCAAATAGTAAAGCAAGCAACGCTTTATTAAAAGAGGAGATAGACTTATGCATACAGGGGGTAGCGATAGTAAAGCTAGCCCCCCAAGGGGAGCTGTTCAGGGTCTTTCACAGGGAAAGGAGTTAAGGGGCAGCAGTCCAGCGTCACTGGAGGTGGTCTGTTCTGTTCTTCCTGGTTGCGTCATGGGCGCATGCTCAGTAGGCCCAAAATGGCAGTTGTGTTCATCACTGTCATCCCAGGAGGGTCATTGTAGCAGTCACCTTGATGCTTTCTGCACAGGTGGGAATTCCTAAAGGGGTCTTAAGGTTAATCTGTAACTTTTATAATTATAGTAAACAAGCCTTGGGTGCACCTATAGGGGTTTCGCAACTCAGTAAATATCTGTTTCCTCTCTTATCTCAGTCTATTTTTTCAGAGCAACCGGTGGGGTAATTATTTGCCCTGAGGGGTCTCAGCAGGGAAAATGGAGTCAGTTTGGTTCACGGGCCTAGCCTTACTCTGTTTCAGTTGGCCCGAAGTTCAGCTGATCCTGCTCTAGCTATTTGGGCTGGAGTTGTGCTTTGGGTGGCTCAAGAGAAAGAAAGGCTGACGCAGAGGCTCAGACCTGAAAAATGAAAAGAAGCAGCCATATGGAGGTGGGGGTGGGCTGTGAGACTTCTGGGCAAAGGAAGGTTGAATTGTGTCCCCGCAAAAAGATATGTTAAAATTCTAACCCCTAGTACTTTAGATTAGGGCCTTATTTGGAAATAAGGACGTTGAAGATTAGTTTAGATGAATCGTACTGGAGTAAGGTGGGCTTTTAATCCAAAATGTCAGATGTCCTTATAAAAAGAGGAGAAGGGCACACAGAGAGAAGATGGCCCCATGGTAATGCAGGCAGTGACTGGAGTGATGCATCTTTAAGCCAAGGAACACCAAGGAGTGCTTGTTGTCACCAGAAGCTGGGAGAGAGGCATGGAACAGATTCTCAGAAGGAACCAACCCCTCTAACACCTTGATTTCAGACTTGTAACCTCCAGAACTGTGAGAGAATACATTTCTGTTGTGCTAAGTGCCAGTTTGTGGTACTTTGTTATGGTAGCTCTAGGAAACTAATTCAGAGAGGTTTTTTGTTTGTTTGTTTTTGGGGGCAACTGGCTGGTAAGGGGATCTGAACCCTGAACCCTTGACCTTGGTTTTATAACACTGCACTCTAACCAACTCAGCTAAAAAGGACAAAAATTGGAGGCTTTTCCTCTAAATCTGGAACAAGATATGGATGCCCACTTTCCCCACTCTTATTCAACATATTAATAGAAGTTTTAGCCAGTGCATTAAGGCAAGAGAAAGTAATGAAGGGCATCCAAATCAGAAAGGAGGAAGTCAAACTATCCCTATTTGCAGATGGCATGATTCTTTATGTGGAAAACCCTAAAGACTCCACCCCAAAAATACCAGAGCTAATAAATGAATTCAATATAGTGGCAGGATACAAAATCAATACACAAAAATCAATAGCTTTCCTACACACCAATAAAAAAAAATAGCTGAAGAAGAAATCAAGAAAGTAATCCTATTCACAATAGCTACCAAAAAAATGAAATACCTAGGAGTAAATTAAACCAAGGAGGTGAAAGACCTCTACAATGAAAACTATAAAACATTGGTGAAAAAAATTGAAAAGGACACAAATAAATGGAAAGATATCCCATGTTCATGAGTTGGAAGAATTAACATCATCAAAATGTCCATATTACCCAAAGCAATCTATATATTCAACACAATCCCTATCAAAATACCAATGACATAATTCACAAAAATAGAAAAAAATGATCTTAAAATTTGTATGGAGCCACAAAAGACCCGTATAGCTAAAGTAATCTTGAACAAAAAGAACAAAGTTGGAGGCATCACATTTCCTGACTTCAAAATATATTATAAAGCTATAGTAACCAAAGCAGCATGGTACTGGCATAAAAACAGACAAATTGACCAATGGAATAGAATAGAGAGCCCTGAAATAAACCCACATATTTATAGCTAGCTGGTTTTTGACAAAGGTGCCAAAAATATGCAATGGGAAAAGGACAGCCTCTTCAGCAATTGGTGCAGGAAAAACTGGATATCCATGTGCAGAAGATTGAAACTAGACACCTGTCTCTCACCACACACAAAAATCAAAGCAAAATGGATCAAAGACCTAAATTTAAGACCTGAAACTATGAAACCACTAGAAAAAACATAGAGGAAATGCTACACACTTTTGAGTGAGACTACAAAGGCACAGGCAACTAAAGCAAAAATATGTAAATGATACTACATCAAATTAAAAAGCTTCTGCACAGCAAGGGACACTGTCAACAAAATGAAGAGACAACCTACAGAATGGGGGAAAGTGTTTGCCAATTATACATCAGACAAGGGGCTAATATCCAGAGTATATAAGGAACTTAAACAATTCAACAAAAAACCCCAAATAACCAATTAAAAAATAAGCAAAGGACCTTAACAGACATTTCTCAAAAGAAGACATACAAATGGCTAACAGACGCATAAAAAAATTTGCTCAACATCACTAATCATCAGGGAAATGCAAATTAAAACCACCATGAGATATTATCTCACCCCAGTTAGAATGGCCATTATCAACAAGACAGAAAATAACAAATGCTGGCAAGGATGTAGAGAAAAGTGAATTCTCCTACATTGTTGGTGGGAGTGGAAATTGGTACAGCCACATGGAAAACAGTATGAAGTTTCCTCAGAGGACTAAAAATAGATCTACCTTATGACCCAGCTATCCCACTACTGGGTATATACCCAAAGGAAATGAATCAACATATCAAAAAGACATCCGCACTCCCATGTTTATCACAACACTATTCTCTATAGCCAAGAGATGGAATCAGCTTAAATGTCTATCAACGGATGAATTAATTAAAAAACTGGTACCTATACACAATGGAATACTACTCAGCTATATATATAAGATAATATCCTATCATGGATGGAACTGGAAACCGTCATGTTAAGTGAAATAAGTCAGGCACAGAAAGACAAATACCGCATGATCTCACTCATATGTGGAATCTAAAAAACAAACAAACAAACAAACAAAAACCAAAACAGTGGTTGTCACAGAAGTAGAGAGTGGAATAACGATTACCAGAGGCTGGGGAGGGAGGGGAGAGAGGAGGAGAAATGGTGGACTAAAGGGCACAAAACTGTGCTCTCTACCCTAAGCGAATCATTGTGCAGTATATGCATGTATTGAAACAACACACAGTACCCCACAAATACGTGCAAATAAATGTTAAAATATTTAAAAAGGAAGAAAGAAACTGATACATGACCTTGCCAGCTGGCTGTGGCCTGCAGGCTGGTGACTGCCCCCAGGTGGCCATTGTGGGACATTACCATGGCTTTCTGCTTTGGAAAGAGCATTCAGATTGATCCAAAGAGCTGGGTGCAGCCCTCCCCTCTGTCTGTTTCCAGCTATGTAACTCACATTTCCACTTTCCTCATCCATCACATGGGAGGATGATAATGACAATACTTAGCCCATCCATCTCTCAGGGTGCTGGGAGGAGCGGGGACACTGTGTTTGAAAGCTTATTGTGAGTCATAAGTATCAGGTATTTGATGCAACTTCTTCTGTTGATATAGTTTCCTCAGAGAGCCCGAAGGGGAAGGAAAGTAGGTAGCTGCTTATCTGTGCAGCACTCACTAAGGGAATACAAAATCCATTTTGAGACCTTTAGCTCATTACTTACCTGGAGACCACAAAAGAGGCTGGGGGCAGCAGGAGACAGGCAGGGAGGAGGTCTTCAGAATGAGAGCTGTTGTGGGGACAGGGCCAGCACTTCTCCCGTGCCCCATCACTGTCCCACCCCGATCCCCACAATAAGCTTAGTGAAATTTAGAGTCTCCAGAACTCCCCACAGAGAGCTTGACAGGTGCACTCTGGAGCTGGAAGGACAAAGGGTCTGATACTTGAGCAGCATTTCAAACCGTTAAGGCAGAGCCTGGTTGGTGTGGCCCGTGGTGGCAGGATGAGGAGAAGGTGGGTGCAGTGAGCTGCACTCACACCACAGGGAGGGCGTTTCCCACAGCTGGATGAGGACCCCACGGAAGAGAGCTGGTGCTGAGTTATCGTGAAAGGATGTCGCCCCCAAAGGACCACCTGCAAGGCAAGGTGACTCCAGTAGAGTGACTCAGGGTGGAGTGGACATCAGAAGCCAGGAGATGGGGGAGTCACAAGTGGGCAGCTTGTGGAACATCATCTGGGCCAGGGAACCACAGTCTTATTACAAGGAACCTACAGAAGCCGCACATGGGAGAGGGTCAGCATTGGTCCACATCCAGGGCACTGATTCCGGAATGCTCCTGTATTGATCAGGTACTGTATTGGATCTTCGTGCGTTTTAACTCTAACCCCCTCCCACACCCCCCACTCCAAGTCTGGAGGTGCCAAAGGAGTATTTGAGTACGGTGAGGATATGGGGAGAAGTCCATCATGCTCCTCTTAACCTATTTTGAGTTTCTGAGCCTGAGTCAAGGCTGAGTTTTACGCTGGATGTGGGATTATAGCTTTGATAGTCGACTGAACTACATCATAGTAGACAGATCTATTTCACAGTTTAGGAGGCCTTATTCTGCCCCATTCTGGACTTTCCAATATCTGGAAAAGGAGATTAATGATTAATGGTGACTGAAAAAGCAATGAGACCTTTCTTAGAATTCATTCAGGGGCAGGGAAAAGCAATTTGACAGAGGTTGCTTAAAGAGGTTGTGGTCAGAAAGAATCAAGACCTTTTCTGTTTGTTATGGATTAAATGTGTCCCCCAAAAGTTCATGTATTGGAAACCTGATCTTTATTGTAGCATTATTAAGAGGGTGAGAAATCCTATTATGGTATTTGAAAGGTGGGGCCTTTAAGAGGTGATTAGATTGTGAGGACTGTGTCCTAGTGAGTGGATTGACCCATTCATGGTGTAATGGTAATGGGCATGGTTCTGATGGCTTTATAAGGAGAGCAGGTGAGAAAGTCTTGCTCAGCCCATTCTCGCCATGTGACTTCTTGTTCACCCCAGGACCCTGTAGAGAGTTCCCACTAAGAAGGCCCTCACCAGATTCGCCCCTGGGCTGTGGATTTCCCAGCCTCTAAAATGTAAGAAATAAAGCTTTTATTCTTATAAATTACCCAGTTTCAGATATTCTGTTATAAGCAACAGAAACAGACTAATAACGGCCATACTGAATCTTACTCTCTCAACAAAGAATAGTTAGATAAATGCTAGCCTTGGAACCTCCTTTCCTGGGAATAAAAAGATCAGCAGAGCCCACTCTCCTTGTTATAGCCAAATAAATATTCACATAAGGGATATGTTTTAAACAGTTCAAATTTGGGGTGTTAGAAGCCATTGTTCTCTTTCATTAATTTTATTTAGATTGAATCCTGATTTAGCAATAAAAATGCAGGGCTCCACTTAAGAAATGCTTTTTGCCTTCAAAGAAGGAAATCAGACTATTCTTTAAATTGTGTTTTGCCATGATGTTTGTGAATTTAGATGACTGGAAGAGATTACAGTTAAGATATCAGTGTCATACAGGCTTGCAGGCACTTCAAAATGGATAGTAATGCATTAAATCAAAATATTGTTAAAATAGCTGCTTAGTTCATGAAGAATCTGGTGTATACTGAGTACTACAAATTCTACTGCTTTTATCTTTAGTTGCCAAGAGAAAACTTCCTCTTCACCCTTGAAAGTTCATAAATAAAAATCACTGACAAATTTAGATCAACATGAAAAAAAAGGCACAACAAATTTTATTATTTAACATGCTGGGAGAGGGCAAAGTACACGGGAATTGCAAGAGATTAATGTCCCAATTTTCCATTGGGTACAGAGTTTATACCCCCATCTCCATAGGGAAAGGGGAGATGGGGGTATTGGAGTAAATGATTCTTTGGGAGTTGCAGTGGGATTGGAGAACACACAATGGCCTGGGACAAAGTCTACTTGGCCCACAGAGCAGACAATGACTGGGAAAGGAATCTCTTCAAATACTGAATGTGACTGAAATAGAAGACAATGATCTGTGACAAAAGTCTGTCTAGGTGTGTTGCCAGACTTCAGTCTTCCTTCCTGTGATATGAGTTCAGTTGATGAAGACTCAGGGAAAGGACCAGAGGTAATTGCCTTCTTTGGTGGGTCTGGACTTTAGGCAGAGACGGGACCAGCTTCATCCTGTGCTTTGGAGACTGACAGAGGATTGAAAGACAGGAAGGGGGTTGGAGTCAGAGAGACCTTGAGGCTGCTTCTTTATTCCAGAATGTCAAAGCACCATATTTTGGAGTAACAGCTTTCTGCACCCCAACAAATCTGATATATATATTGCTCTTGGCATTTGTCAGGACTTCTTGGGTTAAGAGTAAAAGAAACCCAATTTGAGCTAGCTTGAGCTGGGAGAGAATGCATTGATTCATATAACTCAGAAGTCCAGGAGTGGACTTGGTTTCAGACATGGCTGGATGTAGGGCTGCCTTCCGACTCTGCTGGTTATGCCTCACTTTATTCAACAAACTTTCCTCATAGGGTGGGCAAGGTGTCTCCTGGCCCTCTCTGTCTCCCATGCTTTCTTCTCAGCTCAGCAACCACATTAGAAAGTGGGCTTGTTTCAGCAGAGTCCACATGGGACTATAAACTCCAGAGGCATCTCAGGTCACATTCCCCCTGGAACCAACATTTGGCCAAGAGATGGGAAGCTCTGATTGGCCAGCTTGAGTCCCGTGGCCTTCTCTGCAGTGGGATGCTGCTGCACAAAGAATGGTTGATAGTCTCATCAGGACCTCACAGAATGGGCAAGGAGTTCCCCCAGAGGAACTATTTCAAGGGGATGAAGGGGATGTGGGCTACCTCAGCCCAATACAAGCCCCGTTTTCTTCTTTATTCGTAAGTTGGCACTTTTTTGCTTGGAGTTGAAATGATACTCCTTTACCCTCTGCTGCTATTCTCACTTCACTTGGAGTCAGCCTACCTGTCTGAGCCTAAATCATGGAACCACTGGACAGGAGAGAAAAATTATTTTGAGTATGTGTAGTTTTCTCCCTAAGGCAGCAGAATTTATTTTTTAATCCACCTATCCATTTATATAAAAATTATTTACACATTATTTCTCCTGAAGAGGATTTAAGGCATATTAAAATAACACAAATAAAACAAAACTAGTAGGAAAAAAACCCACAGCAAATATCATATAAAAAGGACAGTGGGGAGATAGTCGTCCAAAAAAGTGTAGGCTAAAGATGGCTACTTGCAGTTCTGCCTCTGATAATCGCTAAATAAGCTCTTATCAGACCACATACAAGTTGTACCTTTACATTCTGGACAGATAATACTTGGAAGATGGGAATGGCATGGGGTGAGTTTTGATTTTTATGGCTTCTAGAGTGAAGGCAGGCCTCATTCTGCCCCACGCAAGATGGCTAAAATGCAATAGAAAACCTGCAGTCTTTCTGACCTGAAGAATCAGATGATAATATTCAGGGCAATCACAACCCCTGGAAGGTGAAGGGGAAAATCTAGGAATGGAAACAGGCAGAGACTCCCAAATTCTATATATAAACTTTGCCCAAATTTCAGATTTATTACTAAATCATGCATATACAAGGCAGATTTTAAGAATCCCAGTGAAGGATAAGAGAACTGAGTTGAGATTTGAGTGGCAGCCCAAGAGACAGAGTTTGCAGTTGGAATCTAACAAAGTTAATTCCCTGCTAAAACAAAATTGACGCTCACTGGAGGAATATAGCAGAATACAGAATTCCACAACATAGCATTCACAATATCCAGGATACCATCCAAAATGACTCAATATACTAAGAAACAGGAAAATGTACCCCATTCTCAGGAGAAAAGATAACCATTGGAGGCTAACCCAGAGATGACCCCACTGTTGGAATGAGCAGACAAGGCTTTTAAAGCAGTTATTATAACTATGGTCAATGACCTAAAGGAAAATATGCTTGTAATACCTTATAAGACAGGAAATCTCAGCAAAATAATAGAAATGATAAAAAGAGCCAGATGAAAAACATGGAACTGAAGAAATACAATATTGGAAATAAAGTCATTGACAATAAATAAAGTCACCGACTTAATAGCAAAATGGAGATGAAAGAGAAAAAAGTGAATTTATTAGTAAAAGTCATCCTATCTAATGATGGTTACTTCCACTTGGTAAAGTTTAGCCCTTGGTTTACTGTCATTCAAAGCACAAAAGGAAACCAGATGGGTTGTCAACTGAGTTGCTTAGCTAAAGAGTTGTCACATTATAGGGCCAGCCCGTGGCTCACTTGGGAGAGTGTGGTGCTGATAACACCAAGTCGAGGGTTAAGATCCCCTTACCAGTCATCTTTAAAAAAAAAAAAAAAAAAGAGTTGTCACATTATGTTGCAAGAGGCTCTAACAGCCAGCCTCTGTATATCCTGAAACATGTCTTGTGTCAGTTATTAATCTATTGCCCCTACACTCCAGTGCCCTTCTATACTCTGCTCTGTGAATTTGGACTCAGTATTCTGAAAACCGCGTTATTTTTTGCCAGCTGGTTTCTCTTTAAGTTCTGCCAGTAGAACAATAGAGGGGGACTGGAAGGCAGGGCGACAGAGAAGAGACCTCCTTTTTGTTTGCTTGCCATTCTCGTTAGAGTTTCCCCTAGTCTTTTCCTTGGCAGCTGCAACTGGTTCTGGTCTCCAACTTCTTTATAAACTCCTTCTCAGAGGCACCAGCACCTGCTGGGCAGTGCAGTGTCTCCTCCTTAGAGGTCTGTTGTGCCAGTTTTATGGGCTCCGCTTCTAGGCATTTAATTTCTGGTGACTCCAAACTCTTGCCTTTGCTCCCCCAACCTTAGGAGTGATAGCTATGTCCTGCATTTCCTATCTCTGCGTAACCTCAGTTTTTCTTCTGAAATTTCCAGTCCTCTAATACTTGTTTTAAAATTTCTGTTAGGACAGTTCTGTGGTTTCCACCTTCCTGACTGGCCCCCAACTGAGACACATCCCTTTTAAGACTAATCGCGATGTGTGGGGCTGGCTGTGGGAAAACAGGGAAAGATGAATTTGGTTCTTGGATCCAAGATACCTCCTTTCAGGGCTCTGGCTCCCAGATGCCACCACAATTGTGCAGCTGCCCAGGCTGCACACAACTCTGCCAGCCCTAGACTCTTTCTGTTTCATCACTCTGCCCTCAGGGACCGCATTCGGAGAGTCAGCAGTAAGTGGTCTTGGAGTTTGGTAAAATAAACAAGTCCCCTAGTATGCTAGCTAGTTAAAGTGTTTCCCTCCCAGATAACCTGCTTCCTTGGCTTAGATAAACACGTTTCTTAGGAACGCCTTTATGGAATGTCAGAGACAGAAGAAATCTCAGGCGTGATGGCTAACCCACGGTTTTCATGCATGTAGACACAACCCTCTACTCTGTCCATGTGTAGACACACGGATGCCTGGAGGTTCTTTCTTCTTCTAAGACCTTCCCATCTGGGCCAGCAGGGAAGTTAAAGGAGCTCATGAGTAGGAGCAAAACTAATGCATCCCACCATAGCATAGTACAACAGAGGAAGGCTGCCGGAGTTTCACCAACGCTGTCTGTTAGAAATACAGAAAACCCATTTTTAGCTGGCACAGATAAACTAGTTTAATTTTCTCAAGTAGTCAGTTGAAATAAAATTTGCTAAACTTTGCTTTGAGTAACTGAATGTAATTTGAGTTATGCGTGATGCTTGCATTTTTGATAATTAACAACTATCCCTGCTTTCCCTTTCTGTGGAAAACGATTTTATTTTCTGTGACTCTGTCAGATCCCCCATCTTATGCATGCTTCCATGCTCAGAAATACTCACCTAACCCTACAATTTAATCATCCAACCCAATGCTTTGGGATAGTTCAAGATAATACATGCAAAAAGCACAAGGCATGTGACTCAGTAGATGGTGACTGTAATAATACTGTGCCGCACTGTATTTTCCCAAAATGGCCACAACAATCTTTTCCTTCTCACATATTCATTCAGAAGCTTGCCACTCTCCCATCAAGAGGTGGAGTCTACGTCACCTCCCCTTGAACCTGGGTGGGCTTTTGTGTCTGCTTTGCCTGATAGAAGATGGAGGGAGTGAGGCTCTGAGACCCTTGAGGCTAGGTCACGAAGAGTGGCATTGCTTCTGCCTGTCATCTCTCTGTCTTTCACTCTTCCTCTCTCTGTCTCCACTTTCTTTGGAGCTCTAAGCCTTCATGTAAGAAATCTGGCTGCCCAAAGCCCCCCCAGCTGGAGAGCCTTCAAAGCAGAACAACATGGAGATAGAGAGAGGGTCTGGAGCAGCCCTGCTATTCCAGTCATCAGCTCTTTGAGGCTTCCCAGCCCAGTGCCAGACACACAAGTGAACCTTCAGGTGATTCTAGCCCTGGTTACCATGTGACTGTGACTGCATGAGAGAGAGCCCCCAGACCCATGAGGTAATAATAAATTATTGCTATTGTTTTAAGCCACTAAATTTGGGGCCGATTTGTTAGGTAGCAATGGCTAAATGATACACTATTTAATATTGGGCAAGTACTGACTATGAGTCTCACGCTATGCTTAGTACTTTGTAGGAACTACCTCATTTAATCCCAACTACCCCTGAGATAAGCATTTGTATTCACCCTGAGGGAGGTTAAGTGATCTGTCCAAGGTCACACAACAGTCAGTCTGGGATTTCAATCCAGACAGTCTGACACTAGAGCGCAAGTGCCCAACCACTAGGACCCATCACCTGCAGCATTCCCCATACTCTCTACTTTTCTGCTGAGTAATAGCATCTCCCCAACACTCACACTCCTATTGCCTTGTCTCCCAGCAGCAGAGAAGCAGAGAGAGTGAGCAGAGACGGACTAGCAGGGCCATGGGGATCTGGCCAATGCCTGAACCCCAGTATTATGGTTTTATTCTTCTAGCTTTAAGACTGTGTTGCATTTCTTTAAAAAAAAAAAAAAAAAAAATCCCTGCTGGTGATGGCAATGGTAGAGGCATATTATATCATGTTAGTGCTTTATACTTAGTGAGGATGAGTTTATAGGAAGATTTTCTGTTGGAAGGTTTTAATTGCAGCTGGGGATAGGTGTGGGAAAAGAAAGAAAAAAGAGAAAGAGAGAAGGAAGGAAGGAAGAAGGAAGAGATAGGGAGGGGAAGAAAAGAGGGAAGGAGGAGGGGTCCGTGAAGGGAGGGAAGGAAGGAAAGAAAGAAAACAGTGAAAGCATGGAACAGACACCCAGAAGGGAAAGGGTTCAGAGGAGGTAGAGGTGTCAGTGGCAAACATTCATTCATGTGTGATGAATTCATTCATCATCATTCAACAATTGCATTGAATGCCCACAGCATGCCAGGTCCTGGGTTAGATGCCAGAGGTGGTGTTTCCTTCACTCAGGTCGCTCATACAAATAGAGGTGTAGTTCTGAGGAGCTGGAGGGTAAAGTGCGAATCAGGAGCTCTGAGAGATGAGCCTGGCTTGGTGGTCTCAGAGAGGGCTGCGGGGCACCTTCCAGAGTGTGGATGTTGTCCTGTGGGCAACGCGGAGCCCCTGAAGGGTCTTCGGGGGGCTGTGAGAGATCATACATTTCAGCTCTCCCGCCTCACTTCTGCTAAGCTCTGCCCAGCAGGATTTGGTGTCCAAATTCTGCAAGTTGGAGACACTCCCCCATCCCTCTTAAAACAAAATTTGTTCAAACTCCAGTAGCAAAATCAGAGAGGAAAATGTTCCACCAGAGTGAGGAAAACTTCCTAACAGTGTCTGCAGCTCCTACTCTGCAAGGTCAACAAGCCGGCTGGGTGTTCTCCCTGCAGAGGCTAAGTCACTACTGCCACCACCAGCATGCTCCTAAGGGCAGGATTTGATTGACTAAAAAAATAAGTCACTGAAAACCACGACACTGCAGTGAAAATGAGTTTGGCTAGAGCTGCTCCCCATCAGGCTGGGATGTGGGCACTGGAGTCTGGAGAGTCAACCACACGCAGACCACAGGGAATCCCCTATTCCTGTCTTGGAAAATGTATTAATAAAATATCATACATAAAACCAAGGAAAATGTCTACTATTCCTTGAATCATTTAGGAAAGAGAAAAAAGTCTTCTAGAACCAACCAGAACATGTGATTAATACTCCTCTCCCAGGACTTACCACTCTGCATTGGCATTTTCTGTGTAACTTCCTTCTTTTCAGCTAGAAACTGAGTTTCTCTAGTTCAGGATATATGTCTTATTTATCACCTTCCTCAACTGTTCCTTTCCTTTGACACTTAATAACCAAATCACTCATTTGGCACTTATATTACCTTGTATGGTCAATTGATTTCTGTTGTATAAATACAAACTCTTGGGCTAACCTATAAACTCCTTAAAGGTAGGAGTCTTGCTTGGAACATTTTGTGTCCCCACTTATTTGTTCAAAATAAGGTATGCCAGAGAAGGTGCTAGAGGCTGGAGATGGAGATAAGAGATCCTGGCCCATCTTCAGGGAATTTACCACCTATCTGGGGAGGTCGGAAGTCAACAGAAGCTTTGGGCTGTGTTTGCTCTGGGCTGTGCATTTTGAGGACTTTTGTGGTTAGAGCTGTCCTGCACCCTTCTCCCCACCTTTTCTCTTGGAGGCTGCCTCCTCCCAACTCTAGAGGTGGAACCTGTGGTCTAGGCCACAGGTTTTAATGACCCTGCACTCATTTCCTCAGCCACAGTGATTGGTTCAAGGCTGGGCCCATGACCCATGACCCCTGCTTTCCTGCTGAACTTGAGCCTGGGAGGGGGTGAGGCTGGAGCAGCTGGAGCAGCATGCCTCCAATGCCTGAGCTAAAAATTCCCCCTCAGCTCTAGTCTGTCTGGGCTGACATTTCTATCAACCAAGAAAAAGTACTGAGCAGTATTATGAGAGGGGGTATTTGCAAATCACATATACTTACATGTCACAATTGTGTGCGTGCGTGTGTCTGTGTGTGTGTGTGTGTGTGACAGCACGGAGTAGAAGAGCTACCTAAATTGAATCTTGAAAGACCAGAAGGAGTTAACCGAAGGTGTTCTCAGCAGAGAGTGCAGGTCTGTGCCTGCATCCTGACATCAGAGTAGGTGAAATTCCAGAAGCCTCCAGGGCCTCTGTGCTCTATTCCAGCACTTCACCAAACTTCTGTTGAGGAAAAACTCTTTCAGAAAACGTTAATAGGTAGATGTGCAGAGAGAAAACAATCTCTTGAGAACAGAGTCGCTCTAGTTTCCGCATTGCTGGTTTTCTCTAAGCCTTTAATATGCTAATGTGCATTCAACAACAGAATCCTTTGTCTGCAGAGCACAAATTACTTTCTCTCTGTTGAACAGTTTGGGAAAGTTTATGAAGCACTTTTCAATGAGGTGTGGAGTAATAAATGATTCAGTAACTCTCAGTCCTGCCATCAGAGGTCTAATTGGCTACACTGTCATGAAAACAAATTACATGGTACCAGAGACAATATAAACACAATCTATTGGGTAAACAATCATGTGATGAATTACTGTAGACTTGTCAATAGTTCCCACATAATTCAGCTTTTCTCTGGTTTGCATATGAATGGTTCCCACTCAGGCATTATTCTGTGGTTCATTGGAATACAGCATAGATGGCCTGATCAGTGCAGTGTGCAAGAAAGTACTATATTGGCTCAGTTAGTGGACACCTTGACAAGATGAGCCCAACTTAATTAATTATTTTAATTAATTATGCCACAGGCATTTCAGAGACCCAGCAAGAGATCGCCTGCTTAGATAGGCAGTGGCAGAAACAGGGAGTTGGGATTTTATCTTGAAGGCAATGGAAGCCTTTGGAGGCTCTTAACTAGGGGAGTGTAACGATCAGGTGTATTTTATTGTAGTTATTCATTAGTGGCTGGCCAATACAGGAATCCAAATCCGTGACCTTGGCATTATAAAGCAGGGCTCTACCCAACTGAGCTAATAGGCCAGCCCAGGTGTACTTCACAAAGCTCATTCACTGAGAGAGAGAGAATTTGAAGTGTGAGTTGTTGCTAGAGACAAAGACACTAGTTAGGAAGCTACTGCAGAAATGGGAGAGAAATAATTTAGGGGCTAAACTAAGGAAGTAACTATAGGAATGGAGAGAAGGCACAGCTTGGGAAACATTTAGGAGGCAGAATTGATGGGCTTGGCTCTGAAGCAGCTGTGGGGGGCAAGAAGCCAAAGTGGGGGCTGAGGGAGGGTTGGGGTGGGAGTGGTCAAGGATGACCCACGACTTCTGGCTAGTGCAAGAGTGAAGGGCTGTGGCCCTGTGCTTCCCGGACAGCCTGGTACAGTGGGAACAACAACGCAGAAAAGAGCTCAATTTGCATCCTGGCTCTGTCAGCTACTTAGTACCATAGCCTTGTGTAAGTAGATTCATGTCTCTGAGCCTTAGTTTCTTCCTCTGTGAAATGGGATGATGATACCCGCTCTTTCACATGTATAAAGGGACCAGCACATGGTCTGTGCTTAATAGGTGGAAGTTACTGCTAATGAGATAGAGAACACAGGAGAAGCAGTTTATGGAGAGAGACAATGAGTTTCATTTTAGAAACTTTGCACTGGAGGTGACTTGGGCAGCCATGTGGAGGTGTCCAGCAGGCTATTAAATATACGGGTGTGGAACTCAAAAGAAAGATCTGGGCTGGAGAGAGGTCTGGGATCCATCAACCTTTTGGAATTAGACCAAGGCAAGGAAGTTAATGAGAAACCAGAGAGAGGGTGGAGAGGCAGGGAAACGGAGGGCCTAAGAGAGGATGTGGGGAGCATCTAGCAGGAAGGAGAGCTGCAGGAGAGGTGCGTGCAAACTGGAGTCACAAGACATGGGTTTGGTCTCAGATCTATCTCTTACTGGCTGTGTGATCCTGGGCCATCCGCGTAACCTCTCTAAGCCTGTTTTCTCATCCATAAAATGGGAATGCTGCTGATAATGCCTACTTCATGAGATTTTGGTGAGCTAAGAAACATGAAACTGTTTTTTAAGCTGGAAAGCTTTATAAGTGGTTCCATGTAATCATTTTATCCCCCAGACTTAATCATCCTGGCTCTAAAAACAAGGTCACTTTAAGAGACCTCTGTGATGCTGGCCTCCTTGCTCAGCAGGAATTCCAGCCCGCTCAAACTCCTCCAGGCAGTTAGGACACCTGGGCAGGAGATACGTATTATGTGGGATGGCTGGGCAGGAGGTACTTATTGCTGAGGAGTGTCTTTTGCGCTGAGCATCCCAATCCCCTGCTGAGGAACCAGGACCCTGTGCACAGACCCTCACATTCCCTCCCACTTGACACCTCCACCTTGGCTACACCTGGTGGGACTATGAGTAGGCCCTGCTCCCAGGGCAGCTGACTGGTCAGCAGCTCCCCAACCCTGCCGCTCTCCTGTGCAGACACTTGGACTCAGGTGCACTGATGGGGTGGGAACCTTGGCATCAGCCTGGGTCACTCATGGAGCCAGTTGGGGGGCAGAGGTGCGTGGTGCCAGGGCAGTGCTCTGCTCTTCCCAGGCTGTTTCCCAGTTTCCTTGTCTGTCTTCTTGTGTGCCTTCACAATACACTCCCACTGGTTAAGGTAACCTGAAAGTGTTGCTGTGTCCTGCAGCTTAAGAGAGCCTGTCATGGGAGAGTCTCATGGGAGTGGACTTTGGGTGAAGAATAGAGCTGCGATTAATGTCTACTGACCAGGGACTGGAAAACAGGCTCATGGCACCTCCACACAACAGTGGAATCCTACAGCCCCCAAACAAAAAGGAGTCCCACCCCCCAGTGGCTGGCGGATGTGGGGAATCCAAACCCTTGACATTGTATTACTAGCACCACGCTCTAACCGAGTGCCCTAACCAGCCAGCCCTAGGAAGCTATTTATGTACCAATAAGGAGGCCTCCACAAGATGTTTTCCTAAGTGAAAACTGTGAGGTTCAGAACAGTGTAGCAAAATGAAATTCATAAAATATCTCTGGAATATCACACATAATAATGCTGGTTGTCTTTGAGGACGGGAGCTGGGGGGCCTGGGGCAGTGGTAGGAGAAAGAATTTTCACTAAACATCTTGTAATAATTTTTCTAAATCTTGAATCATGAAATTAAGTCACCTATTTAAACAATCAAATGGGGAATATATATTAAGAACATGGCTTATGAAGTCAAACAGTCCTAGGTTCAAGTTTGGCTCCACAATTTATTGCTGTGTAATGTTGGGCAGTTACTCAGCCTCTCTGAACTGGTTTTGCTTTTCTGTAGCAGTAACACCTGCCCAATAGTTGAAATACCCCAACCCACACAGAACAGACATCCAGTTTGGTTAGCTATTATTGTCATTACCAGTTTTCCCATAAGGCATTTTCCATTTCCCATTTCCCTTTTAGCCTGTACTGTGCTCCTTAAGCTACAAAACTGCAAAGCAGTGTTGCTTTGCCTCCCCATGGATTTGTTGCCCCACTTCCCCTGGGTGATGGAGCCACAAAGGATTACTCAAAGCCCATCTCTTCTGAGCAGTGAGAAGCCCCAAAGTGGTTAACTTCCCCAGAATCCTCAAGTGAGAGGCATCTCTTCCTTGGGAAATTAACCCCAAACTGGGGTTCTCTTCCTGCATTTATTTTTCAGACCAGGAAGTTACAGGAAGAGAACATAGGTGGGGTTATAGTTTAACAATATAGGCTGGTAACTTTCAGTGAAACAAGTCAGATGACATTCCATTAGACAATTAAGTGATCCACCAACAAAAGCTTGATCTAGCAAACATTCCTTCTTACAGCAATTTCTGAGTATCTTTACATAAAAATCAGTAACTAGTCTGTCCTTGAGCCAGCAACTTTGCTGTGCCACAAATCTTTATCTTACAACAGAGACTTTATAGCCTGAGGAAAATTTCCTGTCCTCCACAAGGTCAATATTTGAAACTGCAAGGCTTTGGAAAACCAGGCCCTGTGAAGTACATTTGCTTTAAGAATCCTCTACAAAGCAGTGCTATCTTCTGTTTGCATTTTTGCAATTTTTGTTTGTTTTGTTTTGTCCTGTGCTCTCCCTAGGATAAGGGCCATGACGGTTGAACCAGGTAAATTAGGACCAGCCTCTGCTATACTCAAAATGAGCTCTTCTATTTGAAATGGTTCATTGCCTGGACCCAGCCAATGCCTGACTCTCTCTTCCTTTAAGTGAATTCCTTTCTCCTCCCCTTCTTGGTTCCTCCTGCAGAGTCTCCTGACAGCCCATCCTATGTATTCTCCAATCACTTTTAGATTCCCAGTTACATTAAGTTATTATATGACATTAGTTATTATTATGGCTTCCACTTCCCATCATATTCAATCACAGTATTTTGTGCACTGTAGTCACTGAAGTGTGACCAGGATTTGATTCCAGTGATAGCTCCAGGGCTCAGGGGCTAGACAGATTAGGGCCATGCTATATTCTGACAGGAGACAGGCAGCACCCAAACCAAGTCAGTCCCTATATCTTCCTGGCACCAGAAGCTGCTATCTTGTTTAGATATTTTCCTGGTTTTGTTTTAGCCTTTGAATGGATGGGCTTGCTGCATTTATGTCTTTCTGAATGGACAGTAAAAGCTATAAGAATATGACTGTGGAAAGGGAAGTCAGGTCTATGCAACCAGCTCTCTGGTTTTCCCTCTGTGAGGAGTGAATGTTAATGCACACAGGCTCAACCCACACAGCCGGGGCTCAGTAGGTCTGGAATAGGACCTAGGAATGTGCATTTTAGGAAGTACTCAGGTGATAGTGATATGGGTGTTCTAAAGGCCAGACTTGGTAAAGTAACAAATAGGTTTTCTAATTACCTTTTTAATTTGCTTTTCCTGTCTTTTCTTTAAAATATGTCTGCTAACTCTCACTCATGGTGGCATTGCCCCTCCTGGACCCACTGATCTCTGAGTGTGTATTATATATTGTTAGATCTTTTTGTCTTTCTTCTGGAGTGTTTAGTTTTCCAAGAGCATCTTCCCTGCTGTGTTTTGGAAGGTGAGAAGAGGAAGGAGCCTGAGAGTCTCAGCACAAGTGAGCATATGATCCCTTAATCTTCCTGCCTGGTATCCCAGTCGAGGGACTCACTGTTTGATCTTTTCCAGAGAGTAAATCCACCCTTCTGCCAGGATGGGAAAGGGCAGTTCAAAGACTATTCAGTGTAGAGAAGGGGTTCTGCAGATGTAACTAATTTTTAAATAACTTTCATTCATTTCTCATTATTTTAGTACCAATTCCCACCCCTTTGCTTACCTCCACTTTTAAGTTCCTTGGTGCCACCAATTCCTGAGACTTGGAAGGATTTTGAGATGTAAATTATGTTGGTTTTAAGTTTTCTCACTGCTAAATTAGGATTTGGCCTTTTACAGCCTGCTAATCAGTTAAAACTTATCCAAATGGTTTCCAGCTTTCAACATTTTGACTGTTTTGCCCTCTCTGCTTCTTTCCATCCTTCTGAGTTTATGTTAAAGACAATCTCTTTACCATTGTTTTTGAGGGGTTTCAAGAAGAGTAAATTAGATGCTTATGATCCCATTAACCCATTCACTATTGACCCGCTCTGGCTCTGACTCCACCCCGCCACTGAGGTCACTGCCAAGTTCACCTGTGACCTCCATGTTCTCAGATCCAATGGGATGTTTTCCATCCTCGACTCACACAGTGTCTCAGCAGCCTTCGTCGACACTAAATACTCCCCTCTTGACAGGTTCTCTTCTCTCGGCTTCTGTAGCACCACATCTTTTTGGTTCTCTTCCCACTTCTCTGATTTCTTCTTCTCAGTTTTCTTCTCGAGTTCATTTTCCTCTACTCATCCTCTAAAGAATGGTTTCCCCGGGGCTTGATCTCAGGCTGTCCTCTTTCTGTCTCTCTATTCTTACTATCCTTAGGGAACCTCGCACTTTTTTTCGTGGCTCCAACACTGGTCTTCCTTTGGCTTCCCATTTTCTCTATCCAATTGTCTACTTGTCTCCCATGCATGTTTAACTCAAAGAATCCAAAACAAAAATCCTGATTTTTTTTCTCCAGATTTATTCCTCATCAAGTTTTCCTTACCTACCCGGATATGGAAGCAGAAATCAGAAAGTCATTCTTGTTTTCTCCCTCTTCCTTACCCCTGGCATCCAAAATGATAGCAAGCCTTCTTGAGTCCACCTCCATCATGTCTTAAATCTGTCCATTTTCTCCATCTTCCCTGCTGCTACCTTAGTCTATAAACCACTATCATCTCTTGCCTTACTATTGCAACAGTCCACAAACTGGTCTCCCTACTTTTTCTCTTGGCTCCCTAAAATCAGTTCTCTACATAAGTGATTTTTTAAAAAGTGAAAACCGGTTTATTCTCTCTTCTAACAAAAATACTTTTCATGCAGCATTGTAACACCAAGGTCAAGAGTTTGGATCCCCATATAGCCAGCTGACAAACAAAACAAGACAAACAAACACTTTCCATTACTCTTAAAACAAAATCGAAGCTTGTTACTATGTTCACACCAGACATCATGGCTTTTCTACTGGGCACCCTGGTTCCTTCTCTGGGTACCACCACTTCTGGGCAACACCATCTCCTGCTAGGACATGGAGCCCTAGGCGTGACAAGAACTTCTCTCTCCTGTTTTTGTACTTGTTTCATCTGGCAAGAAGAGTGCCGAAGGAGAGAAATCCGTATCCTAACATCAAACAGTTTTGAGTGAAATTATTTTCTAAGCTTTGCTAACAGCCTCCTCCTTTCTATGGGATTTGGGCATCAGTTCATAGAGGAAGAGATCTGGGGGCTGGGGGCATGAATGGGACAGGAGGAGAACCTGAATAACCAGCACCGGGCTGCACTAAGAACCTTCCCTCTTTCTGACAGCGAAGGCTTTGCTTTGTGAGCAAGCTTGCTTTCCTGAAATCTTCCCAGGAGGCTTCTCAGTCTCTCAAGCAAATAGAGTCCACCGGGCCTTTGTCCAGATATATTTAGATATATTTGAACAATTTAGCTTAGCCTGTTCCCCACCACCACCACCTATTTTTCTTTAATTCTCTAATCACCACTGTTTTTCTCCCCAGAACAGCCTGGTGCCTTTTTTTTTTTTTTTAAACAATACTAAAGTTCTATTTTTATTTGAGATGCTTTGATGCTTTGATAAGAGTGAAACCACCTGCTTTCTGACCTGTGTGACAGCTGTGGTAATTCATTGAGTAAGTGACTTGCTGGTAGCTGAGAACTTGAAATGCACATCAGTTAATTCAACCTTATGAAAGGATCTACAGGAGGTAAAATCAATGAAGCAGATAATTCGAACATTCTACCAACCCACACATTTTTACCAGCTCATTTCCCCCCAGTGTCACCAGAATAACACCCCATGCAAAACAGATAATAAACAAAATCAAATCATCCTTCTTATATTCATGGCTTGTTCCTGGACTTGGTCATATGACTATTTATGAGGGAGTTCTAAACCATTTCACCCTATTTCCAGTAATTGTTCTATTTTTTTCAATTCAGAATAGGATTACTCACAGCACAGATACTGCTTGGAACCAGAAAATTTCTCCTAAGGCCCTTAATAATTCATATTTTTCCTCCCATGGACTGTGGCAGAGCACATGCAGCTTTCCTGCCATGGGGTTGCCCTTCAAGGGGACCCCACAGGCTCTCCACCCAGAAGTGTGACATAGCAGCTCCTTAGATGTTTGCAGGTGGCCAGCCCCATGGGAACAGCTCTGAAATGGGAGCTTGACATTGTGATCATAGCATGGACTTTGGCATCACATGGACTTGGGGTTAAATACTGTTTTGGTGTTTGTGGTTGACGCTGGTCAAGGCATTTAACCTCCCTAAGTCTCAATGTTCTCATTATGACAATGGAGCTCTTAATAAGACTGACTCCTAGCTATGCTGTGAGTAGTAAATGAGATAATCTGTGTTAAAAGTGCTTATTACACAGGGACTAGGACGTGTAGGTGCTGCATCAATGTCAGCTATTACGAGTCCTAGGAGCTGGGTGGAGAGGCTCTGTCTTCCTCTGAATGTCCCAATCCCAGCCTGGGAAGGCTGCTTATGCACACCAAAGACCCATCTGACCCATTGTTGATCAGAAAGGGTGTCCTTGCAGGGATGGATATCCCCCTGCATCTCCATCTGTTTTCCATGGCTGCCTCTAGGTGCAAAATGCATCTGCATCTGTGCAGAAACCAGGTCCTGCCTGTGAGTTCTGCATCTCTTGTCAGAGGTGGAGACACAAAGAAAAGGAGAGGGGAGCCACACTGTTGGAGCCCCACCGTGGGCTACCATAGCTTGTTTCCATCTTTGTCTTGCTCTGAGGATGACAACTGCTATGTACTAAATATCCTCCCCAAACTCATTGAAGCTTGATCCCCATTGTGAGAGTGTTAAAAGGGTGGGAAGTCAGACTATGGCAGTGTTGAAGGGTGGAGCCTTTAAGAGGTGATTGGATCATAAGGACTGTGCCCTTGTGAATGGATTAATCCATTTGTAAAAAAATAGGTTAATGGTTTAATGGGTGTCACAGGAGTGGCACTTGTGGTTTTATAAAGAGAGCAAGTGAGCACATTAAAGAGCTCTTGCCATCTTCGACATGTGATAGCCTGCCTTGCCGTGGGACTCTGTACAGAACCCCCAACAAGAAGGTCCTCATCGGATTCACCCACTGGACCTTGGACTTCCCAGCCTCCAAAACTGTAAGAAATAGATTTTGTTTCTTTATGAGTTACCCAGTTTCAGGCATTCTGTTATGAGCAACAGAAAACAGACTAATGCAACAACTTTAAAGATGGTGTCAGCGAGCATGGAAGGGCAGCACTGCAGTATCAAAGCAGGACAGAAAGAAGACCCAACTGTCCGAGTTAGTCAAGGAAAAACAATGACAAGAATAAAACCTTTTTAAAGATTAACATAAGAGCTAGCATCTATTAAGCACTTGCTATGGGGTAGGACTGGTATTCAACACTTTTCCTGCACACTCCGTTTCCCAATGACACTGTGAAGCAGGTACCATGGTTACTTAAACACAGGTTTGTTTGAGGGAAAAAAAAATGCAAAAACCTTTGTAATTCTTGATGTAATTAACCCCCAATTCAGGCAGAGTCATATCACCCACCCCCACAGGCAGTGTTGCAGGAGCTTGATGCCTGTGGACAGCTTCCTCCATCCAAACGCCCCACTGACAGCCTGGGCTTCGCTTCCATCAGCTCCGGAGCTGCCAGCTCTCTCAGGAGGCAGTGTTTTCACTGGGTAATTACAGTGAAAGACCTGGTTGTCTACTCTGTTCATATTTCTCGTGTCCCTCTACTTAACAGTAATCAGGAAGTCGTGTTCTTTCATTTAGGATAAGGCAATTACTCTTCGGTTGAGTGAAGACTAGCAAAAAGCAAACTGAGCCTCATTTCCACATTAATGTAACAGGGATAGGATTGAGAGGCAGCCTGACTTCCCAGCATCTCATCTCTTCCCTTCTATGTCTATATCATATGTAACAAAAACATCAGTCACAGTAGCAACAACCAAAATGGCATAGATAGAGTCATGATTGTGGTCCCTTTCCCTCATCTGGGCTATGATACCCTCAGCTTTACTGTGGTATGGTCTAACTTTTTTTTTGGCAGTTGGCCAGTATAAGGATCCAAACCCTTGACCTTGGTGTTGTCAGCACCATGCTCTCCCAAGTGAGATAACCAGCCAGCCCTAACTTTATACATAAGTGCATTAACCCAGGCACTGAGATAGATTCTGAAGAATTTTATAGTCGTTGAAAGAACTTGCTGAATCTCTCTAGACTTAACCCAAAGGAGCTACCCTCTCTTCTCATGAGAACTATTTGGTTTAAAGATTAGTGGAAGGAGAATTAACTCTACAGTGTTTAGTTTCATGTTTAAATTTCATTTCCTATAAAAATGTTTTGTGGAAACATATCGAATTCCTTCCTTCCTATTTCTTCTCTCTCTCTTTTTCTTTCTCTCTCTCTCTTTCTTTCTTTACAGAATTCCCTCTTTTGCCTTTTCTAACCTCTTAAACAAATCAAAGTCTTTCACCCTTTCGCCATCTTAATATTTCAGTTTCCTTTTCTTGGTTTTGCTCTGTGTGTCATGTTTACCTCCTGTATCTGCATCACCTCAATTCCATGTGTTCTATTGGTTTCCTGGGGGACACAATCATCTTCAAAGGTGAGAAAGGCATGAATGGGCTCATGTCAAATGATGCTTTCTGTCTTTTTCCCCCAGATGTGGTGAATGGAATCGGATTTTGTGTGTTGGGGTGCTAACTTCAAGCTGTCTTCCTTACCAACTAAATTACAGTTTGTAGATCAGTAAGGATGTTCCAGCTAGCCAAGATTGGGGACCTGGAGGGGTGCTGAGTGGAAACAGCTTTCTGCTCCTCCAGAGGGAGGGCACGGGACCCCAGTTCCGGTATGCTCGCTGAATCTGGAGTGGTGGGGTGCTTGCTCAAGTGTAGCATTGAGGACTAACGAGATTTCCCTGAGCTCTGTCCTCGGTTGGCCAGAATTGTTGCTGCTATTGTTTCTCATTTGTGCTGCTTTTTCACTTGGAAAAATTGAAACTTGTAAGGCAGTGAATCTATCTTTACTCCTTTTCAGTGACTGATTCTGAAGGTGGGTTTAGGTTCCTGCAGAGCCTTCTGTTCTGTCCTGCTTGTCTGCCTTACTGAAGGTCTCCTTTGTACAGCTCACAAGAGTTGGGTAGGCCCAGTGATGCTGGGCCACAGAAAGAAGACCTTGGAGCTAGAAGGGCTTTGCACCCTGAAGCCCTCGGCTCCAGTTTCCATAAAAATGAGCCAAAGGTGTACCCGTCACAAGGGGTCTTAAGTTCACAGATACTTTTTCTTGAGAATCCCATCACATAAAAAATACCACTCAGCAATAGTTTTTAAAGACACAATTTACTTCACTGCTCTGGATGGCTTTGGCTAAGGCTTTCCAATTTTCCGTTGCAATCTTCCCCCTTTAGAAGAATTCTTTTTTTGATACTTTCAGACTTGTTGGAAAAAGATGACCAACTCATGCCAGTCAAGCTATAGATTCTAAACAGATAATTTAAGGTAATTTGTTACATTTATTACATTTTACATATTTGTATTTAATTTATTAAAAGATTTTTACATTTATTTCTAAAGGCTTGGAAGAAAATTTAATCCCAACTAGAGAGTTGTAATTAAAAGAGCACAGACCCAACAGCCAGAGACCCCAAGCTCCCACTGAAACTTCAGCTCTGCCAGAGCTAACATTTATTCTGTGACTTTGGGCAATTCCACAAACTTTTCTGAGCTGTAACTTCCTAGTTGGTAAAATCAAAGAACTGGATCAGCTGCTTTCTAAGTTTTCCTGGTTCAGAAATTCTCTAACTTTACGGTGTTATGAAATGGCAAGAAGAGATTCCATGAAAAAATAGAACATTGCATTGTCGATGAAGATAATGTAGGGATGGTGGCAAGAAATTTTATTTGCAGGAAGATTGTCAGTAATAACATTGTAAGGGAGGGAAAAGAAAAAAGACTGCCACTTACCAAACTTCTGCAGTGTGCTAAGCAAATTCACGAACATTATCTCATGGGAAAACACGTAATAATTTCAAGGCTTTTCTCCTTGAGGGAGAGAGATGTCATTGTTGCTCCTTGTCCCAAAAGTGCAGAGACAGTAACATTAACCGAGTGCTTTCTATGTGCCAGGCACTCATCTAAGCACTTTACACACACTTACACAGTTAATTACTCCTATTTATGAGGAAACTGAGACATAGAGAGGTTAAGTAACTTGCTCAAAGCCATGGACTTGTTAAGTAGCAGAGCCAAGCTTCGAACTCAGAGAGTCAGGCTCTAGAACTTACTCTCTTAACCACATCCTATATTGCTTCTTGTCATTCATTCATTAAGTAAATATTTGAAAAGCATTGAATCTGAAGGCATCAAATTCATTCCTCTTGAAGATTCCAAGCTGCTGTGGTTTGAATGTGTCCTCCAGAAGTTCATGTGTTGGAAACTTAATCCCCAATGCAACTGTGTTGGGAGGTGGGGACTAACAAGAGGTTGGTTATTGGGTCATGAGGGCAAAGCCATCCTGAATGGATTAATGTCATTATTGTGGTAGTGGGTTAGTTATCGTGAGAGTTATCGTGAGAGTTGGCCCCTGGTGCCTTTCTCTTGGTCTGGTGCACTCACTCGCTCTTCCACCATGTTACGAGGCAGCACGAAGGCCCTCGCCAGATGCCAGCACTATGCTCTTGGACTTCCCAGCCTCCAGAACCATGAGCCAGATAAATCTTTTTTTTTTTTTCAATTTAAATAAATTACCTAGTCTGTAGAATTCTGTTATAGCAGCAGAAAATGGACCAAGACAACTACCTTCCACTGCCTGGTAGTGAAGGATCTTTCAATGCTGAATGTGGACGACATGTTTATCATTCAAGGCTTTGACATACCTGAAGACAGTGTTTAACAGTGGCTAGATTATCAAACCTGGAGTCAGATGCTGGGACAGACATAAATTGCTCTTCATATGAAAGGGAACAAGGCTGGTGGCAGGGGAAGTTGAGATCAAAATGGGAGAGGCCAGAGTTGGGAAGATTGCACACTAGAAAACAAAAGCAGGAAAGGACAAGATATTTGGGAAAAGAGACATTTCTTCAGGTTTCGTTCATATGCTGATGCCTCCTAAATTTATTTTTCTAGCTGAGACCTCTCTCTTGCGTTTCAGCCTTGGTAATGAAAGCTAACATTTACAAGGCTACTGTTACTATGTCCCAGTAACTAAGCTAAGAGCTTTACTTGAGTTAACTCAAGTCTCACAGGCATCTTAAATTCAACCAAAATGGTATTCTTCCTCCACCCACTGTTCCCAGACCTCTCTGTGTCACCATGTTTACCTCTAGTGTTCCCCTCCTCAGTCACTGGGAATCCTGTGCACCCAACTCCTGTCCTCCAACATCTGCGCCTCTCTCTTGGAGCTTCCTAGAGCTCTCAGGAATCCACTCTGGCTTCTCTGCCCTCCTGTTCTCCACCTGCCTCCAGAGTGACCATTTCCTAAAGTAGATATGATGCTGGCAGTGCCTGGCTTAAAGCCCTCCAATGTTTCTCACTGCTTTTAGAATGAAGTCCAAATCCCTTCCTACTGTCCTTTCCACCCCTGGTCTGGCCCCAGCCTACTCCTCCATCTCAACTCAAGCCCCCTTGTTTCCTTTGCTCACAAAGATCCAGCTCCAGGGCTTTCTTTCACTTCCTAGAACTCCCCCAGCACCTTCTAACTCAGGCACTCTTTCTGTCCTGACTGCTCTTCGGGTGGTGGAGTCACGAAGTAGCTGTTTATGAAAGGAGCACTTTGCCATAAAATTAAGGGAAGCACAGGCTGCATTAGATATGTTGAGAAATCTCTTCATGGGGCATCTGAATTCCAAGGGAAGACACTGCATCCTGAATAACTGCACCACTTCCCCCTACCTCATGCACTGAAATGAGGTTGAAGAGCCTACCAGGAGAAGCAAAGCCTGCAGGGAAGGGCAGCCTGGGCCCTAGGGTGGGGGCGGGGGGCCCTCTGGGCTCAGCATGAGGAAGAACAGCAGCCCCTGGTCTTGGCTTTTTGAGTCTTTGCTTCCTTCCACCTTATGGACTCTGGCTAGTGCCTGCCAGAGGGACGTCTGACAGCTCCACCCTGAACTGGACCCCATTTAGCCCAAATTGCAATAATTAAAGTGAATTGAATTACTACAAAAAATACTTTATTATTCATTCAGTGGACATTTATTGAGAGCCTACTATGTGCCAGCAATGCTCTCTGAGCTTGGCCTCCCTACTAGATGCTACACACTAAATGTTATAGACAATGAACTTTACTGTACATTATATAGGGTATAATGAGTATTGTATCTATATTCTATATACTTTATATGTTGCATATAAAGTCTACATACAATGTGTAATATTCACAATATATTGTATGGGTATTATATATTCTAGAACAGGGTTTTGCCACAATAGGAATTTAGTAAATATACCTTGAATGAATGGATGTGATATTTATTCAACACTATATTCTATTGTAGCAGAGCCTGGTCTTTCAGGATCTGTTCTTCCAAACTCTTCCCCTTTCCTAGCCCTCTCCTTAAGGGTGGTTTCCTTCTCTTACCACCTGTTCTGTGTTCTTTGGGGCAGGTAAATTTATTGGCTTAAGTCTGATCCATAGGTCTAAACTCACATGGACATGAGTATGCACTGGGGAAAGGCTGACAACTGGCCAGTAGACCCAGGGAATGTGAAGGTCACCCCTGGGCTTGAAGGGAAGCCTGCCATGCCTCCAGCCCCACCGAGAGAGGGTGTCCTGGATGCTGCGTGGTTCCTGGTCATCTTTTGCTTTCTCCATAACGAAGCTGGGAGGATCATGAAGTTGTAGAACGGAAAGGGGTGTTAGGGACAGAGTCTAGCCTAACTCTCCCCGAAATCACAGGTCCTACACCCTACTCCCCAAACCAGATGAGACAGGTGGGGCTCTGACTGCTCCTTCATTCTTAGTGGCAGCACTTTTCCTGTTTTCCAGGGTTGTCCCCAGCTCTATTGCTTTTGGGATCCCTTTCTAAGAGCTTCAGTTCTCTCCAGGATGGATGGATGGAAGGAAGGAAGAATGGGTGGGCGACCGGATGGTTGGGTGTGTGAGTGGATTGATGAATGGACAGATGGATGGATGGGCCGGATACTGGGGACGTAATCCAGGCCGGCGGCGCCAAGCCCCTCGCGGGACCCCTCGCCCAGCCCCCGCCCCAGTCCTCCTCCCGCTGCGCGGCCACTGCTCCGGCGACCGGGCCCGATGGGAAGCACTGAGGGAGGGTGCAGGCGAGCAGGGGACTTGGGGCGGGCTGGGGGGACAGGCGAGGGCGGGGCGGGCGCCGCGGGAGCTCGGCGGGGCTGCGGCGCGGGCGGGCGCCGCGGGAGCTCGGCGGGGCTGCGGCGCGGGCGGGCGCGGGGACGCGATGTCGCCTTCGCCGCCGCCTCGCGGACCGGGGCTGCGCTGCCGGAGCTGAGCCGCCGCCGGAGCGGAGAGCCGAGTGGCCGCCGGGCGCGCCCGCAGCGCGGGAGGATGGGCTGCGGCGGGAGCCGGGCCGATGCCATCGAGCCCCGCTACTACGAGAGCTGGACCCGGGAGACCGAGTCCACCTGGCTCACCTACACCGACTCGGACGCGCCGCCCAGCGCCGCCGCCCCGGACAGCGGCCCCGAGGCGGGCGGCCTGCACGCGGGTGAGTGATGCCAGCGCCTGCGGGGCCCGGGCCACCGCCAGAGAAGCGGGAGGGGTGGGGGCGCCGGGGCAGCCCGCAGCCCAGTCCCCCAAAGAACTGATGGGGGCGGGGAGGGAGAGAGAGGGACAGGCAGGGAGATAGACGGGACCTGCAAGCTGATGGGCTGACAGAGCAAGCCCAGGGAGCAGGGGCGCGAGCCCGTACAGGAGGCTGAGCTAGTCCGCTGAGCTTCGGGGACACCCAGCACTTCCTTGCCTCGGCCAGTTCGTGCTCACTGGCCCGGAGACGCATGGGTGGGAGGACAGCGCACCCCGGCCGCACACCCATCCCTCGGCCCTGACCCTAGCCCTAACCCACCGCACGGCCTCCACCCGCCCGGGGTCGCCTTCGCGTTGTTTGGGTCCATCTTCCCCTCTGGCCACCTGTATACCCTGTTGGGTGACTTCTCCGTCCACTGGCCACCTGGCCTCTCTCTGCCTCAGTTTATACAGACAAGGAGCCTAACTGGGGCTGCCGCGGTGGAGTCGTCCCTGTCGCTTCCCCTTTCCTCTCTGATGGGAAGGAGCCCTCTGCGGGTCTCAAAAACCAGAATCCTAGTACAGAGCAAAATAAATGCACGCCCGCCCCATCACTAGTTCTGCATGTTACTTTACTTTTCAAGCAGTTGTTTCAGAATAAAAGACCACCCCACCCCCAACGCCACCCCAAGGTGCCCCAATGTTTTATATGAGGCTGGGCATAAAGGTGGATTATGACTACAAATACTTGTGCCTAGGTCATTCCTGGTCCAGTGGAAATCTGATAAAAGGATATGCAAAGAACTTGCTGGTCCAGCCACACATCAGGATTTTTCTTTTTTCTAAGCAGACAGTAATAATGATAGCACAGAGATGAAAACTGTTGCCACAGACTGACCTTTAACCATGAACAGGTTGGTGACATTAAAAGGAAAACTTCACTAATTACATGGATGTTGTCAATATTTGGATAAAAATGTTTTAACTGTTTCCTGACCCCTTGCTGTTGTTGGCATGTTTGAATAATGAAATCTAAAATAGAAAATAAAGTTAATTCGAAGCATAATGTATATTATATGGAAGAGGAAAGAAATGTGATGTACTTTAAAAAGATTAATAACCTTAAATCCATGTCTCCTAAATAAGAACTGTTACTTTGATCTTGAGAATAGATTTTTCCATCTTTTAGGACTAAAGTTGACTCATTGTCCACTTGAATTTTGTGACTTGCTTTAAAAAAAAAATCAAGAACTGTCTATGAAAGCTGTACAAGGAGTAACATTGTATTTGTCTCTAGTTTTTCTGACTCACAGTGGCAATCATGGTGGTTATTTTGTGTGCTGATGCTTTTAGCAAGTTACCAAATGATGTGTTGGCTGAATTCAGAGTCTTCTAAAGGGACCTGGTAAATGTTAGATGTAACAATGTTTCCCAAGGGGGTGTGGTACTTCCCAGAAGAGTATTAAAGGCCAGAGCTGCACTCCAAAGATATAAGGTTAAAAAGATACAGCATGAAAAAGAACAAAGTACAGCTTCAGGGAGTGGTTGCCTTGGTGACTGGGAGTGTATGGGGTTCTGTGTGTGTGAGAGAGAGAGTTATTATGAGATGGCTTAAGTATGTGCATATATGTCCCTCAAGTCTTTTCCAGCATTTGTTCATCTATTACTCCACCATCCTGACTCATTCCATCCACCATGAGATCTGGTCCCTGCAACAGGTGGGACCTGGGACAAGCACACTCATTTATGATACCCTGCCAAACATGGGACAGTCCTGCCAGGCAGATAGTCCTGAAGACCTGCATCATTCAGAGGAGCAGCTCAGATCCAGCCCCAGGACAGCACCTTAAAATTGGCAGGACTACTAATTGATGCTACTGAGTAGTAGCATCATTTCAATTCCCTAGAAGTTTCCATCAGCCCTGGGGAAGAGGGACACTTCTGAAGATCAGGATTGAATCAAGGCTTCCTTTGGGGTGTATTGGCATTCCCTAGGGCCTTTGGAAGAGTGGGGGCTTGATTCCTGTGGATTTTCCAGACTGGAGACTGGTCATCCTTAGTCAGAGTGGGCCATCCGAGAAAGCTGCAAATCTCCTGGCTTTCCGCCACCCTGGGAGTTTGCCAGAATTCTTTATTCTTTTCTTTCTCATTGCTCCCTCTGCCTCCCCCACACCCTGCCAGTGCTTTATCCACAAATTCAATCCCAGCCTGGGGGACACCTAATGGCCCACATTGGCTGTGTTGTGAAAGGAAAGCCAGAATGCCACTTTTTTCTGTTTATAGCAATATTTTTCTAATGGGGGTTGGGGGATGATAAATGGAAGACCTGGATTCAGGAGAGTCCAGATTGTAAAATCAACAAAAATGGCTTTATTGCTAGAATTCTAGAGCTGGAGAGGGTCTCTGGAGTCCATCTATCGAAGACAAATGGGACTCTTAGTTGAATTGTCCCAGTGGACACTTCCTCAACCACTTTAAAGCTCTTACCCCCAGTTGCCTCAGTCCTCAAGAATCCTTTCTTTCTGGGCCCCTGGTCACTCTCTTTCAGTGTCAAATCAAAGCCGCCTTTCTCCTGGCACCTCAACCTCAGGACCTTTGAGTGTAGGTAGTGGACCTAGTTCATCTTTGTATGTGCTGTGCTTAGCACACTGTGCAGCACGTGTGTGACACGAGGTTGGGATTTCGTGAGGGTTTTCTGAATGCATAGGCACTGTCTAAACCTGCCCTTCATTCCTATGACCTCTTCCCAGATTCCCTCCTTCTTTTCTCTTCCTTAAGTCCTTGCTATTGAAGTTCTTCCTCTTGAATTAGTTGAACCTAGATTTTCCCAAGTGCCTTCATGGTCCCACGGCTTCTCTTTAAAAAGTACCCACCACCACCACCACTTTACCCCACACCATTGAAACACTGGGCCCAACCCAAAGACTCCATTTATTCTGTAGCCACCCCCTCAATTCCGTGATCTTGTCTATTGAAAAGCCCCATTGAAGCACATGTGCTTTTAAATCTCACTTCTATCTCCCTGAGCCCCATCCAGATTGAGAGCATGTCACATGACAGGTGTTCGGTAAATATTATTAAATGGATTCTGCATTTCACTATGGGGGGATGAGGAGGAGGGACATGTTTTTCTGCCAGTTTCCTCTAAAGAAAGTCTCTTGCCTATCCATTTTATTCAAAAAGTGATTGTGAGCCTCTGTTTTTGGAGATCATCTCCACTAGCCAGCAGAATTCAATTAAGTTTTTAGATCTGACTATGATGTGTGCTAGAATTTAAGACTTAGCTGAATCCACAGTATCCAATATCCATTTTCCCTGTGTCACCAAAGTCTTTCTCTGTCACAGAAGGAAATTAAATTGGTCTGACATGATTTAATACTCATAAAATCAGTTCTCTGAATTGATTTTTACTTCTGTTGTCTGATGGGGGTCTCCAAGGAGAAAGGGAATCTCTGAGGTTGTCATGACCCAGCCTAGCTCAGCCATTCCATATAGTAATAACTTCTGAGTGTCACCCTGATTTAATCACAAGTTCCTTAAGTATTCCCATTTGGACTGTTATATTTCTTCCTCATTTCTCTAGAGAATAAAACATTTCAAATTTCTCTAAAGTACTCCTACTTTATAAATTGCCACAATAATTGCTTTAGTGTATGGAAGTTTTCAGTATTAGAAACTCACAGCAAAATGATTTACCTAAATAAATTGAAAGATAGTCAAATAAAAGGAACAGTGCTTGATATTACCGTTAGCTAAAATGTACTGACAGCTTACCAAGGGCCCAGCACTGTACTTTATGCACTTTATGTAAGTCATCTCATTGAATCCTCATAGTTGGAATGAGGTAGGAACTTTAGTAGGCAAGGGAATGAGGCCTAGAGTGTATGAGTAACTTTTCCCAGTCCAGGGCTGCAATCCAGCTCTACCTGATTCCAAAGGCTGCATTCCTGATTAATGGGTGATTAGCTATAGAATTCTTGATTTTACAGTTTATGGGACTCAAAGTCTAGCCTGATCTGATCTCAGCACAGTGTTCTTTTGCATCATCCCTGAGGATGGGATATCTTTTCCCTAGGGAAGGCGGCCTGGCCCACACCTTTATGGAGTACCTCCCCTATGAGAAACTCTTCTGGCTCCCTTGTACTTTCTACCTGGTGAGCTCCAGGCCCGTGTGACCAAGTCTTGCACAGACAGCTCTTTGAATCTTTAAAGATGGCTGTCACATCCGCTCTTACCATCAGTTCTCCAGACCAAACACATGCAATCCCTTCAGTCATTTCTCACACCTCTTGTGGGCCTGACCAAACTCCTCTAAACACACTGTTTGGTTTGTCAAGGTCCCTCTTCTTATGAAGGACCTTTGGTTAGCTCCAAGCTACTGATATCAGCTGAGCAGCACAGGGCAACAGGAGGTGTAATATGATATGGCCACTGAACAAACATGTCCTGGTGCAGGTAAAATCAGGTTAGGATTTGTTTTTTTTCTGCTGTTGTTGCCATATTACCTTGATGACTCACATTCAGCTTGTGATTAGTTAAAATCCTTAGATCTTCTTTCTAATCAAATTTAAGTTCTGTGACATCAGGGACATTGTATTTTCTCTGCTATATACTCAGCACCTGGAACAGTGACTGAAATATAGATGGCACTCAATAAATGTTTGTTAAATGAGTGAGCTTCCCCCCCATGAATCTGGCATTAGTACTATTGATTTCAGAAACCCAAATTTGGGATTTTTAAAATTTATTCCTGTTAAAATTCGTCTTGTTGGTTTTGGTTTAATGTTTAAATTTGCTGACCTTGTTTCATTTTGATAGTGCTATGCAGAGAATATTCTAGGTCTTTGTTTCCCCATGTTGACAGACTAAAGATAAAAGGCATGTCTTTTGTTTATTCAATAGACATTTGGCACAAAGATGAGTAAGACAGGTTCCTTGACTTCAAGAAGTTAATAAGGAGAGGTAGACATAAAAGTGGACACACTTCAGGTCAGCATGGTCCATAGTGGAACAGAATGAAGGAAAAGTTCAGGGCACTAAGCATTTTGTTCTGCCTGGGGAGGGGTTAATGTGCATGCAGACCTCTGCAAGAACCTGGTGGAGGAAGCAGGACTGTTCCGGTAGGCCCTGCTGGCTGGGAGAGGTGCAGGAAGGCAGCTCAGCTGTCCTGATCCTTCCCTGAGAGAGAGAGCACTTCTACAGAGCCCACTCAGGCTTCCTTATGGGTGAACCCCGTTCACCCCACCCCACCTTCGTCTACATACCTGTTACCACTGCGGTTATATTTCTGAATAATTACTAATTAGTGTTTGCTCCACCTCAAGGATTACTGTTAGGTTAGGTAAGGTAAGGGGTCTGTTAGGTTAGGTTAGGGGTCTTTTCACTTGCCATTGTATCCCTGTGCCCAACACTGTGCCTGGCCGTAGTAGGACCTTGAATGATCTCTCTTGAAGAATATATCTCCTAAAACTTTGATGCGTCTGTTTCTTTGTTCCTATAGACCCCAGAGATGACTTTCTCTTTCCTCATCAGTTCCATCTGCTCATCCTTTTTGGGTCCTTGTCTATCTGATTGGTTGCATAGTAAGAAATCATTCTCACCTTCCTCACACCCCTTTTGCTAAGCCTCTTTGTTATAAGGTTCGTTTTGCAAAAGTCACTACAAGAAACAGGTGGTAACAAACCTAGCCAGTTTATAAAGGTTCTGAAGGCCCTAGCCAGTTTATAAAGGTCCTGCCACCCACTTGCCAGGCACTTTGAGAGTCCAGTGACGGCACTGGCCGGATCGCGTTGCCCAGGCTTGTTCCTGCCTCTGTCTCTCCAGTTAGCCTGTGAGCTCTTCCAGGTTGGGGATCACATTATTGATGTTTGCATGCCTGGCATCTACCACGTTTGTTGAATGACTGTAAAAATGAATACATGGATAAATGATCTAACTATGCAAATGAAGTTTAGTTTGCCTGTCTTAGTCTGTTTCTATGACTTGTAACAACATACCTGGAACTGGGTAATTTATAAAGAAAAAGAAATTTATTGCTTACAGTTTCAGAGGCTGGGAAATCCAAAGTCCAGGGAACACTTTTGGTGAAGGCCTTGATGGTGGTGACAGTGACAGCAGGGTATCACATGGCAAAATGTCAGAACAGAGAGAGAGACTCTCATGTGCTTTCCTTTTAAAGCCCTCAGAACCACAGCCCTGACCACCATTATTAATCCATTCGTTACAGCATGGTCCTACAGTCTAATCACCTCTTCAGGGCCCCACCTTTCAAGTACCATGATAGGATTTCCCACCCTCAACAATTACAGTGGGGATTAAGGTTTGGGGGACATTCAACCCAAAGCACTGCCTTTCTTATAACTTCTTTCCTGAGTCTCATCTTTTGTCTTAGACATCAGTCCATTGAACCTTGTCCTCATCAGACACTAAGTAAAGGAATTCCAGCTCTAACCAGAGAAGAATTTAAGGTGACTCCACTGCTAGGTGTAGTAGTATCCTAAGTGCACTCCAGAATTGCCTCCCAATTTTTTTTCCTGATTTTTCAGGCCTTAGTGGAAAGAAGATAGTTCTCTCTCTGCTGGTAATGGGTCTTTTCATGGCTTAGCAATCCCTCAGGCTGGGACCCATGGAGGTCCTGCCTTTGCCCTAGGATCTGTGTGTCTGTTGATAAAGCCATTCTACCCATTAGTGAAATGGGGTGCTTGAACCCGTTGTTCTTGGCTGATGGTGCCTGACCATTCATCCCAGGAGCCTTTCCACAGCAGGCCCATGGCCTCTAGTCATTTAGCTTCTGCTCCAAAATCTCATCCCTGTGGAGATTCCTGCAGAGCTGTTCCGGCTGGTCTGAATTCCACTTTTGCTCCCATCTGAAAAGCAGACTTGATGGGTGTACCCTCAGCCCAAAGTGTGACCTAGCCCCTTCTAGCTTAGCTCCCAGGGACCCTCACTTCCTCACAAGCTCTCTTCCCACTCTGTCTCACACCCAGACACCTCTACCTCTCAAGGTAAAGGTCTCTTAGAATGTTGTTATGGGCCGACTTGTGTCCCTCCCCACAAGCTTATGTGATGAAGATCTAACTCCCAGTACATCAGAATGTGACCTTATTTGGAGGTAGGGTCTTTACAGAGAGAATCAAGTTAAAATCAGGTCATCAGTCAAGTCCTACTCCAATATGACTGATGTCCTTATAAAAAGGAGAAATTTGAAGACCGAGACACACACACAGGGAGAACTCCATGTGAAGATGTAGACAGAGATCAGGGTGATACTTCTACAAGCCAAGGAGCCGCAAAGATTGCAGCAACCACCAGAGGCTAGGAGAGAGGCCCGGGACAGATTTTCTTGCAGGGCCTCCCGAAGGAACCAACCCTGCTGACACCCTGATTTTGGACTTCTAGCCTCCAGAACTGGGAGAGAATACATTTCTGTGTTTAAGCCACACAGTCTGTGGTACTTTGTTATGGCAGCCCTAGGAAACCGATATAAATGGGATTATGAGCACAAACACTGTGAACATTTAGAAGTGATGAGAGAGATTCCCACTGTTACTTCCTCACACTTCCTTCTCAGATGAGGCCTATTTCCTTGCTGTTTAGAGTCAAATAGCATTTATTGAGCATCTATTTACTATATGTGAGAATTTTTCTTTTGAACATTAGTTCACATAATTCCCTGAAATAACCTCATAAACCATTGTTATCACCATTTGTCAGGTGAGGAAACTGAGGTACTGTGAGATTAAGAGAGAGAGAGCAAGGCCACTCAGGTCGGAAGTGGATGGGTCTGGATTGGAATTCAGGTCTCTTGTTTCTAAATCCAGGGCAGTGTCCATTGTACTGAAACTGCTAAACATGAATTTAGTGCCCTTCTCTACCCCATCTGCCTTCAGGATTTTGGGGGAAAATATTAACCACTTGGAGTGGGAGCCTCCTGTCAGCATTCATAAGGCTGAGGATATGAGTCCTACAGCTCTGTGGCACTTAAGCCACCGCCACCCTGTGCTGAGTGTCCTGTGCCCATCTCTGCAAGGCAGGGCTGCAGGGGATGCCCTGATCATCTGTATCCCAGTCACCTGATGGGCCCCTTCAAGATGAACAGTCTTTGGGCAGAATAATGTATTTATTTGGTTTCGAATGCAATTCACGTTCCTTACAAAGCATTTAGAAAGTGTGGAAAAGCATGCAGAAGAAAGTAACGCCTGTCAGCATTTACGTTTCATCTTTCAGGTCCTGTGTCTAAGTGTAGACAGTGCTTGTTACATGTTATGAAGGGGTTATGTTTAAAGTTCAGGGGGTATGGCAAAAATCCCTCAAATTGCTTGGAAGCTCAAAGGCAAAGGATAAATATTTTTTGTTTCTCTTTGTGCTTAGGAAAATATTTGGGGGTAGTAGGAGCCAAAGTCTAGTTTGAATGGGGTAAGAGCAGGGGGAAAAGGCCATGGATAAGTGACTTTCTCCCCCCGCCTTTTTTTTATTGGCAGCCGGCTGGTGTGGGGATGCAAACCCTTGATTTTAGTGTTATCAACACTGTGCTCTAATCAACTGAGCTAACTGGCTAGCCTCTCCTTTTTTTTCTCTAAATACTGAGCAAATGCAGTTGAATTCAAGTAAATTACATGTTGGCTAAATAAATATTGTGATAAGAACATATTGTGTATATGTAATTCCCCCATGTTCCTCTCCGGCCTCCTCTCTACCCCTGCAATGGGCTCAGGCTGAGCATGCTATTTTATATTCTGCCCAGCTGTTTTCTGGGGTTTACAATCTCTTTATGGATGTAGAAACACGGTGTGTGTGCGTGTATGTATGCATGTGTGTGTGTGCACGTACCAGCTCTCTGAGTCTCAAATGCCCATGAGGTCAGGCAGGTGAGCTGCCCAGCATTCTGGCTGGTACCACTCCCCTACGCTTCCAGCTCTGGGTCTCTGTGTCAGATGGCACATCCTGCCATGTGGCTTCTGTGTAACGAAGTGAAGCCAGAAGCCTGAGTAGGTTTTTCTTAATCTAGCTTGATCTGTTTTATAATTGGTGCTAATTTGTCCCAGATTCCAGATTCTTGGTTTAGGTTGCTTTTTAGTTTTCACTGGTAGCGATGCTGTGAGTCTTGGTCTTTTTCTATGTCTTCAGAGGCATTTTGGTGGGCAGCTGGGCAAAGCTGAGGCATGGCTACTGGTCAGATGTCCTTTGGCCTGGAAATCCAGCCACTGCCCAGTGCCTGGATACAGCCGCACCAATAGGGCTCCCCAGCCAGATCTGGTCTCTCTGTTTACAACTTCATATACATCATATACTTCTTCTCCCACTTATGAGCCAGCTTTCCATGTACATCATGAGTCCCTGGACCTCATCCGGCTCTCTTCATCTAACACCTTCCTTGTTCCTTTGCTTGGAGGTAGTAGCGTTCAGTGGTTAAGTAATTTGACATTAGCAGCAGACATTTTTCAGCTGTGTGACCTTGAGCAAGTTTCCTAGCTTTTCTGAGTTTCTGTTTTCACATTGTAGGATGGGAATCACTGGAGAGTTAATACGCTCACAAATAGGAAGGGCCTGTTTTTTCAGCACTGCCCGTCCTCACAGCTGGGACCCTCTCCCCTCCAAAGTTTGCACTGGGCTTGTCATGCCAGTCACAAGCCTTGGGTCACCTCTCCCGTCTGCTCCCTGTGTCCCTGCTTTGAGCTGCCTGGCATTGGTGGAGAAAGTCATGAACGTTGGTGATTGCCCCTAACATCAATGTGTGCTTTAGAACCTCAGTGACCTCAGCACTCTCAGCAGTTCTGTTAATTCCTTATCAGTGAGCTGTGCCAGTCTCCATGTAATAGCCTCCTACACTATCCTGGTCTTTTCTCTGAATACCAAAACAATCAATGACTTGCTGTGATTCTCCCATCTTTCCTACCGATTACCCACCATACATCCTTCTTGCCACCTCAGAGGTTTTAAACATCTTTAGCCATCCTTTCCTGCAATCTGCCTGTTTGGATTCTAGGTGCACTGACCATATGCAAGGACAACACAGGCAGCTCTGTGTGGGTGAAGGTCTCCTCTGCACTGCCAGTGGCCCTCCCTGAGCCCAAGCCACCGTCATCTTCCACTTGGACCTCTGCAATAATCTGCTTCCCTTCCTGCCCTTGACAGTTCATTCTTCATGTCCTAGGCAGAACAATCTTCTAAAGACATATATCAGGTCCTGCTACTCTCTTGCTAATACCTTCTCATGGGTAAAATTCTGTTATGTGTAAAATAAAATCCCAGTCCCCTTCCTTGGCCTCCAGGGGAGCTGCATGACTCAGTCCCTGCTGCTCCTCCAGCATCGTTTATCCTGTTCTCTCTTTCGTTCAGACTGCTCTGGCCACACTGGATTCCTCTCTGTTCTTTGAATACCTGGAGCCCTTCTCTGTCATCAGGCCTTCACCCTTGCTGGAATGTGCTTCCTGCCCCCACGCCACCACTCTTGACATGGTTAACTCTATCTCATCCTTAAGCCATCAGCCCAGATGTCACCTCTTCCAAGAGACCAGCTTTCCGCCATGACTGACTGGTTATTTCCCTACTAAAACCACAGCCTGTCATTGTCTTGTTCATTTATTGTTTATTTCTCAACTCCATGAGGACAAGGGTCTGACTGACTTGCTGTTGTAGCCCAAGTACTTAGCACAGTGCCCAGCACAGAGCAAGCACTCAGCGGATATATGTTGAATGAAGGGAACCCTCCTCACCTTTGTACCAGTTAGGGATTGTTTGGCTGCCTAAACAGTAATCAGCTAATGGGGTTTAGCAAGTAGAGGGTTTGCACAGGAAGGCTGAAGGTAGGCAACTGCGCCTGCATCAAGGATACCTGGTCTCCTTAGAGTTCATTGCTCTGCCATCCTTAATGTGTGGATTTCATCCTCATGGTTACAAGACGCTGCGCCATTTTATTTTAGATAGGAAGAAAAGGACGGACAGGAAGGAGGCTTCTGCCTGAGTCTGTTCTTTATCTGTGAAACAATAGCTTCCCCAGAGCACAGTAAACTTTGCTTGGGTCTCATTGGCCAGAACTGTGTGACATGGGTGTCCCTGGCTGCAAGGGAGTGTAGGAAATCAAGAGTTTTAGCTGGGAAAAATGCCACCCTAAAAGTATCAGGGTTGTTTTGGCAAAGGAAACAAGAGGGGACTGATACTGTGTAGGCTGCCAGCAGGGGGGCTACATCTTTCTTCCTAAGGCTGTGGGCAGGGAGAAGAGTTTAGCAGGAGCAAGGGGGAAGTAGGGAAGGAAGGAAGTAGGTGAGGATGGAGAGAAGGTCTGCCAGAAACCACGATGACATGATTGCTAGTGTTAAGATTTTGCTATAATAATAATGATAATAGTGTTTTTAATATTTTCATGTGTCAAGTGAGTTTATGAGGTCAACATTTGCTGAAAAAGCTGCATGTGCTAAAATTGAAATAATGTTTATAATAATGCAACAGTACCCCAACCTGAAACCTTTAGAATGGTCTTTTGACTTAGGTCTCCGTGCTGTGTACATGAAATGTGTGGTGGACATTCCTCTATTTTCTGCTTCATTTTCCTGCAAGGTTAACAGCAGCAAGAGACTGATGTGCCAGCTGATATTCCACGGCACCAATTTCCAATCAGTGGGAATGTGTGCGGAGGTGGGCTGTGTGGGGTCATGCTGATGCTCGGCCTGGGGGCTTCTGGTGGAGAAACAGCAGACAGCCAACTGGCGAATTTAAAGAGTCGACAGTGCTTCCTGTAGACGTTCAAAAAAAATCACCCTGCTGCTGTCTCCAGGGCTTGTGGACTTTTAGGGCCTGAGGAAACTGAAAGGCAGAAAATAGCAGGGCTGTTTGGGAAGCCGGTCGCCATAACAACAGGGCATGGCAGTGGTTGCACTGGGAGCAGAGATCCCCCGCGTACCCTTCATAAGAGGAATGATTCAGGTTGAAGCACCTTAATAAACGATCAGGCGTGTTTGGAACCAAAGCCTCATTACATCGTTACCTCCAAGAATCACTTTTCAAGGGCCGTCTTCATAGCAGCCAGGCTCATACTTGCTTGCCGTGCTGAAGTGATGTATGTACAAACACAGATGAATACAGACAGCCACTGCTCATGAGTGTGGCTTCCATCAATTGGGTGCCCAGCATGTGCCAGTCATTGCGTATTTATTATCCACCCGTTATCTCCGTTTTACAGATGGGGGCAGTCAGAGAGCTGAGATGATTTGTCGAAGTGCACACAGGTTGTAAGTGGCCAGTGGGGTTTGTACGTGGGGCCTGCGACCTCATTGCCTTTCTTTTACCCGGACACTTACGACAGCTTTCAGACTGATCCCCCTTTCCCAGTTAATCCCACTCCAATCCTTTTCACACTATTGCCAGGTGACCATTCCTGAGGTATAGCTGGGATCATTCTTGGGTTATTCTTCTGCTCAAAGTGTTTCACAATTTCCCGATGCCTACTAAATGCAAATGTCTTAGCCTGGCACTTAAGGCTTTCTCTCCTGCCTCGTCTTCCACCAGCTCTCTGCAAGTCCTCTCCACTCAGCCCTTTGCCTCAAGCATCTTACCCCGCTCTCCCCCCTCCGCCACACACACACACAAAGCCTACAGCTCCTGCCTTCCACCTCAGTCACGTGTTCCCTGCCAGCACACACCTTTTAGGACACTTACTCGTTTTGAATTTTCTCATTTATGGCCGTGACTTATCTCTGCTATCATACTGTATACTTTTTTTGTTTGTTTGTTCTCATTTGTTTATCATACTGTTTACTCTTAAAGACAGCTGGGAAACAGACTCTGAGATGGACTCTCTTACTGGGAAAGCTCTGGGAACACTACCGGTGGGGAGGCAGCATGGGGGTGGGGGAGGGAGCAGCTGAGTGGCTGTTGTAACTGGGGCCTCAGCAGATCCCCTGGAGGGCTCTGGTGTTGGGATGGCCCTTCAGCCATTGAGATGAGAAACTCAGGCCTTTTTATCCCCTATTGACCAGGCATTGCATGCAGGTTCAGCAAGGGGATTTGACCTTGAGTGAGGCCACTTCCTTCCCAAGAGGGGAATTCCTAGAGAGCCACTCAGCTGTGAGCCTTCAGCAGCCTGGCTGGAGGATCTGGTGCGCATGCTATACCCACTGTTCCTTGGCTTTTTCAACTTAATAATATATCCTGGAGATCACTTCAAAGCGCTATGTAGATAATTGCCTCATTCTTTTTATGGCTACGTAGTATTCAGTTGTGTGAATGTGTCCTAGTTAAACTAGTCTAAACTGATGGCCATTGGGTTGTTTCTAGTCTTTTTTTTATAACAAATAGTCTTGTCCTGGCTAGCTGCCAAAATAAATAAATACATAAAAATAATAGTCTTGTCCATGTGTCTTTTCACTTTGCCACTGTATATTTAGACAGATTCCTAAAAGTGGGATAGCTGGGCAGAAGGCTGAATGCAAATGTAATTTTGCTAGATTTTTCCAAATTCCCCTCCATAGGGCTTGTACCATTTTGCGTTCCCATCAGAAATGTATGAGAGTGCCTGTTTCCCTATTGCCTTGCCAACAGAGTATATTGTCAAACTTAGGACTTTTTGTCACTTTAATAGGTGAGGAATTGTAGATCAGTTAGTTTCAGTGTGCATCTCTATGAATGAGGTTGATATGATTATGGGCAAATTGCCTTTTCCCCCCTGTATACAGTCTGTTCACATCTCTAGGCCTATTGTTTTTTTTTCTAAAACATATTCAGTAGTTACAAATTTTCATCCTTTGAAGATGACTGACGTATTTTGAAAGCAAAAAGTCCCTAATGTTATTTAGTAAAATTACTGGGATTTTGCTGTCAGATGGAAGAGCTTAGGCTGGCTGGGCCTCTTTCTCTCTCAGTGCAGTCCCAGGGCTTCTCCATATGGTCTTTCTGCATGGGCTAGTGTGGGCTTCCTCACAGCATGGTGGCCCGAGGGCAGCCAGGCTGTGTATATAACTGCTAAGAGCTCCAGTGCAAGTCCCAGCTAGCAAGGTAGAAACTGTGTTGCCTTTTATGTCCTAGTCTTGGAAGTCATGCACTGTCACTTTTCCTGTATTCTATCGGTTACAAGTGATTCACAAGTCTGCCCAGATTCAAAAGGAGGGGAATTAGACTCTACCCCTTGATGGACACATGGTAAGGTGTTAGAAGAACGAGGAGGTTTTAAGAACTGCATCAGAATCTGCGATTTTACCCTACGAGTTAGCCTGTCATAGTTTCATGGATTCTGATAAGACATAAGACTCCTGGGTCAGAAACAAAGGACTCCGTTACTATGGCACAGCAAGCCTCTTGAGCATTGGCATATTTCTATCGGTTCCTCCTTCCCCAAGTCTCTTGGGGGAGAAGCAGATGGGTCCAGATGAATTCCTACCCATGTGTTCCAGGAGATTTCTATTCCTACTAATCTACTGGAATTCTTCTCACAAAGGGTAGCAGTGACCTTATAAATGGTGAGTCAGTGCTCATTGCTCTTGACCTCTGTGCAGCTTTCAGCACTGCTGATCTGGCCAGTCCCCTCTGCCCACACCCTCATCCCCACTTTGGAAATCAACCTTTTCCTTCAGTTTCACCATGCTGCTGTTTCTTTTCCACCTCTGATTACACCTTCTCTGCCTCATCCTTCTTTTTTGGCGCCTCTTTCCTGGTTTCCCTCACATCCTACCCATGGGTGTGTGACTGTTCTTGCCCTTTTCCCAGATCTCTTTCCCACTCAACAGACTCCTTGGAGAACTTATCCACTGCAGATTTTAGTTATCCCTCTAGTGGATATCTCCTGTGATTCCCCCTCTTGATTCCAGACCCACATTTCCAACTTCTGCAAGACATCTGACGACTGTCAGCCAGGTGCTCCAAATTCAACTTGTCCAAAACCAGATGAACCTCTCCTGCCACACACCTGTCCTTTCTACTGTGCTATTCCTCTCAGTTCACCACAATCAGACTTTGGTTGTCCAGGTCCAAGAGTTTGGAGTCATTATTGTTTTATCTTTCTCTCTCTCTCTGCACATCTAATGAGGAGCCAAATCCTACAGACTGTCTGCTATTCAAAATGAATAGCTGCAGTGAATGCTTCCCTTCCTTCCAGTCCCAGGACTACGGCCCTAGTCCAGGCCCTCATAATGCTCACCTTTGAACCACCTCCCATCGCCCTTCCTGGATGTGGGGGCATCTCGGTGGCTAGGCAGGCATCCCTTCCTCCCTCATTGCTCCATGCTTGTCTCTCACAAAACCACAAGCTCAGTTGAATTTTATGTATTTCCCAGATAGAAAATGTCCTTCTCTTCTCCCTCTCTCCCATCCACCTTCCCTGCCTTCCTTTCCACAAATAGTCTTCAGCTTCCCCTCTGGAGTAGGAACTGTTTTATCTTGCTGCTGCTGCAGCTGTGAACAAGACAGACAAGACAGTGCTCTCAGAGCTTACATTTGGGTTGGGGGTACTGGTGGTGAATAAAGGAAGAAATAACCAAGGTAATTTTAGATTCGGTAAGCACCACAAGGAAAACCAAGATAATGAAATAGACATTAACTGGAGGTGGGGGGAGCCTAGCACACTGGGTGGTCAGGGCAGGCCTCTTTGAGGAAGTGGTATTTGAGCTAAATTGTGAATGAAGGGCAGGAGTAGCCTTGTAAACAATAGGGAACAGAGTGTTTCAGGAAGAGCCACCAGCAAGTGCAAAGGCCCCGAGGCAGGAATTAGGTGGATGTGAATGAGGCACAGAATGAGGCAAAAGTGACTGAAGGGAACTGATAGAGAGATGTGGGCTAGAGGAGGATGTGTGTAGGGGGATGGAATATGTAGCGCCCTGTAAGTGACAGGCAGGAGTTTGGGCTTCATTCCAGTGGCATTGGGAAGCAGGGTTAGGACTAGGTGCCCCTGCTGGAACCTCTAAGCCTCCAACCATTCATCTTTTCACTTCATTCCTCACACTTCTGCCAGAGTCTTTCTGGAGCATGGATGTGAGCCTGTCACTCTTGTGCCCCAAAATGTTTCATGACCCCTATTTCCTACTGGACAAATGATGAAACTCGCAGCATGCCCCTCCAGGACCTTACCCATCCGGCCTCAGTCTTCTGTCCCTACCAGCTCTATACTTTAGAGTCCTCACTGGCTCCTAGGCCTGCCCTTTTCTTCCTTCTCGGTGTCTTGCAGTGTCCTCAGATGGAACATTTTGCCTGTACACTTACTCACTGTATACATCTAACTCAAAAGTCACCCCCTCTGCAAAACCTCCCTGGGCTCTCCCCAAGTGGAACTAATCCCCATTCAATTGTTTTCTCTTAATCATTATTTCCACTGCTATATGGTCAGCCTTGTGTACATGTGCACAGGCCTGCCCTTCCACAGGAACGAGTGTTTCTCGAGGGCAGAAGTTGTGTCTTGCTCATTGTTTGTCCCCTATGAAGCCTTGCACAGAACAGGAGATCTATCAGTGTTTTCCGAGGTTGGCAAGGTAGACCCACACCTCCTTTGTTATCCATCTTGAATTTGAAGAACACAGTGGCCTGTTGCTTGGCTATAGAGCTGTGGGATTTGGGGTGTGGCTCCACGGACATTTAGCGGTGTGGTTGCACATCTGCACAACTGCATGGCTGTGTAATTGTATGGCTGTTTAGCTTCATGAGTATATGGAAGCACAGCTGTCTGGCCACAGTTTGCATGGCTCCATGGCTGGGTGGCTTCATAGTTGTGACAGAAAACCTTCCTTTTGCTTTCCTGTGAGTTACATCATGCTTTCCACCAGCATTCTGAAGTGGATCGTATTTTCCATAGGGGAGCCATTGGTAGTTTGGATGGAACTACAGCATGCAGAGCTAAACATTAAGCATCCCTCGACTATGCCACCAAATGGCAGTATAGCTCCCTTGTCATCAAGACAACTGAAAATGCCCCTGTTCCTTTCCAAATTCCCTTCCCCCCACCTGTTAAGACCCCTAGATTATGAGCAGAGGGGAGTAAGGTAAAGGAAAATCTACAAAGAAATTATAATCATCAGAAGAAGCTTATAACTGAAAGGAATCTGAATAATCATTGAGTACAAGCACTGAAGTTTTTGGTTTTTGAATTATATTGTTGGGTGCTTTTTATTATTCCATAGTTCTCTAAAATAGGATCTTATTTTAAAATAAGCTAATTAATTTCAAATAGCAAAGTATTTCTAACAAATTCAAATGCATGTATTTTAGCAGTTATATCCCTTTACAGACACCTTAATCTGATTACCTTTTTTTTTTCTTTTTTAATTTGGAGAAGTTTGCTGCTTGTATTACAAAATTTTCTGTTATGTAAATAGTAAGAGCTTTCAATTTGCATTTGCCTCTTCTTAAATATGAATGAGAAACCAAGGATTATCTTACAATAAAAGAAAGCCTTTAACATGAAATATAAAAATCAAATAAACAATTAAAAAAAGGAATTTGGAAACTAAGACAATGCAGAGAGCAGAAGAAAATGTTTAAAAATATAATTAAGCTAGGCATCTATAATTAACAATAGTTTACTGTATGGTATCAAACAGCTGGAAGAGAGATCAAATGTCCACATCACAAAGACATGATTAAGTTTTGCAGTGATGAATATGCTAACTACCTTGATCTGACCACCACACATTCCACATGTATATTGAAACACATCTCTGCACCCCACAAGTTGATCCCCACAATCAATACGCCTCAACAAAAATAAAATAAACTAATGATTTTTTTAATTTTAAAAATATAATTAATATTCTAGATAGATGAGATTTTATATCCATTAAATAAGAACGGGAGACTCTCAAAAAGAAGTATTCAAAAAACAAGAGAGATCTCTCAGAAATTAAAAATATAATAGCAAAAACTAAAAATTCAACAAAAGATTTAAAAGATAAAGTTGAGGAAGTCTCCAAGAAGGGAGAAAAAATGATAGACATACAAAAAAACAAAACAAAAACAAAAACAAAAAAACAGGAAAAAACAGAAAAAATAGTGGAAAATTAGGGGATTAGTGCAGGAGATCCAACATTCAAATAACAAGAGCTTCAGAAAGAGAGAACAAAGAAACAGAGGGAAAGAACCAAACCCTGAAGTCTTTATGAGGTTGTCAAGACCCAGGAGCCTTGGCCTTGCTGAAGTCCCACAGCTTGCCAGCAGCCGAACCAAAACTAGAATGCATTTTTTTTAATCTGTAAAATGGTGACATACTTGTATGTTTTGCTTATGCAGTGCCTAGCACTTCCCTAACCATGTAACAAAACTCACTGAATATTGTGACAACTCTGTGAGGTCAGGTTACCTGCACTTGCAGATGAGGCCTCACAGCTGGTAAGACACTTGTGCCACAGTTTTCTTATAATAAAACACACCCCCAGAACATTGGAGTGCAGATTGGGTGATGTAATATATGTCAAGGACACAGCAAGTGCTTGATAAACACTAGCCAACATTATTATGACTGTGACTGTGTCCCCTGGGGCTCCTCCCAGTGTGCTTCCTTGCATCTAGTTGTCCAAGCTCAACTCCTTCCAGTTGTCCCAGGTCTAACTGTCATCCGAGCAGGTTCTCCATTGTTTGCTTTTCCTGAAATGACCACATACTGTCAGTGTGGGATGAGGACATGTCCTGGGGAGAGGAGGTCATCTTTGCACATTTTCTTTTAGACCCAGAATTTAAACCTTGGCCACTCCGTGTCTTGCTTGATCTTACAGTCCACTCGCTTCTGTAACCTTTGTTTCTGCCAGTCTCTGCTCCTGAAATGCTGCAGGCCTGCCCTTTCGTTGTTTTGTTCCAGAAAGTAGAACAGGAGCGAAGGGAGACAGATAAAAAGGAAGGGAGCAAAATATTCATCACCGGAAAAGAGAGCAGCAGAGAGCCTTGCTTCCTCAGACTGCTTTTTTCAGGCCTCAGGAATATTTTCTTTGTTTCCAGGGATCTTGAGTCAGGGCCTGAAATGGAGATGTGTGGGTGGGGAGGGGGAGGACCTGAGAGCAGATACCATTTTCTGGAATGGAAGGGGACACTGGTAAGGAGATTCTCCCACAGCCTGCTTGTTGGGGAGAGGGAGATAGTGATTTTACTGTTGTCCTAAAAGACCTGATTTCATGTTTTAAAAATCTGCAGAGTGTTTAAATAAATATATTTGAAAGCTTCTCTGGGTTGTTGAATTTGTTCAAATCCAATGAACACATTGACCATTAATGAGGTGCTTGTGCCTCTTTGAAACCCTGGTAATAATCCTCTTAGAAGAAAATCGTACCTATTTAATCTCTTTCTTTGTATGTAATGCTAAATACAGCATCTAAACTGGATTTATAATCAACAACGTCCAAAGTGACTTAGCTTGACACAGTCAATGGACTCATTAGGATGCTTTAAATGTAAATGGACTCTGAAAATACATGTCTTCCAGGTTAATTCTAATGATTGGCTCATAAGACTAATAGGAAGCTAATTCTAAGAGTGATAACTGGGGTGAAATGTAATCCTTTTGCCTTCATGAGTCACTTCAGTCTACTATATGCCCCAAATGGTGCCATAATATTTATTTATTTTGTTACATAAGTTTTAATTTTCTTTGATGCAGGTTTTGCTGTTAGGGTTTTATAAAAATAGATGTTATAGAAGGGCTCAAGAGACTAAAATAGACCAAATATAAATGTCCTCTCAGTCAGAGCAGTGACCTTACTTTTTACCCTAAATAAATGAGGGAAGTTTTTTATTCAGCAGGTATTTAGGGAGCACCTTCAAAGTGCAAGACATAGTCCTAGATGTTTAGGATAGATACATGGAGAGCCCTTGCGGAGTTTACAGTCTAGAGCAGTGCTATCCAGTAGAACTTTCTGTGATGATGGAATGTTCTATGTCTGCACTGTCCAATACAGTAGCTGTGGCTATGGGCTGGTCACTTGAAATGGGGCTAGTGCAGCTGAGGAACTGAATTTGATTTAATGTTAATTTAAATTTACATATTCCAGTGTAGCTAGTGGTACTATATTGGACAGCACAGGTAGAAGAAGAGACAGATGACAAACTGATTCTCACAATTAATTACAGATAGTCCCCTACTTGCAATGGTTCAACTTATGATTTTACAACTTTATGATGGTGTGAAACTGTCACCATTTTGATGTAATGTACAGTATTCAATAAATTACAGGAGCTATTTAACACTTTATTATAAAATAGGCTTTGTGTTAGATGATTTTGCCCAACTGTAGGCTAATGTCAGTATTCTCAGAACATTTAAGCAGGTGAGGCTAAGCTATGATGTTCAGTAAGTTAGGTGTATTAAATGCATTTTCAGCTTACGAGGGGTTTACCGCCATTTTAACCCCATAGTAAGTCAAGGAGCATCTGTAATTATAATTGCTGTTAAGGGCTACAGAAAAGAAGTCAGGTACTATGGGAAAATAAAACTGAGAAATGTAACCTAATCTAAGGGTCAGCTAAGACTTCTCTGACCTATCAACATTTGTCCTAAAAACTGAAGAAAGCTTGGGATTCACTAGGTTGGGGTTGGTGTGGGGAACATTTCTAGAAAAAGGAGCAGCATGCACAAAGGCCTTGAGGTAAGAAGAGCTTGACACTTTCCAGATATTGAAGGACAGCCAACATGATTGGAGCATCATGAAACCAGTGAGTGAGTGGAGGTGGGACTGTGAAGCAGGCAGGGCTGGGTCACATAAGACCATGTTGAGGATCTTGGACTTTATCCTAACAGCAATGAGTAGCCTTGGAATGGTTTTGGACAGGAAAGTAACTTGATCCAATTACATTAAAATTTTTTTAATATATATTTTTCAAAGTTATACATGCACAAAATTTAGAGTCAAATAATTCTACAAGGCTTGCTGTGAAAATTAACAGCATGTTATGCTTCCCAGTTTTATAATCCTCTTGATGTAACTACTTTCAACTCTTTGAGCTGATTCTCTTGGCGTTTATTTCCACATCTCTAAATAGTATGCAAATCTTACTCTGTTGATGTTTCAGTCTAAGGCCTTATCTATTGATTGCCCATGTGGAAGGTGAGAATTTGATTTTTCACCCCCAACCCCACCACTGCCAATATAGTTGTAGCATAATTTGGTTAGATCAATGTTCATTGTTTATATTATTTTGTAAACACTCTTCACAGCTGAACCATTCAATAGGCTGTGAATACTTTTCCTTTCACACCCATTATTTTATTTTTCCTGCATTACGAATTCTTTAATTTGATCTCATCACTAATTCACATCAAACTCTACTCTGGCTGTATAAGTCTCCTTTCAGCATGTTTAAGCACATTGTGAATTTCATTAATTTTTTTTTCTTTTTGAAGAAATTGCCCTTGGAGCTTTCTGACCTGCTCCAATCTTGGTTGGTTGCTCTGCAGGCTGACTGCTCACTCTTTGGCCTGGAATCTTTCTTTAACATTAACCTGAGGATTTACTTGGCCTCTCTCTTGTGTTGAAGTGATCCCATATTTCCTGGATTCTATATCTTTCTCTTTCTTGGTTTGTTCTTGTGTTTGGCCAAGAACATCCTCAAGTGTGGAGTATACCAACATTTATAAAGCAAATGTATTTAATAGGGCCTATTTTCCAAAGCCCTGTAGTCTCAGGTTTAGCCTAACTTTTGGAATTACATATAGAAATGTTAACCTTGCAAAAGACAGGAAACTTTCCTCAGGTTAAAGTCTTTGTAATACAGCAAAGTTGCTGGCTCAAGGACAGACAAGTTACTTGATTTATATGTAAAATACTGGGAAAATTGCTGTAGGGAAAACAGTATTTGCTAAGATGAAGCTTTTGTTGGTGGATCGACTCAATCTTTTGCAAATTGCATTATGGAATGTCACTTTGCTTGTTTCACTGATGCTACCAGCGTCTATTATTAATCTATAACCCCACCTATGTTCTTTTCCTGTAACTTCCTGGTCTGGAGAATAAATGCAGGGAGAGAAACCCAGTTTGTAGTTAATTTCCAAAGGAAGGAATGCTTCTCTCTTGAGGGTTCTGGGAAATTAACCCCTTTGGGGTCTCTCATTGCTCAGAAGAAATGGGCTTTGAGTAATCCTTTTTGTGGCTCCATCACCCAGGGGAAGAGAGGTGATAAATCTGTGTGAGGTAAAGCAACACTCAAGTAGCTTCATGTGTGGGAGGTGACATTTTTTGAGATTTTGCATTTCAAAAATTTCTTCATCCCTTCTACATTTAATTGATAGTTTGGCTGGATATAAAAGTCTAGCATGGAAATCACATTTCCTTAGAGTTTTGGAGGTGTTGCTCCATGTCTTCTGGATTCCAGTGTTGTTGATGACAAGTCTGATGTCATTCAGATTCTTAATCCTTTGTATGAAATTTGTTCTTTTTCTCTTCCCCCACCTTACCCACACCCCCATGAGCCTTTTTTTTTTTAATCAAATAGCCTTCAATTATGGAAACATTTTCCTGTTATTTTTTCCACTAGACTGGTCCTCTAATTTTCTTATCTTTTCTCTCCAATTTTCCATCTCTTTGATTTTTTGCTCTACTTTTTGGGAGGTTTCCTCAACATTGTTTTCCAACCTTTCTGTTGAATTTGTCCTACCTTACTTTTATTTTTTTGTTCTTTTCATAAAAATTTATTTGTCCATTAGCATATAATTACATAATAAGAATTACTATTATTATTTTTTTATCAACAGTAATAGCTCAGAATTATTAAGTATCAACAATGTGCTGGGCATTTCACATGTGACTTTGGGTTTTTATCTTTTCAGATCTATGTAACAGAACTTGTAAGGTATTATTATTTCCATTATAAAGATGAAGAAATGGAAGATCAAAGTGACTGTGTAAAAAAAAAAGTAATTAAATAACTTGCCTGATGTCACACAGACAGTGAGTGAGGGACTTGGGACTAAACTGGGTCTGTGCATTCAATATCCTTGCTCCCTTATTCCAGCACACTGCTACACTCCATGCTCCTCTATTAAAATGTTTATTGAGCTTTGTAGATTCATGTGTCCTACCTTATTTTTAATTTCCAAAACTCTCTTTTGGCTCTCTGAATGTTTCTTTTTATGGTATCCCATTCTCATTTTTTTTAGATGCAATATCCCTCTGTTGATATTAATTAGGTTTTCCCACCTTATAGTGTTTGTTTCCTCAAGTTTATTTTTCCCCTGTTTGTTTTGCTCCCTTTCTCTTATTTGGAGGCTTTCCTCAAATGTCTGGTGGCCCTTGTCTATTTGTGCATATTTAAGAAGAGGTGTTGGTTGGAAGCTCTATGCATGAGGTTGAGGCTTGAGGTCTGTCGTCCTCACTGTAGAGTGTCTGGCTGGATTCCTTTACAATCCCTAAATGTCTGTATTTTTAGGCCTTTTGGGGGGCGGGTGGTGATCAGATTCCACTGAGCAGATTCTTCTAATTTCCTACCTGGAAGGTAATATGCCTGTCTGGGTAGAGGAAAAAGCCTGGGACTCAATGCTGTGTATTTTCAGTGCAATAGCCCTGACCTCACTTGTTCTAAGTGAGCCTCAATCCTAAAACTTTTACCAGAAAGTTGTTTATTAGAAAATTAAACCACAACTTCTTTCAGGTGGAGGAAGGGCAGTCATTCAGATCTGCTGTGTTTGGGAGAGAATTTGGGGTTCTAACTGCTTCTTAAGCAGACTTTCTACAAATCCCTTCTCGCCTCCTTCCAAAGGTAACTAGCACCTCCAATTCCTGAGTTCCTTGGGGATATAGGGACATAAACCATGTCACATCTCAACTTTTCCCTTTTCTGTTTAGGATTCAGCGTTTTTTGATTGCTAAGATAGTAAGCACTTTCTCATCTCCTTTCCAGCTTCCAAAGTTTTGTAGTATATCTTCTCTCTCCTTCTCTTTTTTCTTTACATCTTCAAAAGTTCTCTTACATTTGTTTGACTGGGATTTGAGAGTGGATCAGAGCTAATTGCATTTGCAATTATAAAATTTGCCATTTAAAAACTAGAATTCAATGAGCCTATTTAAAAAAACAAAACACATTGGTCATTAGTGTAGAAATGGGTTCGATGGCTCCTAGTGGTTTTATATCAGATGGTGTAGTGGGTAGAATTGTATTCCAGAAAGATATGTTCAAGTCCTGACTCCCAGTACCTGTGAATGTGATATTATTTGGAAATAGGGTCTTTGTAGTTGTAATCAAGTTAAGATGAGGTTATACTGGATTAAGGTGAGCTCTAATCCAATGACTGGTGTCCTTATAAGAAGAAGGAAATTTGGACACAGACACAGGAAGGAGAATGCCATGTGAAGACAGAGGCAGAGATTGGAGTGATGCATCTATAAACCAAGGAATGCCAAGAATTGCTGGTGACCACCAGAAGCTAGGAAAGAGGCATGGACTAATTCTCTCTCAGGACCTCCAGAAGGAACCAACCCTGCCAACACTCTGATCTCAGACTTCTAGCTTCCAGAACTGTGAGATAAATGTTGTTTTGAACCACCCGTTTTTCACTCTTTGTATGGCAGCCCTGTGAAATTAATATAGATCAGTATTAAGTTATGTGATTTAGTGTTCTTAGAAATGGAGATGCTGTGAGAAATGGAAGCTGATTTTCCCTGAGACAGGAATTTGTTCTCTATATCATTTGTTATTTGGCAGTTTCATTGAGTAAATATCTTAGTTTTTCTTCAACACTATAAAATTGTCATTGTGTAGCACACATCTGAATGTGACTTACTTTTCTAGCTAACTTTTTAAATTAACCTATCTGATTTCTTTGGGAAACCATCAGGCCAAACAGAGCCAGCTGAAGTTCAGGAAAGTAATAAAAAAATTCTTTTAAAAGGGAGTCCAAATATATCTCCATTCATTTGGACCTAAACACTGGAAAAACTTTCAGCAACAATGAGCCCAATAGGACTTCCCCCTCTGTCTCCTTCTGCCTCTTCTTCCTAAGGTTACCAGGACTCCCTAGAATCCAGTTTGGGTCCCCCAAATTCTTCTATGCAATCCTGATTCTAGTCCCTCCGCACTGATTATTCTAAGGATCTCCTGTTACTTGTGTCACATAATCTTCCCACCTATAACTAAAGCCCTCATCTGGGTTAGTGGTCATCAGCAGCTTTTTCAATTGCCCTGGGGCTGTAGCTTTTCCCAAAGAGCTAGGGAGCACTAGTTCTACTTTTTTTTTTTTTCATTTGAAAGGTATTTTATTTTTATTGACTCTTGCTTTTTAAAAAAATTTAAACATGATTGTGTATATTTATGGGGTATACAGTTGAATATCAATACTTATGTACAATGTGTGATGATCAAATCAGGATAATTAGCATGTTCATTACAAAGAGAAATCATTCCATTAACCTATCTCTTGCTAACCTCTCTCCCTTCCCACTTCTAGTAACCACAGTTCTGTTCTCTCCTTCTGAAAGTTCAGTGTATTATTGTGGTCTTCCTTCCTTCCTTCCTTCCTTCCTTCCTTCCTTCCTTCCTTCCTTCCTTCCTTCCTTCCTTCCTTCCTTCCTTCCTCCCTCCCTCCCTCCCTCCCTCCCTTCCTCCCTCCCTTCCTTCCTTCCTTCTTTCTTTCCTCCCACTTATGAGTGAGGACATGCAGTATTTCTCTTTTGTTGCACTCTCTTTGTCACCTCTCTTCCCCTGGGTGATGGAGACACAAAGGATTACTCAAAGCCTGTTTCTTCTGAGCAGTGAGAAACCCCAAAGGGGTCAATTTCCAGGAACCCTCAAAAGAGAGGCATTCCTCCTTGGAAAATTAACACTGGACTGGGGTTCTTTCTCAGTATTTATTCTCCAGGCCAGAAAGTTACAGAAAAGGAACATAGGAGGTTACAAAAGAACATCAGTGAAATAACAAAGTGACATTCCATAATGCAATTTGTAAAAAGTTAAGTGGATCCACCAACAGAAGCTTGTTCTTAGCAAACACTTTCTTTCCCTACAGCAATTTATTTAGTATGTTTCCATAACAATCAAGTAACTTTTTTAACATATCAATCAGTAGGTTAACCTGTACCAAGTGCATCTGTCCTTGAGCCAGCAATTTTGCTGTGTTACAATTCTTTATCTACAACAGAGACTTTAGCCTGGGGAAATTTTCCCGTCTTTTGCAAGCTTAACATTTCTATGTGTAATTTTAAAAAGTTAGGCTAAACCTGAAACTACAGGGCATTGGAGGCTAGGCCCTGTGAAATACGTTTGCTTTATTAATGTTAGTGCTCTCTACACTCTTTCTGTGTCTGGCTTATTTCACTTAACATAATTTTCTCCAAGCTCATCTGTGCTGCTGCTAATGGCAGAATTTCATTCTTTTTTATGGCTGAGTAGTATTTTAGTGTGTATATATATATATATGACATTTTCCTCATTTTGTTTGCTGATAGACATTTAGGTTGGGAAGGAGCACTAGTTCAAAATGACACATTAATAAATTCTGGGTGACCTAGGGACCTGTGGAGAGCAAGATCAATAGTGAGGAAAAAGGAGCCCCAGGAAAGGTCTCACTCACAGACTTCCTGTCTCTCTTACCTCTGTTTACTTCTCATGTTAGAATGAGGACCTGGCTGAACTCAGGAAACCCAGGTAAAACAAGCTTCTCACCAAAGTTCACTATTGGTGAAGAAATATCCCCAAATCCAGATTTCACATGAGAAAAGAATGGGACTCTGTATAAGTTCGAAGGCCAGTTCTCCAAAAATAAATTTGCCAATTAGTGAATCCACCTGAATACCTAAGGACTTTCCCCAAGTCTTGGTTCTGCCTCAACTCGGCTGCAGCCACTTCGGCTTGGAATTGTTAGTCCAGGATTCTTTGAAGTGCAAAAGACTGGGCTCTCCTTGAAATCCATTTTTGCTCTCTTGGCTTTCTTTGGACTTATGCTCTGCTCCTGTTCCTGCTCCAGCCCCAGCCCCTGCCCCTGCTCTTGTCTGCCTCTGCTTTTGCATGGAACGGTGTATAGATCAAACATACTGTTCTAGACTGAATTTAAAATAATGGTCTGATAGTGTTTGGGGAATTGATCATGTGGCTTTTTTTGTTCGGTGAAAAGAGCACTTGACTAGCTTTTGGCAAATTGGTCTTTTGATGAAATGGTCTTGGTGAATCATAATTTGACAAAACGACCCAGAAGCCAGACATCCTATCCGAGAAAGCATCTTTTGCTTTAGGAGGGCAGTGGAAGGGCCTCAGGCTTAGGAAGCCTGAATTCTATTGCTTCTTACTTGCTGAGGCAAAATTCTACATCTCCTCAGCTCCAGTTTCCCTGAAAAATGGGGATGATAATGACAACTTCACAGGTGTGAGGATTAAGTGACCCCCCAGGGATAACAAATTTTTTAAAAAATTTCAATCTACTTAAAAATGTGCACATTAAATCAGGCAAAGCTACTCCTAACAGTTCATACACAGTCATAAAACAAAAAAGTTTACAAAGGAGAGGCCCACAAACTAGAAAGCCAGTAACATTCTGAATAATAGTATTAATTTAATATAACAACTCTATTATGTAGAATCTTAGTGGTGAATATTGGTTTTGAAGGTGGAAAGATACATTTGCTTATTTTCTATTTCATCATGGCTTACTTGATTCTCTTGATGTTTGAACATAATGGACCATTATTTGAGTCATAATCATTATTGCAGTTATTTTTTAACAGTGATGCCAACTCTAACCATCCACTACACGTACCGCAAGTTGGTATCTCTAAGGGTGGGAACTGTGTGCCACACAGATGTGATCCATCATTTCCAGCACAGAGCCACTGTATTACCTTGTGCTGGGTGATGATTCTATTCTGCCACCCCTTTTCCTGTTTAGATGACTCAGAAGCCTTCATCATGACACTATTCTGGCTTCATGTAGTACGGAGATCTCATTTACTTATTCCTTTCTGCAGACCTCAAGACTTATGAAAGGAGTTGATGCCAGTTCAGTCTCAAAACAACACAAATGTGAGCATCAAAATTATAGAATTCTACTAAATTGAGATCATTCCATGATCCCAAATTTGTTACAATAATTTTTATCACAATTATCATCTAAATTGCAGCATGAGAGTATATCCTTAGACAGGGGTTTGCTGGCTCCTACATCTTTAGGCAAATTTACTAAAATGTAAGATATCATCTGCATGTAGTAAGCACATGATAAAGTTTTTGTGAAATTTATGCCAAAACTATCTAGTAAGGCCAGAGATTCCCAACCTTTATATTTAAAATTAAATCAACCGCATTTCAATGATTCCATGTTTTCAAAAATTGAAAGGGATTGTGGGAAATGTTACTCAACTTAAACCTTGTCAAAGTTGAATTTGAATCTAAATAATTAGTAACAGTGGTGCCAGAAGTGATTAAAATGATCTGCAGAATGCATAATTAGTTATGGTCCTTGCCCACAGGCCTGCAGATTACATAAGAACCAGAAGGCCCTCAAGAAATTTTGCCTAAAAACTATCACATAAAGAAGAGGCTCTGAAAAGGACACCCGTTCTCACAGTGAGCAAGGTTGTCCTTGTAGAGAACGCTGGTGGCCTCGATCCATAAAAAGTCCAGAGAATCAAAATTATTTAGCCAGGTAATTACGTAGCCACAGAGCAGCTTTCAGAAGATACAAACCCCAGAAGCTGATGGCTGATTAGACTCTGAAAGGGGGCTGGGTCCTGAATCCATTCCTCTGGCCTCTTCCATCAAGATGCACTTCTCACAAGAAAGGACAAATACATACGTTCCAATATGGTTGTCACTCCAGAAAGGCACCTGGGCTAAGTAAGCTTGGGAAATGCTCCATCCCATGGGCTCTTCTTAGAGACCACAGGTGCCTTCACACAGTAAAGGCTGTGAGAAGTCCTACAGTAAATAAACCTGTTAGCTGCACATATCGGGCCGAATGGCAGTCCCAAAGCTAGGACAACAGTCCTCATCCCCAGAACCTCTGAATGTTACTTTACAGGGCAAAAGAGTGACTATTAAGACCTTGAAAATAATAGTTTATCCTGGATTATCAGTGTAGGGGAGGAAAAATATCTTTTTCTCTACCTATCCTAGGTTTATGGCTGAGGACCCTCCAATAACAGGCAGATTAACAGGAGAAAAGAATACAGATTTATTTAATATAAGTTTTACTTGATATGAGAGCCCTCATAAGGAAGTGAAGACCTGAAGATATGGTTGAACCTGTGTACTTTTATACTAGGTTTACCAAAGAGGGGGTAGTTGTAGAGAAGTATGATAGGACAAAGGGTATGTGATCCAATGGTAATAAACTGGGGGAAAGTTAGCAAGGCCTGTCTGTTCAGATTCTTCCGTGTCCCTTCATCTTTCCCTTTCTTCTGTGCACAGGGAGTACACCTGTCACAGGAGGGTCTTAAAACCTGCTTCGGGGGAAAGTCAGAAAATCCTTCCTAGGAAGAAGAAACTAAAGGGAAGAAGAATCAGAGGGGAAGGTCAGAGAGACCATCCTGCTTCTTCCATTCTTCTATGTGCCAAAGTGGCATATTTTGGGATATAGTGTCCTGAGCTCTATCATCAGGATGGGATCTAAATGCAATCACATGTAACTTTAAAAGAAAGAGGCAGAGGGAGTTCCAACATCACACCACGCACAGAGGGGTAGGCGATGTGGAGATGGAGGCAGAGATCAGGGTGATGCGGCCACCAGCCAAGGAACACCAAGGAGTGTGGCAGCCACCAGAAGCTAGAAGAGGCAAGGAACACCAAAGGGAGATGGCCCTGCCCTGCTGACACCTGAGTTCATATTTCTGGCCTCCAGAACTATGAGAGAATAAAGCTCTGTTGTTATAAGCTACCAAGTTTGTGCAAATTTGTTACAGTGGCCCCAGGAAATGAATACACTTTTGTTTAATGCAGAGTTGCCCAAACATAAATTTATTGTAATTTTTTCCCCCAGGAGACCAGTAATTCTGTAAACTTAATATTCTGAGGAATCTGCTCGAGGAAAACAAGCCTTGAGATAAATTCATGAATGACTGACCTGCAGTGACATCACTGAGGAAATTTACAAGCCTGGGTCGAGCCTAGGCTACTGGAGTCCATAGAATGAACAGCCAGTGGGGGCCATGTCACATGCCTTCCTCCCTCCGCCATCATCAGAAAGGGCATTCTGGCATTTCTTGGTGCTTCTTACCCATCTCATCTATTTGTGCTGTTTTTTATATATGAGATGTAATGTTCAGAGCATGCTGTTATTTTTCAGCTATCACACGGGTCATAAATATTCTCACAAATGTGCTATCTTAGCTTCTTAAGTGTCTTTGCCATCTCTCCCTAGGTTGTTTTGTAGGGGGATCCCTCTTTCTACTGTTGGACTGTGCAAAGAATATCAAGACACCTAGGGACAGAAATTAGAGGGTTTCACCGGGTCTTTTATTTCGTATTAAATCCAGTGCTTAGAATGTGTTTAGGTATTACCTACATTGCTTTCAACTGTCTGTCTGGAGGTGACCACTTCAAGCTCCAAAGTGGTGTTGCTTTTTCAGTGTGGGAATCTATACCCATAGTTGAAACTTTGCAGAGGATTTCTGGATCACTTATTTAGCAACTCATCCCTTTTAAAAACCTTTCTGTGGGCTATGAGAGCAGAGGTTTTCACTACCTATTTCAGACTTCACCCAACTCCACTCCAACCCCTATGGATTGATCCATTGGATATTGCTAAAGGCAATGTCCTAGGGGAATCCTTAAAAGACAAGGCACTCCCTAGATAGGTTAGAAAGTGCACCCTCAATAGGGAGAATCTATCAGGGTCTGTACACCAAGAATTTTAAGGTGGAAAATTTAGATGTCTTTTCTCAGTGTTAACATGACAAACTATGGAAAAAGAGTTCAGTGACCCCTGGCAATCTTTGCACAGGAAAAAGTGGTCATAATAAAGAAGAAGAAAAAAATCACATTACTTGTTAGGGGTAACGGATAGATTAGGTCCCCATGGGAGGATGTTTCTGACCTCATGGCTTTTGTTAATGATTCTTAATGACAGCACCAGGTTGGGCTAGGGAGGCTTTCTGTCAGGATGTAATCCACTTTGAGTAACAGAAACCTCAATTTAAACTGGATTAAATAGAGAGGAAATTTGTAGTCATATCATGACAGTGCTGAGGTTGGGTGACTCAGGGTGGCTTGATTTAGTTACTTTACACCCATCCACCCTCAGCCTGACAGCAAGATCACCACAGTAGCTCCATGCATCATGGCCACACTCAACAAGGCCCAGAGGAAGAGAGACTGCTTCTTGTGGAGGTTCTCTAGAAGATCAGGAAGACTTTTCTCCAAAGCTCCTTCTACCTCCCAGAAGATTTTCCATGGGTTTCAATGGCCAAAGTTAGATTGGACGATTCTACCTGAATCAATCACTGGCAATGAGGAGTAGGATAGCCTTAGAACAAACAGATCCACCCATGAGGCTGGGGAGGGGCCTGGGAGGGTGAGATGGGTATCTGGGTGAAATACGGATCCTGTGAGGCAAGGGGAAGTGAGGAACGGACACTGGGTGGCGAATCAGCAGAGTTCACTTTGGGCCTCGTAATGCCCCTCCTTCAAGGTCTACTCAATGTAGATGATAAAAATGTGGACCCTAGCATTATGAGTGTTGATAACCACACTGGCAATGAAGATTGGTCTCCTCTGTGAGTTAGAGTTATGGCAATGGAAACAATCAACAGAATGAAAAGACAACCTACAGAATGGGAGAAAATATTTGCAAACTATACATCTGACAAGGGATTGATATCCAGGATACACAAGGAACACAAACAACCTGACAAATAAAAAATAAGAATTAAAAAACCCCAAATAATCTGATTTAAAAATGGGCAAAGGAGCTGAATAGACATTTCTTAAAGGAAGACATACAAATGGCCAACAGGTACATGAAAAAGTGCTCAGCATTACTAATGATCAGATAAATGCAAATCAAAGCCACATTGAGATATCATCTCACCCCAGTCAGACTGGTCATAATCGAAAAGACAGAATAACAAATGCTGACGAGGATGTGGAGAAAGGTGAACCCTCCTACGGTTGGTCGGACCGTAAATTAGTATAGTCATTATGGAAAATAAAATGGAGGTTCCTCAAACAACTGCAGATAGAACTGCCATACAATCCAGCAATCTCACTACTGGGTATATACCCACAGGAATGGAAATCATCATGTCAGAGGGATACCTACACTCCCATGTTTATTGCAGCTCTATTTACAACAGCCAAGAGATGGAACCAACCTAAATGTACATTTGTGGATGACTGGATAAGGAAAATGTGGTGTATATACACAATGGAATTCTACTTGGCCATAAAAAAGAATGAAATTCCCCCATTCACAGCAACATAGATGAGCTTGGGGAAAATTATGTTAATTTTGTTAATTAATTATGTTAATCCAGGCACAGAAAGAGAAATACCACATGTCCTCACTCATAAGTGGGAGGAAAGAAAGAAGGAAGGAAGGGAGTTAGGAAGGAAGGAGGACGAGGAGAAGGAAGGAAGGAAGGAAGGAAGGAAGGAAGGAAGGAAGGAAGGAAGGAAGGAAGGAAGGAAGGAAGGAAGGAAGGAAGGAAGGAAGGAAGGAGGAAGGAAGAAGAAAGGAAGGAAGGAGGAAGGAAAGAAAGAATGACTCAGCAATCACAATAATGCATTGAACATTCAAAAGGAGAGAACAGAACTAAGGTTACTAGAGGTGGGAAAGGGGGAGGAGGAGGGAGTTAATGAGAAATTGGTTAAGGGTCACAAAGAATAATTACTGTTTGTAATGATGATTACACTAATTATCCTGATTTGACCATCACATATTGTACACAGTTCTTGATATTCAACTCTGCACCCTACAAATATGTATAATAAATTATGTTGCAATAAAAAATTTTTTTTACAGTATTCAGTAACATGGCCCAAACTTTCAGTATTCAGTGATTGAGAAAAAATAACTGAAAAAAAAAAAAAATTGACAGAAAGCTGTTATGAATTCAGTGATGCTTTAAAATAAATTTCCTTGAGTCCATCTACATTTGAAAGGCGATAGTTAACTTTATTCAACCTATAGGCAAAGCTTGATACATATTTGAGTTTGCAGGCCTTGCCATTATCCTACTTGGACAGTAGTTCCCAAACATGGTGTGTGGACCAGTATCAGTCCCTGACCAAGTCATCATTGGTCTGGGGTAAAATGAGAAACATAGACAGTGTAGTGAGCTTTTCACAGAGTGTCACTACTGTGTTGGCCCCACAAGGGTAGGAGCTGTTCCTTTTTCATGTGTTCACTGCTAGCCCCTAGTCAGTGCCTGACACATAGAAAATGCTGAATGGTTATGGGATAAATGAAAAAAATTACTCAATTTAAGACAGTTCTTTATTCTCTTACTTTCTTAATGTGATAGTACATAGAAGTTTGTCTTTTTTTTTAAAGTTTCTATTTGGCAAAATAAAAAGTCAACAACCTTGTGTTGCTTCCTGTATCAATTAATATTAGGTTCCATTATAAAGAGGAAACCTAGAAAGTAATGGTTTAAAACAGATAGATGTTTATTTCCCCCCAGGGCTGGTAGGGCAGCTGCATAAGTCCTCAGGGACCCAGGCTTCTTCCAGCTCACTGCTCTGCCATCAGCTTACTGCTCTGTCATGACTTTGGTGGTCTTTAAATTTATGGTTCAGGCATGACATACACGTTCCACGTGTCAGTTTAGAGGAAGGAAAAGAAGGACCTGCCTGCCTGCTTAAGGAAACTTCCTGGTGGCATCCTATAGCACTTAAGTCTCATTGGCTAGAACTAAGTCACATGGCTACATCCAGCTGCAAGGGAAACTGGAAAATAAATGTCTTCTAGCTGAGTGGTAACATGCCAAGCTGAAAACCAAGATTCTGTTACAAAAGCAGAAGCAAAGACTTAATATTGGGAGGCAGCTAACAGTCTGGCAACAGTATGGCATCCACTGCTGAAGGGGGCTTTCCCCTTCTGTCTCTGCTGCATGGCATTATACAGTTTGATCTCCAACCAGGATAGCTGCAGGACAGAGCCTGTCAGCATGTGGCAGAAGTGCTTTATTCCCTCTCTCTCTATGCATCTCTCTGCCCTCCCTGCCCTATACAGTTGAAAGCCCAGAGACTTTTCTCTCAGGCCTCCTTGTTTGGGCTCAGCCCCATTCTTTCTCAGGGCTAAGCCACAGAGGCCTCCTCATCTTCTCTCTGTCACTCTACAACCTCCAGATTACTAGCTTTCCTTTATTAACATAATTTCCAATAGCATGAACTTAAAAAAATGCAAGATTGTGCTTGAATAAAAGCAAAAAATAATAAATTGAAAATGCGTGCAATTCAAATAGCTCTGAAATGATTCCTGTTTCCTCACTTACTTATGTTCTAATTTCAGGATTTTTTTTTCATCATTTCTGAATGATAGCCTTTCAGCGGTGGTTTCTGACATGATTCCTGTCTGTTCTAGTTAAATGGGTAAAAGAATTCATGTATATATCTATTAATTTAGAAGGATCTCAGAAGTCACTACCCCCAGGCAAATAGGCTTACTTCAGCAATTTAGAAGTGGTGCCTTGAAAGCTTTGATTTAATCATTCATATTTATAGCAAAGGAGTTGAATTTGAAGCAGGACTGAATTAAGAATAGCTCCTTTGAATGTCAGGAAACTGCCCTTAGGTGACTTCTGTCTGGACTTGACCCCAGTTGTGGGCTGTCCAGCTGGAACAAAGAGCACAAACCTGGAGAGGACTTTTGAGACAAAGCCCAGGTGGAGAGGGCCTGCTGGGGCCACAGCTGAGCTGCAGTGGTAAGTGTCATTTATTCATCCAGCTAATCTCACTGTTCACCAGGTCCCTGTGTTACACATAGTGTACTCTCAATTAATTCATACAACAACCTCATAGCGTCACTATCCTTGTCTTGTAGGTGAGGAAATTGGGGCTCAGAGATATAAAGGAACTAGCCCAAGGCCACACAGCTGGTGGAGCCAGACTCAAGCCAAGCTTTGCTTTACTCCTTCCCTGAGATCCAAGCTTTGTTTTACCCTTCCCTGAGATCACTGAGCCCAGACTTTTGGAATTCATCAGCCAGTAAAATTTAAAAAGAAAAAAATTGTGTAAAATTAAAAAGAAGAAAAAGTGTGAGTGTGTGCACATGCTAATAGAGTTGCTAACTTTATTTATCAGGGCATGAAAAAGGCCTGTTGTATTATTACTATCATTTCATTAGAAAGATTGTTTTACATATGCACACACTCAAGAAAAAAACATTTCTAAATTAATTCGACAAGTATTTATTGAGCACCTATTATGTGCCAAGTTTTAGGCACTGCTGAGTATAATAGTGACAGCATAAACAAAAATCCCTGCCCTCATGCTTAAATTCTAAGTACAGGGTAATGAATTAAAAAAAAAAAAAAAAAGAAGAAAGAAAGTACATAGTATGTTAGAAGTAAGTGTGACGGGGGAAAAAATAAAGCAGGGAAGAGGGACTGGAGTGTGTAGGGGCGGGAGCCCCTGCCGAAGGAGGTGGGTTAGTGCACGGATCGCACTAAGACAGGGCGTGGACAGCCCTAGCACCCACACCCACCCACTACATTAGCTCATTTCTCTTATCATACCACACACGGGGGAAATTGTCTCTATGACTCAATGTAGTGGATTGAATTATGTCCCCCCAAACTCCCTGAAGCTTGAATTGTGTCTCCCAAGTTTTATATATTAGAAACTTGGCCTCCACTGTGACTGTTAAGAGGGTGGGAAATCCTATGATGGTAATTGTAAGGTGGGGCCTGGAAGAGGTGATTGGGTTGTAGGACCATGCAGTAGTGAATGGATTAAAAATGATGGTCAGGGGTGTGGTTCCGAGGACTTTAAAAGAAGAGGAGAGTCTGTCTGTCTTGCTCTCTCTCTCTGCTCTCTCTGCTTCCACCATTTTGCAATGTGAGACCCCTGGGTCACTGTCACCACCACCAGATGGACTTTGGACTTCTCAGCCTCAGAAACTTTAAGCAAATAAATTTCATTTTCTTTATAAATTACCCAGTTCCAAGTATTTTGTTATAAGCAACAGGAACAGACTAATACACTCGACATTAGGAAACCTCTGCCCAGTGCTGTCCTAGCTCCAGAGGTTGAGATGGGAGGGACTTGTGAGGAAGGTTCAGACTCTGAGTCCAGTGTGATTCCTCCCAGGCTTTTCCAACACCGTCAATTCCTAGGCCATTGTTTGGCTGAGGTTTTATCATGTGTTAAGACATGATCCAGGAAGTTTTTCATTATATTCCAATGTAAATCAATATTTCACAGGAAGAACTGTGAGTCAAAAACTTAGGCTGTTTGAGGGCGAAGGCTCTGGGGCCCTCTCCAGCCTTTCTATTGTGCTGCCTCCCCTTGGCTAGACTCGCTATGTGAGTTTGAGCTGGTGAGCATGGGTTTCTTCTCCCCATGTGTTTCCAGCCTCTTGTGCGAAGAAAATTTAGAAAAAATGTCCTTTCATTCATTCACTCATTTTATGAAGGTTTTTCTTTGGAGTTTAGTTGTTGAAGCTGTAGTTAAAAGGGATATTTCTCCAACTCTATAAATAAGACGGTGGGGGTATTTGGGTCTCAGAATTTTACTTTCTCTTGATAACCACCTATCCCGTGCAAAATTCTTCACCTTCTCAGTATCTATGTTCCCCTGGAACTGAGTTTCTGGTTTTCACTCTGAGTATAGCTTTTCAATTTCTCACGAAGTGAGTAGCACAAGGTGATTTTTGGGATCACAGAGACCAGAGTTCTAATCCTGGCTCTACTTCTTACTAGGTTGAAACCTTGGGAAAGTTACTTGAACTTTCTGAACCCTGGTTTTCTTATCTGTTGTATGGGGATAATAAGAGTACCTGTCTCCTAGGGTGGTTGTGGGTATCACATGAGAGAACATACCATAACTAAAGTTTATTGAGAATTTATTATGTGCCACACACCATTCTGTGTGCTTTGTGTGTATTAACTAATTGAATCCTCCACAAACTCCTTGAAATCAGAGTTATCGTTGTCTCCATTTTACAGAAGAAACTGAATCACAGAGAAGTGAGGCTGCTTGTGTGTTCCTGGCATGTAGAGTTTTCATTAGTACAATCTCCAGTGGGGACATGAGGAACCATTTGGTATACCCTTGTCATCGGAGCTAAGTCTGGAGCTGCTACTTGAAAGGGCAATGTCATTAATACAAAGGAATATCTCAAAGTATGTTTCTCAAAATGTTAAAAACTTAATTCTCATATAACTAGACAATGAGCATGTGTCACTATCTATTTAATTCATTGACGAAGGTCAGAGCTGGACGATAAAGCCAGGTCAAAAGAGAATACGAGGGTGTTATTATTAGAAAGAAGAGCAACATGAAGGGTCTTTGTGGTGACGGAACTGTTTGGTGTCTGGACTGTAGTGGTGGATACATGAAGCTACACATGTGACAAAATTATATAGGATTAAATACAAATATACAAATGAATACAAGCAAAACCGGGGAAATTTGAATGGATGGGTGGATTGTACCAATGTCGATATCCTGGATGTGATCTTGTACTCTAGTTCTGCAAGACGGTACCACTGGGGGAAAACAGTAAAAGGCACACAGATCTCTTACCAAACCCATAGTCGTCTTTGGGGTTACCTTCTCTCTCAGAGTGAAAAGAAACTCATCACACACTATCAGTTCACAGAATTATAAAATGTTTGGCCCTATCAAATGTGCAAGGTTGCATACTCTAGACCAGGATTCCTCAACCTCAGCACTATTGACATTTGGGGCCCAGATAATTCTTTGGTTGTGTTGGTCTGTCCTGTGCATTGTAATATATTTAGTTGCCTTCATGGTCTCTACAACCAAAATGTCTCTGAATGTCCGCTGGTGATAAAGTCATCCTGGTTGACAACCACTAGGCTAGACTCAAGGGCTGTGGGCCAGGAGAACTTTAGGTGACCTTGTTGGAAGCACTCCTCAAATGGCATTAATCATCTTTTTTGCATTATTCCAAAGTTTTGAATAATTATTCTTCCCAAATAAAACTACCAATTACAGAGTCACTGTGCTGGATAGATGCCCAATGTGCTGTGTGAAGAGTCACGACTTTTAGCAGAACAGGAACTTTTTCGCTAGGCCTGGTCCAACCTCATTTACAGCTGAGGAGTGTGAGAGGAGATGGCTTTCCTAAAGGCAAATAGCTCATTCATGGCAGAGTGTTCAATTCAATCCTGTCTTGTCCCAAAATGGATTTGAGGCCGTCATCATAGAGTCATTAAAACTTCGTGAGCACCAGTTACTGTACATGCCAGGCCCTGTGCTAGCTCAAAGCTGAGAAGACAGCTAACACTGTGTTCCTGCCCTCAAGGAACTGATGGTCTTACTGGGGAGATAGGCTGTAGGCAAGTAGTTACTGTGGGATGAATATTTGGCAGTGAGAGTTGGTGGATGGGGGTGGGAATAGAGCATCATGATGTCCTGAGTGTCTCAGGGCTAGGGGAGTCTAATGAGAACTGGAATTCCCAGTCCCATGATCGGAGACAGATTTGTGTATCCACTGCAGAGGGAAGCTGCTGCTCCTGGCCCAGAGGGAATGTGAGGCCTGCAAGTGACCCTGCCCCCGGGGCAGGCCTAGGTCAGGTTCTGGGATTGCTGGGAGGCCCAGAAGAGAATGATGAGCAAGGGGGGTGCAGAAATGGGGAGTTGTGGAGCACAAGAGAAAGACAGGAGCAGATTTCTAGCCAAGAGATGAGGCCAAAGACAGGACAGGGTGGCTAAGTGGGAGGAAAGCAATTCCCAGATGGAGAAACCGAGACAAGTGGGTAAACCACAGCAGGTTTTAGAGCACGGTGGTGCCTGTGCTTCGTAGCACAAAAGGGCACAGGAATGGGAATCACACGCTTCTGGGTTGGCTGCACCCTGCATGGCTCATGCGCTTGGCCTCAGGGAGGAAAGGGCCTCTGGACCAGGGACTCAGATGCTAACCTCTGAACAAACACTTGGCAGAGTGAGTCCAGGCCAGGCTGGCACAGGAGCTTCTTCCAAGACATTTTACATGCAAAGCACCAACCTCACCCTCCATGGTAGTTAAAGGAAGGAGGCTTTCAGCTTCAGCATATCCTTCAAGCACTTGCCTCTCTCCTTGCGATTCACTGCAGGGCCCAGAGAGAAGTAAAGTGGAAAATAGGGACCAGAGGGACTTAGCTAGAGGAGCAGACAAAATAAGGGTAAGAGCAGGTGCCAGTGGAGGGCTGCCAGGCAGTTCTTTGGGGTTCAGCAAGCTTTCCTCGGGGAAGCCCTTTCAGGACAGGTGGTGCCAGCTCCAGTGTGAAAAGTTGGCTTCCTTTAACCTGGGACTTGGCAACAAAAGCGAAGGTGAGAACTCCAGATCTACATGATGGAATAAACCTTACACTGTTCACTAAACATGAGTACATACGTATAACCATACTTTATAGACGCGACGGCTATTGCATGTCGTTCTGGGGCAACTCCTGATCCTTCCTCACGAGGATTCGGGGTGAAGCACTTGGCTGGACAGGAGACATGAAATGTCCTTTCTCCTTCATTCAGAGCCTTTTCTCTCTTTGTCTTCCTCATTCTGCATCCTTTGCTGGTTCATATCCCACCCTGGTTTGTCACAGAATCAATTAACATCCAAGAAGTCCCCATTTATTCACCTGCAAGTGTGCTACATCTCGCGTAGCTATTTTTCGAGGCTATCTTGTGAGGCTCTAGCCAGCTCCTTTTCCAGCAGGCTACTGTTTAGATCCACGGAATGCTAGAATTTTTGAATGTTTGCTCCCCCTCGATGTGAACTCTGCAGAGTGCCTGCTCCAGCTGCTATAACACCCAATTGGCTTTTCTTGCTCTCTACCTCATTCTGTGGTATGGAGAAAAGAGAGAGAGCTTAGCAGGTGCTTATATGTGGACCACCTAGGCTTTTAAGAGAACAAATTTGCCATGTGAAAATCAATGATCTCTTGGTTGAGTGCACTGTTACAACACCAAGGTCAAGAGTTTGTATCCACATACAAGCAAGGCACACGCACACACACAAAAAGATCTTATTGATTACTGTGTTGTCCACTTAGTTCATACATCTCCATCAAGAGGGAGCTAACTGACTAGGAATTCCTGAGGTCTGCATGAACCCCAAATGCTTGTCAGTGAGAGAGCCTTCAGCTGCAAGTGACAGAATGCCCTGCTGCTAAACAGGAAGGAATTTGTCATCTCCGTAGCAAGCAGCTTGGAGACAGTTCCGCTCCGGGGTTAGTGAGCTCTGCAGCACAGCGAGGTCAGGCTTCCAGGCCTTCTTCCCCAGATGACAGCTCTTCATTTGTTCTCATGCAACACCATTCAGAGGCAGGAAAGGTGGTTTCCTCCTCTGTCTCTTTCCCAGAAGCCCCTCAGAAGATGACCTTTCCATCTCACAGGACAGAATTAAATCACACACTCGCTCCAGAACAAATCACTGGGAAAGGAGAAGATTTTATTGTGATTATCTCAAACCAGGCATGCTTCATCCCCTCAGGGTAGGGAGCCACTGCCTGGGAGCCAGGAGAGCCATGGTTGACATTTCAGCCTTTGTCACAATAGCTGGGACCTGCCACAAAGGAAGAGAATGGCTGTTGAGTGAACAACCAGTGATGTGGCAGAGAGTCCTTTGTGAGAATGTCAAAGGCGACAGGAAGGGGGGAATAACAGATGTCTTATTTCTCTTTTAGGTCCTAACCACTTCCATCACCAAAGCCCACTGTCCTTATCCTCCTGATTTTGGCCATCAGCCCTTTACCCTCTTGCCTTCGTTCTTGTGTAGAGAGACAATAGTCTGGGGCTCTGCTGATGCAAGAGGGGCTGTGCAGGTAGCATGGCCGCACACCATGTAGAGGTGAGAGAGGAGGAGATGGGAGGGCTGGGCCTGGGGGGGTGGGGATGGGACAGCCATACAAGGACCAGGTGATTCACACCTTGGGAGAGCCTCTCCAGCCCAGGGGTCATGAGGCCTGTTTCCCTTCAGTGGGTGGACATTTATGGCTGCCGTGGAATTGCTGACAGTGGTCAGTTCTGTTCCAGTACAGAGGATGGGGCAACTATCCAACCCACTGCCTCTACTCCATGTCTGCTCATTAACCTAGGCATAAAATTACTGAAATTGGTCCCAGGCATAGAAGTCACGGTTATGTCACTGGAATACCTAAGTCTGCAGGGCACTAAGTACTAACTGAATTCCTGTGTGTAGTCCCCGAAAGCAGGATGGGAAAACTCCCATGATGTCAGGTGTGTTCATTTCCTGTTGCTGCTGTAACAAATTGCCACAAACTTAGTGGCTTGAACAACACAAATTTATGATCTTCCAGTTGTGTAGGTTAGAAGCCTGACATAGCCTCACTGGGCTAAGTGGTCAGCAGGACTGCATTCCTTTCTGGAGCCTCTAGGGGAGAATCTATTTCTTTGCCTTTTCTAGCATCTAGAGGCCACCCACACTCCTTGGCTCTTGGCCCCTTCTCCAGCTTCAAAACCAGAAACATTGCATCTCTCTGTGCTTTCCTTATGTAATTCCATCTCCCTTTAATTCTCTATCTTCTGACTCCCTGTTCTACTTTTACATTGGGTCCACTCACATTTTCCAGGATAATCTATTTTAAGGCCAGCTGATTATCAACCTTGATTCCATCTACTACCTTAATTCTCCTTTGCCATGGAACTCAATATATTCACAGGTTCTGGTGATTAGGAGTTGACATCTTTGGGGGGGCATTATTCTGCCTACCCTTCCATGTCACCAGAGTTGTGCTCAATAAATAGAGAACTGCAGGGGAAGAGATCTGCCACTTACTGAGTGCCTTCTATGTGGCAGACAGTGTTAGATGCTTTACAGATCATCTCATTTAATCTCCCAACATTCAATCCCTAATTTACAAGTGAGAAGATGCTGGCTCAGAGAGGTTTGGTGACTTATCCAAAGTCACACAGCTGGTGACCGTGGAATTCAGTCCATATGTCCTGCAGTCCATGCTGCCTCATGTTACCCTTTGCTCCCTCCCACATAGGCCCAGAGGCTTCAAATGTATGTGAGCACATGTAAATGTGTGTGGGGGTGAGGGACAAAAACATGCTAAGAAGTCACCTTCCAAACTTGAAGCTAATGATAATCAACTCAGAATAGACGAAAGCAGCGTTCAGAATCAGAGATTCACTGGAGGGGGAACTGATGACTGTCCAGCTGCTGACAGCATCAAAGTGCAGGCTCAAGAGGCCCATGTGCACCGACACTCAGTTAATTTATAACTTGCCTGACATAGGTGTACTTTTGGAGTCTGATCAGTGGGGGAGCTGGGTAGTAAGGATGTCTTGATTTTTTCAGCCCTCTGTAAAGGAGAGATAAGTGTTCTTGAACACAGTGTCATGACAGATAATACAGCAGTGTTCCTGTCCCCAGCTACACCTCCAAAGCCTGGATAGAATAGCCTCCAATCCTGTTATTAGTCAGGGTTCTCCAGAGAGACAGAACCAGTAGGATATGTATATGAATATATGAGAGAGGATTTATTAGGGAATTATATCAGGCGATTATGACGGCTGAGAAGTCCCACAACAGGCCATCTGCAAACTGGATGCTGGCAGCGTAGCTCAGTCCAAGTCCAGTAGCCTCAGAACCACGGAAGCAGATGGTGTGATTCTCAGTCCAAGGCCAAAGGCCTGAGAGCCAAGGGTGCTGCCGAGGTAAGTCCTGGAGCCCAAAGGCTGAACAGTCTTGAGTTTGGATGTCCACCGTCAGGAGAGCAGAGTGTATCCCAGCTCTGGCAGATAGGATAGGGTGAGAGAGAGATCTGCCTTTTCCTCTGTCTCTGTTCTCTCTGCTCCCCTAGCCAACAGGATGGTGTCCGCTCATATTGAGGATGGGTCTTTCCCACCCCGTCCACTCAGGCCCACATACTAGTCTCATCTGGAAACACCCTCATAGATGCACCCAAAATTAATGCTTTACCAGGTTTCTATGTATTCCTTAATCTAGTAGAGTTGACACCTGAAACTAACCGTCATAAAATCTAATTCTCTGTGCTGATTTTGTATTCACTAAGCAGCTTTCTGCTTGATTTGGTGTCTCTGTAACTGATTGGATCTATTGCAATGCCGTGATTGTAACCTCAACCAGTCTCTAGTTGCCACAAGATGATGATCTGACTCAATCTAGATTGGCCTCCTATTCCCGTCATTAACCACATCGAATCTCCCTCCACCCATCATCAGCCCCACCCTCTCCGGGGAGCACTGAAACTTCCACTTCTGTGGAGAAATGGACCCATGAAACTCTGCAAATTTTCTCCTCCCAACTTTACATTTTTTTCTCTATGTTTTCATCTTCTTTTGTATTTTCTTCTCATTTCTAATGTTTCCCCCTATACTTGTTTGGAATTTTTGCATTCTCTTTCTATCCTGGTGGTTATCCTATAGTTTTAACATACGTAATTTATCAAAGTCTAAAGTTTATCAATACCCTTCCCTATTCCTATGTCAGTTTAATCTCTCCCTATAAAAGAGAAGCCACCAGTGCTTGAGAGCAACACATGAAGTTCTGCCCCAGGCCTCAAAGTTAAGTGACTCCCAAGAAACTGTAATCAATGAATGAAGCTGTATCCTCAGTGAATGATCTAGGGAGGTGAGAGGGATTGGATTGTAAACTGGAGTCCGTATGATACTGTTCTTTTTTCCTTCCCTAAACAGGGCCATTTTCATTTGAGAAAGGATGCAGCCACCTGACATCTCCTTTGATTTCTGCTGATTCTTTCTCTTTGATTACTAAATGTTTTAGTTCACAAAAGCTGCCTAACAAAATACCTTGACTGAGTGGCTTAAGACAGCAGAAATGTATTGTCTCACAGTTCTGGAAGGCAGAAGCTAGATCAGGGTGTCAAGGCAGGGTTGGTTCCTTCTGAGGGCCATGAGGGAGCATCTGCTCCATGCTCACCCCTAGCTTCTGGTGGTTTGCTGGCAATCTTGAGGATTCCTGGACTTGTAGAAGCATAACCTCATCTCTGCCTTCATGGGGTTTCTCCACATGTGCATGTGTCTCTCTGTCCGATTTTCTCCTTTTTATAAGGACATCAGTCATATTGGATTTAAGCCCACCCTAATAATCTCATTCTAAATAAGTAATATGCAATGGCCTTATCTCCAAATAAGGTCACATTCTGAGTTAGTGGGGGGTTAGGATTTCAACGTACAAATTTTGGGAGAGCACAATTCAACCCATAATACTAATCACAATACTAATGCATTTGTGTCTAAAACACACTTTTTGAACCTAAAGGTTAACCTCAACTGTACTAATAAAGCGTTACACTTGAGTTTATGCCAAGGCTTCTCTACCCAGCCGGCCTACAATACGCCTCACAGGTGATCTGGAGCATAGAGACCATGGTGCCCTCCATCAAGAGCCAGGTGTGTACCTTCTCCTGCCAGGGATCTATTCTTGAAGGTCAGCTGCATTTCCATAGAAGGTGTCTTACCTCCAGGGCATAGCTTGGTATTGCAATGCCACAGGAACTGCTTATGAAGTCTTTTTCATACCCCGCACCTGCCTTAAATTTGTGTTTGCTTCCTTTGCCTTTCTAAATGCACTTGTGGTAAACAGTGTGTTGCTTAGAAATGGGTGAAGATGGGCCTTCTCAACCCCTGCATTTTGTTGGGCACTAGAACTGGAACCGAAATCCATCCCTCATCTCTAAATGGAGAAGAGACCAGAACAATTTATCGCTCCTTGCCTACATTGTCCAGTCAGCTAGAAAACACCTTTCTGCACTTCTAAGATCTCCAAAGATTATAAAATCATTTTAATAACAACTTTGAGGAGGGAAAACACTGAGCAGATTAAATGTGCACATCAATTTAAAAATACATCCTAATTTCAGAAACATAAAAAAATGCTGCTTGGAATTCACGATGGCCACTATTTCTGAGTATCTTCTAAGGACCGATGCTAAGAGTAAAGCTCAGAGCAAGTTGGACACAGCCTCTGCCCTCACAGGGCTTATCTAGCACTGGAGACAACAGTAACCAAATCATCATGAAAACAGTGACAGTGTGCAAAGGGCTTTGAACTTGAAATACAAGGCACTGTGGGCGTGGACACCTGTGGGGAACTTGGGTTACTGCTTCATCTCCTTAGCCACTTAGTACATGCCTCAAGAGCTGAGGTCCAGTCTTTCACTGTGTGTGTGTGTGTGTGTGTGCGCGCGCGCGTGTGCGTGCGTGTGTGTGTGCGCGTGTGTGTGTGCGTGCGTGCATGTGTGTGTGTGCGCGTGCGTGTGCGGGTGTGTGCGCGCGCGTGTGTGTGTAACCTTTTTTTCTCTTCTCTACTTGTCCTTATTCTAGCCCACATGCCCAGCTCTCTACTTGCTCATAATTTGAATGTTTGTCGAACAGAACTGAAGAATGAGATATCAAATCCCTTTAGGGCAGGGACCAAGCCTCATTTCTCTGTGAGTCCTCCACAAGTCACAGCATCCAATGAACGCTTGTGCACTGAGTGTTCGTCCAGGAGTCACTTCCTGCTTCCTTTCTGGAGGGTTCCCTAGCACGTGGTAAGACACCTACAAAGGGTCAGGCCCTGTATGCTATCCTCACAATTATCCTGTGAGGTGGGAATGAAGTTCTGTTTCATTAGATAAGGAAACTGAAACTTAGAGGAGCAACTTACCCAAGGTCACAAAACACGAAGGTGGTGATGAAGGGATTGGGCCCCAGCTTGTTTGATGGCAGAGCCAGTCCTCATTACACCACAGCACCTCAGCAGGAGACATGAGAGGCCAATAAAAATGTGCTGAATAAATGAATTTGATTCCTTATGAAAGTTCCAAAGGGCACTGTTTTTTGCCACCAAACTCCACTCCTGTTGCTCATGGGGATTATTTTCTGTCTATCTCGAGACTTCTTCTAGACAAGCTAATCTTCCGGCTGCCTTGGAGACACTTGATTAAATTCGCCCAGGAAACACCTTCCTGCTTTCTTTCAGTATGAGTCCTCCAACACACAAACTGCAATATCCAAGCCCCCCAAATAGAGAACACACTGAGTTTAACCAGTAGCCTTTATTATCCTGGACTTTATTATCCTGGGGCTGTAAGTAAGTGTACTTGTGACTGAGAGCACAGTAGTAGGTAATCTTGGGCCAAGCTATTTGATATGGTTCAAGGTATGGGATTTTTCAACTTTAATCCCAATGTCCTTGCATCTCATAGTTCTCTGGGCACAAATGGGCTCACATGAAAAGCAACGAGCACATTTCCCTGTTTTTTGCCACCACTTGTTCTCTCAGGGCCCCAGTCCTTTTACAGTCTCCTAAAGTATTTCAGGCATCCACAGAGCGTGTCTCACGACAGTCCTGGCCAGGTGCTCTTCTGTTGCTATGGGGTTTGTTTTCACTTTTTCACTCTCTGCTTTAGAAAGTTTTCCCTCCCTCAATGTTCCTCCTCCCTTCCCCCACACACATCCCAGCACGGGCATATCTTCCAGGCACATTTACTTTTGTCCTGGGCATGACTGCCACTTCTAGTGAGTGCTGAAGTCCTCTCTTAGTGCCACAGCTACTAATGCTGTAGAGCAGTGGTTCTCACCTAGTGGCCTTGCCCAGCAGGGGACATTTGGCAATGTCTGGGGATATTTTGGGTTGGGGGGCAGCAGGGGAACAATGATGCTATTTGCATCTAGTCAGTAGATGCTATGGGTGCTGCTAAACATGCTACAATGCTCAGGACAAAACCCTCCCACCCCACACACAGACACACCGAAGAATTATCTGCTCCCAAATGTCAATAATGCCACTGTGAATTGAATGTCCTCCTCAAACTCATTGAAGCTTAAAAATTGTGTCCTCCAAAGTTCCAGGTATTGGAATCTTGGCCCCCACTGTGACAGTGTTGAGAGGCTGGGAAATCCTATTATGGTAATTGAAAGGTGGGGCCTTGAGAGGTGATTAAGTTGATGGTTTAATGGTGGTCAGAGGCGTGGTTCTGAGGTCGGAGGCATGGTTCTGAGGGCTTTAAAAGGAGAGCACGCGAGGAGCTCTCTCTCTCTCTCTGCTCCACCATTATGTCGTGTGAGACCCCTTCATTGCTGTAAAGCCACCACCAAAGAAAACCCTCATCAGATGTGTTCCCTGGATTTTGGACTTCTCAGCCTCCAAAACTGTAAGCAATAAATTTTTTTTCTTACAAAATTTGGTTATAAGCAACAGAAACAGACTTATACAAGCACTGAGGTTGAGAAACCCTTCTCTAGAGCTTTTCCTGGAGAAAAGGTACAGGAATGTTGAGGGACAAGTCTGCTGCATGTGTTTTAGAATCTTAGGTTCTGTGTAATGGGCTGTGGGATGATATTAGGTAGGTCAGGAAGGGAATCTAATGATGAATGTATCCTTTTAAAATAGTAGAAAGGATTGATAATCTGTGTTTAAGCAAACCAGAATGCATGGTGTAGGGAGCAGAGAGGCTGAGAAATGTAGAGATTTCTAAAGGAACCTCTGATATAAAAGAAATGTGACTGCACGTTCCTCCATTTAGGTTTTTCTGTTTTTATTTTTTGTTGGCTATTGGCCAGTCTGGGGATCCAAACCCTTGACTTTGGTGCTACAACACTGCTCTAACCAACTGAGCTAACCCGCCAGCCCCACTTAGAGTTTTTATAACCCCATAATTACACACACACTCCCCTTCCTCAACCTTTCAATCTCTTAAGGCTATAAACACTTTGAGTTTTTCTTGATAACATGCCAAGATGTTCAATACTGATGAGTCCTTATATTTTCCTATATCTTCATTTGTTCATGTTTTAGATTTTCCCTAAAATTGTTTGTGAGATCTCTTTAATAGACAACTTTCTAATGTCTCACTGTTTTCTTTGGAAGGTTAAAAAGTGGTGATTGAAGTAGTTTTTATTTCCATTAGACTTCAAAGTGCATTCTTCCAACATATCCAAGTACTATTTTTTAAACATAATCAGAAGTAAAAATAAATTTTTAAGAAAAACTTGCCCTTGTACCTGTCTCATAGTACAGTAGTGAGGCTTAAATAAAGTAAAGCAACTAGTGCAGTGCCTGACATGTAGTAGGCTCCCTATAAATAGAAACTCCTTTCTATTTATGTTTAGGAATATCTAAAAATTGTTATGAAGAAAAAAAGAAAAAAATATATATATCCATTACAGTTTGTAGACATAGTGATGTTCATGTTTTCCAAGAGGTTAGAAGACTTAAACCTGTTGCTGAACCCAAGTCTGGCTGCCCTCTGCCAAAATGGAAACAAACAACCCAAAAGTCAAGTTACTGGTAGAACAGGAAGGCAGCTTTATTCAGGCCTGAGGAGACAGCAAGCTAAGCTATCTCAAAAGTTCCATTTTACTGAGGGATTTTTTAAGGAGTAAGATGTGGACTTAGTGGTCAAAAGGGCAGAATAGACAGTCCCCAGCATCACTCTCTCTCACAAATCAACCAATTTACAACTATAAAAAAGGAATGACAGCTGAGCTGGGGCCACTAGAGCTCAGGGGAAGAGGAGGAGAGACCTACTGAGTGCATGAAGGCGGGAAAAGCCACGATGAGAGAAAGAAAGAAACACTCTGATGTTTCAAATCCGGCCATGTCCAGGCTGGAGCTGCTGAGTGCATGGAGCAGGAGCTGGCAAAAGCCACAGCTGTGCCCTTCAGATGGAGTTTCTTGGAGGCTGCAGGGGAGAAGAGGGCCTTGGTGGCCCCCAGGCCAGCAATACCACTAATAGTGTTTCTGTGGACCCACGTAGGACTGAGGCACCACAACAACTGAAAAAAAGGAGCCACTCAGAGGCTGGTGAGTCATCACAAGGGACCAGAGCATGGCCTGTCCTATGGGTAGGGTTTGGAGCACGGGTGGTGGGGGAGATGGGCCCACTGGGGAACACTGGGGCACAGCAAGGACAGCTGATATGCCCCCCAATCAGCACAGGATCACTAAGAGGAGATTGGTCAGGTATATAGAATTGCATGGGGTGCAGTTTGATGAAAAGACTCAAGCCCAGACCAGAGTTTCTACACAACCCAGGTGCACTAGATTTCACTAGAACCAGAAGCACCTATAAAGGAAACCATTAAAACTTGAGCTGCACAAAAAGCCTTCCCTAGGGAACCAGCAGCAAAGCAGCAATTTAGCTCAACCACAGAGCTCAAGTACTGGTCCTCATAGGAAGTTCTCACATTTTGGAAGTAAGCAAAGGACAAATTAATTCCAGAGCAGAGTTTGAGTGGTGGGAACAGCAAATAATCCAACACAGAAATGAAAGAAAAAACAAAGTACCCACAACCAGAGACAAAGTTTCATATTAACTAGTAAAGGTCTCATTTCACCAAAGAACACCTTTAACACCTAGAAGGATCAGAAGTCCCCTGGAATACCAAACCAGAAAGGGGCGAGAGCTGGGGGCCTCAGCCATGTCCCCTCACATCCACAACCAGTCCTGAGGGTGGGAGCTGAGGGCCTCAGCCACACATCCCCAACAAGTGCAACTACCCCAGTGACAACCATCAAGCTGCCACAGGAAGCTCCTTGGGCTTTCCTGAGCCAGGGTGGTGGGGGGACCTTGGGCCTTGGTCACAGCCCCTCAACAAGAGCAACCAGCCCAGCGATGACAACTGAGCCATTGCAGGAAGTACCCTGGGCCCCTCTGAGCTGGGGTGGTGGAGGACCAAGGGCCTTGGTCACACCCCCCAACATGAGCAATCAGCCCAGTGACAACCAACAAACTGCAGCAAAAAGGGCCCTGGGTTCCCAAGCTGGGGAGGTGGGAGGTGAGGGCTTTTTTCACACCTCCCTTACATCTGCATCCAGCTGGCAATGACCAAGCCACTACTGGAAGCCCCCCAGTCTCCCCTGTGGGAATGAGGGGGGTGCCACAGGCCTCAATCCTTCCCCTTCTCCTTCCTCCTTCTTCCATCCCATTTCCTTCCCCTTTCCCCTCTCCCTCTCCTTCCCAACTGCTCTGCAATGTCACAATATAAAAAAGTAATATTAATAAAATAAGATTAAAAAATTCTTTAAAAAGGGAGTAGGATGTGGGAAGTGAGAACCAGGAAGGAGGGGGACGTGAGCTGTGGGGGCTCCGTGCAAGGAGCCAGGTGCAAAATCTTGCCAAAGCTTCATCTGGTTTCTGTTCTTGTCCTTGACACTCTCTTGGGGTCCTGCAGGATTTTGATTGGCTTTGGGGTGGAGTCAGCTTCTTTGCAAAGTCTCCATGTAGCTTTTCAGGGTTCTGGCTGGCTTTGAGCTTCCAGACATTCGGCCTTGATCACTCCTTGGAATTCTGCAGGCCTCCAAGAAGAACTGTTAGTTCTCTAAGGTACTTATTAGCTTTCGACAGCCTTGTTTTCTATTTAGCTAGCAAGATAAGGAAGTCAGGGGATGGGAAGAAAAGAAGAAAAAACTATGTCTTTTTAAAATCTCACAGCCCAGGCAGTTTCAGGTCCTGGCAACAGTCCTGCTCACTCTAACAAACCTAAGCTATAGTTCACCTTAAATAAAACATCTTTAGTCTTAAAAGCAGCCTCTATGGAAAATGGTATGGCGGTTCCTCAAACAATTGCAGATAGATCTACCATATGACCCAGCTATCCCATTGCTGGGAATATACCCAGAGGAATGGAAATCATCAAGTCGAAGGTATACCTGTTCCCCAATGTTCATTGCAGCACTCTTTACAATAGCCAAGAGTTGGAACCAGCCCAAATGTCCGTCATCGGATGAGTGTATACAGAAACTGCGGTATATCTACACAGTGGAATACTACTCTGCTATAAAAAAGAATGAAATACTGCCATTTGCAACAACATGGATGGACCTAGAGAAAATTATATTAAGTGAAACAAGTCAGGCACAGAAAGAGAAATATCACATGTTCTCACTTATTTGTGGGAGCTAAAAACAAATAAATAAATACACAAATAAACTGGGGGGGGAGGGAAGAAGACACAACAATTACAATTCCTTGAAGTTGATACAACAAGCGGACAGATATGAGGTTGTTGGAAGGGAGGAGGGAGAACAAAGAGGGAGGGAGGTTTCAGTCACGGGCCACAATCAACCACATTGTATATTGACAAAATAAAATAAAATTTTTAAAAAGTAAATTTTAACTCATCAAAAAAAAAAAGATATAATTTAATAATTATAATTATGGAACAAATAGTGTGAGAAGTTTTCAAACATTATTGTTGTATTTCCCACGCTTTATTTAAGAAAAATATAGTATAAGTAAGATCAAAAGCTAAAATGCCAAAGCTCTCTTGAGATCTTTCTTCTTCTTGGGTTAGCAAAGGCAGCTGGGCAAAGTGAGAGACCTTGTTCCCAGGGGAATGAACAACCTAGCCAGGGAGAAAAAGGTGGGCAGAGAGTCATTCAAAGCTACGTGGTGAGGTATTGATGCAGATGGCAGGCATGGCTGCACAAGGCGCTGAGCGGTGGTTTCCCCTCACTGCATTGGAAAGGCCAAGGAGGGAGGAAGAGCCTAACAGGTAGGGTTTCATCCTGAGCAGTAACACTGAGGTGGGCATGAGCCTGTCACTTATGGGGAACATAGGACACCAGTGTGACTGGAGGGTAAAGGGTGTAGTGAGACCCAAGCATGGATAATGACAGTGAGCCCATAGAATGGAGCACTTGCAAGCCAGGCAGGGGTGTTCCAGTCTGATGCAATGGGGTAGTATGGCGTGAGGAAGGCCGTGCTTTGGGAAGATTCATCTTCCTGTCATGATTAGGACGTGCTGGACGGGGGAGGGACTGGAGTCAAGGAGGCGAGCTGGAGGTTATTTCAATAATCTGGAGGTGATGTGAGGTGAACTGGACCTTTCCAATGGGAGCATAAATGGAGAGCAAAGAACTATTTGAGGAAGTGCTCAGGGATGAGTGTCAGACTTGATTACAGGGAATGAAGGAGAAGAGAAGGCAAATGATATAGCTCACAAGTTTTTAAGGCCAGAGGCTAGAAAATTGGTGGCACGACTGACAGAAATGGCTGAGTCAGGAAGGGGAACTGGCTTGAAAGTACCGTGATAAATTCAGTTTGGACACATTGAGTCTAAAGTTACTTGAGAGTGTGGCGGGGAGAGCAATGGAGGCCGCGGGCGCCTGAGAGGCGTGTGCGCTGCCGGTGCTGCTGCGGGGCCTGCCGCGGGCTGTGTCGCCGCGTCCGCCGCCCTCCTGGGACCGCCCGTCGCCGGGCCATCGCTCCGCCAGTCGGGGCTCAGGCGGGGACCTCAGTTAATAGCTATTTTCTGGCTCGTTGAATGAAGAAAATCCGCCGGCATCGCCTGAGCCCGGCTCCCGAGAAGGGCGCCCCTTCCCCCGGGGAAAGGGACAAAGACCCCCTGCCACCGGCCCATGAGGATATTGCCGTGAAAGGCTCAGCGGCTGCAGCAGGAACCGGACGGGCACTGGAGTGGCGGCGGCGGCGGCGGCGGCAGCAGCGGCAGCAGCAGAAGCAGCGGTACCGCCTCCTCACCCGAACATCAGGGCCCTCCAGACCCAGGCGCCACAACATATCCAGCAGAGCTGGATCCCAGGGGCGGCGGCCGCACTCCGACCGGGGACTCCGCGCGCTGCCCCCGATCCTCCTCTGAGTCTGCCTGCTGTGTTCATCAGACTGCCCAGTGGAACAGAAGATACTCTGCTCATTTCATCTGATCTGTGGACTGTGAAACCCCCCGCCACAATGAATAAACATCAAAGAAAAGATACCAGAAATACGAAAATCAAGAAAGTACACCACCAAAAGATAATAAATCTCAAGCTCTAGATCCTATAGAACAAGAAGCCCTTGAAATGACTGACAAGGAATTTCGAGTGATAATTCTAAGGAAACTGAATGAGATACAAGAAAACTCAGCTAGACATCATGATGAAATGAGGAAAAGTATACAGGATCTGAAAGAGGAAATGTACAAGGAAATCAATGTCCTGAAAAAAAATGTAGCAGAACTTGCCGAACTGAAGAAGTTATTCAGCGAAATAAAAAACACAACGGAGAGTTTAACCAGCAGGCTTGTCGAAGTTGAAGAGAGAACCTCTGAACTTGAAGATGGGCTGTTTGAAATAACACAAGCGACAAAAAGAAAGAAAAAAGAATCAAAGGCATTGAAGAAAATCTGAGAGAGATATCAGACAACCTTAAGCGCTCAAATATCCAAGTCATGGCTATTCCAGAAGGGGAGGAAAAAGGAGATTGCGTTGAAAACATATTCAACAAATTAGTGGCAGAAAACTTCCCAGGTATAGGAAAAATCACAGATCTTCAGATCCAGGAAGCTCAACGATCTCCAAACGAATTCAACCCAAAAAGGCCTTCTCCAAGACATGTTATAGTCAAACTGGCAAAACTCAGAGACAAAGAGAGAATCTTAAAAGCTCCAAGAGAGAAGCGTCAAATCACCTATAAGGGAGCCCCAATCAGGCTAACATCAGACGTTTCATCACAAACCCTAAAAGCTAGAAAGGAATGGGATGATATTTTCAGAATACTAAAAGACAGAGATTGTCAGCCAAGAATACTCTACCCAGCAAAGCTATCCTTCCAAAATGAAGGGCAAATAGTATATTTCTCAGACAAGCAAAAACTGCGGGAGTTCACTACCACACAACCACCCTTACAAGAAATTCTCAAGGGAGTACTGGGTTTGGTTCCTGAAAAATAACTACCACTGCCATAAAAACCCAAGAAAAATTAAAACCCACTAGTATAATAAAAATGGCATTCATGAAGAGAAAACAAACAAACAAAAAGCCGATCTACAACCTAAGGAACCAACAAACACAGAAACCAAACAGTAAATCAGAAAGGAAGGAACAAAATACACCTAAGACAACCAAGTAACAATCAATAAAATGCTAGGAATAAATCAACACTTTTCAATAACAACTCTTAATGTAAAAGGCTTAAATTCCCCAATCAAAAAACACAGACTGGCTGACTGGATTAAAAAGGAGGACCCAACTATATGCTGCCTTCAAGAGACCCACCTCACCCATAAAGATTCACACAGACTAAGAGTGAAAGGATGGAAAAAGATTTACCATGCAAACAGAAAAGAAAAACAAGCTGGAGTAGCTATTCTTATATGTGACAAAGTAGACTTTAAACTAAAAACCATAAAAAGAGACAATGAGGGACACTACTTAATGATAAAAGGACTGATGCATCAAGAAGACATAACAATCATAAATATGTACGCACCCAATGTTGGAGCAGCCAGATTTATAAAACAAACTCTATTAGACCTAAAGAAGGAAATAGACACTAACACCATAATAGCAAGGGACCTGAACACCCCACTGTCAATATTGGACAGATCATCTAGGCAAAGAATCAGTAGAGAAACACAAGATCTAAACAAGACTCTAGACCAATTGGACTTGGCAGATATCTACAGAACATTCCACCCAACAACCTCAGAATATTCATTCTTCTCATCAGCACATGGATCATTCTCCAGGATAGATCACATGTTAGGTCACAAATCAAGTCTCAACAAATTCAAAAAAATTGGAATTATCCCATGTATCTTCTCAGGCCATAATGGATTGAAACTAGAAATCAATAACAAACAAAATTCTGGAAACTATACAAACACATGGAAATTAAACAGCATTCTACCTCATGACATATGGGTCCAAGAAGAAATCAAGCAGGAAATCAAAAAATTTATTGACTCTAATGAAAATAATAATACATCATACCAAAACCTGTGGGATACTGCAAAAGCAGTATTAAGGGGGAAATTTACTGCATTAAACGCTCACCTCAGAAGAATGGAAAGATGGCAAGTGAACAACCTAACACTTCACCTTAAAGATCTTGAAAAACAAGAACAATCCAAACCTAAAGTTAGCAGATGGAAAGAAATCATTAAGATCAGAACAGAACTTAATGAAATTGAAACCCAAAAAACAATACAAAAGATCAATGAATCAAAAAGTTGGTTTTTTGAAAAGATAAATAAAATTGACAAACCATTAGCATGGCTAACAAAAAAAAAAGAAAGGAGAAGTTTCAAATAACAAAAATTAGAAATGAAAAAGGTGATATCACAACTGATACATCTGAAATACAAGGAATCATTCGAGACTACTATAAACAACTATACGCCAACAATTTTGAAAATCTCGAGGAAATGGATAAATTTCTGGAAACACTCTCCCAAAACTGAGCCATGAAGATGTAGAAAATCTGAACAGACCAATAACAATTTTCCCAACAAAGAAAAGCCCTGGACCAGATGGATTCACAGCAGAATTTTGCCAAACATTCCAAGAGGAATTGACACCGATTCTTTACAAACTATTCCAAAAGATTGAAACAGATGCAAATCTTCCAAACTCATTCTGTGAAGCAAACATCATCCTGATACCAAAACCAGGTAAAGATATAACCAAAAAAGAAAACTACAGGCCGATATCCTTGATGAATATAGATGCAAAAATCCTCAATAAAATACTAGCAAACAGAATACAGCAACACATACGTAAAATTATTCACCATGATCAAGTGGGATTCATTCCAGGGATGCAAGGTTGGTCCAACATACGGAAATCAATAAATGTGATACACCATATTAATAAAATCAAACACAAGGATCATATGATCATCTCTATAAATGCTGAAAAAGCATTTGATAAAATTCAATACTCATTCATGACAAAGACCCTCTATAAGTTAGGTATAGACGGAAAGTATCTTAACATAATTAAAGCCATATATGATAAACCCACTGCCAATATCATCCTGAATGGGTAAAAGCTGAAAGCTTTTCCTTTAAGAACAGGAACTAGACAAGGATGCCCACTCTCACCACTCCTATTCAACATAGTGTTGGAAGCACTAGCCAGAGCAATCAGAGAAGAGAAAGAAATAAAGGGCATCCAGATTGGAAAAGATGAAGTCAAACTGTCCCTGTTTGCAGATGACATGATCCTATATATCGAACAGCCTAAAACCTCTACAAAAAAACTCTTGGAGTTGTTAATGATTTCAGCACAGTAGCAGGATACAAAATCAACACACAAAAATCAGTAGCATTTCTATTCTCCAATAGTGAACATGCAGAAAGAGAAATCAAGAAAGCCTGCCCATTTACAATAGCCACCAAAAAAATAAAATACTTAGGAATTGAGTTAACCAGGGATGTGAAAAATCTCTATAATGAGAACTACAAACCACTGCTGAGAGAAATTAGAGAGGATACAAGAAGATGGAAAGATATCCCATGCTCTTGGATTGGAAGAATCAACAGAGTGGAAATGTCCATACTACCCAAAGTGATATACAAATTTAATGCAATCCCAATCAAAATTCCAATGACATTTTTCTCAGAAATGGAAAGAACTATCCAGACATTTATATGGAATAACAAAAGACCATGCATAGCCAAAGCAATGCTGAGCAAAAAAATAAAGCTGGAGGCATAACAGTACCTGACTTTAAACTATACTACAAAGCTATAATAAACAAAACAGTATGGTACTGGCATAAAAACAGACACATTGATAAATGGAATAGAATAGAGAATCCAGAAATCAACCAACTCACCTACAGCCATCTGATCTTTCACAAGGCACCAAGCCTATACACTGGGGAAGAGACTGCCTCTTTAGCAATGGTGCTGGGGGAACTGGATATCAATATGCAGGAGAATGAAACTAGACCCATACCTTTCACCATACACTAAAGTCAACTCTAAGTGGATTAAAGAATTAAATATGCACCCTGGAACAATAAAACTTCTTAAGAAAACATAGGAGAGACACTTCAGGAAATAGGACTGGACACAGAGTTCAGGAATACGACCCCAAAAGCACGGGCAACCAAAGGAAAAATAAACAAATGGGATTATATCAAACTAAAGAGCTTCTGCACAGCAAAAGAAACAATTAACATAGTTAAAAGACAACCAAAAGAGTGGGAGAAAATATTTGCAAAATATACTTCTGACAAAGGATTAATATCCAGAATATATAAGGAACTCAAACAACTTTACAAGGAAAAAACAAGGAACCCAATTTAAAAATGGGCAAAAGAGCTAAGTAGGCATTTCTTTAAGGAAGATATACAAATGGCCAACAGACATATGAAAAAATGCTCAACATCACTCGGCATCTGGGAAATGCAAATCAAAACTACACTGAGATACCATCTCATCCCAGTTAAGATGGCTAAAATCCAAAAGACTCTGAACGATAAATGCTGGCGAGGTTGTGCAGAATAAGGAACTCTCATACATTGTTGGTGGGACTGCAAAATGGTGCAGCCTCTAAGGAAAATGGTATGGAGGTTCCTCAAACAATTGCAGATAGATCTGCCATATGACCCAGCTATCCCACTGCTGGGAAAATACCCAGAGGAATGTAAATCATCAAGTCGAAGGTATACCTGTTCCCCAATGTTCATCGCAGCACTCTTTACAATAGCCAAGATTTGGAATCAGCCCAAATGTCCATCATCGGATGAGTGGATACGGAAAATGTGGTATATCTACACAATGGAATTCTACTCAGCTATAAAAATGAATGAAATACTGCCATTTGCAACAACATGGATGGACCTTGAGAGAATTATATCAAATGAAACAAGTCAGGCAAAGAAAGAGAAATACCACATGTTCTCACTTATTGGTGGGAGCTAAAAATTAGTATATAAATTCACACACACACACACACACACACACACACACACACACACACACACACACAAAACCGGGGCGGAGTGGGGGGAAGACATAACAACTACAATTCCTTGAAGTTGGTACGACAAGCAAACAGAAAGGACATTGTTGGGTGGGAGCGGGGAGAGGGAGGAGGGAGGGAGGTTTCGGTGATGGGCAACAATAATCAACACATTGTATATCAACAAAATAAAATTAAGAATAAATAAATAAGTAAGTAAGTAAGTAAGTAAGTAAGTAAGTAAGTAAGTAAGTAAGTTACCTGAGAGACCTCCACGTGGAAAAGTTAGAGTGCAGTTGATTCTGCAGAGCTGTCACTGTCACTTCCTGACTCTCTCTCCCTCTTCTTCCCTAAATATCTCTTGAGTCCAGCCTCTTCCACTGCCCCCCACCCCATTGTTGGACGTGAGGCTCTCACACCTTCTGCCTCTAGCACTGTGGTAGTGCTAGCCAGTTTTCCTTCCTCCTGTCTCATCCCCTTAAATCCATCCTCCTCCGTGTCTCTAAACTTTTCTCTCATATTTTCATTATGGTTTTTCTAATTACTAATTTATTTTTTACTTAGGGATATTACAAAGTTTTGCAATGGGTTATGATAGGACTTCCTTTTCTTTTCTCCAAGAAAAGCTAGTAAAGGATTTAGATTATTTTCTAATAATTTATGAGTGAATATTATTGTTTCTTTTAATCTAATGTGAGATTGGACCACAGGGATGACTTGCCGTATAAGGACTGCATTGATTTCCATTTCCAATCCCCTCACTAGGTGTCAGTACCTGGTGAGTAAAGATGGTAACTTATGCCTCTGTGAGTCAACAGAGCCTGGTGAAACATCTGGCATGTTTAGGGGTTCAGTGAGTACTGGTTGAGATGATCTGATGGGAGCAGAGAAATGTGAGTTAAAACAGTGAGGACGGGAGTTGTTCCAAAGAGAGGAATATACTAAACAAAGAGTCGGGGACAAGATTCTTAGGGTGGCCATCTTCTCCTCCATGATATATTGAGCCATATGTACAGGTTTTTCTGGACAAAAACTACAAAGCCATAGATCACTCCTGAGTAATTCATTCTCAGTACTGCACCTGTCTGAGTCCCTGCATGATCTTGGGTTCATGAGGTTTTCCATAGGGCTACTTTCCTTCTTGTATATCCATGAGGTCTGATCCAGATATTTCAAATAGGAAGCTTGGGAAAATATCAGTTTTGCTATTGTTTCACACTGAAGAAAAACTGCCTTATAGGAAATCCCTAGGAGAGATTTTGATTTTTCTGTCTTCATGTTCCCTGGTTCTATTTGGCTGAACCCAGCAGAACTTCTGTTTGGAAATGGAATCTGTGCATTTAGGATGGGGTCAGATCACAGAAGCAGGTTATTGACTTTACAGATAATGATGTCCAAACCCTTCCATTGGAAAAGTCAACTTCTCCCATAAATATCAAGAATGGTAATATGATTTATTTATTTATTTATTTTTGTTTTTGAGTGGGTTTTTTTTTTTTTTTTTTTTTTGGCATTGGCCAGTAAGGGGATAATATGATTTGAAGCAAAGCCAACTGCATCTACTTTCAGAAACTTGCAGGAACTTGTCCAAAGAGGGTAGCTTAAACTTTATTTCTCAAAAGAAAAAAGTAAATTTAAACCTGCTTTTAAAGCTATCCAGGGAAAGCTGCAGAGAAAGGAACTGGAGATTTAAGAGTGAATTACTGCATTTCGAAAATGCAAAATCAAATCAGCCCGACTGGAATTTTTGTTTTATATTTCCACTAGAAAACCCACAGATTCACTGTCTTGTGTGGCTGCTGCTGAGGAGATTTTGGATACCACCAGCTGCTCACACCTTAATAGGGAGCTACGCAGTGAATAGCTTGTCAAGCACAATCCTGTTCATTTTGACTGTGTCCTTTTGAAATTGTTACTGAAAACCTTTTCATCTACATTGTGATTACAGATGATTATCCTAATTAATTTACTATTGTTTTGCTCCCCTACCCCCTTTCTTTCTAAATATTAAATTGCACTCATCGGGTGCATTTTTTTTTTAGCAAAATCCATCCTTCTGAAGTGGTATAATTTCCAGTCACAGCCTTTGAGAGTAGTTTCCAATTTGGTGAGTCTAGCTGGGAAAATAATCGTCTCAAAAATACACTCAGATGGCTAAGGGAAACTTTAGAAGGAGGTACAGCTCCTAGGGCAAGGCTTCTCTGACTGGTCTCCCTGCCTCCAGGTTCGAGCCCTTCAAATGGATCCTCTTCAAATGGACCCTCCAAGGCTGTCATTGCCCATTGGAGAGCGTACATACTCCTTAACCTGGCATATGTGGCCGCCTGTGATTTGGCCTCTGCCTCTCTTTGGCCTAACTTGTGCTTCACCACCAGCAACCTAGCTCTTAGACTTCTGTCTTTCCAGCATCCCAGATATCACTGCCAGAGGGCAAAGACTGAGCCTCTTTCTTTCATCCTCTGCCTCCCCAGCCCTAGAACAGAGCCTGGCACATCAGAGAGACACAGTGAATATTGGGTGCACAACTCCATGATCTGACCCCCTTGTTCTGTTTTTCTCTGGCTCTGTTTATTTCTCTTCAGCATGACAAAGTCCAAGCATCTAGCCAAACCTCAAATGATCTGTCTTTCTAAAGAAGGTGAGGCACAGAAAGAGCTTGTGGACATTATGCTTTATTTTTTTTATTCCTCTCACATGTCACTTATCAGCCCTCAAATAACATACAGTAAATGCACCCAAGGGAACAAGAATCTGCTCTGTAGATCTGGGCCTCCCACTTCAGCTCAATGTTTGCCCTCCTGATTGGCCTCCTGGGGTCCTTAGTCTCTGAGTTTTAGTCCCTTTAGGGATTGCTACCCCTGACCAGATTGGGGACAAAATTGTGGACTTGGTAAAGTTGACCTTTGATAATATTCTCTTGTCCCTACATCTTTTTTCCATTTTCTTTCACCCACTCAGTGTCCTCCCCTTGCTCTCAATACAGGATTTGCAATCAGCCATTTGCCCATGGCTGGGCCTGGAGTGGGAAGCAGTGAAATGAACCCTGGATGTGTGCTAGTTCACCTACTCTTTTCTCTTTGATCACCAGTCTTCGAGGCAGGTACCATGATTCCCATTTTATACTCAAAGAAATTGAGGCTAGTGACGCTAAGTAGTGGAGCTGTGGCAAAGACAGCGGATGGGACACAGGGTGTTGTGGGAGTCACACAGATCTGGGGTTTGAGTCCTAGCTTCACCACTGGCTGGTTGTCTTTGGGCAAGTTATTTGGCCTCTCTGAGCCACTGTGTCTTAGTCTGTAAAATGGGAGTAATAATCCCCACTTGCAGAAGTACACACTACACATAGCACGGTTTGACACTGGGTAAACAAGGCCCATGGTAGATGTTATTATTTAGTCCCTTCTGAAAGGTCACACAGCTTGCAAGGGGCAGAGCTGGGATTTGAGCCAGGCCTGCCTGACTCCAAAGGCAGTGCCCACGCCACAGTAGCACACCTTTCCCAGACGCCCAGCGAGCCGGCCACCAGTCATGCTTGTTGAGTGCATGTGAATTTAAGTCATGAGTTCGTGGATGCTGAGGGCCCCAAGAGATTCAGTCTTAAAGTTGAGTCAAACTCAAACATATGGCAATGAAAGGAAAAAAAACAAAAACAAAACTCAAATCTTGCTTGTCCCACAAAAAAAAAAAAAAAAAAAAAATCACAAAAGAAGGAGTTTTTTTATGCACAACAAAACCTCTTTAAAATTCTTATTCTCAGACTTTCTTACAAACCAGGTAAAGAGTTTCTACAGATTTCTCTCCTTCCTCTTTCCCTGATAACACTTTTCTGCTTTTCCTTCCCTTCTCCACCTAAACCCTATTGAATAAATCAATGTAATATCTCTCTTTTCTTTGACTTCCTTTCCATGGATTCTTCAACCCAGAAGCAAGCCGTGAGATCATTCTAGCAAACAAGAATCCTTTAAAAGATTGGGGGAGGTAGAGAGAGGTTGCAAATACATTTAGTATAATGTAACCTTTTATTTAATCCCTGTCGCAAAAGAATATGAATTTAAGTTATCATATTCCTTTACCTTCTTCAACCCAGCAAGAAGCTGTGAGGTCATTGTAACAAACAGGATTCCTCTGCCTTTAAAAGATTGAGGGAGGTGGAGAGAGGAGAATTTAAATTATCATATTCCCTCTCATGGAGCCAACTAAATTTTATCTTCTTTCTTTTTTCTTTTTCTTTTTTTTTTTTTTTTACAGCTGGCTGGTACTGGAATCTGAACCTCTGACCTCGGTGTTATCAGCTAACTAAATTTTAAACCTTAATGTTAATCATAGTATAAAAGAGACTGTTTCCTGATGTCTGTGTTGTTATAACAAAATACCTGAGACTGGGTGATTCATAAAGAACAGAAATTTATTCCTCACAGTTCTGGAGGCTGGGAAGTCCAAGATCAAGGCACTGGCAGGTTCAGTCAGTGAAGGCCTGTTCTTCACAGATGATCCCATCTAGGTGTCCACACATGGCGAAAGGACAGAAGGGCAGAAAGGGGCTGAGCACTGTGCCCTCAGACGATGAAAGAGTGGAGGAGCAAAACAGGGCCTGAATTAGGTGCATCCAGTTCCTGCACAGGGCATTGCCCATTCATGAGAGCACAGCCCTCCTGACTCAATCACTTCCCAAAAGGCCCCACTTCTTAATACCCCCACATTAGGTATTAAGTTTTAACATGGATTTTGAAGGGGGCACAAACATTCAAACTTTAGCACCTGGGTGAGGAATTTCAAGCATCAGTGAAAAGAAGGGAGCATTTTAGCGTCTAGGGAGCCTTTCTGTTCTGTACGAAGTTGGCCCTGTAGACTTCCCAGCCTCAGAACTGAAGGTTCAGCAGTCAGGCCCTCAGCACTTTCTGGGAGTCCTATCATCAAAATTCCCCTTTCCAGCAGTGGTACAGCCATCTGTGGCGAGAGGGAAGGAAAGATCCCATGACTCTCGCCTCTTCCCTTGTCAGCACCATGTGGCATTCCCCAGCTCTGCCAACAGCTCTTCCTGTAAATTGGGTTCAGGGTGATCTTTACTAAACTGAGGTTGTTGGAGAACTACTTCTACTAGAGGGCTCTGATGTGCATTCATGAGGAGAAGCTCTCCCTCCTTCCTGTAGCGCAAACCCCCAAAGGGCGAATGCAATCACTCAGGGCTTGAGGAGGAACCCGGAGAAGACTGACAGTGCTGTCCTCAAGGTTGTCCTCAGCTCTGAATCCTGGAAAGATGCTTGCTTTAATTAGGATCCCCTGGGGAACTGCAGCAACCAGAAGAGAGAAGTGTGGGGGGCCAGAGGCTGGTGGCCTGTGACAGTCTCTTTCGGGAACCAATTTCACTGTTTATGTGCAATGCTTCCTCCTCAGTAATTGGGACAGTAAGCACGGTTCATGTTTGCACTGGCTTCCTTTGGAATTTCAGCTGTTTGGCACATCAAAGGAGAAAACACTGGATCACCTAGAGGTCCACATGGCAGCTTCTGAGTGCAGTGACAATACCTACTCTGGCAACTTTCTCAATGGTTCAAGCCTCTTTCAACAGGCATTTCTTGAGTGCCTGGTGTATGCCACGCATGGTAGTGAACAACACAATCCTGGTCCTTGTCTTCATGGAGCTTCCAGGCTAGTGGGGCAGGTAGGCATGGAACAAATAACACCAGGAGTGATGAATGCTCCAAAGAGGGAGTACAGAGCTGTGGGAGGGGACAGAGGAGCCCGACCTAGGGGGGAGAGGAGTCTGGGAAGGCCCCTCTGAGAAGTCATGTTTAAGCTGAGACAGAATTAGCCAGGCCAAGTGGACAACATTCTGAGTAGAAGGGACAGTGTTGTAAATGCTGTGAGCAGCCTTTGATGTCCCATAGAGCCTGGAGCATAGAGGACAGTGGGGAGAGGTAAACTCATGAGTGTGGGAGAGGCAGGAGAGCTCGCACAGAGCCTGCAGGGTACGTAGGGATAAGGCCCTTTTAACCACCTGCTGACCCTGTCCCCTGCCTTTTCCCCAGAGACAAACATTGTTATCAGTTTGTTAGACATTGCTCTAGCTTGTTTTCTGTGTGTACACGCACGCACACGCACACACACACACACACAAATATGTACGTGTGTGTGTATCTATACCAAAAAACCCTAATAGCTTAGTATGTAACATAGCTTTTTCCAACATAAAAGCTGTCATTCGTACATATGTATGTTCTACTTACTTATCCACTCATTATTATATATTGAACTTCTATCTATATAAATCTACTTTATACTTTTAGATAAATCACAATTTATTTAGCAATTATTCAACTGATGATTATTCACTATTACAGTGGTATAAAGAACATCCTCGACAGGTCTCTTTGTGTAATGATAAGAGGTTTTCTAAAGTAGATACTGAGGACTGAAATTGCTAAGCCATAATGATGTGCACATTTTAAACTTGAATAGATTCTGCTGGCTGCCCTCCTAGATAGTTCTATTTGCTTTCCACCAGCAGAATATGAGAGAACTCATTAACCCACACCCTTTCAGCGTTTAATATTACCAGACTTCTTAACTTTTGCCATTCTGATGGGTAAGAAATGACATGTTATTATTTGAATTTTACATGGCTCTACTTTTCAGTAATCTTTAAGCCAAAAGTTCCCAATTAAATTACAGAAGCACAAAGGCTTAAAGTATGTAAGGGTTTTATATCCCCTAATAACAGTACTATGCTATACACAGGGTAGGCAGCCAAGGGATGCTAGAGGATAGATTGATTGCCTTGGGTGACTTTAAAATTTCAAGAATTAAAACAATTCAATTGATTGATTTCTCCTCATTTTGATTGACCCCAATATATTTCGTAGATCTAATAAAAATATAACATCTGATTTCTAATGTCCACCTCAGAGAACAATTTAGTGCTAGCTATAGCCAGTGTGGAAAGAGACTGATAAAGAAGCTGGTTGTGGTAAACTCAGAAAATGTCAAGGAGTAAACAACAACCAGGGAGCCAGCTGCCACTTCCTTAAAGGGCTAACCACCCCAAAAGTGATTGAACCCAGGAAGAAAAGAAAACAAGGAGGGTCTTAGTCCGTTTGGGCTGCTATGAAAAAAATACCTTTGACTGAGTAAATTATAAAGAACAGAAATCTATTGCTCATAGTTTTGGAGGCTGGGAGGCCAAGATCAAGGCACTGGCAGATTCAGTGTCTGGTGAGGCCTTGCTCTGTGCTTCAAGATGGCATCTCTTGCTGTGTCCTCACATGGGGAAGGGGTGAAGGCCACGTCCTCACCTGGCAGAGGGGGCAAGGCTGCTCCCTTCAACTTCTAAGGGCATTAATCCTATTTATGAGGGGAGGGCCCTTATGATTTAACCAATTCTTAAAAGCCTTCACATTTTAATACTACTGCATTGGGGGTTGGGTTTCAACATATGAATTTGGGGGAGACACCAACATTCAGGCCATAGCAGGAAGGAAAACTGCATTAGAATTTGGAAAAATTACACTAAGGAAAAGAGTCTAAAGGACAGGCCATCAAGCTTAACACAGTGTCAGGCACTTTTGGAACAGTTTCAGGGAGTCAGTTTCAGGGCGTTTTAAAATCCCTGACTGATTAGATCTGCTGGCTTTGTGGAAAGAGGCCAGGGCACAAGCAGGATACCTTGTCTGGACAGGTAAGGACGTGGGATGAAAAGAAAAGATCAAAATAAGCCTCCCTATTCAAGCAGCAATGGAGCCACAATGGGTAGGGCATGGGCCAAGGAAAGTCACCAGCTCTTCTTAAGCACACAAGCCACCAGGCGGGCAGTATGGTCCCGAGGGCTATGTCTCCTCATACCCAACTCCTGGGACTTTCTTCCCAGGCATCTCTTAGTCACACCCTAGGAGAGTGTTTTATAGCTCTATTTGGAGAGAGAACCTTTCAAGAGGTAATTAAGGCAAAGTGAGGTTACACGGGCGGGCCCTAATCTAATATGACTGGTGTCTTTATAAGAGGAGATTAGGACACAGACAAACACAGCAGGAAGACCCAGTGAAGCCAGAGGAAGGACATTCACCCACAGCTAAGGAAGGAGACCTCAGAAGAAACCAATCGTGTTTACAGCTTGATCTTGGACTTCCAGCTTCCAGGACTGTGAGAAAATAAATTTCTCTCATTTAAGCCACTTAGTCTCTGTCTCAACAACAAATTGCTCAAAACAATTCTCTGATGCACTTCCCTTTCTTCTTTTATTCCTTTAATAATGTTCTTAAACTTTTTTTTTTTTTTAAGATGACCAGTAAGGGGATCTTAACCCTTGACTTGGTGTTGTCAGCACCACGCTCTCCCAAGTGAGCCACAGGCTGGTCTTAAACTTTTAAAGTGTGTACCTTGTGTACTAGTTTGCTAGGCTGTTATGACAAGGTATTGTTATGGTCATAGCAATATTGCACATCTTAGAAACAGTAAGATACGGCACATGTTTGATTCAGGGGGGGAGAGCTGGATTTTTATTAGAGTCGGGACAGCCCACAGTAATTAACACAGAGATATGGCAGTGCGCCCCCCCGAAGAATCTGCTCTGTGCGGATCTTGGAGCAGAGGTGAAGCTTCAAGAAGTGAGGTGCTACTAGGGGACCCAAGGGAGAGAGAAAAGTAACTAAGCTCAGAGAAGATTGACAGGTTCCAAGGCGAGAAGAAGGCAGAAGAAAAGGGAGAATTTGAGTTTTCCCTTTGGCTGCCTCCCAGTTCATTAACTTGTTTGTCATCTCCCGGTTGTTTCTTTGGGGAGAAAAGAATTCAGGCCTGATTTCACCAAGGACAGATGGGACTCCCCTTGCCTCTGCTTGCTGTCCTTCTCTCAGTTCCAGCCATTGCTCTCAGCAGGCGTCTTCCTTTGATGCTGCTGGTTGCCATGGGGAAGCCATTTCCATCACCAAACCCAACGGCCAAGGGCAGATGTGACAGGCTGGTGATTTATCTCAGGAAACAGTGGCCTTTCAGTGCCCTCCTGGTTAGAACCCATAGCCTTTGGGGACTGTTGCTAGTACTGCAGTTGTCCTTAGAAACTGTACAAGTCTACTAGTCTCTCTCTCCCCCCACCATGGCTGTTCAAGTCCAAATGTGCATCTTTATTTCCTTAGTCAATATAACCTTTCCAAAATGTGTTTTATTGAGCTATAATTCACATACCATACAATTGACCTATTTAAGACGTATGACTAAATGATTTTTTTCTGTTCTCATGGTTGTGCAACCATCTCCACAAACAATTATAGAATATTTTCATCACCTCAAAAGGAAACCCCATACCTATTAACAGTCACTCCTTCTTTTCCCCAATACTCCCAGCCCTAGGCAACCACGGATCTACTTTTCTATCTATGGAATTGCCTATTTCTGAACATTTTATATAAATGGAATCGTACAATATGTGACCTTCTGTAACGGGCTTCTTTCATTTAGCATAATGTTTTTAAGGTTCATCAGCATTGTAGCGTGTAATCAGTACTTCATTTTTTTATTGCCAAATAATCTTCCATTGTATGTATATACCATATTTTATTTATCCATCCATCAGTTGATGGATACTTGGTTTGTTTCTACTTTTTGGCTATTATGAATAATTCTGCTGTGAACATTCATGCACAAGTTTTGTGTGCATATAGGTTTTCATTTCTCTTGGGTGAGCACCTAGGATGGAATTTCTCGGGTCATGGTAACTCTGTCTAAACTTTTGAGGAACTATCAGACTGAAAGCAGCTGTACCATTTTACATTCCCACCAGCAGTGTATGAGGGTTGCGTTCTCCATAACTTCCCCAGCACTTATGACGCTGTGTCTAACTTTTCTATTACAGCCATCCTAGTGGGCGTGAAGTGGCATCTCCTTGTGGTTTTCGATATGCGTTTCCCTGGTAGGTAGTGACGCTGAGCATCTTTTCATGTGTTTATTGGCTTTTTGCATATGTTCTTTGGAGAAATGTCTATTCATATCCTTTGCCCATGTTTTAATTGGGTTATTTTATCTTTTTCATTATTGAGTTATAAGAGTTCTTTGAGAGTAAGAGTCCCTTATCAGACATATAATTTACCCAAATCTTCTCCCATTCTCCGGATTGTCTTTTCACTTTCTTCATGGTGTCCCTTGAAGCACAAAAGTTCTCACTTTTGATGATGTCCAATTAATCTATTTTTGGTTGTTGTTGCTTGTGGTTTGGGGGTCATTTCTAAGAAATCATTACCTAATCCAAGGTCATAAAGATTTACACCTATGTTTTCTTTTGTTTTATAATTTTAGCTGCTACATTTAGATCTTTGATCACTTTTGACTTAATTTTTGTATGTGGTGTGAGGTAGGGGTCCATTTTATTCTTTTGCATGTAGATATACATTGGTTTCAGCACATCTGTTAAAAAACTATTCTTTCCCCATTGGATTGTCTTGGCACCCTTGTCCAAAATCAATTGACTGTAAATGTAAGGGTTGCTCAACATTTTCTGAGAATGTCTTTATATAGCCATGCAAACGGTCACATATCCTATTATACATAGTATGTGGTCAACAGATACTCATCAGATTGAAGAAATGACAGACACCTTCCCATTCCAGTTCATTATGAAAGATGAGGAGACAAATTCTCATTATGTGGCTGGGTAATCACAGTTTATTTAGTTTAAACCTCAGTTTAGACAAAATTATCACCAGCCATGTGTTTAGGACCTGAGAGCCCATAAAGTGTTTGATGAGCCAGACTCTCATGTGATATGATTGAAGATGCTTCCCAAATAGATTGCTAATGTCTTGTACTTTGGTTTTCTGTTATTGAGGGAAATGACTTTCAGGTGGTTTCTGATGACTTTGGACAGACACTCTATGATCACCTTCACCAAGAAAAGCCAGGTACTAAGGTTAGAGAGGAACTGTCCCTTGACCTGTTCTCCACATGGATTCCAGCTACCTTTTTTTTTTTTTGTTTGTTTGTTTCTTTGTGACCGGTAAGGGGATCGCCTTGGCTTGGTGTCGCCCGCACCGCACTCAGCCATTGAGCGCACCAGCCATTCCTATATAGGATCCGAACCCGCAGCGGGAGCGCCACTGCGCTCCCAAGCACTGCACTCTCCCGAGTGTGCCACAGGGTCGGCCCTCCAGCTACCATTTTTAATTTCTATACTCTACCCTCCTCAGCTCCATTTCCAAAATAGCAAGAAGCTTTGGAAAGAAGTCATTGGTTGCAATTTATCAGCAAGCTTTGGACACAGCTGCTTCCCAGCTTTAGGCAAAGTCAGTAATTTGGCTTGTCTCCTGGATGGAATGAAAATTTTGTGAAGGGTGTCAAAAAAATACATACTTTAGGGGAACACAAACATCTCTTAATTTGTTGCTACAGAATTCACTGTGGAAAAAATATAGATGAGCATTTTGCATGCAACACTCAATACTAGCATGAGTGTCAATCTCGATGTCTGACATAGATAGACAGATATATAGATCTGTATATCTATTTGTCTATCTATCTATCTGATATAGATGAGCCTCTGCAATCTTTAGAATCTCCTCCCTCAGAATCCCTGGGGTGAGGTGGGATGGAGGAAACTTGTTAAAATGCATATCCCTGGGCCCTGACTGAATCGAAAGTTCTAGAGGAATGGATGCAGGAATCTGCATTTTAACAGAGACCCCAAGTGGGTCTCATGCACAGTAGAATTTGAGAGCTGTCTATTTGGGAGTTTTTCCTAGAAGGAAATATTTACTAATACCACAAGCTTTGGAAACATACAGAACCTGGGTTAAACTTCAATGTCTTCTCCTGTGAAATAAAAGTAATTCTCCCGCCTCCCAGGCCTGAGAGGGGTGGTATGCTGATGGAAGCCAGCGTCTAGTACAATGAAGCTTTCACAACAATTTCCTCCCCAGTCTGGGGCCACTTGATGCCAGGTGAAATTCAGAACACTCAGTTAAACTTGAATTTCAGAAAAACAGTAATAATTTTTTAGTGTTAAGTGTGGCAGCAGTGGTGAGGGCAGTTTTCAGGGTCTGGGGGTTCAGGGGACAAGATTTATGTGCCTCAACCTCCAGTCTTCCCCCAAATTCTGCTAGCTCCCAGATTATTTTAATGAATGCTTTTCTACTTTAGTTCATCAATTTCTATTGCTTGCAGCTAAGAACCCTGACTGATACAGCATCTGCAGCTCTCTATTCAACAACTTGCCATCTGTATTCTGTTCCCACCACTTCCTAGAGCTCTCCTTGAAGTCATCAGGAACCTCTTAACCACACAACCACTGGAGATTTTCTTGGTTCTGAGCCCTCTTTGGATGGCGGAGTGTGAAGAGGACCCAGTTCACCTGGAGGGAGCTAGGGGAGTGAAGACCTGACCTCACTGTGCTGCTCCAGACCCCTCCCCTTGATAGCTAGTGCCTTCCATTGGCCAAACCCAACTAGAAGACAGTAGGTGAGAGAGCCTGTTGATGTGTGCATACAGGTCAGCCTCCTGGGATACAGAGCAGTGGGGAGAGGAGGAGAGAGTGAGTCTGAAGGGGCTGAAAGGAACATATCCAGCAAGCAGGGTATATACGCTGCCATAGGTTTGGTTCCTTAGAAACAGAACTTCAGATGGGGATTTTGCACAAGTGACTACTAGGAGCATTCCTGGGAGGAGAATGAGTGAATGAGCATTCCTGGGAAGGAGGGATGGAGGGAGAGAAGAAGGATCAGGCAGGGGAAGGAGCTGAGCAAAGACGTGGTTTCAGCATTAGTCTAGCGTCAGCCTGAACCATGGGTTGCTTTGGAGTGAAGGGACAGAAATTACTTAGAGGCAAAGGGGCTGGGCTGTTGTACCCCGCCCCTACCACCCCATCACACACACACTTTTAGTTAGTCATTGGCCATGGGCTGCTGCTGGTATAATCAACTAGGCTTCTCCTGGCGAGGGGGCTCCCTTCAGCCAAGGGCAAACCTCAAGAGAAGGGGGCAGGGGTGAACCACTAGCTGCCAACATCCACCGCAATGGGGGATGGGATGGGGTCAGGTAAGTGGATCTGGGCAGCCACCAATAACATCTGCCAAAGGACATGCACCTCCTTAACAGATGTAGGGGAAGAAAAAGTAATTTCCCCTCTACCCTTAGTTCTTAGCTGAAACTGGACTCCTGTAACAAAAGACAGATAAATAAGAGAAAACAAACAGAAGTGAACCATGTGTATTTCACATATACATGGGAGATACCCAGGGAATGAATAATTCTCGAAGAAGTGGCTTTGAGTTCCAGCTTATATAGCATCTTCAACAAAGAACAGTACATTTTTAGAGACCTGACAAGATGAAGGAAAAGGATTTTGAGTCTCTAGGGGCAGCAAATTGTGGAAAAACAAATGCTTTATATATAAAGGCTAGTTAGTAAAGCTTGTTAATGTAGACTCCTCTGGTGCCATCTCCAGGCTGAGAAGGGTCTAAATTTGTCTTCAGTGATCAATCTTTGTCCTTCCTGGTAGAGGGGAGGACAGACACCTTTGTAAATGTCTATCCTGCTTTTAGGCAAATGGAGGTGGGGGACAGAGTTTTTTTTTTGTATCTGCTTCTTCTCCATTGCTTTCAGCTCAAAATAATTCTTATGCCAAAAAGGCATATTTTGGGGTGGCATATTCTGGTCTCCTAGACAGGGCATATCTCTGGGAAATGAGGTAAAAAATTATTTTTCCTTTATGCTTTTCTGTACTTTACAAGTTTTCTAAGATTGAATCTATTTTATGGAACTAGAAAATGCAAGCTAAATTAAATCCAGGCAGCAAAAATATCTGGTTTGCTGCAGGCAGATGTAACAGTAAATGACCCCGTATTTTTCACCCACTGGGAGGACCTCCTGACAACACTGGGCAGACAAACCTACTTTGTTTGGCAATGCCAGTCTCCAAGCTGGCCCTGTTTCTCTTGTCATCAGAGATTCTCTGCTTATTTGTCAGGTGCCCTGGGCCAGTGGTTTAGTGCTTAGCTGATGGAGTGACTCATGAGTCAGGAATATAACTAATGGGGCTAATGGTGGGGGTATGAGGAGGAAACAAGTCAGCCAGTATTGGGTCATACATAGTTAAGTATCATATATGTGCTAGACATTGTTAGAACCTTTATATGTGTTGTTTCGTTTAATCCTTACAATAGCCCCATGACATAGAAACCATTATTCCCTTTTCATAAATTGAGGTTAAGAAGCAAGAGCTCCAATTTTTGTTTCACCACCAATGAAAAGTAAAAAACACTAGGCCAAATGATGGGTTTTCAATTGTGTATCTAGGAGCCCCAAGGCCCAGCAAAGATTCTGGAGACAGGGGGGCTGCAGAATCATGCTTCAGCCACAGCAGCCATGCCGTGATCTGTTTTATGTGGTGGCAGGGCCAGCTCCATGGGAGTAACTAGTGTAGCTGCACAGGCCTGCTGAGTGCAGAAGGGGCCCTGTGCTTATGATTTAATGCTCTGCAGATTCCATTTTGAAATTCTTAATAATTTATCTTTAATTTGTGTTTTGTAAGTGAAATCCAATGGGACAATAGAGTATGTGCTGGCGGCCTGCATGGACTTCTGACTCCCCCTTGCCCCACTTGCTGTAGCCTCTCTGCCTCCCTGGGATGTGTTCTCTGCTGCCTGCTCTCAGCCCTGGAGCCTTGGATCTCCCCTTTCATCCTAGGTCAGCAACCGGATTGCATTGGTGGGAAAGGGAGATTGGAACCATGTCTTCCAACCCCGGCAGGCCCAGACAGGGACATGAGGAGAATTGGGGTCAGATGCACATCTTGAAGTGTCTCATGGTGGTACAAGGTGGTGACCATCCCCACCCAGGATGGCAACACCGTGATGCATTCAGCAGATGGCTCAGTAGGGGTCTCTCACCCACCTTCAACCCAGGTACCAAGTCATGCACACATAGAAAATAGCAGCATTTGTACGGCACACTGTGGTAAACAACCAAGGTAGCACCTGCTAGCCTTGAATCTAACTCAGTAGCCCCAAGTTGAAGGCAGCTCCATCCCAGGCTTAGGTTAGTAGAGTCTCCATCTTGGTCTTTTGCTTTAGGGGCCCCCTGCCCCTCCCACCTCATTGGCCTCACCCATCCTCACAGGGTGTTATCCAGGGACCAAGGGGACATACCTACCAAAGCACCCAGCCCTCCTTAGGACTAGTTGCTTCCCCCCACCTCCAATCTATTACAGACAAATATGTGGTCCTACTGGGCATGACTAATACACAATTCACACCACTGTGACTCACCACATCAGAATAGTCTACACCCTGTTCAACTGGAGATGTTCAATCAGACAAGCTCACCCGTGGATGTTCTGGAAATGTCAAGTTGCCATAGAAATTTCTAAATGCTTGCACTCAGTTTTAATACTTATCCCACAGCAGGCATGTACTAACAGTTTGGTCTCTGGACCACACCGAGAAGCTCTATTCTAGACTCTTCTGCTGGTGCTGGGACCCTGGACTCCAGTCCAAATCACACCAAGCCTGCTTCCAGCATCTTCATTGGCCTCTTCTGATGCCTTGTCCAGGTGTACACTCCCGTAGGCCCAAAGGGTGGCCAAAGGGCAGCTGTCTGCAGGGAGGAGTGAGGACGGAGATTAGACAGGTGTGCTGGGGTGTCTATACCATGCATTTCAGGCCCCTTTTGGTGCAGGATGGAGAGGGGATAGGAAGAGAATGGGGGCTGGCTGTGGCTGGTGGAGGAAGGGAGCCACAAAGATTTAGGGCAAGCCCAGCTGAAGGGATTTATTTCTCTGTGCATCTGGAACCCATCTACAGCACCCCAATGTGCTGAGGCCTCCCAGTCAGGAAGCTCTGGATCAGGCATTTTCTGTTGTGACTTTCAGTGTTTTGAATTCTGATTTCTACCCCACGGCCACAGTTGAGAGCCCTGTAGCATCTGACAGAGCAGGTGGGTGACACGAGGATCATGATGTCCTGTGGGCCACTCCGCAGCCGTGCGGGACTGCAGGCTCCTCAGCTCTGCCCAGTCAACCACCTCTCCCTCCCGTACTGTGCTTCTGATGCCTGCCTCAGGTAATTTCTCAAACACCCTGGGAAAAGATTCTGTTTGTTTTCCTTAGGTTTGATTAAAAACAAACCCAGGCAAACAACCCAAAGGAAAGATAGACAAATGACTGGACAATTAAAAAAAACCTCCATAATTAGCCAATAGTCACATAAGTAATATATTGTCTCTAGTAAATCAAGAAACGTAAACCCAAGCAATGAGATACTTTATTTTGCCTCTCAAATTGGCAAAGATGATAAACAAAAAAGAAAATATTAAGTATCTGTGAGGGTTTGAGGAATATTGTTCTTTCAAATACTGTTGGCAGAAGGGCAATAGGGAGAAAGATCTACAGAGGTAAATCTGGGAATCTATTGCAAAAGATGGAAAAATGTGCATATCCTTTGAATGTTGAAGACATCGTTGCACAGTCATCTTATACTGGTTGCTGAGGAAAAACCGCTGTGATGTTCATGCTTGATTTTTTTCCCTCTTCCGAAGCTGTTCCTGCTGTCATTGACGTTCTGAGATTTCACTATGATCTAGGTCGAGTTTCTCCCTCTTCTTTTTTTTTTTTTATCTTGTAGGTTGGTGGTGGTTTCACATCTTTTTTCAGTTCTGAGAAATCCATATCTATTATTTCTCTGAATATTGCTTCCCTTCAATCTTCTCTACCCTTTCCTTCTAAAAACTCCTCTTAGACCAAGGTTGTAATTTCTGGATTTCTATCCTGTGCTTCCTAATATGTTTTTCATACATTCAGGTTCCCCTTTGTGTCACCTTCTGGGAGAATTCCTTGTGTCGCCCTTACAGCTCACTCAATTGCTCTTTAGTTAGGTCTCACCTGCTATAAAGCTTCTCTATAGGCATTTTTTCTTTCATTCAACAGTTAAGATTACTATTTCAAATATCTCTAATTGATCTTTTTGGGGCACTCTTGCCCTCATTTTGTGGTTATATTATCTTCCTTCATTTTTCTGAGCAGATTAATTACATGTATTCAAAATTCTCCTCTGCATATCATATTAATTGCATTTCCTTTGGGGTCTCCATTGTAGAGTTTTTTGTCTCTCTTTTATGGTGTTAGCCTGTCCCAAATGTCTGCTTATTTTTGTTCTTGTACTAATTTTTGAGACTGAAATTTCCTGCTAGAATGTCAGCCACATCTATTTGAGAAGCCCACTGGGAAGGAAGGAATGGAAACTATAACTGGCCTAACTCCTGGCACTGTTTTCAGAAAGCCAGTCTTCTGGCTTGGTTTTCAGAAAGCCTAACTCCTGGCTTGGTTTCCTCTTTCTCTCAGGTGGCATCAGCTCCAGGGAACACTGCCCTTCTCTCTAAGCCAAGCCCCTCACAGACTCCTCCTTCGTTGCCATCTGGCCCCAGGGCCGGAGGATCCTAGTGGCCGACCCACCTGGCTGCTCCTGGCCTCCCTGCGGCTGTCACAAAGCCCCTGCCTGCCCCTGCATCCCACTTAGTGCCCCCCCCATGCTTCCCAAGTCACCTTTTGTCTTTCCAATAAGACACTTGTCATCCTTCATGAATTTCTCTGTGTAGTCCTCCTCTTGCTTTTCAGTGAGGCTATTTATTTAAACCTCTTTCTATCATTTCTTGACATTTGTTATAGGAAACACCCATGCTCCGTCTAACACTTTGAGATGGAATAGTGCAAAAATCTCTGTATACCTTTCAAGCTAGTAATCCTGCTTCTAGGAATTTATCCCACAGAAGTAATTAAGAGTTAAGCTTTACCCACAAGGAGTCTCATCACAGTAACATTTATTATGAAAAAGAAATAAATATCCAATTAGAGGGGACTAGCTAAATAAATGGTGACACATGCATACAACGGCAGAACTGTATGAAAAATAATATGGTGGAATATTTAATGGCATACAGAAATGTCATCAATGTATTATTAAGTGAAAATTAAAGTTTATAAAATTATTTTAAAATCTCTTTATGTAGAAAACACACATGTTCTTATAGAAAAAGGTAGCTCTGCATGGTGAGATTTCTGGTGACTTTTATTTATTTTATTGAGTCATAGTTGATTATACATATTTTGGAATTCCATGTTGACATGTGTTAATCAAATCAATATTACTAGGGATTATTGGTTCAAGATGGCGGCGGCTGCGGAGGCTAGTGTGGAGTAGCTGAGGTGGAAAAGGAGGCCACTGGGCCTCAGGCAGCCGGGAAACTTGTGGACATTCCTCTCGCCATCTCTTAAGGGAGGACCGCTGCTGCTGGACGGTCGTGGGGGGTGACCGCCACTTTGCCCCCGGCAGGAGAGGCTGCCTCATTTACAGGCAACAACTTTGAAGTGTGGAGCAGGAAAAGAACTGTTTCTTAGCTGCAAAAGCGAGTCTCGAAACAGGGAACACGGCGCCAGGGCTGCTGTGGATGCAGCCAGGATCCCGGAGACCGGGGCCGCGCTGAAGGCGGCCAGCTGCCCTATTCAGGATTTGAGGTTTCAGGCCGGCATTAAAGAAGATTCCTGGGAGCGCCCGAGCCGCGCCGCGACTGAACAGCCCGAGGTGGCAGCGGCTGAGATCGGGGAAGGCGGCAAACCAGAGACAGAGTGAGCGCCCGACCTGGCACAGCACTGTGAGTGATCCCTGGCACAGCTCTGTTCGGGGGGTGGATGCCCACGCGGCTCCCGCCTGCACCACCAGCCCACTCACTGCACGGTGCTGCCTCCATTTTCCCAGGTGCGGGCAGCCCCGCCCCCTCGGCCATCACTGATCCCTCAAACTTGCTTGGCCTGGCGCGGGGCTTTCTGGAGACTGCGGACCGGCCTCCCGTCCCACTCCCTCCGCGGTTCTCTGGTGGGGCTGGTGGCGGGGGGCGTCCCAGACCAGTGTCGGGAGGGCAAGAAAGTACGGGCGGGCCGACTGTCACTCCACCACACCCTGGACTCCGGCCCCAGGTAAAATCCCTGTTACTGGGAGGCAGATACTATCTCTGCGGCCTCCAGTTTGGAAAAAAGCCTAACGAATTTCTGGTTGGGAATAGTGTGGTAGGAGAGTTCCCAGGTCCACTTGAACCTGCTGGAGAGCAGGCTGCAGGTGGGCGCTAGACTCGGTTTATACCGGGGGTGATAAAAAGGTGAACAAGACTCGAGAAAGATCTACATAGTGCTACAAAGGCACCCAGAGAGACCGGTCGTCTGTGCCTAGCAGAAACCTGGTAGACTTCCTGGGCGAGGCGGTGCCAAGCAAGGTCTTGAAGGCCCAGCTGATAGACGAGGGGTGCAGAAGACACGCCCCAGCCCAGCACAGTGCGCACAGAGGGGGGAGACGTGCGGCCAGGGAGGCGGAGACTCGACAGAAACCACACACCCGGTGGGGTCGCCACTGCACGATCTAACAGCCTGGGCCAGAGCACACGGAACAGGGAGAAGTCCTGCACAGGAAGTGAAAGCTCAACAGAGATCACACACCCTGTGGTACGTGATCCACCAGCCCAGCAGAGCCCAAGCTGACCAGAAAGGCGGCTCCCCGGAGAAGCCCAAGACCCAAGGCAACCACACACACAAGACACTAGAGGCCAACTGAGCAGTCACGGCGGGAGCCATACGAAATTGGCAACCACAGCAACATCCTAGTTAGTCATTAGTCTCAAACCGGTGGACTGTGAAATTCCCTGCAACAATGAATAAACACCAAAAAAAAGATACCAGAAATACAAAAAATCAAGAAAGTACACCACCAAAAGTTAATAAATCTCAAACGCTAGATTCTATAGAACAAGAAGCCCTTGAAATGACTGACAAGGAATTTCGAGTGATAATTCTAAGGAAACTGAATGAGATACAAGAAAACTCAGCTAGACATCATGATGAAATGAGGAAAAGTATACAGGATCTGAAAGAGGAAATGTACAAGGAAATCAATGTCCTGAAAAAAAATGTAGCAGAACTTGCTGAACTGAAGAAGTTATTCAGCGAAATAAAAAACACAACGGAGAGTTTAACCAGCAGGCTTGTCGAAGTTGAAGAGAGAACCTCTGAACTTGAAGATGGGCTGTTTGAAATAACACAAGCAGACAAAAAGAAAGAAAAAAGAATCAAGGACATGGAAGAAAATCTGAGAGAGATATCGGACAACCTTAAGCGATCAAATATCCGAGTCATGGGTATTCCAGAAGGGGAGGAAAATGGAGATTCCATTGAAAACATATTCAACAAAATAGTGGCAGAAAACTTCCCAGGTATAGGAAAAATCACAGATCTTCAGATCCAGGAAGCTCAACGATCTCCAAATGTATTCAACCCAAAAAGACCTTCTCCAAGACATGTCATAGTCAAATTGGCAAAACTCAGAGACAAAGAGAGAATCTTAAAAGCTGCAAGAGAGAAGCGTCAAATCACATATAAGGGAGCCCCAATCAGGTTAACATCAGACTTTTCATCACAAACCCTAAAAGCTAGAAAGGAATGGGATGATATTTTCAAAATACTAAAAGACAAAGATTGCCAGCCAAGAATACTCTACCCTGCAAGGCTATCCTTCCGAAATGAGGGGCAAATAGTATATTTCTCAGACAAACAAAAACTGCGAGAGTTCACTACCACACGACCACCCTTACAAGAAATCCTCAAGGGAGTACTGGGTTTGGTTCCTGAAAAATAACTACCACTGCCATAAAAACCTAAGAAAAATCAATACCCACTAGTATAATAAAAATGGCATTCATGAAGAGAAAACAAGCTAACAAAAACACTATCTACAACGCAAGGAAGCAACAAACACAGAAAACAAACAGTAAATCAGAAAGCAAGGAACAAAAGACACCTAGGACAACCAAACAACCAATAAAATGCTAGGAATAAATCAACACCTTTCAATAACAACTCTTAATGTAAAAGGCTTAAATTCCCCAATTAAAAGACACAGACTGGCTGACTGGATCAAAAAGCAGGACCCAACTATTTGCTGCCTACAAGAGACCCACCTCACCCATAAAGATTCACACAGACTAAGAGTGAAAGGATGGAAAAAGATTTACCATGCAAACAGAAAAGAAAAACGAGCTGGAATAGCTATTCTTATATCTGACAAAGTAGACTTTAAACTAAAAACCATAAAAAGAGACAATGAGGGACACTACTTAATGATAAAAGGACTGACCCATCAAGAAGACATAACAATCATAAATATGTACGCACCCAATGTTGGAGCAGCCAGATTTATAAAACAAACTCTATTAGACCTAAAGAAGGAAATTGACACTAATACCATAATAGCAGGGGACCTGAACACCCCACTGTCAATATTAGACAGATCATCTAGGCAAAGAATCAGTAGAGAAACACAAGATCTAAACAAGACTCTAGACCAATTGGAATTGGCAGATATCTACAGAACATTCCACCCAACAACCTCAGAATATTCATTCTTCTCATCAGCACATGGATCATTCTCCAGGATAGATCACATATTAGGTCACAAATCAAGTCTCAATAAATTCAAAAAAATTGGAATTATCCCATGTATCTTCTCAGACCACAATGGATTAAAACTAGAAATTAATAACAAGCGAAACTCTGGAAACTATACAAACACATGGAAATTAAACAGCATTCTACTTAATGACATATGGGTCCAAGAAGAAATCAAGCAGGAAATCAAAAAATTTATTGAAACTAATGAAAACAATGATACATCATACCAAAACCTGTGGGATACTGCAAAAGCAGTATTGAGGGGGAAATTTATCGCATTAAACGCTCACTTCAGAAGACTGGAAAGATGGCAAATGAACAACCTAACACTTCACCTTAAAGAACTAGAAAAACAAGAACAATCCAAACCTAAAATTAGCAGACGGAAAGAAATCATTAAGATCAGAGCAGAACTGAATGAAATTGAAAACCAAAAAACAATTCAAAAGATCAACGAATCAAAAAGTTGGTTTTTTGAAAAGATAAATAAAATTGACAAACCATTAGCATGGCTAACAAAAAAAAGAAGAGAGAAGACTCAAATAACAAAAATTAGAAATGAAAAAGGCGATATTACAACTGATTCATCTGAAATACAAGGAATCATTCAAGACTACTAAAAACAACTATACGCCAACAAATTTGAAAATCTGGAGGAAATGGACAAATTTCTGGACACACACAAGCTCCCAAAACTGAACCATGAAGACATAGAAAATTTGAACAGACCAATAACAATAAAGGAGATTGAAGCTGTTATCAGAAGGCTCCCAACAAAGAAAAGCCCAGGACCAGATGGATTCACAGCAGAATTTTACCAAACATTCAAAGAGGAATTGACACCGATTCTTTACAAACTATTCCAAAAGATTGAAATGGACGCAAATCTCCCAAACTCATTCTATGAAGCAAACATCATCCTGATACCAAAACCAGATAAAGATATAACCAAAAAAGAAAACTACAGGCCGATATCCTTGATGAATATAGATGCAAAAATCCTCACTAAAATACTAGCAAACAGAATACAGCAACACATACGAAAAATTACTCATCACGATCAAGTGGGATTCATCCCAGGGATGCAAGGTTGGTTCAACATACGGAAATCAATAAATGTGATACACCATATTAATAAACTCTAACACAAGGACCATATGATCATCTCTATAGATGCTGAAAAAGCATTCGATAAAGTTCAGCACTCATTCATGACAAAGACCCTCTATAAGTTAGGTATAGAGGGAAAGTATCTCAACATAATTAAAGCCATATATGCCAAGCCCACTGCCAATATCATCCTGAATGGGGAAAAGCTGAAAGCTTTTCCTTTAAGAACAGGAACTAGACAAGGATGCCCACTATCACCACTCCTATTCAACACAGTGTTGGAAGTACTAGCCAGAGCAATCAGAGCAGAGAAGGCAATAAAGGGCATCCAGATCAGAAAAGATGAAGTCAAACTGTCCCTGTTTGCAGATGACATGATCCTATATATCGAACAGCCTAAAACCTCTACAAAAAAACTGCTGGAATTGATAAATGATTTCAGCACAGTAGCAGGATACAAAATCAACACACAAAAATCAGTAGCATTTCTTTTCTCCAATAGTGAACATGCAGAAAGAGAAATCAAGAAAGCCTGCCCATTTACAATAGCCACCAAAAAATTAAAATACTTAGGAATTGAGTTAACCAAGGAGGTGAAAAATCTCTGTAACGAGAACTACAAACCACTGCTGAGAGAAATTAGAGAGGATACAAGAAGATGGAAAGATATCCCATGCTCTTGGATTGGAAGAATCAACATAGTGAAAATGTCCATACTACCCAAAGTGATATACAAATTCAATGCAATCCCCATTAAAATTCCAAAGATATTTTTCTCAGAAATGGAAAAAAGTATTCAGACATTTATATGGAACAATAAAAGACCATGCATAGCCAAAGCAATGCTGAGCAAAAAAAATAAAGCTGGAGGCATAACACTACCTGACTTTAAGCTATACTACAAAGCTATAATAACCAAAACAGTATGGTACTGGCATAAAAACAGACACACTGACCAATGGAATAGAATAGAGAATCCAGAAATCAACCCACACACTTACTTCCATCTGATCTTTGACAAAGGCACCAAGCCTATTCACTGGGGAAGGGACTGCCTCTTCAGCAAATGGTGCTGGGATAAGTGGATATCCATATGCAGGAGAATGAAACTAGATCCATACCTCTCACCGTATACTAAAATCAACTCAAAATGGATTAAGGATTTAAATATATGCCCTGAAACAATAAAGCTTCTTAATTAAAACATAGGAGAAACACTTCAGGAAATAGGACTGGGCACAGACTTCATGAATACGACCCCAAAAGCACGGGCAACCAAAGGAAAAATAAACAAATGGGATTATATCAAACTAAAAAGCTTCTGCACAGCAAAAGAAACAATTAAAAGAGTTAAAAGACAACCAACAGAGTGGGAGAAAATATTTGCAAAATATACATCTGACAAAGGATTAATATCCAGAATATATAAGGAACTCAAACAACTTTACAAGAAGAAAACAAGCAACCCAATTAAAAAATGGGCAAAAGAGCTAAGTAGGCATTTCTCTAAGGAAGATATACAAATGGCCAAGAGACATATGAAAAAATGCTCAACATCACTCAGCATCCGGGAAATGCAAATCAAAACCACATTGAGATACCATCTAACCCCAGTTAGGATGGCTAAAATCCAAAAGACTATGAACGATAAATGCTGGCGAGGCTGCGGAGAAAAAGGAACTCTCATACATTGTTGGTGGGACTGCAAAATGGTGCAGCCTCTATGGAAAATGGTATGGAGGTTCCTTAAACAATTGCAAATAGATCTACCATACGACCCAGCTATCCCACTGTTGGGAATATACTCAGAGGAATGGAAATCATCAAGTCGAAGGTATACCTGTTCCCCAATGTTCATCGCAGCACTCTTTACAATAGCCAAGAGTTGGAACCAGCCCAAATGCCCATCATCAGATGAGTGGATACGGAAAATGTGGTACATCTACACAATGGAATACTACTCAGCTATAAAAACGAATGAAATACTGCCATTTGCAACAACATGGATGGACCTTGAGAGAATTATATTAAGTGAAACAAGTCAGGCACAGAAAGTGAAATACCACATGTTCTCACTGATTGGTGGGAGCTAAAAATTAATATATAAATTCACACACACACACACACACACACACAAAACCGGGGGAGGGGGGGAAGATATAACAACCACAATTATTTGAAGTTGATAGGACAAGCAAACAGAAAGGACATTGTTGGGGGGGAGGGGGGAGGGAGAAGGGAGGGAGGTTTTGGTGACGGGGAGCAATAATCAGCCACAATGTATATCGACAAAAAAAAAAAAAAAAAAAAAGAACATGATCTGTGAAATAATGAAATTCCAGCTGATATCCCATGTCTCTACTGCACAAGAAAGGCCAGATGATAACAGCGCAGCATTACAGTATTTTCAGGGGAAAGGATTCAGAGTGAAGGGCTTGTCCTCACTGAGCTGTATGAATAAAGGCAGGAGAAAGGCGATTTCACATGTGCAGGAGCTTGTACCCCACACCGCCCACTCACTCTTGTGGAGAAATCCACATGGAGAAACCATGAACCCAAGACCAGTAAAATCAGGCACTAAAGGACTGACAAATGGCGTGGTGGGGGCCAAACACTCAACGCCTCACAGGGGTGTGGGGGGCACCACACCCGAATGAACTTGTCACACTGGCGATTCTCCAAGAAGAGGAAGGAGGTGCTGTTCATTTCTCTAACTTGAAAGCAAACAATTTTATAATGAATCATTATCATTCATTAAGGGAATAACCCTGTAATTCAGCACAAGAATTTCCTCTCCCTCGGGCAGTTTTACCCCTAGATTTACAAGTTCAATGAAATGCAAATGTATTCAAAATAAACTGACACTTAGGTTAGGCTTACAAAAGATTGTTACAAAATAAACCAAAACTGAATTCTCTGGGTGTTTGAGCAAAAAAAAAATCAATATTACTAGTATGTATATTGCTACAGATTGTACTTACTCTTTTTTTTTTTTTAATTTTATTTTTTCAATATACATTGTGGCTGATTATTGCTCCCCATCACCAAAACCTCCCTCCCTTCTCCCTCCCCCCTCCCCTCCAACAATGTCCTTTCTGTTTGCTTGTCGTATCAACTTCAAGTAATTGTGGTTGTTATATCTTCTTCCACCCCGGTTTTGTGTGCGTGAGTGTGTGTGAATTTATATATTAATTTTTAGCTCCCACCAATAAGGGAGAACATGTGGTATTTCTCTTTCTGTGCCTGACTTGTTTCACTTAATATAATTCTCTCAAGGTCCATCCATGTTGTTGCAAATGGCAGTATTTCATTCATTTTTATAGCTGAGTTGTATTCCATTGTGTAGGTGTACCACATTTTCCGTATCCACTCATCTGATGATGGGCATTTGGGCTGGTTCCAACTCTTGGCTATTGTAAAGAGTGCTGCGATGAACATTGGGGAACAGGTATACCTTCGACTTGATGATTTCCATTCCTCTGGGTATATTCCCAACAGTGGGATAGCTGGGTCGTATGGTAGATCTATCTGCAATTGTTTGAGGAAACTCCATACCATTTTCCATAGAGGCTGCACCATTTTGCAGTCCCACCAACAATGTATGAGAGTCCCTTTTTCTCCGCAACCTCGCCAGCATTTATCGTTCAGAGTCTTTTGGATTTTAGCCATCCTAACTGGGGTTAGATGGTATCTCAATGTGGTTTTGATTTGCATTTCCCGGATGCTGAGTGATGTTGAGCATTTTTTCATATGTCTCTTGGCCATTTGTATATCTTCCTTAGAGAAATGCCTACTTAGCTCTTTTGCCCATTTTTTAATTGGGTTGCTTGTTTTCTTCTTGGAAAGTTGTTAGAGTTCCTTATATATTCTGGATATTAATCCTTTGGCAGATGTATATTTTGCAAATATTTTCTCCCACTCTGTTGGTTGTCTTTTAACTCTTTTAATTGTTTCTTTTGCTGTGCAGAAGCTTTTTAGTTTGATATAATCCCATTTGTTTATTTTTCCTGTGGTTGCCCATGCTTTTGGGGTCGTATTCATGAAGTCTGTGTCCAGTCCTATTTCCTGAAGTGTCTCTCTGATGTTTTCTTTAAGAAGTTTTATTGTTTCAGGGTGTATATTTAAATCCTTTATCCATTTTGAGTTGATTTTAGTATACGGTGAGAGGTATGGATCTAGTTTCATTCTCCTGCATATGGATATCCACTTATCCCAGCACCATTTGCTGAAGAGGCAGTCCCTTCCCCAGTGAATAGGCTTGGTGCCTTTGTCAAAGATCAGATGGAAGTAAGTGTGTGGGTTGATTTCTGGATTCTCTATTGTATTCCATTGGTCAGTGTGTCTGTTTTTATGCCAGTACCATACTGTTTTGGTTATTATAGCTTTGTAGTATAGCTTAAAGTCAGGTAGTGTTATGCCTCCAGCTTTATTTTTTTTGCTCAACATTGCTTTGGCTATGCGTGGTCTTTTATTGTTCCATATATATGTCTGGATAGTTTTTTCCATTTCTGAGAAAAATGTCATTGGAATTTTGATGGGGATTGCATTAAATTTGTATATCACTTTGGGTAGTATGGACATTTTCACTATGTTGATTCTTCCAATCCAAGAGCATGGGATATCTTTCCATCTTCTTGTATCCTCTCTAATTTCTCTCAGCAGTGGTTTGTAATTCTCATTATAGAGATTTTTCACCTCCTTGGTTAACTCAATTCCTAAGTATTTTATTTTTTTGGTGGCTATTGTAAATGGGCAGGCTTTCTTGATTTCTCCTTCTGCATGTTCACTATTGGAGAATAGAAATGCTACTGATTTTTGTGTGTTGATTTTGTATCCTGCTACTGTGCTGAAATCATTTATCAATTCCAAGAGTTTTTTTGTAAAGGTTTTAGGCTGTTCGATATATAGGATCATGTCATCTTCAAACAGGGACAGTTTGACTTCATCTTTTCCAATCTGGATGCCCTTTATTGCCTTCTCTGCTCTGATTGCTCTGGCTAGTACTTCCAACACTATGTTGAATAGGAGTGGTGATAGTGGGCATCCTTGTCTAGTTCCTGTTCTTAAAGGAAAAGCTTTCAGCTTTTCCCCATTCAGGATGATATTGGCAGTGGGTTTGGCATATATGGCTTTATTATGTTGAGATACTTTCCCTCTATACCTAACTTATAGAGGGTCTTTGTCATGAATGAGTGCTGAACTTTATCAAATGCTTTTTCAGCATCTATAGAGATGATCATATGGTCCTTGTGTTTGAGTTTATTAATATGGTGTATCACATTTATTGATTTCCGTATGTTGAACCAACCTTGCATCCCTGGGATGAATCCCACTTGATCGTGATGAATAATTTTACGTATGTGTTGCTGTATTCTGTTTGCTAGTATTTTAGTGAGGATTTTTGCATCTATATTCATCAAGGATATCGGCCTGTAGTTTTCTTTTTTGGTTATATCTTTATCTGGTTTTGGTATCAGGATGATGTTTGCTTCATAGAATGAGTTTGGGAGATTTGCGTCCATTTCAATCTTTTGGAATAGTTTGTAAAGAATCGGTGTCAATTCCTCTTTGAATGTTTGGTAAAATTCTGCTGTGAATCCATCTGGTCCTGGGCTTTTCTTTGTTGGGAGCCTTCTGATAACAGCTTCAATCTCCTTTATTGTTATTGGTCTGTTCAAATTTTCTATGTCTTCATGGTTCAGTTTTGGGAGCTTGTGTGTGTCCAGAAATTTGTCCATTTCCTCCAGATTTTCAAATTTGTTGGCGTATAGTTGTTTTTAGTAGTCTCGAATGATTCCTTGTATTTCAGATGAATCAGTTGTAATATCGCCTTTTTCATTTCTAAGTTTTGTTATTTGAGTCTTCTCTCTTCTTTTTTTTGTTAGCCATGCTAATGGTTTGTCAATTTTATTTATCTTTTCAAAAAACCAACTTTTTGATTTGTTGATCTTTTGAATTGTTTTTTGGTTTTCAATTTCATTCAGTTCTGCTCTGATCTTAATGATTTCTTTCCATCTGCTAACTTTAGGTTTGGATTGTTCTTGTTTTTCTAGTTCTTTAAGGTGAACTGTTAGGTTGTTCACTTGCCATCTTTCCATTCTTCTGAAGTGAGCGTTTAATGCAATAAATTTCCCCCTCAATACTGCTTTTGCAGTATCTCACAGGTTTTGGTATGATGTATCATTGTTTTCATTAGTTTCAATAAATTTTTTGATTTCCTGCTTGATTTCTTCTTGGACCCATATGTCATTAAGTAGAATGCTGTTTAATTTCCATGTGTTTGTATAGTTTCCAGAGTTTTGTTTGTTATTAATTTCTAGTTTTAATCCATTGTGGTCTGAGAAGATACATGGGATAATTCCAATTTTTTTGAATTTATTGAGACTTGATTTGTGACCTAATATGTGATCTATCCTGGAGAATGATCCATGTGCTGATGAGAAGAATGAATATTCTGAGGTTGTTGGATGGAATGTTCTGTAGATATCTGCCAATTCCAATTGGTCTAGAGTATTGTTTAGATCTTGTGTTTCTCTACTGATTCTTTGCCTAGATGATCTGTCTAATATTGACAGTGGGGTGTTCAGGTCCCCTGCTATTATGGTATTAGTGTCAATTTCCTTCTTTAGGTCTAATAGAGTTTGTTTTATAAATCTGGCTGCTCCGACATTGGGTGCGTACATATTTATGATTGTTATGTCTTCTTGATGGATCAGTCCTTTTATCATTAAGTAGTGTCCCTCATTGTCTCTTTTTATGGTTTTTAGTTTAAAGTCTATTTTGTCAGATATAAGAATAGCTACTCCAGCTTGTTTTTCTTTTCTGTTTGCATGGTAAATCTTTTTCCATCCTTTCACTCTTAGTCTGTGTGAATCTTTATGGGTGAGGTGGGTCTCTTGAAGGCAGCATATAGTTGGGTGCTCCTTTTTGATCCACTCAGCCAGTCTGTGTCTTTTGATTGGGGAGTTTAAGCCTTTTACATTAAGAGTTGTTATTGAAAGGTGTTGATTTATTCCTAGCATTTTATTGATTGTTTGGTTGTCTTAGGTGTCTTTTGTTCCTTGCTTTCTGATTTACTGTTTGGTTTGTGTGTTTGTTGGTTCCTTAGGTTGTAGATAGCATTTTTGTTTGCTTGTTTTCTCTTCATGAATGCCATTTTTATTATACTAGTGGGTATTGATTTTTCTTGGGTTTTTATGGCAGTGGTAGTTATTTTTCAGGAACCAAACCCAGTACTCCCTTGAGGATTTGTTGTAAGGGTGGTCGTGTGGTCGTGAACTCCCGCAGTTTTTGTTTGTCTGAGAAATATACTATTTGCCCTTCATTTCGGAAGGATAGCCTTTCAGGGTAAAGTATTCTTGGCTGGCAATCTTTGTCTTTTAGTATTTTGAAAATATCATCCCATTCCTTTCTAGCTTTTAGGGTTTGTGATGAGAAGTCTGATGTTAGCCTGATTGGGGCTCCCTTATATGTGATTTGACGCTTCTCTCTTGCAGCTTTTAAGATTCTCTCTTTGTCTCTGAGTTTTGCCAATTTGACTATGACATGTCTTGGAGAAGGTCTTTTTGGGTTGAATACATTTGGAGATCGTTGAGCTTCCTGGATCTGAAGATCTGTGATTTTTCCTATACCTGGGAAGTTTTCTGCCACTATTTTGTTGAATATGTTTTCAATGGAATCTCCATTTTCCTCCCCTTCTGGAATACCCATGACTCAGATATTTGAGCACTTAAGGTTGTCTGATATCTCTCTCAGATTTTCTTCAATGTCCTTGATTCTTTTTTCTTTCTTTTTGTCTGCTTGTGTTATTTCAAACAGCCCATCTTCAAGTTCAGAGGTTCTCTCTTCAACTTCGACAAGCCTGCTGGTTAAACTCTCCGTTGTGTTTTTTATTTCACTGAATAACTTCTTCAGTTCCGCAAGTTCTGCTACATTTTTTTTTTCAGGACATTGATTTCCTTGTACATTTCCCCTTTCAGATCCTGTATACTTTTCCTCATTTCATCATGATGTCTAGCTGAGTTTTCTTGTATCTCATTCAGTTTCCTTAGAATTATCACTCAAAATTCCTTGTCAGTTATTTCAAGGGCTTCTTGTTCTATAGAATCTAGAGTTTGAGATTTATTAACTTTTGGTGGTGTACTTTCTTGATTTTTTGTATTTTTGGTATCTTTTTGTTGGTGTTTATTCATTGTGGCAGGGGATTTCACAGTCCACCGGTTTGAGACTAGTGACTAACTAGGATGTTGCTGTGGTTGCCAATTTCGTATGGCTCCCTCCGTGACTGCTCAGTTGGCCTCTAGTGCCTTGTGTGTGTGGTTGCCTCGTGTCTTGGGCTTCTCCAGGGAGCCACCTTTCTGGTCAGCTTGGACTCTGCTGGGCTGGTTGGTCACGTACCACAGGGTGTGTGATCTCTGTTGAGCTTTCACTTCCTGTGCAGGACTTCTCCCCGTTCCGTTTGCTCTGTACCAGGCTGTTGGATCGTGCAGTGTCGACCCCACCCGGTGTGTGGTTTCTGTCGAGTCTCCGCCTCCCTGGCCGCACGTCTCCCCCGTCTGTGCGCACTGTGCTGGGCTGGGGCATGTCTTCTGCACCCCTCATCTATCAGCTGGGCCTTCAAGACCCTGCTCGGCACCGCCTCGCCCAGGAAGTCTACCAGGTTTCTGGTAGGCACAGACGACCGGTCACTCTGGGTGCCTTTGTAGCACTGTGTAGATCTTTCTCAGGGCTTGTTCACCTTTGTATCCCCCTGGCATAGACCGAATCTAGCATCACCTGCAGCCAGCTCTCCAGCAGGTTCAAGTGGACCTGGGAACTCTCCTATTCCCACTATTCACACTATTCCCAACCAGAAATCGGTTAGGCTTTTTTCCGAACTGGTGGCCGCAGAGATGGTATCTGCCTCCCAGTAACAGGAAGTTTACCGGAGGCCGGAGTCCAGGGTGTGGTGGAGTGACAGTCGGCCCGCCCGTACTTCCTTGCCCTCCCGACACTGGCCAGGGATGCCCCACGCCACCAACCCGCCAGAGAACTGCGGAGGGAGTGGGAGGGGAGGCCGGCCCGCAGGCTCCGGAAAGCCCCGCGCCGGGCCAAGCAAGTGGGAAGGCTCAGTGACGGCCTAGCCGGGCGGAGCTGCAAGCACCTCCGAAAAATGGAGGCAGCCCCGGGGTGGTGAGTGGCCTGGTGATGCAGGCGGGAGCTGGGTGGGCATCAGCCCCCCGAGCAGGGCTGGGCCAGGGGTCACTCACAGTGCTGTGCCAAATCGGGTGCTCACTCTCTGCCTCTGGTTTGCCGCCTTCCCTGTTCTCGGCCGCTGCCGCCTCGGGCTGTTCAGTCGCGGCGCGGCTCGGGCGCTCCCAGGAATCTTCTTTAATGCCGGCCTGAAACCTCGAATCCTGAATAGGGCAGCTGGCCACCTTCAGCGCGGCCCCGGCCTCCGGGATCCTGTCTGCATCCACAGCAGCCCTGGAGCCGTGTTCCCTGTTTCGAGACTCGCTTTTGCAGCTAAGAAACAGTTCTTTTCCTGCTCCACACTTCAAAGTTGTTGCCTGTAAATGAGGCAGCCTCTCCTGCCGGGGGCAAAGTGGCGGTCACCCCCCATGACCGGCCAGCAGCTGCGGTCCTCCCTTAAGAGATGGCAAGAGGAAGGTCCACAAGTTTCCCGGCTGCCTGAGGCCCAGTGGCCGCCTTTTCCATCTCAGCTACTCCGCGCCAACCGCGGCAGTCACCGCCATCTTGAAAAACCCCCGACTGTACTTACTCTTTATGCCCCTTGTCCAATCTCTCTCTATCCCCTCTCCCTCCCCCACCCCCGCTCTAATTATCCTAGATTTCTTCTCTCCTTCTGAAAGAGTAATGGTTACTGTATTGATTTGTTGCCTAGATGATCTGTCCAATGCTGAAAGGTGTGTTCAGGTCCCCAATATTATCATAGAGCAGATGCTTCTTCTGTCATTCTGGAATGGGCTTTGTGGAGAGAGACATCCTCTTCTTTTCTTTGGTCTCTGCTGGTGACTCTCCTTGTGTCAATGAACTCCAGTGGCTGGTGGACCATCTGTGTGGTGGTTGTGACATCTAGCCACTTTCACAGCAGCCATGTTTACTGTGGTGGCTGTGGTGGGCCACCCACATGGAGGTGATGATTTTGGCATGCTCCTTGGTGCTGGTGCTGTGCCTCATTTTCAGGGGGTGGGGTCTGGTCCCCAGCTCGATGCCCAGGGCCCCCAGGTGGGACCCCAAGGCACTAGCGGTGGGCCTGGTTGTGGGCACGGGGGGGGGCACGGCTCCATCGGTGACTTTTATTTATTTTTTAACTATCTTTTTCTCCACAGTCTTGGGATTGTTTGCAACAACTGCCATGTGCAAGCCTCTGTTGCCATCCTCTGCTTATCTCCTTCAGGTGTGCTGGAAGATGGACTATCCTCTAATGGTGTGGCCCAATCTACAGCCCCAGGTGGAATATCCAACCCAGAGAAGAAGATGAGCTGTGGGACCCAGTGCCCAAATCCCAAGAGCCTCAGCTCAGGCCCTCTGACCCAGAAACAGAATGGCCTTCGGACTGCAGAGGTAGGGTCACAGCCATACAGAATCAACTTGGACTGGGGAACGGGGGCAGAGCTTGTTTCAGGGCAGCACCAGGTCAAGCTGTGTCCAGGGAAGGAACAGTGAAGGCGCACATCAGCAATGGAAATTCACCACTCCACCCATGTAAAAATTGCTGCAAACACAACCCCAACCCCTGCCTTGAGGGTCACTGTTTTTTGTTGAATCAGCGGAAATGGATCCTTGATATTTGCATTCTAAAGGATGTGTGTGTTTGCTTAAATCCAGCTTTGTCCAGGGGTCCTTTTCTGTGGCGACTCTCACCTTCTTGACTGAGCTAGTTAGAAGAGCCAGTCTCCAGTCTCAGGGGTTGGCAGGGTGGGCAGCAGGCAGAGGAAGGAGAGAGAAGAACAAGGCAGTAGGAAACAAGCTTAGCATATTGCCTCAGACCCTCCAAAAGAGAGGCAGTCGAAGGTTCCTCACGGTGTCTCTCATAGCCAAATGTTGTGACAGTATTATCCCCAGACTGTTGCTGTTAGAGAGGAGGCAGGGCTGTGGTGTCCCTGGACCTGGCTGGTGTCGTCTCTGATGCTTCCTTTCCTCTAAGAGCTACGGTTGGGAAGCACTCCTCCTGCAGCCCTGGCTCCTCCTGTGGGTGACAGGCAGCCAAGAACAAATGCTCCTGTTGGCCCAGCTTGGCTCGGGGGGTCTGCAGTCTCTTCCTCCCCCTACTCAGCTCCTCCCTCCCACTTCCTCACCTTTCCCCTGCCCCAGCCCCCTTCAAAGCCTGCTTCTTACCCTATGCTCCCAACCCATTTTCTCCTCTCTGCTCTGTCACAACTTACAGGTCCTGTCCCTTCAGGCCAATGCCACCTGTTTTCTGAGGGTACAGCTTGTTGTCTAATGATAGAATTCTTGCTCACACCAGGGAGTTGCATAAGCTTTGGTCAGAGAACCTGTTGCAAAATCATCTCTAATGCTCGTTAACTAAGGGTCTGTGCAGGATTCACTTAATCTCTCAGAGTCTCAGGTCCCTTATGCACATGATGGAAATAATACCAAACTGAGTGAACAGATGGGCCTGCTATTTGTAAACTGAGATGTACATAAGAACAGCAGTAAGGATTAACAAGGGATAGTTAGGCACATGGCACCATAACCCGATTAAAGGAAACACTGATAGTGGCCCTTCAGACACAGTAGAAGGTTATGGGTAGGGGGCAGACTTGAGGCTAGTGGTGGCCCTCTATTGTCTACTTTGCCTGTGCCTGAGCTGGCCCTTTAGAGACCTGATCATTATTGCCCTCTCCCAAGGCAGTCTGGGCTCCACAGGACTATGCTCAGAAGCTTGGTGACCTTTCTAGTCCCAGACATTTGTACCCTGACCTCCTTCCCATACTTGTGCCCCCCTCCCATGGAGCCAGGATGGGCCATGGTAGGGAGAAGGCATCTTTCTCTGGTGGATGGCATGATCCATGCCCTTGTTTTGTGACCTCATTTCCTGCCCCTGGTATCTGTCACTTTAAAAGTGTGTTTTGCACTTTGCAAAGTGCTTTTAGGTCTACTGGCTCACTTAATCCTCTCAAGAGCACTGTGAAGTAAGTGTCATCCCCATTTAATGGACAAGGAAACTGAGGTCCATTTGATTGTGTTACATGAAAAATGCTACATAATTGCTGAAGATGTGTGTCAGCAACTTTAAATTTAAAAAGATGGAGCATGAGATCTTAAAGTACTTTTTTTAGACAATAATGTATTAGTCAGCTATTGCCTCAGTTATGCTGCATTACAAATTGGCACATCAACATTCAGTGGCTTAAAACAACCACCTTTTTCCCCACCTCATGTTCAGTTGCAACTTAAATGGGACTTAGCCTGACTCTTGCTCCAGGCTCCAGGTCCGGCTCAGTCTGTCCCATTTGTGTTATTCTGAGAATCAGACCAAGAAAGCAGCAGCTCTCTGAGGTATATTCTTCTCAGGACTATGGCAGAAACCCAAAAGGACAAAGCCAGGCTACTTGAACACATTTCCTGTCTCTGCTCACATTATACCCACGAACATTCTACTGGCCAAAACAATGCAAATGGACAAGCCCAACATTAACAGGGCAGGGAGGTATTCTCTGTCTGAGTGGAGAGGGAGCAGAGAATTAGGAGCCATAATGCAGTCTGCCCCATATAACATACATACAAAAAAATGCAAAGTCATAGTTTCTGTGAATTTTTTTAAGGTTACACATCCATGTAGCCATCATCCGGATGAAAATATAGAACATTGTCACTACCCCAGAAATCCCCCTTGTGCCCCTTCCCAGCCACCATCAGTCCCCCACGATGAAATCACTCTTCTGACTTCTAGCATTATAAATCATTTTGGTTTATTTTGGGGATTTTTATGAATAGAATCATCCAGTGTATGCTCTTTTGTGTCTGGCTTCTGTTGCTCAACATTGTCCTTGTGAAAGTCATCCATGCTGTCGCAATGATTTCCTCATTTTCATTGTATGTATATTTCATTATATGAATACACCACAACTAGTCATTCTACTTGATGGACATTTGTGCTGTTTCCAGTTTGGAGCTACTGTGAACAATACAGCTATTAACATTCTTGTGCATGCCCCTTAGTGGACATTCACTTCCTTTGGGTATATACTTAGGAGTGGAATTGCTGGGTGATAGGATAGGTATATATGTGACTTTAATAGATACTGACAAATACTTTTCCAAAGTGGCTATGCCGCTTCACATTCTAACCAGCAGTGGATGAGTTCCAGCTATGTTACGGAACATAAGAATTTAAAATCAGTAAGTTGTGCTTAGTCTATCTTCCTCAGGCCTGTGATAGCTATTTATTTATGTGTATTCTAGGTACAGCACAGGGCGCTAAGCACTTTGTTATATTATCTCACTTACTCTTCCCAATAATTCTAAAATGTTGATATCGTTGTCTCCAGTTTACACATGAGAACTGAGCACTCTGCCACACCACACGTGTACATTCTGAGCGCTCGTGTGGCAGTTGAAATAGGGCCAGGCATAGCGCTCCTACGGGGCTCCACAGCAGTGAAAGTGTGTCCCTGGAAAGTGACCACCACACACACACACACACACACACACACACACACACACACACACACACACCCCTGACCGGCCCAGCACCACAGGGCACATGACACATATGGATAAGCAGTCCATGCAGCTTTTGTTTTCACAATACAGTGAACAGTGGCTGTGTTGTAACTATTTCCAAAATAAGGCCAGGGAGCAGATAACTTCAGTTTTAAGTTCAGACAGTTGCTGAAGTTCATCAGTGGTCTTCCTAAGACCTCACCAGCCACCAGATACCCTGAGTCCCTCAAAGGCCAAAGCAAAGGTTTTCTTCCTAAGATGTCAGTTCACCTCTGATTGAAGCTCCTGTCAGCAGAGCTGTCTCATACCAACACTCTGGCAGGCTCTCAGCTGCCTAGAATCAGCCCAAAGAAATGTTTTGTTTTGTTTTTTTAATTAATTTATTTATTTTTGATTATACATATTTATGGGTACAGAGTTGATGATCAGTAGTTGTATACAGTAGGTGATGATCAAATCAATATTATTAACATGTTCATCATTACAAACTGTAATTATTCTTTGTGTTCTTTGCCCAATTACTCCCTAATCCTTCTCCTTCTCCCCCTTTCCCACCTCTGGTAACCATAGGTCTGTTCTCTCCTTTTGAAAGTTCAGCATTTATTGTGGCCTTTCTTTCTATCTCTCTGTCTTTCTTAGCTCCCACTTATGAGTGAGGACATGTGGTATTTCTCTTTCTGTGTCTGGCTTATTTCACTAACATAATTTTCTCCAAGCTCCTCCATGCTGCTGCAAATCCAGCCCAAAGAAATGTAGTTTTCCTGTTCCCTCCTGGGCCTTGATATTCTGGCTCTTCCTGGCTTGTCCATTATGCTCCTTATGACTGGGCCAAAGCGTCATGCATCATCAGCATCTGGCTCAGTCAGTGTGCAATTGCCTCTTCCAGTCTTCCTTCCTTTGCATCCCAGGATGACCTATTAGCATTTCACCACGTTCCCCTAGTGCAGCATCAGGGCACCTGGCTGATGGTTCTCCAGTATTTTTGAGAGCTTCCCTCCTCTGGCTCAGGAAAACCCCTTTTGTGAAGCGTGCACCCTTGTCCACATGCCTACTGCACTTTTCCCATTCAGATCTACAAAACAAGTTTGTGCATTAGAGGCAATGCTTGCTAGGCTTGGAAAATGTCCATGTCAGTTCCTGTAGCCCCTCTTAAGATTCACTCATCAGGTGTTCATTGAGTGGTGTCAGGGTGCTAGGCGCTGTTCTAGGGCCAAGGATCCAGGTCTGGACAAGGCCGACATGGCTTGTGTTCTGGAGCAGCTGCCAGTTTTAATGCGGGCGAGGGCAGGGAGTCAGATAATACAGAGTAAATAAACAAAGGATTTATATATCGAATGGTGCTATAAAGGAAATAGAAGGTTGCTAGCAGGGGGTAGAAACTACTCTATTGAACACAGACGCCACCCCAGAGTTCAAATTGTTTTCTGAAGGGTGACGGGGGCAACTCATGCTGCTAATGACAGGGCACAGCAGCATTTCATATTATGGACCCTTCCCCACTTCATGTCCCACCAAACAAATCATGTCTTTATTTTTCGAATTCCCTCTGGCCCCTGCCTTATGCCTAGTGTTAATAGGTGCTAACTGGCAAAAAGAATGTGGCAAAGATGATCTTTTGCAAATTGGAACTGACTGTCTTGGTGGGAGCGCTTTCTCTCTCTGTTGCACCTTGATTTCCTCAATCATGTGGGACCGTATTGACTGCACAGCATCTGATAAATCATTGGCTCGGTCTCCCTCACCCAGCTCCCTGTCTGAGCTCAACAAGCAGCATGAGAGGAAGCTCTGTGGTTCCTTGTCTTCTCCAGCTAATCGGTTATTCAGGAACTCTGGGCTGCCTCCAGACATTTACCCTCTAACTTGAATGTGCTATTTCCTTGGGCTTAGGACTGTTGTTATTTCTGCCCCTCCTCCCCCAATAACTCTTGAAGTATTCAGCTACACTAGAAATGTATATGAGGATACAACTCTAAGCAGACAGAGCTCTGAGTATGTAGCTGGCCTCCCAATGCGCCTTCATGTCTTCAGAAGCTGCATATTTTCACGTTGCTTTATTATTCTTGGCAAAGTCACCAGACTGTGCTAAAGGAATTGGGCTGGTGCCTGGTCTGATTCTCAGCTAAGTAGCTTCCACCTCCTGCCCCTGTCCCCTCCCCCCAGTGTCTGGACAACAAGCCCTGGCAAGGCTTGCCCAGTCTAGGAAAGATGGGTAAAGCCCCACAGAGGTGGGAGATCAATCAAGAAAGGAGGACAGGACGAGCCCAGAAGTTCTGGACAACAGTAACATGAAACATATCAGGGAAGAGTTTGGAAAGTAAATATGAGTCTCTACTAGAAAAACAAAAGCAAGAGATTAAAGAGAGGGAGAGAACAAAAGAAACCATAGGGGAAAACCAAAGAGAGCAAAAGCTGTTAGGAGGGCACTTTAATGCACTCGCTGCTCAAGCCTGGGGAAAAAGGAAGGAATTTAGCAGTATAGGCATGTGCACCTATGTATTGGCTGCTACCTGTGGTAGATTTGCAAGACCTACTATTCCCCTAAGGGTTGGCAGTAAAGCTAGTTCAAGCTAGAAGGCTCTCAGGGTGGAGACCTCCTTATTCTTCTTTATATTCTTCCCGTGACCCCTGAGCCCACTTAGGGGTTATGCACCTAATAGGTACTCAGTAACTACATACTGGTTGAATGAGACAGCCTAGTAATTCACTAAGGCTAGAAAAGGTTTCCCATGGCTTCAACCCCACCCGTCCCCACTCCATACCACCGTCTATGATGACTGTTCTGTGGGAGTCCAGTTGCTTTTCTAAAGCAGGTTCTGCTGCCTTCCCAGTGTTTGATCTTCTCTCTCTCTGAGGTTCTAGTGCAAAAGCAGCAGCTTTTTCTTGGCACTTGATAAAAAACCCCTAGGCTGAGTTAACCTAATTGATAACTGGGTATAGGGCTGTGGTCAGCATAGGATTTGCTCCAGGCCTGGGGAATTCTTGAGAGTTTTGCCTGAAGCGTGGTCTGATCCCAGCATTCCGAGGCTAGCAGCTGGCCCTTGGTGGAGTTGCTAAGATCAGTTGTTCCCTGACTGACCTCACATTAATGCCATTTGGGAACAACTGGATGTTTATTACTGTCTTTCTTTAATGGGACCTGATTGAAAAGAAGTCAAACATCTTGAGTTGCAGCTGACAAAAGCTCTTGCCTTAATCTTTTGGGAAGGAAGAAAGGAGGAAACTGACACTGTCAGAGTGCCTACTGTGTGCCAGACACACTATAGATGACATCGTCTTTAAACCTCACAACTCTAAAAGGTAAGCAGCATCATTCCCCACCTGGGAAAATAGAAACTGAGAAGCCAGGCATTTGGCCAGCATGGCACAGGGAGTAGTGATTTGGCTGTACTGGAATTCAAAAACAGATCCGTCTGCCTCCAGACCCCATGTTCTTCCTCCCCATTATCTGAAATGTAATGATGGAGTATTTAGAATGAGCTTCAGCAGAGTTGCGGGAGGCTGGATCTGGGGCCGCCACCTTTAGTGTGACTCACTACCTCTAAGGACGTTGGCCTTGGGCAGATTGCGTTAGCCTAAGTGACTTCAGCCACCTCATTGGGAAAGTGAACACAGTAACGTTCCCACCTTTCTCTTAGGGATGGCGCAAGGAACAATCAATTATGAATGTAATTGAAATCCTGTAGGAAAGTTCTAGGCATTTAGGCAGAGCAAACAGGTTCTGTTCCCGGGGATTTTTGTCTCCCTTTTTTCCTGAAGATTTATCTTCACACTGTGTTCATCAAATTATTTGTTTGGTATCTGTTATGTGACAGACACTGAGTTAGATTCTGGGGATACTTTAGTGAACAAAATAGACTGGGTCCCTACCTTCTTGAAGTTTATAATCTGATGAGAAAATAGAAAATAAGCAAGTAAACAAATAAATGTGCAATTCAAACTGTGGTTGAAGGCCAGGAAAAAGTAACAAAGATGGGGAGAGAATAGGAGGGCCCTCTGCCCGTATATGCTTAGAAATTCCTGCCATGGTCAGCTCTGGGGAAGGCACTACGAGCTGGAGTGTGGAAGCAAGTGTTACTTTCCACCGTGCTCTTCTCTACTCTTTGAATTTTTTTTTTTTACCATAATTATGTATCACTTTTATAATTAAAAAATGTTTAGTTATACAGAAAATTTGATGTCTGATAAGTCATAATCTCAGTAACTCTTGCTTTTCTTTGATGTCTGCAAAGAACTGTGAAAAGGTTCATACAGTTGATGTTAGGTGCAGATATATTTGTGGAGTTCAAGCAAAGCTGAGAACATCTCCATTTCCACTTGGGGGGAAAGTGAGAAAAGGCTGAGCAAATTTAGCTGCAGTCTTCAGTCCAGGTCTTCATGGAGCAGCCAGGCTGTCCCCAACCCCCAGGGAATGAGCTGGACCACTGACTTCGGAACCGCAAGAGAAACAAGTCCACCGGGGTTGGAGACGGCCAAGAAGTTATCACAGTCGATTTGGTTACCCTCGAGAAATGGCAGCCAATAAACTACTTTTAATTAAAGAGGCAGTATCAAGAGGACTGAAATTTATGATTCACAGGGCACTAAACCTGCAGAAATTAAAATGACGCAAAGGGAAGAATAGAAAAGCTGTAAAATAAGGTGAGAAATAAGAGATGGCCCATTAACAAGAGTCAGTGGTGATAAAACTCACAAAACACGAATATTAGAAGCTCAGGAAGGATTGAATTAGCAGACAGCTGCATAAGGAAAAGGTGCCAAATAGACTTCTCTCATCATCTAACTGGGTACCGCAAGATGTTTTATGAAAGACAGTGATTACAATTGGATCACATTTTCTTTTCCTGTGATTAAAAGGGGGGGAGGGGTCATGTTAAATTAAAAGATTTGGCTGGTTGAAAATCCCATCAGAGGGGAAAATATCTATGTTGTATGAAGTGTCATAGGCATTGAGGGACACATTGGTGTAATGGTTCCTTGTATCTATATGGCTTTTTTTTCATAGGAGGGCGAAGCAACTACTTTTGGGAACATCTAGAGAAAATATCTGGCATTGTAGTTCTCTTTCTCGTCTCCCTTCTCCCTTTCGTTTGCGCTCAGAATCTGAGTTTCCAAGTTGTGACTACATTGCAGTGACTACCAACCTCCTGAACGTTCTCACAACTGTAAAATGGGTGGTTAACGTTTCAGACTCGAAAGCTTTGCTCTTATAAATTTTCCCAGAAAATGCATTGTTCTTCTAATTGTTTAATTTGCTGAATTTAATACAGTGTAATTATTTGAAAGTGGGGTTGTTTATGGATTGGAGCCTACTGTACCCATTACTAGAGTACAGAATTCTAGTTTGTTCTTTATCCAAAAGCATATCTTTTAGAGTTATTGTTGTTGCTATTTAGAAGTAGCAGTAGCAGTAGTCATAATTTCAGTCAAACAAGGTTTTCTATTTCAATTTGGTGTGTTTGAGTGAGATCATCTTTCTGAAAATAAAATTAGTATTAATAGCTATATTTGGTGTGATAACCATCCTGGTTTGCTTGGGCCTGAGGGGGTTTCTAGGACATAGGACTTTTAATTTTAAAATGGGTCAGTTCTGGGCAAACTGGGAAAAGTTGGTCACCTAATCAGTGCTAAGTGACACCATTAATTCTTTCAACAAACCTAAAAAGAATGCATTATTTCCCCATTTTTCATGCGAGAGAACTGAGCCACAGAGGTTAGAACTTGTTACAGCTCACCGGTGGCAAAGCCTTGCCTTAAATCCAGGTCTGTCTGGCCCCAAAGCTCATGCTCTGAACATATCCACTGTACGGGCTCCTGATATGCAGATTTAAGAAATTGCCCGATTGTAATTGGGATTACAACCATATATATTCTGAGAAAGTAATTGGAATGACTATTTTGTAGCCTTTCACTCTTTACTTAGGCTCAGAAATTCAAGAATCATCCAGATACTGAATTTTTGCTTAGATTTTATTTTATTTTAATTTATTTTTTAATTTTTTGACCGGTAAAGAGATCGCGACCCTCGGCACGGTGTCATCTGTACCACGCTCAGCCAGTGAGCGCAACAGCCCTCCCTATATAGGATCCAAACCTGCGGCCTCGGCGCTACCAGCGCCACACTCTCCTGAGTGAGCCACGGGGCCAGCCCTTTGCTTAGATTTTAAACTTAGAAATGCAGATGAAATAGAGAGCAGGGCATTTTCTGTGTGTGATCTTTACAAACCTTTTGCCAACAATCTTTTCTAAAGAAAAGCATATCTGCAGTTTGGGAAGTTCACATTTTCATAATAGAAAGCTCTTTTGGTAACTTCCCACCAATAGAACTGCTGTCAATTAGCTTGTTTCAAATAAGGCCTCTGTGTGTCTCCTCCGCATCCGGGTCCTCAAAGCTTTTATGTAAGAACACCTGGAAAAGAAGTCAGATGGAACTGGCCTCATCATAATCACCATACGTATGTTTTTCTTTAGGAAACAGAATCGTTGCCTTCTTTTCCTTCACGATGCTGTGTGCGTGTGTGTGTGTGTGCGTGTGTGCATGCGTGCGTGCGTGTGTATGTGTGTGTGTGTATGAGATTAGCAGGCAGGAGGTAGTCCAATATGAAGTGGAAAGATGAAGGGAACTACTCTTAAGAAGAATGCTATAAAGGGTTTTACAGGAGGAGTTTCAGATAGATAACTGGAGATGTCTACTTTGAAGGTTGTGAGACTTTATGAGTTCTCAGCTTTTGGGGAAAAATAAACCCATAAAAGTCTCTGCTAGCCCTGCTGACAATATGTGCTAGGCACTGGGAACTTAAAGAGGAAAACAGTGAAATCCTATCTTACGGAATCAATGGATAAGGCTAAAATTACATAGATTTGAAATTGTCCTTGAACATTCCTCGAATTACCCATGAAGTATTATCAGGTTCCCTAGAAGCAGAGCCTGAGCTGAGGATTCTTGTGCAAGTAACTGAGCAAGTGCTCTCAGGTGAAACCTGTACGGTAGTGGGGGAGGCAGAGGGTCAAGGTCAACAAATGTGCGACCTCAGCTGAACAGCTGTAGTCTAGCCTCAGCCTGATCCCAGAGAGAGCTCTGGAGTGTGAATGGCACTGTAGATTTGTACCCCCATGTGGTAAAAGGGTCAGCCTTTCGTGTCCCCAACAATCAGGCATTGGCTATAGGCCCTCTCCAGGAATTAGGGTGTAACCTCTTTGGCATTTCTGGGGGAGGCGGCTCCAATCAGATGAGGGCAATTTTCAAAAGAAGGGTGCTGCCGTGAGTGGTTAGCAGCCAGCACCTCCAGCAGCGGGGGGACGGATGTCCTGCTGAGTGAAGGGAATGTGGAGGGGGCATGACCAGCAGCTGCTGCAAGTACACAGGATTTATGTGCCATGGTAGAAACCTACATGTCACTTGTTCATACATACAACAGAGCAATTTCTTTTTCTCCAGTGGTGCAACAATCCATCATTTCTTTGGCTGCACTCTAGATGAGTAGTTGGCTTGTGTTCAGAGGATGAAGCCATGTTGTATGAAAAATACGCATCTATCAACACTGGACTCTCCCAGCATGGGGAGGTTCTCACGCCAGGAGCAGAGACTGACTGTCTTCCCAGGAAGCAGACTGTGAGATGTCATATACAGTATGCTCATTAGGAAGTGCCTGTGGAGTCAACACCTGTGGAGGGAAGAGAAGGAAGCCGGAGTGGGCCGAGGCAGAAGCTGAGCCACAATGCAGGCTGGCAAGAGCCCCAGCCAACCCCACCCCATGGGGAGCTCAGGAACTAAAGGCTTGTCAGAGTTGACCTGATTTAGGCTCAAATGGCCAGGCCGTTATACTCCTGCATTTACCCTTGCATTGCGCCACTTCAGGAATGACACGAACTTGAGTGAGGTGGCGCTCTGCAGCTAAGGTCACCCCTAAGGGACAGCAGGAGGAAATTTGCTGACTATGCTCCCTGCATGTGGGCAGCAGATCCTTCCAGGAATGGGGATTGGGTGACACATACCCGTCTCCCTAGGGGAGACAACTCACAAGGCTCATTTCATGCTCACACCAAGAATAAGATCACTGAGTGGAATGGGCACAAAATTGCCTCTCACTAGGTCAAGTTGCTTTCTCTTTAGGGATAGTGGTGAATGGGGGAGTGGACACAAGTAGCTGAAGAACCTATAGTTTAGATAATGCTTCAATCTTTAGTATTAATTCTTGGCTTTTATCATTGGTTTATCTTCGCTTAGAAGTGGATAGTCTATCCTACTTTCTAAGGTTTTTTTGTTTTTGTTTTTGTTTTTTTTTAATTTAGTGGCAGGCATTGTGCTAAGTATCTTACATGCATGACCTTATTTAATCGTTACAATAACTTTATGAGGTAGATAATATTATTATTCCCCATTTTACAGACAAAGAAACTAATAGTTAGAAGGGTTAGAAAAAACTTGCCCATAATGAAATTATGCAGCCAGTATTTGAACTAAAGTCTGTCTGACTCCAAAGCTCAAACTCTTAACCACTCCACTAAAGCCAACTATGAAACCTTTGACATTGCCCTTGATGGATCTTCACTCATTCATTCGTTCGACAGTGTTTTACTGAACATGCCTTATGCCAGGTGCAGTTACTAGATTAGTATTAGAGTTTCAACAGCGAAACCTCTGAAACAGAGCATATCTTCATGTGTTCTTGTGGGTCACTCTTCCTGCCTGCCTGTGTGTGTCCATGTGTCTGTGTTTGTAACAATCTCAAGAGATTAATGTAAACACAAGGACCTTTGGATATTTCCTAGTAACTCAATTTACTGTTTTAAATTTTTTAACAGGCTAAAAGAGATGCTAAGCGAATGTCTGCAAAAGAGGTCACCATTAACGTTACAGACAGCATCCGACAGATGGACAGAAGTCGAAGAATCACAAAGAACTGCATCAACTAGTGGAGTGTTCAAATAGAAAGGCTTCATTGGTGCCCTTCGTGGTACTGGAATCTTGAAGTGGGCGCCCTTTGCTGAATGTGAACACTGCCGAGTGCCTTGAGAGACCATCTTACCCAGCAGCAAACAGCTCCCAGAGCTGTTGGGACCTTCTCAGCCTCCCACTTAGCAAGCATGTGTATCGGCGCAGTGCTCGCATATGGGGTAAAATGCAAATGTGCAGTTCAGTTTGCCTCTTTGCAACTCCTGTAATAGGGTATGGGGTAAAAGTGGTGAGCTAAAGCCACAGGCTAGTTTAAGAAACAGAGAAAAGCAGAAGGAGTGGATTTCCAGGGTGAAAGATTCACACGGCAGTGCTAAGCTCTCCTGGCCATGATCGTGTGCAGTGTTTCAGACAAGCTTATTCCTATGTTCTTTATTTTTAAATACCACCCTCAAAAAACTGACCATGTTCACTTAAAGCTGGCTTCACCCAATTCTAAACCCAGATATAGGAGAAATCAGGAAACAGGAACACTCCCTGGTATTCTTGTTTCCTTAGCTCTGTATGAGACATATTAGATCCAGTTTCACACACACTAACTCCACCAATGCCCACAGTGTGTCTTTGGGAGGTCTCTGTGATGCAGTCATACCCATTCCTCATCCGCCTGGAAAGCCCTCATAAGGCTGGTGTCAATGTCAGCCTCCAAACCATAATGTCATGATCCTTGTGGCCAGTGCATCTAATCTGGGATGCCTTTCAGGGCTCAGCCAGACATTGCATTTTTTCACAGCTTTCTGGTTCCCTTTGCTAGTCTTCTTGAGTGTTTTCTCTCTGTGTTAGCGTAGTTTGCAATTGCTAATCAAAAACTGGACACTGCTCACAGAGGGAGATAATCCGGGAACATGTGGCAGCACACACAGCTTCCCTTTTGTCTCTCTCTGCACAGCCCCAGGAGTCTGCCATTTTGGTATCTGCAAAGGAATCACTTTCGAAAGCCAGTGTTGACATTCGACTGATGTGCACTGCATTAGAAATCAAGTAGCTGACACAAAAATTGATGTTTTGACAGGAATAATTTTCTAGCATTTCTTTAAGCATGTTCAGCTAGAAGTATTTTCCTCTAAAGTAATGCAGCATGATTTTTAAAGGAATATTAACATGCCTGGGATTAGAAAAGGGAGGACTAAGGTTGTACCAAACTATACCAATAAACTCCATATTTAGCAGAAATAGGCAGCCTGATGGTCTGTTTATATAACATAGTCCAGAGAACTGACATGCAGGTTAAAGGTTAGATATTCAATCTCCTTATCTCCTAACTCTGTTATTCCTCAAACACAAGAAGGTAGTGTCATTTATTCATTACTTCTTTCTTTTTTCATTGGTAGATTGTAGATTTACTCATTAAACATTAAATGCCAACCGTGTCCAAGTACTCTGCAGATGTTAAGGGATTTGGAGTCTGTGTATATCCTGAATCTAACAATGACTTAATAAATAGGAGACTGAGGTAGACTCTAAGGTATAGAATGTGTTGTGAATTGCTCTGCAATGGAATCTTACTTTTATATTCAGAATAGATTTGTGTCTTAAACTGGGTGTTCTCCTCATCATTGTACAAGACTTTATCATACACAAAACTACAGTTTTCCTAAATCTCTATCATTTTGTGACTCCTTGAGAAAGGGCTTTTAGGGAACTTCATGTTCTGAAAAAATTTTTAAATTACAATAAAATAAAATAAAAGCAAAACCTGTGACTCATATGTCCCCACTGGCATTACTCAGCAGGAGCCCCCAAATGTCAAAGGTTGGCAATGATCCTACAAGTTCAAGGGCTCTTCCTCCCAGGGCATGTGCATTGTGTTTTTGTGTGAGGTATTCCTGCACCAGTTGCTCTGCTGTCGGCCACAGCTAAGTCTAGCTTCTCTTTACAACTTTTCTTTGCATCTGTTCACTGCTGCATGCTGTTCGGAATGTATCACTTCGAGAAGAGGGTGTCTGTGTTTTCTATAGAAACATTTTCTCACTTCCGGGGAAGAAGAGAATGAAGGGCATATGATATGGACTGCCCTGGAACAATCTGTACTTCACTGAGTGAAACCAGAAGTTAAACCATGTTACTGAAAATTCATGTGGCAATTTTTTTTGTGTGTATGAGATAGAAACTGATTCTTACTATTCTATTAGGATATTATTAGGATAACACTTCCATTGCAAAGTTTGTGTCAATAAATTCATTAATTTCAAACATATATGCACAGTTACAGAAAATCTTTACTGGAACCTTAAACTTGTATGTAGACTTTTTTTTTTAAACAAAGGCCTTTTACTTAAATGATCCCGTGAATCCTCCAGAAAGCCTTGTGAAGTAGGTAAGGAGAAGACTATTAGCTCCAATTTACACTTTAAAAAGTATTTATAGTCCACTCAATTAGTAAGTGGTGGTGCAGGAATCCTGGTGGGGAAGTCTGCCTGCAAATCCACTGCTGCTTCTACTATAACATGGTGCCTTCTATGGCAAGAAGGTCTAGCATGGCCAGGAGACTTGGCCATTTAGAGGAGAATGTCACTGAGCCTGAGACTAGGCCAACCCAAGTCTAAGAGGGTGACTTGGATAATTGGACAGGACTAAAGAGAAAGGATTGGAGACGCCTGTAGAGAGGAAAGTGATTAGAAAGGGCCAGTGGGCTCTCAGGGAGGAAACTAGAAAGAAAACTAACTTGTTTACTGAAGCCAAAATAGAAAAATGTTTCAAGAAGGAGAAGTGGTCCATCATGGTGAATGCTGCCAAAGGTTAAATAATGTGAGAATAGAGATGTGACTACAACCAGTACCATGAAGGTTACTGGTGACCTTGCCCAGAACAATTCCAGGGGAAGGGTGGTCCTGAAGGCCAGACTGGAGCGGCTGATGAACGGAGGGTGGCGAGGAAGTGGAGAGAATGAAACAGCTCTCTTCTGAGAAACTTTGCTATGAAGCAAAACAAAAGGTGGGAAAAGATGAAGGGTCAAGGAGAAGTTGTAAAAAGTGGGACATACTAGAGTATACCTCCCAACTATTGCAATAATTCTGCAGAGAATGAGAGGTTGATGCTGGAAGGGTGAGAGAATTATCCACAGAGAAAAAATGTCCTTGAGAAGGTGAGAAGAGGGCAGATCCAGGGCACAGGTCATTATATCATAATTTAAAACTTCCATATGGCAAAAATTCACATTAAGTTTGGACAAGTGATAGTCTATAAGACGATATCTGTAGCACGTATATCAATGAGTTAGTATCATGGTACATCTTTTTTAATAAGAAAAGAAAAATGACCCCAGAGAAAATAGAGAAAAGAAAAGAAGGAAACCTGAATGGCCAATGCAAATATAAAAAAGATCCTGTCTCACCTGTAATTAGGCAAATACACATTAATATAAAGAGATGCCATTTTTCCACCCGTCTGATTAGCACAATTCTTTAAAAATCAATAATATCAATGTTGGGAGGGTGTGGAAAAGACGTAATCTCAGACATTGCTGGCTGAGATGAAAATTAGTGATACTACTTAGAACAGCATAGGGAAAGCAAAATTTTCCGCAGCTGGACCTGAGAATTAAACTGACATAAGACAGATGAACAGAAGAAAAGCATACAGATTTATTCCATGTAAGTTTTCTGTGACATGGGAGCCCTCATAAAGAAATGAAGACTCAGAGAAGTAGTAAGATCTAAATGCTTTTACACTAGATTGAACAGAGAGGCATATTTGAAAACGTAACTAAAGCTAAAGGAAGATGAGTTATTTTAACAAGGTTTGTTTGTAAAGAATTCCGTTGGCCTCAACTCTCACTTTGGTGGTAAGAATGTCTCTTTCCTCCTGGTGTAAGGAGGAGATTGTTGTTGTTGTTGTTGTTGGGGGTGGCCGGCCAGTACAGGGATGGAACTCTGGACCTTGGGGTTATCAGCACCATGCTCTAACCAACTGAGATAACCAGCCAGCCCCTAGGAGGACATTTTTTATGTGGGAGTTTTATCTTTCACTTTCAGGAAGAAAAGGGGATGTCAGAACATTCTTCTTGTACTTTCTGTTTTTAAAGTGCCTTTAGCTCAAAATAATCCTTATGTCAACGTGGCATATTTTGGGGTGGCACATCCTGCCTCTCTTCAATGGCAATTTAGCCAATTTATTAAAATTTAAAATATTCACATTCCTTGACTGAACAATTCTGTTTAAAATATGTACCTGTTGTGGGCTGAATTGTTTCCCTCTACCCCCCAAATTCATATGTTGAAATCCTAACCCCCAGTACCTCAGCATGTGACTGTATTTGGAGGTAGAATCTTTAATGGGGTAATTAAGTTAAAATGAGGTTATTAGGGTGGACCCTAATCCAATATGACTGGTGTCCTTATAAGAAGAGGAAATTAGGACACAAACACACAGAAGGAAAACCATGTGAAGATGCAAGGAGAAAACTGTCCAAGGAGCGGCTCCTCAGAAGAACCCAACCCTGCTGACACCTTGATCTCAGACTTCCAGCCTCCAAGACAACCAGTCTGTGGTGCTTTGTTATGGCAGCCCTAGCAAACTAATGCAATAGTCTAGAGAAATGCTCACACATTTTTATAAGGCAGGTATTTGCGGGACAGTACTCAGACTTTTAGATCTTGGCTTCAAAGAAGTCAGAATGCGGAGGACAGAAGAACATGGTACTGCAGCAGACCCTGCATCCACTTACCCCACCACCACCACCCCTCAGTGCACCCATGCAGACTTCCAACTGCGGCACCTGCTCTCCCCGGCCTGAGGGCTTTCTCATGCCACTTGCATGGTAGGAGTTGCCAGGGCACTGGCGCTGTTGATGCTTACTCACTCCCTTCTGCATCCCAGTATCCTCAGTTAGTGGACAGCTCCTTCAACCCTGGGTGGGTTAACACTGAGATATGTGTTTTATACAAGCTCCTAGAGTTTTCCCAGCTGTATTAAGCTCCAGTTATCCAACAAGTAGCTGTTTTAATAACATAACCCTTTACTGGATGCTTCTCTGATTCATCTCCAGGGTAGATAAGTTGCTGTAGTTACAGGCTTCAGTACAAACATCCTCTCTCCTGTCACTCTTTTTCTATTATCATAGTCAAACATCTCTTCCAAGACCTTGTTTCCACCAGTAGATAATCCCCCACCATCTCCCTCGCATGGGATATACATTCTGCAGCCACCAATTTATAAATGCTCTGTTTATGTATGAGGGGTCTTCAAAAAGTTTATGGAAAGATTTGTATTATCTTTTAATTCTGTTTTTCTACAAACTTTTGAAATACCTTCGTATATTGTACCACAATAAAAAAATAGACTTTAAGACCAATAAACAAATAAATGAATGTTCTGTTTTGCTTCAGAGGGTATCTCTGATATATCCTAGATATAAGAAGTAACTTGGAAAGGAGCCCCCAAAAGATATCTAAGCAGAAGTCACAAACCGCATGCTTTCAGGGGACAGGCAGGTGATATAAGTGAACGTTGTAGACCACTGGGAGTAGCAAGACCTGTCATGAGAAGGAAAATGCATGTCACACTTAAGGGTACTTGAATTAAAGTTAAAAAAAAAACACTAGGTAGGACAAACAGTTGCACCAACATTTTGCGACCCATGCTATAGGTTCACAACTGGATTTGTTCAAGGGACATTCTCAGATTCTCGACTTTAGATAACATTTGATAACTGTATATAATTAATTTTTCCAAAGTGCATGTGCTATTTGGACTTGTTCCACACAATGAACCCCTCTACTTAAATGTGTGTGCCCACCCTGACTTATTTGCTTCTATGCAGACCCCCTAGCAAGCACAGGGAAAATAAGCGCACCACACAGTGACAAGGTCAAGGGCCAAGTCTCACTCTCCGTGAAGAAAGTCATTTGTATTTGTTAACCCAACTGAAAATCTTTCAGGTGGCCCTGCAGGAAATATGATGCCCAGCACATGTTTACTGACTGAATGAGATTTCATAATTAGCACTTGCTTAGAAAAGTCTTCGGTGTCAGTAAGCCGTCTGTGCTTACTAGCTTCATTTTTCGCGTTTCCTTCTCAGACCCTTACCGTCTCACCTCTGAGTCCACCGCTCCAACTGTAACCACTCTCTAGAGTCACTGACATTCTAATTGCCAAATCCAGTGACTTCATCTACGTTCTCATCCTGCTTGAGCTCTAAACATCTGTTTCTTGTCAATGTCCCTCATGAAAGTTCTACCAAGCTCTGCATTTTGAAATACTGCCCTCCTTGCGGTCACCCCCTACCTTTCTGATTCTACTATTTGTCAGTCTCCTTTGCCATTTCCTCTTTCTCCGCATTCCCCTTAAATGTTGATATTCTTCAAAGTTCCCTTTTCCACCTTCTCAATTTCTCTGACCATTTCATCTGATCCCATGGCCTCAACGATTTACATCCCAGGTCCATTGGCTATCCCAAGCTCCTAGGCCACATTTCCTAATGACCAATGGACACTTCACGATGGCCTGTGTGGCAGGGATTTACTACCTCTTCTCCAAGCCCCTTTTGCTTCCTTCCTGGGCACTCAGTTTCCCTTGCAGTAAGCTCCTAAACTGTTTCAGCAATATTTAATTCTCCTTAAATTACTTCAAATTGTTCCCACCAACCATCTTCCATGGGAGACCATAAAAGCCAGCATCAGGAGGAATTTATGCTTAGTTCTCTTGGGGATATGGAACTGACATGATCGAACAATGGATCACCCAGATTTTTTAACTCATTAGAAAGCTGAGCCTAGGCACTTATTGCCGAAGTGAGCTTTGCGGTTTTAGTTTCTTACATAGATTCTCCACATAGAACTCCACTTTAAAAGCAAAAGGGATAAATAATATTGCCGTTTCTGATCCAAAAAGCTCTTTTCATAGCATTGCCATGTGCCAAGGAAATAGCTAAAACTGCATTTGCCTATTTAATTTTATTTCATTATCCAGAGCATACCTTCTTTTGTTCTAATATATAAAGCAGCCATGGGATGGCCTGTGAAGCAAGGGGTAGGGATCCAGACGGCAGGAAAAACAGAGGGAACATAGGCTTCAGGTGCATGAGACAAATCCTAATTTGACATCTCATAGCTGTGTGCTCCAGGGCAAACAGTGGAGGCTCTCAGAGGCTCACTTCCCTTCAGTGGAAATAACAGCATCTTTCCGAGGGTGTATTGTGAGGATTAAGTGAGGTGACAAATGTAGATAACATGGTGTCTGCCACATGATAATAGTTACTGCCACGTGTCAGATAGCGTATGTGGTCCTTCATATACACTGTCTCTAATCAATCGAACAGTTCTTCCAGGTGAGCCTTATCAACCCACTTTACAGGTGAGGAAACAAAGACTGAAAGGTTCAAGGCCACACAGCTACTAAATGGCAGAACTAGGATTTGAATTCACATCTGCCTTTCTACAAAAACACATGCTCTGTCCATTGCACCATGAGTAAGTGCTCTGTAAATGTTCATTTCCTTCCTGTCACGATGGATGCAAGTCACTTCACAGCCCTTTTTATAGCATCAGTATCTCAGCACTTCCAAGTCATCAGTGCCAACCCAGGATCAATTCTAGCATCCTAGATACAATCTGTGAAATTTCACCTTTTTTTTAAACTTTTTTTTTAAATAGCAACAAAGCAGTAAGCAGTCTTTTGAATGGTGCCACAATATTAAAATTCCTTTGATGGTAACACTAACAAATTTGGGGGGGTCTCTTTCAAACGTATTCCAAACCTAATCATTACAGATCTACATGGTAATCACTCCCTTCTCTTTGTTCCAGAATAGGACAATGAAGGCCTGAGCTTGCTGGGTCCCTAAGAAGAAAGAAAATGCAGAGTATTAAGGGTAGCACCATGCCTCATACAGAGTGGCCTCTGAATCATTACTTTTGCAAAGGAAATAGAATAGAATATTTCTAATGGGATAGTTTTAAAAAACTAACAGGCAGAAAAATTATGATTTTTTAGCACACTGACAATATGGCTGCACATTGGAGTCACCTGGGGAGCTTTAAAAATGATTGATGCCTGGGTCCCACCCCCAGAGATTTTGGGTTAATTGGTCTGGGGTGCAACCTGGACATCAGGATGTTTAAAAACTCTCTGGGGAGTTCTAATGTACAGCCGGGGTTGAGAATCACTGGCTTAGCATATCACAGACAGAATTAGTGTCCCAAAAACTCCATGACGGGGTCTGAAATCATCCTCCCTGGGTTTGAATGCCAGCTTCACCACTTACCAGCTTTGGGAACTTGAGCAAATTGTTTCATCTCTCTATGCTCCTGTTTGCCCATTTATAAAATGGGGCTCATAGTATCTCATGGTATCGGGAGGATTTAGTAAGGATATATAAGTAAAGCACTTAGCACAGTCCCTAGTGTATGAAGATAAACACAAGGCTGCTTATTATTGTTAAATTGTGATCCAGCCCTGAAATTTCCAGGACATGGGCAAGGCCTAGCACATAAAATTCAGCTCTCAAGGGCAAATGTACCAGACAGCAGCCTCTTTATTTCAGTATTTTGTTTGTTCTCATGCAACACAAGATAAGCACCTATTTTTTTCAAGATAAGCACTTTTTAACCAATATGAAATGTACTTTGGGCATCCTTGGGATGAAGAGAGTAAACATCTTCAAGAAACCTTCCTAAGAAGCATGGACTCAGCTCTGGGCAAGAGCACAGACTCATGGCTACGGAGGAAGAAAACTCACTAGTTGGTTTTGGGCTCTAGAGACTTTATGTTGTCCTTTTAAACTTGACAGGCCTTTCATTTGCAAACTCTGTGGCGAGTACTTTACCCAAATTGTTAGCTAGCAAGTGCCACATGATTTTGGATATAAAGGAATCATGTGTGAGGAGCTGTAGGACAATGGATTTGGGGCTTTCACAGTTTTCTTTTGCACTGATAAATTGTACAGAACCTAGCATCAAATATGCAATGCTCTTCTCTAGGCAGGGAGAATACCCACTCCCAGCCATGTAACAAGGCCAGCAATACCACCCACTGTAGACCCAGGAAAGAACTATGGAGGTTCCTAAGTAAATATGTATATCTAAACACATTACTTGAGTGGGCTGGAAAATTAAATCCCTTTAAAGAAGAGACTCTTCTAAAACAGCTTTATGTGAGATCCTTGAAAGAGGAAGAATAGGGACAATTCACCTCCTAACTCTTGAGCAAAATCAAGGCTCATTTTTAAGACACAAGAAAGCCTCTGGACAAAGAAGACAGAATGAATGAGACTCTGCTGACCCAACACTTTCTGCTAATGCCTTGATCATACTTTTTGGACTCAGTCCAAGGGCCTAGGATTTGGACAGATTCGGCATCAGCTTCAAGCTGGGCTGTTTAAACACACAGCTCAAGCACAGCTTGTGGGACGTGATCCCAGTATACCTGTATTTTCGTCTCTAACTGCCTCTTTATAATGTATTCTATAAGGGAAGCATTTTCCCTGCCATCTCCAGCAGCCCTAGGACTTTCCTGGACCTTCTCACATAACAGAAAGCACCACAGTCATCAAAAGCTACAAACGTGGTCTCAATTCAGAATCAGAATGGCCAGTCCTAGAAAATTAATCAGCATGTCAATCTTCATTCAAAGGTAAGATTTCTCCTGTCTCTTGCCCCTTGGTATGGCCTGTAGGAGGTGGCCAAGCTGCTGCAGGGAAGGGGCTGTGGTCAGCTCCTGTCTCTTCTTTGCTCACCTCCTCTCCTCCATTTTGTAGTTTGGCAAAGGATGAGGGAAAGGGAAATGAGAGTTACTGCTTGACAGTTAGAAGCTTTCTCCCAGTTCTCAGGTCCTCTGATACTTAACATTCTCATTTATTTATTTCTTTGGGTTTTTTCTGCCTGCACATTTTTTCTGTACCCTCACGAACTCCTCTGTGGGCCTCTCCAACTATGACTCCTGTGCTGAGGTTATATGGCCACCGTTTCCCCCTGCCCCTGGGTTCCAATGCTCTACTCCATATAGAATCCCTTTGTTCACCATCCCAATCTGTCCTCCTAAGCAGGAGTCCAAATGGCTCCAGCCCAGCTCTTTGTTCCCCAGGCAGTATCTGCCCCAGCATAGGATGGGTGGTCAGAGCAGGCATCCCTGCACAGGGGACATTTGAGTCGAGACCTGAGTGACTGGAAGGAGCCAGCTGTGCAAAGATCTGAACAGAAAAGAGTCCAGGCAGAGTGAAGGATAAGTGCAGAGGCCTTGAGTGCAGCTGAGGATCAGGAAAGGCCAGTGTGGCTGGGGCACAGGGAGGGGTGGGGTGGGGGAGGTGGGTGGGAGGTGAGATGGGAGAGGGAGGCGGAGGCCAGGTGAGCGCCTTATGGGCCATGGCAAGGAGGTAGGGTTTTATTTTTAAAAGGTCCCTCAGGTACTGTTTGGAGAAGTAGATGGATTCAGGATACATTTTAAAGGTTGAGCCTAAAGAACTTGCTTTTTTGGCCTGGAATTGGTACAGAGAGAGGAAAAGGTAATCTAAGATGATTCCCAGATTTTTGATTCAAGCAAGTGGCTGGTCGATAGTGTCACTGAGAAAGAGCAGATGGGGAGGGAGGAGAAGATTTTGGGAGAGAAAATCAAGAGTTCTGTTTGGCCATTAAAGTGTTCAATGTTAATTAAACATCTGAGTGAAGAAGGCAGTTAGAAATTCAGTTCTATAGCTCAGGGGTTGGAGGGGATGGTCAGGACTAGAGATACAAATTTTGCAGTCATTGGCAATACAGGATATTTAAATTCATGGGACTGCATGAGCTTACCTCAGGAGAGAATGTACAAAGAGACTCCCCACCTCTGCGATTCTATAGATGAGGAAACTATGCTCAGAAAGGCTGTGCCCCGAGTGATCACATCCAATCAGCCTTGGGTCAGGATAAGAGTCTGAATCTAATTCCTGGATAGGGTGATCACTCAGGGATTCGGAGGTGCGAGACTTTCAGTGCTAAGACCATGGAAGTCCCAGCAGCCAAGGACAAGCTGATCACTCTATTCCTAGATCAATGATCATCTAACCATTTTCTCCTTTGGAGACAGCAGCTGAGACAGAAGTGACTACAGTGAGTGACTTTGTTTATTCTTGTCTTCAAAGGAAGATTGTTTTCATTCTGTTAATCTTTTTCGTTGTCAATGAAATATTATGTTCATGTTGAAGAAGACAACATGAGAGGAAATCACACAGTAATTACGTTTTCCTGCTCCTCCTGGAATAATCAGAGCAGGAAAGACACTCTTTCTGATAGTTTGACATGATAAACTCTCAAGATGAGGCTGAAGTCTAAGCTGGTAAAGTTGAGCAGGAGAGAAGCAGTATGTACCCCATACTGAGCTCAGCATCTCCCCCTAGCTCAGCTACTCCTCCTGCCCAGCTGCTCCTCCTGACTCTTCTGCTTACACAAGTATTGCTATCACGTCCTTTCTCTCCCTCCCTTTGCTTTTATCTCTCCCTTCCTGATACCACCCCAATTTCCCAGCTCTATAGATTTGTCCTCATTAATGTGCCTGCATCTGATAGTCAATGGCCAAACTGCTCAAAACAGAAACTCTGGAGTCACCCTTGGCTGTCCCTTCTCCCTCTGCTACTGAATCCTCTCTCATGCATTTCCCAAACACCTCTCACATCTGTCTTTTCCTTTCATGTCTCACAACCACCACCTGAGCCAAGGCCACCAAATCTCCTGGATTACCACAGAAGTATCTTCACTTCTCTGCCTCTCACTTTTTCTCTAGTCTGGGCTCCACATGCTGACAAAATTATCTTCCTAAAATGCAAACCTGATTACAGCACTTGCTCCCCTCAAGATTTAGAGTTAATAAGACTTAATGTTTACTTCAAGATCTGCCTCCTTCCATCACCTTCAGTCAGATTCTGTATTCAGAACAGAACTTTTTGCATTTTCTCACTGGGAAAATGGGAGATCACCTTATGTTTGAGCTTGATTTGTGGCAGTGATTCAATGAATGACTGTAAAGGAAACATCTCACATTTCCTTTCAGCTGGGATCCCTGACTTACTACAGTCCAGCCTATTCTGAGGCACAGTGAATCTTCCAAAGGAGTGGCTGTCGTGTGGTAAGAGTATTGATCTTAGAGTCAACAGACCTCAATAGAATTCTAGCTCTGCCACTTTCAGTCCATGTGACCTTGGGCAAGTCATTTAACCTGTGTGAACCTCATTTGCCTAATGTATGAAAAGGAGGCACTCAATAAATGTTAACTAAATCTGAACTTTCCCTGCTCTAAATTTTCAATAGCTCTCATTGCCTTACTTAAGAACCAATTTCTCAGTCTGGCTGGTTTCCCCCCTGTCTGGAGACACCCCCACCCGCTATCTTTGAAGCTGCAGATACACCCCTCCCCCCAGTCTCTACAGCTGTAACCAACTTGCACATATTTTGTGCTACAAACCAGGCTAGTCATCGCCTTTTGAATGCCCATCACCCTTTCTGCCTTAGGCACAAATTTCCACAAATCTCCCTCACCACTGCTATTGGAATCTCATTCATATCCCAGGGTTCGGCTCCATTGCTACTTCATTCCTCAGTGAAATTTCTCTTAATCCTCTTAATCAAATGTAATCTCTCCCTCCACTGAATGTCCCATCTCTCTATGTATATCTTATAGTACCAATCTATCCACATTATATGAGGGATCTTCAAAAGTTCATGGAAAGATTCAAATTATTTTCTAGTTCCATTTTTCCATGAACTTTCTGAAGTTCCCTCATAGAAGTTCCTGTGCTTGTCCAGTAAGTGATTAGAATACTTCGCTTGATTGTTAGGACCTTAGCTCCATAGAACATACTATGTTGAACATTCTATGTGCTCGACAAATGTTTATTAAATTTAAAGTACTCATGGGACATAAGGCATTAGTAAAGTTCATCACCTAAATGCTTAATTTAGGAATCCATTAATTCGTTTGTTTATTTATCAAGCATTCGCTGAGTGCTTTTTAGGTCCTGAGGATTTATAGAGATTTTTAGAGAGTTCCAACTCTGAATGATCTCATAACATAATCAGACAGCTAAAATATAATATGATAAATACATGGAAGGAAATCAGCAGGTAAATAAACATGAGTACAAACAGTTTGTTGTTACTGACTATAGTGAAATTCCTTAGGAGATTCCATTTTTATCCTTATACAAAATCCCACAATTTAGATACATAAATCTAGCCATATATGCTCAGGAAAGGGGAGCAAGGAATTAATACTTGTTTAATGCCCATTTTGTCAAATACTTGTTTAACGTATACACTCTTGCATAGCTTAACGATGGGGATACGTTCTGAGAAATGCGTTGCTTGGCAATTTTGTCATGGTAAACATCATAGAGTGTACTTACACAAACCCAGGTGGTGAAGTCTACTGCACAATCACTTAACGTGGCCTCTTACTGGCAACATTAGCTGTGGATTTTGTATGCCTGGGGGCCATGATGAAAAAAGCAACATGAATTCAATCAAGCACAAGACAAAATGAGGCAATGAAAAGATGCAGTAAACACAAGATACACGAGGCTGTTGACAGTGTACCATGGCACACTGTTTCGTGGTAAACTGGTTTTTTTCAAATAAGTAGGAGTATACTCTAAAATAGTCATAAAAAGCATAGCATAGTAAATACATAAAACAGTAGCACAGTTGTTTACTATCATTACCAACTATTACACACTGTACATATAGTAATTGTATGTGCTATACTTTTAAACAACTGGCAGTAAACACATGAGTAATGCGTTGTACTATGATGACATCACTAGGTAATAGGAATTTTTCAGCTTCCCTTATAATCTTTTATTCAACATTTCAGAGTGTAATTTTTTTTTCATGTTTCGTGTTTTCATGGTTTTTAAAAAATTTTTACTGAATCTTAATTAATTGATTATACATATTTTGGGGGCTCAACATTGACATATGTTGATCAGATCAATATTACTTGTATATATATTGTTACAAATCATACTTATTCTTTATGCCCCTTGTCCAATCTCTCCCCATCCTCCTTTCCCTTCCCCCTCCCAACTCTGATAACCCTAGATTTCTTCTCTCCTTCTGAAAGGATTATGGTTACTCTGTTGATTTGTTGCCTTGATGATCTGTCCAATGCTGAGAGATGTGTTCAGGTCCCCCAATATTATCGTAGAGCAGATGCTTCTCCTGACACTCTGGAATGGGCTTTGTGGAGAGAGACATCCTCTTCTTTTCTTTGGTCTCTTCTTTGGTGACTCTCCTTGTGTCAATGCACTCTGGTGGCTGGTAGACCATCTGCATGGTGGTTGTGGCATCTAGCCACTTTTGCAGCAGCTGTGGTTATTGTGGTGGCTACGGTGGGCCACCCACATGGAGGTGATGTTTTTGGCATGCTCCTTACCTAGTTGCTGGTGGCTCCTGGCTCCATGTCTTGGGACCCCAGGGGGGGGGCCTGTGGTGCTGGTGGTGTATATGGTTGTGGGAGGAGGGTCTGGTCCCCGACTCCATACCTAAGGACCCTGGGTGGGCCCCAATGGGTACTCTGTTTTTTCTTTCGGTTCTGTGTTGGATTATTTGCTGTTCTCACCACTTAAACTCTGCACTAGAACTAATTTGTTGTCCTTTGCTTACTTCTATAGTGGGAGAACTTCCTGTGAGTACCAGTACTTGAGCCCTATAGTTGAGCTAAATTGCTGCTTTGCTGCTGATTTCCTGCGGAAGGCTCTTTGTGCAGCTCAGGTTTTAATGGTTGACTTTATAGGTACTTCTGGGTTTAGTGAAATCCGCTGCACCTGGATTGCGTAGACACTCTGGTGTGGACCTGAGTCTTTTCATCAAACTGCACCCCATGCAATTCTCTATTCCTGACCATTCTCCTCTGTGTGGTCCTTTGCTGATTGGGGTGCAGCTCAGCTGTCCTTACTGTATCCCAGTGTTCTCCCGGTGGGCCCATCTCCCCCACCGCCCGTGCTCCAAACACTTCCCATGGGGCGGGGGGAGAGTGATGCTGGGGACTGTCTATTCCACCATCTTGACTGGAAGTCTCAGCTCCCTTATAATCTTATGGGACCACCATTGTATATGTAGTCCATTGTTGACTGAAGTGTCATATGGTGCATGACTGAATTTCATTGTCAGAGCCATTTTGAAATATTATTATAATCCTCACTTTAGAGATGAAAAAACTTTAGCTTAAGAGATGTCACATAACTTACATAAGGTCATATAATTAGAAGTTCTGAGCCAGTTTTTAAACCCACCACTCTGATATCAGTGGCCTATGATATCAACTTTCTAGACAATAATCAGACAGCAACCTGAAGGCTGTGGGTAGCTCATACTTTGTACAAGTGTCTGTTCTAGGAACTTGAGCTATTGATTTGGAACTATGAGAATTTGCCTCTAGTCCAGAAGACTCAGACATCAAAGGAACCAGTGATATTTGGCCTGGAGAAGATAAGATTTAGAGGAATCATTCAACCAGGAAACACAGTAAGATATACCAGGTGACCACTCAGGAAAGAATTGTCATTTTGAAGCCTGAACACAAAATACCCTCCCTGAAGTCCTGACTTTGAAAATGCCACTTGGGGTCTGAGAAAGGGGCCAAAGGCTGTTTCTGGTCCAAGTTTCAATCCAGTAATCTCAGCTCCCACCCAAGCATTTCAATTACAACAATGGAATGCAGGGAAAGCATAAGCACAGGATGACAAAGTTGGGAGTGTCGTGGAGAGGAACGACACGACACGCTGTGATTTTAAAGAATTTAGAAAAAGAAGCTAAACAGTCTCAAGACTGTGTAAAAACCATGCAGACAGTTTTTTGGAAATAAAATGTAACAGATGTTTTTGCCACAAAATAGACAGAAACAAATGATATAATGTGAAAATGTTCTCAAATTTTTGCACAATAAAGTGAGGTGACAAACAGCAGATTTGGTTATTGTTTTATCTTTACCCAAAGACCTTTAAACTCCACTGAAGTTATGTTTTCCATTTCAGGGAGGGCCGAGCAGTGGGCGGACAGGGCTCATTGTGAGTTCAAACAGAAAAGTGGTGAGGAACATGCTTATTTCTGCAGTTGTGCTAATATCAGTCCATAGACTGGATGTTCAAAAAATGTAACAAAAAATTTTTTTTTGGTTTTGTAACTCAAATTCTACTAGAGTCTTTAATGGTCTTAATCTCAGTCTATTTAGGGTTCCCACCTTTCCTAAGAGTAACTTGTATCTGCATCCCAGGAATGCCAAAAGGCTGGGGGTGGGCATGTACATGAGAGAGAGTGTTTGGATGTCTGTTGTTATCTACCACATTGATATCTACTGAGGTGCGCCTTGCTTCTTCTGCACTTTGGTCTTCGTAATGCCTCTTTCCAGTCTGCAAGGTTCTTTCCTACCCAGTGGTTTTCTTACAATCCTGAGGGTGCACAGGGAACATTTTCTGGGCTTCCAAGCCATACTGGGTAAGGAAGGCAACTCTGTGCTGCCAAGACCCAGTCTGCTTCTGTGCAGTTTGGGGCCCCATAACGTTATTCCACTGCTCCGTGCTATGCTGGGCTGCAGTGGCCTCTGTGGGGCTGTTCGGGCCCTTCAGCCTGGACAGACCACACTGCCCCTTCTCCATGGCTGTCTTCCCTCCGTCCAGGGACTCATTTGGGAAAGTGTCTCTAGTCCCCTTACCATCTCACCTCAGTCCTACAAATCTATCTTGGGAATCTCCTGACCTCTCTTCTCAGGACCACATCTTTAAAACTCCAAAGCCAGAGAGATACTGTGTAACTGAGGTCACAGGATAGTGGAAAATACAGGGGGAAAGGACTGGGTAGGTCTTGCCCCCAAATGGCGCTCACAGTTTTCTGTTTTGTTGTGACCCTCTCTCCCAAAAATAAACAAACAAAAAACATGTTTGTTTTTTTTAATTACACAGACATATTTCAAAATGTTTATAGCCCAATTCATTTAGCTTTTATGATCTATCCTAGTTCTGACAGTCACAAATACTGGTCTTCTCTCTGGGAAAAGATGTTACTTTGAGTCACTGGGATGTTTATGTTGAGATATTGGGGAGGAAGGCAATTTATCACATGGGAACACAATCTTAGCAAGGGGGAGGGTCGCATTTTTCTCACACTCTGAGACAGTTTCCTACTCTGGATTCAAGATGGAGAGAACAATGTTGATTACATTTTCTAGCAGCAGCAAATAAAATTGGAATAAAAGCTCTTTTGGTATGTGTCAAAATAATTTTTTATAATGGGGTTGTCACACATTAGTCATACATAAGTGTTAGATCTGTAATAATTTGTTCATTCTCCAGCCCTGACATTTAATGTTAAGTTTATTATAGAACAGATTTTCAACCTTAGCTGCACGTTAGAATAATCTGGAAAGCTTTAAAACAAACTAGGCTCAATCTCAGAGATTCTAACTTAATTGCTTCGGGGTGGGAGTCAAGGTGACAACATTGTTTTAAAATGTCCCCAGATGACTCCAATCTAGATATGGCACCACTGGTAGAGGAAATAACAGAGGCTTTGGAGTTGGACAGCCTTTGGTTCAAATCCTGGTTCTACCACTTACTGGTTGTGTGATTTTGGGTGAATTACTTAATGATTTTTTTCTAAATTTTTTCCTCTGTCAAAAGGAAGCTGGGGAAGAGTTTAAGGGGCTTATGTTAATGTTATGTAACTAGCATACGTAAAACATGAACCTGCTTGGCACAGAATAGATACGCTATAGATATCTGTGCTTGTCCTCACCTTTTATATTTGAATATTTTTTAAGATTCAAGTCATAATCCTTTAGAGAAAGAGGGGCAAACCCTGTAGACCTTGTTTAGGATGGAAGTGAAGGCAGATTTGGTACTGATGAGGGTAGACAGTAAGGAGGACGAGGTCAAATCGCAATTTGCTCTGTGATGGATAATCATACAAGAGTTGCAAATCTTAGCTCCATAACCACAGCCCTCAGAACATCTCGGTACAGTTTGCTTTGTTTAATTAAACTTTGCAGCATTATACTATAGAATCTATATTTTAAATTTACTATCTAATAAACTTTTTCTGAGGTGTTTTTAGAAGTCATAAATTACTTGGATATTTTGCTCCATGCATTTTTTTATTTGCTCATTCTCTAATGGTCATCAGTAGGAAATTTACAACTTTGAAGTCATATTTACAACAATATTTGAAAATACCCAGTAGAACAAGATAACTTGAATTCTCTTATTTTGGCAAAAGAAAATTTATCTAAGATACGGCACCTATTCCTCCTAAACTCCTGTTTCATCCACCTACCTAGAAATAGCCCTCAGATTGCTCCTAAATGTCTTACAATGAAAGCTGTGGAAGAAGATGATGCCATCCAGGCCATCACTAAACAACAAAAGCCCTGGGAGCAAGAACATGACTCATGCTCCGTGTCACATCTTTGAGGGCTCAACACGACCTTCTGCTAATAAGCTTGAGATGCCAGAAAAACCTTTGGACAGGTTGAGGACAGTAGGAACAAAGAATTCAAAAGGGCAGAGGAGTGAGGAAGAGCAGGCTTGAGGAGAGTGGGAAGAAAGAAAATGACCTGATGCTTGGAAGACAAATCGGGTAAGTGGAACATGGCCCAGCTGACTACTTTGTTGGAAATCAGCTGAGCCAAGTGTCTAACAGTTTGGTGATTCTGGGTCACATCTTTTTCCTCAGCACTAAAGAGTAAGGAGCTAGCCTAGCACAGGGAGTGACTCACTGTTCTATTGCTTTTTCTCCCCCTTTTTAAGTATATAGATATTGGGTTTTACAAGTTTAAAAATTATGCAGCTAGAAGGGAACCTGGGTTATTAAGTCCAGATTTTGTCTCTCAGCAGAGCAATGATCAACTCATAAATTCCCAAATCATATATATATATATATATACATATATACTTTTTTTTTTTTAAAGAAAATGGGTTAAAATTTTGTTATAAAAGTTATCATGTACATACAAGTATTTTATGTCACATAGTGTGGTCTAAGAGTATGGGCTCAGGAGTAGGACAGATGACTAGTCAAACCTCAGCTCCCCCATTACTAGCTATGCAGCTATCTCACTAAGCCTCAGTTTCCTCATCTAGAGAATGAGATTATAACAGTGCTTACTTCATAAATTTCATGTGAGGATGAAGTGCTGGTGCTGGACACAAAGCGATCACTCCAAGTGAGCTATTGATGTTAAAAATGTGGGGGGGGAATTGCATATTTATGATTGATGACATATGGTATGGAAAGAACTTCGAACAGCGTCTGGCACACAGCAGGTGCTGATCAAGCCTCAGCAGCGACCATCAAGGTCATTGCCTCCTCATTCTCATCACCGTTCAGCCTGGATTTCATTATCTATGATGATGTTTAGTCCAAGTTATTTTTGTGATACCCTTCTTTCTTTTCCCTTCAATTACCAATGAATTTCTCCTTATATGAATAATATTTATCCCAATATCTCCCAAAATAACTCAAAAAAGGTGTTGATCAGCTCCACACGACCATGAGACAATAGTGGGTTCATGGTAAATACTCAATAGATGTTTCCAAATTGATATTTCAAAATGTTATCTCTATATGCAGTTACTGTATTTTGTAACCCAAAAGTCGGGATACATCATTGTATCCATGGTCTGACAATGGGACAGAACATTTAGAATTGAGACATTCCCAAATCATCTTGACTACATTCAATGATAAAGAAATAAATTGGATTTGATTGAGCTTTGTCATCAAAATTGCTTCCTAATCAAATTCTGGCCTAGGAACTCCATAGCATGCCTCCACGCAAAGATGGGATGGATCTTTTGAGGGGGAGAATCCTGGTAGGCACATCATTGGTGCAATAGGATGCCAGCCTTCCTCCTGTTTGTCTGGTTTCTAGGGCTTCTGCTCTAGAATGGAAGCACCTCGACTTACCAGTATTCCAGAGTCTTTCAAGAAAGGGTAGTGTCAAACAGTCTGATCTTCTGCTTCTGTCAAAAGCCCCACTGAGAACAGAGATATAAACTGGTCATTTGCTGAAGAATGTGCTGTTCTTCACTTTTCTGGGTACTCTAAATGCTAGGTTTGTGTCACGCTGAATCCAAGGCTACCTGTGAACATTGATAGCTTGTGTTTATCGAGCACTAACCAGTGCCAGGCACTACGTAAGCACTCCACTTTCATGATATCACTTAACTCTCATAATAGTTATTTAAGGGAGAGTCTCTTATTATCACCTATGGCTGATGTTATGGATTGACTACTCAAAAGTAATTTACATCCCTTTTTTCTTTCTTCATGACTGAAATGCTGATCTGACAATGACAGTGTAGCAGCCATTTTGCAACCGTAAGGCATCAAGCATGAAGACAGAGGCCTCCATGCTAAAGATGTCAAAGCAGAAAGACAGAAAGAACCTGCAGCCAGACAACATCCATGAGCAGCTGCATTGGCCCTGAATGGCCCAACCCTGGAACTTATTATTATATAGAAAAAAAAAAAAAACCCTAAATAACTCGGATAGATCTTTCTGTTCTCTGAGCCAAACACATTTCTGATAGGTGCACTTCATTTTATGAATGAGGAAACTAAAGCTCAGTGAGTTTGGATAACTTTTCCAAAGTCATGAGACCAGTAGGTGCTAGAGACAGGATTTGTACCCACACCAACACCCAGACTCTTAACCACAAAAGTGGTGGCACAGCCCTCTCCTCACATATCTGCATCAGTTTACCACGGCTCATCCTTTCCAAACCATGTGCCATAGACCTTAGAGATTATTCATTATTTACCAGGGGATCTCAGAAGAAAGGCTTCCATGGCAAAATAAATTCTAGAAATTCTGAGCTGTGTATCCCCTTTTTGTAGAGAACCACAATGCACCTCAACACTCAAAGTTTCTGAGAAATCCTACAACAAAGAAACCTGCTTGACTTGATTAATTCAGTGGTTCCCAAAAATATTTGAGCACAGATCACTTATTTTTTTCTAATGACATTCCTATTAACATATTTCTGAACGTTGTTTCCTAGGACACCAGTTTGGAGGTTTTTCTCTGAATTTTAAGTATTATTTCCTCAGCTTTGCTTTAAAGTAAAAGACCAGTGAGTCACAAACAATTTTGTCCACTATGAAACTCAGGGATCCCTTAAAGTCCGAAATGATACATTTCTTTGGGAATTTGGTGCCAGGAGAAAACACGCATATCCTGAGGAAGTTGTCTGCATCCTCATTTTTAATAGTGAGAACTAGGTGACTTGCTATGCCTGCCTCCCTTCTGCTCTGGCTTTCTAAAAGCTCAAAGACAAATGGGAAACAATTGCCAGCTCAGGTTCCTGGTTTTTATGTATTTATGTTTTATTGGGTTTTTAAAAACCTGTTCTTGTCCCAATTCTGTATTGAATTTTATTTGGTATTATTGTGCATGCCTTTGTGAGTGATGTTATATTGTTTGTGAAATGGAGTAGAGTATAAACAAATTAATTAAACAAAAATCTAGACTGACCTGAAAAATACAAGTCATATAGCCTCTTGGCCAACATGATCATGCCTGTGGTTTCTGATCAAAGAATCAATTTAATTTTTTTAAAAAGTTTACACTATAAAACTTGAAATGATAGCTTATAAGTATCTAGTACAAGGAGGCAAGTAGATCTTAAAATGGGGGGGGGCATGTTCTTGGAGACAGAACAAAAATGCCTTTGCTGAACTTTTATTGGAATTGATTCTATTTCTCTAGATTGCCAAGCTAAATCAATGTCTATACCATCAAATTCAGTAACCATATTAATCACAGCCTTACAAAAAGTAAAATAAAATAAATAATGAAAGATATGCCCTGTGATATATACCTATTTCGGGGAACTTAACTTAGTTAACCATGGTTGAATAATCATTACTTCCTTAAGAAGGAATAGAATTTGCTGTAATTGTCAACACAGAGGAGCAGTAAGTTATTCATGAAGTTGGTGACTTGTGCCATTCATTGAAGGGTCAACCCGACAAGCCCCACATCAATAAGCAAATATTAACTAAGGGCATACTGTGAAATGCAGCAAGGGATACAAAAAAATATGATTCTGCAGCTATTGAGGGAGAATGCTCAGGTTTGAGTAGGAGTTGGGAGAAGCAGTTCAGAATATTTTATATTATGTGCAGCCACTGTTTTAAAACAAACTTCTATACAGCGGCTTTCAAACATCATCAGATTTACTGACAGCCTTTCATTTCTATGTATGGCCCCTCTTAGATCTTTAATGCCCTAAATTCCAGGCCTTAATCCAAGACATGATGACTGCTTGTATAAATTTTGTGTGTGAGGATAGAACATTTTGAAATATTAGCATTTGCTTCTTTCTCTCTACTCTTTCATGCAGCTAGGAGATATTCCCCTCGTGACTCTCAGAAAAGTGTTATTACACTATAAAGGCAAAGAAACAAAAAGAGTTTGATTTTAGCTTTTGAGTTTCAGTGTAGACCTTTGAAATGCATGCCAGAGAAAATAGCTTGAGAGAATAGGGTTTTCAAGAGCTAAAGACAAATCCCTTGTTAGAGTTATTTAGACTGCATAAAACAGAAAATGAAAAAGCTTGAATATAGTTTATTTATCTTTCTTGTAAAAGAAGTCTGATAGACAGGCTAGAGTTAGTGTGGTCATCACAGATCCAGACTCCATCTGTATTTCAGTTCCATCCTTGGCTGGCAGCCTCAAGATTACCTCCTGGTACAAGATTATTACTAGAACTTCAACCATTATATCCACATCAAATTCAACAGGAACTAGGGAAAGGCAAAGAGTATCCCTTCCCACTGAGTCAGATCACTTACGCAGCCAGCTCAAAAGTCCCACATAAAACTTATGTTTGTATTTCATTTGCCAGAGTGTATCACATGGCCATGCTTAGCTGCAAAGGAGCCTGGAAAATATTCTCTCTTAATAGGACACACAGCTGATCCAACAGATAAAATCAGCACTCTGTCACTGAAGCAGAAAAGGAGAATGGATGCAGGGCTGCAAACGGCAGTCTCTGCCACATCCCTAAATCCCACGGCATAAAGTTAATATCATAAATATAAACTGAGAATAATCCTTGATTATATAAGAGCAAGTTTTCTTACCCCAGATGAGATAAACATCTTTCAGACTGAAGGATGAGAGGAGGAACAGAAAGGAAGTGAGGAGAAAATAGATGTTGTGGGTCCCCAAGCAGATTCCTGTGCCCTAAGATTCACCAGATCCTCCAGAGGGGTACCAGAAACCTCAGACAGATTGGGGGATCCAAAAGCAGAAAAGTCTTGTGCCTTGCTCCCTGGTGAAGACCTGGAGGTAACAAGCCTCATGGCATTTCCCCAGACCTACCTGGTGAGTTATCTGTAATAGAAGTGGCAGCTAGGCATGTGTAGGCAGGAAGAGCCTGAGACAACCCTACGAGATTTCCTGTGACCCTAGAATAATATAGTGTGGAAGAGCATCCAAAATGTATGTTCCAGTCTTGTCACTCTCCATTATGAGGGGCTCAAAAATAGCTGAGAGAGGCCAGCAGGTCTGAAGATGCCTTGAGATTGCAATGAGAAGAATGCAGGGTGACCTTCCTGGACCAGCTACCAGAGACCAGATGGAGAACCCAGATGTCCTCTAGAGTTCCTGTGGGGATGATGCACATCTCCAGCGATGACAGCAGGGACAGATGCCTCCCCGTCCCCTAACACTGTGGCTATGTGAAAATTCCCAGAATTTAGGCATAACCCAGGGAACAGGGGTTGGTGAAAACTGTGTATTGGCTGGAAAATAAATCCTGATCTGAGTGAGTTTTCTTTAAAATGGCTAGGATTAAGTTACGCTAGTAGGCAGAATGGGGGTTTAAGATTAGAATTCAGTTACCGAAAAAAATTTTTTTGTACAACTGAGTGTATAACTTGTTGAAATTCATCTGCAACACATGCTTCTCAATTTGTCATATCTCACTTTTGAAAGTCAGTCAGCTCTGAATTTTGGCACCTTCTTTCTTCAATGGTGTATGAAAAGTAGTGACAAATTAGCACTTTGCTGTTTCAACTAAAGTTATTTTGAGTGAGCAGAGCTTCACTGTCACATTGCTTCAATAATATTATACCTCATTCCTGTGACTCACAAACACCCTCTCCAGCCCCCACCAACAAGCACCTATACAGATGGTCCACAACTGTATTTCCCAAAGTTTAGCTGCATTTAAGGTGACCGATTTGTCCTGGCTTGTCTAGGATTTTTCTGGTTTTGGGTTGGACACCTTCGCTACATCAGAATCATCTGGATGGCTTGTTAAAATATAAATTCCTAGGCTTCAGCCATAGAGCTTCTAATGTAGTAGGGGTGGGAATGGGGGCTCAAGATTTTGCATTTGCAGTAAGCTCCCAGGCTACAGACCTATGGACCCTGTTGCACTGGCCTAAGACACAAGTCACAGTTTTTTCCCAGCATTAACATAATAAAACAATTGTGTTGATCCATAATCAATGTAACAGTGACAAATCAATGACAAACTTATAGCAAAATCTTTGACCAAGATTTCAAATTTTTCTCCTCTTTTTTTACAGTAGTTCCCTGGACAGCCCAGCTCTGTGGGCTGTACTAGAGCTCACTCCTGGGAGGTTAAGCCTAAAACCTGCCCCTGTAGTCCTTCCAGAAGTTCTATAAGCATCTAATCTTTTATATTAAATCCTTTTCTACTAAAACCAGCCAAAGAATATTTATTCTGTTATCTGTAACTGAATCCCGACTGACACATCATGGGACTCTGGGACTCAGGGTTTGAGAAATAGTAGATTAAAGGGGAAAGGAGTTTGTGCACATTTCAGGGACTGGAGGAGAAGTAAAAGCAGAGATGTTCTGTGAGTGCAAAGGCCTGTCTAGGCAAAGATGGCCCTGTCCACCTTGGCAGTTTGCAGGGAAAACACCTACAAACCCAGCTGTAAAAAATCCCCACATCAATACATTCCTAAACAATTGCTGCAAATAAGCCTGGCTGAACTCTGTAAACAACAAAAGCAAAATGTGATTTTCTAACAGATAGAAATAACAGGCTTGAAGCCGATGGTAATCTTTCTGAGGTCTAAGGTGCCTTCCCTGGTACAAATATCTTACTCTAGAAAATTAGAAATGTGAACACAACTAAACACAGTAAAACCCCTTGAACAGAGTCAAGACTACCAGAACCAGAGACCCAGGTCCTGACCTTCCAAGAGGTTTAAGTAACAATTCAGAAGAAAAGAGTCCCCAAATTTTCACATATCTTCAAAGAAATCAACTTCAAAGCCATTAGTTTTGAATTTTTATTTAAGCCTTAAAAAATTAATTCACCTTATAAGGTAGAGAGGAAAAAAGAGATGGCAGACATACTCTCTACTACAAGGTCACTAATTTGCTAAATCAAGCATGGAAGGGGAAAAAGTAAACCATGAAATCTCGATGTGGACAGCCCTTGATTTTAACTCAAACATGCCAATTAAATTTACAAAATTGGATTATGCATGTGTGTGGAACCAGTGTTAGATATTAAAGCTAATATTTCTCCTGATGACTCAGCACTTCTGCTAGGACCTGGGAGTTGCTCGGCATACAGTGACAGCCCCGTCCAACACAGGTGGCACTGACACACTCAGGGAGGGTACCACACATTGCGTTAGCCTGATTTTTTTATGCCATTTTAGGCAACTTACACCATTTCTGAGTCGTTTTAAAAATTCTCTGCTGACTTGCAAAATAATTGCAACTGGCAGTTTTTGTGTAAACTTGATTACTATCCTTTAAGGTCCCATTTTTATAAGGTCAAGGAATCAACACGATCCTCTTTTTTATCCCCCCTCTCAAAACTTGAATTCTTATCCCAGTAGAAACTGTTTACCCATAAGGCTGTATATAAAGTATAAAATCATTATATGTGGCACTTTTTTCATTTTTACTTCTGCTTTTCTCTCCTGCTGCATTTTCAATGAACTTACTGTAATAATTTCATCTGTTTATTAGAAGGCACTGTATATATGACAAATCTGCAAGTTATGGGGGTAAGAGCAAAAGGGTGGTTATGAATATAATGACTTGTTTCTTCTACTGCATATCTCCAGTCCTTCCTCAACACAGCAGTAGGGCCTCTGTGGGATTTAAACCTGATCACATCTCTCCCTGCTTAAAAGCCCTCCGTGGTTTCCCATTGCACTCAATAAAAACAAACCCCTTTACACGGCCTACAGTAACAGGCTTCTTGTGTAGGGTTTTATGTGGGTTAATAAATGCAAAACTCTTAGAACTGCGCCTGGCACCTAGCAAGTGTTCACTAAATCTTAGCTGTCCTTCCTCTTTCTCCTCACCCTCTTCCTCCCCCTCAGTTTATATGACGGGGCTTTCCATGATCTGTCCCTTTCCTAACTCTTCACTTTCAGCCAGCCTCTGCCTTCTTCGGTACACTGCATCCACACCGTTCGTCTTTCAGATACTTGAACACATCAAGCTTTTTCCCATTTCAGAGTCTTTCCCCGAGCTGTTCTTTCCTTTCTTTTAGGTGGCTCTTTCTCATCTTTTAGGCCTAAGTGGCCCCTCCCTGAGAAGAAAAAAAATTTCCTTTTCTACCCGATCTAAATTGGTCCCTCCTGTTATTCTTCCATAGCACCAAGTTCTTTTCTTTTAGCACTAATCACAATTTGTAATTGATACTTATTTTTATTTTTTTAATTGATTATACATATTTGTGGGGTATAGAGTTGATTATCAATACTTGTGTACAATATGTCAAGGTAAAATCAAGATAATAGCTTATTCCTCATTACAATAAGTAATCATTCTCTGTGTCCATTAACCAATTTCTTGCTGACCTCCTCCCCCTCCCCTTTCCTCTTCCCCACTTCTAGTATCCCCAGTTCTGTTCTCTCCTTCTGAAAGTTCAGTGTATTATTGTGATTATTCTTTTTCTCTTTCTTATTTCTCTCTCTTGCTTTCTTATTTATTTAATTTTCAGCTGCCACTTATGAGTAAGGACATGTGGTATTTCTCTTTCTGTGCCTGGCTTATTTCACTCAACATAATTTTCTCCAAGCTCATCCATGATGCTGTGAATGGCAGAATTTCATTCTTTTTTATGGCTGAGTAGTGTTCCATGGTGTACATATACCACACTTTCCTTATCCAGGCATCCACTGATGGACATTCGGGTCAGTTCTATGGCTTGGCTATTATGAACAGAGCTGAGATAAACATGGGAATGCAGGTATCCCTTCGACATGATGATTTCCATTCCTTTGGGTATATACACAGCGGCGGGATTCCTGGATCGTACGGTAGATCTATTTGTGGCTGTTTGAGAAAGCTCCATACTGTTTTCCATAATGGCTGTACTGATTTACAGTCCCACCAACAGTGTAGGAGGGTTCCTCCTTCTCCACATCCTTGCCAGCATTGGTTATTCTCTGTCTTTTTGGTAACAGTCTAAGTCGGGTGAAATGATGTCTCAAAGTGGTTCTGATTTGCATTTCCCTGATTATAAGCAATGTTGAGCATTTTTTCATGTACCTGTTGGCCACTTACATATCTTCCTTTCAAAAATGTCTATTCAGCTCCTTTGCCCATTTTTAACCGGATTATTTGTTGTTTTACTGGTGAATTATTTGAGTTCCTTGTACATTCTGGATATTAATCCCTTGTTGGATGTATAGTTTGCAAATATTTTCTCCCATTCTGTAGGTTGTCTTTTCATTCTGTAGGTTGTTTCCTTTGCTGTGCAGAAGCTTTTTAATTTTATATAATCCCATTTGTTTATTTTTTCTTTTGTCACCTGTGCTTTGGGGTCTTATTCATAATGTCTTTGCCCAGTCCTACATCCTGAAGTGTTTCTCCTGTTTTTCTCTAGGAGATTTACAGTTTCAGGTCATATGTTTAAGTCTTTAATCCATTTTGAGTTGATTTTGATATATGGCAAGAGGTATGGGTCCAGTTTCATCCTTCTACATATGGATATCCAGTTTTCCCTGCACCATTTATTGAAGAGACTGTCCTTTTTCCAATGCATGTTCTTGGTGCCTTTGTCAAAGATCAATTGGCAGTAAGTGCATGGATTGATTTCTGGGTTCTCTATTCTGCTGCATTGGTCCATGTGTCTATTTTTATGCCAATACCACACTGTTTTGGTTACTATAGCTTTGTAGTATAGTTTGAGGTCAGAAAGTGTAATGCCTCCAGCTTTATTTTTTTGTTTGGGATTGCTTTGGCTATTTGGGGTGTTTTGTTGTTCCATATGAATGTTAGGATTGTTTTTTCTATTTCTGTGAAGAAACTCTTAGTATTTCAATGGGGATCACATTGAATCTGTAGATCACTCTGGGTAGTATGAACATTTCACATTAATTCTTCTAATCCATGAACTTGGAATGTTTTTCCATCTTTTTGTGTACTCTATAACTTCTTTCAGCAGTGATTTGTAGCTCTCATTGCAGAGATCTTTCATGTCCTTTGTTAAATTTATTCCCAATTATTTTTATTTTGGTAGCATTGTAAATGGTCTTGCTTTCTTGATTTCTTTTTCTGCTAGTTTGTTGTTGAAGTATTAAAATGCTACTGCTTTTTGTATATTGACTTTGTATCCTGCAATGTTACTGAATTTGTTTATCAGCTCTAAGAGTTTTATAGTAGAGTCTTTAGGGTTTTCTATATATAGGATCATGTCATCTGAAAACAGGGATAATGTGCTTTTATTTTTTCCTATTTGAATGCCCCTTATTTCTTTCTCATGCTTGATTGCTCTGGCAAGTACTTCCAATAATATGTCAGATAGGAGTGGCGAGAGCAGGCATACTAATCTAGCTTTTCCCCAATCAGGATGATATTGACAGTGGGTTTGTCATATATGGCTTTCATGTTGTTCAGACATTATTCTTCTATACCTAATTTGTTGACCGTCTTGATTATGAAGGGATGTTGAAATTTGTCAAATGCTTTTTCTGACTTTATTGAGATGATCATATGGTTTTTGTCCTTGATTTTGTTGATGTGGTATATCACATTTATTGATTTGCATATGTTGAACCATCCTTTGCATCCTTGATCATGATGTATAATTTTCTTGATGTGTTGCTGCATTCTGTTTGCTAATATTTTGTTGAGGATTTTCATATCTATGTTCATCAGAGATCCTGTCTTGTAGTTTCCTTTTTTTGCTGTATCTTTGTCTGGTTTTGGCTTCACAGAATGAGTGTGGGAGAATGACCTCCATTTCCATTTTTTGGAATAGTTTGAAGAGATTTGGTATTTATTCCTCTTTAAGGGTTTGGTAGAATTCAGCAGTGAAGCCATCTGGTTCTGGATTTTCTTTCTTGGAAGACTTCTGACTACTGCTTCAATCTCGTTGCTCATTATTGGTCTGTTTAGATTTTCTATTTCTTCTTGGTTCAGTCTTGGTAGTTTGTATTTGTCCAGAAAGTTATCCATTTTTTCCAGGTTTTCAAGTTTCTTGGTGTATAGTTTTTCATAATAGTATCTAATGATTCATTGCATTTCTGTGGTATCAATTGTGATGTCTCCTTTTTCATGTCTGACTTTTGTGGTTTGAGTCTTCTCTCTTTAGTTAGTCTGGCTAAGGGATTGTTTATTTTGTTTATCTTCCAAAAAAGACAAATTTTTGTTTCATTGATATTTTGTGTTATTTTTGGCCTCTGTTTCATTTAGTTCTGCTTTGATATGAATTTTTTCTTTCCATCTACTCATTTTGGGATTGGATTGTTCTTGTTTTTCTAGTTCTTTGAGGTGTAGTGTTAGGTTGTTTATTTGATATCTTTCTATTCTTTTGATGTAAGATTTATTGCAATAAAATTCCCTCTTAGTACTGCTTTTGTGGTATTTCATAGGTTTGGTATGATGTGTATTTATTATCATTAGTTTTTATAATCTAGGAATGCTTTTGATTTCCTCTTTAATTTATTCTTTAACCCATAGGTCATTCAGGAGCATACTGTCCAATTTCCATGTATTTTTATGATTTTCACCATTTTGCTTGTTATTGATGTCTAGTTTTAATCTGCTGTGGTCTGAGAAGATACTTGAAATGATTTTAATTTTTAAAAATTTGTTGAGACTTGATTTGTGACCTAACATGTGGTCTGTGCTGGAGAATGTTTCATGTGCTGATAAGGAGAATGTATATTCTGTATTTGTTGGATGAAATATTTAGTAGATGTCTGCCAAGTCCGGTTAGCCTAAAGTGTAGTTTAAATCCTGTGTTTCTCTGATTTGATGTCGGGATGATCTGTCCAATTCTGAGAGAGGGGTGTTCAGGTCCCCAGCTATTATTGTACTGGGTGTCTTTCTTTAGGTCTAATAGTATTTGCTTATATATCTGGGTGTTCCAATGTTGGGTGCATAAATATTTAAGAATGTTATGTCTTGGTGGATAGATCACCATATCATTACATAATGCCCTTCTTTATCTCTTTTTAAGGTTTTTGGTTGAAAGTTTATTTTATGCAATATAAAAATAGCTACTCTTTTTCATTTTGATCTCCATTTGTGTGGTATATCTTTTCCATTCTTTCACTATTAGTGTTTGTGAGTCTTTATAGGTGAGGTGGGTTTCTTGTAGGCAGCATAGAGTTGGGTCTCGTTTTTTAATCTATATGATCAGTTTATGTCTTTTGGATGGGGAATTCAACTCATTTACATTTAGGGTTGTTATTGAAAGGTATTGTCTTACTCCTAGTGTTTAATTGTTTTTTGTGTTGTTGTTTTAAATATTTTGCTCCTTTCTTTCCCTTTTATTGTTTGTCCTCAGTGTTTGTTAGTTTTTTGAGATGATATAGTTTCTCTCTCTTTCTTATTTGCATATCTGCTCTACCAGTGGGGTTTGTTCTTTCTGGTGTTTTCATGGTGGTGATTAATGTTTTTTAGGTACCAGGTACAGGACTCCCTTGCGGAATTCCTGTAGAGCTAGTCTTATTGTTGTGAACTCCCACAGTTTTTGTTTGTCTCAGAAATACTCTATTTCCCCTTCATTTTTGTAGGATAGCCTTCCTGGATATAGTATTCTTGGCTGGCAGTTTTTTTCTTCCAGTACTTTGAATATATCATCCCATTCTTTTCTGGTCTATATGGTTTCTGCTGATAAGTCTGTTGTTAGTCTGATGGGGGCAGCCTTATAGGTGACTTGATGCTTTTCTCTTGCTGTTAGGATTTTTTGTCTTTGACTTTTGACAGTTTGACTACAACATGTCTTGAAGAATACACTTTTGGATTGAATCTATTTTGGGATGTCCATATCTCTACCAATTCCTGGAAAGTTTCCTACTAGCATTTTGTTGGATATGATTTCAGTGCCTTTTCCTTACTCCTCCCCTTCTGGAACACCCATGATTTGGATGTTTGTGTGCTTTAGGTTGTCTGATAAGTCTTATACATTTTCTTAATTTTTTTTTCTTTTCTCTTTTTCTTTCTTTCTTTCCTTTTTTCGTCTGCTTGTGTTGTTTTGGAAAGATTGTCTTTGAGATCAGAAATTCTTTCTTCTACTTGCTTTAGCTTTCTGTTTGGGCTCTCAATTGTAGTTTTTATTTCATTGAATGAGTATGAGTCTGTCAGTTCCAGGAGGTCTGCTACATTCTTTTTTATGGGATGTTTCTCTTTGTAAATTTCCTGGATTGTTTTTCTCATTTTGTTGTGTCCTCTGTCTGAGTCTTCTTGTATCCCACTGAGTTTCTTTAAGATTGTTGCTCAGAATTCCTTTTCAGAAATTTCAAGGTTTTCCTGTTTTGGGGGGTTTGGTATTTGAGAATTATTGTATTCCTTTGGTGGTGTTATATTTTCTTGAGTTTTTTTGTATTTCTTGTATCCCTACATTGATGTTTAATCATCTGATGGAGCAGTTGCTTCTATTACTCTGCAGTGGCTTTTGAGAAGAGAGACTCCCCTCCTGTAGATTTGTTTTATATTGCCCATTGGGTGGGGTATTTTGATTCTGGGTAGACTCAGTAGTCTCCGTAGTTCTGGGTAGACTCAGTTGTTCTGAATAGATTCAGTAGTTCCAGGTAGACTCAGTTGTTCTTGGAGCTTCCAGCAGCTGTGTCTGTGGCTGGGGCTGCATTGGCAGCTAGGAGGTCGGTACTGCATGGGTGGCTGGTGCAGCTGGGGCTGCATAGGTGGCTGGAGCTGTGTGGACATCTGGGCAGGACTGTGTGGGCAGCATGGGCTGTGTGGTGGGGTGCACTGCATGGGATGAGCTCCTGTGCAGGGAGAAGGACCCTTGATCTGGGACTCGACAATGGCACAGCCGACCACGGCAGTGGTTGGGGCAGGCTGGGGCACAAGCAAGAGTAGGCTTACTACTGGGAAGTGCTCAAAGCAAAGCAGATTCTTTTCACTGCAAAGGGAGAATTCCTCCTGCACTGATCCTAGTGTCAAAGACGTGATAGTGGATGAAACTGTGCCTCCTTCTCCTTTCTACCCCACCCTGCCTGGTTTTCATGCTCCACAGAGTCCTCACAAAGTTCCTGCTGCCCTCCCATTCTCTCCCACCAATGCTCTCCCCTGTACTTAGCTGTCTATCCCTTGCTCTGGTCCCTTCTGTGGGAAGACCGCATGTTGGACACCTCTAGTCTGCCATCTTGTCCTGCCTCTCCTCATAATACTTATTTGTTATGCATCTTTAGTGCTTTTCTTTCCCATTAGCCTTTAAACACTGTTAGGGGGGGAAACATCTGGTTTGTTCACTACTTATACTAAGCATATGTAACTGTGAGGAGCTGCCCGAAATCGCCATTACAAGATGGCGCTGATTTCCGGTGGAGGGCAGGGCTGCTCGGTAACACGCCTGGGCCGATTAGGCAGCCACCAATAAGGTAGGAGCACGTCCTAGGCGAGGAGCAGTCTCTATATAAAGGGCGCGGGTTCCCTCGCTCGGGGTCTCCATTTTTGGCAAGCTTATGCTCTCCCTCTCAAGATGCATTAAAGCTGATCTGCAGAAGGATCCTTTGTGTGCCGCGTCGTTCTTGCTGGCGAGACGGTAGCGCGGGACATTTGGTGCCGAAACCCGGGAACTTGTGTCATCGTCAGCACCTTCGGAGACCCCCTGGAGACAGGGAGGATTCAGAACTGCAGGAGGGTAAGTTCGGAGAGGTATGCCTGTTCTTGGTCTGGGGTTAATCCGGTTGGTTTAAAAGGTTTTGAAATCGCCCGTTGGTGTGGTCAGACTGACGTAGATAAGCAGCTGCACCAGAGACCTGTGTGAGCCTCTAGTACGTAAGGGAGCGGCGCGTCTCACAGCGCCTCCCACGGAGTGGGGCGTGTTATGGGTTCCACTCAGTCCATGGTTACCGCGTTAGAGGCCGTGCTGAGACAACGTGATATAAAGGTAGGGGGCCGTGTGCTCAAAAATTTTGTAAAAGAGGTAGATCGTGTAGCACCGTGGTTTGCTTGTTCCGGCTCCTTGACTTTGAGCTCTTGGAACAAACTAGGCAGAGACCTTGACCGCAAGTACGCGGAGGGAGACCTCCGTCAGGGCACCAAGACCATTTGGAAGTTTATTAAAAATTGCTTAGAAGATGAGGGCTGTAAACCGGTAGTGATAGTAGGGCAAAATACATTAGAGGAGGTCCAAGACAGCATGTCAGAAACTGAACGGAGTGAGAGGATGGGTACCCGCAGGAGGAGAGACGTCTCCCATAAGAAAAAGGGCCCTCCCGGTAAGTCTACGGATGAGGGAGAGATTCTAAAACAACAAAGTGACACTCCCGGCACATCTGCCGGTAAAGGAGGGATTTCAAAACCCAGACAAAAGTTGGAAGGGAAAGAAGGAGGCCTCTACCCTATGCAAGAGCTGGGGGCCTTAAAACAAGAATTAGAAGATTTAAATCTGGATGAGTCCGACTCCGATCCCCTCAGCCCTAGTGAGGAATCCGATTTGGAGGAGGAAGCTGCCAGGTACGAGGAGGAGAGATATCATCCCGACAGGCGGCGGAGACCACTCGGGGAGTGGAAACGCCGGCCGCCCCCAGTGGCCCCCGCACGGCCTGCGCCTTCGGCACCTCCTCGCGGTGGTTGGGGAAATGCCTCTTTTGAGTGGAATGTGACTGAGTCCTTTGAATCCACTGTGTCCATAAAACAGCTTGGAACAAATTACTCTGTCCCGCCAACACCAGTTTGCCTTTATCCTCCTTTCATGTTTATTTTAACTAATATTAGTGATGAGAGGAGTCAGATTGCTTGTGATAACTATACTTGCTTTTATGCACAGTGCCGGAATGCTACGCTGTTCAATTTGGCCATAGTTGCTCGAATGCCTAGATGGATTCCTGTCCCAGTAGAAGCTCCCAATACTATGGTCTTGTTCAGGCAGAGGAGGGATTTTGGTCTCACTGCGGCAATAGTCGCCGCCGTATCCCTGGCGGCGGGTGCAGCCACAGCTGCTGCCGTTTCCTTGACTACCACGGTACAGACTGCCACCACGTTGAATAATTTGTCCTCCGCGGTAACACAGGCCCTAGAAACACAGACTGCGCTAAACGCTCAGCTGAAAGGAGGATTAATGGTGGTTAACCAGCGGGTGGATCTTGTGCAGGAACAAATAGACGTTTTATGGCAAATTGCTCAATTGGGGTGTCAATGGAAATATTCAGGGTTATGTGTCACCAGTATCCAATATAAAAAGTATACCAAAGCTGCAAATTTGTCTAAACAATTATCCCAGCATCTTTCAACAGGTTGGACGAGAGAATTTGACAACCTGATAAACCAGCTGCGCATGGCCATTGTGTCCGTGAATTCAACAAGAGTGGATGTCTCCTTCGCAGCCGGACTGTCCTCATGGATTAAAACGGCCGTGTCCCACTTCAAGGAGTGGGCAGGAGTGATTGGGGTTGGCATGTTCTTATGTGGGGGAACTGTGCTCCTACTATGGTTGGTCTGCAGATTAAAAGCCCAGACCCAGAGAGACAGGGTAGTCATCGCCCAGGCATTTCTAGCCCTGGAACAGGGGGCCAACCCTGACGTTTGGCTGTCCATGCTTAAGGATTGGCCTGCTCTGACTCCCCTTCCCACTTCCTGTTGGCTGGCCTCCCTGAAGCTTGTTCAGAGGAGTTCGCCCTTGCTCAAACAGGTCTATGTGTAACAACAGGCTCCAGTGTGTCCAGAGACGGGCAACTTCCCCCAGACTTGAACCAACCTAAGACATGGTGCCCGGTGGCGATAGGGTCAACCTATGACGGGTAAGGTCAAAGTCTGTGGAGGGACGACCTAGGACAGGAACGCTGGCTAATTTGTCCGCGACCGCCGAGCTTGTACCAGCCGCTTTAAATGATAAAAAAGGGGGAGATGTGAGGAGCTGCCCGAAATCGCCATTACAAGATGGCGCTGATTTCCGGTGGAGGGCAGGGCTGCTCGGTAACACGCCTGGGCCGATTAGGCAGCCACCAATAAGGTAGGAGCACGTCCTAGGCGAGGAGCAGTCTCTATATAAAGGGCGCGGGTTCCCTCGCTCGGGGTCTCCATTTTTGGCAAGCTTATGCTCTCCCTCTCAAGATGCATTAAAGCTGATCTGCAGAAGGATCCTTTGTGTGCCGCGTCGTTCTTGCTGGCGAGACGGTAGCGCGGGACATGTAACAGTGTTTGGAAGCAGCTGAGGGCTAAAGCACCCTCCATCCAGAAGCCAACAAGACAGCATTCCCAAGGTCCTAGGCAAGGAGCCATGGGCTACAGCGCCTTCTACCCAGAGCAGGCAAGACAGCACACCAGGGGTCCTAGGCAAGGAGCTGAGGGCAGTACTTCCCACTCAAAAGCAGGCAAGAGAGCATGCCAAAAATACCACTTCCATGCAGGTGGCCCACCACAGCCATGGATGCTGAAAAAGCAGCTTGACCCTAGCAGCCACTGCCACCATGCAGGTGGCCTGCCAGACACTTGACTGCATTGACCCAAGGAGTCACCAGTAGAGACCAGAAAAAGAAGAGGATGTCTCTCTCCTCAAAGCCCACTCCAGAGTAACAGAAGAAACAACTGCTCTACCAGATGACCAGACATCAATGTAGAGATACTAGAAATATGAAAACCCGAGAAAATATGACACCACCAAAGAAATATAGTAATTCTCAAATACCAGACCCTATAGAGCAGGAAACGCTTGAAATGGCTGAAAAGGAATTCTGAGAAACAATCTTAAGGAAACTCGTGGAGATATGAGAAGACTCAGACAACATAATGAAATGGAAAAAAAATCCAGGATACGAAGGAGGAAATTTACAAAGACATTACTACCTTAAAAAAAATATGTAGCAGAACTCATGGAACTGAAAGATTCTCTAAACAAAATAAAAAACACAACTGATAGCTTAAGCAGCAGGCTAGAACAAGCAGAAGAATTTCTGATCTAGAATACAGACTGTGGAGGATACTGACATTAATAAACTCATGCATTTCACGGGGCCATAGCCTATAGCATAATAGGACCAAAGTCCTATAGTTTAAGCCTTAGCCCAATTCTTTAGAAATACACATAAAAATGCTCAGATTGGGAAAAGACCAAAAAAACCCTCACAGAACTAGTCTTCAATGTAGATAAGAAAATTGAAACACAGCAAAAGTTTGCTCTGGGGGCAGTTGCCCTTGGTACAGCTAAACCTACATGATGGGAAAGTATGTGAGCTAAAATATCAAGGCTATTCTGCTAGTTAGTGGTTGGGGGTTGTTCCACATCTTACCCTCAGCTGTTTCTTTGAGTTTCTGGGGAACTAAGTGCTGCCATAGTGATTATCTCATTGTTTCTTTTTGTATGTCACATAGCTTAGTTTTATGACTCTTTTTGATGGTAAATTGCTTGAACTACTTTAAGTTGCATCTGCTTTAATGAAAATTGTCATGTAGCCAATTTGTTTATGTTTTCAGTATAACTGATTAACCACCTGTGTTTCTTCTGCAACGTTCTTGCCTGCACAATAAAAGCTGAGGACAAACCTGACTTGGGGCTGTGCCCAGGGCCCTTCTCTCTTGAAGGAGTTCTCCCTGGGTGCAGTCACTTTGGGCCTCTCATTGGATACATGGGCTCTAAGTAATCCTTTATATCTCTGTCACTCTGTGAGAGGTGACAACAGACCTTTTAAAATGATCCAGGTAGACAAAAAAAAAAAAAAAGGAAAAAAGAATTTTAAAATATAAAGAAAATCTAAGAGAGCCATCAGACAACCTTAAGCACACATCATGAGTGTTTCAGAAGGGGAGGAGAAAGGAAAAGGCATGGAAAAACCTATTCAATGAAATAATAACAGACAACTTCCCAAGTATAGGGAGAGACACAGACCTTCAGATCCAGAAGGCTCAAAGATCCCCAAACATATTCATATTAAAAAGATCCTCTCCAAGACACATTATAGTCAAACTGGCAAAGCTCAAAGACAGAGAGAATCTTAAAAGAAGAAGGAGAAAAGCATCAAGTCACCTTAAGGGATCCCCTATTAGACTAGCAGGAGACTTCTCAACAGAAACTGTATAGGCCATAAGAAAATGGGATACTATTTTCAAAATACTAAAAGAAAAAAACTGCCAACCAAGAATACTATACTTAGCAAGGCTATCTTTCATAAATGAAAGAAAAATAGTGTATTTTCCAGACAAACAAAAGCTGTGGGAGTTCACCACCACACAACCAGCCCAACAAGAAATCCTCAAGAGAGTCCTGCATCTGAAATCTGAAAAATGAAACTCACTACCACGAATATACAAGAAAGAACAAAACCCATTGGTAGAACAAAAATGCAAATGAGAAAGAGAAACTAAATCATACCACCACAAAAAGCCATAGTGACAATGTAATAATGCCCTTACTTTATTTCTGATTTTTGTGATTTTGGTCTTCTCTCTTTATTCACAGTCAGCTTAGATAAAGGTTTACAAATTTTGTTGATATTTTTAAAGAATAAACTTTTGGTTTTGTTGATTTTCTCTACTGTTTTTTAATTCCCTATTTCATATATTTCTGTTGTAATCTTTGTCATTTCCTTATATATGCTTTTGGTTTAGTTTGTTCTACTTTTTCTATCTTCTAAGGTAAAAGTTTACATTACTGATTTGAGCTTTTTCTCATTTTTAATACAGGTGTTTACAAGTATAAGTTTTCCTCTAGGCACTGCATGAGACTTTTATCCCATATATTTTGATATGCTGCCCTTTGATCTTTATCTCAAAGTACTCTCTAATTTCCCTGTGATTTTTCTTTTTACCCATGGTTTAATTAGGAGAGTGTTGTTTAATTTCCGCACATTTGTGAATTTTTCTAAATTTCCTTCTGTTATCGTGGTCAGAGAGCATATTTTCTATTTTAGTCTCGAAAAAATTTAAACAAACAAAAAAGTTTGTGGAAAGATTTCCATTATCTTTCAATTCTATTTTTCCATGAACTTTTTGAACTGCCCTTGTGTTATAATTCTGTTTTATTGGTTTTTATGCAATTTATGTTGCTAAACTTAGATATTTATTTCTTGTTTTAGTCCGTTTTGTGTTGCTATAACAGAATTACCTGAGACTGGGTAATTTATAAAGAAAAGAGGTTTATTTGGCTTACGATTCTGGGACAGCTGCATCTGGCATGGGCCTCAGGCTGCTTCTACTCATGGTGGAAAGTGGCAGGCAGCCGGTGGGTACAAGCACATCACATGGCGAGAGGAAGCAAGAGAAAGGAAGCAAGAGGCAGAGAGAAGGCGCCAGGGTCTTTTTAAGCAACAAGCTCTCACGGGAACTAATAGAGCGAGAACTCACTCATTAATACCCCCTCATTAATCTCCCCCAGGGAGAGCATTAATCCATTCATAAGGGACCCGCCCGCCCATAACTCAATCAGTTTCCAACACTGCCACATTGGAGATCAAATTTCCACGTGAGTTTTGGAGGGGACAACACAACCAAACTCCATCAGTTCTGGTTCTTGATTTCTTTTTATTAAGTGGACTTGTTGATTTGTTTAGAAATTAATTTGCCTTTGAAAAGTTTATTCATCTTCCTCTGATGAAATTCATTTGATATTTTCATGCTTTGGGAAGACTTTAGAGAGCCATTTCAAATAACTGTAGTCATTATGAAATGAAATATATAAATTCTAATAAGTTTTACATCTCCAGATTTTGTGAAAATTAGAAGCCCTAATTTCTACACAGTATTCCTTTATTCAGTTTATGTATTTATTATTTGAACAAATAAATGTGCATATCCTTGTAACATTAAAAAATAACAACAGTGTTCAGCACATAGAAGAAGCTCAATATTGAAGAAGAAAAGGAAAAATTATAAAAGATAACTCTAAATATTTATTGAATGTTTACTATGTGGCTAGGCATTCTGCTAAATACTTGACATACTTCAGCAAGACTATGGTCTTGCTAATTTCTTTCAAATATCCATGAGGTAGACAGTTATCTTCCTTTCACATTGGTATTAAGTGGGACTCAAAGAGTTTATATAAGCCACACATGCAGTAAGTATTGAAGTTTAGATTTGAACTGAGGTCTGTCTGGCTCCAAATCATTTGCTTTTCCTCTCAAACCACACTGCTTCCAGTAACTGTGAAATTATGCACCAGAAAAAAATAGCTAGTTCTGCATTATTAATGGCATGTGAATTCTCCCTGAGTAAATGGTTCAGTTATCCTGATGGAATTGAAACAGCAATCAGACAATTTTGCTGCCATGTGATGACCTTTTCCCTGGACATGTGCTATATCATTTATCAAAATCAGTAATACTCCAGGGCTTGTGTATGCACCATGTATTAATTGTGTGACTTTAAAATACTAAGCAGTGTTCCATGTGTTTTCTATCAGGTGCCTTTGTGGCCCTGGGTTTGTTGTTATGGTGAATGGGCAAGTGGCCCATTTCCAAAAAAAAGAAAGAGCAAACCCTGTAGAGTAAGCTCAATGGGAAGAAAGCAATCAAGTATGAAGGGATAAGGGGAAATAATGATGGGGGATGAAATCTGTTGATTCTGAACTAGCTGCTTTCAGTCTTAGATTAGTAACATCTCAACCTTTAACAGTGATTACCCACAGACTGAAGGCTCTTTGGCTTCCATTTTACCTTCCAAGTAGTGGGATATCCTTGAATACCAAATTGAAAATTAAAGAGACAAGAAAACACAAGACAACCAATAATATTTGCCATTTACTGAGTTCCTGCAATGAAGCAGGCACTGTGCTAAGTTCTTTACATGAATTAACTTATTTCATCCTCACATAACCCTTGAAGTAGGCACCCAACATTATTCTTGCTAATAAAAAGGTAAGTAAAATGAGGCACTGAAAGGTTAAGTAACTTACTTTATGGTCTTGCTAAAAATTGCATTGGAGGGCGACATTAGCAGGAATGGTGGAGTAAGTACCACTGAAAATTCTCTCCAAAAACACTGGAAAAAATTACCAATATCAACTTTTTCAGAACTCTGAAGTTAGCCAAAAGCTTGCAACAATCCAGGAAGCATTAACTCAAGAAAAATGGCTGAATCTCAATAAGCACAAAAATTTTGTGGCATTTTCATTTGCCTTATTCCTATCCCTTTCTACTCATCTTTGTGATAGTCTTGAACATCAACAGCCTCACATTCACTATAAAAACCAGCAGCTACCAGGGGCACACAACAGGGGTGGAGCTTCTTCAAAGCCCCTTTCCCAGAGAATTATCATAGCTATGCACACATCCAGGACAGACTAAAGAAAGTCCTAAACTATCATCTCTTGCTGAACTTGAGTCTCTGCACTAATAAGAAATGGAGGTTGAGGCAGAGTTGTAGACTGTGTGCTTGAGCATTGAAGGTATGTCCCTCCATGTACACAAAACCTCTCAGAAAAGGCTGGAAGACTTACTGATTTCAGGCATTTAAGAAAATCTATGTCTAATTATTAAGTGACCACTAAGCTAACTAAGCAGATTTCAGTGGCTATACATGACAATGAATAAAAACTTTACAGAATTAGTTCATAGAAAGTCATTAAACAAACAACAACAAGAACAAACAGCAATGACAATAAATCCTGGGGAGCGAGGGAGAATCAAATTTCCAGAGTTACTACATTATATTATTTTAAAGGTCTAATTTTCAGCAATGACAAAAAAGAGGCAAGAAAGTATGGACCATACACTGGGGAAATAAAAATAATCACTAGAAACATTCCCTGAGGAAGCCCAGATACTGGACTTACTAGACAAAGACTTTAAAACACCTATGTAAATATTTTCAAAAGATGGGGGGGGAAAAAGAAAAAAAACTCTACATCTAAAGAACTTAAGTAAAATATGAGGACAATTTTTCACCAAATAGAGAATATCAATAAAGAAATAGAAATTATCAAAAAGAACCAGTAAAAATTCTGGAGTTGAAAGTAGATAATTGAAATTTAAAGGTTGCTAGAGGGACACAACAGCAGATTTGAGCTGGCAGTAGAAAAATTCAGCAAACTCAAAGATAGGCTAATGGACATTATCTAGTCTGAAGATCAGAGAGAGAAGAAAAAAAGAATGATGAAAAATGAACAGAGCTTCAGAGACTTGTGCGGCACATCAAGCATGTCAACATCTTCATAATGGGAGTCCCAGAAGGACAGGAGAGAAATAAAAACAGAATGAATGCTTCCACAAATAATGTCTGAAAACTTCCTTTACTCAGTGAAAAACATTACTTTATAATCCAAGAAGTCCCTACAAACTTTAAGTAGGACAAACTCAAAGAGATCCATGCTTAGGCACAATGTAGTCAAACTGTCAAAAGACAGTAATAATTTTGAAAGCAACACGAGAGATGTGATTCATCATATACAAGGGATCTTCAATAAGATTTGCAGGTAATTTCTCATAATAAAATATGGAGACCAGAAAGTAAAGGGATAGGGTACTCAAAGTACTAGGGGAAATAATTCTGTCAACCAAGAATTCTATATCCAGCAAAACAACCCTTCAAAAGATGAAGGAGAAATTAAGATAAAAACTGAAAGGATTTGTCACTAGCAGACCTGCACTACAAGAAACACTACAAGAAGTCTTTCAGGATGAAATGAATACAAACTAGATAGTAACTCAAATGCACATGAAGAAATAAAGAGCACTGTAAAAGTGCATTGGTTAATATAAAAGACAGCATAAATGTATTTGTTATTTGTAATTCTTCTTTTCTTCCTACCAGATTTAAAATACAATTATATAAAGCAATTATATAAATCTGTGTTGATGCCCAAACAATGCATAGAAATGTAATTTGTATGACAATAATAGCACAGAGTAGTAGGAGGGACAGAGATATATATGAGAAAATTTGTGTATATTATTGAAATTAAATTGGTATTGATGCTAACTAGATGGCTATATGTTAAGATATTAATTATAATCCTCAGGACAACTACTATGAAAGTGAGTGAAAAATATGTGTAGTAAAATAAATGACAAAAATTAAAATTGTACACTAGAAAATATCTATTTAACACAAAAGAAGGCAGTAATGGATGAGTAAAGGAACAAAAAATGTATAAATGTATTATATTGAATGTAAATGAATTGAACATTTCAATTAAAAAGCAAAACTTAGCAGAATATATATTTTTTAAAAGTATGATCCAGCTTTATGCTGTCTACAAGAGACTCACTTTAGATTCAAGACACAAATAGTTTGATAGTAAAAAATAAATGGAAAAAATATAGTGTCTAAAAAGGAAACAAAAGAGAGCTGAAGTGGCTAAACTAATATTAGACAAAATGGATATTAAGAAAAGAACTGTTACTAGAAAGAAAAGACATTAGATAATAGATTCACAAAAAGATATAACAATATAAACATACATATGCCTAAAAACAGAGTCCCAAATACATGAAGCAAAAACTGACAGAATTGAAAGGAAATTAAAATAATTCAACAATAATAGTTAGAGACTTCAATACCGCATGTTTAAGAATAGAACAACCAGGCAGAAAATCAACAAAGAAATACAATACTTGAACAACAGTATAAACCACTAGACTTAACAGTCATGGAAGAACCTTGAAAACATTATGCTAAGCGAAATAAGTTAGTCCAAGAAAGTCACATATTATATGATTTTGTTTATACATATCGCTCAGAAAAGGAAAATCTATAGAGACAGAAAGTACTATAGATTAGTGGTTTCTAGAAGCAGTGGGGGAGGGGGAAATGGGGAGCAACTGTTAACGGGTATAGGGTTCCTTTTTGGGCTAACAGAAATGTTCTGGAATTTGATAGTGGCGATGTTTGCAAAACATTCTGAATACATTAACATCAACTGAATTGTACACTTTAAAGGGGTGAATTTTGTGGTTTGTGAATTAAATTCCAGTTAATAAAAATTATATTAGGTTGAAAGTTAGTAATTTTGTCCCTTAACCCACCTTCAGCTACTTTCACTTGTGAATAATCTAGAGTTATACCATATATCCTTCAAGATGCCTGAAGTCTTTCCATTACTAATTCATTTACTTATATTAGATATTGCTATGTCCTCTTTTAAAACATTTATCAATTGCTTGAAGAGTAATTGCCACATGACACCTTTAACTCCTTTACCTGAATGGAATTTTAGTCCCCAAAGAATGGGTGAAAGTAGAATATCAACTTTTCCTGGATCATGACTCTCTTGAGCTGGGAGAAGAGGGAAAAGGGACATTCCTATCTGGGATCCTATTATCAGATAATTTTGTGCCCTTAAAAAAGAGCTTTCACCTTTCTAAGTATTTCCTTGTAATTTGCTAAGTGAAACTAATATTAATTGCCATTCATGTGTCACTGGAGTTTTGTTAAGAATATGAGAGATTAAGCTTGAGTCAGCCACGCTGGGGAAAAACATTGATGGGGCCCAGGAGGAAGGATGAGGAATGGGAAAGAAGGATAGAAGAACCACCTCTTCTTCATCCACAAAATAATGCTTGTTTGGCCCACATCATAGGGCTGTTGCAAGGATCAAAGGACGTGTGTCTGTGTAAGTGCTTTGTATCCACAGTACACCACACATATGAGAGGAAGCATTACTGTTTAATGAGCCAGAGAAGCAGTTCACTAAATTATTAGTTGCCTGAGTTACTGTTCAGTTCTCACATGTAGGATTACACCCAAATTTTTCATAGAAAATTTTGGTCTTTGAAAGATTCGTGTATTACAAATATAAGACAATAGTATAGTCATCAACTAACATAAATTATTCTGCTACTGTGACTAAATGAAATGTCAACAAAAGCCTAAAGTACATAATAAAACTTTCTCAATATGTTGACAGAACTTGAGACAAAGATTTAAAGGCACTTTGTTAATGAGAATATGCCCCCAAAAAGCTAGTCATTATTATTAATTGAACTAAGGAAGTTTTATTCATTTTAACTTTTAAGTTTATGTTGAAAAATGTCAACTAATTTCCAATTCCGTCCCATGACAGTATTTATTGGTGCCATCTGCTGGAAGTTTCTGAAAAATTGATGAAGTTAAGATGAACAAAACAATAAATAGTACAACACATTTCATTTTAAGCACATGTATTATTCACATATTAAAATCAATGTAGGTAAAGTTCCTGGCATGCATTTCTTGTACTAAATTTGCTATGTAAAACATTTTGATGCTGAATAAATGAATGCATTTCATGAATCATAGCATTCATACTCTTATTCATTCAACCAACATGCTTTGAGCTCTTGCTGTCTTCCAGGCCTTATGTTAAGAACTAGGCATACAAGGAGGCTGTTCCTGCATGCAAGGGATCTGGATCCTCCATGTAGTGGAGGAGAGGACAGGCTCACAAACAACTAAATGTAATGCCTTGGAATAAACAAAAGCTCCATGGGGGGAGCTGAGGAGGGGCATTACAAATCCAGGGGATGGAAGCCTTTTCCACAAAATATTGAAATCTGCCATCTTTAGAGAAGCAGAGGAGAGAGGAAAGAATTATAAAGTAAAATCAAACTTGAGGAAGTAAAGCCATTAAGCAAGTAGAGGTGGAAATAAAGAAAACAAAGTTTCTTCCAATCCTCTGAAACATCATGGGATCCAAGTGGTCTCCATGATCATCATCATATTAGATTTCAATTAGGATATTCTGTCTATGAAATGCACCATGGATTTCAATATAGGGAGTCTGCAGACCAATATGTTTATCATAAAACCCCAACATAATTTTCTCCACAATAAGTTTGGACCTAGGACAACTCAACAGTCAATACAAAACACATCCACAGAGGAAGTTTCTCTCCTTAAAGCCCACTCCAGACTAATAGAAGAATCAACTGCTCTACCAGATCACCAGACATCAACACAGAGATACATTAATAGGAAAAACAAGAAAATGTGACACCACCAAAGGACTACAATAATTCTAAAACATCAGACCCTGTAGAGCAGGAAGGAAACACTTGAAATGATTGAAAAGGAATTCCAAGTAATGATCTTTTTTTACAGGGATCTGGTACAGGTATCTGAACCCATGACCTTGGCATTGTAAGGCTGCACTCTAACCAACTGAGCTAACTGGCCAGCCCACCAAGCAACAATCTTAAGGAAACTCAATGAGATGCAAGAAGACTCAGTTAGATGACACAATGAAATGAGAAAAAGTATCCAGGGTATAAAGGAGGAAATTTACAAAGAGATTAATATCTTAAAAAAGAGAATGTAGCAAAAGTCCTGTAACTGAAGGATTCATTCAACAAAATAAAAAAACACAATCAGGAGCTTAAGCAGTAGGTTAGAGGAAGCAGAAGAAATAATTTCTAATCTTGAAGACAGTCCTTTTGAAATAACATAGGCAGACAAAAAGAATTTTTTAAAAATGAAGAAAATCTAAGAGAGGTAGCAGACAACCTTAAGTGTACAAACATCTGAATCATGGGTGTTACAGAAGGAGAGGGGAAAGCAAAAGGCATTGATTGACAACATATACAATGAAATAATAGAGGAAAACTTCCCAGGTATAGGGAGAGACACCACTGAAGATGACCTTCAGCAGATGTGTTCCCTGGACTTTGGGCTTCCCAGCCTCTGAAACTGTAAGAAATAAATTTAGTTTTCTTACAAATTGCCTAGTTCCAGCTAATTTGTTACATGCAACAGAAAGGTACTAGTACACCACCTCAGGGGAGTGTTGTTGTTTGCTTTGTCATTTGTTTGTTTGGTGAGTTTGGCTGAATTAATTCTATAAAGTCTCTTTCCTCTGCCGTGTGCAGCTTCTGATGTCTCTGATCAGATTTTTTCCTCCTAATTTTATCTTTTAAGCTGGATACCTAGAGTTTGTCCCTGGGTTGGCATAAGCAACTTATTGGTCAAAGGTTGTCCTTAAGTCCTCTTAGCCTGTTAGAGTTATATTCTACTATGTATGACTGACTTGAAAGCTGTTGTTGCAACTCAGTGAGATTTTTTAAAATTTATTTTTCCCCACATTTATTCAGGATAGTAACTTAGAGATTCCCTCTCTGATATCTTTCTGAGAGGTCACAGCTTTGGTGCATGCACAGAGTCTTGCAGACTGCCAGGGATGACTATAATATTATTTTTCAGGCTGACTTCCTAAGAGTTGCCCTTGGGTCAAAGTAGCATATTGTGTAGTCAGGGTTTGGTCAAGAGGTTACGTTCAAGCCACTTATGCTAGTGCTCTCTCATGCTGAGGAATCTGTGTGCAGCTTGGGGAATGCTTTCATGTCTACCTATGTTTTGCTATGATTGCTCCTGAGTGTGTGCACAGCATAGCATATGTACATAGCCTTCCTGTCCCCAGAGTTGTCTATGATTCCAGGAGGGAGCTTCTTAGCTGTCTCTTTTCTGTCTCTCATCTGGTTCTTTTTATTAAACTTCTGCCTGCTCTGCTGTTTTGCTTGTAGCAGAGCTATCAAATTCCTCCTAATGGTTTCCACCAAGATCTTCATTGTTTTTAACAAGGCCTTTCTTCATTCTCTGTTCCAAATAAAGTCAGTCACCTCAGGCAGATCTCTTTGTCCTTATGGCCTGCCTTTCCCTTTGGGTAGAAATCCTGTACCACTGTCATGAAGCTAGGTACGGGGACCTGTTTCTCCTGGTGTGACACTTTCACTCTACCCGTGGACCTGCGAGCAAAGTTGGCAGCCCCTAGTCTTTTGGGCTTGCCCTTCTCCTGGCATAGACCCTTCATCCTATGAGTAAGCTGAGGTAGGGATGACTTGGGGCTCCAGTGTTCCCGGTTTGCCATGACTGGGACAGAATTTTTGCCTTATGAGTGGTGGCTGGGGGGAGGAAATAGTGACCCAATTCTCTCAGCCATGCCTGTCTGCAATTACCTTTGTCTGCAGAATTACATAAATTACTTACAACTCTTTACAATTACATACATTAAAATTCTTTGTCTGCAGAATTACAGAGATTCTGTACCACAGTGCAGGGGAGGGTGAGAACCTCCAGTGGCCTGTCCCTCCCAGGGTGAACCACAGCCCCAAACTGGGAGCTGAGGAGAGAGGGACGCCCTGTCTTCCTGGTTGCACATACATGGGGTAAGCTTTCTGTAACACAGAGCTGGGGGCAGAGAAAAGAGCAATGCAGTTGGTTGTAGCTCAAACGCCACAATCTGCCACTGTTCTTAACAAAATTTAGTAGATCTTCTTGAATGAATGTTTCTCCACTGTCATATGTCCACAGACAATTTCCAGAGACAATTAATGATTTTTTTAAATGTTTTCACCAGTTGTATCACTGTTTCGCTGGTAAGAGTATCTGCTGAACTCCCTTACTCCAACATTTTGGAAGTCCTGCCTCATCCTCCTTTACTTTTTCCTTCCCTGATCAACAGTTGTTGGGAAGAGCATCAGTAAGTAGGAAGTCGACGGTCAAATGTCTTAGCTTGTGGAAAGGTTTTCTTGGGCAAATAACAGGACAGTTCACATTCTAGTATCTTTCCATCTTCTGTATCCTCAACTCCTTTAATCATTAATGAGTAATATTACCTTTAATATGTACAGTAGGAATAAGCTGTAACTTTTTGGGGGGCTAAGATCAGATGATTAATCACACAATTAGCCTAATTGTTTTAGCATTTCTAAAAAATATGATTTTAGGTGACCAATAAAATGTTAGAGTAAGAGTAACATTCAAAGTTCATATCTATAATTTCAAAATTTTTAAAAATATTTTTTGAATTATGTAAATAATAAATGTTTATCATGGGGAAAAAGAGCCATATCTTTCCTCCCCAAAGAATTTTGATTGTTTAGGCACTCATTCTAGTTAATAATCACTCTAGTTTTGGTCTAGATAATAATTACTCAACTTTTGGTTAAATCCTAACTCTTTTCAGCTCCTTTCCATGATAGCTTACTGGTTAAGAACTTAGACTCAGAGTCAGAGTCTAGTCAGAAACATTCTAGGTATTTTAAATAGAGGATCTAATAGAAGGAATAATTACAAAAGTGCTGGAAGGACTAAAGGAGCAAAAATGGGACAGTGAGATAACTGAGAGATTAGTAACTGCAGGAATCGGCTACCACCTCAAGGCTAGAGAAAAAGAAAGGAAGAAAGTGATGTTACCATACCCATTAGGCATTCATCCACGTTACTTCCGTGGCTTGCTGTTGCTGCCAGAGCCACTGACACACCCCTGGGGCCTGCAGCTGCCACTGCTGCCACCAGTGGCCCACCAGCAACCATAGCCCACTGCTAAGGCTGCCAAAACTGCCAAAGGACACGGGAGTCTGTAGCCATCAGAAGTTGTCAGAGGAAAAACAGTGGCTTCTCCCCTTCTCCCACCTCCAATCAGTGCTTCTCATTGGTAATGGGAGTTTGTTGAAAGGAAATGTTGTTTTCAAGGTCTAGAATCCAGCACTGTCTGGTGGAATTTTCTGCAGTGATAAAAATGTTCTATAGTCTCTGTTGTCCCATATGATAACCACTAGTCACACTGGGGACTATTGAGCATTTGAAATGTGTCTGGGATGACTGAGGAACTGAGTTTTACATTTTATTTAATTTTCAATTAGTTTAATTTGAAGAGCTACATGTGGCTGGTGGTTACCATATTGGACAGCACAGATTTAGCACCTGCAATTCAGAGCAGATCATGGAAGGGCTAGACTGGAGCTAAGAGCAAACAGACAAATGACTGGTAGAGGATCAATCACTCACTAGCTGTGTAACCTTGGGCAAGTTACTAAGTCTCTGGAAGCCATCCATAAAAATGACAATGATAATAATACTCACCTCCTATGATTACAGAGTGTTTGGCAGAACTAAACAAGTTGATGCAACCATTTAGCAGATGCCTGACTCATGTTGAGTGCCCAATAAATGTTCATTATAATTATCATCTAAAATAAATATTTCCAAAACTTTGATTGTGAGGGGTGGGGTAAGATGCAGGAAGTCTATGAAGAGATTTGTCTCCTAATGTTTCTTTTACCTAATGTTTCTTTTATGATTCAGTGAATGACTTTGTAAAATATTTTCTTTCCCCCTCTTTCCTACATTATTCTTTGTCTCTTTGTCTAGTAGGTTACTTCAGTGTTTCTTTATTCTTTTTACAGTATGGACTTTTTCTTTTTTTCCCTATATCTATCATTATACAATGTAATCATTTTTTGTGGCCTTTCATTGGACTATTATTTAACTCAATTATCATATTATTATAGCCATACTATCATGGAAGACTTAATTATCATATGCTATGGAAGTTCACAATTATGTCAAAATAATGTTTGTTGTATCTGACATAGTGATATAGTTTTCTTGCTATTTAATGTTTTGTTCCAAGGGGTGATTCTTCTGACACCACTATAACATGCTAAGAAGTTTTAACCATAACACATTGTACTGTATATTTATGTCTGACTTTTCCTTATATTCTTAAAGAAAAGAAAGGTTTACAAATGTTTTATAATAGTTCTGATACATTGCAGGGGCTTAATTTATTATGAAATGTACTAGTTTGTGCCAAACCCAGCCTCTCTTCCACAAACCCTTCTGCTCTTTTGAGGGTTTAGGAGAGCAGACTAGGGTCTGGAGGCTCAGCTCTTACACAGATAGATGTTGACACAGCCTATATGCTGTCGGCTGCCTACAGAACAATATTCCAATTGAAATGACAGGAATTTCATAAGACAGAACCATCCTTGAAACTGTGTGGAGGGAGCGCCTTATCTTGGCTCAAGTCAGAAACAGTGCTAATGAGACACACCTGGGAGTAAAATGATGCTCTCACAGAGGTAAAAAAACAACCACCAACTATTCTGATTGCACAACTACATCATTAGACATGCTACATTTCTTAGATAACTGACAAGGGAGCCTTTTGAGGAAAGGGTAAACATAAAATGTTGAGTCCTAAATGAAACCTAACCCAACAATAACAAGATCAGTGTGCATGCAGCCCCAGTGGGCAGCTACCAGGAATGTGTGGTGATATGTCCAGAGGCACATCAGTCCTTTCACCAAAGCCAGGCGAGGTTGTGTATTGCTCTGAATTTTTCCTGTGGATATTCTATTAACACTAGTGGGAGCTCTTTACATTTTTTAATCACAAGGCCCACAGTTGTTCTGCAATCCTCTCCCTTTCATGTTAGATCTACTTGTCATGTCTGGGGTAATCACCTGTAAGGACGTCATTTGCCAACACTTGGATTAATTTTGTTTAACCTTCTAAGGCACTAGAACATGGATGTGAATAATTTTCTCCAGTCTTCCATTTCACCTCTGAACAATATTTAAGCCAGTGAAAGGAAACTAGCCCCTGGACAATATTAGCGCTCTCCAAAACAGATTATCTAGTTGCCTGTCCTTTGAGTTACAGCTGCTGTGAAGCCCCATATGAAATGCCTGGCAAAATGCCTACATGAAAGAGAACAGTTTCTCCCCAACTTTGACTTTCCAGAGTGTTATACTTGACGGTGATCATCAAGGACTGGGTGGCCCGGCACATTCTTGGGGAGCCGAGACTCTCACAATTACAGGATTATTTAACCTGGAAAGACTGAATTTCCATTTTCATGCACTCTCTACAGTCATCCCAACACTCCTACCTAATTCTATTGCTGATAAAAGGAATAAGGGAACCATCTGGAGGAAGCGAATAATGGGCTATCGGAGCTGAAAGTTACCCTGGGACTACAGAATTCCTCCTCCTTACACACTGAGGTGAAGACTACATGGACTGTAGCAACTTGATTCATGTTTTCTTCTGATTCTATCCACGACAGCAAGTTACATGTAATGAAAACGCACTGAATAAAATGTGCAGCTTCCACTTGCTGGAGAGTGAGCAGTTCAAGGACTCACTGTCAGGTACTATCTAGTTGCCTGTCCTTTCAGTTATAGGTGTTGTGAAGCCCCATATTTTATTGAGCACCTAACGAAACTCCTGGCATAATACCTGGTTCAAGTCACTTTTTTTTTTTTTCTTTGTCTTTTTCGTGACCGGCACTCAGCCAGTGAGTGCACCGGCCATTCCTATATAGGATCCGAACCCGCGGCGGGAGCGTCGCTGCGCTCTGGTTCAAGTCAGAAACAGGGCTTTATGTACATTCTCTCATATAATCCTTATGCCAAAGTTATGGATTTTTCTTCTCATTTTGCAGATTTATAATCTGAGGCTTTGAGAGTTTAAATCATAGAGTTAGTAAATGGATGAGCCAGGACTGAAACCCAGATTCGTCTGACTGCCAAGTCCATTTATTCAAACCACTACACTACACTCTATTGTCTATGCAGAATAGTATGCATCTAAAAAAGGAAGCATTCCCAAGACATGGAGAACAATTCAAGACCCCAGGAGACAGTGAGGTCACAGGCAACATATCCAGGGTAGGTATTATCCCTTAATAATATTAATAATAATTTTTTTTTCAAGATGGCGGCGGCTGCGGCGGCTGGCGCGGAGTAGCTGAGGTGAAAAAGGTGGCCACTGGGCCTCAGGCAGCCGGGAAACTTGTGGACCTTCCTCTCGCCATCTCTTAAGGGAGGACTGCTGCTGCTGACCGGTCGTGGGGGGTGACCGCCACTTTGCCCCCAGCAGGAGAGGCTGCCTCATTTACAGGCAACAGCTTTGAAGTGTGGAGCAGGAAAAGAACTGTTTCTTAGCTGCAAAAGCGAGTCTCGAAACAGGGAACACGGCGCCAGGGCTGCCGTGGATGCAGCCAGGATCCCGGAGGCCGGGGCCGCGCTGAAGGCGGCCAGCTGCCCTATTCAGGATTCGAGGTTTCAGGCCGGCATTAAAGAAGATTCCTGGGAGCGCCCGAGCCGCGCCGCGACTGAACAGCCCGAGGCGGCAGCAGCCGAGAACTGGGAAAGGCGGCAAACCAGAGACAGAGAGCGAGCGCCCGACCTGGCACAGCACTGTGAGTGATGCCTGGCATAGCTCTGTTCGGGGGGTGCATGTCCACGCGGCTCCCGCCTGCACCACCAGGCCACTCACCGCCCGGTGCTGCCTCCATTTTCCCAGGTGCGGGCAGCTCCGCCCTGCTCGGCCATCACTGAGCCCTCCCACTTGCTTGGCCTGGCGCCGGGCTTTCCGGAGTCTGCGAACCGGCCTCGGCTCCAACTCCCTCCGCGGTTCTCTGGCGGGGCTGGTGGCAGGGGTGTCCCGGGCCAGTGTCGGGAGGGCAAGGTACTACCCGTCACTCCACCATACCCTGGACTCCGGCCCCAGGTAAACTCCCTGTTACTGGGAGGCAGACACCATCTCTGCGGCCACCAGTTTGGAAAAAAGCCTAACGAATTTCTGGTTGGGAATAGTGTGGTAGGAGAGCTCCCAGGTCTGCTTGAACCAGCCGGAGACCAGGCTGCAGGTGGGCGCTTGACTCGGTTTATACTGGGGGGATACAAAGGTGAACAAGACCCGAGAAAGATCTACATAGTGCTACAAAGGCACCCAGAGAGACCGGACGTCTGTGCCCAGCAGAAACCTGGTAGACTTCCTGGGCGAGGTGGTGCCGAGCAGGGTCTTGAAGGCCCACCTGATAGACGAGGGGTGCAGAAGACACGCCCCAGCCCAGCACAGTGCGCACAGAGTGGGGAGACGTGCGGCCAGGGAGGCGGAGACTCGACAGAAACCACACACCCGGTGGGGTCGCCACTGCACGATCTAACAGCCTGGGCCAGAGCACACGGAACAGGGAGAAGTCCTGCACGGGAAGTGAAAGCTCAACAGAGATCACACACCCTGTGGTACGTGATCCACCAGCCCAGCAGAGTCCAAGCTGACCAGAAAGGTGGCTCCCCGGAGAAGCCCAAGACCCGAGGCAACCACACACACAAGGCACTAGAGGCCAACTGAGCAGTCACGGAGGGAGCCATACGAAATTGGCAACCACAGCAACATCCTAGTTAGTCATTAGTCTTAAAACGGTGAACTGTGAAACCCCCGGCCACAATGAATAAACACCAAAAAAAAGATACCAGAAATACAAAAAATCAAGAAAGTACACCACCAAAAGTTAATAAATCTCAAACTCTAGATCCTATAGAACAAGAAGCCCTTGAAATGACTGACAAGGAATTTCGAGTGATAATTCTAAGGAAACTGAATGAGATACAAGAAAACTCAGCTAGACATCATGATGAAATGAGGAAAAGTATACAGGATCTGAAAGAGGAAATGTACAAGGAAATCAATGTCCTGAAAAAAAATGTAGCAGAACTTGCTGAACTGAAGAAGTTATTCAACGAAATAAAAAACACAACGGAGAGTTTAACCAGCAGGCTTGTCGAAGTTGAAGAGAGAACCTCTGAACTTGAAGATGGGCTGTTTGAAATAACACAAGCAGACAAAAAGAAAGAAAAAAGAATCAAGGACATGGAAGAAAATCTGAGAGAGATATCAGACAACCATAAGCGATCAAATATCCGAGTCATGGGTATTCCAGAAGGGGAGGAAAATGGAGATTCCATTGAAAACATATTCAACAAAATAGTGGCGGAAAACTTCCCAGGTATAGGAAAAATCACAGATCTTCAGATCCAGGAAGCTCAACGATCTCCAAATGTATTCAACCCAAAAAGGCCTTCTCCAAGACATGTCATAGTCAAATTGGCAAAACTCAGAGATAAAGAGAGAATCTTAAAAGCTGCAAGAGAGAAGCGTCAAATCAACTATAAGGGAGCCCCAATCAGGTTAACATCAGACTTTTCATCACAAACCCTAAAAGCTAGAAAGGAATGGGATGATATTTTCAAAATACTAAAAGACAAAGATTGCCAGCCAAGAATACTCTACCCTGCAAGGCTATCCTTCCGAAATGAGGGGCAAATAGTATATTTCTCAGAAAAACAAAAACTGCGGGAGTTCACTACCACAAGACCACCCTTACAAGAAATCCTCAAGGGAGTACTGGGTTTGGTTCCTGAAAAATAACTACCACTGCCATAAAAACCCAAGAAAAATCTAAACCCGCTAGTATAATAAAAATGGCATTCATGAAGAGAAAACAAGCTAACAAAAACACTATCTACAACCTAAGGAACCAACAAACACAGAAAACAAACAGTAAATCAGAAAGCAAGGAACAAAAGACACCTAAGACAACAAAACAACCAATAAAATGCTAGGAATAAATCAACACCTTTCAATAACAACTCTTAATGTAAAAGGCTTAAATTCCCCAATTAAAAGACACAGACTGGCTGACTGGATCAAAAAACAGGACCCAACTATATGCTGCCTACAAGAGACCCACCTCACCCATAAAGATTCACACAGACTAAGAGTGAAAGGATGGAAAAAGATTTACCATGCAAACAGAAAAGAAAAACGAGCTGGAGTAGCTATTCTTATATCTGACAAAATAGACTTTAAACTAAAAACCATAATAAGAGACAATGAGGGACACTACTTAATGATAAAAGGACTGATCCATCAGGAAGACATAACAATAATAAATATGTATGCACCCAATGCTGGAGCAGCCAGATTTATAAAACAAACTATATTAGACCTAAAGAAGGAAATAGACACTAATACCATAATAGCAGGGGACCTGAACACCCCACTATCAATATTAGACAGATCATCTAGGCAAAGAATCAGTAGAGAAACACAAGATCTAAACAAGACTCTAGACCAATTGGACTTGGCAGATATCTACAGAACATTCCACCCAACAACCTCAGAATATTCATTCTTCTCAGCAGCACATGGATCATTCTCCAGGATAGATCACATATTAGGTCACAAATCAAGTCTCAATACATTCAAAAAAATTGGAATTATCCCATGTATCTTCTCAGACCACAATGGATTAAAACTAGAAATTAATAACAAACGAAACTCTGGAAAATATACAAACACATGGATATTAAACAGCATTCTACTTAATGACATATGGGTCCAAGAAGAAATCAAGCAGGAAATCAAAAAATTTATTGAAACTAATGAAAACAATGATACATCATACCAAAACCTGTGGGATACTGCAAAAGCAGATTTGAGGGGAAAATTTATCGCATTAAACGCTCACTTCAGAAGAATAGAAAGATGGCAAGTGAACAACCTAACACTTCACCTTAAAGAACTAGAAAAACAAGAACAATCCAAACCTAAAGTTAGCAGACGGAAAGAAATCATTAAGATCAGAGCAGAACTGAATGAAATTGAAAACCAAAAAACAATTCAAAAGATCAACGAATCAAAAAGTTGGTTTTTTGAAAAGATAAATAAAATTGACAAACCATTAGCATGGCTAACAAAAAAAAGAAGAGAGAAGACTCAAATAACAAAAATTAGAAATGAAAAAGGTGATATTACAACTGATTCATCTGAAATACAAGGAATCATTCGAGACTACTATAAACAACTATACGCCAACAAATTTGAAAATCTGGAGGAAATGGATAAATTTCTGGACACACACAAGCTCTCAAAACTGAACCGTGAAGACGTAGAAAATTTGAACAGACCAATAACAATAAAGGAGATTGAAGCTGTTATCAGAAAGCTCCCAACAAAGAAAAGCCCAGGACCAGATGGATTCACAGCAGAATTTTACCAGACATTCAAAGAGGAATTGACACCGATTCTTTACAAACTATTCCAAAAGATTGAAACGGACGCAAATCTCCCAAACTCATTCTATGAAGCAAACATCATCCTGATACCAAAACCAGGTAAAGATATAACCAAAAAAGAAAACTACAGGCCAATATCCTTGATGAATATAGATGCAAAAATCCTCACTAAATTACTAGCAAACAGAATACAGCAAAACATACGTAAAATTATGCATCACGATCAAGTGGGATTCATCCCAGGGATGCAAGGTTGGTTCAACATACGCAAATCAATAAATGTGATACACCATATTAATAAACTCAATCACAAGGACCATATGATCATCTCTATAGATGCTGAAAAAGCATTTGATAAAGTTCAGCACTCATTCATGACAAAGACCCTCTATAAGTTAGGTATAGAGGGAAAGTATCTCAACATAATTAAAGCCATATATGCCAAACCCACAGCCAATATCATCCTGAATGGGGAAAAGCTGAAAGCTTTTCCTTTAAGAACAGGAACTAGACAAGGATGCCCACTCTCACCACTCTTATTCAACATAGTGTTGGAAGTACTAGCCAGAGCAATCAGAGAAGAGAAGGAAATAAAGGGCATCCAGATTGGAAAAGATGAAGTCAAACTGTCCCTGTTTGCAGATGACATGATCCTATATATCGAACAGCCTAAAACCTCTACAAAAAAACTGCTGGAATTGATAAATGATTTCAGCACAGTAGGAGGATACAAAATCAACACACAAAAATCAGTAGCATTTCTTTTCTCCAATAGTGAACATGCAGAAAGAAAAGTCAAGAAAGCCTGCCCATTTACAATAGCCACCAAAAAAATAAAATATTTAGGAATTGAGTTAACCAAGAAGGTGAAAAATCTCTATAATGAGAACTACAAACCACTGCTGAGAGAAATTAGAGAGGATACAAGAAGATGGAAAGATATCCCATGCTCTTGGATTGGAAGAATCAACATAGTGAAAATGTCCATACTACCCAAAGTGATATACAAATTCAATGCAATCCCCATCAAAGTTCCGAAGACATTTTTCTCAGAAATGGAAAAAACTATCCAGACATTTATATGGAACAATAAAAGACCACGCATAGCCAAAGCAATGCTGAGCAAAAAAAATAAAGCTGGAGGCATAACACTACCTGACTTTAAGCTATACTACAAAGCTATAATAACCAAAACAGTATGGTACTGGCATAAAAACAGACACACTGACCAATGGAATAGAATAGAGAATCCAGAAATCAACCCACACACTTACTGTCAGCTGATCTTTGACAAAGGCACCAAGCCTATTCACTGGGGAAGGGACTGCCTCTTCAGCAAATGGTGCTGGGATAACTGGATATCCATATGCAGGAGAATGAAATTAGATCCATACCTCTCGCCGTATACTAAAATCAACTCAAAATGGATTAAGGATTTAAATATACACCCTGAAACAATAAAACTTCTTAAAGAAAATATAGGAGAGACACTTCAGGAAATAGGACTGGGCACAGACTTCATGAATATGACCCCAAAAGCACGGGCAACCAAAGGAAAAATAAACAAATGGGATTATATCAAACTAAAAAGCTTCTGCACAGCAAAAGAAACAATTAAAAGAGTTAAAAGACAACCAACAGAGTGGGAGAAAATATTTGCAAAATATATATCTGACAAAGGATTAATATCCAGAATATATAAGGAACTCAAACAACTGTACAAGAAGAAAACAAACAACCCGATTAAAAAATGGGCAAAAGAGCTAAGTAGGCATTTCTCTAAGGAAGATATACAAATGGCCAAGAGACATATGAAAAAATGCTCAACATCACTCAGTATCCAGGAAATGCAAATCAAAACCACATTGAGATACCATCTAACCCCAGTTAGGATGGCTAAAATCCAAAAGACTATGAACGATAAATGCTGGCGAGGCTGCGGAGAAAAAGGAACTGTCATACATTGTTGGTGGGACTGCAAAATGGTGCAGCCTCTATGGAGGGTGGTATGGAGGTTCCTCAAACAATTGCAGATAGATCTACCATACGACCCAGCTATCCCACTGTTGGGTGTATACCCAGAGGAATGGAAATCATCAAGTCGAAGGTATACCTGTTTCCCAATGTTTATCGCAGCACTCTTTACAATAGCCAAGAGTTGGAACCAGCCCAAATGCCCATCATCGGATGAGTGGATACGGAAAATGTGGTACATCTACACAATGGAATACTACTCAGCTATAAAAACGAATGAAATACTGCCATTTGCAACAACATGGATGGACCTTGAGAGAATTATATTAAGTGAAACAAGTCAGGCACAGAAAGAGAAATACCACATGTTCTCACTGATTGGTGGGAGCTAAAAATTAATATATAAATTCACACACACACACACACACACACACACACACACACACACACACAAACCGGGGGGGGGGGGAAGAAGATATAACAACCACAATTATTTGAAGTTGATACGACAAGCAAACAGAAAGGACATTGTTTGGGGGGGAGGGGGGAGGGAGAAGGGAGGGAGGTTTTGGTGATGGGGAGCAATAATCAGCCACAATGTATATCGACAAAATAAAATTTTAAAAAAATAAAATTAAATTAAAAAAATAATAAATAAAATAAAATATGCCTTAATGTAAAAAAAAAAATAATAATAATAATAATACTAATAATAATAATGATAGCTACCATTAACTGAGTGCCTACTATAGGCATATTATATTTGTTGTTTCATTTAATTATCATAATCTTCCTGTGAGGTAGAGATAATTATACCTATTTTTCAGATGAGGAAACTGAGAATTAGGGAGATTAAAAAACTTTCCCCAGTCACACGGTTGACAAGTAGTAAAACGGGGTTTAGATTCAAATCTATGTGACTTGAAACCATATGCTCTTATTCACCTTAAGATGAGTGCCTGGTCTATGGAAACTGCTCAATAGATATGAAATACATGAATAAGTGAATGAAAATATAAATGAATGGGAGCTGGAACAGAGTATGTATCTGTTACATAATACCCTTGACTAGAAGCTCTTAAAAACAAATGAGTAACAAACACATAATGTTTTTGTTTTGCTCCGAAAGGCAGAACTGGGACAAATCAGTGGAAATTACAGACTTCCTGTGGCTTCCTGTGTAGGAATCTGGCTTCAAAAAGTCCATTGCCTGAATGACCTTCAACTCTATGATTCAAAGATTCTATGAGAGTCAGTGTCTCTACAGAGGCTTAGTAAGAAAGAACATTCCAGCAATGAAAGTTGCCTAGTAAAACAGTGGCCTAGCCGTCTTTAAAGATGTTCCAGGTATATGACCACCTACCAGAAATGCTGAGGAAGAAATTATTAAATTGGGAATATAGAAGATTGTTTGTAAAAATGGCTGCAGTTATTCCCTTCCTTTTATCCATTCTCCTTTGCAAGATGACTTTGAAGCTCCTCCCACAGAGAGATGACTATTTCCCCACCCCTTGGATCTAGGCTGGCCTTGCAACTTGCCTTGCCCAAAGGAATGCAGCAGAAGCAATATTTTGCCAGTTCTGAGTCTAGGCTTCAAAAGGTCTTGCATAGCTTCAATTTCCTTTCAGAAACCTTGAGACCACCAAGTGAACAAACCCTAGTTAGACTAGCCAGCTTGAGGATGAGAGACTATATGGAGGAGAAGAGATGTGTCACAGTCAATAGCCAGCCAACCTCTAGAGGCAGAACCACCTACCTACCACAGAGCATGAGGGAGCTTAGCTGAACCAGCTTAGCTGAACCAGAAGAACCAACCAGTTGACCCGTAAACTCATGGGCAATAATAAATGATAGCTGCCTGATTCTCAAAAGCACCTCCTGAGATGAAGGGAAGAGATAGGAGAAGCCTAATGTCCCCATCAGAATAGTTCATGCCACTGTCATCTGCCTGTATTCCAGAAGGCCTCCAGGGACTTTCCTCCATGGACTTAGTAACAGCCAACATTAACTAAGCATCTTACTACTTGCCTGACAATAGTCTTAATGCTTTACAAAAGTTAATTCTTAAGCTTCACAATAACCAGTGAGGAATGTGTTTTTATTATTTAATTGATTTTACAGATATAGAAACCCTGGCAGAGAACTTAAGGAACTTACCTAAGGTATAGAGTTAGTAAATGTCCAGCCTAGGATTGGAACCCTGCAAGTCTAAAGCTACAGTCCTTGCTGTTAGCCACACTATACTGCCTCTTGCTGTCCAACTCAAAGGGGAAGATTGTCTGCAGGGACTGTACTTACAGTCACAAATCCTGATAGTCATAAGTATTTCCTGATGATTTTCACCAGGTTCTCTTTACAGAGCTTGGGATATCACCAATTACCTCATTTATTTTCCAGGCTTCTCACACCTGAAAGTTATTTTTCTCACTGTCTGTTTCTGAGGAATGTCACTATTAAGCCTGAAACTTACAACCTATGATCAGGAGAAATGTTTGAAAAGACTCATTACCAAAAGCATGGGAGTAAGGAGAAGAAACACTCCTTTTATCAATTTTCCATTATGAGAGTTTCCATCTCATCCAGAATTGAAACTGTGCATAAGTCAGGTTTAGAAAAACATATGAGATGGGCTTATGCAAAAGGATTAAGCAGGGAATCAAATGTTAAATTAAATGATAAAAGCAGATTTAATAATCATGCCTAATGTCCAAGATGGGTCAGGTTTTTTCTCCCAGATATGGTTTCCCTGCAGCTCAAGTAGTTACGGAATGTCTCAAATCACTGTTTTTCTTGTTCAATACAATGGACTGCCAACACTTCAACCACTGTTAAACCAGTCCAACAGGAAAAAAGCCAAGGAATATGTCTATTCCAACATTTTCTGCACAGTCTCGTATAGGATCTCTTAAGGGAACTCCATTTGCCAAAGTGGATGAAACACGACTGAAATATACACACTTTTCTAGAAATCTCCTATGCCTTGTCTAATCTCTCCATTAGAATACGCAGTGTCACTTATTTCTCTGCCATTGTGTGGTTTTTTTTTTCAGACACCTCTCGGGGCCTCCACACATACACAGGACAGCTTAGTAATTGTTGACTTAATTAATGTGGGGCACTCCCACCCCATTGCTAAGGATTCACTGCTGCCTCTAGGCAGAGTAGTGTGAATGCTTGTGTACCTGCCTATAGACCTTCCTTTTATTATTATTATTTATTTTTTTATTGAAACATAATTGATTATACATATTTGTGCGGTACAAAGTTGACTATTAGTACTTATGTACAATATGTGATGGTCAAATCAGGATAGTTAGCGCATTGATTATTACAATATGTAATCATTCTTTGTTACACCTTCCTTTTATTTCATCCATTATCTAACTAATGTTCTAGGACACTCCTATAATCTCAACTCCTTTTTGCCCATAGCTTTTAAAGTCCCAGATAGAGACCCCCCCAACTCCCTCCCACCCCTTTAAATTAACCAATGGGCTTTCAAAAGCAATATGTCAGTCTTGCTCTGGGAAGTTTTCACACAACTCCTTCCTTCCTTCCTTCCTTCCTTCCTTCCTTCCTTCCTTCCTTCCTTCCTTCCTTCCTTCCTTCCTTCCTTCCTTCCTTCCTTCCTTCCTTCCTTCCTTCCTTCCTTCCTTCCTCCCCCCCTCCCTCCTTCCCTTCTTCCTTTTTAATAGACAAAACTGAGTGTAAAGAACAGAGATTTCCCATTTACCCCCTGCTCCCACATATGCATAGCCTCTCCCATTATCAACATCCCCCACCAGAGTGGTACTTTGTTAGAATTGATGCATCACTATCGCCCAAAGTTTATAATTTACATCAAGGCTCACTCTTGGTGTTGTATATTCTGTGGGTTTTGACAAATTTATAATGACGTGTATACACCATTATAGTATCATACTGAGTAGTTTCACTGCACTAAAGTTCTCTGTGCTCAGCCTATTCATCCCTCTCTCCTCCCTATCCCATGGCAACCACCAATCTTTTTATTGTCTCCATAGTTTTGCCTTTTCCAGAAGGTCACAAAGTTGGAATCATATTACAGTATGTTGCCTTTAAAGACTGGCTTCTTTTAGTAGTATGCATTTAAGTTTCCTCCATGTCTTTTCATGGCTTGATAGCTCATTTCTTTTCAGCACTGACTAAAACAAAGATACTTCAAAAAGTTCACAGAAAGATTAGTATTCTTTTAATTCTATTTTTCCATGAATTTTTTGAAGTAACCTTGTATTCTATTGTCTGGATATGCCACAGTTTATTTACCCATTCACCTCCTGAAGGACATCTTGGTTACCTCCAAATTTTGGTAATTGTGCATAAAGTTGCTATAAACCTCCACGTACAGGTTTTGGTGTGGAAATAGTTTTCAACTCTTTTAGGTAAATACCAAGAAACATGATTGCTGGCTTGTATGGTAAGAGTATGTTTCATTTTGTAAGAAACTACCAAACTGTCTTCCAAAGTGGCTGTCCCATTTTGCATTCCCACCAGCAATGAATAGGAGTTCCTTTTGCTCCACATCCTTGCCACCATTTGGGGTTGTCAGTAGTTTGGATTTTGGCCATCCTGATAGATGAGTAGTGGTATCTCATTGTTATTTTTACCTCTTTGTTTTTATTTCATTTTTGCCCTTTGCTCTTCTATATACACTACACTATGAGATTTTTCTATTTTCCTTTAAAGTGTTTTTTATAAAAGTAATGTGTGCTCGGGGTGAAAAAAAAAAAGTGAGAGTCCCTTATGCATATAAGACTCTGCCTTCGACTCTACTTATTCCAATCAGCCGCAAGGGACCCAACGTTAACAGTTTCTTATACTTCCTTGGAGATAGAGATAGGAGAGATTATACTTCTTAATCTCTTCTATCTCTATCCTTCCTACCATATCTTTTTCTTACCCAACTCAAGCCTAGACCTGCCAATTGTGTTTTTTAAAAACTAATTAGTATTTATTTAGGAAAACATACTGGGACTTTCATATTTGTCTATAACTATAGTAAGCCTATAAAATGGCTTTTACAATCTCAGATGTCTCTACTCATTGAACTCTCCATGTAATTCTGTTATTGTTATTTATGCTCTAATGGATTTGTTAATCAAATTTTAAAAACATTTATTCTATCCAGAGTTTTTACTAAAATGAAATTTTTTCATAAGATTTCCTGTTTGAATAATCTCTTTTCAATGAAATACTATCCTTAGGATTACAATCCATTCAATTTGAGCAAAAGTACAGTCATTTAAGTAGGAGCCATGTTTTAAAATTAAACATGAAAGTGATCATCCAAAATTATATTTAAAAGGAGACAAAAATTGACCCATGTTTTTTAAATTTTGTTTTGCTTTGGGTGGCTGGCCACAGAAATCAAACCCTGGACCTTGGTGTTATCACTACCATGCTCTAACCACTGAGAAAACCGGCCAGCTTTTTCTTTATTTTCTCCAAGTTTCTATTGTGGTTTTAGTTGTTCATTAATGGAATTATTTGGAGACTGAATCCACCTTGGGGGTAACTCAATTCTACTTTCAGATATGATGGTATGAGGAGTAAAGTCCAAGCCGTGGGAAAGTAAACAAGACCCCCTGAGGGAAAGAAATTTCTCATCATTAATGGAGAAGGGGAAGGGCCAGGCCAAGTGATGTGGGAGAAGAACTTCTTTTTCTCACGAATTCTCCCTTTGCTAGCAAGGGTCTCTAGACTGGAGGGAACGGTGGAGGGACAGACGAGCAGTGCTTCCTCTAGTTTGAGATCTCTGTAACAAAGAACTTGCATGTACCTGAACGGCCTAGTATTCCATCTCCCCTCGAAGGAAGGAAGGAAGGAAGGATGGAGGGAAGGAGGGACGGAGGGAGGGAAAGTTGTATGTACAAGTTACCTAGTTCTACAAGATTATTACTAATAAAAACAGGTCAGCAACCTCCCCTTCCACCGTGCTCCCTTTCCTCGGTGGAAGTCAATTCAACTCTTCTAAATGTATTTCTCCTCAAAACCTACCTGAATTACTCCATTTCCTCTATTTCCACTGTGTTATTTTCCTCCTTTCAAGAGGAGTGAATTCTGATTGTGTGGTTCTTGAAGCTTACACAATTTTAGGGATTTCAAATATCAAATTAGGTACAGCCTTGGAAAGTTCTCTGAAGCTTAAGCTTTCTTAGTTCATAGTAAATCTGCCTCTGCCTTCAAGTGAAAACACACATCCAGTTTACTAAATTATTCCATTGCCACCTCTAAACTGTCTCCCAATTGGGAGACACCAATGTTGGGAACACCAAATCTCTCGATAATTTTATATTCAGGTAGCACCCAAAAGCCCACTTCCTCTATAATCTTTTCTACTGAACGGCAAAATAGTAATATTTCTTTAATACCACTTTTGCTAAAAATTTAATTCCTTGTTTTCCTTCATTTTTCAGCTTATGAATACATACTTATCCCATTTGTGGTTTTTGTTTTTGATTTTTGTTGGTTTTTTTTTTTTTTTTTTGCATTTCTTCCCCCACCCCCAGCTTTACTGAGGTAGAATTGACAAATAAAAATTGTGTATATCTAAGGTGTACAAAGTTATGATTTGATATACAAGGGTATCTGAAAAAGTTCATAGAAAAATTGAGTTTTTGAATTAAAAGATAGTATGAAACCTTTCATAAACTTTTTGAAGACCCCTTAATCATATACATAGTGAAGTGATTACCACTATCATCAATTAAAATATCCATCACTTCACATAATTACCATTGTGTGTGTGTGCATGCGTGCATGTGTGTGTCTTGTGTCTCTTAGCAAATTTCAGGTCTACAACATTATTAACATAGTCAGCATGGGGTACATTAGATCCCCAGGACTTATTCATCTTATAAATGAAAGTTTGTACCCTTTGACCAACATCTCCCCATTTTCCCCATTCCCCTAGCCACTGGCAACCACCTTTCTACTCTCTGCTTCTATAAGTTTGACTTTTTTAGATTTAACATATAAGCAAGGTAATACAGTATTTGTCTTTCTGTTTCTGGCTTGTTTCACTTAGCATAATGTCCTCCAGGTTCATCTATGTTGTTGCAAATGGCAGAATTTCCTTCTTTTTATGGCTAAATAATATTCCATTGTATACCACATTTTCTTTATCCATTCATCCATCAATGAATCTCTATCTTGGCTACTATGAATAATGTTGCAATGAACATGACGACACAAATATCTCTTCAAGATACTGATTTTATTTCCTTTGGATATATACGCAGAAGTGAGATTGCTGGATCATATGGTAATTCTATTTTTAATTTTTTGAGGAACCTCCAACTGTTTTCAATACAGCTGTACTAATTTACATTCCTGCCAACAGTGTGAAAGGTTTCCCTTTGTGCACACTCTCACTAGTACTTATCTCTGGACTGACTTGTTGATAACAGCCCTTCCCACAGGTGTGAGGTGGTATCTCATTGCAGTTTTGGCTTGCATTTCCCTGATGATTAGTGATGTTGAGCACCTTTTAATATACCTGTTGGCCATTGCATGCCTTCTTTGGAAAAATGTCTATTCAGGTCCTTTGCCCATTTTTGAATTGGGTTATTATTATTATTATTATTTGCTATTGAATTATATGAGTTCCTAATATGAGGGGTCTTCAAAAAGTTCATGGAAAATGTGTATTATTATTATAAAAAAGTTGTGCATGGATTACAAATTTTTTTGTACCAAAATAAACTTATACTAACTTGTGATAACATGTCTGGACAGAATCTAGTTTGAGGCACTAGGAAAACTAAGACATCAGTTTGAAAAGAGTCCCTATCACAGCAACATGAATTCTGCTAAAATTGAAGTAAGAACAAACATGAAATTTATGGTGAAGCTTGGGTGGAAGGATAGTGAAATCATGGAAGCTTTACAAAAAGTTTAAGAAGGGATGATCTGATGTTGAAGAAGCCCGAAGCAGCAGACTACATCAATTTGCGAGGAAAAAATTCATCTTGTCTGTGCCCTAATTGAAGAGGACCAATGATTAACAGTAGAAATAGCCAACACCATAGACATCTCAATTGGATCAATGTACACAATTCTGGCTGGAAAATCAAAGTTGAGCAAACTTTCCACTCAATGGGTGCCAAAACTATTGTGCCTTGATTGATTTCAATAGAAATTTTAAACAAGTGAGATCAAGATCCTGAAGTATGTCTTTGAAGAATTGTAATAGAAGATAAAACGTAGCTTTACCAGTACAGTCCTGAAGACAAAACACAATCAAAGCAATGGCTACCAAAAGGTGGGAGTGGTCCAGTCAAAGCAAAAGCAGACAGGTCAAGAGCAAAGGTCATGGCAACAGTTTTTTTGGACGTTCAAGGCATTTTGCTTGTTGACTTTCTGAAGGGCCAAAGAATGATAACATCTACTTATTGCAAGAGTATTTAGAGAAAGTTAGCCAAAGCTTTAGCAGAAAAATGCCCAGGAAAGCTTCACTAGAGAGTCCTTGTCCACCACAACAATGCTCCTGCTTATTCCTCTCATCAAACAAGGGCCATTTTGTAAGTTTTGATGGAAAATCATTAGACATCTATCTTACAGTCTTGATTTGGCTCCTCCTGACTTGTTTTTGTTTCCTAATCTTAAAAAATCTTTGAAGGGCACCTATTTTTCTTGCTAACAATGTAAAAAAGACTACATTGACATGGTTAAATTCTCAGGACCTTCAATTCTTTAGAGATAGACTAAATGGCTAGTATTATCACCTACAAAAGTGTCTTGAATTTGATGGAACTTACGTTGAAAAATAAAATTTACATTTTTAATTTTTATCATTTAATTCCATTTTTCCATGAAATTTTTGTAGTCTCCTTGTATATTTTGGATATTAACTCCTTATTAGACATACAGGTTGCAAATATTTTCTCCCAGTCCATAGGCTGCCTTTTCATTTTGTTGACTGTTTTCTTTGCTGCATAGAAGCTTTTTAGTTTGATGTGGTTTATTTTTTGTTTATTTTTGTTTTTGCTGCCTGTGCTTTTGGGGTCATGTCCAAAAAATCATTGCCAAGACCAATGTCAAGGAGATTTTCCCCTATGTTTTCTTCTAGGAATTATACAGCTCAGGTCTTACATTGAAATCTTTAATTCATTTCAAGTTAATTTTTGCATACAGTGTAAGAATAGGGCCCAATTTTATTCTTTTGTATGTGGATATCCAGTTTTCTCAACACCATTTATCAGAGACTATCCTTTCCCCATTGTGCATTCTTGGTGCCCTTGTCAAAGATTAGTTGACAGTATTTGCATGGGCTTATTTCTGGGCTCCTTCTACTAATTCCATTGGTCTATGTGTCTGTTTTTATGCCAATATCATGCTGTTTTGATTACTATAGCTTTGTAATACACTTTTAGATTAGAAAGTGTGATGTCTCTAGCTTTCTCCTCTTTCTCAAGATTGCTTTGGTTATTCAGGGTCTTTTGTGGCTCAATATGAATTTTAGAATTATTTTTTCTATTTTTGTGAAAAATGCCACTGGAATTTTGATATAAATTGCATTGAATCTGTAGATCACTTTAGGTGGTATGAACATTTAAACAATATTAATTCTTCCAATCCATATAATTATCCCATTTGTTTTGAAAGCAATTTTTAAAATCATAGAGTCATCAGCAGCCCATGATGCACAGTTTGGTATAAAGTTGGTTTTTCACATGAAGGGAAGTGAATTTAGTTATTGTCTAAATCACTAAACTTGAGGCAAGAAACCCTTTTCTAGATGCTAAAAGCTTTAAGGAAAATACTATTTCTACTATGGCCACTTTGCTATAAAAAAATAAGACATTAAATATTAAAGATGACCAGATGGTAGGTATCGAAGCCACTAAAAACAAAACCCAGTAGGGTAAACTCATAGGCAGAAAATGTAACTCAAAAGCATTAATAGAACTGAAGCTGTATTTCTTTAGCATTATGAATCTCTTTATTTGCAAATGACAAAACCAGAACTCCAAAAAGGCAATCTTATACATCAAGCTGTCATTAAAATATGTGGCTCTTCCTGCAGTGTCATGTTACTACTGCACTAAAAATTTTATTTTTCCAGTAATACTGGAGGTAGTAATTAGAAGGTATATTATTTCTGGCCAACTATAATGGATACAACCAAAAGGTTAATTGCTGTGCGACAAACACTGCAGCAATTAGCTTTTAGAGCAGGGAGCAGCAGGTAAAGTACTTCAAATGAAAGTTAGTTTTTAAATAAAGGCAATCCTCTGTTTCATGTTCATAGACTCCCCTAAATTAAGTCAATGTGTGATTGGATTCATAAATGTCACTTGGAGGGATTGGAGCCATGGGTACAGCTTTCAAGGGCTAGGCAAAGAAGAGTTTGGGAGAGAACTTCAGGGGGAAGGGGCCCATGCTGCCGTTCTACCTGCTTTCCTCCCAAGTTCCTCTCTCTCTTTCTGCTCTCTTCTGTGCCTCTGCTTGGCCCAGCCTCCTCCAGCCAGGGTCCCTCTACTGCTGTTGCTCCCCAATCCCCTAATGCCTCAGCATCAGGTTAGTGGTCATAAGCAGATCTACCCCCAGTATGTGGGCAGGATCCGGGGAAAAGTAGAAAGGAAGACACCACACTATATGTCTACATAGTTAAAAGTTATATATCAAACTAACAAACTGTTACATAAAATACATCCTGGGCTGACTTGTTAGCTTATTAGTTGGTTAGAGCACCATGTTATAACACTAAGGTCAGGGTTTGCATCCACATACTGGCCAGCTGCCAAAAACAAAACGAAAAATACGTTCTATCCTCCTACCTTGAAAAAAATGTACCTTTATAAGAATAAAAAAAATTTTTAATGTATAAACCTACGTTTTAATGAGAGTAAGCAAAATATCAAAAATGAATAAATTTAATTATTATTGCACGTGACTGCAAAGTCTGGTGATGAGCTGGATAGGTTTGGATGAATAATAAAATAAAAAATTACACAATTTATAAGTTATATATTTACCTCATAAAATTTTTTTTCTTTCCTTTATCTCAACAAAATCATTTAATTATGTTGTTATAATCAAAATTTTCATATAATCAATATTCTATTAACAATGCCAAATTACATAACTTTCCTGAGATATTGTAGCTCTTGGAATTTTTCAGCTTGATTTTAACTTGGAGAAACTTTGCTCTGCTAAGGCAGTAGCAACTGGAATTGTCAATAAAATTCTTAAAGTAATACCTAATTTTAAAAATAAAAAATTGTGGTTTCTAGCTTGACATGTTGAACAAACTGAAAATAAACAATTCTTCTTAGATCTGTCAGAGAAATGAATCCACAGGGCAAGATGTCACCCTCAAAACTAGAGAGACAAACAGGTGAATACAGAGAATCACAACTTACCAGAGCAGAAACCCACCAGCAGAAAACTCCAGGGAAACCAGTACAGGGTAGGAAAATCAGAACTGTAACTGATGAACTGCTGGAGGCTCAGTGTGAACATCTGAGAGTTAAAAATTCCAGGGGGGCTCATCTTTGGAGGACACACCCACACTTTTGTGAATTTTACCTCCAGGAGCTCTTCCAAGTTTTCTCAGTGAAGATCAGAGAAAAATCTCTTCATACATCCATCATGGAGAGTGGAAAAGTAATCATTTTGAAATATGCCAGAATATTCTATTCTTCTTGAGGCCTTCCCTCAAGAGAAACTACTTTACCAGGTCCTAACCTATTGGAGTTTTATCAGAGCTTAACCAACCAGAGGGAAGGAAAATACCCAATCCCAGTTCCCTCTAGCTATCATGTTCCACCTAAGCAGGGTAAAAACTGAGAAGCATTTGTGAAGTTCACAGCACAGGGGCAGAGGCTCACTAAGACTGAGACCTAATCACAGGGCTGCACAATGCTTCCTCACCTGCACACCTTAACACCACACCACTAAAGCTATTTACCGTAGTTTCTTTCACCCAGTACATCATGTTCAATTTTCAACAAAAACATTATAAGGTATGCTATAAAGCAAAACTCACAATTTGAAGAGACAGAGTGAGCATCAGAGCCAGACTCAGCTATGACAGAGATGTTGGAATTATCAAGACAGGAACTTAAAACAACTATGATTAATATGCTAAGGTCTGCAAAGGAAGAAGTAGACAACATGCAAGAACAAATGGGTAATGTAAGCATAGAGATGAAAATTCTAAGAAAGAATAAATAAGAATTGCTAGAGATAAAAAAAAACAAACACTGCAACAGAAATGAGGAATGCCTTTGATGGGCTCATTAGTAAACTGGACATAGTTGAGGAAAGAATCTCTGAGCTTGAGGATATGTCAATAGAAACTTCCAGAACTGAAAAGCAAAGAGAAAAAGACTGAAAAATAAATGGAACATAATATCCCAGAACTGTGGACAACTACAAAAGTATAATATTTAGGTAATGGGAATACCAGAAGAATAAAGAGAAAAAGGAATGGAAGATATATTTGAAACAATAATGACTGAGAATTTCCTCAATTAATGTCAGACACCAATAATGTTAGACCAATTCTTTAAAATCTCTTCCAGACAAATAGAAGAAGAGAAAATACTTCCTAACTCATTGTATGAGAGCAGCATTGCCCTAAGTCTGAAAACAAACAAAAATATTACAAAAAAAAAGAAAGCTACAGACCAATACCTCTCATGAACATGGATGTAAAAATCTTCAACAAAAGATTAGCAAATGGAATCCACCGATATATAAAAAGGATTGTATGCCACGACCAAGATTTACCCCAGGTATGCCAGGCTGGTTCAACATTTGAAAATCAATTCATGCAATCCATCATATCAACAGGATAAAGAAGGAAAAATCACATGATAACATCAATAGATGCAGGAAAAAATCTGACAAAATCCAACACCCATTCACGATTTAAAACAAAAAACAAACAAACAAAAAAACACTCATGAAACTAGGAATAGAGGGGAACTTCCTTACTTGCTAAAGAGCATCTACAAAACACCTACAGATAACATTATACTTAATGGTAAGAAACAGCTATAGAGTAACAAAGATAAGAATTACATCTGACCGTTCCTCAGAAACTATGCAAACAAGAAGAGAGTGAAGTGAAATACTTAAAGTTTTAAGAGAAAAATCCCACCAACCTAGAATTCGGTACCTTGCAAAATTACCCCTCAAAAGTAAAAGTCTGCTGCTTTTACTTTTGGTCTCCACTATGCCCTAGCACCAACCCAGAGGAACAAGAAGAAAGAGAAGCAAAATGGCTGAAACTATCGCTGTCAAATAGTTCTACGTTTTACAGACGATGAAACCAAGGTGAACAGGGGTTGAGTAATTAGCTGAGGTTCTCATAGCTACTAAATGCTGGAGCTAGCCTTTGAACCCAGGGATTTTGAACTCCAAAGTTTGTGTTCTTAATCTCATGCCATTGAGATGAACTTTATATACTGAAAGACATGTGATGACATAAATAATTGCCTAAATGTTCCAAATCTACCCTGAAAAAAAGTCATTTTGGCTCATTACTGCTCACTATATAATTAACTGCAATTAAAGATAAAATAGGGTTTATTTCTGTATAAATCAACTTATGCCTAATAATACAAACTTCCATGTGGGAAGTTTCTATGTAGGAAGAGTATTTCTCCCAATTCTTACCAACTTAATGAAACTTTCTGTGATCAGGCTCGAATATCAGGCAGTGACATTTTAAAGTTATACTTTAAAGTGATGCCATTTATACATTAGTTATGTATTCTGCAGTACATAAATTGTCCAGCCGTTAGTGATGTTAATATTTCTTCATCATTACCTTTCCAACATCGGTCCAAAGCTTTTTTTTTTTAAGTTGTATTTTATTTTTAATTGATGCATAGTGATTGTAAATATTTATGAGGTACGGTGTGATGTTTCAATACATGTATACTTTGGGGTAATGAACAAATCAGGGTATTTAGCATGTGAATCACCTTAAACATTTATCATTTCTTTGTGGTGAAACATTCGAAATCCTTTCTTCTAGCTATTTTAAAATACACAATACAATATTGTTAACTATATAGTTACTCTACTGGGGAAGAATTCCCCTCCCCAAATTCAAGCATTTCCCAATTTTGATGTTTTGCAGATTTCAAAACTCTTACTCTTTTACTTTCTGGTTATTCAGGGCTGTCCTTCATTCCACGTACTGAAATCTGCCATTTCTGCGACGGGATAGTTGATCTGATGTGAATAGCCTCCCAAATACAGTCACTTTGCATTTTTCCAAGTGCTTCCACAAGTTCATTCGCTTCACATACAGTTCTGTCTACCTCATAGGAAGGTCCTACAGATTAGATGTAAATGCATGTAAGCACTTGGCACTACCCTCACTTACAGCTAGTGCTCAATAAACGTTAACCATCATGGTAACTGTTATTATCATTTCTAGGCCGTGGAGAAGCTAAGGCCCTGAAAGCTGAGGTGATTCCTCTGAGATGATGTGTGCATAGTTGGTAGTAAAAACTAGGTTGACTTCTCAAGCAGTTCATGTTTCTGTTAGGGTTTTGCATCACTAAAACTGTAGAGCCCGCCAGGGCTGGACCCCCCCCACCTCCGCTTCACGTCGGTGACCGGACTCCGGGAATCAATAAAGGCGGTTTTTGGACGGTTACCCAGGAAATTATCCCCTTTCTAACTCGGGCAATTGACTTTACAGAGCAAATTGGCCCCGTTCAAGGATCCTTGGCTTCTGAAATCCGAAATGAAGTGGGTTCTTTTAAGGGGAGCTTTATTTTGAGGATCACCAAGAGCTTCAAAAACTCATTCTGGGGTGAAGCCCTCGGGACCCGCACGGCGAGACTGGGCACAGCCCAGCGCCTCAGGTGCCCTAACAGACGGCAGGGTGGAAGGGACTTCCCGGCCCACAGCCGGACCCCTGCACCCGGACCGCACCCCTGGGTCGGGGCCGGGGCGGCTGCGGAGCCAGGCCGGGCGGCGCGGGCGGGGCCCGGGCGGAGAGCCAGCGCCGCCGCCGCCGCCGCCGCCGCGAGCCCGGACCTGCCCGCCCTACCTGGCGGCGCAGTCTCGCGGGATCGCTCCGCTCCAGCTCCCGGGCGGCTCCGGCGGCGGCTCGGGTCCCGGACACTCCCCGGAGCCGGCCGAGGTCGCGGGAGGACGGTGGGCTGGACGGGGACGGGGACGAAGAGTGTGACCTAAGACCGCCGCCCGAGGTGAGGCACCCCCGGTCCCAACTGGGCGGACGCGGGGCGGCCGGGCGGGTCCCGGGCGGGCTCGGGGCCGCGTCCGGGAAGGGGCGCGCAGGCCTCGCGCTGGCAGCCGCAGGTCCGCACCGACCAAAGTTTGCTGGGAAGTGGGAGCCCGCTCCGGAAAGGCGATGCCGGGTCCCCGCGGCGCGGAGCAGGCCGGGGAGCTGCGGCCCGGCCCAGGCCTGCGGCAGGTGCCCGGGGCATCCGCGTGTGTCGGGGGTTGGGAGTGGGGGTGACTGGTAATTCGGGCCCGACAGACTCCCTCCCCCGAGGACCGCCGTCGCCCTCCAGGGACAGATTTGCTCCTTTTTCTTTTCGACGGCATCGCCACCAGCCCGTGTAAACAAGTTTGCTCCTCCGCAGGAGGAATCCTAAAAGTCTCCCTCTCATTGGCCTTTTGAAAAACAGGAAGAGTATATCCCCAAAACACTGCCCCAAAGTTCAAGAACTCTTTAATCTTAAGGAATTTCCCTGGGCCTCGGTTTTTTTGTGCGTAGTCAGATTTTCCACAGGGGCCCTTAACTTTTTATGATTCTGTTAATCCTTTTTAACTATTCCTAACCACGAGCATTACTTTTTTTTCCCCCCATCCCACTCATCCAGTGTCCCCCTTTTACCCTGTGTTCCATACAGCACACACCTTCTATCATCAGTTCTCTAGAGATGAGGCTTTCCCAGCAAATGATATATTCTGTGCCAAGGCAGATGGGAGAGTAGGATCTCTCTAGGGCAGAATTTTCTGTCGTTTTCCAGTGTTAATTACCTAGGATGAAATTCGTAACTCTACACTTCCATGTTCACATTTGAGTTTAAGACAAATGTTGTTCATACACCCTCTTGGTTATTTTTACAGTAATTGACCTAGAACTCATTTTCAGGAAAACAGCTTCCTTTGAAATGGTAAAATAATGAAGTGAGGAATGTGAACATTTTATCTTTGGATTGGAGTCTTCTGAGAATGAAAAGAGCGATTAACCCAAGCCATGCGGTAAAATCAGGAATTTGAAGGAAATAGAAATGTTTACATTTTTCTTGCCGTGTATTTTTCTACCCCTCGTAAGAGGGCACAGTCTCTTCACCTGCGAACCAATTACTGTTCCCAGATGTATGAAAATGGCCTACAACATGACATTTTTCCCTAATCTGATGGGTCATTATGACCAGGATATTGCTGCTTTGGAAATTGAGGTGAGTAGAGCTTCATACCTTTTTGGAAAAAAGTTAATGCTCTGTTTTAGAATAAACCATAAATGTGAGTTTTATTTTTAAACATAGCAAGGTATTGCTTCAAGTTGTGCGCAAGTCATATTTTGAAAAATCCTTTTGAAAATTAAATGTCCCCACTGACTTGTGTTTTGTGTACATTTAGGGTTCTGTTTAGTGGTTTTGCTTAAAATAGAGTTTGTTTTATAATGAAGTATGATTACAAATGATTTCTAAATATCTCGCACCTGGCAAATATTGTGCTTTCTTGAATTGACTATGCTAGTTCCTCTGGAAATTCAAATTCCGAATTGTTTTCTAATTCACTGGACATGTAACCTGTATTGCCTGGACTAAAAATGAAGAAACCTATATGTTTTTATAAGTAGTTATAATGTGCACTTGACACAGTTTTTCTGAAACACATAAATTATTGGAATATTTTGGGACTGCAGACAATCTTTTACTAAAAAGTGATTTTGCTTTTTAAGCTTAACACTTAAATATTCTTTGTATGAGACTTGTTAAAAGAAACCACATGTCAGGGGAGGAGTAGAGAGTCACACTAAAGATTGCCTTAGGTGCCTCAGTTAACCCTGCCTGGTTTAGAGATATGCAAATTGCTAGGGAGGTGTGGGAAGAAAGAGCTACCTGTAGAGACAGGAACCTGCCCTCACATAGAGATTTGTTAGGTTGATAAGTCCCATGAAGGAAAGAAGACAAATGCATTGTTTTTGTAGTTTTTCTTCAGAAAGACTGAGGATAGTAAAGGCTTTTTTCCTCAGATTGCTGCTAAGAGATAAAACTCCTACAAATTTTATATAGAAACTGTGTTTAAAACTGACTAGATTTGACTTGGCATCTTTGAAAGTCTTCTGTTGTTGTTCAATTGAATAATTGTTTGACTACCTCATTGTAGACTCATGTGTAGAGTAGGAAAGCTTTTAGATACTAAGAATATGTAATTTAAAAGGATATTATTGTAACCTTTCAACGGTTTTTCAAACCAGGGCAAGATGTCCTTTTGAACATTGAACAAATGGTTTAGTGAGACTTTCATTGATTAATCAGAACCATTTTGATGGTTTGATTAAAATAAAGTATATAGTGGGAATACCATCAAGCAATAATTCCATCATTCATTCATATTTTCTTTGATAATATGTTTTATAACTCATGTATTGTGTTCTTAAAGTTTTTTTTTAAACATTTGGTTTCCTTCCTGTAAGAAGCTACATACATTTTCAGTTTAAATGCTGACAGTGATCTTAAAAATTCATATCGCTTAGACTAGAGTTTCTTGTCATAGAGTACTATTAGGTAGATAGGGGAGAGGCATCCCTGCTATTAAATGCCTATAATTGTAAGATGGTAACAACTAGTTTTTGTTTCACACATGTCTTTTTTAAAACCAATTGTTTCTGACTTTTATTATTTACTTAGCTTCTTTCCCAGATACTTTTGTGTCTGAATATTATCAATAAAGCTTTTTGTTCTTATCTCCTTTATTTGATAGCTAATATTACCAATCTCTTCATTATATAATCTTCCCTATATACTAGACTTTCTCATAGCCTTTACTAATGAAGTTATATTTCTGTAAATCATACTTAGGTAGACTTAAGGATACAAAAGAAGAAAGCTGTCAAGTATTTGCTTAATATCAGTGTTAACCTAAGTCTAAAAAAGGAGAAAGGGACAGAAGGGGAAATGGAAAAGCAAAATAATATGAACCTGGGTCAGACTATTAAGCCCTATATATAAATTTTTTGATCTATAGTATTGTGCTTTTCCTACTGCCCCATTCTTATTTTCCTTAGCCAAAGCATTCTCTCTCTCTTTTTTTTTTTTTTTTTTTTTGTCTTTTTCGTGACTGGTACTCAGCCAGTGAGTGCACCGGCCATTCCCATATAGGATCCGAACCCGCGGCGGGAGCGTCACCGCGCTCTCCCGAGTGCGCCACGGGCTCGGCCCCAAAGCATTCTCTTTTAGTTCCTGTATTTGATGTCCCAAATCCTATAAATTGAGAGTTGTAGATGACCCTAAAGATCATGCAGAGCTTCTTAATCTCTTTTGTGCCATTAACCGCTTCTCAGAATAAGAGAATGTTTGAAAACTTAAATAAGTAAAATGAGTAGGATTATACAGGAAACCAATTATATCGAAGTATATTTCTATTTATGGGTCAGGTTAAGAACCCCTGAACCCTTCGTAATACAGGTGAAAAGACTGAAGCCCAGAGAACTTATGATATGTCCAGCGTTTGAGCACGATGATCTGACACAGTCTTCTCTGTCCACGTGGACTGTAATGTCATCTTTAACAGTTTTTTTTAATACCCTCGATCCTATTGGATAAAGAAGATAATATTTCCTAATATTCAGAATGCAGAGTGTAAATTTCAGTCTTTGCTACTTCTTTGCAAACTTCATTTAAGTAAAAATTAAACTAGTTGATTTTTTTTTTTTTTACCTCTTTTCAGCTCTACCTCTCTTTCTCCCTCTCATCAGTGCCTTGATCACAAAATCTTGTTAGATTCAAAATAAAACCTTTAGCCTTCAGACTCTTCCCTCTAGTGGTGCCAAAGTGATTTTATTAAAATGCAAATTTCCCTAAAGCTGGAGAAATAAAGACCTGGTTCTAGAGTGGCATCCAGGACTCTTCCGGTGGAACCGTGCCTTCCCGTCCAGCCCGCCAAGCTTGTCCCTTCCCACATTGCACACTCTGCTTCAGCCAACTGACCTATTTGTAGAACTCAAATCCGTATTACTCTCTCTCACCTCCATACCTTTGCGCATCTTGTATCCTCTCGTGGGCCCTCTACCTACCCTTGTTCACCTCAGTTCCTTCAGGTCTCAGTTAAAGTAGTAACTGGTTTTTTTTTTTTTTTAATTTAATTTAATTTAATTTAATTTTATTTTATTTTTTAAATTTTATTTTGTCAATATACATTGTGGCTGATTATTGTTGCCCATCACCAAAACCTCCCTCCCTTCTCCCCCCCCAAACAATGTCCTTTCTGTTTGCTTGTCGTATCAACTTCAAGTAATTGTGGTTGTTATATCTTCTCCCCCCCAGTTGTGTGTGTGTGTGTGTGTGTGTGTGTGTGTGAATTTATATATTAATTTTTAGCTCCCACCAATAAGTGAGAACAGTAACTGGTTTTAGTGAAGCCTCCTTTCACCTTTCTCCCAAGTATGTTTAATCAGCTTACTCTCTACACTCTTATAGTACTTAATATATACGAGCGTTCTTTCTTATAACTATCATGTTGTATTGCAGTTATTTACATGTCTCTCACTAGACTGTGAGCTTGTTGAAGGTAGGGATGGTGTTTATTCATCTCTATCCCTAATGCCTAGTATATACAGTGCCTCTGAGCATGGTAAATGCTCAATTAAACCTGAATAAAGAAAAAGGTGGTATTTCCTGTCCTAATAAATCAGCAAAGAGAGTTTTTTCCTTCCAAATCTTTACCTTCCACCTCTATCTTCTACAATGTCCAAGTGAAAAACATTCTAATATTTTTGGGTGGTTTACATATTATCCTCTTGGGTTCTGCCTGAACCTAGCTCCAATAAAATATATCAGTTGTCATCCTCTATTTTCTTTCCCATATTAGCTCTACACCTGTTTTTTAGAATTTGCTTAAATAATTTGATTTTTAATCATTTCTATTTATTTCTATGAAGTGAAAGAATTCATCTTTGGATTGGACTATTGGATTATAAACTATGTGTTAGATTTTTTTCAAACATTGTACTTTAGTATGTAAGTTTATAGTCTAGTCAAGTACTAGATTATGGCTGCATGTGCCTTGGCTTTTGTTTTTGTTTATAAAATGTGTTTTATAGCTTCTCCAAAGAAGATATTGGGCTCCTGCTGGTCCCTGTTGAATTTCCAGTATTCACTGTGAATTAGTGTTAGGATGAGGGGCTGAAGAATTGTCTGATGATTATGGCAACCAGTTGTACTTTCTTAGCCACCAAGAATTCTGTATAAGTCAAGAGATCTATCTCACTCCTCTTTTATGCCTCAGTTTTCATTTTGTGACAGCTAGCCTATTTTACAGAATTTAGACATTTATGGTCATTGTTAATCTGTGGTTATATGAGATGGTTTAGAGCAGTAGTTCTCAAAGTTTAATTCATCAACCAGCAGCTTATAAGCTTGTTGGAAATGCAAGTTCATGGACCCCACCTCAACTTGCTGAATCATGATCTCTGAAGAGATAGATCCCAGGGAACTGTTTTAACAAGCTGTCCAGGTATTTCTTAAGAATGTTTAAGTTCTGAACCTAATGGTTTAGAGCAGGGATTGCAAACTTTTTCTGTAAAGGGCCAAATAGTATATATTTTTGACTTTAAAAACCATAGTCTCTGGCGCAGCTATTAAACTCTGCAATTGTAGCACAAAAGCAGTCACGGACAATTTGTGACCAGAGGAGTGTGGCTGTGTTTCAATAAAACTTTGTTTGCACAAACAGGCAGTGGGCCATATTTGGCCCATGGGCTGTAGTTTGCTGAGCCTTCATTTAAAGTACTTGAAAGTGTTTGAAGGACAGTATAGCAAGTAATAAACATCACCATGCATGCTTATTAATATGTTCACTGAGTTATATGTTATTTATTTTCCACATAAAATTTTTTTAAGTCAAATTTAATCACAAACCTATAGTATCTGAGTGGGTTATCTTGGTTCTTTAGTTTTGTTTCAGAGAGTGCTTGAAATAAGGGACTTTGGTTTTTTCTTTATTTTATTATCTGAACCTGAAGTTATTTGTATTACAAAGAGTTAATCTACAGTTCTGAATAGTAACTTGGTTTTGTAATGAAAACAATGTTGTACAGTCTAACTCTCCCATGTAGAAAAACAAATGGCTGCTGGTTTTCCATTGTGTTCATTTTGTTTTGTATCTAGAGCATTGTTTCCCAAACTGTGAAGTTGACGTCCCTTGAGAAACTGATTTCATCCAGAAAGAGCTGAGACTGCTAGGGAAAATGGAAACAGGAACGTTATATTTTTCTTTTTGAATTGCCTTCATTGAGGTCTAGGCAAAAGCAAAGTCATGTATTGTGTTTGGAACAACATGTGGTTGTTCCACTTTTAAACAATCTAAAGGGAAGTGAGCCAAACAAAACCCTTTCCTTTCCACCTGTTAACATGTATTATTAAAATGTCTCTATTCAATTAAAAATAAAAGGATGGAGAAAAACTAGATAAACATACCTTTAGGAAAAATCATTTCTATTGTGCAGTGGCTTTTAAACGTTTTCATTTTTCTGCTGTCACCTTATCTCCTTATTCTTGACCCTTGCACCCCCATATACAAGGAAAGAAAATGTTTGTTGTGATTAACCTTTTTGTTTTTCAGGAAGACTATCTGAAAATAGCTGCAGTTAATCTGAAAGTTAGATATTAATTACATAAAATGAAATAGATACTGAAAAGTGTTCCAAGTCAGTTGTCATTTTGTATAATAGATAGCTTGTGTAAAACAGGCTGTTAATAGTTTCCTCATAAGCCATTTGGTCAGAGGAAACTGTCCATGAAACCATGGGTGTGTTTTAAGGAGAGGGTGATAGTACGGTAGAAGTAGGCATTCTGATGATGTGAGAAATATGCTCATGCTACTTTCCCATGTCTTTAAGATTTGCTCAGGCCACTTGAAGGTGGAGTGCTGTTGCGTACACCTGATGTTATGAGTAGGCAAAAACACCCAGGTCATGAGAGAGAGCTTGGGTTGATGATCTCTAGATATTCCATTGTTATATTCAGTCTCTAACAGGAACTTATAACAAAATCAAAGTGAAAGGTCCTTTTACTTACGAAGGGTTAATCTACTTATTTGTATTTGTGTCTAACCATGGCATGTAGGGTTCAAGTCTGTGGCCTTATCAGCTTTATGTCCTCAATATGATGGACAAATGTCATGTCCCATGAAATAGTAATATGGTTACGGTCTCTGAAGGTGAAGTTGAAGCATAGAGCTGACGAGCTGATGTTGCTCTAAGGCAGTGGTTCTCAAACTTTGATGTGCATCAGAATCATCTGAGGGCTTGTTAAAACACAGATCACAGGCTGCAGCCCCACAGTTCCTGAATCAGTAGGTCTGGGATGGGATGGAAAATATGCATTTCTATCAAGCTCCTGGGGGACACTGATGTTGCTGAGTCAGGGATCACTCTTTGAGAACCGCTGCTCTAAAGCCAGTTGGTGAAGATGTGCTGCTGTCCCATGCTTGGTGAAAGCAAATTGCTTTTGGAGTAAAAAGCATCAGCCAGATATAGAGCTGCACACAAGGTGTCAGGGCTGTACTGTTTTTCTACAGTACACATCTGGAAAAGTATCTTAACCATTTGATTAGAGTTGCTTAAGACAATCTATTAAGAACATATCCAGTTGTACTGGATAATTAAAATGGACAGGTGGTAGGAATGACTACCCTTGAATGTTTTTGATGGTATCACCAATCTCTGAAAGTTTCCTTGGTCTGTAATATTGCTTTTGATTTTCTATCATGGTAAGGAGGGAGATCTCTAATGGTTTTTGTTTGGTCCCTCCTACCGTAAAATGTTTATTCAGAAAACCAGTATTGTGATTGTGCTATTGCTAAATATGGCTCTCTGAGAAATACACATGTCTGTACATCTTAGCCCCATCTAAAATTGTGTTCTTTCCTCCTTAATCTAGCACCCTCAGAAACCAATATAACAGTGTCTTACAACTAATTTATAAGCTCTTTTTCTAGATTGTGACTTGACCCTTCCAGGGCCTGCTGGAGTGGAACTCTGGTTATAAGTTGAAACATTGAAGAGTGGTGGGGATGGGCATAAGGCTATTTATTTTCTTCTTACAAAGTAAATCTTTTGGATTAGGAGGGTCTGCCTTGAGGGGTGCAGATTCAGAGCACTGTGTGAATACGCTGAACCTTGTCATGTATCCCCACTTCACATCTCTGGGTGCACTGCTTACTAATTACAGTATCACCAGATCTCTTACATGAAAGGGAAGCAAGTTAAACTGATATAATTTGGCAACCTGCAGGATCAAACTGTCCATTTGGTTTTCATCTTCTTAAGCCTTAAGTCCTTTTAGTCCTATGTTTTACTCCACATCATGAGTCAAGAATTCAGGGATGCCACTTTGTATTCTCTTCATAAGCCAAGCAGTGCCATTAGAAGTCCTCACCTCACACCACATTCTTTGAATAACTCATGCTCCTCATACTATTTTCTGGTTCTTTGACAGCAGCCACTCATTTGATCCCACATAGCCTTGCCTTCACTGGGAATATCATTCTAAGATGTACTTAGAATCTAAGTGATTACAAGGATAACTCAATTCAGTGTTTTGCTGCTATATGCCTTGGGTGGCCAGATTTCTATCTCGAAATACTAACAATATTCACTGCTTTTGGCCCCAATTAGGCCAGAAACCTAGTTCTAGAACTCCTCCCATTTTGCTGAGATCACTTGCAACCTATTCTTTGTGTAATTTCTCTACTATTTGGTCTTCTTGGTTGCAAACAACAGAAACCGACTCATTAATTTAAGCAGAAAATAGATATTGGAAAGAATCAGTGGGGAGTCTGGAGAACCAGGTTCAGAATATAGGGAGGAGCAAAGGGAACCAGGACATAGTTAAGATCATGCCACAGGATCAGTATGTTACCAGTGCCAGTGTCATTGGACACTTCCTGAACCATTGTCACTGGACACTTAGTTTGGTACTACAGGATTATTGACCCCAGGGCAGCTGCCCCCAATAACCTGACTATATCTGTTCTTTTGCACAACCCTCTCCTCAAGAATCACAATACCCGGAGCATCCCGATGGCCAGGCTTGGATACAGTGTTTTTGCCGCCAGCCTGCGTCCCTGCCTTCCTGCTTAGCCTCTGAGCGTCCTGTCTACTGGGATTCCCAGTGATGGACTACTGGGCAGATGAACACAGCGAATGTTCACTTCTGAGTGCAAGACAGAGTTGACAGCCAAGGAGAAAGTTTCACTGTAGTACCTACAGTTGTTTCAGAACTTATCTCCAGCTCCGCAACTCAAGTCTTTGTTACCCTCTTCATAAACTTTTGGGCCATGAATGTCCTTAGAGATCATTCAGTAGTTCATTGCTCTCATTTTACTGATGAATGCTCTCAGACTCAAAGACGGAAAATTATTTGTCAAAGGTGGCACAGGTAGTTAAATTAAATAGTTACAATTAAACTGTTAGAATTAAATAGTAGCTAGAATTTGGTTAAAATTAAAATGCTGATATTATATCCAGCAAAGGATTTTATAAAACCCTCCATATATTTTGGTTCTCAGTATCCATTTATCTTACTGTGTGGCTCAGGCTGTTTTTCACAATAGAGGTGTGAATTGTCTTCTCAATTGCTCACTTTTTTCTCATCTCTGACAGTGTTAACAGTAACTACTGTTTCTAGGAATTTCTGTCAGAGACTGACCATTTTCTTAAAGGAGCCTACCTTTTATTTCTCTGAGCATTCAAACTGTCATTAACAGGACGATTTTAGTTGTTATTGAATGGTAAAATCTCAAAAGCATTACTGATACTTTACGTTGTGATTAGTTATTGGATGAGTTTCTTTGAAAATGAAATTTGAAAATGGGAAATTAATAAGTGTGATCATGAAGGTGCTAGGTTACTAAGAGAATTGAGAAAGATGTGTCACTAAGAGGGAAGAAAGAGAACAGAATGAAGGGACCAGGAAGTTTGAGTATTTGCTCAATCTGTGGGTTTACGTAGCACTTAGTGTGCTAAATACTAGTTTAATAATATGGTAGAATTTAGAGTATAAAATTAAGGACTTAAGAAATATCACAGTGAGTCAGGTTAATAGTTCTTCCATCTCAAGGTTTGGTCTCTGAGAGTACTACCCAGGACATTTTGTAGAAGAGCATAAAAGATTCCTGTCAAGATTTTTACTTCAAAAGATTGGCGAAATATGCTCATCTCATTTATGTTTTCAACTGATTGGTATAGTGAGTTCAGTAATAAGCTGACTACCTATTATTTATTTATTTATTTGTTTGTTTGTTTGTTTGTTTGTTTGTTTTGGCAGCTGGCCAGCATGGGGATCCTTGATCTTGGTATTGCTAAGGCAGTGCTCTAACTACCCATTATTTAAAGTGCTACTATTCTAAAATTATTTGTTCCAAAATTACCTAATTCAAGAGGTAACATGTATCATCTGGAATGTGATAAAGATAGCTTGAGGTTTTAGAGTCTTTAATATGTGTCCTGTGAACATTTATTTTTTCGAACTGGAAAGTTTCTTTCATGTAGAAAGTTCCCAATCTTCTTTTGATATCTTTTCTTCCCTTCATCCTTGCTGGCATTTTTGCCTGTCTTGGTGCTTTGGGAAAGGGTAATTTCCAGGAAGAATTGAGTGACAGCATTGTGTAAAAGTTACAGGGGACATGCTCTGGAGTCATATGGACCCAGGTTCATATCCTAGTTCTGCTGCTTACTATTTTTGTGATTATACAAATTGCTTAACCTCTCAGAGTCTCAGTTACCTGCAAAGCAGAGATAGGAACATGCATATCACAGGGTTGTTGTAAAGGTAAATGGTAGAGCTTATGGTAAGTGCTGAATAAATCAAAGTTCTGGTTTATCATCAGTAGCTATAGTATTGGCGAAAGGAACTTTCGATCAGGGATAAGGACACAGTGGCTTTCCAACTATGATCTCTGGAGGTGCTTTGAGGTGACTAGTAGTGAAAGGGAGCAGTGAGAGGTATCTCAGTGGGGAGGGCTTCCTTTTCAGCTACGGCAGCTGCGCCTTTATTTATTTAAATGTACGGGGCTTCTCTGTAACCTTTTATTTAAAGAAAATACACACACACACACACACACACACACACAGAAAATAATTGACTTACAGGTCCTTTTAGGTCCCTTCCAAGTATAAAATTCTTTAAGTTTGTTAGTCTGCAGCAGAATTTGGAAGTTGGTGGCCCATATTGGATTTGACCTGAAGACATGTCCTACACAGGGTTTTAAATGTGTAAATTAAAGTGCCAAAATCTAAACTTTGGGTGATTTCAAATAAAAATCCTGATTCTGTTTTCTTGTGAAAAATTGATAGATCTGACAGTTGTCTGCCCGCATTTCCCAAGTAGCAGTCTGCTGCAGTTGAGTAGCAGCTGCTACCCCACTGCTCCCTATTGTCTAATACCCTTTGAATTTACCAGCCTGGCCTCTGAAGGTATTGCATTTTCAACATCCAGTTTATCCTTTACATAGTGTGTGAACATCAGCATTATTGGATTAAGCAACACTGGCACACTAGAAGAATTAAACAAGGGAAGTGACTTGCCATGTTTGCCCTGTAAGGAAATGGTTTTAGTATAGTAAAAGTACATGTGCGACTTTCATTTTGCTTGCCGTTGAACTGGATGATTAGTTCTTAAGTGCTGAGCCTCAGTTTATCAAAGCTATTGCAAAATGACTTCTGAGTTAGAAGAACTAAATACAGTGTGTTTTAATTCTTTCCACCAAAGGATCTGATTACCAGACACTCAAAAAATTTAGGAACTAGGCTTTTAGGGGACAGTAAACAAAGAAGTAAATGCTGTCAGTGGTCCATGCCTCCCCTTCTTCCACCTCATTCCCAGAGGAGGATACTCACAAAGTCTGGGCATTCTCCCCCTCAGCGTAGAGGAAGTTGAGAAAAGTACTGTGTTGTTTTGCTCTCCAGCAAGTTCCTGGTAGGTGGCAAAGGGTCAGGTCTCATGGCATCGTTTAAGTAAGATAGATATAGTATACCAACTGTGGCAGCCCTGTCTTTGTTCAGTCACTTTGCCTCATCAGGGCAGGATGAACTTTCCACTGGTCCAACATCCTCCAAAACTGTTGTCCCTTAATTGCTGGGTGTGGGTTCTGTATGTACCCTTTAAGTCAGATTGTTCATTGTAGTGCTCATCAAACCTCATATTTACTGATTAATTTTGTTGTCTGCTTGACTTTTCATTTACTAAGAAAGTTATACTGAAATTCTCATTATGATCATGGAATTGTTCATTTCTCCTTGTAGTTTTGTTGCTTTGCTTTATATATTTTAAGGGTTTTTTTTTAGGTGTATACAATGCTCAGCAACACATTTTAAAGTATATTGTTGCTATTATCCAGAGTATGAATGTTTTGTGGGAGGAAATATTTAGTTGGCTATACTGCAAGAAGTAAAAGTCCTCTTTCCTTTTTATTTTCCAGAAATTTCTCCAAGTTTATAGTTCGTTGATGAGACCGTTCCCTGTTTTTTTAATGCAGATGTGAATTTGGTTTTTTATCTTTAAACCTTTTCTCTCATTTCAGTGGCATTTAGAGAGGAAGGACATGAAAATATGTAGGTTCAGTGCATTCCCCAAAATAAGAATTTTCGTCTACTCTTACTCTACACATTCTCTTCGGGTAGCTTCAATCCATTTTTTCAGTTACCATATTTATACTGATGACTGTCAAATCTATATCCTTAACCTAAAGTCTCTCACTTGCATAGCTCTGTTTACTTAACTGTGTACTAGTAGATATCCATACTCAAATGTCCCATGGCACTTCAGACTCTCCATCAGCAGGAGAATAAATAAACAAATTATGGTATAGTCATACAATGGAACACTACTTAGCAATGAAAAGGAATGAACAACTGATATACGGAACAACATGATGAATCTCAAAATAATGATACTGATGAAAGAAGCTAGACAACAACAAAAATACTGTATGATTCCACTTACATAAAATTATAGAAAATACCACTCTGTAGTGACAGAAGCAGATCCATGGTTGCCAGGAGTGAGAAGTGACTGAGGGGACAGGGTAGGGGATGGAGGGAGGGAGGGATTACAAACAGGCAACAGGAAACTTTTGGTGGTGATGGATATAGTTATGACCTTGATTGTAGAAGTGGTTTCAAAATGTATCAAGTTGTACACTTTATACACGTTCAGTTTATCATATGTCAATTATACCTGAATAAAGCTGGGGGAAAAAACCCTTCAACTCTAAAAGGATTTTAACAGGGAAACAACAGTCCTTGCCCACCCTTGTCCACCCCCGTCCCAGTCCTGCTTCTTAGAGGCAGCCACTTGGAAGTCTGTTAGGTGTTTTCTGGTATGTAGGCCATATTCTAACTAATGTGCTGACTCTGTAATTTGTTCATTCATCAGTGTAGAACCTCAAGCAGTGTCTGTTTATTCTTTCCTATTATGGTAGTTGATCATTTATTTCTCTTATTCTACCACTTTTACTTCTCCTCCTAACCTCTTAATACAATTTTCAGTGAAGTCAGTAGTCAGTGCTAGCATTACTAGGAATACTAAATACTGTACACTGCTGAATGAAATAATATACTCTGATTACAATTTTTTTTTAGTATCTTCCCCCCCAGTTAATGCAGTAATTGCATTTTCCCCCATTTGCTTTGTTTTTTATGTACCTATGGCTAACTTTTTTTCTCTGTCCTAACAGACTTGTCAGACACCTACCAGTAATTTTACCAGATGCTCAAATATAATATAATCTGTCAATTCCAATCCCCCATTCCCACCCTCTGGAGACCTTTCTCCTTCAGCCTTTTGTCCTCCTATCAAATATGCTCTGATTGCTTCTGAATTTTATTTCTAGCTGTCATGCTGAAGATTCAATTTCTCTTAACATTGTCCAGTGTTGGATCAACTAATTCCTGAGTTCCATATCATTTTTCTTCCTAGTTTATTCATATATTCCTTCATTTATTTTGGGAATACTACATCTTTTAGTTGCTTCCTAAAAGAGGATACTTGACAGTTAAAATTTTTTATTTCTCATAGGATCAAAAACATCATTATTTTACCCTTACCTAAATGTTTGGCCAGGTGTAAAATTCTAGGTTGAAAGTAATTTTCCTTCAGAATTTGAGAGTCATTTCCTTGTTGTCTTCTCGCATCTGATATTATCAGATATTCAGAATTTAATTGATTTGCATATATTACGTTTTTTCCCTCTGGAAACATTTGTGATCTTCTCTTTATCTTGATGTTCTGAGATTTCTTATTGACAAGCCTTGTCATTGTTCATTCATTGTTCTGGAGAGTCATCCATTTATTCAGTAAATATTTATTCTAAAATTCACTCTGTAGCAAACATCGTTCTAGGCACTGGAGATATAGCAGTGAACAAAATAAAACAAAGACCGTTTCTTCATGGAATTTACATTCCAGTGGTGAAGGCAGAAATTAAGAAGTAAACTAGTAATATATGAAATGTCAGACACAGATAAGGGCTCAAAAGAAATCCAAACCAGAGAAAGGGAACAGAGAATGACAGGAGCAACTTGGTGAATGGTGACATCATTTACTTAGATGGGAAAGACTGTTTGGGGGATAGTGATGCAGTGGGATTGAGCTGTGCTTTGGATATGTTAGATTTGAGGTGCCTGTTTACAGCCAAATGGAGTTGTCCAGGCAGCACATACTTATTCAAGTGTAGGGTTCACAGGAGAGGTGGGGTCCAGATGTGTTTCCTCTGAGGAGTGAGTGTAGATAGAGAAGAAGTCGGGGGACTGAGCTCCGGAGCATTCATCATATAGAATTGGGAAATGGAAGAGGATCAGAAAAGGAACAGCCTGTGAGATAGGTGGAAATCCAGGAGAATTAGTTACCCTAGAAGACAAGTGAAAAAAGTGCCTCAGGAGGAAGATAGGATCCCCTGTGTCACTGTTGTCAAGAGTTGAGTAGCACAAACACTCAGAAGTTACCATGGGATTTGCAGAGTTTATCCATTACTCTGATAAGTGGTTTCACTGGAGTAATCCATGCCTTCTTGAAAAATGTATAATTGAATAAAATAATAGTATTTCATTGTGTAAGAAAGGTGCATAGGTCTAACAGACTAAACGAAGTTATCTCCTTAAAATTTGATGGTATTGAGAGGGAGATTTATTTAAATTCTTTTGAAGTATAAGTCAAAAGGTATATATTTTAAACAGTAAATTAATCAATTTCATTAATTTGTTATTAAAATGTTTTCTAACCTAATCTTTTTGTTTTTCTTAACAGCATTTTCTTCCTCTTGCAAATCTGGAATGTTCACCAAATGTTGAAACTTTTCTTTGCAAAGCTTTTGTACCAACCTGCACAGAGCAAATTCATGTAGTTCCACCTTGTCGTAAATTTTGTGAGAAAGTATATTCTGATTGCAAAAAATTAATTGACACTTTTGGGATCCGATGGCCTGAGGAACTTGAATGTGACAGGTAAATTATGTTTTCCACTGAAAGCTACTAATGGTATTTTGATATTGGTGTTAATGCTCAAGAATGTTAGTGACAGACTTTCATTATTTAATTCAACAAAAATTTATTGCATATTTATTATATACCAGGCACTATGGTGGTAAGTGTTACAGACATAATGGTGAGCAAAAAACAGACTTGGCGCTTGCTCTCGGGTAGCTTACAGTGAGGTGGAGGGAAAGATGGTAATCAAGTATTTATGCCAGGAAATGCAAAATTATGACTGTGGTAGATACAACAAAGGAGATGTGCATAGTTTTATGAGAACGTGTAGTAGTACCTTTGTCCTGAACTGGGGGAAAGGGAAGGAGATGACTGTTGAGCTATTGTATAAAGGGTAAGACAAAGGTAACTAGGCAGTGATGTGAGGGAAGAGCATTTGGGGCTGTTAAGAGTAGCTTGTGCAGTGACCCTGTGATGGGAGGGAGCTTGGCAAATTCAGAGAACTATAAAAAGCCAGGGCTGCTGGAGTGATGAGGATAAGAAAGAATGTGGTGCAGGATAAGGAAGGCGGGAGAAACAGCAGTCAGACCATTCAGGACCCATCTGGCATGTGTTTATGCTAATAAAAAATGAGAAGGTCTTCAGGTGTTTTGAGGTAGGAATGGGGATCATGCTCCTGCCAGCTTCTGTGTGGAGCACGGCACTTGTGTCACAGCCTGCTGAGGTGTGGGCAGCTCTCCTTGGCAGTTCATCTTAGGAATCCAGGCTACTACCATCTTGCAACTCTGACAGCCATGTAGATGGGGGAGAGAGAAGGTAGAGAACTCACACCTTTTTAAATGCTGTAGACCGGAAGTACTGTGCCTTTTCTACTATCATTCCTTTTGGCAAGATGTCATTCATATAGTTCCAACTGAACTAATAATAAGGACAACGGGAAATGTGTGTCCAGAAGGGAAGAAGGTATTCAAGGCAGAGGAAGTGCCAAGTGCTGCCAGTCAAAAAGAACATGAACTCGTACTGTTTCACTAGAGTGGTTGGGGCAAAGGGCAGACTGCAGTGGGTGAAGGAGTGAGTGAAAAGTACAGCAGGACACATGGACAGTTCTCAGGAAACTGGCTGTGAAAGAGAGGAAGAGCAGTGTGGTCACCAGAAGGGGAAGGTCAAGAAGAGTCTATTTTAATGGGAAAGAACTGACTACTTTAAGCACTGCTAGGAACAAGGAAGAGGCCAGCATATATGGGCAAGAAGAGATAATAAGTTTTCTGAGGAGGTAGGATCCCAAGCACAAGTAAAATGTTGACCGTGGATGGGAGGAGCCTCCATTGTGTTAGCAGGAGAGAGGACAGGATTGCTAGGGATATATGTAGGTTTAGATTTTTGGTAAGAGTTGTTGCACAGATTCCTATCTGATGGTTTCCATTTCCATTGTGTAGTAGTAAGATTCTCTTTTGAGAGTCTGGGGAAGAAGGGCATGAGTTTGAGAGAAGTGGGAGTAATAAAGAGTGGGAAGTGAGTAGACTGGTGAGGTTTCATAACATTTTAGATAAATCAGGTGATCCTGAGTTTGTGGTGGATCTGACATGTTGACATCTTCTCTAGCAGTGCTGGGATGCCTGGGACTAAGTACAGAAAAAGCAGATAGTTTGGTTCATCTGTGGTTGGGGTTTTGTCACATGGATTCAGTGCAAAGATAAAGGAGCAGTAGTAAAAAAAATGAAGTACAGTAAAGGGGTATTACTGAAATGATAGCCTATGAAAGTCTAAATGGATGATGAAGTGAAGAAAGGAAAGGACGGATGTATGGAGACAGAGTAGAGGGGATCCCCAATGAGACTTTTTTTAAAAAGGCATAGTCAGTGGGAATTTTTGAATAAATGAGCCACAAGGATAGGAGCTTGCAGACCAAGGGCAGGATGCTTGAGTTGAGTTTTGGAGATAGTGTGCACTTACAGGTTGTAGCAGGGTACCTGGTATGACCATGATTGCAGGTGGCCAAAATGGGTTAAGGATAGTTACTGGAGATGAGGAGGTTGAGGAGCTAAGAAGCCATAGGACCCATGGATTGTCCACAAGGATGGTCAAGTCACCAAGAATGATGACAGGAAAAAGAGAGGAGAGAAAACTGCTGATTCATTCAACAAATATCCGTTGTACTCTTACTATATGTCAGGACTGTCCGAGGCACTAGGTATGGCAGGCAAAAATTCCTGCCATAGTAGATGTTACATTTTAGTGGAGGGAGGGAGAAGATGAAATGTAAAAGTTATATTTATATTAGAAGATGATCAGGCTTGTGGAGAAAATATTTGCTCTTTCTTTACGGGCTTGCCTACTCAGTTTCGAAGCAGGAGGGTTATAAGTTACAAAAATTTACACTGGCATTTATACTATGATTACCAACTCTTTTGGAGTTTTCATTTTTGTAGTCTGATTTTTTTGAGACACTGACACTTTTTCTCATAATTAAACCAAATCAAATTTATTTCATGTTTGAGAATGTTTGATACATTGAATTGGGAACTAGAATTCATTTTTTAAAATTATTTAAGCCCTCTGTTAAACTCTATCCCACTAATATAAAGCAAATTCATAAACATCCCTTTATAAAATGTTAACTGGGTCAATTTCACATAAGAACAATTCTGATGTGTTCTAACCAGAGAAATTTTATTTTCTTCATTTCCGTAAATGAAGGCTTTTGTGGCATCTTATTTATTTTGAAAATACAAAGAAAGAAGGGAACTACTGATTAAAACCCTAACTCTGGCTCATTGAAAAGTTTCTAACATAATGAAAGGTTTAACATAGCTTTGTGGTAAAAACATAGACAGCTTTGCTCTTTGAGAAATGGTGGAACTGTGTGCTTATGGCATACATTAGGCTGTTGGTCACTTAGGAGAATGCCTTTGCCATTCCACTGCCTTTGTCTTGGAAGGAAGGTAAAAAGGTGTAGTAATTCTTTGAGGCCTGTGGGTTCCTCAGCTTGTCGCAGCACAGGCATACTTCTATATGTGAGGAGTTTTGTGGCCCACTGGACTTCTTTTCAGCTCCGGCTGCAGCTGCTCCCTGACAGCTTGCTAGAGGATGAGTCCCTCTCGTTGTGACCTGGTGCCTCTTCCCTTCTCTTTCCACACACTTTTCCCACAGCAGTGCACACCCACCATACCCCCTGAGCGGCTGTGGAGTCTAATCATTTTTTGTTACACTCTTTTTCTTTCACTCATTTTCCTGTCTTTTTTATGATAGTCAAACTTTTTCCACTCAAAGGTATTGCTTTGGTGAAAATGTACTGTCCTGACATGATTTATCAGCAGGCATTTCCACCCCTCACCCACTACACTATGACAGATTTTTAAATTAATAAGTTCATTTTAAAAGGAAAATAATGCAAAAGTGCTTAATTAACAGATATTTTTATAACATGAAATATTCTACTATGTTAAGGTCAAAATACTATACTTGTTACATATACTTTAGACCAGTGTTAGTGTAATATTTTGGCAGGGTGAATTATCTTTATTGGATATAAAAATATCAGGCATACACTTATTTTCTCTCAAAAGAAATATTTAACCTGGGCCTTTCTGTGATAGTGAATAAGTTTTGGCTTGATCATTTACAATTAGATGAGAAAGTAGGATTTTAAGCACCATTAACTCATGAATGAAGCTTGTTACTAATTCACTGACCTTTTGCACATTAGTCTCCATGATTACTTTTATTTTCTATTCTCTAGACTCTGGGAGCTTGTAATTTTAAATATTCTACTGACATAGTGAGACCTCGTGTAAGAAATTGGGGAAGGGAGCTGACTAGCTTTTTGGGTTTATCTCTAGACTGAAGAAACCATAGACCCTTTGTGGAACTCACACACTTCTGATAGATATATAATAATTTTCAAGAACAATTGAGTAATATATAGTAAAGTTGCAGATGCTCATGCCCTACATTCTAGGAAATCCCCTTCTATAGAAGCTCTAACACAAAGAGTTATGCACAAGAATATTGATAATAGCATTATTCCTAATTTTTTTAACAGTAAAAAGTCTAAAAGTCTATCATAGAAGAACAATTAGTAAATTGTTATGTACTTACATACTGGAATACTACCACACAGTTGATAAAATGAATGCTGTTGATTCATATCTGTCAACATGCATAAATCTAAAATATATAGTGATGAGTTTAAAAAAAGAAATTGCATCATGATGTATACAGCATGATGTCTATATAAAGTTAGAAACCTATGAAACAATACTATCTAAGTTTATAGTTAGTAAATAACGTAGTAAAAATATTTTTAAACTCTTGAGGAGAACAAAAACTGAATTTGTGGTAATGAATACTTCTGAGGAGAGACAGAAAAGGGAATAAGAACCAGAAGGGGGTAATAACTGTATCTGTAGTGTTATATTGCTTCATTTTAAAAGACATAAAGCAAAACTGCTACAATATTATGTTTTAATAAAGCTGGTAGGTACATGAGTGTTCATTTTATGGGGGTATATTTTATTATTCTCTCTTCCTATCTAAAGTGTATTTAAAATGCTTCCTTGTTAAAAACCCCCACCATTTTTTTAAACCATATAGATCCTCCAAAATAATATTGGTGTGTACAAACTCAGTCCAGTGATAAAGTTCTGCCCAAGACAGAAATATCCATGTGTATCACTCAGGTCTGTCCGTAAACAAGGGAAGCAGCCAGGCCAACGTAAGCAAAGTGGTGACGTGCGGTAAGCTGGTCCTCAGCCTACCTCGTGGCGTTCTTCTTGCCCTTCTTTAAGTACTTGAACTCTACCCTATCCGATCCAGGGAAGGATCTCAATTCAGTCATTTTAGTTGTCATCACCTTAGTCATATGTTTTATTTACTTTGCTTGTGGGCATTAGAAAATGAGAATGAATTTCATATTCTATAAACAGATAAGCCAGCACTTTTTTGTCTGGAGACTACCAATTAAGATAAATTATTTCTTAAATATATAATCTTAAAAGCAGAAAATATTAAAATTTTTTAATTGACTAATTGTTTTCCAAGTGAATTTTTATGTTCACCTGCGTTGTATTTTATATGTATTAGTGTTTTGGGGTCTCATTAATAACCACAAGTTTTTAGTCAACTTTAAAGCTTTGTACCCAGCTCTAATCTGTAATTTATTTTTGTATGTCTTCTCATCAATTATGAATGCATAAGGTAATAATTTACAGTTAGAAAGCATAGCCTGAAAATAGTAAATCAATAAAAATGTTGACTTCATAAATTTGATTTTTATAATCTTTACAGATTACAATACTGTGATGAGACTGTTCCTGTAACTTTTGATCCACACACAGAGTTTGTTGGTCCTCAGAAGAAAACAGAACAAGTCCAAAGAGATATTGGATTTTGGTGTCCAAGGCATCTTAAGACTTCCGGGGGACAAGGCTATAAGTTTCTGGGAATTGAACAGTGTGCACCTCCATGCCCCAACATGTATTTTAAAAGTGATGAGCTAGAGTTTGCAAAAAGTTTTATTGGAATAGTTTCAATATTTTGTCTTTGTGCAACTCTGTTCACATTTCTTACTTTTTTAATTGATGTTAAAAGATTCAGATACCCAGAGAGACCAATTATATATTACTCTGTCTGTTATAGCATTGTATCGCTTATGTACTTTATCGGATTTTTGCTAGGCAATCGCACAGCCTGCAATAAAGCAGATGAGAAGCTAGAACTTGGTGACACAGTTGTTCTAGGCTCTCAAAATAAGGCTTGCACTATTCTGTTTATGTTTTTGTATTTTTTCACAATGGCCGGCACTGTGTGGTGGGTGATTCTTACCATTACTTGGTTCTTAGCTGCAGGAAGAAAATGGAGTTGTGAGGCCATTGAACAAAAAGCAGTGTGGTTTCATGCTGTCGCATGGGGAATACCAGGTTTTCTGACTGTTATGCTTCTTGCCATGAACAAAGTTGAAGGAGACAATATTAGTGGAGTTTGCTTTGTTGGCCTTTATGACCTGGATGCTTCTCGCTACTTTGTACTCTTGCCACTGTGCCTTTGTGTGTTTGTTGGGCTATCTCTTCTTTTAGCTGGCATTATTTCCTTAAATCATGTTCGACAAGTTATACAACATGATGGCCGGAACCAAGAGAAACTAAAGAAATTTATGATTCGAATTGGAGTCTTCAGTGGCCTATATCTTGTGCCATTGGTGACACTTCTTGGATGTTACGTCTATGAGCAAGTCAACAGGATTACTTGGGAGATAACGTGGGTCTCTGATCATTGTCATCAGTACCATATCCCATGTCCTTATCAGGTAAAGGCTATCATTTTAATTATGTCACTATATTCTTTTAACTTAGAAAATGTTCCCTGGAAATATATTTTTATTAGTCATTGACACAAAATCAGATTTCAGGTGAGAAAATTTAACAGACATAGGGAATCAATTGAAACAGTAAGTGTCCCAAGAGTTCTTTCTTCAAACTTTAGCTTCAGTTATAATAGTAAAGTGCCTCCTTTAACTGCTCTTTTATAAATTAAATTGGGTTGCAAAGGCAGATTAATAGTAGTGAAGAACAGAGTCAGAAGAACAGGCCTTGTCATAGGGAGAAAAAGAGAAGTAACTTCTGCTGAATTGGGGATTGTTTTTAATTCTTCAGTTAGTAGGGAAAAGCTTTTTGGGTATATTTAATTTGATTATATTATCTTATAACTTTTTGAATAGTATAGACTTATAAAAACAGAATTTGATTTTTGCCTAACCCATTCTGTCTTTTCTTAACTGAAAAAACACAATTGAAACAAAATATGTTTCATGTATTTCTGATGCTTATTTATAATTAGTATAAGGGTGATGTTTTTAAGATTTAAAAGTGTAAATTTCTGAAAATATAATATTTCTTAAAGCATTTTAGTTGAGGTCTTAAAAATTTTTTTGTTTTGTTTTTAATAGACTTTATACATTATTTTTGAATATTTATATATGATACTAACTATATTGAACATGAGCACTGTCATCAGTGTATCAAATCAAGCAATGTGTGGGCTGAATTATGTTACATAATTTATATTCTAGAATGTTATTGCTTTATAACATAGTGCAACCTCTTTTTTATACTGATATGTGGGGATAGCAGTTTTACTTGCCTTACATGCTGTCCATAGTCTATTATCCATAGTCTGTTTTTACTGTATACTTAATAAGAGAACTGTCTCTTAAAGTGATCCTGCTATATTAAATGTCCCCTAGAATCCTGTCTTTTTGGCAAACTGGGGGGAAGAAAACAACTATTACATACTGACAAAAAGTTTAAGGTCTATGGTTTTTAAAAATTATGTTTCGTGTAAGAAACTATAAAATATTAGAAAACAAGATTATAATCTTCAAGTAGAAAAGTACTTAAGTATGATATAAAATTCAGAACCTATGAAAGAAAAGATTGCTATATTTAACTAAATAAAAAATAATAATTTTTTAAGATTCTGCATGGCAACAAAAAAAACCCCATAATCAAAGTCAAAAGACCAGCTGGGAAATTTATTTGCATATCACATCATAGTTGAAGGGCTAATTTCTTTTATTTATAAAGAGTTTCTACAGACCAGTAAGAAAAAAAAAACAACAAATTGATATAAAAATGAGGGTTCATAGAAAATAAAAATCAAAAAACTATTCCTAAACATGTAAAAAAAATGTTAAAGTAAGAGAAATGTAAACTAAAATTATTTTCCTGTTTATGATATGGTGAACATCTAACGGTTTTATAACCATTGTGTTGGTGAAACTGTGGCAAAATATGCATTCTCAGACTTTGCTATTAAGAGTTTCAGTTAGTTCAACCTTCTGTGGAAAGCAGTTTGACAATATTTATTGTATTTAAAATGCACATAATCTTTGGTCCTGCCGTTCTAGGAATTTAGAGACATATCTGCTCACAACTGTGAGTAATTACATAATAGAGAGATAGTCACTGCATCATTATTTGCAAATGGCTATAGGTTGGAAGTAACTTAAATATCCACTAATAGGGGTGGTTGAATAAGTTATGGTTCATACACAAAGGGATAGCCTTTAAGAAAATGAAAAGCTGTATTTGTACTGATATAGAATGGTCTCCAAGAAATATTAATAAGTGTAAAAAGCAAGTATAATATTTTGATACTTTTGCAACATTTAAAAATAGTATTTGAAAGTCTGTGCTTGAAAGAAAAGTATGATTTTAATTTTTATGAAATTTCTACATTTTCACATTTTACTGATATTCATTTTACACTAACCTACCAAATTTTTATAAATATTAACAGTGTGTAAAGACTGTAAACTATACGTTGTTATAATGCACTTGAATGTATTTTTTATGGTACATTATAGTGAAGGAAAATTTGTAAATTCTTAGAGGCAAATATTTTAGCAAGCATCAGAGGGTGTTGTACGTATATGGGAATAAATGCCAGGAAATCATGCCAAGATTTAGGAGAGTGTTCCTTAAATATGTTTTGGTAATTTTCCTTTTCTAGAAATATATTTTAATACACAGCTAAAGGTTCTTTGTTCAGAACATAGGTAGAAAACTTATTGCAATTAAAGTAGTGTTTATTGTATTGTATTTGTATTATGTTATTTCAAACCTTTTATAACAAAAGATGAAGATTTATAATTTTTGTTAAGATTTTAGATCAACAATATAGACTTTTCACTTTAAATATATCACCAAAAATTTTATTATTCACTGTTTTTTTGTAGGCAAAGACCAAAGCTCGACCAGAATTGGCTTTATTTATGATAAAATACCTGATGACATTAATTGTTGGCATCTCTGCTGTCTTCTGGGTTGGAAGCAAAAAGACATGCACAGAATGGGCTGGATTTTTTAAACGAAATCGCACAAGAGAGTAAGAACCTATTGAATTATTGGACATTGTTTTAAAATAAATAGATCAAAATACCAAGGAATTATTCAGATCGTCATTGCACTAGAGTTTCATTATATCAACTATTATTTTAATTTGATGAGCTGACTGAAGTTTGGAAATCTTTTTCATGGAAGAGATATGCTTTATTTTGGCATTTTTTATAATAGTCTCTGACATATACTATTCTGTTTGAAATATGAATCTAATATTTGTAAAATGTGCATTTTCTTTTCATGATTTATAGTATATCCAATATTATTACTGCTATCATTTAATTCATTATTTTTTGTGCAGCATTTTAAATAGTTTTATCCTTTTTTTACCAATGATAAAAGATTAAATGGGATCAAATATATGTAAGGAAATCTGTAAAGTATGATTCAAATATAAGTGATGTGCTATGATCACTATTTACTACCTTTAAGTTTTATTACACACAGTTCTGACCTAAAATTTTACTTATTTGCCTTATCAAAAATGGTAAAAATTCAAACTTATGGAATACTCTGTAAAAATATAGATTTACATTTATGAGTAAATAGTTTTAGTTATTAATATACATTGCATACAATGTACTATAGAGTTTTAAAAATTGTTTTCCACTGGTTTTATTAATGAACTCTTTGTGGTACAAATTTTAGAACCATAGAACTTTTCACAAACAACTTTTTGAAGTCTGAACAATTGCATTTAACTGGACTTTATAAATTTGCACTCATTGCATATCTATCCCATTTGTATACCCACTAACTTGAATGTAGCTTGCTAACTTTAATGTTAGAAAATAAATTTAAACAAAGATCATTAATTATATTCTATATCCTTTTTCTTCTGATTTATTTTTATATTTGACATATGTATATAGGATACAAATACAGATAGTCCCTTACTTTATGCTGGTTTGAGTTTCCTTGTGCTCATCCTTTGGTTTGCCTATTTAATTTCTTACCAGTTTACTGTTTATGCTGACAAAAGCAACTAAGTGTATGTACAAAAGATTTCATTTTATGGAAATCTACTTATATAATAGCATTTATAATCCCAGATTTTGGAAGTAATATAAGTCATATAGAATTTCTAACTTTAATGATTGGGGATTTTTGGCAAAAGATACATGATATCCTTTATGGCTTCAACTGTAACACTTAAAATTTATTGAGTAAATCCTCCTCTTCGATTTTCTTACAGTCCAATCAGTGAAAGTCGAAGAGTACTGCAGGAGTCATGCGAGTTTTTCTTAAAGCACAATTCTAAAGTAAAACACAAAAAGAAGCACTACAAACCAAGTTCACATAAGTTGAAAGTCATTTCCAAATCCATGGGAACCAGCACAGGAGCCACAGCAAATCATGGCACTTCTGCAGTAGCAATCACTAACCATGATTACTTAGGACAAGAAACTCTGACAGAAGTCCAAACCTCGCCAGAAACATCAGTGAGAGAGGTGAGAACAGACGGAGCAAGCACCCCCAGATTAAGAGAACAGGACTGTGGTGAACCTGCCTCCCCCACAGCGTCCACCTCCAAACTCTCTGGGGAACAGGCTGACAGGAAAGGCCAGGCAGGAGGTGTGAACAAGAGCGGCGTATCTGAAAGTGTGCAGAGCGAAGGAAGGTGAGATTTAATTTTGTTATCTAAAATCATCACTAATTTAAATACTGCATTCTACATTTCTTATTAAAGCATAACATCTGGAAAGAAAGCATTTTATATGATGTGTCTATACTCTTAGTCCAAGGAAGTTTGGGTTCAGCCTATAAATTTGCTATTTAGTAGTTTAATTCTTAGCTTTGAGAAGAGCCTTATTATATATGTTCAAGTAGGAAAGTAATATTCATTTCTATGATAACTGTTAAGAGTTGCTTGTACATTTAGGTAAATGTTTACTATTCCAGCTAAGTTTTAATTAATACTACATTATGGGTACTGTCTAAAAGGTGTCATTTTATACAAAGATGATTATAAAATGTTTTTATTTTCTGAACATGAAAGGATATTGACATTATCTTTAATGAATTTTCCCAAATGGTCTCAGGTGACCAAAACACAGGTAAACATCAAATTAGCCAGAATGCAGACAGCTAACTATACAGGTCTCAAGGTTATCTTACCTAGCCTTCTCAAACTGGGCGAAATGCACTTTCTCTGTGTTCCCATGACCAGCTTTCATATACCTGGATTGTAATTAGATACATGCTTTTATCCTCCACTAGATTTGTAAAGTGCTCAAAGGCAGAGCTGAGGTCTTACTTGTGTTCCCAACATCTTATACGGTGTCTGATCCATGGTGAGAAATCAATAAAATATTTGCTAAACTGAGGACAGGAATCCTGCTTTATTAATTGTATTCCCTACAAAACACCATGCTCAGCACATGCATGGGGTAGTGCTTGATGAAGTTTCTGAAGTTAGTGAAAATTGTATTTGAAAAAAAATTTATTTGTATTTTGAAGTATTAACATATACCTAGAGATTTTAGTTAATTATCCTCTGTTAAAGGTGGACACTTGGGAGGTAAAACTCATGAAAAATGGGTAGCAGTTATAAGGACATCTGGCATCATATTTGTGTTTGTGTATGTATATATATCAACGTTTTGTTTTTTTTTAATCTAGGATAAGTCCAAAGAGTGATATTACTGAAACTGGCCCAGTGCAGAACAACAATTTGCAGGTCCCCAGTTCTTCAGAGCCAAGCAGCCTCAAAGGTTCCACATCTCTGCTTGTTCACTCGGTTTCAGGAGTTAGAAAAGAACAGGGTGCTGGCAGTCATTCATATACTTGAAAAACATTTTATCCTGTTACTCAGAAGTGAATTCATGTTACACTGGAGGTGAGCAACCAATGCACTGTCTTGTAAGAATCACTGTTATGTTCTTTTTTTGCACTTAAGGCTGCATTGTCTACTGTTAATACTGGAGAAAATAGATTTCAAGAATAATACTATTCATTTCACACAAAGATTAATGACAACAATATACCTGAAAAACAGAACCATGTGGGTTAATAATATTTTTAAAATTGTGTGGGAGGAGAGAGAGGAATCTTCTTTATTTATGAAGATTCTGCTCTCGTTAAAAGCATTTTAAGATGTACTATGCTATTTCACTTTTTTGATATAAAATCAAGATTTTTCTTTGCTGAAGTATTTAAAACTTATCCTTGCATCTTTTTATATATATATTTGAAAATAAGCTTGTATGTATTTGAACTTTTTTGGAAATCTTGGAAAATCTACTCAAATGTTTTTATTATATCATTCTTTTATTTTAGCACTACTTTTGTAGCTTTCACACTGAATTTCTGAGAAAAGTGGAAAATAGTATTCTTTTATAGTATAAAAGTAGTTGATACATTGATACACCAAAAGGTTTATTATGGGAATTCAACTTTAAAAAACCACTTACTTCTACCTTACCATCTAAAATGTGTGAATTTTATAAAGTCTCATTGTTTTAGGAATTTCACAGATCTATTATGCAAGTGAAATGAGGTGCTTACTGGAAGAGTATCCAATGTTGATTGAATAATGCTGCTCACTATTCCTTCTGCATTTTTAAAATAAAATGTCCTGAAGGATTAGTAGTTGAAATGTTAGTCTTTTTATCAGTTAAGCAAAGTGCAATTGATTTCCTTTTTTTTATGTTTTATGACCACCCAAGAATGTATTATTACCATTTACAATTGCTTATATTTTTTGTTTTACTTTTGTTTTTTAACATTTAAAATACAAAAACACTTTATAATGTGTAATATCTTTCTCAGATATTACATAGAATTCATTTCTGTAGCAAAGTAGGATTTCGTTGAACATTCAAAAGTGTGTTAGCAATATTAGTGCCAATCAAATGGGAAAAAATGTAGTCCTAATAAACAAAATGTATTTTTTACAACATACTTTAAATATTAAGGAATTTTCTTAATTTTGTTTTCCGTTAAGTATTATTGCTTGAGTAAGATTTTCTGATGCTTTTGGCTTTCTCTCTACTTAGCGTTCTGTTACAGCATAAAAATTATCATGTACTGTATGAAAAAGGGTGTAAATATTAACTTTTCCACTTTTTTAAACAGATAACTTTGTGTACAAAGACTTCTTTTTATGTAATCTTTTCATTAATAAAATGTTCTTTGTATAAGAGATTGTGGAGTATTCTGCAGTTAGGTGTAGTAGTCCTGGCCCAGGAAGTAGTATAGTTTTTTAGATTAGTGACTCCAAGTCTAATAAGTCAAAAGTTTCTTTTTAACTGGGGAAGGAGAAGACTGTCAGGCCTCTTGTTTTTGGTCACAATTTCTTCCCAAAAGTATAAATTGTACAGCCAGATTTGCCATAATTTTTTTAAGGCAGTGGGAGACCTGGAGAGTGGGATGAAGCAAAGGAACCCAAGACCAGCTTATGCTCTTGATGGTGGATTAGGTAATCCAGACAAACCTCCCAAAAGAGAAGGACCAAAAAAAATGGATGAAATAAAACAATATCATCCCCTGAACATGAAAAACTAAGATTGTGAGGAATTGCCAGGTTAAGATCTGAGAGAAGAGACAAATTCACACTGCCAAGCCCAACTCTGGAGCTTCTTTTGCTCAGGGAGCATTTGATGATTTGGAAAAGGTGGCTGAGAAGTTGAACAGTGCAACTGACAGCCTCAAAGGGCTGGAGGACAAAGGGAGGGAAGTCTGCAACCAAACTGCACTCAGAATTGTAATCTCAAAGGGCTGGATCCTAAGAGTAAGTGTGAACTGTAAATAAAGCAATCCGTTCAAATTATCTGGGTGGATAGACTAGAAAAAGCTCAAACCCTGAAATTAGATTAAGGTTCCTCTGGATTATCCCCTCAGGCACCGGGCAGAAAAATGAAAATTCTCTCTGGAGGAAGAAAATGTTATTCTATATAGCCACAAGTACTTTTTAAAATACAATGTCTAACAAGCATGCAAAAAAAGACTTTATTCATCAAAAAATGAAAAAGAATTGGCACAAATATCAGACAAGAGAAAAAGATCCACAGGTACTCTTGAATAACGAGACATACATCATTTAACTTAAAAATATTAGCAAGGAAAACAACAGTGAGATACTACAAACCTATTAGAATGGTTAAAATCAAAAAAACTGATAATAACAATTTTTGGTGAAGATACAGAGCAACAGGAACTGATTCATTACTGGTGGGAATGCAAATTGGTACAGGCACTTTTGTCAGTTTCTTACACAGCTAAATATGGTCTTACCATATGATCCAGCAATCACACTTCTAGGTATTGAACCAATTGATTTTTGTAGATAATCCACCCTTGATGTGGAATATAACTCTCCATTCGTTAGGTCTGGGCATCAGGTAGTGACTTCCTTCCAAAGAATACAGTGCAGGGGATGTGGGGAGATTTAACTTTTACAGTGGAGAAACCTGACAGTACTTCAGCCAGGTGATCAGGGTCAACATTAACAGTAAGTCATGTGAGAGTATGTACGCTTGGTATGATGATGTGAGGAAATGGCACTTTACCTCTGAGATCTTTTCCCCAAAACCCTTAACCTCAGTCTAGTCATGAGAAAAATACTCCATAAATCCCCACAGAGGGACGTCTTACAAAATACCTGACCAGTACATCTCAAAAGGAGTCAAGATCCTCAAAAACAAAAAGTCTGAGAAACTGTGACAGCCAAGAGGAGCTAAAGAAGACATGACAACTAAATGTAATGTGGTATCGTGGAAAAGAAAAAGCACACTGGTTAAAAACAGGAAATCTGAATAAAGCATGGGATTTAACATAGTTCTTTAGCTTAGTCATTCAGGTGAGTGAAGTGTTTAGTTATGTGTGCAATAATTGCCTTTATTCTGCTTGCTCTTTTTCACTGGAACTCCTTTCAGTCACATATTGGACTTCGTGGGCAGTTCCTTTAATTTTCTCTCTTTTCCATTCCTTTTGCCCATCTCTGAATTTTTCTTCTCTTTCTAAGAAAATTTATGAAATATATCTTTTAAATTTCTATTGAACTTTTGTTTTGGCTATTTTTTAATTTCACAGAGCATTTTTTAAATATCTGTTCTTTTTTCATTGTATCTTCCTATTCTTTGGTTCTTTTACATATATTAGAAGATACATAGTTTACTTTTTCTGAAGTCATACAGAAAACATCAATTTTTAATATTTATTTTGTAGCAGATGACTTTATTAAAGTTCCAATATCACTCTAATAATTTTGCATTGATTTCCACTGGATTTTCTAGGTGGGTGATTCTCTTCATCTCAAATCATGGTAGTTTCATTTGTTAGCTATTAGCTAGAACTTCTAGCCAATTGACATTAATAGTGGTAGCAGTAGGCATCCTTTTCTTTATTTTAATGAAAATGACTATCTTACTTCATTAAGAACAATGTTGACATTTGATATGACAGGTACTTTTTTTTTTTTTATTTTAAATTTTATTTTGTCGATATACATTGTAGCTGATTATTGCTCCCCAACACCAAAACCTCCCTCCCTTCTCCCTCCCCCCCCCAACAATGTCCTTTCTGTTTGCTTCTCGTATCAACTTCAAATAATTGTGGTTGTTATATCTTCTTCCCCCCCCCACCCCGGTTTGTGTGTGTGTGTGTGTGTGTGAATTTATATATTAATTTTTAGCTCCCTCCAATAAGTGAGAACATGTGGTATTTCTCTTTCTGTGCCTGACTTGTTTCACTTAATATAATTCTCTCAAGGTCCATCCATGTTGTTGCAAATGGCAGTATTTCATTCGTTTTTATAGCTGAGTAGTATTCCATTGTGTAGATGTACCACATTTTCCGTATCCACTCATCTGATGATGGGCATTTGGGCTGGTTCCAACTCTTGGCTATTGTAAAGAGTGCTGCGATGAACATTGGGGAACAGGTATACCTTCGACTTGATGATTTCCATTCCTCTGGGTATATTCCCAACAGTGGGATGGCTGGGTCGTATGGTAGATCTATTTGCAATTGTTTAAGGAACCTCCATACCATTTTCCATAGAGGCTGCACCATTTTGTAGTCCCACCAACAATGTATGAGAGTTCCTTTTTCTCCGCAGCCTCGCCAGCATTTATCGTTCATAGTCTTTTGGATTTTAGCCATCCTAACTGGGGTTAGATGGTATCTCAATGTGGTTTTGATTTGCATTTCCCGGATGCTGAGTGATGTTGAGCATTTTTTCATATGTCTGTTGGCCATTTGTATATCTTCCTTAGAGAAATGCCTACTTAGCTCTTTTGCCCATTTTTTAATTGGGTTGCTTGTTTTCTTCTTGTAAAGTTGTTTGAGTTCCTTATATATTCTGGATATTAATCCTTTGTCAGATGTATACTTTGCAAATATTTTCTCCCACTCTGTTGGTTGTCTTTTAACTCTTTTAATTGTTTCTTTTGCTGTGCAGAAGCTTTTTAGTTTGATATAATCCCATTTGTTTATTTTTCCTTTGGTTGCCCGTGCTTTTGGGGTCGTATTCATGAAGTCTGTGCCCAGTCCTATTTCCTGAAGTGTTTCTCCTATGTTTTCTTTAAGAAGTTTTATTGTCTCAGGGTGTATATTTAAATCCTTAATCCATTTTGAGTTGATTTTAGTATACGGTGAGAGGTATGGATCTAGTTTCATTCTCCTGCATATCGATATCCAGTTATCCCAGCACCACTTGCTGAAGAGGCAGTCCCTTCCCCAGTGAATAGGCTTGGTGCCTTTGTCAAAGATCAGATGGCAGTAAGTGTGTGGGTTGATTTCTGGATTCTCTATTCTATTCCATTGGTCAGTGTGTCTGCTTTTATGCCAGTACCATACTGTTTTGGTTATTGTAGCTTTGTAGTATAGCTTAAAGTCAGGTAGTGTTATGCCTCCAGCTTTATTTTTTTTGCTGAGCATTGCTTTGGCTATTCGTGGTCTTTTATTGTTCCATATAAATGTCTGAATAGTTTTTTCCATTTCTGAGAAAAATGTCTTTGGAATTTTGATGGGGATTGCGTTGAATTTGTATATCACTTTGGGTAGTATGGACATTTTCACTATGTTGATTCTTCCAATCCAAGAGCATGGAATATCTTTCCATCTTCTTGTATCCTCTCTAATTTCTCTCAGCAGTGGTTTGTAGTTCTCATTATAGAGATTTTTCACATCCTTGGTTAACTCAATTCCTAAGTATTTTATTTTTTTGGTGGCTATTGTAAATGGGCAGGCTTTCTTGATTTCTCCTTCTGCATGTTCACTATTGGAGAAAAGAAATGCTACTGATTTTTGTGTGTTGATTTTGTATCCTGCTACTGTGCTGAAATCATTTATCAATTCCAACAGTTTTTTTGTAGAGGTTTTAGGCTGTTTGATATATAGGATCATGTCATCTGCAAACAGGGACAGTTTGACTTCATCTTTTCCAATCTGGATGCCCTTTATTTCCTTCTCTTCTCTGATTGCTCTGGCTAGTACTTCCAACACTATGTTGAATAGGAGTGGTGAGAGTGGGCATCCTTGTCTAGTTCCTGTTCTTAAAGGAAAAGCTTTCAGCTTTTCCCCATTCAGGATGATATTGGCAGTGGGTTTGGCATATATGGCTTTAATTATGTTGAGATACTTTCCCTCTATACCTAACTTATAGAGGGTCTTTGTCATGAATGAGTGCTGAACTTTGTCAAATGCTTTTTCAGCATCTATAGAGATGATCATATGGTCCTTGTGTTTGAGTTTATTAATATGGTGTATCACATTTATTGATTTGCGTATGTTGAACCAACCTTGCATCCCTGGGATGAATCCCACTTGATCGTGATGAATAATTTTTCGTATGTGTTGCTGTATTCTGTTTGCTAGTATTTTAGTGAGGATTTTGCATCTATATTCATCAAGGATATCGGCCTGTAGTTTTCTTTTTTGGTTATATCTTTACCTGGTTTTGGTATCAGGATGATGTTTGCTTCATAGAATGAGTTTGGGAGATTTGCGTCCATTTCAATCTTTTGGAATAGTTTGTAAAAATCGGTGTCAATTCCTCTTTGAATGTTTGGTAAAATTCTGCTGTGAATCCATCTGGTTCTGGGCTTTTCTTTGTTGGGAGCCTTCTGATAACAGCTTCAATCTCCTTTATTGTTATTGGTCTGTTCAAATTTTCTACGTCTTCACGGTTCGGTTTTGGGAGCTTGTGTGTGTCCAGAAATTTATCCATTTCCTCCAGATTTTCAAATTTGTTGGCGTATAGTTGTTTATAGTAGTCTCGAATGATTCCTTGTATTTCAGATGAATCAGTTGTAATATCGCCTTTTTCATTTCTAATTTTTGTTATTTGAGTCTTCTCTCTTCTTTTTTTTGTTAGCCATGCTAATGGTTTGTCAATTTTATTTATCTTTTCAAAAAACCAACTTTTTGATTTGTTGATCTTTTGAATTGTTTTTTGGTTTTCAATTTCATTCAGTTCTGCTCTGATCTTAATGATTTCTTTCCGTCTGCTAACTTTAGGTTTGGATTGTTCTTGTTTTTCTAATTCTTTAAGGTGAAGTGTTAGGTTGTTCACTTGCCATCTTTCTATTCTTCTGAAGTGAGCATTTAATGCAATAAATTTTCCCCTCAATACTGCTTTTGCAGTATCCCACAGGTTTTGGTATGATGTATCATTGTTTTCATTAGTTTCAATAAACTTTTTGATTTCCTGCTTGATTTCTTCTTGGACCCATATGTCATTAAGTAGAATGCTGTTTAATTTCCATGTGTTTGTATAGTTTCCAGAGTTTTGTTTGTTATTAATTTCTAGTTTTAATCCATTGTGGTCTGAGAAGATACATGGGATAATTGCAATTTTTTTGAATTTATTGAGACTTGATTTGTGACCTAATATGTGATCTATCCTGGAGAATGATCCATGTGCTGATGAGAAGAATGAATATTCTGAGGTTGTTGGGTGGAATGTTCTGTAGATATCTGCGAATTCCAATTGGTCTAGAGTATTGTTTAGATCTTGTGTTTCTCTACTGATTCTTTGCCTAGATGATCTGTCTAATATTGACAGTGGAGTGTTCAGGTCCCCTGCTATTATGGTATTAGTGTCTATTTCCTTCTTTAGGTCTAATAGAGTTTGTTTTATAAATCTGGCTGCTCCAACATTGGGTGCGTACATATTTATGATTGTTATGTCTTCTTGATGGATCAGACCTTTTATCATTAAGTAGTGTCCCTCATTGTCTCTTTTTATGGTTTTTAGTTTAAAGTCTATTTTGTCAGATATAAGAATAGCTACTCCAGCTCGTTTTTCTTTTCTGTTTGCATGGTAAATCTTTTTCCATCCTTTCACTCTTAGTCTGTGTGAATCTTTATGGGTGAGGTGGGTCTCTTGTAGGCAGCATATAGTTGGGTCCTGCTTTTTGATCCAGTCAGCCAGTCTGTGTCTTTTAATTGGGGAATTTAAGCCTTTAACATTAAGAGTTGTTATTGAAAGGTGTTGATTTATTCCTAGCATTTTATTGGTTGTTTGGTTGTCTTAGGTGTCTTTTGTTCCTTGCTTTCTGATTTACTGTTTGGTTTCTTTGTTTGTTGATTCCTTAGGTTGTAGATAGTGTTTTTGTTAGCTTGTTTTCTCTTCATGAATGCCATTTTTATTGTACTAGCGGGTTTAGATTTTTCTTAGGTTTTTATGGCAGTGGTAGTTATTTTTCAGGAACCAAACCCAGTACTCCCTTGAGGATTTCTTGTAAGGGTGGTCGTGTGGTAGTGAACTCCCGCAGTTTTTGTTTGTCTGAGAAATATACTATTTGCCCCTCATTTCGGAAGGATAGCCTTGCAGGGTAGAGTATTCTTGGCTGGCAATCTTTGTCTTTTAGTCTTTTGAAAATATCATCCCATTCCTTTCTAGCTTTTAGGGTTTGTGATGAAAAGTCTGATGTTAACCTGATTGGGGCTCCCTTATAGGTGATTTGACGCTTCTCTCTTGCAGCTTTTAAGATTCTCTCTTTGTCTCTGAGTTTTGCCAATTTGACTATGACATGTCTTGGAGAAGGCCTTTTTGGGTTGAATACGTTTGGAGATCATTGAGCTTCCTGGATCTGAAGATCTGTGATTTTTCCTATACCTGGGAAGTTTTCTGCCACTATTTTGTTGAATATGTTTTCAATGGGATCTCCATTTTCCTCCCCTTCTGGAATACCCATGACTCGGATATTTGAGCGCTTGAGGTTGTCTGATATCTCTCTCAGATTTTCTTCCATGTCCTTGATTCTTTTTTCTTTCTTTTTGTCTGCTTGTGTTATTTCAAACAGCCCATCTTCAAGTTCAGAGGTTCTCTCTTCAACTTCGACAAGCCTGCTGGTTAAACTCTCCATTGTGTTTTTTATTTCGCTGAATAACTTCTTCAGTTCAGCAAGTTCTGCTACATTTTTTTTCAGGACATTGATTTCCTTGTATATTTCCTCTTTCAGATCCTGTATACTTTTCCTCATTTCATCATGATGTCTAGCTGAGTTTTCTTGTATCTCATTCAGTTTCCTTAGAATTATCACTTGAAATTCCTTGTCAGTTATTTCAAGGGCTTCTTGTTCTATAGGATCTAGAGTATGAGATTTATTAACTTTTGGTGGTGTACTTTCTTGATTTTTTGTATTTCTGGTGTCTTTTTTTTGGTGTTTATTCATTGTGGCAGGGGGTTTCACAGTCCACCGGTTTGAGACTGATGACTAACTAGGATGTTGCTGTGGTTGCCAATTTGGTATGGCTCCCGCCGTGACTGCTCAGTTGGCCTCTAGTGTCTTGTGTGTGTGGTTGCCTCGGGTCTTGGGCTTCTCCTGGGATCCACCTTTCTGGTCAGCTTGGACTCTGCTGGGCTGGTGGATCACGTACCACAGGGTGTGTGATCTCTGTTGAGCTTTCACTTTCTGTACAGGACTTCTCCCCGTTCCGTGTGCTCTGGCCCAGGCTGTTAGATCGTGCAGTGGCGACCCCACCAGGTGTGTGGTTTCTGTCGAGTCTCCGCCTCCCTGGCCGCACGTCTCCCCCCTCTGTGCACACTGTGCTGGGCTGGGGTGTGTCTTCTGCACCCCTCGTCTATCAGCTGGGCCTTCAAGACCCTGCTCAGCACCGCCTCGCCCAGGAAGTCTACCAGGTTTCTGCTAGGCACAGACGACCGGTCTCTCTGGGTGCCTTTGTAGCACTGTGTAGATCTTTCTCGGGTCTTGTTCACCTTTGTATCCCCCCGGTATAAACCGAGTCTAGTGCCCGCCTGCAGCCTGCTCTCCGGCAGGTTCAAGCGGACCTGAGAACTCTCCTACCACACTATTCCCAACCAGAAATTCGTTAGGCTTTTTTCCAAACTGGTGGTCGCAGAGATGGTATCTGCCTCCCAGTAACAGGAAGTTTACCGGGGCCGGAGTCCAGGGTGTGGTGGAGTGACAGTCGGCCCGCCCGTACTTCCTAGCCCTCCCAACACTGGTCGGGACGCCCCACACCCCCAGCCCCGCCAGAGAACCGCAGAGGGAGTGGGAGAGGAGGCCGGCCCGCAGGGTCCGGAAAGCCCCGCGCCAGGCCAAGCAAATGGGCTCAGTGATGGCCGAGCAGGGCGGAGCTGCCCGCACCTGGGAAAATGGAGGCAGCACCGGGGCAGTGAGTGGCCTGGTGGTGCAGGGGAGCCGCGTGGGCATCCACCCCCCGAACAGAGCTGTGCCAGGGATCACTCACAGTGCTGTGCCAGGTCGGGCGCTCGCTCTGTCTCTGGTTTGTTGCCTTCCGTGTTCTCGGCGCTGCCGCCTCGGGCTGTTCAGTCGCGGCGCCGCTCGGGCGCTCCCAGGAATCTTCTTTAATGCCGGCCTGAAACCTCGAATCCTGAATAGGGCAGCTGGCCGCCTTCTTCAGCGCGGCCCCAGCCTCCGGGATCCTGGCTGCATCCACAGCAGCCCTGGCGCCGTGTTCCCTGTTTCAAGACTCGCTTTTGCAGCTAAGAATCAGTTCTTTTCCTGCTCCACACTTGAAAGCTGTTGCCTGTAAATGAGGCAGCCTCTCCTGCTGGGAGCAAAGTGGCGTTGAGCCCCCACCTGACAGGTACTTTTAATGAATTAATAATCCTATTTCATTTTACAATTTTAAAAAAAGTAGTAGGTGTTAAATTTTATCAACTGTCTTTTTGCTATCAGTATTAGTCAGTATGACTCTAACTGCTGTAACCAACCAATCCTCAAAATCTTAAGAAACTTACTATTCCTATGACAGGTGCAGATGTTCTCAAGGTAGCCTTCCAAATGATTATTAAAGCGACCACCACTTCCATCTTGTGCCTCTGCCATCTCTCATAGGGAAAGAAGGTAAATGATTACGCAGGAAAATGTTTTATGGGCTAGAGTTGGAAGTGGTGAACTTTTTGAGCTACATTCCATTTGCCAGATCTTGGGCACAAATCCATACCTAACAGCAAGAGAGGCTGAGAAATGTCAAGAAATGAAATCTAGAAATGTAGGCTGGGAGTGACAAGAAACAGGTTTAGTGTGCCATTGCCTAGCATTTCACTCTACTAATAATACCATTCTTTAATTATTTGAATAACCCTACCTGATCATGAGGTGTCATTTAATGAACTGCTGGATTTGATTTGTTAGTGATTTATTTAGGATAAAAATTTTCCTCTATATCCACCTATATTCCAAAGATTTATCAACCCTGCGCATAATATTTGCAGTCAGTAAGTTTGAATTTTAAGAGTATTCATTTTTATTAGCAAACTTCAAAAGCATTATCTCATCCAAAAGAAAATAGCGTTTTTTTCTTTTTCATGGGACCAGAGTCTTTGATGCAAAAAGAGCCTGCTGTCTCAGAAGAGGTAACATTAATTTTCATAGGAATTACGTAGCCTTTTTTCAACCAAGAAAGTTGTTTTAAATTACACAATATATTTACATTTACAATAACAAGGTTGACGTGAGCCATATACAGCTAAACCCAACAGCAGTAATGATGTGATGAGCAGCTTTTCATTTTGGAAGTCTGCTACAAACCCTCAGCAGAATTTTATGGAACTTCATCCTTCAAAAAGACCCAGTACACCCAACTGGAATATATAACTGCTGTGCTATTCATGGTTCTAAAGGAATCTTACCTAAACTTTCCTGGTAAAACTAAACCAAAAACAGCTTGTACTTGCCACCCATCATCAAAATTGCTTCATTACTCTCATCTTCTCAGAAGTGAACCACTGATGGGCGTTTCCAGTTACTACTGCTGGAAAGTTTTAACATTGCCAAGGCAGGCACTGGTACTCTCAGGAAATGAAAGGTATAATTTGTAATAAACACAAGAAGCCCTGCTGTTACTTTTCTGCATGGAAAGCATACTCTTTAATTCCTCACTGCCCACAGCACAAGTCAAAGACTTAATTCCAGATGGTGAAGGCTTTAACAGCAGCTGCTGTGATCTGTCATGTGCAGAAGAATCAAACTTTCATTAACTCACAATGCCAATGTGTCCATAAAGAGACAAGAAAAGATTAAAAGCCTAATCCAAAATGATCAAAGACATTGGGACCCAGAGCCAGACCACACTGGGAAGTAGCATAGTAAAGTTCATTATGAATGTTCCTGGACAAGGGGAACCAAAAGGGAGCAATATGAAAAGAACTGCAAGGAAATGAAAAAAAGGAAAGACTCATAGTGTCTTTATTTCTTTAATTAGAAATAAAAATAGGGCTGGCCAGTTAGCTCAGTTGGTTAGAATGTGCTGATAACATCAAGGTCCAGGGTTCGATCCCTGTGCTGGCCAGCTGCCAAAAAAAAAGATTAAAAATAAATGAAAATGATTGCTAAGATGAGTAAATTTAGCAGCCCAATCTGAGATTTTATTTTCTGTCACTAGAGGGAATAAAGGGAAAACCAGGAAAAACTTTGAAGAATAAGTTTTTTGACGTCCACCACAAAAGGAGGAGGGAAGGGAGGGTGAACCTCCTCAAGTCTTGATAGAAACACCTTAGAGAGAGTTTTTCAAATTATTTTCCAAACACATGCTATAGTTCATCTTCATTTACATTAAACACATTTTAAATAGTTCCTCTTTATTGTTTTCACTCACACTGGATTTTAACACACCTAGTGCAAAGACTCTTTAAAACCTACATGTAATACCTACCTTTATAAATATACTGTTATACACTAGCACGTTTAGAGTATATTGAGAAGAGAGGCACAAAATCAACAGCGATTAAGAAAAAGGTTTTTCTAAACTCGGAAGAAAATAAAGTATCTTAATATCTTTTCTATCTTATTTTCCAAAGTGCTAAATAAAGTAAAACTGCCTCGTTTGTGAGGTTTTTTCCCTAGGAGCCTATTCCAGGATCTAATTAGTTTCACTGTCAGGAAGTATATAAATCTGAATATACAGAATGCAGACTTCATCCAGAAAAATTCACCAGCAAAGTAAGAGTTTCCCTAGTGGTTTTAGTCCTTCTAGTGAACAGTCCAGTGACCCCCATGAAAACTTTCATAAAACAGAAACCTCCAGGCCTGTACACAAAGTTGACCACTGGCAAAACCCTTGCTGGCCTTTTCAGCCTCTTAACTGCCACCTCTATTAGAGCAGGCTCATGTGAAAAAGAACGGCGTGCTGTGTTTCTAGAGCTGACCTTGTTGGCAGGCTGTGGGCAAATAGAAAGTCCAGTAAAACAAAACAGGAGGACTGTGTTTCCGCAACTAACGGCATCACTGCCTCTTTGTCGCTGGTTCTCAGACCCCGGGCAGGGCTTTCCAGGCTCACCCCACAGACGCTGAGTGGTCAGAAGGTGTGTTTTTATGAAAGCAAAGACCACAAAGGCAGCGTACAACACATCCAAAGCTGGGAGGAGGTGCCTCAGGGGCTCTGGAGGCAGGCCAGAGTCTGGCTCCCCTGGACACTCTGAAGAGACCAAACACAATACAAAAACATGTGGTTTCCACTCACATGTACAGAGTGGTGGAGGGGACAATTGACATGAGCAAGGGACAAGAACATGTAAAGAATCAGCAGTTAAAAGGAATGAAATCTAAGTGCACTGATGTGGAAACTCCCAGGGCATTGTTCAGTGCAAAAAAACAAGCTGCAAAATTATTCTTATAGAATAATACCATGTATGGAAACAATCCCACCACACAGAACAGTACTATGAATTTTCTTTGGTTACACACACGTATGTAAATTCATAGAAGATGACTCAGGAAACTGGTAACCCTGATTACCTCAATGGAGGGGATCAGCATTATAGGTGATGATAAAGGCAGACTTTAGCCTGATCTGAAATGTTTATATTTTTATAAGAATCTATTAATATACCACATGGTGTAACTGAGAATTAATTTTTTAAAAAAGAAAATCTGCTAAGCACATACCCAGCTAATGGTGACACGGTGGGTCCAGCCCCATGTGTCCGAGTCTGGACCTGAGAGCTCCACTGGATGTGAGCCACCCACCCCCAGGCCAGCGAGGGCAGCCTATACCACTGAGGTCGGGAAAGGCTGCCAGTTCACTCCGATCAAACTCCCTTTGGTTCCTTGCTCCTGTGCTTCTCTTCTTTCACTGAAACCACATTCTCTTTAGTTGGCAATCACCACATGTTTCTTGAGAACCTCTGTGCCCACTTCTTTCTCTTCAGTCCCTTCCCCAGACTCCACTTCCATCCCCACAAATAAAGCCTAGACCTGCTGACTTGATCCAGCACTGGGAAGACAGAAGAGCCTCCCAGGGCATGATCTCAAGGACACAAGGGAACAAAGAGAGGCTGCAGTCAGCTGCATTCAGCAGAACACCCGCAATGGCGGATTCTTCCTGCCAACCACCTCCTCCCCCCACACACCACCACCACCTCGAGTGCCCGCGGCAGTGGGTAATTCATCATTACAATTTACCTCTCTATTCCTCAAGCTCAAGTTGAAAAACTGCTCAAAAGTGCACGCAAGAGTCTGAGATCTGAGGGTCAGGGAGAGTCCAAGGCATTCACACCTTTCCGCAGAAGACAGACCCCGTTCTTCTCTAGAAACTCCATCAGTATGTTCGCCCACACTTCTCAGAGCCATGCAGTTGGCCCAGGCACCCCGAGTTCTGGAGGAGAAACAGGAGCTCATGGAACTGGGAATAAAGCTGGCTGTTTACAGTTGGCTCTGTATTAGTAGCCATGGCCAGGTGTTCTTGAGGACTACTAGTTTTGATCAACAGTTCCCAACTTGCTGGATAGTTCCAAATGTAGGCTGAACTGTGAAGGGAGTAATTTCTTGTCTGTACCTGCTTTCTGCCTAAGCTGCTAAAAAATTAGGTCTTGACTTTAGAATTTGACCTAGTCCTCTCTCCCCAAACCAGGTGAGTCAACTTTTCCACTTAACGTGTTTGCCAAGAGCAGGAATAACATTTCTAACCACCTGACACTTAAACTAAAGATTCATTATTTTTAACCAAGAGGGCAAAATGTTCCAATAGGAAAACTACATACATCAGCCAAAGATAAGGCCCTGTTGTGGCCTGGGAGGCTACTAGGGCATCCCAGAGAAATTCTTCTATTACAGCCAGATCTGCCATTCAACCTCTGGAATAAGCCAAGAAGAAAGTGTACATTATATTTTGGCAAGATAACATACTATAGACCTTGAACTCAATGACTCTGAATAGGTTTTTTTTTTTTTTTTTTTTTTTTTTTTTTTTTTTTTTTGCATATTTTGGGTTGGTTTTATGGTTTCTACAGAACTAGAGGCTGGTGTTCAAATTGGATCGTGTTTCTCCCATGAGCTAAGGCACGTCCCTCCTCATCATTTTCCAGGAGTGGAGGGACATGATAAAGTCAGATACTGTCTGTGCTTCAAGCTGTAGGGCATGTCCTCATGGCATGGAATTCAATGTATGCCAAGGAATTAAAATTATGTGTCTCATATAAAAAATGGAATAATACAACTTTACATTGTTTAAATATATATATATATATATATACTTTACTAAGACACTTATTCCATATCACTTTGAATTGGAAACAGGGTTATTTCCTTTAAACAGGGTTATAAAGGCCTATTTACTAAGGCAAAATGAAGAGTATAATTGGCATCTGTATTAGTACATTTCCATTGCTTATAACAAAGTACCTGAAACTAGGTGACTTATAAAGAAAAATGACGTTTATTGCTTACAGTTTCTGAGGCTGGGAAGTCCAAAGTCCATCTGGTGGTGGTGACAGTGATCCAGGGGTCTCACTCTGCAAGATGGTAGAAGCAGAGAGAGCAGAGAGAGAAAGACAGACTCTCCTTTTAAAGCCCTCAGAACCACGCCCCTGACCACCATTTTTAATCCATTCACTACAGTATGGTCCTACAATCCAATCACTTCTCCAAGGCTCCACCTTTCAGTTACCATAATTGTATCTCCCACCCTCTTAACAGTCACACTCGGGGCTAAGTTTCTAATACATAAAACTTGGAAGACACAATTCAAGCTTCAGTGAGTTTTGGGGGGACATACACTACAGCATCTTAGGTTTTAAAATTGATAAATATCAAGCACATGTGTGCATGTGCATGCGTGTGTGTGTGTGTGCATGTGTTAAACTTTTGGAACACCACTTGGGAACTTCTAAGAAAACCCCATATCAAACCTCTATCACATACACTTAGGTAAATGGGTCTTCCTACAACCCAAATTTTCCCTTGGGTGACCTGTTCTAAGGTCTAAACTTGAGGGGATTAGGAGGTGTGGAACAAAAGCAAGCCCATTTATTTCACTCTCACGATGAGCCACATTCTCCAGTAGCAGCTTTAACATTAACAAAAGTAAGATTTTTATCTTCACTTGTCTGACTCCTGTGTCAATCTCTCAATTGCTTTCAAATATGGGTGTTATTTATTAGGGACTCTCAAACACAAAAATCTAGCATACAGTCTCAAAAATCAGGTGAGGTGTAACTAAATGAGAATTCACTCAGATAAGCCATAGAGATATTTGGTAAGTCTATTGTTAAATCAAATGGAAAAAGCAGAGGTCACATTTTCATCTCAGCCCTGAGTTGCTAATCACAGTTGGCTGGGGAAAAGTGAAGATTGAAAAAGCTCACATACACAATACTAAATTAGAATTCCTGCTGCCTGGAACAATGCTCTGGCTTCTCATTCATATGTACTCTTACAAACAGGTGGTCCAGAAACAACTCACCTCATCAACAAATGAGCAGCAGTTTAAAAATGGAATTAACCCAGGAGCTATACAATGAAGCTACAAGAAAAAAAAAGAAACAAGACAAACAAATGGCAGACACAGAATACTCCCAGAAAATATTGCTGCATAGTGGATAAAACTTTTGACAAATCATATCATTTTTATAAGTTTTAAAAATCAATGAAATAATCAACACTATAAAGAAAGCACACAAAAGAGATCAAAGAGCTCAGGGATGACATGGGGGAAAGATATAAGGAGACAAAACGTGAACCACTGTCAAAACTCAGGAAAGAAACAGAAAAAAATTAGAAGCAGCACAGAGGATAATCAACACTGCCTGTAACACAGTAAAAGACAGAGAGGACAAGATTGAAAACAGTAAAATAAATAAAAATGAACAAGAATTAAAAGGGATGAAAGAGAACATGATAGTTATAGAAGACAAAGGAAATTCGCATTTGCTCCAAAGAAGTTAACCAAAATAAGGGAACATACAAAATATCTAATAAGAGAACTTTGTTATTCAATAGTCCTGGTCATTGGAAGACTGTGGCAACCCAATAAAGTCAGGGCCATCAAGATCCCAAGCATGTAAGCATTGTTTTAGGGTTCAGGAGTATAGGCCATACAATAGTAATGGTGGTATTAAGGAATTTTTGTTACTTTTATCCAAAAGAAAAATGAATATTTTAAAGTATTTTTATATCAAGCAATTCTACTTGCTGAGCAGCTCCAAACACATTGGATCAATGAAGGGCATTCATCCCCTCAGGGGAACATTGGATCCAACTAAGAGCAAAAGGGTCAGGGGATGCAAGTGACTGAATGTGTCCTGGCCCCACAATGCCCCCATATGGTCAGATAAGTTGCAAAGAGGAAAGGAGCCAGGGTGGGGGTGAAATTCCTGAGATCTGAACTGGTTTCTAGCTTTCAGACTTGGAATATTCCAAGGCTTTAGAGAAGCAGAATCTCTAACAGGAGAATCCCCAACTGCTTAGGCAGGAAGGAGCTCTCAGTGGCCGAGAGCAGGGTCTAGTCAGGGAGAGGGCCAGAAGCAGCCACCCCAAGTTCCCTTGGGAGTCCACATCATTGAAAGGATCTAGAAATAGCCAAGTGTTCCCAGTAATAACAACCAGTGACATTATCTGTCAGGCACTCTTGCGAGTGCTAAGGATATAACGGGGAAAACAGGACAAAGCCCCTGTTTTCATGGAACTTATATTCCAGAGGGTGTCAGGCAATAGACAAATAAATAAATAAACCAGAATAATTCAGATAGGAATTAGCATTATACTATACTGGAATATTAGTCAATGATGTTAATTGAAGCATTGTTTATAACAGAAGCTAAAGTGTCTACAAATATGTGACTGATTGTATAATTTATTTCATTAACTGGAATACTGTGAAAATATAAAGGACAAGGAGGAACTACAGGTGTTCATAGGGAAAAATGTCCATGTTGTACTGTTAGCCAAAAAAAGCAGGTTATAGCATAATGTGTATGATAATCTTATTTAGTTTACATTCAAATACTGTCATGTGTGTATGTGTATGTAGATATATAATAACTAGAAATATATATACCAAACTATAAACAATAGTTACTTTAGAGGAGTGAGATTATGGTGGGGGTTAATAGCAGGGAAAACTTTTACTTTCTGCCTTACACACTTTTATATTGTTTGGTTTCAAAATGAGTACATGGTATTCCCCAGCCACCCCCAAAATAGGGGTGGACAAGAGGGAAGGGAACTTAAAGTGGTAAGAAATAACAGCTTGTTTAGCAAATTTCTGTTATTTGTGTAACTAATTTGACCTTTTGGATAAATCAAGGTATATTGCAGTTCAAGATATATAGCAAGATATAAACACTTATCTAAGCAGCTTTATAAATTTCATTATCTTCAATATTCAAGAATTTTCAGAATTATTGCTTACCAGATAAACATTTCCTTTTTTTTCAATTTTAAAAAAGACTCAGTATACTTGTTTCTGGTATGTGATATTTAAAATTTAATTTTTCCATATGTGATATTAATGTATACAATACATACTTGGTTTTACCTTCTACTGTAACTTAATTTAGAACTTAACCTTGATGAGTGACCTGTGTCTCTGGATAGAGATCTTAGAAATATTTGACATGTTTTAGTCCTATACTGAATTCTAAGTTAAATATTTCAAGATGGCTTTGGTCAGCCAAGCCTGACTGCTGGTATGCAGACATGAACAATTCACTAAGAAAAACAATTAAAACCCTTACTTTGGATATGCAGCTTGGAAACCAGCATATCTGTTGAACATATTAACAATGACTCATAATCACGAGCTAAATATACTGAAGAATTAAGTGTTTAGCTCATAGTTCTGGGTGTGCTGAGGTCTGGGATTATTATAATGCCAACAGAAAATAGGGATTGAATTAGATGTACTGGACCTGACTTCTAAGTTCAAGGCCAAGAGTTTGCTAATGATGCACCCTGTTGGGCTCAGATGGGAGGGGAACCTCCCTGTCTCCCTCTGCCTTCTATTTTCCAGGACTCTGTCAGGCAGGAGGGGAAAAATATCATTGCAGTGCCTGTGGCGTGACTTGGATTCTTGCTTCTGCTGCTAAGTCCAAGAATCTAAGAAAAAAAGGAGTCCTGGTGATAAATTGTGAGGGGAGATAAAGGTGGACTTCTCACCTTCTTAGGAAATCCCCAGGAGCCCCCAGGACAATCCAACTTGTATCTGGGCCTTCTCCACAAGTGGAAGCCACAGAGGGGTGCTCATTGGCACACTGTCATCTTCTCTCAGTGTATTCATGACCTCAGGAGTCACCACTTTGCAGTGGGAACACTCCAGAGCTCCAGGACCCTGCAGCCAAACCCAACTCTCTGGAAAGGAGCTGATATACTTGTTCATCTTAAACTGTAAATGCTGATAGGGTATAATCTTCTCAGATAAATGGATAAACAAACTATGGAATTTTGATCAGTGATAAAAAGAAAGTATTGATAGATGCAATAATGGATGAATTTCAAAAACATTATGCTGAGCAGAGAAAAGCAGACACAAACAAGTACACAAACAGGCCTAGAAGTGGGTGAGTGACGGGTAGGCCTACTAAGGGGGTGAAAAGATTATACAGGCATGTCTAGCATTTCTCCATAGAATATGCAGGTATATGTCACATATCTGGGCTTCATCCAAAGTTCTGAAGGAAAAAGAACAATCGTCTTTAACACATCTGTGTCCTCAACCAGAAGCTAGCTGTTGGTTGCCAACTCAACATCCATTTCTCCATCCTTTTCCATCGCAGAACCCCAATTTCTTCAAATAGCAATTCTATTCTAGGTGGGGAGATTGGTCCCAGGAGTTCCCTCTTGATTTTCCTGAGTCTACTGTGGTTATCTCATTTGCCTGGTTAAGGATTATTTTAGGGTTGAGTATGTGACCACCATCTAGCCAACAAGATGTGAGGAGGGCAGGGGGCTTCTGGGAAAGATTCTCTTCCTCTGAAGAAGGAGATAATGCAAGAGATGGTCCTCTTCTTCCCCTAGCCATTGTTGCATCTAGCAGGGATACCTGGACCAGCTGCTTCCCCAGGGGTATGATGGCATGAGGGCAAAGCTGAAACTCTAAGAATGACAGAACATAAAAATGAAAAAAAATCTGAATCCTTGATGATGTGGTTGAGTCACTGAATTAACTAATGCTGGAGCAGCCCTCTTCTGAACTGCTTGTTTAAGAGAGAAAATAAGTTTCCTGATTGCTTAAGCCACAGTGATTTGGATTTTCTATTACCTGCTGATGAAAACATCTTAACTGATCTAACAATCAACTCCTTGGGGTGATACATTTCCTTCAATACATTATGTGTGTCTCATAAAAGACAATCAGTGTTTGTGAAACATTGTAAGAATGTATACATCAGACCCTTAGCTACAGGTGCATCATACCATCCAAGTAAGCCTGAATTTGAGCCTTATTTATACTGCAAAATGAGTAGCAAAGTAAGAGGACATGGTAGGATTTATGTGGAGTGAGGACACCTGGGAATCACTGATGGTCAAGAGCAGCAGGAAAGCAACAGTAACCATCTGTCGCTGGAAAGGTGATTTATTCCTACAGGGACTTCAACCTTCAGTATGAAATCCTTGAAAACTCTGCTACAGACATGGGGAAGCGATGGCAGAGCAGGTAAGTGATAAACTGAAAGCTTTCCCCACTCTGAGGTCTGGTGAAGACTAATCAGATTCTGAGCCTCTAGAACAAAAGGTTGAAAGCTTTTTATTATGCCCCAAGTTCCTATGCTCTTTGGTACTTAGAGAAATGCCACTCCATGAAGATCTGCTTTGCATATTGCCACAGCCAAAGTGATATTTGCAATGGGGGCAAAAGCAATTCTAGGAAGCCTTTATCTGAAAGATGACTCAGAGCCATGGTTTTATGATGACCTTAGTCAACGCTGTGCTATTCCACCCGATCAAACTCATTTTTTTAAAATAGACTTTTTTTAGAACAGTTTTAGGTTCACAGCAAAATTGAGTAGAAAATGCAGAGATTTCTCACATACCCCTGTAGCCTCCCCCTCTATCAAAATCCCCCACCAGAATGCTACATTTGGTACAACTGATGAACCTACACTGACGCATCGTCACCCCCCCAAGTTTATAGTTTATACTAGGGTTCTTTCTTGATGTATATTTTACGGGTTTGAACAAATGTATAATGACATGTATCTACCATTATAGTATCATACAGAATAGTTTCACTGCCCCCCAGATTCTCTGTGCTCCTCCTATTCATCCCACCCCCTCTCCCAACTCCTGGCAACCACTAATCTTTTTACTGTCCCTACAGTTTTGCTTTTTCTAGAACGTCATAGAGCTGGAATCATATAGTATATAGCCTTTTCAGATCAGCTTCTTCTACTTAGTAATATGTACTTAAGTTTTCTCCATGTCTTTTCATGACCTAATAGCTTATTTCTTTTTAGCACTGAATCATATTCCATGGTCTGGATGCACCACAGTTAATTTATTCAGTCACCTACTGAAAAACACCCTGGTTGCTTCCAAGTTTTGGCAATTATGAATAAAGCTGTTATAAACATTCATGTGTAGGTTTTTGTGTGGACATAAGTTTTCAACAACTTTTGTAAACATCAAGGAGCATGATTTCTAGACAGTATAGTACGAGTATGTTTAGTTTTGTAAGAAATCACCAAACTGTCTTCCAAACTGGCTGCACCATTTTTCATTCCCACCAGCAATGAACGGGAGCTCCTGGTGCTGCACATCCTCATCAGCATTTGGTGTTGTCACTGTTTTGCATTTCGGCCTTTCTTCCACGTATGTAGTGGTATCTTGTCATTTTAAGTTTTAATTCCATAATGACATGGGATGTGGAACACCTTTTCATATGCTTATTTGCAATCTGTACATCTTCTTTGATGAGGTAACTCTTTAGGTCTTTTGCCCATTTTTTAATAAGGTTGTTCATTTTCTTATTGTTGAGCCAAACTTTTAACTTCATTTTGGTGACAGATTTCAGAAGAGATTAGCGTGTTACCAACCTGATTCTATTCATCTCTTCTAAATAGTCTGAAACTTACATGAAGGCTAAAATATCAGTTCAAAGCAAGACACATTATTTGTTGTCTATTATGCACCTAGCACATTGTTTTAAGCATTGTGAAAGATACAGAGAAATGTCAGGTACAGTCCCTGCCATCTTGGCCATCTGTGAGACAAACAAAAATGTGGCAGTGAAAAAAATTAGACAATAGTAAAGGGCATAAGTTAATTGTCAAATATGTGGTATCCCCTCTAAGTATCTGCTGTGGGCTGGTTGAATTGAGTCCCCAAAGTTCATATATTAGCTTAGTCCCCACTGTAACTGTTGACAGTGGGAAATCCTAGTATGGTAATTGAAAGGTGGGGCCTTGAAGAGGTGATTAGATTGTAGGACCATGCAATAGTGAATGGATCTATAATGGTGATCAGGAGCATGGTTCTGAGGGCTTTAAGAGAGGAGCACACGAGAGGTTAGTCTTTCTCTGCTTCCACCATCTTACAATGTGAGACCCCTGGGTCACTGTAGCCACCACCAGATGTGTTCCCTGGACTTTGGACTTCCCAGCTTCTGAAACTGTGAGCAATGAATTGTTTTCTTTATAAATCACCCAGTTTCATGTATTTTGTTATAAGCAATAGAAATGGACTAACACAAAACCTGTACCCACCACAAAACTCTTTTAAACCTAATTAAAACTCAAATTTTCTGTATACAAACAATTAAAAGTTATTTTTATGAAAGGGGGTAGAAGAGTAAGCAGGTAAACCACTAGGGTATTCTTGAGAACTATTCATCTATAAACTTATAAACTGAATATACATTTTATTTTTACTGGTGCCCTAAACTACAGCAGGCAGAATAAAAGGGGATTGAACAATCATCTCACTCCTCTTTCAAACAGATAAATTGGTGGAGGGCTCTGTAAGTGGAGATTTATCACAAGGACTCATACTTTCTTCTTTGGTGAGGAAATAAGGACCATACCACTAGCAATAAAGACCACTGTGGAAACAACCAGTGAGGTAAAGTGCAATAATGATTGTTATAATAGAGGTAAAATAGCAATTTGGAATCAAATGCCTAATGATTGAGTTTCTCTGCCAATGTACCAATACTTTGGGAACTTGAAAATGGTAAGGAGTCTAGGAAAGAACATGAGCATGTGAGACAGCCTGTTTCATCTCTGAAATTACCAAGAGATAAAACACTTTAATGACTGACCAGAAAATCCAGTGTGTCAGTGATATTTTCCAGACTTACACAAGGCTTCTCAGGAAATGCAGCCCCACACAAGATCACCCCGGGAGGATAAAAAGTACATTCCATCAAGAATCCCTGGGGAAGCAGGAAGGAAACAAGACACTGAGTAAGCAGAGAAATTTGTGCAAGCTTCGAGGACTTTGCATAAAACATTCTTAAAAATGGATCTCCTCTGGAACATTCTATTGCAACCACAAATAAGCCAGGCTTGTTTCCCTAAAAACAGAGCTGGGTTCTCTGACTAGCTTTTGTGTACTGGAAAAATTACTGGTATAAGAAGAGAGTAGGTATCATGGGTTAACATCTATGAATGGCACTTTGTGATATATCCTTTGAATTTAGAAATTTGTTTCCCCTTGTACTTTATCCTAAACCTGCCCCCTGGAGGTCTCTTGTTTCCAAAACATACTTAGAACTGAAATAACCGATGGGAGGTTGGATGAACAAACCAAAGACTTCACTGTGGTTTGCAGGAAGGGGGAAATGGTAAGATGATCACTCCTGAGTAAGACCGTATCCTTGGGCAGACACTCTAAGTTGTCTACCCAACAGTCAACCACCATGCCTGCCACGCACCCTTCCTTGCTAGTAGAACCCAAATATTGTTCACCAACCTCCAATCAGCCCCAAGTCCTTCCAGGAAGTCAGCATCTCTTTCAAGCCCCATAGGGCCAAAGTCCCTTGCCACGTGATTTTGCTTTAGGCAATGGGCATGTGAGATACACGGGAGGGAAGTCTGCTGGGAGGACTCTGGGAAGAATTTTCTCACTCTTGAAACAGGACACACAACAGGGTCATTTCATGTTTTGGGAAGGTCAGGAAGGAGGAAAGGCATGCTCTGGACAAAAGCTAAAGGCAAGGAGATAGGAAGGAGAAGGGCAGTGCCAGGTTTCCAAGAAAATCAACCAACTCCAAAGCCCAAGAGATCTCCAAAGAGTCAGAGGAAGATTCGGTGCCAAAGTCCTGGGCTGAGGAACACAGTCAACAGTCCAAGAACCTGGGGAGACCAATAGGTGCTTCAACAGAATGAGACTTCGAATCTTGTACTACAGATACTTACTCTGTGCTGTGATTTTAACTTGACTGCACAGGCATATGAGTGCTCATCTGTGTGCATGTGGTGGCAGAGAGTCTGAGTTCTACCCAGGGGGGTGGATCCTGATTACAGCACAGACCTAGGTTCTGCTCCTATTTCAGGGCCCTCTCCTGATTTTCCTCCTACTTCTCTGACCTCTTTTGGGGGGCTTTTTCCTTCTTCTGCCCCTCCTATCAGTCATCTGTTCTCAAAGTGTGGTCCAGGGACCCTCAGGGGTCCCTTAGACACTTTCAGGAAGAATGTGACATCAAAAGTATTTTCATAATAATTACTATGTTATTTGCCATTTCACTCTCATTCTCTCACTTGTGCATAGTGGAGTTTCCACTATGTGATATGGCAATAGGTTGAATGTAGAAGCAGATATGAGAATCCCACTGTCTTCTATTAACCCAGGCATTAAAGAGGTTTAGAAAAATGCAAAATAATGCACTCTTTTCACTAAGCTTTTTGTTTTGGAAAATACAGCTATTTTTCATCAAAATGTTATTTATTGTAACACAAAATGGAATAATTAAGGCTCTTTTAAATGAACTGATAAAAAATATTTTTAAATTTGCTCAATTTCAATTTCCAATGTATGCTCCCTGGACCAGCAGCATCAGAACTAGTTAGAAATGAAGATTATCAGGACCCTCCCCAGACCTACTGACTCAGAAGCTCTGGAGGTAGGGCTTAGCAATCTGGTTTGATGAGCCCTCCAGGTGATGCTTGTGCACATGTAAGTTTGAGAGCCACTGCTGTAATATATCAATCCCCCATCATTTCTCCAAGGTGAGCAGAAACACATTCCTGAGTCTTCTGAACACAAGTCCCCAAGAGGTCGTGGCTTTTGTTCCAGGTTATGCACTTGAGTTAGAATGCTAGGACTGTCACACACAAAAAAATCAGACTCAGTGGCTTAAACAACAGAAATTTCTTTTCTTATAGTTCTGGAGGCTAGAAGTCCCAGATCAAGGTGTCAGCAGTTTTGGTCTCTCCTGAGGCCTCTCTCCTAAGCTTGCATACGGCCACCTTCTCTCTGTGTCCTCACACGGTCTTTCCTCTGTGCACATGCCTCCCTGGTGTCTCTGTGTGTCCAAATTTCCTCTTCTTATAAGGACACCGGTCATATTGGGTTAGGGCCCCACCCTGATGGACTCATTTAACTAAATCATCTCTTTAAAGGCCCCATCTCCCATCGGTCACATTCTGAGGTACTGGGGGTTAGGACTTCAACATGTGAATTCTGGAGGACACAATTTAGCTCATAGCAGCATCTAACTTGAATATCTTTTCTTTTTCTCCTCACAGAGGAGCGTCCAAGAAAACTTTGCAGGCTCTTGAAATATCCTACTCAGAAATCTCTCTCCCCTCATCACAGAGCACTTAGGTTTACAGTTTGCTGTGTAAAAATGCAAGTGTTCCTAGGAAGGGTTAACTGAAGTACCAACTACTTTCCCCATATAATCAAGGTGGCTTTTGTCTGGCTGAGATTAGGGCTGAGGAACTAGGAATTAGGGCGTAATGAGAGCTGTAAAGCAGAACAAAAGCACAAGTTGTGATGGCAACTTGGGGACTGGGTGGAGAGACTGCACAGGCGCTGTGGAGGGGAGCCCTGAAGGGAGGGGGAGGAACCTCAGAGGGGCTATTTGGACTCCTTGGTTAAGCGACTGTGGAGCAGGAGAAAGTGGAGCAACGAAGAGAGCTGACTTGGATTTTTCAATTGTTTCTGCAGAAGGGGAGGGAGAGTAAAAGCAGGAAGGTAAGGAATGATACAACAGCAGGATTCCAGAACGAGGGGTCAAGGTGAGAATAAGTGTTATGTAAAATGGTGGCCCTTACTGCAAATCGGGGGTCAAGTAAACACCCTGCTCCCAGGTTTTAAAACTAATGGGAATAAAGTGTCAGTTTATCAATGATAAAGCAGGATTAGAGAATTCAGCTTGGACAAAAGGCAGCAGGAAGCACCTGCTGCTCCTGAACACTGCTTCAAATCCAGCCCTAATATGTCAGGTAACCGGCCAAACCAACTAGGAATGACAGTGACAGAAACCCAGTAAACAGAACCAAATCCTCACCATCTCCTCTGCCACTTCATCACAGCCTGAGGAAGGCTTCCCCATGGACAGACTACTAGATTTCCATTCTTGCTCCCCCATTTTCCTTCTCCACAAAAGATACTTGAACTCCTTCATGTCTCCATGACACCCAACCTAAGCAAGGTGACCCACATCTTGGGGGGCCATAGTTAGAGTTGGACATTGCATGACATGTGCATTTCCAGAAAGGACTGGCTCATAAAACACAAAGGTTTTTACCCATTCTGAGCTGTCAAAACTTATTGGCTAATGCATTAGTAAACTTCGTCATTAAACTCCCCTTATCCCAGACTGTGACATGATTTGCCTGGTGGATTGCAGTCATACCAAATGGCATACTTCCATACTTGGGCATGCACCTCCTTGAAGGAGGCATCTAGTAAGGCTACTTAGCCTCAGTCTCCCTTCCATCTTCTGTTCCTCTTTCTCATCCTTTGTAATGGCTTGATGTATCATCTCCACACTGATGAGTCCTCCATAAGATTTAGAATTGTCTACCTGCCTACAGGATCGCTCTATTGGTATGTCCCTCATGCACCTTAAACTCAACAGGTCCTAAACTGCATTTGTTTGTTTGTACCCTGAAAACTGTTCCCTCTGCTGTATTTTATATCCCAGTTTGTGGCATCACAATTTATGAATTGTCATAAGTTAGAAGTTCAGAGAGGGGAGAAGATCGCTGTGGACTTCTCATTCTCTCAAACCATCCCTAGGTCCAGTCAATCACTAAATCCTCTGATTGTATTTCCTACATTTTCTCATTGCCATCCCCTCCTCACCAACCCAGTTATTGCTGTGCAAGTTGAAATCCTCATCATCTCTCACCTATACCAGTGGGCACCAATCTTTTTTCTTCTGAGAAAAAATATGCATAATCATAGCAGGTGTGTGCAGGACACTCATATAGCTGTGGGCATGCAGCATGGATAAAATAAGCTTCAGATGATGGACAGTTTCCAGGCCCCTAGCCACCTTGACTGAATGCCCTTTCTTCTTTCATTACTGTCCATGCTGATTCCTCCAAATCCCATTGTCCACCCTTAGCCTGGCTAACTCCAACCTTCTCTTTATATCCCCTCCTCCAAGAAGCCTCCCATGGATTCTTCCTCTCTTTCTTCTCCCCATCTCAGGTAATCTATATTCACCTCCACCACAGCATTCACCACCCTATTCTGCACTTATCTCTTTAGAAATCTGTCTTTCTCACTAGGTTCAGAGTTCTGAGACCAGAGATCACGTCTTTTTCTTATTATATCCTCAGTGTCTAGCACAGGATCCTAATTCACACTAGGTACTCCATAAATGTCACCTCTTGTAGAGTGACGGAGATACAAAAGATGACTCAGAGCCCATGTATTCAGAGCAGTGAGAAGCCTGAAGGGACTGCACCAGGGAAAACCCCTTCGAGAGAGGAGAGCCCAGGCACAGCCCGAGTCAGGTTTTGTTTTAGTTTTTATTGTAAGGACAAAAAAGTTACAGAAGAAAAACAGGTGGTTGATCAATCATAGTGAAAACATAAACTGGCTATGTGACAATCTTCACTAAAGCAAGTGTAACTTAAAATAGTTCAAGCAATTTACTATCAAAGGGAGTCATAAAACTAAGCTTTGTGACGCGCAAAAAGAAACAATGAGATAATCACCATAGCGCTTAGCTCCCCAAGAAACTCAAAGAAACAGCTCAGGGGAAGATATTGAACGTCCCCCAAGCACTAACTAGCAGAATAGCCTTGAAGATTTTAGCTCAAATACTTTCCCATCATTTAGGTTTAGCTGCACCAAGGGCAACTGTCCCCAGAGCAATCACTTTTTGCTGTGCTTCAATTCTCTTATCTCTATCAAAGGCTTTAGTTCTGTGAAAGTTTTCTGGTCTTTCTTAATCTTAGCATTTCTGTGTGTTTTTCTAAAGGGTTGGGCTTTGGCCCCCTAAGCTAGAGGCTCTGGCCTCCTAAACTACAGGACTTTGGTCCTTCTAAGCTACAGGCTTTGGCTTAAACTAAGGACTTTGGTCCTTCTAAACTACAGGCTTTGGCCTTCTATACTACAGGCTAAACTAAGGACTTTGGTCCTCTAAACTACATGTATTTTATTTCTATCTCATTAATATCAATACCCTCCACACATAAATGTTAGCTGAGTGAATGAATGAATGACTTCAGAATACTAGAGATCATTCAAGTGGCAGAGTCAACAAGAGCACCATCTGTCAGAGAGAATCCAAATGCAGGTGGTGGTTAACCAGGCGAAGCAGGGCTGGGTGGGACAGCCTCATGGTGAAAAGTCCTGAGACAAAGTTGAGAGAAAAATGGTGTGCCTGAGCCCTGCTTTTTAAAGCCTGGGGTCTGTCTCCTGCGGCCTTGCCATTCTTAAACCGGCTGTGCTTCAGGACTGTTGTGAGAGTAAGGCATCCAATTGCAGTCCCCAAGACATGTGCTACCTGCCAAGCTCAGCTTTAGGAATTCAGACATCAACAATTCATAGCCTATTTCTAGAATTTAATCTTTGTCTTCCAAGATCAACTGCAATTGCCCTACACAAACTACCTCACTGAGGTGTCACTACACATTCAGACAGCGCCGGTACTCTTGCCTGCTCAGCACCAGGGCAACTGGACTTTTATTGCAATGTGAACATCAGCTCCAAATAATATATAGCTTCCCCTCTTGGCACTTCCTGGAATGTAGCAGATAATCTTAGGTAAGTTTATACCATCCTCTTGAGTACAACAGACCAAGGCTCTTGTCTCTGTTTTGTGACAGACCTTCAGATTTTTGCATCTTTTTTCTCCTTAGCTACTCTTCTCCTATTTTTCAACTGTTTCTTCTTTTGAGATGGTTTCTAAACCCCTTCACAATTATGCTCACTCTACTTAAAAACATTCCTGTGCTGTATTCGCCGGTGTTCCTCTTAAACCACACTGCCTGGAGCAGAACCCAGTACTTGAGCAGTGCTCCTCTAACAGACCAGCTTAAGTCTGTCAATGCATTTATTTCTTGTAGCGGTTATGATTCCACTAAGATTAGCTTGGTTTTTAGTAGCCATAGCAACACAATTATAGTCAGAGTAGAAAGGCAGTGCTTTGCCTTTGTCTATATGCATGAATATGAGGTGGTAAGGCAGGGTAACTGAAAGATAGCCCAGGAATGTAATATTCCAGCCATGACCTTGAAATGTCATCAGACACTTAATAAAGGGTTACCAAGAAGCAGAAGTTCCTGGAGACACATTAAGCAGATACTGAGAATGTAATCTGGCTCTTAGAATTCTACCTAAATGAAAGAGTAGGAAGGAGTAGGAGGAGGGTGCAAATTTCCTGTGATACCCAAGATAGCAATCACCTTAAAAATTAAGGCCTGTGCCAAGGACTCCAGTTACTTGAGGAAGAGATTTCTTAGTGAAACCAGGAAGGGGTCAAACTCCACATTGTCTCTTTTCACCCCTAGTATGAAAGTCACATACAACTAGTGCTGTCATCTAACCCGGTGCATTTAAAATCCAAGAGAAAATTTGTATATGGTTGAATCAGTGGACGTTTCTGTTTGTTTAATGGATAAGTGAGAATTTTTGGGGGGGGAGGGGCGGCTGGCAATAAGGGGGCTCTGAACCCTTGAGATAGGTGAGAATTATTATTATTTCTCCTAATTCGGTTTCAGGTGATTTTCTTCTGTATAACAATGTATTGGAGATGGCCGGTTACTCAGTTGGTTAGAACATGGAGTTAAACACCATGGGTTCAGTCAAGGGTTCAGATCTCTGTACTGGCCAGCCACCAAAAATAATAATAATAATAATACATACATACACACACACACAATGTTGTGGTTTTCATTTAACAAGTGACTAATTTAATATCCACCCAACTCCCCCTCCCCCCTCCCCACCCTCCACCTATCCAGCTGATCGTTTTCTGGCTTTGGTGCAAGCAGCTTGAGCATTGTGTTAGCTGTCTCTTCCAGCTTTGGGTCATCTATAAGTTTCAAAGCATCTTTTCTATGGAATTCAAAAATAAATTAGGGAGTCAAAAGTGCCTATAAACAAAAGGAGTCATTAATCTATCCAAGAGTTAGAAGGAAAAAGTGGTAAGAAGATGTTTCTCACCATTCTGATAATACTGCCAAAATATCTAATAATATCACCAAGGGGTTATTTTCAAATTATGGTAAGAAACATGGGAAGGGAGTTTGCCTAGACCCGATTTTAATTTTCTACATAGTGGTTAGCAAGTCATATAACCAGTAACTTCTATGCCATAATGGACGATGAATTTTTCTATTAACTCTTGTTTTTTCTTCGGACAGTTACCTGTTTCTTGTGTGGTATCCAAACCTCTTGATCTTCCTCCCTCTTATTAGTCAATTCCCATTTTGTTACTTTTTAGCATTCTCTATTGGACAGTTTGGAGAGAGATGAAACCTCATTCAGCTTGCTTTGTCATTTGCTAAAAACTCTGAAAGATGAGGGAGGAGATTAATATTATTGGCTTATTTCAATTTCCATTACAATGACATGAATTTATAACGATGAAGCAATCACATCTATAAGTCAGGAGCAGCTGGGGTAAGAAAAACATAAACCATGGTTTAGCTGATGGGGTTGGGGATTTGTGGAGGGAGACTGGAGAAGTGGATGTATTTTGAAAACCTAAACGTTTTGAGATGCAATTCCAAAAATCCTGCTTGCTTTGACTTTCTTTTATCACAAAACAGGCAGTTCTTTGTACCTTGAAAGAGACACACAGGCTACAAAAATTCATCTGAACTGCCCAGAAATGTCCTTAATCTTAACCATTTTCAAACATAGATCTCCACGGTGAACAATTTTCTGAGGAATTCTTACAATGCAGAGTCTGTTCAGAGAATGCTGATTTAAAAACCGCTGTACACACGGCATAGTGAAGAGGGAAAGAAAGTGCAGAGCTTTGGGTAATTTAATAAAAAGGAAGAAAATTTGACAGGAAATGAAAGACTACCCAAGTCGAAAGCATGCAGCCTGCTATGATTCAGAATAAGTGAAATGTAATTCTTCCCTCAAGCACTGCAAGGGATGCCAGCTTCCAGTTGTATAAAGATACAGAAATTTTAAAAAGATGCATGTAGAATGTACTTACCATAACTGCAGGCCAGGGAATTACAGTCATCTTCCACCAATGATTTAGGTATTATAATTTTCCATCAACTTGTATTCATTTAGGACTATAAAAATTCCAATCAGTCGTGAGCTGGTGAAGATGCTGTGTACCTAATGTAGGGGGTGAGGAGATCAACCACTTAATACCTATTCAAACAACCTGGCAACCTAGGTATTCAGGAATGTGAATGAAGCCACCACACTGTTGGATTTTTGGGCTGATTGTGTGTGTGCACGTGAACATGAGCTGGTGGAGGGAAGAATTCAGTACTCACCTCTTGGGACTGATCAGTGCTATTTGCCCTCAGATGCATTTTTCATGCTTCCCCTGCTCTGCTCTGACTTCTGTAGGCTGTTTCCCAGGCCTCTGTTTCTGGGGCCTCCTGTTGGGCTTGACCAGTCAGAGATTTGCAAGTGGGAATAAGGGAGAAGCCAGGGTATTGGTAAAAATCCACATCAACTCCCTTATTGCTCATCCTCTTCTGCTGCAGATGGCTCTTCTGGCAGTGGCTTCATCTCTTTTATGGCTCCAGCTTCCCATGGACAAGCCTATGTTTCTGGCTTTGACTGGACACCCACTTGGTGGTTCAAAGCCTGTGCACTTGGCACCCCAACCAGAAGTCTAAGAACCAACTGTGCACCAACTGGGGTAGGAGTGGATCTTACTCCAAGTTCAAGCTTCTAAGACCTCCCCACAGACACTTCTTTTTCCCTTTTGTTTCTCCAGCTCTAAGGGTGGTAAGCAGCTTCTTTCAGTACCTATCTGGTTTACCTCAACATCCAGGCTTTCCAATATTTGAGTAACCAATTTCCTGTATTTCCTGTAAATCCCCTCTGGTTGAGGTACCGAGCATGGTTTATGTTACTCTGACTACACAGGTCCTTGTATCTTCATTCCAGTGACTGTCCCATTGATCCTAACAAAAGAGGTACTTTCAGCCCATTTATTTCTCTATTGCAACTGTACTGTTTATGAGCTCTTATCATTAATATCACTTTTCTTTTTTGCCTTTTTAAAATAAAATAAAATACAAAATAGTTAAATAATTGCACAAATACTGCTATACAAACATAGAAATGATGCTGATACTGAACTTTTGACTGGTAGGCAGTGATCATAATATACTTTGAAATGTTTATCATTAGCTGATACATAACAGATACACTTACCACACAAAGGGTGATGGAGAGATATGTGAATATGTAACATTTTAAAAGTTAAGAACAGCTTGTATTTGCTTTCTTGCAAAGGAAATATAAAATTTCTGGGTCTGAATCCTGCCAGTAGTGTAGTTAGAATATTTTTATTGACTATCTTAATCTTCTTGACCAAGCCTGATAATATGTTGTGTTATTAGAAGGCAAGTGATGAAAATCAAAAGCTTCCAGCCATAGCTAAGTGATATATATATATATATATATATATATATATATATATATAGAGAGAGAGAGAGAGAGAGAGAGAGAGAGAGAGTAGAATTCCATGATTCCCACCCCCTTATATACAAGCCTTGTATAATCCCCTCCCTTGAGTGTGAGTGAACATATGAATATGATGTATGTCACTCCCATGATTGTTTTACAGTTCATTGAAGAAAGGATTTTACAGATGTAATTAAGTTCTCTAATCAGTTGACTCTGACTTAATCAAAAGGGAGAATATCTTGGGTGGGCCTGCCTTAATCATCTGTGCCCTCAAAAAGGACTGCAACTACTACCTTAAGTAAGAAATTTGAAATGTGAGATAAAGCTCCTATGGAGCAGGCCACATGGCAAGGAACTGAGACCAACTCCTGGTCCTTAGCCAATAGACAGCAAGAAAATGGGAACCTCAGTCATGTAACCACAAGAAAATAAATTCTTCCAACAACCTAAAGAAGCTTAGAAGTGGATCTTTCCTTAGTCAGGCTTCCACATGAGACTGGCTGACACCTTGACTTCAGCCTTGGAGGATGCTGAGCAGAGGACTCCGCTAGCCATGCTGGACTCCTGACCCACAAAATTTGAGAGATAATAAATTTGTGCTGTGTTAAGCCATTAAGTTTGTGTCATTTGTTAAGTAGTAATAGAAATTTAATATAATATTTGGAAGGAGGGATTCCACTTGCAATAGCCATAAAATACAAATACCCACAATAAGAAATATATAAGTACTAAATTGCAAAAGTCATAAAACTTTACTGATGGATAAAAGAGTATTTGGTAACACAGGGAGACATATTATGTCCCTAGGAGGAAAAATTAAATGTTTTGAAGATATCAATCATTAAAGAATTTTAATGACAATTAAGAGATGCAGTAATATCCCAATTTTTAAAAAAGGTAAAAGACTTGAAAAAAAGATATGCAGAAGACTGGGAAATGGCCAATAAACATGGTCAATTTAAAAAGTAGCAAAGCTTTTTTACATGGTAATTTTTAAGGTTGACGAGGGTGTAGAGATATGAGCCCTCACACGTAGTGGGTGTATAAAGGGTTATAATTTTTATAAAATATAATTAGTTTTAAGTATCAAGAGCCTTAAGGAAGTCCTAGCCAGAGCAATTATGCAAGAGCAATAAATATAAGATATCCAAATTGGAAAGGAAGAAGTTAAATTGTCTTTGTGTTTAGATGACATGATCTTATAATACAGAAAACCCTTAAGACTCCACAAAAAAAAACTATTAGAACTAATAAACAAATTTAGTAAAGTTGAAGGATATAAAATAAATATACAAAAATCAGTAGCATTTCTATATGTTAACAACAAACTATCCAAAAGAGAAATCAAGAAAAGAATCTCATTTACAACAACTAAACAAACAAAAAAACCTCAGATACAAATTTAAACAAGGAGTTGAAAAACCTGTACACCAAACACTATAAAACACTGATGAAATAAATTGAAGAAGATACAAATAAATGGAAAGATAGCCTATGTTCATGGATTGGAAGAATTAATATTGCTTAAATTGTCCATACTACCCAAAGCAATCTACACATTCAATGCAATCTTTATCAAAATTCCAATGACATTTTTCACAGAGATATAAAAAAAATCCTTAAATTCATATGGAACTACAACAGATCAATGGAACAGAATAGAGAGCTCAGAAATAAATCCACCTACTTATGGTCAATTAATTTTCAACAAGGTTATCAAGAATACACAGTGAGGAAAGGACAGTTTCTTCAGCAAATGGTGCTGGGAAAACTGGATATTGACATGCAGAAAAGTGAAATTAGACCTTTATCTGACACTGTATACCAAAATCAACTAAAAATGTATTAAAGACTTAAATGTAACACCTTGAAATTGTAAAACTACTGGAAGAAAACGTAACGGGAAAACTTCGTGACATTGGTGTAGGCAATGATTTTTTGGATATGACACCAAAAGCACAGGCAATAAAAGCAAAAATAGACAAATGGAACTACCTCAAACTAAAAAGCTTCTGCACAGTCAAGGAAACAATCAACACAGTGAAGATATAACCTATGGAATGGAAAAAAATATCTGCAAACCATACCTCTAAGAAGAGGTCAATATGCAAACTACATAAGGAACCCAACTCAATAGTAAGAATGTAAGTAACTCAATTAAAAAATTGGCAAAGTATCTGAATACATATTTCACAAAAGAAGACATACAAATGGCCAACAGGTATATGAAAACGATCAACATCACTGATCATCAGAGAAATGCAAATGAAAACCACAAGATATCTCCTCACACCTGTCAGAATAACTATTGTCAAAAAGACTAAAGATAACAAATGTGAAGAGGATGTGGAGAAAAGGGAAAACCTGAACACTGTTGGTGGGAATATAAATTAGTACAGCTATTATGGAAAACAGCATGAAGTTTCCTCAAAACACGAAAAACAGAACTTCCATAAAATCCAGCAATTCCATTACTGGGTATACAGTCAAAGGAAATGACATCTGCACTCCCATGTTCACTGCAGCACTGTTCACGATAGCCAAGCTATGGAATTAACTCAAGTGTCCATCAACTGATGAAAGGATAAAGGAAATGTGGTATAGATATAAAACAGACTACTATTCAGCCTTTAAAAAGAAGGAAATGCTGTCATTTGCAACAACATGAATGAACCTAGAGGTTATTATGTTATGTGAAATAAGCCAGGCACAAATAGACAAATACTACAATGTCACTTACATATGGAATCTAAAAAAGCTGAGCTCATAGAAGTAGAGAGTAGAGTGGTGGTTACCAGGGGCTGGACAGGGTGTGTGGTTGGAGAGGTGATGGTCAAAGGATACAAAATTTTAATTAGGAGGAATAAGTTCAAGATATCTATTGTACAACACAGTGACTATAGTTAATAACAAGGTTCCGTATTCTTGAAAATTGCTAAGAGTAGATTTTTAAGTGTTTTTACCACAAAAATAGTGAGGTAATCCATGTTAGTTAGCTTGACTTAGCCATTCTACAACGTATATATATTTCAAAACAACATGTACAAGATATATACAATGTTTTGTCAATTAAAAAATGTTTTTAAAAAGAGCCTTAAAAAGCTCATACTCTTTGATGTAGTAATTCCACTTCTAGTAATCTACCCATAGGAAATAGTCAAAGATGTATACAAAAGAATTTTGTAGAATGCTATTTAATGCAGCATTGGTTGTAAGTTGAAAACAACGTATAATAGTAAATTTCCCAACACCTATTCCACTTCAAATGATCGGTCTAAGCCAAACTACAGTCATTCCCCTGGTTAATAATTAGTTTGGAAACTGACATGTGATCCATCATGGCAAAAGACATGACCCAAGATCTGTAAGGTAACTTTAGAGAAGGTCCCTTGCTCCTAAAAATGACAGAGAGCAGACTATTGCTAATATTTTTCTGAATGTTTCTGTGCCTGAATGTGGTGTTTGAGGCCATCTGACTGTCATGAGGGGAGACAGCAAGAGAGTAAAACTGACCCTTGATAAAAAGATTATTCCAGGCAGAGCAGAGTGATAAAAAGGCCTGGGTACCCTCTCACCTCAGTGCCCTTGAGTTGGAGACACCCTCTGCCTGGAATAGTCTTCTCAGAGAGAGCTGCCCAGCCTGCTCCCTCACCTCTTCAAGCCTTTGCTCAAATATCACCTACTCATGAGGTCTGTAGGGAAAATATTGGAAAATGGTCAGGACCCCTCTATGTTCAGAATCTTGCTGAACATTTGATGTAAATATCCATGTGCGCTCAGGTGTCCATTGCTTATTATCTAATGTAATTGTGTATGGGCACCCAGGTGTCCTGGGTTATGGGTCTAAGTATAAAGGACTAACGGCTCTGATACATGGTGCTCCTTGGGATGCTCCAGGAGGCCACTAGGGCAGCTGCTCCTAGCTCTGAATAAAGCCTATTAATTTTTGTTACCCACGGTTCCCAGGATTTTTTCCTATTACCTAGCTCATGTCCCTGCGTGTGAGGGGTTTGTGACCTAGTCTGTACAACAGGCTTGAAAATTTTGTGAACCCTAACCCCTCGCTTGACAAGGCCTAACCTGACCACCTTATGCAAAATTACAACTGTCTTCCTCTATACTGCCAGACACTTTTAGTCCTTATCTTCTGGTTTTTTTGTTTTGTTTTTTAATTTTATTTTGTCGATATACATTGTGGCTGATTATTGCTCCCCATCACCAAAACCTCCCTCCCTTCTCCCTCCCCCGCCAACAATGTCCTTTCTGTTTGCTTGTCGTGTCAACTTCAAGTAATTGTGGTTGTTATATCTTCTTCCCCCCCCCCGTTTTGTGTGTGTGTGTGTGTGTGTGAATTTATATATTAATTTTTAGCTCCCACCAATCAGTGAGAACATGTGGTATTTCTCTTTCTGTGCCTGACTTGTTTCACTTAATATAATTCTCTCAAGGTCCATCCATGTTGTTGCAAATGGCAGTATTTCATTCGTTTTTATAGCTGAGTAGTATTCCATTGTGTAGATGTACCACATTTTCCGTATCCACTCATCTGATGATGGGCATTTGGGCTGGTTCCAACTCTTGGCTATTGTAAAGAGTGCTGCGATGAACATTGGGGAACAGGTATACCTTCGACTTGATGATTTCCATTCCTCTGGGCATTTCTCTAATGAAGATATACAAATGGCCAACAGACATTATCTTCTGTTTTCCATAGAATTTATCACTTTACATTTATTATGTTTATTGTTTACTGTCTATCATGATGAACTAAATTGTAAGCTCTATGAGGGCTGGGATGTTTGTCTTTATTACTCATTAATAAATTCCTGCAGACTTGAACAGAGATAAGCACATGGAGGGACCTCAATATTTGTTCAATAAATGAATGAATAAATCCAGCAGTCACTCTTAAGATGGACTTAAGATTCAAACTTAGGTTTTCTGACTTCAAATTTACAACTGTCCCACTCTATGGTGTGATGCTTTCAAACAGAAGAAAGACTGCCAAGGGCACGAGTGAATGGATTTGCTGTGAGTGGTTCTAGAGAACAAAACAAGGGCATATAAATCAGAACGACATGGAGTCACTTAAGGGAGCAGCCTCCTTGGTTAAACACAACCCAGCATCCTCCAAAGGGCAGCTGACTAGTCGAGCTTCCTGACTCTGGTTTTACCTTTCCCTCGAGATCCACTCACTTTGATCCCTTTCTGCCCTTAGCACACCTGACTCCAAAATCACTTCTTTGCCTTTAAATCTCTAGCTCAAGTGTAGATAATTCTCCCCTCAATTTCCACTAGCAAGGCCGTGGGGGATAGAATATTCAAAACGAATATTACTAAACAGTATACCTGAACTAAGAATTTTCCAATCTCAGTGCAACCCTGCTTTGACATTGGCTGTGTAACCTTTAGGAAAGTTCTTGAGCTCTTTGAGTTGCCTTTAATTATATGCTTCAATAATAAAATACATGAAGTAAATTAGATGATTTCTAAAATTCTTGCCAATTCTAAAGTCTACGATTCTACTCTACTAAAAAGATCAATGGTGTTATACTAGAACTTACATCACAAGAACAAGTGGGATAAACCACGCCCAACAATACTAACAACCCATTCACTCCCCTTCCTAATTTCTTTCAATGGGTTTTTGTTTGGGAATGGGTGCTGTATGTGCATGGAAAGTACTATTTGTAGCTACTTCTATTTTAATTAACTATTTAAATTTAAAAATCAAGTTTAAGTTTTTAAGCTCAACATAGAAGATTCCGTTGCAGTGGACTCATACATTTAAAAGTTTTAATTTTCCTAAAATTTAGCTCTATTTACAAACAGAGTTAAATTCTTTTACACATTTTAAACTACATTTGTAAGTTTAATATATGATTTTTCTCAAATGCCAAATGCCTATCAGGGCAAACTTAAAAATCTAATAAGAATCTTTTAAAGCACCCCAGCAGTCACTTCTTTTAAATCTAGTTAACCTTATAAATGTAGTAAGTTTTATGAAACATTTAAAAAAACTTTAAAAACTTAAGTGTTGTTATTCACTTCAAATTAATAACTGTAAAGCTACACGACTATGCCAGTCGTCGGGTTGAAACAATAGCTAACAGCTACACCAATTGTATTGTTAAAGCAACTCATAAATAAAGCCAGCAGGGCTAGGGCTCACAGAACCGTGCAAGCCCATTGTACAGACCGGGTCACACACCCGTCACACGCAGATCCACAAGCTCTAGGTAACTGGGAAACATCCCGGGAGCTGTTGGCAGACGACAGAAGCTCAGTCCTGAGCAACAGCAGCTTACAGCAGATGCGGGGGCAGCAGCAGCAGCAGCAGCAGCAGAGGTGGCCTCTCGGGGCACCCTGGGGGCCCTGGCATACAACAGCCTGAAGTAACAGCCTCTAGCAGCCGTAGTGACCTCCCAAGGGCATCCCGGGGGCCCTGTAGATCAGAGCCACTGGTCCTTTATACTTAAGTCCATAATCCAGGACACCTGGGTCCACATGCGCAATTACATTAGACAATAACCAAGGAACACCTGGGTGCACGTGCATATTTACATCAAATACTCAGCAAGATTCTGAACATCTGAGGGACCCTAACCATTTTCCTATATTTTCCCAACAATAACAAATCTAATATGTTAAACTATTTGAAAAATTTAAGAAAATTTAACTAAAACACGTCATAACAATTGTTACAAGACTTATTCCTAAAATTAGACTTCAAAATTAGAATCTGCAAACGGCTCAGTTTGTTAATCTGTGGTTTAGAAAGGATCACTCTGGAAATAGCACTCAGGACCCTAAACTAATTCATAATCTCTAACTGGAACTAAAATCTATACTGGTAGACCAGGTCTACTAAATGAAGAAAATACAGCTGAACTGAGTAACTTCCAGAAGTGGTAGGATAAAATGCCTTTGCAAACCCACAAAGGATTTGTGGGTATAGAAGGGATAGAGAAGTAAGCACAAAGACTTTGAAGTTAATCAAACCCATAGTGTAATACATTTGGGCTAACTTTAGGAACTGGAAGACAGGGTGTGTGAAAGAGCTCATATACTGTAAAAAAAAAAAAAAAAGGGAAAAAAAGCATTTATACTATATTATCTTTAAATATAGATAATGATACCCAGCTTACTTACCTTACAATGTAATTTGATTAATTTTGAGTAGTTTTAAAATGCCTGTTTGCTAACGCACAGTTAGCTCTGTGCTGAAACCCCAACTGGACACCAGATTTACACAGAGGGACCATCTGAAGTCATTGGGTCAGCAACTGGAATTGGGTAGAAGACAGACTCGCTGGTGGTTCCCTGCTCTCTTTCAGCCTGTAGTCTGCTGTGACCACAGTGGTTTGGCTGCAAAAGGGCTTCAGCGGGGACTCTTTCAGTTTTATATGGGACTGTTTTCACAAGCATGTGACCTGTGCAGTAACACAGGGCTAGGCACTAGAAGGGCCCCACACTTGGTTTATTGCTCTGTTGACACCGTTTTGTAATTCTTTTTTTTTTTTTTAAAAGATGACCGGTAAGGGGATCTTAACCCTTGACTTGGTGTTGTGAGCACCACGCTCAGCCAGTGAGCGAACCGGCCATCCGTATATGGGATCCGAACCCGGGGCCTTGGTATTATCAGCACCGCACTCTCCCGAGTGAGCCACGGGCCGGCCCCACCGTTTTGTAATTCTTAATAACTTTTTAACAAAAGGCCCTGCATTTTCATTTTGCACCAGGCTGAGCAAATTATGTAGCCAGTTCTGGCTTTGGAACTCCTTTGGATTTTGCTTCTTCTGACAATCAGGAATGAAATTACCTGTACTTAGGCACTAGCCCAGGAGTGAGTATTCCTAGAACTACCCTGAAGTGCTTTCCCTACTAGACTGTTCCTTCTTTTTAATATCCATCAGCTGGGCTCACTGTAACTACAGGGAACTGGGCTGTTTCTCTAAACAGAACGCAGCTGAGTTGAATTTGATTTCAGCAGCATTGCCACCCGTTAGCAACATCTGTGTCAGGTGTGGCAAGACTTCTGTTCCGCCTGATTACAGCCAGTGGTGTATAAGGAACTCCTGCTCCAACCTGCCCCTAACTGGTGGGTAGCCTGGGTACCTGAGGATGCTTTCTTCTAAAATGGACAAAGGAGGACAAATGAAAGGAGAACAGAGGGGGTTGGAAAAAAGTTATATAAATCACAGATCTAGAGTGAGAAGTCAAACAAACTTGTACCACTGAATGTTGATTAACTTTCCTGAACCACAGTGCCCCCCGCCCCCTTGAATGGGGCGAGCAGAGGAGGTATCTAGCCCCCCAGGATTGCCAAGAGGACAGAGAGTACATATGCAAGGCTTTGCATGGCCCCGAAGTTTAGGAGATTATTAAAACAGCGATTATTAATCATTTGGGTATTAGGACTCTTGGAGAACCTTATGATGTCTATGGTTCCTTTCTCCCACCTCCCGCTCCCCAAAGTGTCACCTCCCAAAAGGGCATGCAGACCCATGCCAGGGATTGACGACTCTTGACGGCGGTTGCTGGATCCAGGTCAAGACACGCGCCTCTAAAATGTTCATTTAGGCGGCGTTATCTCCACTCCCCTCCTGAAAGCCTCCCCTTGGGGCTCCTGGCTACAGCCACCCCGCCCGGACCCTGCCGGCGGGTTCTCCGCGGGGTCTGCAGCGCCCCGCGAGGGTCCGGGCGGGGGGTGCGGCGCGGCAGGAGGGGGCGGCCCCGGCTCTCGGCCCGCCCCAGGTGGGGGCTCCGGCCTATTACGGGCTGGAAACTCCGGGTGTTGAGGGGGGCGGGAGGGAAGGAGGGAGGAAGAGGCGCGCGAGTGGAAGGCGCATTGACGCAGCCGGCGGCAGCCCCGGAGCGCGGTGCGGCCAGACGCTGACCACGTCCCGGCTCCCCGGTCCCCTCCTCCGCCTCCGCCCCCGCCTCCTGCGCCGGGCCCCGCAGCCGCAGCGCCATGCGCCCCGGGGGCCCCGCCGCCTCCCCGCCGCGGATCCTCGGCCTCCTGCTGCTCCTACTGCTGCAGCTGCCCGCGCCGTCGAGCGCCTCCGAGACCCCGAAGGGGAAGCAAAAGGCGCTGCTCCGGCAGAGGGAGGTGGTGGACCTGGTGAGTCCGGGGGGCCGGGCCGGGACTGCTGCGCTGGTGGGGAGGACAGAGCCGAGAGCCGCGAGCCGCACGGGGAGGGCGTCAGTCCAGCTGTCGGAGGGTGTATGTCTGTGCTGCTGGCTATCGTGTGTCTTCCGTGCGCCTGGGTGTCCCGCTTTGTGTCTACGTGTAAGGGGGGACCTGGGATATGTGTGCAGTGGAGTCTTGGGACTCGGAGGGGAAACCAAAATGAGAGGGTCATCGTGGAGAGGCGATGCGACGTAGGTCGGGTGGGACGCCTGGAAGGTACGGGGAGTCGCCCAATAATTTCTGGCCTCAGGGGGACCCCTTAGGATGGGTGGAGGGGGTTAGGGTGACAATGGGAGTAGAATGAGGAGCTTGAGTAGTCAGAATATGGGCCTGGGAAAGACCCTGGACTCGCTGATCCCCAGGGACTGGGCCAGGGCCGTGCCAGGACGTGTCCTTTGCTGGGGCCGGTGGCCACGTCTGCCCGCGAGAGAGAATAACCACCCTCACAGAGCATCCGTCCAACTCTGTGTAACTTGAAGACTATGAGTCACGTTGGGTCATCTTCCTGGGGAGTATGGGTTGCAATTTACTTTGCTGGACGACCACAGCTGGGGCCAAGAATGGTTCAGAGGGTTTAAGTCCGGAAGGGGAAATGAAGGGGCCCGGCACGAACCCTCCAAGGACCCATTTTGTTCTGTCTAGAGCAGATGGGCAGTCAGTTCTTACAGGCACCCTGGGTCTTCAGACTGTGTCCACCAGGAACGAACATCGCAGTCAAGCCAAGGCAGAGAAGACAGTTTCCAGGAGAGCAAATAAATACCCCAAATGCTTTCTGAGGGGCTAATCTGTGGGAAGGTCTGTTTGTTTAAAATTCTTTCCCTCTAAAAGTAAACAAACCCAGTGGAGGGCAGAGAGGTTCCTTGCCCTGTTGCAAGAGCAGGCCTTTCACAGCCACCATAGTCCTCCGCACACCATAAACTTTAATCCTTACTCTAGTCTCATTTGCAGACAAATATGGTTTATAGGCATTGCAAGACGTAAGACAGGGGGCACTTTTTGATTTAAAAAAAAGTTTCAAATCTTGTTAAGCTTCCATTCTCAACAGCTAGTAAACCAAACTCCCTGGCAGCTAGCTGGATTCAAAAGCACTTGGGGGGGGGGGGGGGGAGAACTGTGTAGTTTTGCTCCACAAAAGCAGACTATGTGTTCGGGTTTAGAGTTCTGTTTTAAGTGTCTAAACTGTTAAAACTGTACCAAATGAATGTGATTCATGTGAAGTTTGCATTTTATGAATTTGTAGTTATGATATGTAAAAATAACCCTTTTCCCCATAAAGCTAACAATTTTTTCCCCTCCAAGGATTTACAGTACCCGCGGTTTCCCACAACTCTAGCCTGACTTGGAAAAGCTTATTGTGCCGCCAGACTCAGGTGCATCCTGTAGATTGGATTTGGTTTTGGGGACAGAAAAAGTTCACATCGTTATTAAGAAGGTTTCAACAGATTCTATAAAGCAACTTCTTTGTATAGGATCTTTCAAAGCATTCCTTTCAAGCTTCCACCAAGCTCTGCCCCCTGGTGGCCAGTGAAAGAAACGAGGTGCAGAAGAGCTTGAGCTTCCATTCACAATTTTGTTCATTCCACAGACACTTATTGAATCCCTATCTGGTACTAAGCATGATGTGTTGGGTTAGCATTTTAAAATAGAAGAAGACAGGTGTAATAACTGTGGAACCGAATCCAATAAATGTATGTGGTCTTTGAAATGCAGTTTTTAGATGAAAAGGTGAATAAAAATTCTGAACCATGGCACTATTGACATATTGGGCCAGATAATTCTTCGTTTGGGGAACTGTCCTGTGCATTGAAGCAAGTTCAGCAGCATCCTGGCCTCTCGCCTCCCAGGATATGACAACCAAAAATGTCTCCAGACGTTGCCAAGTGTCTCCCAGGGGACGAAATTGTCCCTAGTTGAGAACCACTGATATGTAGGAAAATAAAATAGCCTGTGTAGCATCTTGTCCAGAGGGGAATAATAGTGAAAAAAAAAATCAAATAAAAACAAAAGAAGTTTTATTGTTTCTCCTTCCCCACTTGAAATGTATGTCCATACATTGCATATTATCTGCTAGTGAAAGTGAATGAAGTTACTGAAATAAATATTAAATCTAAAATATACCACACTATTTTAAAACATTTTGTACTTTGGCATGTCTTCAAATACTTTTGCAATTTTTTAATACTTCTCTTACTATTTCTCTGATAGTAAATACATAATAGTGTCTTTTTTTTTTTTTTACAGGAAAATGGCAATGTCAAAGTCATAAAAAGTCTTTTGTCAAAACAAAGATCCAACTGGTGATGTGCGAAGCAAATTGATTGGCAAATATTAGTTACATATAGGATTCTTCCTAAACAGTATTATTATTGGATTTTACAATCTGATCATGTCCAATCTCAGATAATGAAGTTGAAAAATAAGCTTTGAAGTTGTTACAAGCAATCTTGTTTTTTGTTCTCACCAGACAGTATATTTATGCAGAATGATAGTATTGGACAATTTACACAAATAGGGGAAATGTTACAGTAAAAATTTAAGTGGGGTGTATTGGGGTTTGGAGGGTCTAATAAATGGTAACTCTATTCCCACCCGAACCAATTCAGGGGTTGACACAGGAACTGAACAGGTGGAGTTCAAAATATAACCTCTGCCACTGATCAGGCAGCATTGTTATGTGTGGCTTATGTGTGCTAGCCAACAGGTTTGCTAATGCTCTCTTCCCCCGGTCTAGACCCTGTCAGGTCCACCCAAGGGAGTGGACACACTTACCCAGAGTTGCTGCGTCCCACTGGTCTTGGGGAAATCATAACAACAGTAATGGCTGACCTATGCTGTGTTTACTGTGTTCCGGACATTATTCTAAGCACATTTTGTACATTATTCACTTAAATCTCATAACCCTACTCATTAAGAATCTTTATTATCCCCAAACAACTAAGGAGATAGGCACTGAAATGTTGAGTATTATGCCCTATCTCACATAGCTAATAAGGGGTGGAGTCAGGTTTAAAATCCAAAGAAACTGGCTCTATAATCTATGCATTTAAACTCTACAAGACATGCTCCCCCAAAACAAACAAGCAAACAGAGAATCCTAGCACTTATAGATGGTTTCATAGATTATTGCCCTCCTATCGAGGACCAATGTTCACCTGGAACTGAGTCACTCATGCTTTCTCCTTGGGTGGTGTGATGAGGTTGGAGGCCAGAGTGTTATCCTAGTGCCACTTCCCCCCATAAAAACAGGGAGCAGAAGCAGGGAATGTGTATCTCCAATTTAGAGATATCGCCAATACAAGATAATTATTGACCGTTAAGATTTTATTTTACATTTATGGCCCTAGGAATTTATCTTGGGGAAGTAATTCCAAAGAAGATAAAAGCTATATTAATAAATATATTCATTATAATAATGATAGAAAAATAGAAATTAAGTATCCAAAAATAGTGCAATATTTGCAAAAAATTGTAAAAGTATAATTATGAAATCCAAGCTCCTTTACAAGATAGAGGGTTAAAAAAAAAAAAAGCAGAATATCAAATTATATCCACCTTGGAACACAGCCATTTAAAATTATATGAGGGTAGTTCAAAAAGTTCATGGAAAGATTTGTATTTTAATTCTAATTTTCCACGAATTTTTTGAAGTACTCTCATGTATGCTTATATAATGAGCAGTAGAAAGGAGCAGGCAAATGAGAACATTTTGTCCTGTTTGATTTGCATGTGTGTGTGTGTGTATGAAGTTTGTGCAATAAAAAATATGTAAGAAATCACAATATTTTAGAAATAATTTTAAAATGAATTTTCTATAGTAACTCATTGAGAGAACATGACAAGTGGTAAAAAGGGATTCTTGACTCCAAGGGCTCAAAATAAATGCAATTCTAATCATATTCAGTCTTCAACTCTTAACTGTTGAGTTACTTTTCCCTTTCCTTTCTCACTGTAGTATAATGGAATGTGCTTACAAGGGCCAGCAGGAGTGCCTGGTCGAGATGGGAGCCCTGGGGCCAATGGCATTCCTGGTACCCCTGGAATCCCAGGTCGAGATGGATTCAAAGGAGAAAAAGGGGAATGCTTGAGGGAAAGCTTTGAGGAGTCCTGGACACCCAACTACAAGCAGTGTTCATGGAGTTCACTGAATTATGGCATAGATCTTGGAAAAATCGCGGCAAGTAAAATCTGAATTATTTTAAAGTTGAAGCAAAATTTAAGGGTTTCTATATTTGAATGTTAATTTTCAGGTAAGATTTTATCTTTATTTATTTATTTTTCAACCAAAACACTTTAAAAAAGTGATAAGGAGTAGGTAGCATGTGCTCTCAACTTAAAATTAATGAAAAAAATTGGTAACATTTGAGTTAATTTCATAAAGATATTGCTAAGATAAATCATCTTGTTGTTTTAACCATAATATCTAAAATAACTTACTCTTTTTTTTTTAATGCAAACAAAAAAGAAGAGCATAGGTGTCCATGTTGGACAGTAAGCAACTTTCCAATTTTGCCCTAAAGTGGATTTAAATTTAAGAAATTCTGTCTAAGAAATTCTGGCCTGGCTTCACGCATAAAGGCGGGAAGAAATTTCCAGGAAATTGCTAAGACTGGAATTATCTGGAAGCAGAAAGGCCACTGGTATTTTTCCTTATTCCAGGTAGCAGACAGACCCAGCTTAAAATTGTTAAGCCTAAGAGAAGTGAAATGGACCAGATGGGATGTACTAAAGTGATCATTTTAAGTTATTCTAAAATATTTAGAATAACTATTTGAATAGTTCTAATAGGAGGGGAGATTTATTCAAAATAGCTTATCTGTTTATTTTGATTAACGATTCAGTCTTTATGATTAGCGTTTGCTTCAAAAGTAATTGGCAAGTCCAGTAGGATGGAATGGAGTTGAAGAAGTCAGTGCTATTTATGAGCCTCTGTCCTCTCGTTGGCCAACTCTGTACATGGTTACATATCCACAACATATTACTTCATGATTTTAACTACCAATACCATCAGGCAAATAGACGAGGTTTTATTTTCATAAAATTCTAAGATTTTAAGATGCAGTCTGTGCATTATCCCTGTTCCTCAGCTCAGCTCTTTCTGCTTTATTATCTATAAAAGAGTTTGAGACTGTCTTGATTTGATTTTTGTGTGATAGAATTTCCACATAGCTTTCATAGTTTTGGTGACTGTGCAGTTTTCTATGTTCATATATGATTTCTTAGAAAGCATTTTGTTAAAATGTTGCCTACTTTTTTAAACATCTGACATTAATAGACTGGTTGCTTACTAATAGCTGTTCATCAAAAGTTGCTGAGTTCTTTCTAAAAGCTATCCTTATGGATTCTTAATTATTAATATGTTTTAAAGTGCCTTTTAGCAGTGGTCAGGATGAGTAGTATGGGAGCCTTCTGCAAATGAAAGATAATAGGACCATGAGCCAACAGACAAATTTTGCAAAGACGAATTAGAAAAAAAAAAAAGTGGGCCTTATCATTGTGTCATATAGGTAAAGACTAAAAACCCCACCCATGCTTCACCCCCTCATACTAGCTATTGCTCAAAAAGAAACAGGTCAAGAGTGAATATGTATGGACACCACTAGTCTAGAATGTAAATTCCAGGAGGGCAGGGAATCTGTTTTGTTAACTGCCATATCTGTACTATAGTTGGAGCTCAGTGAATATTTTTTGAATGGCAAAAAAAAAAAAAAAAAAAAAAAAAGGAACTATATAGATTAGTTTGGTCAAAAGTACTGAAGACTAGCTGTTTTTGATAAAACTGAAAGATACCCTAAATGCGGCAAATAATACTAAAAAAATCATAGTTTGATTTTCTTAGCATTCCTATATCAAATACTCTTCCCTATTGTGCAGAGAGAATCTCTCACCCTCTGTAAAAGTTAAGCTTTTTAAATACAGTTTGGGGAAAAGGATAGATAGTTAAGTAAAATTCACAATACATTTTCAAAGCCTTTTTTTAATTAAAATGGAAAATGTTAATTAAACCCTATTTCTGTGCTGTGACAGGAGTGTACATTTACAAAGATGCGTTCAAACAGTGCTCTAAGAGTTTTGTTTAGTGGTTCGCTTCGGCTAAAATGCAGAAACGCATGCTGTCAGCGTTGGTATTTCACATTCAATGGAGCTGAATGTTCAGGACCTCTTCCCATAGAAGCCATAATTTATCTGGACCAAGGAAGCCCTGAACTGAATTCAACAATTAATATTCATCGCACTTCCTCTGGTATGTAAAATAGTGACATTGCAGAATGTGCTTCAGATCTAACTAAGATTAGTTTTGAGTCCTGCTATCATGTTGGGTCATTAGCTTGCTATAAAGGGACTGAAAAGTAAGTCTTCAGTGCATAATTCTCCACCGTGGGCTGCATTTCCCAATTACCTGTGGATCTTTCAAAAAATATATGGATGTCTGGGTCCCATCCCTGACCAACTGACTCAGATCTCTAGGGGTAAGACCCCAGCATCTGTATTTTTAAAAGATCCCTCAGTGATTCTGATGTGCCCCAGAGTTGAAAATCAGTGAATCAGATGAAATGGCAAAACAGCCATTGATGCCATAGAGCAGTGGTCCTCATCTGGGCTACACACTGGGCTCATCTGGGAACTTTTAAAAATATCTATGCCTGAGCACCACCCCTTCAGGAAGTCTGATTTAATGAGTCTGGGTACAGACTATGCAGTGGGAATTTCAGAATATCTCCTGGTTATTCTAATGTTCAGCCAAAGTTGAGAACCACTAGCTTAGGTTGATAAAGACACTGTCTGACTTCTCTTGCCTTGTCCTTTAAAAGGGTAGATAGATACTATCTGCTGGATTTATAAAAGGGAATGTTTCTATGTTGTTTCTGCAGTGTCTGTTTCTATCTAGTATGAGAGAAAAGACATTCAGTTAAATCGGTAGTCATTTAAGCTGTTTGGAAAAAATATATATTTGTTTGTTTGTTCTATTTTAAGGTTCATTAAAGAAAGTTTAGAAAATACCAAAATGTAGAAGGGCAAAAAAAAAAAAAAAAAAAAAAGCCACCTATTAATCTCCTCACCCAGAGGCAGAGGCACCGCTGTCAATACCTGGCTGCTGAACATTTTGGTTTCTTGAGTTGCTTGCGGGGGGGTGGCGGGGTGGCGGGGGCAGGTGGCACACTTTGACAGCACATGCCCGGAGAATCAGAAAATGTACATATTGCTAGTTTCATTTCCCTGATTTCTTATTTATTTATTACTACTAGCGTATTTATCATTGTAAATGGTACTCTTTCCCCTTGCCTTCCACCTGACCTTTCACTCCCCAACCCCTCTCCCTCCCTCCCTCTCATCTCTAGTGTCCTTAGGTTTGTTCTCTCCTCCTGAAAGTTCAACATACTATTGTGGTGTTTTCTTTCTTTTCTCTCTCCCCACCCCACTCCTTCTTTCTTTCTTAGCACCCTGTTATGGGTGAGAATATGCAGTAGTTCTCTTTCTGTGTCTGGCTTATTTCACTTAAGATAATTTTCTCCAGATTCATCCATGTTGCTGCAAATGGCAGAATTTCATTCATTCTTTTTTATGGCTGAGTAGTATTCCATTGTGTATATATACCACATTTTCCTTATCCAGTCATCTGTCAATGGACATTTAGGTTGGTTACATACTTTGACTATTGTATATAGAGCTGTGATGAACGTGGGAGTGCAGGTATTCTTTCAACATAATGATTTCCATTCCTTTGGGTATATACCCAGTAGTAGAATTGCTGGGTCATATGGTAGTCCTGTCTATAATTGTTGGAGAAACCTCCATACTATTTTCCATAATGGCTGTGCTAATTTACAGTCCCACCAACAGTACAGAAGAGTTCCCCTTTCTTCACATCCTTGCCAACATATGTTATTCTCAGTCTTTTTAATAATGGCCAATCTAATTGGGGTAAGATGAAATCTCAATGTGGCTTTGATTTGCATTGCCCTGTGAGCAGTGATGCTGAGCATATTTTCATCTACCTGTTGGCTATTTATTTGTCTTCCTTTGAAAAATGTCTATTCATCTCCTTTGCCCATTTTTTGATTGGATTATTTTTTTATTGTAGAGTTGTTTGAGTACCTTATATATTCTGGATGTTAATCTCTTGTTAGATGTAGAATTTGCAAATATTTTCTCCCATTCTGTGGGTTGTCTTTCTGCTCTGTTGATTCCTTTGCTGTTCAGAAGTTTTTTCGTTTGATATAATCTCATTTGCTTATTTTTTCTTTTGTTGCTTGTGCTTTTGTGGTCTTATTCAGAAAGTTTTTGCCCAGTCCTACTTCTTGGAGTATTTCTCCTATGTTTTCTCTTAGTAATTTTATGGTTTCAGATCTTATATGTAAGCCCTTAATCCATTTTGAGTTGATTTTGGTATATGGTGAGAGGTACATGTACAGTTTCATTCTTCTGCATATGGATTTCCAATTTTCCCAGCACCATTTGTCAAAGAGGTAGTCTTTTCCCTAATGTATGTTCTTGTTGCCTTTGTCAAAGATAAGTTGACTGTAAGTATGTGGGTAGATTCCTGGGTTTTCTATTCTTTTCCATTGATCTGAATGTCTGTTTGTATGCCAGTACCATGTTGTTTTGGTTACAATAGCTTTGTAATATAATTTGAAGTTGGGAAATGCTATGACTCCTGCTTTATTATTTTTGCTCAGGATTGCTTTGGCTATTTGGGGTCTTTTGTTGTTCCATATGAATGTTAGGATTTTTTCATTTCTATTTTGATTTCTGTGAAGAATGTCATTGGTATTTTGATGAGGATTGCATTGAGTCTGTAGATTGCTTTGGGTAGAATGGACATTTTCACAATGTTAATTCTTCCAGTCCAAGAGCATGGTATGTCTTTCCACCTTTTTGTGTTCTCTTTAATTTCTTTCAGTAGTGTTTTGTCGTTCCTACTCTAGAGCTCTTTCACCTCCTTAGTTAAATTGATTCCTTGGCATTTTATTTTTTTGGTGACTATTGTAAATGGTCTTGCTTTCTTGATTTCTTTTTCAGCTACTTTGTTATTGAAGTGTAAAAATGCTACTGATTTTTAGATTTTGATTTTGTATCCTTGAACGTTGCTGAAATTGTTGATCACCTCTAAGAATTTTTTGGTAAAGTCTTTAGATTTTTCTACATATACGATCATGTCATCTGCAAACAGGGACAGTTTGACTTTGTCCTTTCCCATCTGGATGCCCTTTATTTCTTTCTCTTGCCTGATTGCTCTGGCTTGTATTTCCAGTACTGTGATAAATAAGCATGGTGAGAGTGTTCATCCTTGTCTTGTTCTGTTCTTCAGGATGGTATTGGTGATTGGTTTATCATATAGGGCTTTTATTGTGTTAACATAATTTCCTTCTACACCTAATTTGCTGAGAGTCTTTATCATGAAGGGATGTTGAATTTTGTCAAATGCTTTTTCTGCATCTATTGAGATAATCATATGGTTTTTGTCCTTGATTTTGTTGAAGTTGTGTATCACATTTATTGACTTGTGTATGCTGAACCATCCTTGCATCCCTGGGATGAATCCCTCTTGATCAGGGTGTATGATTTCTTTTATGTGTTGCTGTAATCTGATTGCTAATATTTTGTTGAGGATTTTTGCATCTATGTTCATCCAGGATACTGGCCTGTAATTTTTTGTTGTTGTTGTATCTTTGTCTGGTTTTGGTATCAGGGTGATGCTGGCCTCATAGAATGAGTTTGGGAGAATGGCTTCTGTTTCAATTTTTTAGAGTAGTTTGAAGAGAATTGGTATTACTTCCTCTTTGAAGGTTTGATAGAATTCAGCTGTAAAGTGATCTGGTCCTGGGCTTTTCTTTGTTGGAAGATTGCTGATTACTGCTTCAATCTCATTGCTTGTTATTGGTCTGTTCAGGTTTTCTATTTCTTCTTTGTTCAGTTGTGGTAGTTAGTATGTGTCCAGAAATTTATCCATTTCTTCCACGTTTTCATATTTGTTGGCGTAGTTGTTTATAATAATCTCTCATGATTCTTCATATTTCTGTGGTATCAGTTGTAATGTCTCCCTTTACAATTATGATTTTTGTTATTTGGGTCTTCTCTCTCTCTCTCTCTCTTTTTTTTTTTTGTTAGCCTCGCTAATGGTTTGTCTATTTTATTTATGTTCTCAAGAAAACACAATTTTTTGTTTCATTGATCTTTTGTATTGTTTTTTGGGTCTCTATTTCATTTAGTTCTACTCTGATCTTAATTATTTCTTTCTGTTGACTGCTTTTAGAAGTGGATTGTTGTTTTTCTAGTTCTTTGAGGTGTAGGATTAGGGCATTTATTTGAAGCTTTTCTGTTCTTTTCATGTAAGCATTTATTGCAATAAACTTCTCTCTTAGTACCGCTTTTGCAGTATCCCACAGGTTTTGGTATAATGTATCTTTATTTTTGTTAGTTTCAAGTAATTTTTTGATTTCCTGTTTAATTTCTTCTTGGACTCAAAGGTCATTCAGGAGCCTGTTGTTTAGTTTCCACACATTTGTATAGTTTCCAGAGTTTCACTTGTTATTGATTTCTAGTTTTAATCCATTGTGGTGTGAAAAGATACTTGGAGTGATTTCAATTTTTTAAAATTTGCTGAGACTTGATTTCTTTCTTTATTTAATTTTTATTGAATCAAAATTGATTATACATATTTTTGGGATTCAATGTTGACATATGTTGATCAAATCAATATCACTAGCATATATATTGTTAGAAATTGTAATTATTCTTTATGCCCCTTGTCCAATCCCTCCTCATCTCCTTTTCCCTCCCCCCTCTAATTACCCTAGATTTCTTCTCTCCCTCTGAAAGCATAATGGTTCCTCTGTTGATTTGCTGCCCAAATGATCTGTCTAATGCTGAGAGGCACGATCAGGCCCCCCAATGCAATCATAGAGCAGATGCCTCTTCTGTCACTATGAAATGGGCTCTGTGGGGAGAGACATCCTCCTCCTTTCTTTATCTCTGCTGGTGACTCTTCTTGTGTCAATGCTAAGAGGTGTGTTCAGGTCCCCCAGTATTATCATAGAGCAGATGCTTCTTCTGTCTCTCTGGAATGGGCTTTCTGGAGAGAGACATTCTCTTCTTTTCTTTGGTCTCTGCTGGTTACTCTCCTTGTGTCAATGAACTCCAGTGGCTGGTGGACCATCTGCATGGTGGTTGTGGTGTCTAGCTGCCTTCACAGCAGCCATGGATATCATGGTGGCTGTGGTGGGCCACCCACATGGAGGAGATGATTTTGGCATGCTCTTGGTGCTGGCAGTGTGCCTGGTTGTGGAGAGTGTCCGATTCCCAGCTTCATACCCTGAGTCCCCAGGCAGGCCCTGAGGCATTAGTGAGGTGTGCCTGGTTGCGAGAGGGGAGACTGGTCCCCTTCCTCATGCCTGGCTCCCAGGCAGGCCCTGAGGCACTGGTGAGGTGTGCCTAGTTGCAGGAGGGGGGGTCAGGTCTCCTTTTCCATGCCCCAGATCCCTGGGTGGGCCCTGAGGTGCTGGTGCAGTGTGCTTGGTTGCGGGAGGGGGTTCTGGTCCCCTCTCCGTACCTTGGGTCCCCAGGTGGGCCCCGAGGTGCTAGCGAGGTGTGTCTGGTTGCCGGAGGGGAGTCCAGTCCCCTTCTCCATGCCCTGGGTTCCTAGACAGGCCCTCATGCACTGGCACAGTGAGCCTGGTTGTGGGAAGGGGGAGTCCGGTCCCTAGCTCCATGTCCTGGGACCCTGGGAAGGCCCCAAGGCACTGGCGAGGTGTGCCTAGTTGCAGGAGGGGAGTACAGTCCCCTTCTCCATGCCCCTGGTCCCTGGGCAGGCCCTGAGGCACTGGCACAGTGAGCCTGGTTGTGGGAAGGGGGGGTCCAGTCCCTGGCTCCATATCCCGGGTGGGTGGGCCCTGAGGTGCTGGTGTGGTGTTCCTGGTTGCAGGAGGGGTGTCTAGTCCCATTCTCCATGCCCCAGGTCCCCAGACGGGCCCCAAGGCGCTGGCAAGGTGTGCCTGGTTGCAGGAGGGGGGTCTGGTCCCCTTCTCTATGCCCCAGGTAGGTCCCTGGGAAGGCTCTGAGGCACTGGCACGGTAAGCCTAGTTGTGGGAAGGGGGATCTGGTCCCTGCCTCCATACCCTAGGTCTCTGGGCAGGCCCCAAGGCACTGGCAAGATGTGCCTGGTTGCAGAAGGGGGGTCCTGTCCCCTTCTCCAAGCCCTGGGTCCCTGAGCAGGCCCCGAGGTGCTGGCACAGTGTGCCTGGTTGTGGGAGGGGGATCCGGTCCCTTTCTCCATGCCCCAGGCCGGCCCTGGGGTGCTGGCACAGTGTGCCTGGTTGTGGGAGGGTGGTCTGGTCCCCTTCTCCATGTCTCAGGCCCCTGGGTGTGGCCCTGAGTTGCTGTCACGGTATGCCTGTGTCTGGGAAGGGGGGGTCCAGTCCCCAGCTTCTAGCTCTGGGTCCCCGGGTGGGACCCGAGGCATTGGTGGTGTGCCTGGATGTGGGAGTGGGGTCTGGTCCTGGCTCTAATCCTCAGGTTCCTGGGCAGGGCCCCAAGGTGCTGGTCATGTGAGTGGTTGTGGGCAGGGGTCCTGCCCCTGGCTCCATACCTCATGTCCTGTGGTGGGCCCCAAGGCATTGCTGGAGTGCCTAGGCTGGAATCAACTTTTTGTCCTATGCTTACTTCTAACATGGAGGAACTTCCTGTGGGAACCAGTACTTGAGCTGTGTGGTTTAATAAATTGCTGCTTTGCTACTGTTTCCCTAGGGAAGGCTTTTTGTTCAACTCAGGGTTTAATGGTTGACCTTATAGGTACTTCTGGCTCTCCAGGTACTCATTGCACCCAGGTTGCATAGAAGCTCTGATCTGGGCCTGAGTTTTTTCATCAAATTGCACCCTATGCAATTCTGCATTTCCAACGAGTCTCCTCTGAGTGGTCCTGTGCTGATTGGGGGGCGGATCAGCTGTCCTTGCTGTGTCCCAGTTTTCTCCCAGTAAGTCTGTCTCCCCCACTTCCCATGGGACGGGCCCAAACACTTCCCATGGGACGGGCCCTGCGCTGGTCCCTTGCAGTAACTCACTGGCTTCTGAATGGCTCCCCTTTCTCAGCTGTTCTGGCTCCTTGCTCCTGCATGGGTCCACGGGAACCCTGTTAGTGGTCTTGCTGTCCAGGGGCCACCAAAGTCCTCTTCTCTCCATCCACCTCCAAGTAACTTCATCTAAAGGGCACGGCTGTGGCTTTTGCCAGCTCCTGCTCCACGCACTCCAGCATTAAAGTGTCCGCAGCCCGAAACGCTGAGAGCAGTTTTTTCTTTCTCTCATTGTGGTTTCTCCTGCCTTCATGAGTTCCGTAGGTCTCTCCTCCTCTTCCTCTGAGCTCTAGCAGCCCCAGCTTGGCTGATGTTACATTCTTATAGTTGTAAATTCGTTGATTTGTGGGAGAGAGTGACACTGGGGACCATCTATTCCACCATCTTGACCGGAAGCTGAGACTTGATTTGTAACCTAACATGTGGTCTGTCCTGGAGAATGTTCCATGTGCTGATGAGAAGAATGTATATCCTGTAATTGTTGGATGAAATGTTCTATAGATATCTGCCAGGTCCAGTTGGTCTAAGTGTAGTTTAAATCATGTGTTTCTTTGTTGATTTGATGCCTGGAAGATCTGTCCAATGCTGAGAGAGGGGTGTTCAGGTCACCCACTATTCTCGTATTAGTGTCAATCTCTTTTTTAGGTCTAAGAGTGTTTGCTTTACATATCTGGGTGCTCCAGTGTTGGGTGCATACATGTTTATGATTGTTATGTCTTCTAACTGGATAGATCCCTTTATCATTAAATAATGGCCTTCTTTTTCTCTTATAATGGTTTTTGGTTTAAAGTCTATTTTATCTGATATAAGAATAGCTACTCCTGCTCATTTTTGGTTTCCATTTGCATGGTTTATCTTTTTCCATCCCTTCACTCAGTCTGTGTGAGTCTTTACAGATGAGGTGAGTCTCTTGAAGATGGCAAATAGTTGGGTCTAGCTTTTTAATCCAATCAATTAATCTGTGTTTTTTGAATGGGGAGTTTAATCCATTTACATTTAGGACTGTTACTCACAGGTATTGCTTTGCTCCTGTCACTTTATTGCTTTTGTTTAGATGTTCTAAATTTCTTTTGTTCCATTCTTCCCTTTTTATTTTTCATCTTCAGTGTTGGTTGGATTTTTGAGGTGGCATGATTTAGCTTCTTTCTCTTTCTCTTTTGCATTTTTGTTTTATGGTGGGTTTTGCTTTTTCTTGTGTATCCATAATAGTGATTATTGTTTTCACATTCGAGATGCAGTACTCCTTTGAGAATTTCTTGCAGGGCTGGTTGTGTGGTGGTTAACTCCCACTATTTTTGTTTGTCTGGAAAATACACTATTTCTCCCTCATTTTTGAAGGCTAACATTGCCGGGTATAGTGTTCTTGGCTGGCAATTTTTTTCTTTTAATATTTTGAATATGCCAACCCATTTTTTTCTTGCCTTTAAGGTTTCAGTTGAGAAGTCTGCTGTTAGTCTGATGGGGGCTCCCTTATAGATAACTTGATGCTTTTTTCTTGCTGCTTTTAGAATTCTCTCTTTGTCTTTGAACTTAGCCAGTTTGACTATAATGTGTCTTGGAGAGGATCTTTTATGTATTGAATCTATTTGGGGATCTTTGGGCTTCCTGTATCTGAAGGTCTATGTCTCTCCCTATACCTGGGAAGTTTTCTGTTATTATTTTCTTGAATAGGTTTCCAATGCCTTTTCCTTTCTCCTACCCTTCTGGAATCCCCATGATTAGAATGTTTTTGCACTTGAGGTTGTCTGCTAGCTCCTTTAGACTTTTTTCATTTTTTAAAGTTCCTTTTTCCTTTTTTCTTTTTTGTCTTCCTGGGTTATTTCAAAAAGACTGTCTTCAAGATCTGAAATTCTTTCTTCTGCCTGCTCTAGCCTGCTGCTCAAGCTCTATTCTCTGTTGTGGTCTTTATTTCATTGAGTGAATCCTTCAGTTTTAGAAGTTCTGCTACATTATTTTTTAAGGTATTAATTTCTTTGTATCCTTCATATCCTAGATATTTTTTCTTGTTTCATTGTGTTCTCTAATTGAGTCTTGTCTTTTCTCTGAGTTTTCTTAAGATCATTGCTAGGAATTCCTTTTCAGATATTTCAAGGTTTTCCTGCTTGATGGTGTCTGGAGTTGAGAATTACTATTTTCCTTTTGTGGTGTCATATTTTCTTGTTTATCTGTAGTTCTAGTTTTTTTTCATTGATGTTTGGTCATCTGGTAGGAGAAGACTTCCTCCTCTATTTGTAGACTCTACTGGTGACTCTTCTGGTATCAGTGCAGTCGAGTGTGTGGAGGACTGCCCGTAGGGTGGCCATGGCTGCTACCATGGTGATGAGTCGTCCTTGTGGTGGCAGTAGGTATGGCAGTGGCTGTGGTAGACCACCTTGGCTCCTGCTTGGGCCATGGGTAGGCCTTTCCAGGGCTTATGTCTGGGCCCATGGTGGCATGCAGAATGGCACTCACTTCAGCTCCTGGTTGCCCAATGAGCAGGCCTCTCTGGGGCTTGGGTGTGGGCCCAGGGCAGTGGCGCATGGGACAGTGCTCACCTCAGCCCCTGGTTGCACGGTGGACTGGCCTCTCCAGGGCTAGAGTGTGGGTTGGGGCAGTGGCACACAGAGTGGTGCTCACCTTGGCTCCTCGTTGCGTGGTCCATTTCCCTAATTTTTCGAAGATATTTCTCACTAATCTTGAACTAAAAAATGGCTGAGGGAAGAGAAAAGATTCCCACCCCACCTCCCTCTGCCATTGCTAACTAGAAGAAATCTTATTTCAGAATTTTTTTGGGATCCACATCAGGTACTGAACCCCAAAACTAATTTAGCACATTTATTCCTAAGAAATCTAGGGCATCCCTTCCACATTTTTCCTCAACTCTCTACAGTATGCTCAAATTATAAAGAAGATATTTTAAGCCCCTCTCTTTGCATATTAAGAAGGCCCAGGGAAATATAGCATCTCACCCACAATAGTAGAACGTTCAGGAGAGCAGAAACCAGAACCTGCTGTCTTGGCTCCCCACCTCTCTTTTTGATAAGATTAAAAAGCCTTTTCCCTAAGTCCTTAGATATATATGCTGGAAAGGAAGGAGGGCTTCCCATCTGAGGAGCAGCTTCAAAAATAAGGAAAATCTAGGTATAAAACATAAAATTTGATTAGGAAGTGACATATTTACACAGCAGTTGATGCAAGCAACTTATTTTCTATGATATTATCTTTAAGGTCCATGTTAGGCCCAGGAACTATGACCTATTCTTGCATGTATTTTACAATTTATTTAACATAGCATTTCCCAGTCATGGTGTGGAAACTTGTTTGGTGTGATCTCTTAGGTGGAGCGTCACAAGTAATTTGTTATTAATAACAGTTTTTTTATTAATGTGAACTAAAGGTCACCTCTATAATAAAATCACTTCCCTTGCACAGATACCTTTCTTGAGAGAAAGGAAAGGGGTTCACTTATAGTTAACACATTAGAGGATGACTTAAAGCCTTGGCACTACACCCATGGGAGGTTTACAGACCTTTGAATGTCATCTGTTACTTGGGTCTATAAAGAAAATATGTTGAGAACTGCCAATCCAATATATTTAAGGTGCTTAATAAGTTGCAATACTATATTATCACAGCAAAAATTTTAAGTTCATTCATTCAACAAACATTATTCATTTGTTAAAGACCATGAAGTGACTGTTTGACTCTCCTGCGTGAGGCTGATGCTAGACTTAAGCTTGTCTGATGTCCTGAGCCTGTAGGTTGGAATGAACAAATTTCTATGCCATGGATTTCAACTCTTTGTGAAAACACAAGTATTTCTGGGCATTTTCACCTGGCATAATATTGAGAATACCAGATTAAATGGGATTGTGAACCCACTGCCTAGTTCTGGATTCTGAGGGACTTGTCCTAGATTTACTGATGCAATAGCTAATGGAAGCAGATTGCTTCAGGCCTTTATCTCTGGGGCTCAGCTGGAATGCACTAACCTCAACCAAATAGGAAACCTAATCAGTCACATGAGGTCATCCACCACACTACTAATATGTCAGGATTAATTTTCTTAAAGAATCTGCCAACCTACAATTACTTTTCACCCTTTACATATATATCAAAGGTACCATGTCTTTTTGCTTGTTAACATGACCACTGGGGGAAATTTTTTTTTTTTTCATGTAGAAGGCCCTTGGTTAGATGAAATGCAAATTGTATGTTAGTATGTGAAAGTCCAGAGGACATGTCAAAAAAAATGCCTAATAATAAACCATAAGAACACAGAGGAAAAGGGGTCAGAGGACTGTTCTTTTACTATGAGGAAATTCTGTATAAAATGGGATTCTCAGGTTGAAGGACTAGTTTAATGATTATGCTAGAATTATTTTTAATATTATAAAAGTCCTTTTTTCCACTTGAACAGCATCAAGTGTACAGATAAGAGTTGGAAAGTGTTTTCTTAAAAAAAGACTTGCATGTCAAATCAAAGTCTTGGCTTTAAAGAGTGCAGGCTTCCTTTTAGTCAAATAAATTGCTTTTTTGTTTTAGGCTATCTCTGTAACTAAATAAATTCTGGTTTTATGGTTGAAATCTATAAGAAAACTGCCTGTTCAACTTATATCATAGAATGATTATGTATACATCTTATAAAAATATTTACGTACCAACTAATGAAAAGAGAACTTTGTTATGAAACTCTTACAAGTATTAGAATTAATTAGCTTTACATTAAAGAGGATTATAATCTTGCTTTCCAGAGTAATAAGATTTAGCTAAAGGGTTGTGCTTTTTGTTCTAAAGAAAGATGTAACTTCCATTTTTGTTTTGCAGTGGAAGGACTTTGTGAAGGAATTGGTGCTGGATTAGTGGATGTTGCTATCTGGGTTGGTACTTGTTCGGATTACCCAAAAGGAGATGCTTCTACTGGATGGAATTCAGTGTCTCGCATCATTATTGAAGAACTGCCAAAATAAATCCTTTAATTTTCATTCCCTACCTCTTTTTTTATTATACCTTTGAATCATTCATTTAAATGAGCTTTTAAAAATAATTTTTATGTATACATCTGAATGAAAAACTAAGCTAAACATGTTTACAGACCAAAGTGTGATTTCACACTGCTTTCAAATCTAGTATTATTCATTTTACTTCAGTCAAAAATGTTTTGATGTTTTAGTTTATCAGAATACTTTCTTCATATTCCCATTTCCTATAATATTCCAAACCTATAATTTTGAATGTCATTGAGGTCTTCAGTTTTTTCTATTCTTTTAGTACAGCATTTAAAAGATATAAACTTACCAGTCTTTGTACAAGTTGTAAATGTTCAGAATTGTTTTATATCTGTTAAATAAAATTTATTTCAAACAACTTTAATATCTTTAAAATAACGGCCACTAAAATTGGAGTTTCTAGTACTTTATATCTGAAAAGTTGAGTATAAATCTAATTTTATGTTTGTTCATTTAATAATCATTTATTAATTTTTAGTACAAATATAATATGGATTTATATTTTCAAGGGTATATAGAGAAAAGGGTGTTTATGTACCAGGAAATACACCGGCACTTTAAGAATTTTATCTTTATTTAACAAAGTGAAAAAATGTGGACTGTGGCCTCAAATTGCTTACCGTTTGGTGGAGAGTATCAGATATATACAAAAATAACAATGAATAAAAGATCAATATGTTGATTGCCATGAAAGTGTTGAGGAGGAGGATGTAATTGAAAAGAAGAGTCATCGAGACGAGTTTCAAGATGGCGGCGGCTGCGGCGGCTGGCGCGGAGTAGCTGAGGTGGAAAAGGTGGCCACTGGGCCTCAGGCAGCCGGGAAACTTGTGGACCTTTCTCTGGCCATCTCTTAAGGGAGGACTGCTGCTGCTGGCCGGTCGTGGGGGCTCAACGCCACTTTGCCCCCGGCAGGAGAGGCTGCCTCATTTACAGGCAACAGCTTTGAAGTGTGGAGCAGGAAAAGAACTGATTCTTAGCTGCAAAAGTGAGTCTTGAAACAGGGAACACGGCGCCAGGGCTGCTGTGGATGCAGCCAGGATCCCGGAGGCTGGGGCCGCACTGAAGGCGGCCAGCTGCCCTATCCAGGATTCGAGGTTTCAGGCCGGCATTAAAGAAGACTCCTGGGAGCGCCCGAGCGGCGCCGCGACTGAACAGCCCGAGGCGGCAGCGCCGAGAACACGGAAGGCAACAAACCAGAGACAGAGCGAGCGCCCGACCTGGCACAGCACTGTGAGTGATCCCTGGCAAAGCTCTGTTCGGGGGGTGGATGCCCACGCGGCTGCCCGCCTGCACCACCAGGCCACTCACTGCCCCGGTGCTGCCTCCATTTTCCCAGGTGCGGGCAGCTCCGCCCTGCTCGGCCATCACTGAGCCCATTTGCTTGGCCTGGCGCGGGGCTTTCCGGACCCTGCGGGCCGACCTCCTCTCCCACTCCCTCCACGGTTCTCTGGCAGGGCTGGGGGTGTGGGGCGTCCCGACCAGTGTTGGGAGGGCTAGGAAGTACGGGCGGGCCGACTGTCACTCCACCACACCCTGGACTCCGGCCCCGGTAAACTTCCTGTTACTGGGAGGCAGATACCATCTCTGCGACCACCAGTTTGGAAAAAAGCCTAACGAATTTCTGGTTGGGAATAGTGTGGTAGGAGAGTTCCCAGGTCTGCTTGAACCTGCCGGAGAGCAGGCTGCAGGCGGGCACTAGACTCGGTTTATACCGGGGGGATACAAAGGTGAACAAGACCCGAGAAAGATCTACACAGTGCTACAAAGGCACCCAGAGAGACCGGTCGTCTGTGCCTAGCAGAAACCTGGTAGACTTCCTGGGCGAGGTGGTGCTGAGCAGGGTCTTGAAGGCCCAGCTGATAGACGAGGGGTGCAGAAGACACGCCCCAACCCAGCACAGTGTGCACAGAGGGGGGAGACGTGGGGCCAGGGAGGCGGAGACTCGACAGAAACCACACACCCGGTGGGGTCGCCACTGCACGATCTAACAGCCTGGGCCAGAGCACACGGAACGGGGAGAAGTCCTGTACAGAAAGTGAAAGCTCAACAGAGATCACACACCCTGTGGTACGTGATCCACCAGCCCAGCAGAGTACAAGCTGACCAGAAAGGTGGATCCCCGGAGAAGCCCAAGACCCGAGGCAACCACACACACAAGACACTAGAGGCCAACTGAGCAGTCACGGCGGGAGCCATACCAAATTGGCAACCACAGCAACATCCTAGTTAGTCATTAGTCTTAAACCGGTGGACTGTGAAACCCCCTGCCACAATGAATAAACACCAAAAAAAAGACACCAGAAATACAAAAAATCAAGAAAGTACACCACCAAAAGTTAATAAATCTCATACTCTAGATCCTATAGAACAAGAAGCCCTTGAAATAACTGATAAGGAATTTCGAGTGATAATTCTAAGGAAACTGAATGAGATACAAGAAAACTCAGCTAGACATCATGATGAAATGAGGAAAAGTATACAGGATCTGAAAGAGGAAATATACAAGGAAATCAATGTCCTGAAAAAAAATGTAGCAGAACTTGCTGAACTGAAGAAGTTATTCAGCGAAATAAAAAACACAACGGAGAGTTTAACCAGCAGGCTTGTCGAAGTTGAAGAGAGAACCTCTGAACTTGAAGATGGGCTGTTTGAAATAACACAAGCAGACAAAAAGAAAGAAAAAAGAATCAAGGACATGGAAGAAAATCTGAGAGAGATATCAGACAACCTCAAGCGCTCAAATATCCGAGTCATGGGTATTCCAGAAGGGGAGGAAAATGGAGATTCCATTGAAAACATATTCAACAAAATAGTGGCAGAAAACTTCCCAGGTATAGGAAAAATCACAGATCTTCAGATCCAGGAAGCTCAACGATCTCCAAACGTATTCAACCCAAAAAGGCCTTCTCCAAGACATGTCATAGTCAAATTGGCAAAACTCAGAGACAAAGAGAGAATCTTAAAAGCTGCAAGAGAGAAGCGTCAAATCACCTATAAGGGAGCCCCAATCAGGTTAACATCAGACTTTTCATCACAAACCCTAAAAGCTAGAAAGGAATGGGATGATATTTTCAAAATACTAAAAGACAAAGATTGCCAGCCAAGAATACTCTACCCTGCAAGGCTATCCTTCCGAAATGAGGGGCAAATAGTATATTTCTCAGACAAACAAAAACTGCGGGAGTTCACTACCACAAGACCACCCTTACAAGAAATCCTCAAGGGAGTACTGGGTTTGGTTCCTGAAAAATAACTACCACTGCCATAAAAACCTAAGAAAAATCTAAACCCGCTAGTACAATAAAAATGGCATTCATGAAGAGAAAACAAGCTAACAAAAACACTATCTACAACCTAAGGAACCAACAAACAAAGAAACCAAACAGTAAATCAGAAAGCAAGGAACAAAAGACACCTAAGACAACCAAACAACCAATAAAATGCTAAGAATAAATCAACACCTTTCAATAACAACTCTTAATGTTAAAGGCTTAAATTCCCCAATTAAAAGACACAGACTGGCTGACTGGATCAAAAAGCAGGACCCAACTATATGCTGCCTACAAGAGACCCACCTCACCCATAAAGATTCACACAGACTAAGAGTAAAAGGATGGAAAAAGATTTACCATGCAAACAGAAAAGAAAAACGAGCTGGAGTGGCTATTCTTATATCTGACAAAATAGACTTTAAACTAAAAACCATAAAAAGAGACAATGAGGGACACTACTTAATGATAAAAGGACTGATCCATCAAGAAGACATAACAATCATAAATATGTACGCACCCAATGTTGGAGCAGCCAGATTTATAAAACAAACTCTATTAGACCTAAAGAAGGAAATAGACACTAATACCATAATAGCAGGGGACATGAACACTCCTCTGTCAATATTAGACAGATCATCTAGGCAAAGAATCAGTAGAGAAACACAAGATCTAAACAAGACTCTAGACCAATTGGAATTGGCAGATATCTACAGAACATTCCACCCAACAACCTCAGAATATTCATTCTTCTCATCAGCACATGGATCATTCTCCAAGATAGATCACATATTAGGTCACAAATCAAGTCTCAATAAATTCAAAAAAATTGGAATTATCCCATGTATCTTCTCAGACCACAATGGATTAAAACTAGAAATTAATAACAAACAAAACTCTGGAAACTATACAAACACATGGAAATTAAACAGCATTCTACTTAATGACATATGGGTCCAAGAAGAAATCAAGCAGGAAATCAAAAAGTTTATTGAAACTAATGAAAACAATGATACATCATACCAAAACCTGTGGGATACTGCAAAAGCAGTATTGAGGGGAAAATTTATTGCATTAAATGCTCACTTCAGAAGAATGGAAAGATGGCAAGTGAACAACCTAACACTTCACCTTAAAGAACTAGAAAAACAAGAACAATCCAATCCTAAAGTTAGCAGACGGAAAGAAATCATTAAGATCAGAGCAGAACTGAATGAAATTGAAAACCAAAAAACAATTCAAAAGATCAACGAATCAAAAAGTTGGTTTTTTGAAAAGATAAATAAAATTGACAAACCATTAGCATGGCTAACAAAAAAAAGAAGAGAGAAGACTCAAATAACAAAAATTAGAAATGAAAAAGGCGATATTACAACTGATTCATCTGAAATACAAGGAATCATTCGAGACTACTATAAACAACTATACGCCAACAAATTTGAAAATCTGGAGGAAATGGATAAATTTCTGGACACACACAAGCTCCCAAAACTGAACCGTGAAGACGTAGAAAATTTGAACAGACCAATAACAATAAAGGAGATTGAAGCTGTTATCAGAAGGCTCCCAACAAAGAAAAGCCCAGGACCAGATGGATTCACAGCAGAATTTTACCAAACATTCAAAGAGGAATTGACACCGATTCTTTACAAACTATTCCAAAAGATTGAAACGGACGCAAATCTCCCAAACTCATTCTATGAAGCAAACATCATCCTGATACCAAAACCAGGTAAAGATATAACCAAAAAAGAAAACTACAGGCCGATATCCTTGATGAATATAGATGCAAAAATCCTCACTAAAATACTAGCAAACAGAATACAGCAACACATACGAAAAATTATTCATCACGATCAAGTGGGATTCATCCCACGGATGCAAGGTTGGTTCAACATACGCAAATCAATAAATGTGATACACCATATTAATAAACTCAAACACAAGGACCATATGATCATCTCTATAGATGCTGAAAAAGCATTTGATAAAGTTCAGCACTCATTCATGACAAAGACCCTCTATAAGTTAGGTATAGAGGGAAAGTATCTCAACATAATTAAAGCCATATATGCCAAACCCACTGCCAATATCATCCTGAATGGGGAAAAGCTGAAAGCTTTTCCTTTAAGAACAGGCACTAGACAAGGATGCCCACTCTCACCACTCCTATTCAACATAGTGTTGGAAGTACTAGCCAGAGCAATCAGAGAAGAGAAGGAAATAAAGGGCATCCAGATTGGAAAAGATGAAGTCAAACTGTCCCTGTTTGCAGATGACATGATCCTATATATCGAACAGCCTAAAACCTCTACAAAAAAACTGTTGGAATTGATAAATGATTTCAGCACAGTAGCAGGATACAAAATCAACACACAAAAATCAGTAGCATTTCTTTTCTCCAATAGTGAACATGCAGAAGGAGAAATCAAGAAAGCCTGCCCATTTACAATAGCCACCAAAAAAATAAAATACTTAGGAATTGAGTTAACCAAGGAGGTGAAAAATCTCTATAATGAGAACTACAAACCACTGCTGAGAGAAATTAGAGAGGATACAAGAAGATGGAAAGATATCCCATGCTCTTGGATTGGAAGAATCAACATAGTGAAAATGTCCATACTACCCAAAGTGATATACAAATTCAATGCAATCCCCATCAAAATTCCAAAGACATTTTTCTCAGAAATGGAAAAAACTATTCAGACATTTATATGGAACAATAAAAGACCACGAATAGCCAAAGCAATGCTCAGCAAAAAAAATAAAGCTGGAGGCATAACACTACCTGACTTTAAGCTATACTACAAAGCTATAATAACCAAAACAGTATGGTACTGGCATAAAAACAGACACACTGACCAATGGAATAGAATAGAGAATCCAGAAATCAACCCTCACACTTACTGCCATCTGATCTTTGACAAAGGCACCAAGCCTATTCACTGGGGAAGGGACTGCCTCTTCAGCAAGTGGTGCTGGGATAACTGGATATCGTTATGCAGGAGAATGAAACTAGATCCATACCTCTCACCATATACTAAAATCAACTCAAAATGGATTAAGGATTTAAATATACACCCTGAGACAATAAAACTTCTTAAAGAAAACATAGGGGAAACACTTCAGGAAATAGGACTGGGCACAGACTTCATGAATATGACCCCAAAAGCACGGGCAACCAAAGGAAAAATAAACAAATGGGATTATATCAAACTAAAAAGCTTCTGCACAGCAAAAGAAACAATTAAAAGAGTTAAAAGACAACCAACAGAGTGGGAGAAAATATTTGCAAAATATACATCTGACAAAGGATTAATATCCAGAATATATAAGGAACTCAAACAACTTTACAAGAAGAAAACAAGCAACCCAATTAAAAAATGGGCAAAAGAGCTAAGTAGGCATTTCTCTAAGGAAGATATCCAAATGGCCAACAGACATATGAAAAAATGCTCAACATCACTCAGCATCCGGGAAATGCAAATCAAAACCACACTGAGATACCATCTAACCCCAGTTAGGATGGCTAAAATCCAAAAGACTATGAACGATAAATGCTGGCGAGGCTGCGGAGAAAAAGGAACTCTCATACATTGTTGGTGGGACTGCAAAATGGTGCAGCCTCTATGGAAAATGGTATGGAGGTTCCTTAAACAATTGCAATTAGATCTACCATACGACCCAGCCATCCCACTGTTGGGAATATACCCAGAGGAATGGAAATCATCAAGTCGAAGGTATACCTGTTCCCCAATGTTCATCGCAGCACTCTTTACAATAGCCAAGAGTTGGAACCAGCCCAAATGCCCATCATCAGATGAGTGGATACGGAAAATGTGGTACATCTACACAATGGAATACTACTCAGCTATAAAAATGAATGAAATACTGCCATTTGCAACAACATGGATGGACCTCGAGAGAATTATATTAAGTGAAACAAGTCAGGCAGAGAAAGAGAAATACCACATGTTCTCACTTATTGGTGGGAGCTAAAAATTAATATATAAATTCACACACACACATACACACATACACACACAAACCGGGGGGGGGGGGGAAGAAGATATAACAACCACAATTATTTGAAGTTGATACAACAAACAAACAGAAAGGACATGGTTGGGGGGGAGGGGGGGAGGGAGAAGGGAGGGAGGTTTTGGTGATGGGGAGCATTAATCAGCTACAATGTATATCGACAAAATAAAATTAAAAAAAAAAAAAAAAAAAAAAGAGTCATCGCTTCTGGCTGAGGTCATTAGGAAGAATTCGTGAAGGAAGTGTAGGTATAAAACTGATAAAGTTAAGTAAATTCTGGCTTTAATTGGAAGTATCAGTATAAGCTGACAAAGTATTTTATCTTAAATAGAACTACAAAATAACAACAAAACCTCCTGGCTTTGTTCACTGAAAAGGCCTAGAAACAATGACCAGTCCAGTCAGTGATGCCCAAATTGTGGCCTCTACATAATATTTACTACAAAAAGGAACTATAGATCCTTGAAGAAATTGGGCGATTTCAGCTCTGGGGCAAGAAATGTACAATATGAGCCTGTAACGTCTTGTCATACTGGAAAACAAGCAGCTATGACAGACAGCTCAAAAGGATCGAAGAGCCAACTTGGATTGGTTCCCACTGGCAAACATGATATGATTTAAGCATCAATAAAGATAACTGCAATAGTTTGAAATACATCAAATGTGTTTAAATGCATGAGTTCATAATATATTAAAATTCATTGGTCAACTTACAGGGTGCCAGCAAACCAACTTGTTAATTTAAAAATTAGTAAATAGCATTATTATAGACCTAGCATTTATTCTGCTTTCTCTATATGAACTGTACCTCTGGGTAGTCAAATTGTTGATGAAAGGAAATTTCTCTTTATAAATTATATATACACACAGATAGTACTATATATCTTATAGTAATATGGTTGTTGGAAAAGCTAACAAATGAAGAAAGAGTGATAGAATATAACCAGCATATTCAGGACATAAAAAGAAAAATTTTTATTTATAATTAAAAATTAGAAATAGAATTAGAATATCACCATTTTTCAACTCCTCATGAATTAAGGGATCTAGCAATATTCATCAATAACTGATAACATTCCCAAAAGACAGACCAGACTATGTGCTTCCTAATGACAGTACATAACACCACCCAAAAAGTAGTTTTGCCAGGAAGCAATCAAACCTGTATCTGATTTAGCCTTCAGATCTAATCATTAATTTGTAGGAAATACAGGGGATAGAAGAACATGTTCATTGACACCACAGGGATATAATCAGCAAAACCCAGACTCTGGGAAACTTGAAAGACAATTTGGTTTCATCAACAAATAAATTGCAAGAAAAGAGAAAGAGAAAAAACTTATGAATTAAGAGACTTATGATCATATCAACCGATTGCAATGTTTGGACTTTATTTGGACACTTATTCAAGCAAACTATAAACACAAAACAAAAAACTTCCTTGAGATGGTTGAGGACATTTGAACATTGACTGGATATTTGATGATGTTATATAATTATTACTTAGGTATGATAATGGTCTTGTAGTTATTTTAAAATAATGCTTGTCTTTTAAGGATTCTGAAATATTTAAGATAAAGTGATATGATGTCTGGGATTTGCTTCAAAATAATCTGGAAATGGGAAGTGAGGAGGTGTCTAGGTAAAATAATATTGAAGACAGATAGAAGTTAACCAAGATGGGTAAAAATTTTGACAGATGGGCACAGGGATTAAGAACATTTGGATGGTGACAAGAACATTAGTTAAGACTTGGGTAGGAAAGAAATCATGTTCAGAGAATGGGTGGGTTGACCTTAAGGCATGTGTATAGGAATAATAAGAGATAAAGCTGATAAAGAAGGTTTCAAAATACTGTGGAGGTCATGAGTACCAGGGTTATTTGTGGAGCAGTGGAGAGCTATTGACAGTTTGGGGTAGAAGATCATAACAAAAACTCATTCTGACAGCTGAGGGAAAAAACAAATATTAGAGTTGCAAAGGTGAAGGAAGCCTGGATTAACAGGCTGTTGAGATAACAACAAAGAGAAACCACCTAATCAAAAAACAGGCAAAAGAAATGAATAGGCACGTCTCAAAGAAGATGTACAAATAGCCCAGAAAAACATAAAAGATGCTCACTATCATTAGTCATTAGGGAAATACAAGTTAAAACCATAAAGAGATACCACTTTCCACCCACTAGGATAGCGATAATTTAAAAAATGAAAAATAAGGGTTGGAAAGAATGTGGAGAAAGCAGAACTCTGACACATTGCTAGCGGGAATATAAAGTTGTGCAACCGCAATGGAAAACAGTCTGGTGTTCCTCTTGTTATACCCAGCATTGGACCCAGCACTTCTACTCCTAGATATAATATACCGAAAAGAACTGAAAGCAAGTGTGCAAATGAAAACTGGAACATGAATGTTCATAGCAGCACCATATACAATAACCAAAAGGTCAAAACAACCCAAATGTCCATCAACTGAAAAAATGGGTAAATAAAATGTGGTGTATGAATACAATACAATATTATTTAGCCATAAAAAGGAATGACAGATTTCCACACTGGCCAGCTGCCAAAAAAAGGAACGAAGCAATGGTACATGCTTGTAACATGAATGAACCTTGAAAACATTATACTAAATGAAAGAAACCAGACACAAAAGGCTGCATGTTATATGATTCCATTTATATGAAATACCTAGAAGAGGAAAATCTGTAGTGACAGAAAGCAGAGTAGTGGTTGCTAGGGGCTGAGAACAGAGAATTATTGCTCAATTGGTACAGGTTTTCCTATTGGGGTGATGAAAATTTTGGAACTATATAGTGATGATGGTTACGCAACATTGTGAATGCACTAAATGCCAATGAACTGTGAATAAACTTTAATGAATACACTTCAAGTGAACACACTTTAAAGTGGCTAAAATGGCAAATTTATGTTATGTATATTATCCACAATAAAGAAAAAAGAAGCTATTGAAATAGTATGGGTTTAGGAATAACTATAAAAATGAAAGAAGACTAGATTTGAGGAATATCAAAGAAGAATCAAAAGGACTTCCAACTGGATATGGGAAAATAGACTAGAGGAGAATCAAATATCACTTCAAGGTCTCAATGCTGGGACACTGGGAGAAACAAAGATAGGGAAGTCAGGAAGAGAAGATTTGGGGACAAGATGATGCCTTTAAACATGCTGAGTTTGCATTATCAATAGAACATCCCTAGCAGATCTGCCCAACAAGTAGTTGGAAATGAAAGTCTGGAGCTCAGAGGAAAGTTTTGGGATGGAGATGGATATTTGCCAGTTTTTAGCATAGAAGTGATAGTTAAAGGCATGAGAAGAGATGAGATTGCAAAGAGAAAGTGAAGAGAGAGACTAGTGAAAGACAGAAGAAAGAAAATTTCAGATTAAGGAAGTTTGGTGGATAAAAGTAACAGAATCCAAAGAGAATAAAATATTGTGGAAGACAATGTAGAATTTCATGAAGGAAGGGATGGTCAACAGTATTAGATACTGAACAAGTATTGAAGAAGTTGAAGACTGAGACAGCAATCAGTGGTGAGTTCCAGTTGGCTGGTAGCAGCTGATGAAAGCTGATTGTTCACATCTCTTCCCAATTTCACATTCAGCGACATTACATTGATAGGGATAGTTACACCATGGAAACCAGAAACTAACAAACACTATAAATCAGGGGTTCCCTACAGCCCCTCAAGCAAGAGCTGATTGTTAAACATTTACCACCACATCACTGGGCAACATTCTTGATTTGTTGACTAATAGACCTCTGGTATTTGTGGAATGAATAGATGAATGAATGAGTGAATGAATGACCTCACCTGTTACATTTAGTCTGTCATGGAAATCTCTAGCCCTGAGTAACCCAAACTAGTTGCTTTCTTCACTGCTGCCACCAACCTGCAGCAGAAGATACTAATCACACTAACTTAAATTCATTCTGGATTCATCGTGTCCAACTACATCATCTCTCTTTACCAGAAGACATTCCAGAGGCAATTATAGTTCTTTCCTTTAATTTATAATTGCTTCTCCTAATCTAGTGCTTCTCAACCTTAGCTGTGTATCACAATCACTTGTGGAAAGTACAGAAAGCCTTTATAACTCTAACTCAAAATCTAGAAGTCAACCAGCCAGCCACCAAAAAATAAAATCTAGAAGTCATTAAAGGAAAGCATGATCAACCAACTACATCAATTACATAAAAATAAATTCTGCAAGATGAAAAAGATCATAAACAAAGTTTAAACACAAATGAAAAACTGGTCAGGATATTTGCAGCTTATATCACAGCCCAAGGGCTCATCTCTCTCATGTGTAAACAGCTCCTAGAAATCAAGAAGTAAAAGACCAAAACCCAAAAGAAAAATGGGCAAAGAACATGTAAAGATAGTTCATAGATATATGTGAACTAGAGAGTGATAAATAAATCCCAAAAAAATTCAGGTGCCTGCCATCTCAGTAAAGTTTCTGGGGAGTCATTAATCTGAAGTATGTCAGTATATATTCTCCAAGGTGAAAGACAGGTTATGGCACCTTTCGCCATCTACCATGAAAAAAAGGCATAACACTTGGCAGACCTCCTTGGATTTTAGGGGCAATATATAACACATTTGAGTGTGTGACCTATATATACAAGTGGTCTTTAAAAAATTCATGAAAAGATTTGCATTATCTTTTAATTCTATTTTTCCACGAACTTTTTGAAGTACCCATGTACAGTCACCCCTACAGTTGCCAGTTGTGAGTGATAACCAGAGCAAGAGAAGTCTCTGAAGCAAATTCAGGCTGCAGTACAAGCTGTACTACCATTTGGTACTTATGACCCAATAGATCCAGTGATAATTGAGAGTGTTTATGGCAGATAGGGATGCTGACTGGCATCTTTGGCAAGCACCAATAGGAGAATCAAAGACAGAACCTCTAGAATTTTGGAGGAAAACTATGCCCTCTCCTGAGGATAACCATTTTTCTTTCAAGCAACAGCATGTAGCTTGCTATTGAACCTTGGTAGAGACATCAGGTGACTATGTGGCTTGAGTGTCCCATAATGACCTGAGTGTTGTTTGACCCACTCAGCCATAAGGTTGGGTCTGTGTAGCAGTAATTTATCATCAAATGGAAATGGTATATAAGAGATGGAGCTTGGGAAGGTCCAGAAGGTACAAATAAGACTTCTTCAACACCAACTCCTGTTGCGTTGTCTTCTCTCCTGTAGTCTATTCCATGGTCTCCTGAGATGTCCTTACAACAGTTGGCTGAATAAAAAATTTGGGCCTTGTTTACAGATAAGTCTGCATGATATGATGATACAAAACCAAAGTGGAAACGCTGATAAAAGTCCAAAGCTGTAGCACTATAGCCCCACTCAGGTGTTACCTTGAAGGATAATGGTGAAGGAAAATTCTTTCACTGGGTACAACTTCACGTGGATTTGATTATTCACTATGTCTGGAATGAGAGATGGTCAGAGTATAGATCTATACTAATTCATGGACAGTTGCTAATGGTTTGGCTGGATGGTCAGGGACTTGGAAGGAAGAGGAATGGAAGACTGATGACAAGAAACTTCTGACAAGATGTATGTGGATAGATCTCTTTGAATTTGCACAGACTGTGAAGATATTTGTGTCCCTTGTGAATGCCTATCAAAGAGCATCCATTGCAGAGGGGGCTCTTAAGAATGAGGAGGACAAAATAACCCACATTGGGTGTCAGTCAGCTTTTTCCCCAGCCACTGCAGCACTAGTTCAATGGACCCATGAACAAATTGGCCACAGTGGTGGGGATGCAGGCTATCCATGGACGCAAGAACATGGAATTTCTCTTACCAAGGCTGACCTGGATAGTGCTACTGCTCAGTGCCTAATCTACCAACAGCAGACATTAAAATTGACTCCCTAATATGGCACCATTCCCTAGTGGTAGGCTGGTTACATTGGACCTCTTCTATCCTGGAGGAGCAGAGATTTGCCCTCATTAATATGGGCACATATACTGGATATGTATTTGCCCTCCCTTCCCATAATGCTTCTGCTGGCACTACCATTGGTGGACTCACAGAATGCCTTATCCATCGTCATAGCATTCTGCACAACATTGCTTGTGATCAAGAAACTTTATTTCACAGCAAAGGAACTGCACCAAAGGGGTTCACCCCACAGAATTAACTGGTCTTACCACATACCCCATCACCCGGAAGTGGCTGGCCTAATTGGAAGGTAAAATTACTTACTGAAGATTCATTATGTTATCACCTGGGAGACGATCTCCCAAAGAATGGGGTTCTGTCTTACAAGATGCAATATATGCTTTGGGTTAGAAACCTTTATATGATAGAGTCTCTTCTGTAGTCAGAATATAAGTGGTAGAAGTGGGAGTAGCTTTGTATTAGCCAGAGTTCGCCAAAGATACAAAACCAATAGGATAGATATATAGATATAGACATAGATTTAGATATAGATATAATGAGAGGAAATTTATTAGTGGAATTGGCTCATGTGATTATGGAGGCTGAGAAGTCTCACGATAGGCCATCTGCAAGCCAGAGAACCAGGGAAGCTGATGGTATAACTCACAGTAGGAGGCCAAAGAACCCAGGGTGCTGCTGGTGCAAGTCCTGGAGTTCAAAGTCTGGAGAACCTGGAGTTCTGATGTCCAAGAGCAGGAGAAGAAAGATGTCCTTGTTCCAGAAGAGAGAGAGCAAACTAACCTTTCCTCTGCCTTTTTGTTCTATCAAGGCCCTGGATCAAATAATTGGTGCCCACCCACATTGAGGGCAGATCTTCCTTACTCAGTCCATTGATTCGAATGTCAGTCTCTCCAGAAACACTCTCACTAACATACCCAGAAATCATGCTTTACCAGCTATCTGAGTATTCATTAATCCAGTCAAGTTGACATCTAAAATTAACCATTGCAGGCTTCTCTCACTATTATATGTAATAACCCACTTGCAGACTTTTGCTTCCTGTCCTGGCAACTTTGAGCTCTGCTGGTTTGGAGATTTTAGTACCTAACGGGGGGAATGTTTCCACCAGGGGGACACAACAATGTTTCCACTGAATAGGAAGATGACACTGTGTATTAGTTTTCTATTGGCTGCTTAACAAATTACCAAAAATTTAATAGCTTAAACAACACCAAATTATTTACCTCACAGTTTCTGTGGGTCAAGGGTCTGGGTACAGGTTATCTGAGTCCTCTACTCAGGGTGTTACCAGACTGAGATCAAAATGTTGATTGGGGCTGTGATTTCATCTGAGTCTTAGGATCCTCTTCTCAGCTCATGTGGTTGTTAGCATAATTCAATTCCTTGCAGCTATGTGTTTGAAGTCCACATTTTCTTGCTGTCAACTGAGGACTGACCTCAGCTTCTAGAGATCACCCTCATGTCCTTGTCACATGTCCCCTACTCTCACAACATGGCTGTTTTTCTTCCAGACAAGGAGAATTCTTCTGCTTTTCAAAGACTTGCCTAATTAGGTTGGGCATGGAAGTACTAAGAGGCACCTCGGAAAAAGGTTAATGGAAAATCATAGGAATCAGAAAAAGGCAGGATGACTGAGGGTTCAGTCCCTTCAGGAAGGAAGATTTGGATCACTCCACCAGGTAAAGAACCCAGAGCAGCTGAGATTCTGGCTGTGGGAAAAGGTAATATAGAATGGGTAGATGAAAGCTATAGACGCCTCATGACCACTTACAGAAACAAAGACTGCAGTAGCTTTGCATATTTTCTCTTTGTTATATGAATGTGTTTATTTATATATGCTAACCATTTTCTTCTTTCCTCTCCTTCCCATTTTTATTTTATTTTATATACAAGTTGTTGGAGGTTAACTTTACAATTTAGTCTTTAGTTAACAGAATATTCAGTGGAATAATCACTGAACACGAGTAATAGTATAGCCTGCAATGGATCAATGACTGTTGGGACTTCGTGTCTTCTCATTTCGGGGAAGGGCAAGAAATTCGCTTATCAGGATAACTGTATCTTGCTAGGCCGAAATATAGTTAGCTGCTTTGTTGTTGTTCAGGAGTTCAAATGTGTGTAGAACAGTGTGTGTGGAAGCTGAGTAGTCAAAGAGCCTTTCATCAATTTATTTCTTCTCAGCACCAAATTCACCCTCAGTACCTACTGTGCAATAATGAACTGGACTCTGAGCATCTCTCTTTTAGAATGAGCATATTAAGTACAGGATGTTGGAGAGACGTTGCAGGAGTTTCTCTTCCTGGTCTCAGTGTGCTGACATTTGCTTTTTTTCATTCCTGCTGCATGGTCTGTCAGTGATGTGTGTGTATACCTGGTAGTGCTTTGCTCCAGTTGCACAACCAGAATCCGTAGTTCAACTAACCTGCAGCCTCAGCTCAGGAGGCCTAGTGACCACCTTGCTGCAGCCCTCTTGAGATGGACACCACACGCTCCTGGCCTCATGCCTGTACCAGTATACCAACTCCTTCTGCATGACCACTCAACAGTCTTGGCTTTCCTTTCCCCTAGAGGTTAGCTCCTGAGGCCCTTCCAATATGGAAAGTCTGCCCTTGGCTTCACACCTGCAGAAATGTCCTAACTCCCTCTGTAATTGGCTCAGCAGCCTTTGCCTGCCAGTGTCCCAGAAGATCATCTCCTGTTTATCAGATAATTCTAAACCAGCTCTGGACCACGCAAGCCAGCAAACTTCCTCACTATCCAATGGTCTGCAACCATACCTTCTCCAATAAGTCTGAATGCCACAGGGGGATCCTCTTCCAAGTGTGTCCTTCCTTGGGTACTCTCTCTCAGTCCTAGGGTATAGTCTAGACTTCTAACATATTTATATTACTCTACCATAGCATAACAATTCTTTAGACTTCACCTATTTAAATTACTATGTGTTCTGTTTCCTGGTTGGACCTAGATTGATAGAGTGATTACTTGATTGATAAATTTGGGATAAATAAGTGAGCATCGGTACCACTTTCTCTTTTCTTTGTATCTTTGGGAATAAGCTGCTCACAGAGAACATGTGTTCTGTCCCATTCCTCCTTGCCATGAGTTGTACAAGGGCAGGCTGTAAAATAGTTTTGGTCCAGTCTTGTCTGTACCTGGATGGGTATGTATGATTCTGAGGCTTGCTATAAGGAAGCCCACTCTTACACAGCTATAAGCCTTTTCCTCTAATTTCAGCCTTATCACTAATAAAAGTAATATTCTATATTCCATTTACCTCTTGTCTATGCCTGAATTAGTTTAGAACTTATGTAGGAAAGAGGTTACTGTGAATCACTTAAAGTAGTGTGTTACTTTTCCTTTGGAAATGTTAAGAGTGAATTGGTTTTATAACGTTCTAGCCTTGAGAACAAGCCTAATGTTATAATTAACATATTTTGAAATTTAATACTAAACACACAATCCTGTAATATTTGATCTGAGAAAATATACTAGGGAGAACTCATATCGTCCAACTTTTGTACAGTTGGGTCTTCCACAATAAGTAGATTATTAGTTATTTTTCTAAGTCTACTGGTAATCTACCTTTATGCTTTTCATGATGAGTTGAATCATCTCTTTTTTATAAATATTAAACAACTTGATGCTTTTCTGTAAAACTAAAAATATTTTAAAGAAACTATATGACCACACAAGGGTCCCAAAGTGCTCACTTTTCATAAAGGTGACATCAATTTCCATAGAAACGTGAGTCCAACATCATGACAGCTGATGGGAAAGTGACAGAGTTTATGGAATGTATCACAGATTCTGTGTCATCTAGAAAGCTTTCAGTTGCAGCATGTAATAAAAAAACCCAACTGAGACTGGCTTAAAAAATAAAGGAAATTTATTGGTTCACCCAATAAAAAATTCCAGAGGTACATGTTGCTAGGGGTGAGGGTTGATCCAGAACCACATATAATGTGACTTAGTACCTAGTTTCTTACTTTCAATTTCTTATTGTTACTTTCTTGGTGCTGGCTCCATTTTGGACAAATTCACTCTACTCAATTCATGATCCTAAATTGGCTATGAGGAGCTCTGACATTACATGAACCCTCATTCTTGAAACAACAAAGAGAGAATCTATGTCAATATATTCAGAAAAAAATGTCTTTAAGAGTCACTCTGATTGGACCAGGTTAAGTAACTGTGCCAATTCCAAACCATTCATTATGAACACAGAGCACAGATGGTGCATTCAGATCGGCTCTGCTAACCAGGATCCACCTGTGGGGCAGGTGAGGCTGATTCCATCTAAATCACAAAGCTAGGAATGGAGGGAGGGGGTAGGTTCCCAAAAGAAATACAGGCTCCAGGAAGAAAGAGAAGTGAATGCTGGGCTGACAATCACAGGTATTCATTACAGGTACACTACAGGTCTATTTCCTGTTTACTCCTTTGGAAAGAAATTTAAGACTTTAAGTAACCTCAAACTTCATGTATTTTCTGCCTGTTACCTAATACATTTTTAAAAACAGGAACAAAGAGTAAATAAATCATTTCACAGTATTTCATTTCTGTATGTTATTTATTTTATTTTATTTTATTTTTTTGTCTTTTTTCGTGACCGGCTCTCAGCCAGTGAGTGCATTGGCCAGTCCTATATAGGATCCGAACCCGCGGTGGGAGCGTCGCTGCGCTCCCAGCGCCACACTCTCCTGAGTGCGCCACAGGCTCGGCCCTCTGTAAGTTATTTTGCAATGTGCTAGAGACCTTGCTATGAAAGTGGCAATAATACATACTTTATCTGGAGAATTTTATATTCAGTAAAGTGTCTCTATTAAAAAGAAAATCCTAAGTCTGAGAGCTCATGAATCTAACATACTTTCTAGTTGATAACATTTTTAGTGCAATGTTTAAAAAATGTGATTTTTCTAAATACTGTCAGCCCACAAAAGCACATATTGAAATCTGACAGCCTCTGTTCACAAGGCATAGCATCTTTTGTTGTCTTTGATCTCCATCTCTGGTGCATAGATCCAGCAAGTTGTTTTTTTGTTTTGTTTTTGACCTGTATTTTTATATTCAAGAGTTCTCCCTTCCGCCATGTTCTGATTTTCACTTTGTCATCTCCCTCACCTCCACCCTTGCCTAGACTCACAGTACATTTTCTTTTCTTTTCTTTTTTTTTAAAGATGACTGGTAAGGGGATTTAACCCTTGACTTGGAGTTGTCGGCACCACGCTCTCCAAGTGAGCTAACCGGCCATCCCTATACAGGGATCCAAATCCGTGGCCTTGGTGTTATCAGCACCACACTCTCCCAAGTGAGCCATGGGCCGGCACCTCACAGTACATTTTCAAGCTGAAGTTCTTTACCTTTTGTCTGCCAAATCCAGGAAAGAAGAGCCCATAGTGAAATGAATACTTGCAGTTTGCCCCACCTCCTAAGCTGCATGCAATCTGTTTTCAGCCTCTATAATTTGAATCTAAGTTATCAGTGGCATCAACCTTCATCCTACTGAAATATTTACATGGTTGGTACACTTTTTTTTGAGTTTGCTTATTTGATTGGTCTTCCTCTGTCACCCCTAAGATAGCCATGTTTCTCTGTTCTAATAACTGTTCTTTTTTGGGGGTGGCTGGCCAGTACTGGGATCCAAACCCTTGACCTTGATGTTATAACACCATGCTCTAACCAAATGTCCTAACCTGCCAGTTGCTCTCTTCCTTTACTCAGTAAAACCCAGTGCTCTGAAAGTTCTCCTGTTCTGGCCCCAATCTTTCAGCTTGCTCTTCCGTTTCTTCCTTTTATCACCACATTGACAACTCACTGCTCAAGACAGTCACCTGTGCTTTCCTATTTCCATGCTTCCCTCAAGTTTCCTTTTGGGATTTCTTCCTTCAAGGTCCAGCTTAAATGTTTTCATTTCCATGAACCCTGCTCTAGTTTCCCCCAAGATATAAATCATTACCTCCAACCCCATCAACCAGATCAACAGCTCCTGACTAGACATTTGTTAAAGCTTGCTAACTAGTATCTCTGTTTCTTGCCTGTCTCCTAACTGCTTCTCCATACGATCACCAGAATGATTTCCTGTATAATTTAACTCCTTACCATGGCCTACAAGGCCTGACAAGATCTGGCCTCTGCTAATGTTTATTAGCCCAGGCACTATGCTAAGCAATTTATCTCGGTTAATTCATTTAATTCTACAGCTATGTACTTTTATTACCCTCATTTGCAGCAGATGCTGTTGGTGACTCATCCAGATCCCTTTTACAAAACGGGTACACCCATACCCTTCGGCTAACAGTTCACATCTCCACCCTTATTTGGAAGACTGTCATTGGCTGAGGAGAGGCATCTAGCCACCCCTCCAGACCTTATTCTTCCCAGAGCCAGTAGTCAATGACTGCCTGATGTGGGAACCTAATAGTCCAGCCCCCTCACCTCTGGGCAGGACAACCTCTGCGGTCTAGTTCATTCTGAAGAGCGCCCTGTAGGATCAGGCTAAGGCTGTACTACTCCTGAAACTCTTACCCTGCCTTATTCTGTTTTCTTTACTCCATTACAGATTTCTCCTAAGAGCATTCCCTCAACCAATCACTTGCCTGACAATCTCCATCTTGGACACTGCTACAGAAGAAGAAGTGATCTAAGACACTATTTTACAGATAAGCTTGGGACAAAGAGAGGTGAAATTACTTGCCTAAGGTCAAAGAGAAAACAGGAAAGCCAAAATTTGAGCCAGTCTGGCTCTCCACGGTGCACTCTTTCCCACCATACCCTAGTGGTCACTTTTCCAACCTCTTCTCTCTCCTCACTCATCCCCTTTAGCCAAGTTAATTCCTGCCTCAGGGCCTTTGTACTTCCTATTCTCTGTGTCTGGAATGTTTCTCTACCTCTTTGTGGCTTGCTTCCTTACTTCTTTAAAAATGTCTCAAATATTACCGCCTTAAAGAGACCTCTCCTGACCCCACCCATCCTACCCAAGAGAGCAACACTAACCCCAACTCTGCTTTAGTGTTGTTTATAGAATTTAATACCTGCAATTATATTATACATGTATTTATTTTCTCCCATTCACACTAAATGAAAAAATCTCAGGGCAGGAATACTGTCTGGCTCATCTACTGCTATATCCTCGATGTTTGGTAATGTATCTGGCACACAGCAGAAGCTCAGTTACTTGTTTAATGAGTTAAATGAGTTCTCTTTTTTTCAGAACTCTTACAGGGCTTCGTAGAAATTTCCTTGCACGTTTTTAATCTAGAACTATAGTTATTTAAAGTACATTTATTCATTATGCAAGTTTGTATGCTCTTGGAGGACAAGAATTATATTTTATTAATTTAGGGGTACACAGGAGGCATTCAAAAATGGTGCTACCTCTAAAACTCCAACTATCAACTGCAGCTCATCTCTTCATATAGGAACTAATATATGAATTACAGTATAATCCAGAAGTATAAAAAAATACTATATTTAATTTATAAAGCATTCCTATGCACATTACAGGATACAGTAAGTACAATTAGGTAATTATCACCCATCTTTATCTTAAAAACAATGCCATTTCCGAAATACAAAAAAATAGACCTATTTCCAAAGAACCATTTAAATATGGCTTTGAAAACCACAATGTTTCATTTACAACAAATAGATGGTATGCAACAGCACTCATAGATGTTTATGATAAATAAAAATATTAGTATTATTCTGGCATCTTTTGGGGGCAGGCCTTTATAGATCTCTACAATGACTCATAAAAGTAAAATCAATAATGGCCATTAACGTAATTTGTATTTCAACCTGAATTTGAGCAACTGATGTAGATTAATCATTTATCTGGGATATGGACTCATATATCCAAAAAATAAAGTACAAAAAGTTAGTTTCTCATTTCCATTCAGTTTGTCAACAAACACATCCCAAATATTCCAGCATCTGTAAAAGACAATCTACTTAGTATTTCTGGTAAGTGACTTGTAGCCACACATGCTTAAATAAAGAATGACACAGCTGGATCCTAGAAGTTCAGATTTTATAAATTTAAAATACACTAAGTACATATGCCAAAAAAACAAGAACTGGATCCAAGATTACATTTTAAATTATGAGAATCTCTGGGGAAAAAATTAACAATGAGATGACAACCTATGTCAGATATTTCTCAGAGAAGTACAGATATTTGTCTGAAAAGTGCATTAAACAGCTTCTCAAATTTCTCTAGTTAGGAGTGCATTCCAGCTAAATTAAAACTAAAGCACATTTAGAGTGAACTTTTTTCTCACTAAAACTTCGCAATCCTAAAATAGTCTGGATTTGGGCAACACCTTACCAGTAAATCCTTACAATTTAATTTACCCTTGAAATATACAATGACATTCTTGTAAGAAGCTATTTTCTTGCTATTGCACAAAGGTGTCAATTTTAATCCAGGCAAATGAATTCAGAAAAAGAAGCACTTTCATCTTAATCCATTTAGCAAATGTTGCAAATCAGCTTCTACTAAAACAATGAAATGGAGAAACTTGTGAAAGTCTACATTTGGTGTCAGTTTTAACACTATGTTGATGGCAGCCATTTCAGGCAGAGGTAGCCAAGTCCCATACATATGGGGAAGGCAAAAAGCAGAAAAGCATTGTGAAGACTTAGTGGTTCTTTGACTTCTAATGATTATAGACCAATTTTGATTATGAGCCATACTGCTATGCAGTATTCTTCTGAATTTTACATCTCAAACACAAAGGAGCTTGTTGCTGCCTTGGGCAGATATGCTGGAATTATCTTTCTTTAGCTTAGTTTCTCTTTTCTCTAAGGTCAAGTAAAAAGTGTAAGACATTTTCATATACCACGAGGGTAATACAGCAGGCTGGAGTGACTCTAATCACATTGGGGGCAATTCCTTTGTAAAATCCACCGATGCCTTCTTTCCTTTAGAGGGAAAAACAGATATACGCTTAATTTCCTAAATACCTAGCTTGAAAACATAAAAGTTTAACTGACACAGGGCATGCAGCAAAAAATCAAACCTCACTCTGATTTAAGTCCACGTTTTCAATGTCCTGAAGTAATGTATTTTACAAGCCATATGTAGGGGCTTACATTCCTTTAACAGACTCACTGGGGAAAAGAGAGTAAGGATATCTAAAAACCAAACTGAAAAGTACATTAAATTCACTATTTTTCAAATGTGTTTAAAATGTATGAGCATGCAGGAGTTTTAACTGTCTAATGTAGGCATTAAAACTCATAGTTTATATAAACGCTAGACAACACTAAGTGTAGCATACACAAAAATAAAACTATTTCCTTAATGCCTAGGATAAGGCATATGGCCCAGAAACTTGTCACTTATGTTCTCACTTAAAATAAATTTAAACATTCTAAATATTCTTCTCTGCCCTTTTAAAATTAAAGGGAAATATGGGGATGTCTATCTATAATAGTTAAACTATTCTCATGCTAAAGAACGAACATCTCTTCCACACATAAAGACAAGTATTTGCAAAAGTTATGGTGCAAATAGCAGGTATGGGGCCTTCTCAAATGTATTAAACCAGGTTTATGACTTCTTATAAAATATGCAAGGTATCTCATCAGAGCAATTTCGACATACCACATGCTCTCACCTCCATGTCTTTGCAATCACATCCATTACACCATTGTAAGACATGTGTTGATCCTGAAGACGAGCTCTCACAACTTGATATGGGTATGTTGCTGTCACAGCAAATATTTTGGATAGTGCTGCAACAGATATATATTCTACTGTGCTCTAAAATGACAACACAAAACATTTATGTCTTCCTTTAGATTGGATTTCTTTTAAAATATGTAAGTAAAAATTATATAGAAAAAACCAAATTTAAATGGATTTTTAAGTGAAAAATACTGTTCCCACCTGCAACACAAGCTCTGTGTAATTATGGGGTTCTATTTTTAACATTTGTGTGTCATTAGGCTATAAGATATTTGACTATAAATTAAATTAGTGGTAGAGTCAGTAGTCATCATAACAGTAATACTACCAAAGCAAGCATGACAAAATTTACATTTATTAAATGCCCATAAAAATAAATGATATCATTTTTACAAGAAATCATCTTACCAACTGGGCTTCTGGTAATCTATCGATATGCTGATTGTACTTCACCTTCAGCAATTCATATGCCATAAACTGAAGGGCACCATGTGATGTTCCAAACAGCCCAGGAATAAATCCCTAAAAGGGAACAATTAAGAAAAAGCAAAACTAAATAATATATCTTTAAAGAAAGATATATTTAAGTAAAATATTTTCTCTCCTCTCTTAGTACAGTACTTTAAGCAAATTCATTTGTTAAGTTTTGCATAAATCCGTTTTTAATTGAGGTTAAACAGTATTCTCGGGCGGCCCCATGGCTCACTCGGGAGAGTGCGGCGCTGGGAGCGCCGAGGCCACGGGTTCGGATCCTATGTAGGGATGGCTGGTGTGCTCACTGGCTGAGCGTGGAGCAGACGAAACCGTGCTGAGGGTTGCGATCCCCTTACCAGTCAGAAAAAAAAAAAAAACAACAGTATTCTCTTCCACTTTATTTTTTAAGTTAAGGTTTGGATTTTCATGTTAGTTTTTCTTTAAACAATATACATACAACCATAAAGACGACCTACACTATGAAGAACTGGGGTATAAGTGGAAGATTAAATTCTGGAAAGTTAAGGAAGTAAAAGTAATGGTAATTCAGTGGACTGAGCATAGGTATTCTAAAAGAATAAGGCAAGAAGTGATAAAAAAACATCTGATGTATGTCCAAAATTTTTGTGCATAGGTCAGTAATCCATAACCCCAACCTTACGTTAGTGACTTTAAAAGCTAATTTACAATTCTTAAAAAACAAACTTAAATTCAGTTTATCTAATTTTAATTTTAACCTATGTATAGCCTAAAAAAATTTTTATGGGGAAAAACCAAGGGAACAGAAGGCAGAGAAGGGGGAAATAGGGAAGAGAAAAGGAATTATAAAATCAGAAAACAGATCTTACTGCCATGAGGAAGAAATTTCACAAATACTACCATAGGGAAGAGGCTGTGGTTTTTTTGTTGTTATTGCTATTTTTTAATTCATGTGACATTTGAGGTCAATAAAAAATCCTAATAAAATAAGACCCTGTTAGACCTGCTGATCTCTTCTCCATACTATGTTAACCTAAGTTCCTAAGACGCCCCAGCTTCCAAGGAGTAGAGTTAAGGAAAAGGTGATTTGGTTGTATAACTTATTGTAAAGATACCTGACAAAGTTTTGGACAGTTCTCACACACCAGTGTCATAATGGTACATCTTATGGTAATGAGGATAAACAGCTTAAAGTACAATTTCAGTATCATAAACTAGATTTCAGTTTTCATTAAATTGTTTCTTGCCTAAGTTTGGCTTCTTTTCAGGATTGACTACAGGTCATTCAGAACTAAGACAATAGAGCAACTTCCAGTTATTCAAAATATATTGACAATGATTCATTACCTTATACAATCCACGCACACCTTCATACTTATATATTTTCAAAAGTGTATCAAACATCCCTTTATATTGTCGCTGTGAAGAGTTAACAACACCATCATACTGTAACATAAGGCGAGTTTTTGTTACCCATATTGGGTTTGTAATGCAGAGGGTCATGGCTCCTAAAATCAGATTTAAATAAGATTACTCAGCATATAGGTACTCTCACTTATGACAATCCAAATTAGGAACGTATATTTATGTAAAGAATGAGGTTGTAACACGTTGATGGATGCTGGAAAAGATTAAAAGAAAAAAAGAGAAAAAATAATTGAGGGTTCACTGGGGCTGTGTCTGCACCACTGAGATGTGGACTCCGAGGCAGTCCTAGGGTCAAAGGGTAGACAAAGTTTTGGATGGCCATAAAAAGTTCCTTATGTGGTTAGTAAGAGTTAAATTAAAAGGGCGATAGAAATGTGAAACTCTTTCCCTTGGAGGTGTAAGGATAGCAAAGATGTCCTAACTCCTAAAAAATGTAGCCTGGTATAGAGAATAGAGGGTAAGGAGATACAGATCTTAGAAAGAGGAGACAGTGTAAACCAGAGGGCTTGAAGATTAGAGGAAAAGGACCAGGAATACAGCACTTCAAAAGTCTGTACCTGTGCACACATATATCCACTCCAACTTTATCACTATCTTCCTCAAATCCATTCAGAGTCACTGCTACCCCTAAAAAATTAAATAACTATGTAATGTGGTGAGTTGCATTTTACATTCTTTATAAAGTGACAATTTTGTAAAACATTTTATCTGGTTAATTTTCTCCTTTGCTGAGTTTCCTAAGTAGTCCTTTATTCAAAAAATATTTATTGAATATTATTATGATTCAGATCTCTGTTAGCAGCTAGGTATTAAAAAATGAGTGAGAGGCTTCTGGTCAAGATGGAGAAATAGACGGTCCCCAGCGTCACTCTCTCCCACAATCAACCAACTTACAACTAGTAAAAAGCAATGACAGCTGTAGAGGATTAACATCTTGTGCTATGCTCTGCTAAGAGGATGGCCATGACCTCTGGCCACAGCCAGAAGAGACACATAGCGCCAGTACCCATGTGGGACATGCTGTACACAGTATTTCTCAAAATGATAATACTAGCTGTTAGAAACTGCTGCATCCTTGGACTGAAGGGACTATGCAGTATAGTCTATTCACCAGCTGTGGGAGACTGCTGCATCCTTGAATTCAAGGGAGTATTCAGTATAGTCTATTCAAATAAAATTTCAGGAAGTTCTGCCCCAGGGGCTCCCCGTCCTTTATCCCTGTTAGCATACTTTTCTCATGGCTTTCATAATAAATATCCGTAGGACCCTGACCCTTGGCCTTCCCTAGCTTAGTGAACGGTCGCTCCTAGTCCCTCAGTTGCAACTGCTATTGTTTCCAAGTAGTTCATTACCGTCTCCACTTCAACATTCGCCACAGACAGCCAAGATGGGGCTGCTAGAGCTCAGGGGAAAAGGAGGAGAGACCTATGGAATTCACGAAGGCAGGAGAAGCCATGATGAGAGAAAGAAAGGATCGCTCCCACCATTTCGAGACCAGGCCACTTCAAGCCTGGAGCTGGTGAGCACACGGAGCAAGAGCTGGCAAAAGCTACAGCTGTGCCCTTCCTATGAAGTTGCTTGGAGGTGGCAGGGGAGAAGAGGGCCTTGGTGGCCCTTAGGCCAGCAAAACCACTAACAGGGTTCCCATGGACCCACATAGGACTGAGGAGCTACAACAACTGAAAAAAAGAGCCACTCAAAGGCTGGTGAGTCATCACAAGGGACCAGCACATGGTCCGTCCCATGGGAATTGTTTGGAGCACTGGCAGTGGGGGAGACAGGCCAACCAGGGGAACACTGGGTCACAGCATAGACAGCTGATCTGCCCCTGAATCAGCACAGGACTACTCAGTGGAGGCTGGTCAGGAATACAGATCTGCAGGGGATGCAGTTTGCTGAAAAGTCTCTGGCCCAGACCAGAGTTTCCACACAACCCAGGTGTATTGGACCTCACAAGACCCAGAAATACATACAAGATCAACAATTAAAACCTAAGCTGCACAAAAATCCTTCCCCAGGGAATCAGCAGCAAAGCAGCAATTTAGCTCTACTACAGGGCTCAAGTGCTGGTCCCCAAGGAAGTTCCTCCATTTTAGAAGTAACCAAAGGACAACAAATTAGTTCCAGTGCAATTTAAGTGGTAGAAACAGCAAATAATCCAACACAGAACTGAAAGAAAAAACAAAATACTCACAGACCAGAGACAAAGTTTGACATTAACTACTAAAGGTCTCACAGCAACAAAGAGTACCTATAAAACCTAGAAGGACCAGGACGCCCCTGTGCTCCCAAGCCAGGGAGCAGGGAGGGCTGGGGGCCTCAGCCATGCCCCCCAACACCTGCAACCAGCCCAGTGATGACCACCAAGCTGCTGCAGGAAGCACCCTGGGCTCCCAAGCGGGGGCAACAGGGCACCAAGGGTCTCAGCCACACCCCACCAACATCTGCAACCAGCCCAGTGATGACCACCAAGCTGCTTCAGGAAGCACCCTGGTCTCCTGAGCTGGGGCAGTGGGAGGCCAAGTGTCAGGCCACACCCTCCTGACATTTGCCTCCAGCCCAGCAATGACTGATCCACTGCTGGAAGCCCCCTTGTCTCCCCTGCAGGAATGAGGGGGGTGCCAAGGGCCTCAACCATGCTCCCCTGCCTTCCTCCTTCTCCCAAACTATGTCTTTCCCCCTCTTCTCTCCCCCTCCCCACCAACTATTCTGCAACATCTTAGAATGTAAAAAATATATATTAATAAATAAACTTTAAAAAGATGAGTGAGATAGTTCTTGCCTTAAGAAGCAATCAGTAAATATTAAGAAACCAAGGTATGCAAAGACTTACGGGTCTTTGTTTTTCCTTCTGTATAGTATAGATACATGAGGCAATTAAACAAGGCTACTAAATTGTATAATTTGAAAACTGAAACTACAATTAAAGAAATACTATACCAAATCATCTTAAAACTAGTAAGGATTCATAGGTTTTCTAAATTTTAACACGCTTTATGATAAGTAAAATTCTTAAAATCTATCCAGAGCAATCAATAAGAATACCTACTTTCTAAGAAATTTCATGTGATAATTCACTAATATAGTTACATGAGCATATTTAAACCTTGGTGTTCAAAGGAAAAAAAGGCAAATAAACTCAAAAACAATAATGAGAATTAAGTTTGGACGGTGAGATTTTATATTTTATGTACTGACTTACCAGCTTCAGCTGCTGAGATAAGATATTCTGTTGCCTCTAATCGGTCAGCTCTTCCTTCTGTCTTATATGATTTGATGGCATTGTAACTAAAAGAATTAAACATGAGCAGTTTGATTTATATTTGGTGTCATAAAGTAGTAAAGTCTGTTTTAAAGTGTAACTTAACAACGGTACCCCGAAAACAAAAGTCAATACACAATGTAACCACAAAACTACTGCTAAGAGGATGGCCATGACCTCTGGCCACAGCCAGAAGAGACACATAGCGCCAGTACCCATGTGGGACATGCTGTACACAGTATTTCTCAAAATGATAATACTAGCTGTTTTTCAAGAATGGATTTGCTGGAAATGGTTTATTGTAATATTATACCACTCCTCCCACCAAACATATAGGGCTAGAAATACATATGTAAAATATTTTAATTTTCATACTCATTAATTAATTTAAAAAGACAGGAAAACTGGGAGGAGGGGAAGGTGTAGTGGCGGTACAAAAATTGGGCAGAAAGGCAAAATGGACCAAATGAGCACCTGATAGTTAAAAAGATAAACATGTGATGGAGCTTTCTTAATATACTAACAAGGACCATAAGTGGCACACAAATAGTCAGAATTAAAGACAAAATTAGCATCATAAGATATTCAGAAACTATGACTGAGATTACCAAAGGTTTTGTGTAGGAGGTGGCACTGAGCTGAGTATTGAGGGACAGGCACAGTTTCAATACAAAAAGAGATGAGCTTAGGGAAAAATGCTAATAAAGGCGGATGAGAAGATAGGAAAAATTGTGCCATGCTTAAGAGGTAGACTGAGATTTGGGTTTTATCTGGCAGAAAACAGACAGCCACGAAATGTTTCTGAGCAGAAGAGTCAAATAAGTCTATTTTCTTTAATCCCAATTTCCACTTTCCCCCTCAAAGAAGATTTCAGTTGAATAAATCTTTCCAAACTTTACCAGTACCATTCTAACATGAAACAAGTAAACTACACTATTATAAGAAATTCTCATCACATAGACTTTATATGCATATGGCTTTCCCTTAGACACTCTCTTGGAGAATCTACACTACTCATATTCATAAAGCATTTAAAAAAAAAATGTGTATATATAGTTTCACCTACCTATGTATGTCTTAGGACTGCAAATAAGAAAAATATTTAGACAATAATAGGGCTGAATTTTATTTTACCTTCACTTAAATATACCAGGTATTGACGTTTTCCTAAAAATGCCATCTGGTAAAACAAAGAAAAACTTTCCCATTCATGAATTCAGTTTCAAATATCAATGGCTTGCTCAGAACAGCAAGCACTCCTCCTCTGTAAGGACTCATGCTTTGTCACTGTGCTCCTACATACTCAATAAGCTGAATGTGCCTGCCACAGGCACTGTCTGTGGCTTCTTCAGGAGGCATGTGATAACAGTCATTTCAAATGGTGATGATATCTGACAGGTAAAGGAATAAGGAAATGAATGAGTAGAGATGATGATAGAGCAGGTCAAATAAGTGGTAAGAAGCAATATGCCTCAAACCCTTTCAGCCACACACTGACTTCTGCTTTCTATTTCCAATAGGGATCTCCTGCAGTACATGTTCTTATGAGGACACCAGCGTATGTCCTCTCTTGCTTTTCCAACTTCATTATGAATCAAAATATATTTTGTAAGCCATCTCAAACATTTCAGGAATCTGGTTGAGGATAAATAACTATCTCATGATATTTCAGTATTCATGAAATTCTTTATTTATGGCACACTCTGGAACTAATCTCATAAATTGAGAAAACATCTTAAATCTTCCTTTATCAAAAATGGATACCAAAGAGAACTGAAATTCATAGGATTCATTTTAGACAACAGTTTCAGGCTCCTCCAGTCTCTGGAACACGTTACAAGACGACTAAAACATAAAAAACTGGATGATTCAACTTTTTCTAGTCTATTTTGACTCTGTGTTAGAAATGCTCAAGAGTACTGATATGGCCAAAACATCTCAGAAATACCGAAAGGAACCTACAGTTTCATTGCGAATTACCTGGAGTTAGCAGTTTTTCAAACAGCTTTATCAAAATAAAAAGCTCTCTTCTAATATGTGCATATTCAGCTTACAAACGTAATTCTTCACCTTCCTAAATTCACCTCATAGAAATAGTTTCTGTAAATATTTCCCATCTCATCCCTTCACCTTCATCCTATTAAGAATGTTCTTCCAAATCAATAGCTGACAGAGAATGAAACTGATTAGCCATTTTGTTCTTTCTGACCCTTCCAATTCATTCAGAGAAACTGAACGAAAGATTCATCTTGGATCATCAACTGATGTAAAAATCACTAAACACAAAAATTCCTTTTTAGTACTATACTGTAAAATCTCCCAGATATACTCACAATAAAAAGTAGAGTCCCCAGGATAAACCTGCACCCCACACATTTGGGGTTACTCCTTGATAAAGTCCCCGCAGTCCATCAAGCTTCCAAATGGTGGTCAAGCAATGTAAAATTCCTTTATATTTTGGTCTCAATTCCAATCCATCACTCACTGCATTAAAGGATACACAAAGTTAGGAGACAGCAAAGTTCTAGCTCCGAATCACATATAGATATCACACAATAGGTTATATAAAAGTGATACATTCAGAAGAAAAACATTTTTAAGTAGAGAATATTATTTTCCAGGATTATTCAATATTTTGAAATTAATGTTTATTAATTTATCCAAGTATTTATTGATGGCATTCTAAGCACTCAAATAATATTTGAGGAAGTGTTAGATCAGCTCTTAAATAATCCAAAAGTCTCCTAAGTAAAGAAGTTTTAACACTTAAGTTTTGTTTTTGTTATAGATATCCAAGATTAAGGATTCAAATGTTCAAAAATATTACTCAAAAAATAAATTAGCCAGGAGCCTCAATTACATCAAGAGCGTTGGCAAGACCTGAGGATTAGTAGGAAACAAAATGTGGAGGATGGGGGGAATTTTTCCCAGAAATTCTCTTTCTACCCTCCCCACCAACACACATACACACACACACACACACAAACACACACCAAAATAGAAAGAATTTCACTTGAACATATCCAAAATTGAACTAGTTTTCCCCATCCCTTCTGGAGCTGCTCTTACTTACAGTAATCCCCCTCATTCGCGGTTTTGCTTTCCATGGCTTCAGTTACCCACAGTCAACCATGGCCCAAAAACATTAAATGGAAAATTCCAGAAATAATTCATAAGTTTTAAACTGCACACTACTCTGAGTAGTGTGATGAAACCTTGCACTGTCCTGCTCCATACCACCCAGGACACGAATCATCCCTTTGTCCAGCATATACACACTGTATAAGCTCTCTCACTTCCCACTCTTTGTCATCAACATCATCTGTTCTTGACATCCAACAATCAACATCCTCATAGCTTGATGATCCAGGATCACCTGAAGCAGACGATCCTCCTCCTGATGTATGGTATCATTAGAAGCTCAATAGTAGCCTAATGCTACGTCACAATGCTTACGTCATTTACCTCACTTCACCTCATCACGTGGAAATTTCATCATCTCATATCATCACAAGGGTGAGTACAGTACAATAAGATATTTTGAGAGACCACACTCACATATTACAGTATATTGTTATAATCTTTCTATTTTATTAGCTATTGTTGTTAATCTTACTGTGCCTAATTTACAAATTAAACATTATCATAAATTGTATGTATAGGAAAAAACAGCATATACAGACAGTCCCTGACTTATGATTTTTTTTGAACTTTACAATGGGATATTGGGGTATTAAATGCATTTTTGACTCATGCCATAACCCCATCATAAATCAAAGAGCATCTGTACAGGGCTTGGTACTATCTGCAGTTTCAGGCATCCACTGAGGGTCTTGGAACATATCCCCCATGGATAAGGCTGGACTTCTGTATTCTAGTGTTCCATACAGCTCCTAATGCCACTACCATCTACATATATGCTCATGCCATATACCTGGGAACCACCCATGAACCCTCCTCCCTTCACACCCCCTTTTATTAATTAACAAATCCTTCTGATTCTATATCATCTCTCTTGCACCTGTCTACATCTCTCAGGTCACACTGCCATCATCCTACTTTGTCCTTGATGTTATCAGCACCAGGCTCTAACCCAGCAGCAAACTGGCTATACTAATATTTTGTATTTGGATTTACTCCACTTTGCCCTTGCTTTTATGTTGTCTAGGATCATCTTTTATATGACTAAGTCTCAAGCCTAGAGTGTAAGTTCCCTGAGGGTAAGAATTTTGTTAGATACCTCTGTAGCCCATACAGCAGTCTACAAATATTAAGACAATATATATCAAGTGCGTTGAATAGAATTATCTAACTCTACGGTAAGCCACTTCTGCAGATTTAATTCTCAAGGCAGAATTTAACTTGTAACAATAAGGAAACTAAAATGCCAAGTATTATAACAAGGTCAAGGGTTCGGATCCCCAAACAGGCCAGCCGCCAAAAAGTAAAATAAAATGCCAAAAAATAACTTCCAAATGAAGTTATCAAAGATCGTCTTTGAAATTATCTTTCCCAGAATTTAGTATTGAGTTTAACTTCTAAAGTGGTTTGTTAATTTCAATATACTTAATTCACTTAATACACTTAAAAATAGTATTTATATTCTAGCTACCTATTCCTCCAAAGGACCTTGTACCACACTACAAAGGCCCCAAATTAAAGAAAATTCTGTCCCAAACCTACTCTCAACCATCCGCGGTGGATTACGCCTACCCAGAGCACGTGCATTTCCTTTCAGTTGCACTGCCAAACGTGTCTACCCTGAGATTTCAAAGGACCTCCAAGGGTGAATGATTTGCACTTGTGAGAGATAAGCCCTAAAGTGAGGGTTTTTTCTCAGACTTTTCTATCCTTAGCGGGAGAGGGGAAGGCGGCCAGACCCCTTTACCAGGGTCCCTTTCTCAAATCTAGTTCCCGGTGAGTCAGGGCAGAACGCATCTTCTTCAAACGCTCCTCTCGTAACACGGAAGAGGCAGGGGAACCAAGGCCTCCTTTTGAGTTTTTACCACCCAGTTCGGGCTGACAAAAGCAGCAGCCAGGGGCCTGGGCAGGCTCTTACCGGCGAAGCGGATCTTCACGAGGTCGAGCGGGTGCAGCGCGAAGTTGGACAAGACCCCGCCGCTCACGCCCGCTACCAGGTTCTCATATTGGACGTGGCGGAATACCATGCTCCATGCAGACGATCCGGACGCCGACTGGCCCTGGCCCGCCATAGGCTCGGACGCCGTCGACACCACGGAGCCCAGGGCCGCGGAGGTAGGACGAGAGGTAGTGGCCGCCACTGTGGCGACGGTCGCCTCCTTTGAGCAGAAACCGCGAGGCGCGAGCCCACTTCCGGCCCGCGAGATGACTGTAGCCCGGGGTGCTGGAGGGAAGCCGGGTGAACTTGGAGCAGAAGGGGCGTGAAGCAGATACAACCTCACTACACGCCGGCTGAGAACACGTTGGAGGCGGATGCTCGCCCCAGTTGAGTCCCCGCCCCGCCGAGTCCCCGCCCCGCCTCGCCTCACCCACAGCTGCCCCCAGCTCCGGCTAGAGGACGTGGTTGAGAGCTCACCGCTGAAGAACCGTCCCCTGCCAGCCTTTTGCAGGCAAAACTACGGAGCGCCGCAGGATCCAGCTGAACAGGCGTCGCCCACTCCGTGACGTCACGTGACAGGAAGTAGTCAAAGGCGGAAGCGGCATGTGTCGGAGGAGGCGGGCGTGAGGAGAACCCGCAGGGAAAAGCTCGTGGGATCGGGGAGGAAGAGCAACCAAGAGCAGCCAAAATGAAGGTGAAGATGTTGAGCCGGAACCCGGACAACTATGTCCGTGAAACCAAGTTAGACTTACAGAGAGGTGAGACAAGTTGATATGGAGAAAGGGAACCTTCCGCGAGTCCTTGGGTCTGGACTCGGCTTCCAAGAAGTAAAGCTGGGGGGAGGCTAGCGCTCCAGTCTCGTTCTTTCCCAGGTCCCTTTTTCCAAGGCAGACGTTGTACAGATAGGTCTGGGTATCAAATAATGTCCCTTGATGTCCTTTTTCTAAGAATTTCCTGTAGTGGTAAGTGGAAAATAGTTGTCTCTGTAGGGAGTGCTTCAGTCTTTCCCCTTCCAGGTGCTTCTCTGATTGTCCTCAGGTTGCTATTGTAGAAAAGTGGAACTTGAATGAGCCAAACTCGTAGGTTGATGGGTTTAAGAGTTAAGCGGGTTTCTCTAAAGTTTCCTGCTGGCCGCCTTGCTACTTCAGAGTACATACTTCTGGATGTGGGAAGAGACGAAGGTGAAGTATCTACTCTTGCTGGAGAATCTTGATGGGAGAATGCTTAAAGTGAAATTAATGAGTTTTATTTATGCTTACGGGTCTGTTCACCTATTGACATACTGACTGCTTATGAATTATATTTCATGATTCCTAAATGACAGGGGACCAATCATGTGTGAAGAGGCTATTCTAAGTGAAGAAAATAACAGGTGCAAAAGCCTTAAGGCAGAAATGAACCTAAGGCATAGAAAGAAGGGCCGTGTCATCGGATACTGAGTGAGGGGGTAAGCGATGGAAGATAATCCTGGAACAGTACTTCACTACGAGTATTTTGGTTGAGTAGTAGGGATTATCAACATATATATGGGCATTGCCAAGAGGTAAATGTATGGTCTCTGCTCACAAGATGTTTACAGGTTAGGTAACAGGGCAGTAATGTTTCTAAAATGCAAATTAGATTTGTCACTTGGACTTGACATCATCTCTAATCCTTGAACCTCTGGTCCATCTTGCTGTCCAATTTCAGCAGTCAGTACTTTTCCCACAAGTAGCTTATGTTCACCCTTGCCAATCTGAGTGCATTTTAAGCATCATCTTTCAGGCTTCCAGTGGCACACACTTTTACCCAGTTTGGCCGATTCCTCTGGAAAGCTTTCTCTGAACAATAGTCTTTCCATACTTATCCCCTGCATTCCCCCCATTTCAGCACCTTTCTTATATGCTTCCAACACCTCTTTTTATACTTCTATCAGAGTGTTTTTCACATTATCTCGTGATTATTGTTTTGATTAAGAGTCTTTCCCATGAGTCTGAGCTTGCAGAGGGGAAGAATCATGTCTGTGGATGCACTGTGTTTAGACAGTACCTGGCACATAGTAGTTGCTTTATAAATGTCTGGATGAAGGAATGAATGGGTGACTCGCTGGTCATAGAATCTCAATGTTAGAAAGTTATTAGTCATCTGATTTTGTTATTAAGGTCTGTTTTTTTCCTACACCATCTTCCTGTTAATTTGCATTTTCCAATGTAAGCATTAATAGAAAAATGGAAAAACAAATTTTGGAGCCCTGTAAAACATAAAATAAGGAAGACATTTGTTATTTTCCTTTATTTTTTCATTCTTGTTTACGTGTAAATTTTGTGCTATATTCAAATACTGGAGTGGGCACCAGGAAATCTGTGTTCTTAAAACTCCCTTGGTAATTCTAATACAGCTGGTTAGCATACAGATGTATGAGAGTACCTTACATAGATATATTCCATGAATTTATTAATTATGATATCCTTAGTCCTTGTGGCATATGGTGCTCCATCAATATTTGTTAAATGTTTATTGTTGACTGGATGTGTGAATTTAGAAGTGGGCATGATGGTGATGATTTGAAAAACTATAGAAGACATAAGATTTAAACTCATTTTTAAGGGATGCTTAGGGTTTGGATAGGTTAGGATAAAAGTTGTAGTACATTATTGGTGGAAGAAATGTCATGTACAGGGACTGAAGAATGGAAAAGAGCAAGGCAGTTGTAGATGACAGTGAATAAACCAGTTTGGCTGGAGCTGAGTTTCAGAAAGGACTCAAAGCTGAAGAGGGAGGTTGGGACCATGTTGTGGAATACCAGAAAGGATCTCAAACTTCTTTCCATAGGTCAGAGGTCTCTAAAATGGGTGTGCTGGGCTAGGCTGTCGATTGCAGCATGGAAAAAACAATTAGAACTTTAATTTATATGTCTTGTCTTAAAAAACAAATTAATTTTTATTTATATAATACTTGGATTGACACTGATATACTCATGTTAGCCATATATTGAATAGTCATGTGCTACGTGTGGTAATTCAAGTATCCCAAGAAAAGAGTGAAGGGTTAACAAAGGAGTAATTGCTTCTACCTTCAGAATATTGCAGCACATTACAGTTTACATTAATTGGGGGATTATCTTAAATAATAGAATCTTTATAATAATTTGTGAAGTGATGGAGAGGACCAGGGAAGTCTTTTTTTCATGCCAAAATTTCTTGGTTACATCATGACAAAATTCTTGAAAGAATTATGGAACATAACAAATTAAGCATTTTTTAAATTTGCCAAACATTTCTGTGGCTATTGAATTCTAACTAAGAGTTTCTGTTTTTAATTTTTTTCTTTTCTTTTTTTAAAAATAAAACACATAACCTCCTCCTTCAAAGTCTATTTTAATGATGAGTGAGGAAGTGATTGTTCCAAAAATCTTGTTCTATGGAGAGGTTATTTTGAAAATGTATGCATGGAAATGTTTCCATCATTTAAAAATATTTGTACTGAAAATGATGAAAGTGTTTTTCATCTGCAAAATCTCATTTTTGCCTGCATAAAAATATTTAACAGAATGGTCTACCTTGTTGGGTTTTTAAAAACTGTTAAATGCTGGCTAGTTTGCTCACTTGGTTAGAGTGTGTTCTTAACACCAAGGTTAAGGGATTGGATCCCCATACTGGCCAGCTGCCAAAAAAAAAAGCCTAAAAACTTAAAATTATTAAAATGCCAGGTAGTTGTAGGAACAGCTGTTGACATTGGAGTAGATGGAAATTTTCTAGATGTACTTCAGATGAAAAACAGATGGGTGAGTGTATTAGTTTGTTTATGTTGCTATAACAGAAATACCTGAGACTGGGTAATTTATAAAGAACAGAGGTTTATTTGTCTTACGATTCTGGGACAGCTGCAGGGCTTCAGGCTGCTTCTACTCATGGCAGAAAGTGGCAGGCAGCCGGCAGGTACAAGCAGATCACATGGTGAGAGGAAGCAAGAGAGAGAGGGGGGAGGTGCCAGCGTCCTATAAACAACCAGCTCTTGTGGGAACTAATAGAATGAGAACTCACTCATTAATCCCGCCTTCCCCAGGGAGAGCATTAATCCATTCATAAGGTATCCGCCCCCATGACTCAGTTTCCAACACTGCCACATTGGGAATCAAATTTCCACATGAGTTTTGGAGGGGACAACACATCCAAACTCCATCAGTGAGGCTGAAAAATGTACTAAATAAAGGTAGCCAGCTATGGACATCTTCTTTGGATCTGTTCATCTTTGTGAAGTACTGGCAGTCCTCATTTTGTGCAGTACCACATTAACTGAACCAATCCCACTCTTTGAGAGGTTCACAGTGACTGAAGTCACATCTATTACCACAGACCTGTGCAAAACAAGGAATTGGTTCCACTCTTCTTGTGATCAGTGCAAAAGCAAGCTGCCTGAATCTTTTTCAGCTATGGTAGCCATTAAAATCAAACGCTGAAATAAACTGAAATTAGAACCTTTGAGTCTATCACAGTTTTAAATCAAGATTTTTTTAAAAACCAAGCATCTTTGAGTACATACTCTCACTAAATAAATATGCATATGTTGAGGGGGAGGGACCTGCTTAAAAACTCTGTTACTAAGTGATGGGGCATACAATCAAGAGAGTTGAAGACTACTATGATATGGTGCCTTTGAAAGTTTTTGAGCATGGGAGAGATGTAAGAAGATGTGTTTTAGGAGGATTAATCTGATGAAAGTATAAACTGCCACAAAATCTAGTAGGGAAGGTATTTCAGTAGTCTAACTACAAGATAATAAAGGCCAAAACCATGTCAACTATATATAGGAGGGAGAAAATGGAAGAATGAATAAGTATTTCAAAGAGAAGATAAGAGTAGGACTTTGAGTTTTGGTGTTGGGGAATGTGGAAGATGGAATACATAAGAATGACCAAAGATTGAGCTTTATTGAACGTTGGATTTAATACCATTAAGAGGGAGTCAGAAAGAAGAGACAGCAGGGTGAAGTTGTGGGGTAGGAAGATGCATTAACTTTTACATATTGAGGTTTTGTTAGACATGTGAGCTTAGAATTATTTCCTAAGCATAATTATTAACTGAGACAGCATGTTTGGCAGCATATTAGAAATAGTGAAGAGCATATATTCGGGAGCCAGACTGCTTTAGTTTGAATCCTGACTCTATCACTGCATAAGCAAGCTGTTTAACCTCACTGTGCCCCAGTTTCCCCATTTGTAAAGTAGGAGATAGAAATAGAACTTAACTGTTAGAGATTAACTGTTAGAGAGAAGATTTTCAGAACAGTGCCTGGCACCTGGTGAACTCTATGTAAGTTTTTTTTTTTTCCCCCATCTGGCAGCTGGCCAGTATCTATGTAAGTGTTTTTTAAGTAAGTAAATAAACGTGGATAGTGCTCAGTAAATAGTAGCTATATAATATAAGTACCAGTCAGTACAGTGTTTAACACCATAGATTAAAGATGTTCCCTGCCCCACAAGGAGCTTAGAATTCAGTTGAGCAAACATTTATCACACACTTGTTTTGTGCCAGGCACTGTGCTAGGCATAAGGGGTACAAATGAAGAGTGTATTGGAAGCCCTGCCCAAGAGAGCTTACAATCCAGTTGAAGAGTGTAGTAGGATGTAAAAAAGAAAAAGCTGTATGTGTGTAGTCTAATTATTTTGCAAGATATATGCATTCCATGATTTTCGGGTAATTTTGGAAAGGTTTCTGGATGATAGGTCTTTTACTTTTGTATTCTTCGTAGTGCTAGGCATAGAACAGTGTCCTTGTTCTAAAGGCTTATTGAATAACAAATTGAGTGATTAGCTGAGGAAGACCACAGGAAATACTAAATGTGAATTACTTTATTAAGAGGAATCATTCTTATTTCAGTTCCAAGAAACTATGATCCTACCTTACATCCTTTTGAGGTCCCACGAGAATACATAAGAGCTTTAAATGCTACCAAACTGGAAAGAGTATTTGCAAAACCATTCCTTGCTTCTCTGGATGGTCACCGAGATGGAGTCAGTTGCTTGGCAAAACATCCAAAGAGCCTGGCTACTGTCCTTTCTGGGGCATGTGATGGAGAGGCAAGTGACACTCTAAACATTGATATTTTAAACTGAAAATAATTATGTTACAAATGTTTTTCTTTGGTTTTTAGTTACTGTAGGTTTTACTTTGTTTATTTTTAGTTTAATTCTCAAGACTAAATCCTGTTTGAAGTAGTAAGTTCAAGAGTTTCTTATCTAAATCTAAGAAATTATAAAGCATTAACTTAAGGATCAATTTGACTGTAAATAAATAATAAATCAAGTTTATAATAAAGGTATTTAAATGTGAGTTTTTTCACAAAGGATGTTAGTAACAGTTCAACACTTACTTTCCCACTCTGGCAAGGAAAACATTTTTGAATCACTTTAAGCTATAATCAACAGTATTTGACAGATTGATTTTTCTGCTTGTTGATATACTTATCCATATACATTGCATTATTTTAACTCAAAGGATTTTGTTTTTAGACATCTGGTGGAGTGATTCATAGCCTTTTCAGTGTTGGGTTTATTTTTCTTCAAATGTAGTACTTCGTACTCCTGTGCCTTAATATTTTACATTTATAGTTCACTGAAATTTCTTAGTATGCTTTATCACAGGTTAGAATTTGGAACCTGACTAAGCGAAAATGTATCCGTACGATACAAGCACATGAAGGTTTTGTACGAGGAATATGTACTCGCTTTTGTGGGACTTCTTTTTTTACTGTAAGTATAATGCCATTAAGTCATTAAAACTTTTCAACATGTGTAAGAATGATCTAATTGAATAAATTGTTTTCTCGTTCATTTGTTCCAGGGTCCTTTTGGAGTTTCACAATGTAAAATAGCTTGTTAAACCTTGAAAAGTCCTAGCTTTCTTTATGTAATCCAGCCTTCCCTACACTTTTTAACTTTTTATAAATAAATGGTTAACTTTATTGACTTAGTCTGTTGAACGCTGAAAAGTTAGATTAATAGCAAATGACACTAGGAAGGTAGTTTGGCTTACTGTGGAGGATTTTCAGTGCCAAGATGAGTAATTTGTACTTCGTTTGTTAGATAGTAGGGAATGATTAAAGTTTTGTGTGTATGTGTGGTAAAATATACATAACATAAAATTTACCATTTTAACTATTTTTTAACTGTACAGTTTGGTGGCATTAAGTACATTCATGGTGTGCAACCATCACCACTATCCATCTCCAGAACTTTTTCATCTCCCAAACTGAAACTCTGTACCCATTGAACACTAACTCCCCATTTCCCCTGTCCCCAGCCCCTGGTAACTACTGTTGTACTTTCTGTCTCTGTGAATTTGACTATGAAATAGAATCACATAATATTTTTGTGTGTGAAATAAGCCCTTTTTGTCTGGGTTATGTCACTTAGCATATGAGTTCAAGGTTTATCCATGTTGTAGTATATGTCAGGATTTCCTTCCTTTTTAAGACTTAGTAACATTCCATTGTGTGTATATATCACGTTTTGTTTATCCATTCACTCATTGATGGACACTTGTTTCTGTCTTTTGGCTATTGTGAATAAGGCTGCTGTGAACATTGATGTACAAATACCACTTAGAGTTTGTTGAAGGTTTTTTTGTTTCTTTGGGTTTTTTTTTTTTGTCTTTTTTATTTTATTATTGAAGGTTTTTTAACATGGGAACCATAGAATCTGAGCTGTGCTTTGAGATGATTAATTTGACAGCAGAGAGTGATCAGTTCGAAGGCTGTTTTAATAGTCTGAGTAGGCAATAATGGGCCTCCAATGAGGAGTGAAAATGGTAGAAAGTAGTGGTTGGATTTAGAAACATATTGGAGGCTTGACAGACTTGACAAACCAGAGGTGCCTTAAGAAGATTGTGGTTTCTGTTACAGAAATGGGGAAGTCAGGAGTACCAGCAAGTTTAGAGGAGGGTGGGAATGGGAAGGGTATGGTGTGGTGAGATGGACTGCCAATGGGCTATTTGAGTGAAGATTTCTATTAGACCTTTACCGATGCAGGTCTGGAGCTCAGGAGGCAAGTCTAAGCTAAAGCGGCCATGATCAGTACAGAATTGATGCTTGAAGCCATAACAGTATGGCATCATTGGGAGGAAGTAAAGGGTGAAATATAGAAATACAAAGATGTCAGGGGAGTAGCCTTGGAGAGTACCCACCTCTAGAAAGTGGGAAAATCCAGGCGTAGCCAGAGAGCTTGAAGAGCCTATGAATGAGCATCAGTGTCTCTTCCACTTCTGACACTGTTAGTTTGTTGTATATCTTTTCACGTCTGACCTATATATATAAGTTTGTGTGTATATACATACTACTCAACCAGGTAGATCTTCTTTATTCTTTATTAACTGGTGACTTTTTAAAAAACAGGTTGAAGGGCCAGCCCGTGGCTCACTTGGGAGAGTGTGGTGCTGATAATACCAAGGCCATGGGTTCAGATCCCTGTATAGGGATGGCTGGTTAGCTCACTTGGGAGAGCGTGGTGCTGACAACACCAAGTCAAGGGTTAAGATCCCCTTATTGGTCATCTTTTAAAACAAACAAACAAAAAGCAAGTTGAGTTGGATATAAAACCCATGTTGCAGCCTAGGTTGCGGGGTGCAAAAGCCAGATTGCAAGGGAATAATAAAGGGAAAAGATGACTTCTGGGAAACATGATAGCTACCTTTAAATATTTGAAAGAGTGTCATGTGAAAGAGGAAGTAGACTTATTTGTTGCTCCATAGAGGAGCATTAGGAATGGGTGTTATTGTTAGAAGATTTGTTGTTGGTGTAAGAAAAAACTTATTTGCTGTCAAAAGCCAGAATAGACTACCTTGCAAAGTATTCAGCTTTTCACAAGAAGGGTGTGGACAAGCTGCATGACCCTGTATACTATATGTTGTAGAAGGAATCGGGTGGGAAGTTGGAACAGATGGCAACTAAGACTTCTTCCATTTGACTGTTTTTCTGAATGTTTGATTAATATTCCAGGCAGAGGATTTACTGTATGTTTTTTAATGCTTAAAATGAGTAAAGGCTGATTTGCAGCATTATTCAGGATAGCTGAGATATAGAATCAACCTACGTATCCATCAGTAGATGAATGGATAAAGAAAATGTGGTCTGTAGGACACAATAGAATATTATTCAGCCCTCAAAAAGAAGGGTATCCTGTCATTTGCAACAACACGGATGGAGCTAGAGGACATTATGCTAAGTAAAATAAGCCAGGCACAGGAAGACAAATACCTCATGATCTTACTTACATATGGAATATAAAAAAAGTTGAACTCATAGAAACAGAGAGTAGAATGATAGTTACCAGGGGCTTTGGGGGAGAGGGATGAGGGAGATGGTAATCAAAGGATACAAAATTTCAGTTAAATAAGAGGAATAAGGTCAAAAAATCTATTGTACAACGTGGTTGTTATAGTTAACAGTAATATACTACATTCTTGAAAATTGCTAAGAGTAGATTTTAAATGTTCTCGTCACACAAAAAAAATAAGTATGTGAGGTAATGGCTATGTTAATTAACTAGATTTATTCATTCCACAATGTATATATATATTATAACGTGTTATGCACTATAAATATATACAATTTATGTTTGTTGATTTTCAAAAATAATTGAAATTTTAAAAAATGAATAAAGGCTGAAAATGTTTCTTATTCACCACTTATTTCTCCCCTTTTTTTCAGATTAAAAGAAAATGTTTTTTTATTGACATGTAATAATTGTATACATTTTTGTAACACCAAGGTCAAGGGCTCATATCCCCATACCAGCCAGCCACCCAAAAAAAAAAAAAAAAAATTGTATACATGTATGGAGTACAGAATAATATCTCCATACATGTATACACTATGTGGTGATCTAATCATGCTAATTAGCATATCCACCACCACTAACGCTTGTCATTTCTTTGTGATGAGAACATTTGAAGTTCTCTCTTCTAGCCATTTGAAAATATACAGTAAATTATTGTTAATTACAGACACATAGCACTACTATCAAATATAGAACTTATTCTTCCTATCTAGCTGTAATTCTGTATCTGCTATCTAACCTCTCCTTTTCTCCCCTATCCCCCTCCTTCCCAGACTCTAATAACTGCAGTTCTACACTCTACTTCTATGAGCTCAGTTTTTTTTAGCTCCCACATGAGTGAGAACATGCAGTATTTTATCCTTCTGTACTTGACTTATCTCACTTAACATGTCTTCCTAGCTCATCCATATTATTGCAAATGACATGATTTTATTTATTTTTTTTATGGCTGAGTAGTATTCTGTTATGTATACACCACATTTACTTTATCACTTCATCTGTCAGTGGACACTTAGGTTGATTCCATATCTTGGCTTTGTAAATAATGCTGCAGTAGACAGGGGGGTGTAGGTATCACTTTGGTATAGTGATTTCCTTTTCTTTGGATTAATACCCAGTAGTGGGATTGTTGGATCACATGGTAGTTCTGTTTTTAGATTTTTGAGTAGCTTCCATACTGTGTTCCATAATGGCTTTACTAATTTACATTCCCACCCACAGTGTATAAGAGTTCCCTTTTCTCCACATTCTCACCATTTCCAGATATTTTTAAGTAATGTTTGCTTTGTCTGCAACAAGACACATGTGAAAACCACATGCTGGCATAATTTTAGCACTTAATGTTTGAAAAAAATTTAGTACACAATATCGCAAAAGATAAACCTTTATTTCCTAAGTTTTGTAGTATCCAAGATATCCCAATTTGTAATACCAACAAGTGTTTCTTCAGCTTACCCAGCCTGGAAATGAGATATTGTTCTAGTCAGGCACATACATATTCTTGTTTGGCTACTCATTTCTATAAAATGTTATTAAACCTTTCTCAGTATTGATGGTCTGCTGAGCTTGTACTCGATAGACTGTGTAGAGCAGCTCAGTCATTTGCGAGGAAGTTCAGTCTTGAGCTTGCAAACACTATTTATCATAAGCTTGGTTAAAAGAAACTGTCTTAAGAAAGGATGTGTTCAAGTACAAAGTTTATTATGTTTTCTGTGAATGCTAAAATATTCCGTTGGGTCAAACTAGATCAGCCAAGACCTAGGTTCCCAGGTGACATCTTACTGGCTCCCTGTAGAATTAGGTTTCGAGAGCTGAGTTTGGTATGGGGGCCAAGAGCTCAGATTCAGAGTTGTTAATAAGATATAGCCCTGTTAATACTTTTGTCTATTATAAGGATGTTGTTAGGATTCTGTTCCTTAGCATCCTCAACAAAAAAAGTTCCTGTCTGATCTTAGCACCAAAACTCTCTCCTAATCACTTACTGTCCTGATCACATATGCACTGTGAAATGTTCTGCAGGAAATGTTTCCCTTTTTGAATTTGCTGTAAGAAAAGAGCTAAATTCATACTCTTCTCATAGATAAATACATAACTTTGTTAACATTTTTATTAAAAAGTGGATATAGATTGTTTATAATATAGAAATGTAAACTTTAAGTAAAAACTAGCAGTTTAGTATATTTACAGTTGTGCAGTATCACATATGATGGTACTTGAGAAGGTTTATAGAAAAGTAGAATTAAAAGATCATATGAATCTTTCCATTCTTTTTAAAGTACTCTCATAATTATTTCATGTTTTCAACCCTCAAACACATTATACATTCTGTTTAGCAGCTTATTTTACCTAGTATCTTGAACATACCTGCCACATACCGAAGTCTAAATTACCATGTATGTTGCTTCACCTTGATTTGGGCTAGTGTACCCACAGTTCTACTCACCATTGGTTTTTTCACTATCCATGCAACTGTTAGCACAGTGAAAAGAAAAACTATATCTTTACTACCAACTATGAAAATAGTTTTGACTTTGTGGACCCCTGAAAAGTTCTCAGGGTCCTCTGTCATATTTATGACCTGCCTTTCTTCTGTTCTTGTTCTTCTTTTGTTCCACTCATATGATTTTATTTTGTGTACTTTATGTATTTGTCACAAATCTACTATAACAAGGTGGGATATTAAATACATCAATAAATATGATATTGGAAGAATATGGTATATATTTTTTAATGAGCTGCTTATAGTATGATATGTGTTGGCAAGTTTTAATTTATAACTGTTGTTCATTATCATCATACTAACAAATATTTCTAGGTTGGTGATGACAAAACTGTGAAGCAGTGGAAAATGGATGGACCAGGCTATGGAGAAGAGGAAGAGCCATTGCATACAATATTAGGAAAGGTACAAAAATAAATTGACTCGTACTTTGTCTATTAAAATTCTTTTTTTTTTACTTAAAATTATTTCATAGTTATAATTTCAAAAAGAAAAAAAAAGATGTAAATAAGAAATGAGAGACTTTAGGCTAAGATTATTGACCTATTTTAAGCATTTGAACAGTTTTTTGGTGTTCATCGTGGTAGGGTTTGATTTCTGTTTTTAGCTAGAGGATGCAGTGAAACATTTCCTTAAGCAAGGCCATGGAGGAAAATCTGTGAGGTAGAAGGTCAGGAAAAATAATTATTCAGCTTCTTTCTGCTTTATATTATCACGGATTTAACACAAAACTCAGAATTTCTTACTTGAAAGAATCCATTGGAAATTCATTAGGAAATGGAGAAAAGTAGTAAAACGATGCTTATATAAATCTTATTTACATTTCTTACAAATTATTCTGCAATTTTGTTATAACTTAAGAACATTTTAAAAAACATTTCAGAAAACATTTGGCCTACGAATGTTTTATAGTATTTGTATTTTTATATTACGCAGACAAAATTCTGAAATTAGATTTAATCTTTAAACTAAACATACACATTTTAAAAATCACATCATTTTAGTATTATGGTTAGTATATATTTAGGTTCTGCTTCAAGTTTCAAGAAGTTCTAAATGTTCTTAAAGGGACATGGGGTTGGGGTGTGAATATGAGATGGGGATAATTCATAGTTGGTAACAAGTTAGTAATTCCTAAAACAAAATTCTTGTAAATTCTCTTGTCTATGGTATAATTTTCCCCTTTAAGGGCTTAAAAGAAGTTTATTTGTGAACAGACATTTTCTCCAAAAAATGAGAGTGTGGCTAAATATATTTAAAATATTCTGGAAATGTTCAATAGTAATGGGAAAAAAATGTATCTGTAACAACCTCTTTGCTTTTAAAGACAGTATATACTGGAATTGATCATCACTGGAAAGAAGCTATTTTTGCCACATGTGGACAGCAAGTTGACATTTGGGATGAACAAAGAACTAATCCTATATGTTCAATGACCTGGGGATTTGACAGTATAAGTAGTGTTAAATTTAACCCAATTGAGGTAATGTTTCTTTTTAAAATATGTTCACTTATTGTTTCCTTATTTTTTAAATAATTTCAACTCTGTTTAGGAAACTTTTGAATGTGTGTATAAGAATTTTCTGAATTTTAATAGTATTCTGTCATTTGGTCAATTTTCCAGATTATATCTGAGTTCTGATCCTTGTGGTCAAATCTCAACATGTTTTCTTGCAGTTTAGTCCCAGGTGCTAGTGGTAAACATCATTAGAGGAGGGGTGCATGCATGTGCTCATGGGGGTGAAATCCAAGCAGAATACTGTATTGCTTAACTTTAGTTTTACTCTTGCCTTTAACACTCATGTTCCACAGATTATATCTTTATATCTTTAAGAGAATGTTAATTTTTCTTAACCCTACCCTCTTGGAGGTCAGAAGAAGTAGCACTGAGCATTGTTTTCTCTATTTGTAAATGATGAGGTTACCAATGCTTTGTAATAACATGCATGATTATTATTGTACTGCATGGTAAATAGTTGCAATTATATTTTTCTTTGATCATAGTCTGAATTGTGATTCCCAGTTCCTTCCAGATTTAAGGGAAGAGTTGGAGATTAGTCACTACATATTGTCTTTTTAGGTCTGAACTTAGCAGTGGAGGCTGCCCTGAAGGCTGAGCTAGCCCTTGGACTCCACACCTTTCCCTGAACTTTTTTTGAATACTTAACAGTATGTGAATTCATTGTCTAGAAGACTCAGTAAAGATGCAAAGAGGAAATCACTGCGTGTATAAGCTGATTTTTAAAGTTATCAGGAGGCTACCATGTGAGGTGGTGTAGGAGAAAATCCTGATATGTGAGCTTTACACTCTCAGAGACCTAAGCTGGTAAGGAAAGGTTGAGTCAAAGTAGCAGGGTATAAAAATTGTTTTACAATGTTTTGGAACATGAGATGCTTCAGTGCAACGTGAGCTTAGCCTTCAGATAATGCTGAGAAGTCAGTCAGTCGGAGGACACTCTTCTTGCATTCAATACATGCCTACATACACACTTCTGGGAGAGGCTACAGGTCTAGAACAGGGGTTGGCAAAGTACAGTCTGTGAGTTAAATGTAGCCCACTGCCTGTTTTTTATAAATAAAGTTTTGCTAGAACACAGCCTTGCTGTTTTGCTTACATATTGTCTGTAGCTGTTTTGTGCTATAATGGCAGAGTTGAATAATCACCATGGAGACCATATGGCCCACAAAGCCTAGAATACTTACTCTCTGGCGCTTTACAGAAGAAGTTTGCTGATCTCTGGTCTTAGAGTATCTATTTTTACTGTATCTACCTCACTCCATCCTCCATCTTCCTTCCCTGCGTTCCTCTTGGTTGTAGAAGTGAGGTATGGCAGGGAGGGGCCAGTGAGCTTTGCAAAGCCAAGGCCTGGGTGACACTGAGCAGAAGCACAAACTACAAACAAAAGCAAACAGAAGCAGTCTGTAAACACAACCTTCAGAACATTTTATGTCCTACTTAGTGTGGAGCTAAGCTGGAACTTTGTTTCCTGCCAACTTGTCTTTGCATTGACCGTATACAAGTGAAAATTCTTCTCCATATATGTTTCTTCATTTTTAAAATGAGATTAAATATATCTCCCAGTGTATTTCATATGTTTGTTGTGAGTGTAAAATGTGATAATATATGTAAACATTTTTTAAAAGTGCTACCCAAATTCAAGATGATGATGGTTATTACTATTAAAAACAAAAACAAAAACACCCCAAAAAACTCAGTGAGATATTGATTCCTACTTTTTTTTTAAGGAGCAAACAAAACCTTTTCTTCTGTATTTTGATGAACACCTGTGTGAGAAGAGGTAATTGTCAGTTCTAAAATCATAATTATTAGTGATGACCCAGTGACCATGTTTTTCCAGCTTGCCTGTATAGCAGCTCTATTTGTTCAGCTGTAGTGTTTTGTTTTTTTTCTTGTTGGTTTTTTTTCAAACTAACATTATGAACTGACTTAGTGGTAAAAGCAAATGGTATGCATGTCTTTTGTCCTGTATTGAACTTAATGGAAAGGGCATGTTGCTGTGAACAAATGGAGTGTACAGTATTTATCTCCTCTAATCATTAATAATTAATTTTCTTTAAAAATGTTGAAGCCTAGAATTCTGGTAGAGCCAAAAGTTTATGCTGAGCATTATCACATTTTACAGTATGAAAGTTGGCTTTTGGTCTAGGTAGAATTTTTACTCTGCTTGCTGAGATCAAAATCTTTGTTTTTAAATATGGAACTTGGTCAGACCCTGAGGTAACATAATGAGAAGCCAAGACGGGTTGAGAGGCATCACTAGAGGAAGTCTCAAAGAGGGAGCGATTAAGACAAGAGACTTTCAGAAGGGACTGAGAAGAGATCGTGATTGTAACCATAGCTTTATGATGTTTTATTTGAACTGTGTACACACAGTAGTAGCAGTTAGCTGGCCACGCAGCGATTTAGTAAATAATTCTTCTTATTCCTCCTGTACTTGCAATAGGAAATAATGGTAGGCAGAAACCAAGAGTTGTGAGTATCAGGAACCATGAGTGAGGAGGAATGATACTGCTGCAGCTGGTGGGATTCGGGGCCCTACTGGATGGTAGAGGGCTTATTTTCACTTAATTCCAAGGGTTATTTAAATCTCTTGTATGTTTATAACTGATTTACAAATAAATTAAATATTTGAAACATCTTAAAACAGTTGGACATAGGACAGGACTGATTTATACAGAGAGTTAACAAACCTAAGGAAATGTTTAACTACTAATAAAGCAATAAATTTATGTAATTAGGAAATATTGTCATACAAATATTAACTTTTAAATAACACTATCAATGCTGCCCATTTGCAGTAAAATTGGCATATCCCACATTGCAGTGTATTTTGGTGCAACACTTTGGAAAATTATTAGCACTAAGTATAAGAAGCCATAAAGTCACTTTTGATTCAGTACACTTTTACACTTTTTTTTACTTTTCATTCAGCACACTCCTGAAATTTTATCCTAAGGAAATAACTTAAAAGAAGAGCTAAATGCGTGAAAATGTTTATTGAAGTGTTATTTATAATAGTGAAAAACAGGAAACAAGTCTAAGTTGAAGAATGGGTAAATAAAATAGTTTGTGTTATAAATTAGAATACGGTATTATCTGCACTCTATCATCACTGGCATCTAAAATATATTCATGGGTATTTAACAATGAAAATACTTCACTTAGGTTACTGAGATTATGGATGATTTATTGTACTCTCTTAAAACTTTGTGTTTTAATATAAATATTAAGAGTAATTCAATCATCTGTCTGTTCACTGAATGGGCATGGTTTGCTGTCAAGCCTGGCTTTTAACTGGTGCTTGTTAATGCTTATTTTTAGACATTTCTCTTGGGAAGTTGTGCATCTGATAGGAATATAGTACTATATGATATGAGGCAAGCTACTCCTCTGAAAAAGGTGAGTTTCAATTTTGTCTTTTGCTTTATACGGTAGTAATGCATTCCTCTGCAAATTAAGTGACTGAAGACATGGAACAAATGTTTTTCCCATATTAGATTTTTTTTAGTTAGGGCGTTTCTTAGAACCCAAAGTAATGAGAATGGCTTTCTCTCAGCTGCCCATTGCTTTTTAGAGACCCTTAAATTTCTACTGGGTATTGTATCCCAGCTGTTTTTGTTTCTTCCACAAAGCCAGTACATTTTAGGTACCTAATTAGTACTTACTGAATTGAAAGTTCTTAAATTTTTTTTTAAGTTCTTAAAGGTATTGCATCCCATTACTTGACAGTGTATTAACAGTGTAATAATACCTCAGTATCATACAACACATATTTTATTATAGAAAGTTATAGAACTCATTTACATAACCAGCTTTATTTGTTTAGTTACATGCAGATGGGTACTAGTTTGACTTTTTTTTAGACTAGCAGTTGTGAGCGCACAGGAAGGGTGAGACATCTGTCATGTGCCACGAGTCCACTGTCATAGTCCACATATAAAAGAAATGCTTTTAATCTTGCTTTTGTTGTTCCTGTCATTTTTATAATGTGTAGTAAACTCAGAAATATTAGTAGAGTACATTCATTGAAGTTTGAAATCGATAAATATGATAATCTTTCCAAAGTACCACTTTAATTATTTCACCCATTCATGTGATATAGTGAGAAGATCCCGCATGAACTTTGGTATTAAACTTTAAGCGAGTAACTTAATCTGTGTTTCTCCTATAAAATGTTTTTAATAACTGTCTTGCAATACATTGGTAAGAATAAAACCACGATACTTTAAGCATTTAGCAGAATGCTGATATGAAGTACTAGTTTAATAAATGGTCATTTCTGCCCTTTCCAAGAAAACTGTAGCGTGCCTTTCAAGGCCCTCCAAACTCTGGTCCCAATATGCAATTCATTTACTTATTTGTTTCAATTAGTAAGGTAATGTTTAATTGGGGTTTGTCACATGCAGGTCACTTTGATAGATGGAGTGATTATTAGACGTTGCTACTTTCTGTTGTTTTCTTCATTCTGTCTACTAGATTATCAATGTTTCTTCTATCTTTTCTCTCCTAGATGTTGTAGTTAGGGGTTGTACTCCCCCACCACATGTAGTTTGGAAATGTGAGAGGAGTATTTAGTAGGGAGGTGCCAGAGAGGCTAAATATCCTGCAATGGATAGTCACACACAACAAAAGATTATCCTACCCAAAATGCCCGTAGTGGTCCTGTTGAGCAACACTATAAACTATTGGTCCTTCACAGATTGGTTCAAATCATGCTTGTCTTTTAAAACATTTCTTCTGTATTTAACCCTAAACTTGCCATTAATTTTGCCCCTAATTTGATACTTAGTCATTTATTGCTTTATTGTTTGTATTTTAACTTTTCTTATGTCTCATTGAGGTAAAGGGACCAGGTATTAAACATTTTTCTGTTTTTCATATTTGCCACTCTGTATATTCAGGAAATAGCTATTGTTGATTTTCCCATTGTACTGAGTTGAGTACTATGCACATAATAGGTGTTTACTAAATATTTGCTTAATTAATGAAAAATAAGGAAAGGAAATGAAGTGGGAAATTTATCCACTTTAGAGGTAATTAATTTCATGGTAATGGATTGTGTATTCTTCCATTTGCAGGTCATCTTAGATATGAGAACAAATACAATCTGCTGGAACCCTATGGAAGCGTTCATTTTTACTGCAGCAAATGAAGATTACAAGTAAGTTTTCCTGTTTTAAAAACTTAGTTCTATTAGGAATGGCTCAGTTGTGTAAGTCTTACTAATGAAATATGTTTCACTAGGTAAGTATACCTTCATATATAAATTAGAATAAGTTTCCCAAATTGGAGAAGAGCTTCTTAAAGTCTTAGTTTGCAGAATGATGTAGACCAGGGACAGTAAACAATAACCTGTGGGCCAAATCCTTTCTGCTGCCTATTCTTATAAAGTTTTATTGGGATATGGCTACTCCCATTTATTTATCTACACTATTGGATTTGGCTGCTTTTGTGCTGTAATGCCTGAGTTGAATAGTTGCAACAGAGACCTTATGGCCCACTTAGCTGAAAATGTTTACTATCAGGTCCTTTACATAAGAAGTTAGCTGACCTGTGATGTAGGCCATATACATATGCCATACATGTTCTAATAGGAATGAAAATATCTGCGTACAATGTTTGTAGCTCCTCAAGTAGCTGATACTCCTGTAGTAATGTTATCAGCTATCACTATTATTTCAGCAGAACAAAAGGAAAATTGTAGTTTAAATTCTTAGCCTAATATTTGCAGATATGTTATTCTGTGACTCCACATAAAGTTGCCTCAGTAAGCCATATTCTTGACCTAGATGGAATTTTATGATGAAGCATTTCACATTGGCTCTCTTATTTTATCTTTTCAGTATCCTTATAAGGTGGGTGGGGCATGTATGTTATCTCCCTTTTAGGATACTGAAGCAGGGAGATTAATCTTCCAGTTAGGAAAGAGTGTCTTATTCATCTTTTTAAATCCAAAACATTTATTTGTTTTACTTTTTTAATTTATTATTATTTTTTTACATTCTAAGATGTTGCAGAGCAGTGAGGAGGCAGGGGGAAGGGGAAGGTGATAAGGTGGGAGGAAGAGGAATGAAGGGGCATGGTTGAGGCCCGTGGCACCCCCCTCATTCTGGCAGGGAAGCCCACGGGGCTTCTGGTGGCAGCTTGGTCGTGGCTGGGCTGGATGTGGACTTGGGGGCGGGGAGTGGTACATGGCTGAGGCCCTCGGTCCCCTACCACTCTGGCTCAGGAGCCTGGGGCACTTCCGGTGGTGACTCGGTGGTCATTACTGGGCTGGATGCGATGTCAGAGGGAGTGGTGGAGGCCCTCGGGGCCCCTGTACCCCAGCTCAGAAGCCTGGGGCACTTCCAGCAACAGCCTGGTGTTCATCACCAGGCTTAATCCAAAACATTTATTATGGTGCTGTGCATATGGTAGATTCTTAATATTTGTTTTTTTGAGAATGTGGAATTTCATTGGTGGATTGAATGTTAAATCTTCTGTATTTTAAGTTCTATGTTCTATTATATATGTCTGAAAGCATAAATAGTAATGTTAGCTCTTAAATAGGATTTATTACATGATGTTTTAGTGGTAACAACTAAAAGCATCTCTTATGACTTTCTGTACTAAAAAGAAAATCAGTTGGAATCTCATTAACTATCAATACCAAAACACATTAATTGAAGCCCTTTTTGCCTTTATGATGTTTTGAAATTAAATGGTATTTTTCCATTTAAAAGCAATAAAAGACAAGAGTAGTACAGCATTATTGTGACCAAACTTATTAAGGTTTCTAAAGTACATTCTAATCAGTTGTTTTGGCAAGATACCTTTTTTCCAGAGTGTCCTTGGAATTTCTCATTTCTTGCTTTGGGAAGAATTACATATGTATGGCACCTGAAAGAAAGAGCATATCCCTTATAAGAAATGACTGTTGGAGTACCATACTTGCTCTTATTTGAAAGTGATCTTGCTTTGGAATCCCTTTTTTGTATTTATTTGTAAATTTTTTTTTTCTTTTATTGCCCTTTAAATATTCTAATTATTCCAAATTAGAAATCCACGTTCAAGCCTAGGCCAACCAGTAGTTACTGTAGAAAGTTGGGCAAGTCATTTAAACTGTGTGTCTTAGTTTCATCATCTATACCATTAGAGGGTTAGATGATTCCCAGACAGTTTTGTAACTTGGAACTTTGTTTATTTAAACATTTTTCCATCCAAATGGATTGATTTACTTGGAAGTTGAATAAATTCTTGTCCTCTTTCTGATACAGAAATAAAAAAATTTACTTTAAAAAACAACTTGCTACAATAAAACAAACCTGGTTGAGAACCATTGCTCTAGGCATGGAGTATAAAGCAGTTGTCAGTTCAGAGATTTAACCTCAAATATGAGTATGACCTTGGCTGACAATCCTGTAGTATGTTAGCAGATTTTAAAAAGAACAGTGATTTGTGTTTTGATGAGAGCTGCATGATATTTGGGAGATTTTATCATTAGTGTCAATGACTTTTCATGATAATGGTATTAAAAAAAATATCCTATCCTTTTGAAGTGTTAGGTTTGTTAAATATTTTGTATTGAAGTAATTTTAGGCTTACTGAAAAGTTGCAAAAATATTACCTGTCACCAACTTTCACTAATATTAATGTCTTTGCATAATCATAGTACATTTAACAAAACCAAGAAAGTAACATTGGTATACAATACTAATAACTACCAACAGATTTTATTCCATACCAGTTTTTCCACCATGTTCTTTTTCTGTTCTAGGATCCAATGCAAGATCCCATGTTGCATTTAATTGTCATGTCTCCTTGTCTGCTCAGTCTGTGACTGTTCCACAGTTTTTCTACTCTTTTGTAACTTTATGAACTTAAACTTAGTTCAGACAAATTGCTGTAGATTGGGTGGCTTAAGCAACAAACATTTATTTCTTATAGTTCTGGAGGCTGGAAGTCCAAGATAAGGGTGCCAGCATGGTCAGTTTTGGTGAGGGTCTCTTCCAGGCTGTAAACAGCCAAATTCTCGTGTCCTCACAGGGCTGTCTAGCTCTCTGGCCTCTTCTTATAAGGGCACTGATTCCCATTCATTAGAGCTCCACCCTCATGACCTAATTACCCACCAAAGGCCCTACTTCGCAATGTCATCACATTGGGGATTAGACTTCAACAGGTGAATTTTGAGGAGACAGAAACATTTTGTCCATACACCTTAGTACTTTTGAAGAGGACTTACTTGTCAGTTATTTTGTAGATTTCCCTTAATTTGGGTTTAGCTGATGTTTTGTCATTATTAGATTGAGGTTATGCATTTTTGGCAAGAATACCACAAAACTGATGTGCCCTTCTCAGTGTATCATGGTGGTGGGAGAGAGGTACATTGGTACATGATATCTTACTCTGGTAATGCTAACCGTGATCACTTGGTTAAGGTGGTGTCTGCCAGGTTTCTCCACTATGGAGTTACTGTTTTTCCCTTTCATAATTATTACATCTCTTTGGGGAAATACTTTGAAACTAGATAGATACCATTTTTCTCCTCAAACTTCAACTCACAAATCTTAGCATCTTGATGTACTTTGATATTAGGATCTTGGTCCCAATAATGCTGTATTACTCTTGTCTGTTGTCCATGTTGGCTCATTTGAAGCACTATTCTTTTAGCTTTTGTTTAAGAATGTTTAAATCTTGAAACTCATAAAGTCATTGTTTTTACCAATTGTGCATAAAGTACTGTTTTCTAATTTTGGTACACCCTTTGAAAAGCTGTGCTCACACATATATCACAGACAGGTGTGTAAATTAGTGCAACTTTATTAGAAGTGATTTGGCAACTCAAATCAAGCCTTAAAAATGCTCATGCCTTTGGATCTAATAATCTTACTAGTAGGAACCTGACCATATTTAATTGAATCTGTTCCATTCAATAAAAGATTAAATGTCAAAAATTAAAATATTGAGATTTCATTTAAGCATTATTTATAATAATAAAAAGTTGGGAACTATAAAAAAAGGGGAAATAAATTATTTTAACTCATTTATTAACTTTTATTAAAGCATAATTGATTATACATATTTGTGGGGTACAGAGTTGAACATCAATACCTGTGCACAGTGCGTGATGATTAAACCACGATAATTAGTATGTTCAGCATTACAAGTGTAGTCCATTCCTTGTGTCTATTAACCAGTTTCTTGCTAACCCCTCTCTCCTTCCTCCTTTCCCACCTCTAGTGACCATAGTTTTAACTCAGCCATTAAAATCTTTTCAAAGATTATTTAACGATATGGATAAATGCTGATAATATGCTACATGAGCTGTCAGAATACAGTTTTATATGGTATTATCTCAGTTTTATTAAAAGTATGTATTTAAATAGTATGGTGAAAAAATATTTTTTAATTATACTGTACTGACTTTCTCTGGGTGGTGGAATTAAAGGTAATTTTTGTATTCTTTGTACTCTTGAAATTTCCACTTTTCTACAATGGGATTTCCATTTATAAGGAGAAAAAGTATTTTTGTGTCTGTGTGTGTATAATTGTAATCTTAAGGAATAATAGAAACTGTTCATATTCCCTTCCCTGCCTGTGTACAGAATTGTAGTTTTTATCTAGATGTGCATTATTTAGCTAATGGGTCTTATTTTCACGAGTGTCTTTTAGTACTGCATATGGCTTCTTTCTAGAAATATATATCAAATATTTAAAAATTATTTTACAGCTTATATACTTTTGATATGCGTGCATTGGACACTCCTGTAATGGTTCACATGGATCATGTATCTGCAGTGCTTGATGTGGATTACTCTCCCACGGGGAAAGAGTTTGTGTCTGCTAGTTTTGATAAATCTATTCGAATCTTTCCAGTGGACAAAAGTCGAAGCAGGTATGTAACTACCAGCCAGCAGTTTTTTTGCTTGATTTTTCTTTGTCCTGATCGTCATTTATCTTTTCTGAGAAGACGGCTGGTTATGTGCATATGATGGAGGCTCATACCCACATATGGTGACTTGAGTACTGACTTCTACTATATCATGTATGGGCAGTGCATTAGCCTACCAGGTGGTTTCTTGCATGGAACAGGGTATTACCTTTATATAATTTGTTGGTATGAAATCTCAGTGTTTGCCTTACAGCAAGGCCTTTTTATTTTAGAAAAATTTTTTAATGTTTTATAATAAACTTTATAAAATTTTTAATTGGATAGTGACTATGTATATAAAGAATTTAAATTTTTAAAATGTATTTATCTTCTAACAGTATAAACTTTCAGTGAACTTTATAAATCTAGCATATGAGTGAACATAAACATATCTAGAAGTTCAGAACTCTACATAGTTTACCATGAAGGATTCTAAGTTGGTTAAATTACTAAACATTGGATTTGACTGGTCTGCTACATGAACAGGTTATTTTTAATGGTTGTGGAAGCCTGATTGGATTTCCTTACATTTACACTCACTGCTTTGGAAAAAAAAGGGGCCTTTTAAGTATGTAGAGATCATAAGAAATGAACCTTATAAAAGCATAACATGAGGAGGGGGAGAAAAAGCAGTCTGTCTTATATAGTTTTCATTTTAGCAGGACGTTTTTTCTAACCATCCTCCCCCTCTTAAAAATTTCTTGTGGTTTATCTAACTGTTTAAAACATATTTGTCAGAAACAGTGTAAAAGACTAGTTTTGTGAGTATACTTTAGAGATTTTTTTTTTTATGGGTATGAATTATATTTGATGTAGTCATCTTGAATAGGTTTTCTTTTACTGTGCATAGTTTATTGAGTCTGTTTCTTTTGCGTAGTGTGCATTTTGAATCATTTAATCCAGGTATAGAAAACTTATTTCTCCAGAAGTCTGATATTTTTTTCTGACCTTGTCTTTTACTTGCTTTTTAATGTTCTTCTTAACACTTCCCAATATAGTATCTTCTGTGAATTCGTTTAGCATGTTTCATAGCCTTTCCAAATAGGTATGATTTTGACATCTCCATTTATTAAATGATTCTTACCTCAACTTATCAGACACCTCTGTAGTCCCCTTTCTTTTTACACATGTAAATCATCAACTCTCATTTCAATTAATTAAGTTTTTTAAACAACTTGACCAAAACAAAAATTAGATATTAGGGTCAACATACCAGGATGTGCTCTTTGAATGCCATTGCATTTATTTTATTTTATGACAAAATGAAAGAAGTATGGTTGTTGACATAAATTGATTGGGGGTGGGGAAGGGGGCTTAGTAAGAGCAAGACATTTCTTATTGATACAGTTACTTCAGCTTCAACATTTTATTTTATTTGTATTTTATGCTTTAAGTTATTTGTGTACTTTTCTGTACATCTGGTTTTACTTAATTTATATTTACTTCTCTGATTAGATAGGAAGTTATCTGAGGACAGGAATTTTTTTAAATTCCCCAGTGCTTAACATAGAACCTGTTAGTTGGATTCAATAAAAAATACATTGAAACGAATCTGAATTTTCCTTTTATATTCCCTTAAGACTCAAAAATGGCATCTTGATACTTGACAGGCAGTGATTAGTTAAAAAAATTTGTCAAAATCATAAGCGTTTTAACTTAATTCCTTCTCTTCTATAGGGAAGTCTATCACACAAAGCGAATGCAACATGTTATGTGTGTAAAATGGACTTCTGACAGCAAGTACATTATGTGTGGATCTGATGAAATGAACATTCGTCTGTGGAAAGCTAATGCTTCTGAAAAATTGGGTGTGGTAAGAGACTATTTTCTTTTATTGTAATAAAGCTAGTTTCTGATTTTATTGGATATCATTATATTGTAAAGAGAATTTATTTGAGATGCTTTAGGTATTTTGATCAAATTGACATAGTTGTGATAAAAAGAATTAAGTTAGTAACAAAACAGACAAGGCTATATTGATATTTGTTTTTTTCATGTGAAGAGTACCTTTGTATTATATTACCGTTCATTCATATGTTTTATAATATTTGAGACTTCTTGGTTCTTTGTGTTTTCATTGAGGTAGGTAGAGAAGATGTAGGGACTAGAAGCTTAAAACTTAGAACACTTTTCTCCTAGAGGAATAGTAATCAGGCACATCAAAGACTGCAAGTCCCTATGAGGTCTTTTAATATCAAAGACACAGTAAAATAGTTAAATAAGAAATAAATACGGAAAGCTTCAGACTTTAAAAAAGATTCAGTGAAAATATAGCAAATGTTATTGGCTAGCTACTTCTGAGTTATGGGATTATGGTTTTTTGTTTTCTGCTTGATGTTTTTCTAATTTTCCCATATATTCTATAAGAAATATAGAGTGTTTATATCAGAAACAAAATACTAAGTTTAAGGAGGAAAGGTTACGTGTGAGTTATTTTCTACTTAGTCTCAGTAGGAAAATCACGGTATACTAAACAGCAATTAAAGACAATTCTGTTTTAGGTTTAATGACTGGTAAATCTTGAGTATGCCTAGGTTTCAGTTCATCATTAAATGTTTCTCTAAATCGAATCATCCTTAACATTTGTTAAACAAAGCCTGCTTATTATGGAATTGAATACTTTTTTTTTTCTTTTCTGTTTCAGTAGTTATTTTACCCCCCAAAAGTTTGAGTGAGTGATTTAGGTGCTTTTTCTATGTTATGCCCAGGAAAGGTCCAGCTCAGTAGTCCACATAGCTCTCTCCTTCAGCACTTGGAGGCATCTATCTACATTGTGGGTGTGCTACCTAAAAGGAAATTCAGCTTGCAGAGCTGGTATTATTGATATAACCTTGTAAAGGGCAGAATCACGTCAGCGATTTTGGTTGCATGTCATAACATTTTAAGTTTTGTGAAGAAAAGGGTGCTTCCCTAGCTTTGTTATACTGAGGCAAAACAAAGGGCACACTATTTATAAAGATACCAAAATGCATTTTTTTCAGCTTACATCACGAGAAAAAGCAGCCAAGGATTATAATCAGAAGTTGAAGGAGAAATTTCACCATCATCCTCATATTAAACGCATAGCTCGTCATCGACACCTACCAAAATCTATCTACAGCCAGATTCAAGAACAGCGCATCATGAGAGAAGCTCGTCGTCGAAAGTATGTTCTGAGGCATTAGACTATCTCAGTGCCCTTTTCTGACTTCCTCTTCTTGTCTCACAAAAAAACAGACAAACAAAAACTGCTTTTCAAGGGAGTAGTTTATGTGCTGTTGTACATTAGAGATGACTTTGAAGACTTCTCTGGGATTTTTTTCTCCCTTTGTCCAATAAAGGGGGAAGCAGTGATAGTCTGAAAATGTGAGAATTTCTACTACCTGTTTTTCAGAATAGGTTTAAAAGAAAGTGAAAATGAATTATCAAAATGAAACACTTCTGTTCATATTTCAAAACTTTCGTAGATAATGTTTAAAACATGATTTTTAATGTAGCTGGGACTGAGAGATACTGTGTATTTTCCAAGTTAATGAATGCAGAGAACTCATATTCTTAAGTAAAAATTTTTCTAATATGCTTTATCTTAACACATGAGATCTGACATTTTAGATCTAAAGCAGAGCCTTCCCCCACTCCACCATTTCTCCTGTGGAATATTCTTCTCTCTGGAACACTTGAATTCATGCAAAATATTACAGACATTCTAAAACAGTCTCTTTTTTTTTTTTAATAGACTGCAAGTGACTATTATTTTGCTGTCTTTGGGTCTAATCACTGTTAAATATTTTAGTAACTGTGGCAGGTTTTTAAACTTAGTAAAGGACACTGATAGGTGATAGGATAAGAAGCAATTAAATAAGTGACAAAAGTTGATTTCTGTTGTGAAAATGTTTTTCCTATTCCTGTTGTGAAAATATTTTTTCCCAGTAGGTGTTTTTCTTTCCAGTGAAAGAAAATGCTTTATGATTTTTCTGAGAAAGTTTTCTTTGGTTAAGATGATTTCTCATAAAATTGCTTATATTTTATATATTTTGTTTGTTTCTAGGGAAGTGAATCGTCTGAAACATAGCAAGCCTGGATCTGTGTCAATTGTGTCGGAGAAGAAGAAACATATAGTGGCAGTTGTAAAATAATAATTGATATTCCTACCAATCCTGATGTGTATTTGTCACTTTTGATTTGAGACCCCTAGTGGCAATTGTAAAATAATAATTGATATTCCTACCAATCCTGATGTGTATTTGTCACTTTTGATTTGAGAACCCTACAAATAAAAGTACTGGCTCTAGTTTAATAGCAAACAGTTCAGTAATATGTGTAGAGCTTTGTTGTTCATTTTAGTTACCCTGAAAAATTATCATTAAAGGTGGCCTGGTTGATAAAACTATTCAATGTTTTATCCTTAATCTGCTTTCTTCTTTCGTTGAAGAATGCAGTATTTGCAACTAACTTGTTTTTTGCTTTTAGAAATTACAGATATACTTTCTATCTGATCTATTATTGTAGATATTGTACCTTTTCTTTTTTTTTTTTTTTCCCCAGCATCTATAGAGATGATCATATGGTCCTTGTGTTTGAGTTTATTAATGTGGTGTATCACATTTATTGATTTGTGTAGGTTGAACCAACCTTGCATCCCTGGGATGAATCCCACTTGATCGTGATGAATAATTTTACGTATGTGTTGCTGTATTCTGTTTGCTAGTATTTTAGTGAGGATTTTTGCATCTATATTCATCAAGGATATCGGCCTGTAGTTTTCTTTTTTGGTTATATCTTTACCTGGTTTTGGTATCAGGATGATGTGTGCTTCATAGAATGAGTTTGGGAGATTTGCATCCGTTTCAATCTTTTGGAATAGTTTGTAAAGAATCGGTGTCAATTCCTCTTTGAATATTTGGTAAAATTCTGCTGTGAATCCATCTGGTCCTGGGCTTTTCTTTGTTGGGAGCCTTCTGATAACAGCTTCAATCTCCTTTATTGTTATTGGTCTGTTCAAATTTTCTACGTCTTCATGGTTCAGTTTTGGGAGCTTGTGTGTGTCCAGAAATTTATCCATTTCCTCCAGATTTTCAAATTTGTTGGCGTATAGTTGTTTATAGTAGTCTCGAATGATTCCTTGTATTTCAGATGAATCAGTTGTAATATCACCTTTTTCATTTCTAATTTTTGTTATTTGAGTCTTCTCTCTTCTTTTTTGTTAGCCATGCTAATGGTTTGTCAATTTTATTTATCTTTTCAAAAAACCAACTTTTTGATTCGTTGATCTTTTGAATTGTTTTTTGGTTTTCAATTTCATTCAGTTCTGCTCTGATCTTAATGATTTCTTTCTGTCTGCTAACTTTAGGTTTGGATTGTTCTTGTTTTTCTAGTTCTTTAAGGTGAAGTGTTAGGTTGTTCACTTGCCATCTTTCCATTCTTCTGAAGTGAGCGTTTAATGCAATAAATTTTCCCCTCAATACTGCTTTTGCAGTATCCCACAGGTTTTGGTATGATGTATCATTGTTTTCATTAGTTTCAATAAATTTTTTGATTTCCTGCTTGATTTCTTCTTGGACCCATATGTCATTAAGTAGAATGCTGTTTAATTTCCATGTGTTTGTATAGTTTCCAGAGTTTCGTTTGTTATTAATTTTTAGTTTTAATCCATTGTGGTCTGAGAAGATACATGGGATAATTGCAATTTTTTTGAATTTATTGAGACTTGATTTGTGACCTAATATGTGATCTATCCTGGAGAATGATCCATGTGCTGATGAGAAGAATGAATATTCTGAGGTTGTTGGGTGGAATGTTCTGTAGATATCTGCGAATTCCAATTGGTCTAGAGTATTGTTTAGATCTTGTGTTTCTCTACTGATTCTTTGCCTAGATGATCTGTCTAATATTGACAGTGGGGTGTTCAGGTCCCCTGCTATTATGGTATTAGTGTCTATTTCCTTCTTTAGGTCTAATAGAGTTTGTTTTATAAATCTGGCTGCTCCAACATTGGGTGCGTACATATTTATGATTGTTATGTCTTCTTGATGGATCAGTCCTTTTATCATTAAGTAGTGTCCCTCATTGTCTCTTTTTATGGTTTTTAGTTTAAAGTCTATTTTGTCAGATATAAGAATAGCTACTCCAGCTTGTTTTTCTTTTCTGTTTGCATGGTAAATCTTTTTCCATCCTTTCACTCTTAGTCTGTGTGAATCTTTATGGATGAGGTGGGTCTCTTGAAGGCAGCATATAGTTGGGTCCTCCTTTTTGATCCAGTCAGCCAGTCTGTGTCTTTTGATTGGGGAGTTTAAGCCTTTTACATTAAGAGTTGTTATTGAAAGGTGTTGATTTATTCCTAGCATTTTATTGGTTGTTTGGTTGTCTTAGGTGTCTTTTGTTCCTTGCTTTCTGATTTACTGTTTGGTTTCTGTGTTTGTTGGTTCCTTAGGTTGTAGATAGCGTTTTTGTTTGCTTGTTTTCTCTTCATGAATGCCAATTTTATTATACTAGTGGGTATTGATTTTTCTTGGGTTTTTATGGCAGTGGTAGTTATTTTTCAGGAACCAAACCCAGTATTCCCTTGAGGATTTCTTGTAAGGGTCGTCATGTGGTAGTGAACTCCCGCAGTTTTTGTTTGTCTGAGAAATATACTATTTGCCCTTCATTTCGGAAGGATAGCCTTGCAGGGTAGAGTATTGGCTGGCAATCTTTGTCTTTTAGTATTTTGAAAATATCATCCCATTCCTTTCTAGCTTTTAGGGTTTGTGATGAGAAGTCTGATGTTATCCTGATTGGGGCTCCCTTATAGGTGATTTGACACTTCTCTCTTGCAGCTTTTAAGATTCTCTCTTTGTCTCTGAGTTTTGCCAATTTGACTATGACATGTCTTGGAGAAGGCCTTTTTGGGTTGAATACGTTTGGAGATCGTTGAGCTTCCTGGATCTGAAGATCTGTGATTTTTCCTATACCTGGGAAGTTTTCTGCCACTATTTTGTTGAATATGTTTTCAATGGAATCTCCATTTTCCTCCCCTTCTGGAATACCCATGACTCGGATATTTGAGCGCTTAAGGTTATCTGATATCTCTCTCAGATTTTCTTCAGTGTCCTTGATTCTTTTTTCTTTCTTTTTGTCTGCTTGTGTTATTTCAAACAGCCTATCTTCAAGTTCAGAGGTTCTCTCTTCAACTTCGACAAGCCTGCTGGTTAAACTCTTCGTTGTGTTTTTTATTTTGCTGAATAACTTCTTCAGTTCAGCAAGTTCTGCTACATTTTTTTTCAGGACATTGATTTCCTTTTCAGGACATTGATTTCCTTGTACATTTCCTCTTTCAGATCCCGTATACTTTTCCTCATTTCATCATGATGTCTAGCTGAGGTTTCTTGTATCTCATTCAGTTTCCTTAGAATTATCACTCGAAATTCCTTGTCAGTTATTTCAAGGGCTTCTTGTTCTATAGGATCTAGAGTTTGAGATTTATTAACTTTTGGTGGTGTACTTTCTTGATTTTTTGTATTTCTGGTATCTTTTTTTTGGTGTTTATTCTTTGTGGCAGGGGGTTTCACAGTCCACCGGTTTGAGACTAATGACTAACTAGGATGTTGCTGTGGTTGCCAATTTCGTATGGCTCCCTCCGTGACTGCTCAGTTGGCCTCTAGTGCCTTGTGTGTGTGGTTGCCTCAGGTCTTGGGCTTCTCCGGGAAGCCACCTTTCTGGTCAGCTTGGACTCTGCTGGGCTGATGGATCACGTACCACAGGGTGTGTGATCTCTGTTGAGCTTTCACTTCCCGTGCAGGACTTCTCCCTGTTCCGTGTGCTCTGGCCCAGGCTGTTGGATCGTGCAGTAGCGACCCCACCGGGTGTGTGGTTTCTGTCGAGCCTCCGCCTCCCTGGCCGCACGTCTCCCCACTCTGTGCGCACTGTGCTGGGCTGGGGCATGTCTTCTGCACCCCTCGTCTATCAGCCTGGCCTTCAAGACCCTGCTCGGCACCGCCTCGCCCAGGAAGTCTACCAGGTTTTTGGTAAGCACAGACGACCGGTCGCTCTGGGTGCCTTTGTAGCACTGTGTAGATCTTTCTTGGGTCTTGTTCACCTTTGTATCCCCCCGGCATAGACCGAATCTAGCGCCCACTTGCAGCCAGCTCTCCGGCAGGTTCAAGCGGACCTGGGAACTCTCCTACCACACTATTCCCATCCAGAAATTGGTTAGGCTTTTTTCCGAACTGGTGGCCGCAGAGATGGTATCTGCCTCCCAGTAACAGGAAGTTTACCGGGGGTGGAGTCCAGGGTGTGGTGGAGTGACAGTCGGCCTGCCTGTACTTCCTTGCCCTCCCGACAGTGGCCGGGGACGCCCCACACCACCAGCCCCGCCAGAGAACCGCGGAGGGAGTGGGAGGGGAGGCCGGCCCGCAGGCTCCGGAAAGCCCCGCGCCGGGCCAAGCAAGTGGGAAGGCTCAGTGACGGCTGAGCCGGGCGGAGCTGCCAGCACCTGGGAAAATGGAGGCAGCCCCGGGGCGGTGAGTGAACTGGTGATGCAGGCGGGAGCCGGGTGGGTGTTAGCCCCCCCGAACAGAGTTGGGCCAGGGGTCACTCACAGTGCTGTGCCAGGTCGGGTGCTCACTCTCTGCCTCTGGTTTGCCGCCTTCCCCTTTCTCAGCCGCTGCCACCTCGGGCTGTTCAGTCGTGGTGCGGCTCGGGCGCTCCCAGGAATCTTCTTTAATGCCGGCCTGAAACCTCAAATCCTGAATAGGGCAGCTGGCCGCCTTCAGCGCGGCCCCGGCCTCCAGGATCCTGTCTGCATCCACAGCAGCCCTGGCGTCGTGTTCCCCGTTTCGAGACTCGCTTTTGCAGCTAAGAAACAGTTCTTTTCCTGCTCCACACTTCAGAGCTGTTGCCTGTAAATGAGGCAGCCTCTCCTGCCGGGGAAAAAGTGGTGGTCAGCCCCCACAACCGGCCAGCAGCTGCGGTCCTCCCTTAAGAGATGGCAAGAGGAAGGTCCACAAGTTTCCCGGCTGCCTGAGGCCCAGTGGCCGCCTTTTCCACCTCAGCTACTCTGCGCCAACCGCCACAGCCACCGCCATCTTGAAACCTCCGTACCTTTGAATTTACATTTAGGACCAAACATCTGTTATGTTATCTTTAATATTACTTGGATAATGATTGCAGTGAGTCTTCTTCCTGTGATTGATTCCACACAGCATTTAGAAGAACTATGTCAACTTTTTTTAACTGAATTTTTTTTCCTGTGCCTTATTTAGATTGGGCTTTTTGAGACTTTAAAGATGATCAACCTACATTTATATAACTTTTATAAATAATATTAATTATTATTTGTGGTCAAGGTAATAAAACATCCTTTACAATTGTTGGCATTGAAACTTTGACCCATTTCTGCTAATTTCTCTTCAATCTCACTAAATCCTAAATAGTTCTGTGTCATATAGGGTTTTTTCTTTTTTTAATCATCAGCTTAGTAAACTGTATTATAAATATATATATAGACCCAAATCTTAGGCAATTTTAAGAAGAGATTTAAAAATCCAAAGGAAAACGTGTTATTTAAGCATACATATATTTATTTATTTATTTATTTTTTTATTTTTATTATTTTTATTTTTTAATTTTTTTTTTTTAAAATTTTTATTTTGTCGATATACATTGTGGCTGATTATTGCTCCCCGTCACCAACACCTCCCTCCCTTCTCCCTCCCCCCCTCCCCCCCAACAATGTCCTTTCTGTTTGCTTGTCGTATCAACTTCAAATAATTGTGGTTGTTATATCTTCTTCCCCCCCCCCCCGGTTTTGTGTGTGTGTGTGTGTGTGTGTGTGTGTGTGTGTGTGAATTTATATATTAATTTTTAGCTCCCACCAATAAGTGAGAACATGTGTTATTTCTCTTTCTGTGCCTGACTTGTTTCACTTAATATAATTCTCTCAAGGTCCATCCATGTTGTTGCAAATGTCAGTATTTCATTCGTTTTTATAGCTGAGTAGTATTCCATTGTGTAGATGTACCACATTTTCCGTATCCACTCATCTGATGATGGGCATTTGGGCTGGTTCCAACTCTTGGCTATTGTAAAGAGTGCTGCGATGAACATTGGGGAACAGGTATACCTTCGACTTGATGATTTCCATTCCTCTGGGTATATTCCCAACAGTGGGATAGCTGGGTCGTATGGTAGATCTATTTGCAATTGTTTAAGGAACCTCCATACCATTTTCCATAGAGGCTGCACCATTTTGCAGTCCCACCAACAATGTATGAGAGTTCCTTTTTCTCCGCAGCCTCGCCAGCATTTATCGTTCATAGTCTTTTGGATTTTAGCCATCCTAACTGGGGTTAGATGGTATCTCAATGTGGTTTTGATTTGCATTTCCCGGATGCTGAGTGATGTTGAGCATTTTTTCATATGTCTGTTGGCCATTTGTATATCTTCCTTCGAGAAATGCCTACTTAGCTCTTTTGCCCATTTTTTAATTGGGTTGCTTGTTTTCTTCTTGTAAAGTTGTTTGAGTTCCTTATATATTCTGGATATTAATCCTTTGTCAGATGTATATTTTGCAAATATTTTCTCCCACTCTGTTGGTTGTCTTTTAACTCTGTTAATTGTTTCTTTTGCTGTGCAGAAGCTTTTTAGTTTGATATAATCCCATTTGTTTATTTTTCCTTTGGTTGCCCGTGCATTTGGGGTCGTATTCATGAAGTCTGTGCCCAGTCCTATTTCCTGAAGTGTCTCTCCTATGTTTTCTTTAAGAAGTTTTATTGTTTCAGGGTGTATATTTAAATCCTTAATCCATTTTGAGTTGATTTTAGTATATGGTGAGAGGTATGGATCTAGTTTCATTCTACTGCATATGGATATCCAGTTATCCCAGCACCATTTGCTGAAGAGGCAGTCCGTTCCCCAGTGAATAGGCTTGGTGCCTTTGTCAAAGATCAGCTGGCAGTAAGTGTGTGGGTTGATTTCTGGATTCTCTATTCTATTCCATTGGTCAGTGTGTCTGTTTTTATGCCAGTACCATACTGTTTTGGTTATTATAGCTTTGTAGTATAGCTTAAAGTCAGGTAGTGTTATGCCTCCAGCTTTATTTTTTTTGCTCAGCATTGCTTTGGCTATGCGTGGTCTTTTATTGTTCCATATAAATGTCTGGATAGTTTTTTCCATTTCTGAGAAAAATGTCTTTGGAATTTTGATGGGGATTGCATTGAATTTGTATATCACTTTGGGTAGTATGGACATTTTCACTATGTTGATTCTTCCAATCCAAGAGCATGGGATATCTTTCCATCTTCTTGTATCCTCTCTAATTTCTCTCAGCAGTGGTTTGTAGTTCTCGTTATAGAGATTTTTCACCTCCTTGGTTAACTCAATTCCTAAGTATTTTAATTTTTTGGTGGCTATTGTAAATGGGCAGGCTTTCTTGATTTCTCTTTCTGCATGTTCACTATTGGAGAAAAGAAATGCTACTGATTTTTGTGTGTTGATTTTGTATCCTGCTACTGTGCTGAAATCATTTATCAATTCCAACAGTTTTTTTGTAGAGGTTTTAGGCTGTTCGATATATAGGATCATGTCATCTGCAAACAGGGACAGTTTGACTTCATCTTTTCCAATCTGGATGCCCTTTATTTCCTTCTCTTCTCTGATTGCTCTGGCTAGTACTTCCAACACTATGTTGAATAGGAGTGGTGAGAGTGGGCATCCTTGTCTAGTTCCTGTTCTTAAAGGTAAAGCTTTCAGCTTTTCCCCATTCAGGATGATATTGGCAGTCGGCTTGGCATATATGTAAGCATACATATATTTATAGTAAAAATACAGAGTATGCATGGGAATGATAAAGATCAAAATCTGGAGAGTGGGAGGAGAAGGCAGTCAGAGTGGGGTACACAGGAGATTTCAACTCTTGGTAAGGTTTTATTTCTCACTAAGAAATAGTCCATTCTATTATTTTTTATCGTTTCTTGGATGTCTGAAATATTTCATCACATTTTTCTTAAGGCTGGTAAGAGACAAACCATCTATTTTTTAATTTTAATGATCTACTGTAGGCCTCAAATTACTTGATTTTTAAGGTGTACTTAAAAATTTTTAAGGTGTTCTCTTGTGTACCTATATTGCTCTTAGTTTGGGGTGGTTTCAAAAAAATACAGAAATACTGATCCATAAACAGCTTCTGTGTCAGTTTCAGTCCTTCAAAAAACATGCCTACCTGGGATTAGACATGCAAGACATTTATGGGAGGGAATCACCTATGAAGGATAAAAGGGAGGGATTAGGAGTAGGCAGGGAGAGCCTCATACTATACTGTAGGATTAACACCTATGACAAGATAGGGCCGGAAGTAGGATTGAGTAGGAAGAATCTCAGACTGCAGTGCGGTTCTATGAAAGATTGGGCCAGGGTGACGGGGAGTCCTCAAGCCGAAGTTGCCACTCAGAAGAGTCCTTTTGTTGTACAAAAATGGCCCAGTGCTAATACCCTCTCCGTGCTCAGTCAGTGTCAGGGAGCAGCCCTGGGGCCTAGTGGTGAACCCAGAGGGGTGGCAGCGAGGACTGCTTAGTCAGCTGTGCTTCCTGCAGCCAGTTCAAGGAATTCTGAGCAGAGCATTTCTAGCTGCCAAGGTGCACACCTTGCACCGTACCGATCCACCTCTCCTTGCAGGTTTGGGGAGCAACTTCTCCATGATTCCCATGTACCTCTCTTAGAAGATAGAGGTTGTTCAGATGATCAGTACCCCCTGTCTCCAAAGGGCTACACTGGTACTCATCCTCTCTATCTTTCACTGCAAGTTTTGAGCAGTTTATAATTAATTAGGAAAAAAATTCCAGGTTGGAAAGCTGTTTCATCATTTAGCAGGATCTTACCTTTACAGGCGAATTTGCTCAACAACCTTCTCTTACAGCCTCCCCCTGAGAAATCCCAGTTACTAAGGCCAGTTTTTAAGTGATTTACATAGTTGAATAGAATAGAAGTTTTCTCAACTTTTTTTCTTTCCCTTTTACCACTTGACTGTGTGATCTTTCTGTTTTTTCTGCTCATGTTATGTTTTGGCTGATCTAAAATCTGGTTGCTCCTTAGCCAAGTGAACTGTTAATTTATATGCCACCTAAAAAAATGAAACAACCATAGTACAATGTTTACCTGGTATCTTGTCGGGGCACTTGGTATTACTGCCTTGAAGAGAAGTGCCACCTGCTGAGTCAGTGGCACTACCTCCTGCTATAACCTGTGGTTTCCATAGTGATGTCTCAGTGACTTGCACACAACAGAACATGACTGAATAAAAACGAGTGATTTCCTATAATTTGAGCCTTTTACTCTATTTAGAAATGGGAACATAATTTTCACCATTTTGAAATGTAACTTTACCAGTCTAAGTCTTTTGGAATAAAATCCATAGACATGTTTTAAGAAGATAAGATTGTTAGGGTAGAACCCTGAAGAAGGAAACAAGGTGGTGACGTGAACAAGTTACTTGAGGAGATAGAGGAACATAAGTAAATACAAAGGATTTACAGTAGCCCCTCAGGGAAGAAAACTTATGTCAAATGCCTTGTTATTAAGTCTTGCCACTTGGCCACTGTTATGACCCTTCTCTTGAATGGAACGAGAAAAAGCTGATTGCTATTCAATCTATTCTTTTATAATCCCCACTCATCTCATTTTCAGAAAAAAGGAAGGAAAAAAACTGAAGGACTGTCATGGACAAGAAGAGATAGTCAAGAAATCAAGACATCTTGTCTTTAAGAAACATTCCTGGTCAGCTTGGATGTTTAAGCAATCAATCCAAAATTGGTTGCAACTCAGCAAACATTGGGAATTCATACAGGGCCTTAAATTAAGCCCCATATTAGAATGTATTAGATAAGTATTTGATTAGTGTGACAAGGATTTTGAAATATGATATGTCAGTGTTTTCTAGTTTTTTGGTATTATGACACTACTAATAGTGCTAATGGTGCATGCATTTTAAAGTAAACATTAAGCTTGCCTTGATCCCTTCCCTTAAAGTATTGAATAGGTAGGGTTAAATCAGGACCAAGAACTCTCATCGTGAAATTGAATGATTTATTGAATGAATGGTCTTTCATTTAGTCAATGTGTATTGAATTCCAGCTATGTCTATATGTTTTAAGTCAAGGGCAATATCAGCTTTATGCCTGGATCTCCAATTCACATTGAAGCCAATGTCCAGAAATGGACTCATTATTTTGCTCCAGCCCCTAAATTTTATCTCCTGCATTCCCTATATCTGAATGGCACACCATCCACAGAGATACCCAAGGCAGAAACCTGGGTGTAAGGGCACAAGTTTTATTAATACTAGTAACAATAGAAGCTAATGTTTATTGAACACTCACTACAAATGCTTTGCACACACACACTTAATTTAATTTTAATTCTCATAATAACCCGAAAAGGAAGGCCCTATTATAATCCATATTTAGTCTCTGTGCTCTGCACTTAATCTATAAAAGATTCTGAATGGAGTTCATTCTTGAAGGGGCTAAACCTGAAAATAAGTAATTGCAGTGCATTACAATGTCTATATATAAAATTACTATAGCAGCACCCAAGAGGAAAAGCCTAACTTCCTGCTGGGAAAGGAAGAAACCCAGAGGAGAACAGTGTTTATCAAATGCCAGTGGGTTCTGGCATATTACAAGGGTGAGTAAAAATAAAGTAGAGCTGTTTTCAAAATAAATCTGTGATCCCTAATTCAGATATGTCACTATTAATGAAAGAAACTGTTCCAGCAATGCTATGGAAACTTACTACCCTAGGTCAAATGACATATGAAGTTTGGACTGATAGTCTCCAAAGAGATAAGGAAGTTACAGAATAGAAATTTTGTTAGGTACTAAAGATGAATGGATTAGAAAGCACAAAATATATTCAGAAAGGTCAAGTGTTAGGTAAAACTGAAGATGGGTGTAAGGAGTGGAAGCACTGAGCCAGAGTGGGGGGTGCTGCAGATCCTAGGGGACGGGCCCAGAACATCAGCCAGCAGCAACAGGAAGCAGGCTTTCTGCAGGTGCACACATGTAGCGTGCATAGACAAAGGAGCAGAGAAGGCTACCAGCAGGAAAAAAAAAAAAAAAAGACATCTCTTCTGATCTTTACCTCCATAATTCACCCAACCAAAGGAGAAAATCAGTTTTACTATTTGGGCCGGCTTTAAAAATAAGCCTTAATGATTTTGATTCCCTCTTCTGTCCCCAATAAATAAAACATCTCTTTACTGAAACTAAACAGAAAGATTAAAAATACAATGGTTGAGTTAATACATTGATTTGAACACATGACAGTTTTGTTGTAAGTTGGGGATCGTTTTGTTGCAGGGAACAATGTTTTCCTCAAGGCAGTTCAAGTTGAGGGCGGGAGTCTCACAGAAATCCAAGAACAGGAAACCCTGTATAGCTGAGCCAGACAGAGCTCTGGAGCTGGACACTAGATAGCCACAAAACAATGAGACTCCTTGTGCCTCTGCTCTGTACATTACCAACTGGCTTCACCTTGCTCATAATTTCTACTCCTTCATAACTACAGCTCATCATGTGCCAAATGGCTGCCCCAGCCTACTCACCGTAACTTTTCAGTTCCAATAACCCCATCAGTTGGCCACTTACCTCTCTGTCTTTCAATGTCAGTTCCTGAGAGGGGATAAGTCCTTAGCAGGGTCATATGTTTGGGGCAGGGTCCCTTGTAGCAGTGTTCCATCAGAGGCCCTGGTTAGCATCTTTTGGATGTCTGCCCTTGATCACTGGACTAGTGTGGGCTAGAAGTGGGGTATCTTCGGAATGAGCTGTGAATAGGCAAACCTCTGAAATGCTTAGTACATTTCAGTTAATCATCAAAATAAATAGCTTTATCGTACCAGTATTTTGATATATGGAAGAAGGTGAAGAAACTAGGGAAGACTTGGGACAGGTTGCTCCTGAGTTGATAAAAAGGCATGGGAAAAGGAGGCAAAATGTCAACCTCAACTTATTTTGATTGCCTGTTTTCCTTGCTCCATAATCTTAGGTCTCCTCATGCTCACCCCACAAACACCCTCCTAGGCTCCGTCTTGCCTCTGTTCCTCCTGACTGACGTGGGAAGTATAATGGGGGCCTGGAATTCAGTTAAGCTCCTTAGACCCCCAGTGTCTCTCAGGTCTGGTTGTAGACTCCAGTTGCCATCCTTTCTCCACATGGCTCTACCCTGAGCCCCTGTGGTAAGTAGTGCCACAGAACCCTTACGAGCCCCTACCAAACCTGATTCCTCATGGCTGGCATGCCCTACTTACTGGCATAGTGGACACTTTGGTACTTGCCTTGTCTGGCTCCTAAACTGAACCACGACTCAGAAATTCTCCCTCTGTGCTCTTGCCAACCATAGATGAGCCCCTGAATTCTGCTTGAGCTTGCTAAACCATAGCACCGCTGAGAACACTGCAACCCCTATTTGGCCAGATCAGAGCTGAGTTCCCAGCGTGCTTTGCACCTGAGAAGAACACAAATTTTGCAGACTTCATAATTACCTCAGAGGGAATTTTATCTTCACCTTAGCAGGGATAAAATAGAAGCTCTGTATAGAGGTGTTGTTGTGTGGCTAACACATTCAGGAAGCCTTGCTTTATGTGATTTATAAAAATTTTTGTTGGCTTTAACACCTTGAACTTCCTCATGAAGAAACTTATTTCCCCAAGGATTCCTTAGTCAAAACATCACAACATTAGATATGTGAAAAATTCCCTTAAACAATTAGAATTGGGAGGGAATATAAGCCCAGATATTGAGCTTGGTATGATGATAATACATGTTCCTCAAAGCTATTCTCAATATTCCTAATTTTAATTTAAAAATTCATTTGGATTTACATGTGTTATCACTACATAGGATCCAAAATATAAAAGTTTCAAGCTGAAATATAACAACTAAGTTACTAGAACAAATATTTTTCAGTCTAGTTTCTACCCTACAAGGAAATAGGTCAGGAAATTAATTTGTAAAAAGCAATCTTGTTAATTAGATTTCTTTCCAGGTGAAATGTGAAGCTTTGAATAGCCTTATCCAATCTGATTTATAATAAATGAATCCAATTTCAGTTGTAACAAAGAAATTTCCTATTCATCTATCTGAGACTTTCAAATCACTATCATTCATTTTATGGGGGGAAAAATGTGAAATATTTCATAGAGAAAATATATATTTTAAAACAATTTTGCTAAGCATGATTTAAGTTAGAGTAAATAAGGTAGAAGAAATTAATTGCTCCAAATCTGTTTGCAGTCCATAATAACCGATTATCTCTATAGTATATAACCATAGGCAAAACACTTACTCTCTCAGAGATTGTCATGGCATATGTAAAATGGGTATATTAAGGTGGGTATACCCGCACATTCACAGAGCTGAGGGTTTCTGATGAGACTGTGCCATACCCTAGGTAAGCAGTAATCCTGACAAACATGTTTGCTTCAAGATCTAAGAGTCAAAGTCAAGGGTAGGCCTGGATGGTGTTTGTTATTTGAGTTGGCCAGTGGAGGTAACTCTTGGGCAGAATTCCTGTGTTGCCCTTAACACACATTTCTGAAGTCCTTGGCTGAAATTCTACTTCTTCATTACAATAGCACTTTAATTAATAAATTATCATAAGCAGTGTATAGTGGATATTTGTCCTATTTCTGGCTGCCTACCATCTATTTTGATGGAATCCACACTGTGTTATTCTTGGAAGTGGTGGAGCCAAAGACACCCTCTCCTCATTCCCTTATGGGCAAATTCAATTGGATGTTTCTGCCCCGGACTTTGAATTTGGATTTAGCGAAGCTATTGTGCAGGGACAGTTTTGTAGCAACATATGGAGGTGGATCCAGCAGCAGCCAAGTGCAGCAGTGGAAGATATATCCTTTGATACATCCCAAACAGTCCATTCCTGCAGTGGGACATTGGCCTGGTTCCTGCTCTCTAACCTTCCCTGGTTCCTATCAAATGTCGGCCTTGGAATTAGCCTTTCTCTACAATTTGTGAGCCATCCTATACCTTTCCAACAAATTCCTTTTCTGCTGACATTAGCAAAAAACCAGTTTCTGTTGCTATGACCAAGAAAAAGCATATAGCCCTTGGCCAATTAATTAATTAGGAAACTACCTTTTGGTAGTTGCATTAGAAAGGACTCTAAGTTTTTAGCTTTTCTTAAGTAAATCTCACTTTCCTGAGAATTATTTTTCTTCAAAAAATAATCAATGGGGAACCCTACAAAGAATGGTAAGCCTTGTACAATCTATTGAGCTGGGTATCTTGCATATGAACTGCCTCCTCTTCTGGTGTGGATGGGAATTTTTTTCTCCTGTTGGGGCTGTACCTTTCCTTCTCTCTTTTCTTTAGTAACCCTGTCTTGTTCTTCTCAAGACTATTTTTTCTTATCTCCCAACTACTGCTGCCCCGCTCCGTATTCCTACCACTGATGCACTGGTTAGCCCCAGTTGGTCAAGGAAGGGGGATTTCATAAGGGGAAGGAGCATCAAGGAAAGGAAAACTGTCAGCATGTGGGAAGGGAAGAAGGGGCAGGAAGGAAAGCCTATCACATTTCTTTTTTTAGTAGACTTCACTCTTCTGCATTCCCTGCCCAGTTTCTGCTTTCCACTGTTGGGATAGAGAAAGGAGAAAGGGAGAAGGGGAGGAAAGGTAGAAGAGGAAATGAAACCTTCTTGTCACAATTTCCTACCCTCAGCCCCTCATTTCCAGCTACCTGCAAGGGACTTTGTGTTTGTTGGTAGCTGCTCAGCACATAAACAGTATCTGCCACATTGTAGGTGCTCAACGGAGCTTGTTGAATACTCGTGATTGATCTCTTCCACATGATTTCTACGAATTCCTATTCTAGCTACATTAAGGTATTAAAAGAGGTTCTTATGAGCTGGTTTGGGGATTTATACACAATTTATAACTTGTTTGTCTATTAGAAAATATATTCCAGCAGTCAAATATGGTCTTACAAATAAACTATTATAGGGCAATTTCACGTAGATTGGGGACTGCCCTTCCAGAGGAAGTGAAGGGGAAGAGTGCTGATTTTAGCAGTGATGACTTAATAAGTAAAGGTGACTTCAGCTCAAAGTTGATTTGAGTTGATAAAATATTAACTTAATATTTTCTTAACATATGAATTTACTAAAAACTATTCTCATTTTAAAATATTTACTCAAATTCTGGTTTGAGCAGTGACTCTGCATCAGATAGCTGAAATGAATTTTAGTAAAATATCTAAGAAGCATTTTTGAAAGTGCCAAAGAAGCCTCAAGGGCCTCCCCAGCTTGCAGACTCTGCCCACAGCCACCAACACTCCCCCTCCCACTGTCATCCTTGGCCATCAGTCGCTGCCTTCTCCCCCAGGTGCCACAACAATCCTATATCCCACTGCTCCACTTCTCCAACCCATCCTGCAACGCAATGGCATTGCTCCACTAATTTGGTTACCCAGACATTGATGCCTCGGCTCCTCCCTGTCCTTATGTCAGTCACGAAGTCCTAAATATCTCCTGATCATTTTTGAATCCTCCCTCTTCTTCATCACTGCCAACACCCCAACCTCACTCAGATTTCAGCAGTGCCCTCCTAATGGGTTTTTTCACATGACTTTTGCCCCTCCTTTTTAATTTGTTCTCCACTCTTTAGCCAAAGTGATCTTTTTTCTTTATTTGGCAGCTGTCTGGTGCAGGGATCTGAACCCTTGACCCTGGTGTTATAACACTGCACTCTAAACAACTGAGCTAACCTGCCACCAGCCCCCGCTGACCCCAAAGTGATCTTTTAAAAAAGAAAATTTCACCACAACTTTCCTGTGCTTAAAAACCTCTTAATGGCTTGCTATTGCCATGAGAAGGAAGTCCGAAGTTCTTCACATGGCTTACAGCCTCTGCCCTCTCCAACAGCATCACGTGCTGCATCTCCTGCTACACTCCTCCAGCTCTACGCTCTGCTGGTGGCAGGCTGCTCTCAGTTCTTTGCTTGCGTTGTATTTTCTCCTGCTTTGAGACCTTCCACAAATTGTCTCTCCTGCCCTCAGAACTTGTTCCACATTCTTCAGGTCTGCTCAAACATCATTTCTTAGGAGAAAACTCTTCTTACCCCACAGGGCAGGTAGGTCTCTGTTACATATTCCCACAGCACTTATCTGCTGCTTGGTTCAAGAGGACATGGACCATGCCTGTCTTATCCTCATCTGTATTTTTAATTCTCTGACCTCTGCTTTGTCACGTCCATGAAAGCTCCCCTTTTCCTTATACCCTGAATAGTAGATGTTTTGTCAATCTTTTCTCATTTCAAATTCTCTCTTAGAGAAATTTATCCCACATTTACCATCCTACAGACCTGGCAGTGAGGGAGAGAGGTCTCTAATCAATCTATTCCAACAAGCCATTTTAGAGAGGCAGAACAGTATATTAGCTAAGATCTGGTCCATCAAGTTGGACTGCTTGGGTTCAAATCTTGGCTTTGCCAATCACAAGGAGTATAACCTTAGTTAAATTGCTCAATTTCTGGCCCTGACTGAGTTTCCTCATTTATAAAACTGTAGTAATACTTACCTTATAGGGTTTTTGGGAAAAAGAAATGAATCAATATATGTCAAACACTTAGAACAGTGCCTGTATATAATACATGCTATACAAGTATTTTCTATTATCACTTCATGAACATGGACTCTGTGCAACATAGACTAGCAAAGTTAATTCTGTGAGGGTAGGTCTTATGTTGCCCTTATTTATTTTTGGTTTGTCCAATGTCTAGCACAGTGCCTAGCACTAAGTAGTTGTACATTAAATATTTGTAGCATGAATATAAGGATGACTGAATGAATGGTCATCATTCACTAAACGTAGTGGAGAATAGCAGAGAAGGTTAAGAAATTTCTATAATCTATTGTCCTTATCTGAAAATGGGGGTAGTAATACCTTCTTCACAGGACTGTTGTGAAATTTCAATGACAATAAAGTTTGTAAAACATTATCTTGGTGCCCAGCACACTAAGCTCACGAATTGGGAGCTATTACTACTCCCTGAACTCAGAAGCTAGTAGGTCTAACTCTTTCCCTAGGTTTCATTATTAAATTCTCAGTTATGCTTCCTTGACTGTCCCCTTTATTATGGCATTTGCAACAAGATGATCTGTCTTCTCAATCTCCAATCATTGTTATAAAATCTCTATGAGAGGCCAGCAGACTCCTCTGCCTTCCATATTAACCAGCACTTTCCCTGTCCAGAGATTACTCCATCCTCACGGATATTGAGAAGATAAATGGAAGTGATTAGAATGTACTTTCCAAACATAAAACATTGTATTATAGGAGCTTGACAAAGGGGATTAATATAACCCAATATCTGTAGAAGAACTTTATGAAGACCCTGTGTATCTCTCAACCTTAATGATTAAGATTGTAGATATGATAGAAATCTGTTAATAGCATGTAAAAGCAAATTTATTAAAGTCTAGAACAACTGCATTACCCAGCTATATACAGTGTGTTCTTTCTTCAGATGCTGCAATAAATGAAAAAGATGGTTGTCATAGAGATAGTTAAACTATGCCCTTTGGGTAACATATTAGGAGTCCATTTTAGCCTAGTATAAGAGGATGTATTTTGCCTGTGAGCGATATTTACAGATTATTTCTATCACAGTCACAAACCCACATCATTAAAGCTCAAATGCTAAACCTGTAAACACATTGCACTTTTCGAAGACTTTTGTTCCTTTGGTAAAATTTATTTTAACATTTATGCGCTTTTTGCCTTGGAAAATGTATTTATAAAGTTCTTCCCTCTGAAATATTATAAAAATCTTCCTTGAAATCTATTCTGCCATATAGTTGGCTTCATTTTCTTTGAAGCTCATATTTTATTTTTTGAATCATTTGTCAGAGGCAATATGTAGTATTGCAAAGGATGCACCAGCACAGGGAACACTTGTGAAACATAGAAAACCCAGTAAATAACTCATAGTAATCAGTTAGCAGGAAGATTTGTGGATGGTAATATTCACATCCTAATGTAGTCATTTAATCTGTTCTTCAAAACTCAGAAAGTAATTACAAATCCACAGCTAGGAAAATCTGCCAGTTGATGCAAGAATTTGCTGCAGGGAGAAAATTTGTCAAGGTTAAGCTTATTTTATCTGGTTGGGTAAGATAGCTTCTGTGAATAACAAAGAAGAAGCTGGAGCTTTTTGTAAATTGGATGAATTCTATGTCATCTTAAATCTGACCACTGTTCCCTGAAATATTGCTGCAGAAATCCATTTTTCAGGTGTGATAACTTAAAAGGGATTTGTATCCCTCAGGAAAATAATAATTTCCCTCTTTTCCTGGCATTGGGCATTCAGTCACGACCTTCCTTTGCCCAGGCCAAGGTTTAGATAATTGCTTCCTTCCCTTATGCTGGTGGTGACTATTTGTATTCATATCATTTTATGCGTGCATGTGTGTGTAAGTGTATGTTTTTAATTGGGCATTTAAATGGGAGGGACAATTGTAGAGAAAAGGTACTTTGTCAAGTATTCTGAACTCCTAACAATGACCCCTTAAAATTCTAAATTTGAGTGAATAAATGAACATGTAGCTCATTTCCTATCTTCCTCATATCCCCAACTCTGAATGACTTTCTCTTAAATGTAGTAAAACCGAAAGAGTATATGCATCAAGATATTTTAGGACCTGAAAAGGAAGGTCATAAATCATTAAGGGTGGAATGACAGTTTTTTTTTTTTCCCTGAGATGTTGTGAAAGTTAAACGATTACACACTTCCTAGGTTAAAAGAGTTGAAATAGGAGTCATATAGTGTTCACGTTCTTGTTTATTTGGCATAAAATTATTCTATTTCTTCATCTAAGAATCTCTTTTATGTTTGTACAAAGAAAAGTGCAGAAAACAGTGAAAGTTGGTGATAGAGTTTGGATGTATTGTCCCCACCAAAACTCATGTGGAAATCTGCTCCCCAATGTGGCAGTGTTGGAAACTGATTGAGTTATGGGGGCGGATCCCTCATGAATAGATTAATGCTCTCCCTAGGTGGGGGGAGTAATGAGTGTGTTCTCGCTCTGTTAGTTTTCGCGAGAGCTTGTTGTTTAAAAGACCCTGGCACCTCTTCTCTCGCTTCTCTCTCTTGCTTCCTCCCACCATGTGATCCGCTTGTATCAGCCAGCTGCCTACCACTTCTCCGCCATGAGTAGAAGCAGCCTGAGGCTCGTGCCAGATGCAGCTGTCCCAGAATCGTAAGCCAAATAAACCTCTTTTCCTTATAAATTACCCAGTCTCAGATATTTCTGTTATAGCAACACAAAACGGACTAATACAGTTTGCTAGCCTTAAACTCATTTGCAACCCTTTTCTCCATTCCCAACCTTCCACTAGAGAAGCTGGAAATATTTAGAGAAGCTAAATATTTTCTTTCTTCCTCCTCTGCAGCGAAGGGTGACCATGTGAACCTGTTCTGGCCAGTGAGGCAGAAGTGGAAGTCTACTGTAAGGTTTCTGGGAAAGCTTTTCTTTTCTAATAAAGGTATAGTTATGGTGGTGCCACCTCTTCCCCACCTCCTACCCATTCTTTATGCCTTAAATGTCAACACGATGCCTGCTAATGTAGTGGCCATATTGTGAACATGAGTCCAAAAGCATGAGGCTGAGGACGATGGAATGGGAAGACAGAAAAAGCGCGTTCTTGGATGGCACCATTCCGCAGGAGATCTAACCTCCTGTCTCCTGTCTTACTATTAGAGACAAATAGCTTTTGGTTCAAGCAACTGTCAGTTTGATTTTCCGAGTACTTATAAGCCAAGAAAACATCCTAATGGATACAATACTTGATTTAAGTTTCGGTCTAAGAAACACCCCCTCACTTAGAAGGATAAGCAAATACTTTCCATTTTATTTCTTATCTGTATTAGGCAACATTTTTTTTTCTTTCTTTCGTTTTTTTTTGGCAGCTGGCTAGTCCAGGGATTGAACCCTGGACCTTGGAATTTTCGGTTTTTTTTTTTTTTTTTTTTTTTTTTTTTGTCGTTTTTTCGTGACCGGCACTCAGCCAGTGAGTGCACTGGTCAGTCCCATATAGGATCCAAACCCGCGGCGGGAGCGTCGCCGCGCTGCCAGCGCAGCACTCTACCAAGTGCACCACGGGCTCAGCCCGGACCTTGGTATTTTCAATACCATGCTCCAACCAACTGAGATAACTGGCCAGCCCCTTGGGTGACATTTTCTCTGTAGCAACCGTTATAAGCTTTTTTCGATCCAGTAAGTAAGGTGGACCTTTCCAAAGGGTGGAAGAGAAGTGATAGTTTGGTGTTACGCAGATATTAGCATGTTATCAAGATGTGCATATAACACAGTTCAAGAATCATCCTTAGGGTGATAATAACTTTTAACCAATTTGGAAATGAGGCAGACCATGAAGGAGTAAATTTAAAGTTAATCCTTTTGAATCAAAGGTTCAGGTGGCTCATAACCACTGAACATGTAAAGGCATTTTCTGTGGATGTTAATGAAACTGACTTCATCCTCCCTGCAAATATTTTTAGTTTTTCTACCCCAATTTTGTATCTCTGTGAATAGAACTTGCTCTCTTGATAAACTCATCTGTTTTTAGTAGAATGTTGTACAACTCTTCTAAAGCACTTCTCCTGTGGGCTCCCCCTGCTCCTAATTAGTATTCCACAGAATAGTAGATGTACTTCTATAGTTTCTAAGCCGTCAGCTGCAATGCCATGTATCTATCAGCTTCATCATCTGACACTATCAAGTTCCTCATGATCTCGTAGTCACTTCAAGTCATGTTCAAGTTAATGTCACCTGTTCTAAACCAATTCTCTATTAGATTCTTCATTGATTCTGGCTTCAAATTTACACATTACATCATTCAATAACAATCATCAACTGCTTTTTTTTGTCTTAAATTGAGGTTAAATTCACATAACATGAAGTTAACCAGTTTAAAGTGCACAACTCAATGACATTTAGTATACTTATAGTGTTCTACAACCACCTCCTTATCAAGTTCCAAAATATTTGCATCACACCAATAGATAACCTCATACCTATTAAGCAGTCACTCACCATTCTTCTCTCCCCCCAGCCTGGGGCAGCTACTAATCTGCTTTCTGTCTCTGTGTATTCACCTACTCTGGATATCTCATATAAATGGAATCAGGCAATAGGTGACCTTTTGGATTTGGCTTCTTTTACTTAGCATGTTTTTGAGGTTCATCCATGTCATAGCACATGTCAGTACTTCATTTCTTTTTATGGCTAAATAATATTCCATTGTATTCATATACCACATTTTGTTTATCCTTTCATCCATTGATGGACGTTTGGGTAGTGTCCACCTTTGGGTTATGGTGAATAGTGCTGCTATAGACATTCGTGTACAAGTGTTAAAGTACCTATTTTAAACTTTTTTGGATGTATACCCAGGAATAGAATTGCTGGGTCATGTGGTAAGGTTATTGCTTTTTCAGGAACCACCACACTGTTTTCCACAGCAGTTGCACCATTTTACATACCCACTGGCAATGTAAAAGGGTTTCAATTCGTTCACATCCTTACCAACACTTTGTTTTCCTTTTTAAAAAAATAATAGCCATCCCAGTTGGTATGAACCCATCTCGTGGTTTTGACTTGAATTTCCCTAATGACTGATGATGCTGATCTTCTCATGTGCCTTTTGGCCACTTACATATCTTCTTTAGAGAAATATCCATACAAGGATACTTCAAAAAGTTCATGGAAAAGTGGAATTAAAAGATAATACAACTCTTTTCATGAACTTTTGAAGACTACTTGTATAAATTCTTTGCCCATTTTAAAATTGTGTTGTTTGTCTTTCTGTTGTTGAGTTCCTTATATATTCTGTGTACAAGTCCCTTATCAGATATATGGTTTGCAAATTTTCTCTCCTGTTATGTGGGCATCTTTTCAGTTTCTTGATAATGTCCTTTGATGCACAAAAGTTTTAAATTTTGATAAAGTCCAATTAATTTATTTTTTTCTTTTGTTGCTCATGCTTTGGTGTTATGTCTAAGAATCCATTGCCACATCCAAGGTCTTGAAGATTTACTATTACGTTTTCTTCTGAGAGTTTTATGGCATCAAATACTTTTTTGAAGTTAGCACACAACATGATGGACTGAAAAGAAAATTAAAATGGAACAAAGTTTATTCACCAACCTGCTCTAGAGAGAGCTTACCTAATGCCAAAGACTTTTTGCATTTAGTAGTATATAATTAGAAGTTGGTCCTGGATTCTGAACTCTAGACATTACATTGTCCTCTTAGCATCTAATTAACAGAGATTGTTAACTGATGAGCTAAGTGAGAAAGAGACAATTGCGTTAGTCCGTTTCTATTGCTTATAGCACAATACATGGAACTGAGTATTTCACAGAGAAAGTAAAATTTATTGCTTACACTTTCAGAGACTGGTAAGTCCAAAGTCCAGGGAACATACCTAGTGAGGGTGTTTGCAGTGGCAACAGTGACGGCAGGGTATCACATTGTGAAAATGGTGCAGAGCAGAGACTAACCTTCTCATTTGCTTTCTTTTTAAAACCCATCCAAGCCACACCCATGACCACGATTTTTAATCCATTCATTAGGTGTGGTGCTACAACGTAATCACCCCTTCAAGCACCACCTTTCAGTTATCATAATAGGATTTCCACCCTCTTAACACTGTCACAGAGGGAGTCAAGTTGGGGTGGGGAGGACACTCAATCCAAGGCAACAATTTAACAGGAAGGTCAGCATAGCCCTTGGAAAACAGGCAGATGGTACAGTGACAAGATGCCAAGCTTCTTACCAAACAAGTCTTGCAGCACAGACCAATCTTTGTTATGGTTGAAAAGACTCTACCTACCTCATAAACTCATCGCATTTCTTAAACTGTTTCATTAGTGAATATCTTTCATTGAATATTAAGGCAGAGCCTCCACTACTAAGAGGTTAGACACAGCATTGAAATGAGTATTAGGATGCCGTCATAATGCTGTCCAACAAACGAGGCCAGCTTTTGGAAAGCTGTTGTACCTATAAGCTTCAAAGAACTCTGACTAAGCTGGGCTCCAAATATGACTGATTTTCTTGGTAAAGTATCCATTGATTTTTAGATTTGCAGGTTGAAAACTATTTTATTTTATTTCTTACAAAATTTGTTCAAGTTTAGGGGGAACTTACTCATTCTAACTTAACTCACAAGAGGTTGCTCAATACGTTAAGAGGCCAATTTCTGATTTTATAGTGGGCAGAATTGATATTTGCCCAGAGGCCAACATCAGCTATTTGCTACAACTTCTCTTAGTATTCAATGCACTTGGGAGAACAAATTGTCAGTGCTGCTCAGTACAGGCAAAAGTATGTGTGACAGGTCTTCACCCGCTCCTCTCCCCTCACAGTACAAGGGTACTTGCGTAAATATTGATTGATTTTCCCCAAAGAGGTTCTGTCTTTCAACAGGTACACTGTTCATTCTCATACACAGCTTTTCTCTTTGGTAGACTGTACAAAAGCATATGCAGAGCACACAGGAACACCTCTCTATCAGGACACCTACAGTTCTATCTATACCAGAGGAGATCTTGCTCTTCTATTAATCTAAAGCCCTCTTACCAAATGGCTACCCCTCTGGATTACACTTCCAGTAATCCAGTAGTTTCAATAATTTATAATAAGTCCCTGAGCCACCCAAATAGAAGGAAGTTAATGGTACTTTATTTTTCTCCTACTTTTTTTCTCTCAAAAAGCAAGAAGAAACTTGAAGAAAAAATAGGTCCTTCACGCATTTAGCACTTCCCTTCTTGTACTCCAACCCACACTATTACTGTGGAGAAACAATGTATGTTTCAGCGTTTCTCAGAATGGAATTTGTATATCCCTGGTAGTACACAGGTTGATTTCAGCTGTACAGATGAAGAGCTTATATTTTTAAGGTTAGCCATTTATATTACTATGTGTTAGAAAAAGATCTAGATAGTTTATTAAACTCATGGTCTCATAGATACTGTTGCTTAGGATGAAGCTAAAGTGTGGATTTTTTTAAATTAATTTTTTAAGGAATTATATTAAACAGATAAGAGTATAGATAGTATGAGGATATGGCATAGATGATGAAAGTAGTACCCAAAGAATGAAGTTTAGGAGCTCCTGAATTTATTTCTCATCTTATATTGAATACCAAACTTTTAGCAATACAATATGTCTTGATGGCTGATTTGATACATCCAGCTAACCACATTCTATTAATACCCTATCTTCAACTTTATTTGACTACTAATAAATGCTTACCACTCAATCACGACATTTCAAAGTATTGAATTCACCTGGAAAAATGCTTACTACGGCAACCTCTGTGTGGGATGTCTTCTCCCAATTTTTTTCCTTCATTCAAGCATTCAGATTCAGCATTTATCCATAATTGCCCTCCCTTGTGATTATGCCTCATCCTAACTTTCTCTTATCATAGGTCATCCTTGCCTTTCTCCTAGCCTTTATTTCTGTTCACCCTCTCCTGAGCTGATTCTCTCTTGGAACTTTCATTTAGCAATTTATTTTCCTATTTTTTACTAAATGTACATTATTTTCCTCATCCATGACATTCCTATCCACTCCTCTTTCTAGTTCTTTCTGCCTACTGCAACACTTGGTGAAAATAATTACAACAAAAATAGTTGGGTGTACTAACTGGCTATTTATATAAATTAAGTGTAGTTTGCCCCTGATCTATTCTAGATATACTCTAACTAAATAATTGACATTGGTCTTCTGAAGTGAAAGTGTCCTTCCATTTGGGGAGGCTGGATAAAACTAATATCATTTGCTCTCTTGCCTTTCTTTTCTTAGGACTGAGCCAACTTCCATTTTCTTTCTGTGACAGCACAACAATTATCTGAGGCATTTGACAATACCACTGAGTACAGTTTTTTGAGAAACCCAGTGACTTTCTTAATTGAACTACAGACAGTGGCTCCATTTGGACTTGTTTATAAACCACTTAATGTGATTTATTTCTGCAGATGCAGTCTTATCTCATTTTTATTAGTTTCAATATCAGAAGCTAAGCTTTTCTTGACCTCATCCCTAAATTTTGGAGTTATATCCTACAAGTGTACTTCAAAAAATTTTTGGAAAGATTCATATCATCCTTTCATTCCTTTTATTCCCCACAAACTTTTTGATGTACTCAGATATTTGGAGCCTTAATTAACCACTGCACTCTTCCAATACAGTTCCTCAGCATTTTACTTCCAGGCCCTAGTCTATGCCCTGTAATAAGACCTTCCTGTCTTAATCAGGTGCTCAGTTGTAAAGGAATTGTTGTTGCTAAGCAGGTTTTGGAAATTAAAACTTGTGATTAAAAAAAGATAAGTCTTCCCCAATGTGTGTATTTAAAGATAGACAGTCATGTGTTGTATAATGACATTTCAGTCAAAGAAGGGCTGCATATACGATGGTGGTTCATAAGATTATAATGGAGTCGAAAAATTCCTATCGCATAAATACTTACAATTGTGTTACTACAAATATTTCCTTACACTATTCAGTACAGTTACATTCTGTACAGGTTTGTAGCCTAGGAGCAATAGGCTATACTACATAGTGTAGCTATGTAGTAGGCTATACCATCTAGGTTTGTGTAAACATACTCTATGATGTTTGCACAGTGACAAAATCATCTAATGACATATTTTCCAGAATGTATCCCCACCATTAAGTGACACAACTGTAGTACTCCTGTATATATGAAGGCAGAAGTTGAAATATAAATGGGCTTTATGTTATATTAAGAGGGATAGGATAAAGGTTCTAGAAGTACTTGAAGGAGAAAACCAGAGGTATAATTGTGAGAGAAAAAGATGGATAAAATTAAAATAGACGTTACTTAGAGAAACATTTGGGGAAAGTTCAAGAAGCATGAGAAACTAAAGTAGTGAAAGGAGGTTGGAAGGATGATAGGTAAGCCACTGAGAGCAGTGCATTAGCTTTATACAGACAAGTTATCTTTAATAGCCTTGAAAAGAGGAAGCAGAAGCTTAAATCACTTTATCTAAAAAGACTGAAGGGATCTTGAGATGTGCTAAAGAGATTTAGGATGAAATCCAAATACAACTGCTCAAGCAGTATCTTGAGGGTGCAGAGAGAGAGCTGTCTTCAGTAGGGACAAAGGATGGTACTTGGTGGCTAGGATAATAAAAGGAAAAATACGCAGTCCATATGGCATGTGATGGGAAAACTACCAGTCATGGAATTCTAGGAAGATTTTCTCTAGGGGTTACCCTGATATGTTTTTGTCCCAGGGTGTAAAGAGAATTATTTTGGGGTGTGGGGGTATTTCTAGTACTCCAAATAATGTCATGTCTAGTCCTGAGAATGAACTGAGGTGGGTGAAAATGTATTTTTTTTTAAACAATGTACACAGAAATCCAATGTATAAAACTAAAGCATAAGTGAAATGCTTTTATATATGTTTTCCTTCAAATAAAATTTTTCTACATTAGAAGTTAAGTCAAGGAAACATGGCTAAATTTTTAGTTTATTTTTCTACCACAATTGCTCCATTCTTTCCTACAGGCAAAGGTTCATATTATCGTTTAGGTTTGACAGCAATGATATGTTGTTGATTGCTTATGATTCAAGTTACTTTTAACTTGTTTTATTTTGGATTTGATAAAACCCTAAACATCTTTCTCAGAGTTTTTTCCAGATAAGTTATCTAAAAAAAGTAATTCTATTATAAAATAGAGTTTGCTGTTGTTTTCTAGTTTTAAAAACAAAGCTGCTAATTGACGCCAGCAATTAACATGGGCAGTACAAAATGCTGATTTTAGAATGTGGAAAGTTTATTAAAATGAAGTGACTGGGGTGGTAGAATCAGACTTCTAACAGCAAAGGAAAACATGGCACGTGACACTGTGCTATTTCAGAAATGGGAGGCCCATGTCAACTGTTAGGAATAGCTTGCATCTGGCTAAGGGACCGCTATCAACCTGATGAGGCAAACCTGGGGATACTCTCCTGCGCTCCCAGGCACTGTGATGTTGTAAAAACTCAGGAGGGACAGTCAGACAAGGGGAGAAAGAGATGACCCATATTGCAGGTAATAAGATGAGAATTTTCATAAACATACTCTTGGAGCCGTAAATGTAAGCAGGATCTGACATTTGCACATGCAAGACTAGGGGAGCAGGTGGAGTGAATGGGGATGATAGATAAGGCTCTTGTTGAGAAGAGAACAACCACATTAAAAAGCTGCCATACTCTGTCTTCCTTCTCTACCATTTCTCAGTCTTGATTTCACACTGCTTCCTCTACATCTTCCCATAACGGTATTAACAGCTGCCACATCTCATGTTAGAAAATTGTTGAAGAAGAGCCACACTACGGTTAACACCTGAAACCCTTCATCTCCATGAGAAATTAAGTGGGAATTTATGTCCTTCTCCTGCCTCCTTCATCTTCCTTCCCAAACAAACACATTTGTGCCTATGATGTTCAGCCTATGTAGTCCTCTGTGATTTTTTTCCCCCCACTAAGATGTCCCTGGTGTTCATCTGGAAGTGTTTCCTGTCCCTGTGGAGTGGCCCTGTTTAGACACCATATGCTCTCCACTATACATATTTTGAGCACCTATTATACACACCCAGTGGATATTCATAGAGAGGAGCCTGCAAGTGGGTATGATTTCCCCTTGTTTATGCAGTTTCCAGGGATTCTAAACTCTCTCAGTAGCCCACATGCAGCTTTTAGCAATGCATTAAAAAATTAGTTGTATTCCTCTTACCTGCTTATATGGTAAATGGTTATTTCTCCTGTGTTCTGTCACCAGTGAGTCATCATTCCCAGCCTATCTCTCCTTGAAGTTTCTGTCTTCCCTTGCATTTCAGTACACTCTGTTTCCCTGTGATATAAGCTCCTTGATGGTTTAAGAAAAGTTATAAAAATGCAGATTACCCCACTTTTTTTTTTGTTAAGATGGAAGCAACATTTTTTCCAGCTCTCTGCATCCTAGGTGGAAGTGGAATTATGTTCACTTTTAAATATTAATTGATTTGGGCTGATGGCAGGATAAGCAAACAGATATTTCTGAGAAGTAGTTGCAAATGTGATACACGAGATATGAAAATTCAGATATCATCTATAGATGTGATCATCAAAGCTGACAGAATAGATGATATTTTAGGGAAAGAATAAAATGGAAAAAAAGAACTGATGGTTGAAGCCTCAGAATTAAATCATTGAACTAATTGTAAAAAGGATAATATTTGTGCGTATTATGTGTGTTTGATGGGAAACAGATGGCTGGACAAAATAATAATTATACTTTCCCTTATAGTCTGTTGTGATTACAATTTTATATCGGATTTCCTGCTATCTGTGCCTACTAGTTAAGCAGAACTGTTCCTAGAGAATTACCTGGAAGTTTTTCTTCTCTTCATTCTCAGCAAGTTAATATTTATGCATTCTGGCTTTATCAGCAAAGAAAGAAATCAGTATTTCTTTTATTTTTTCCTTCAAGTTCCTTTAATTATTTAAAGTGGTGCTGCTCCAAATAGCTAAAGACTAATTAAAAAACCAAATGGTGATTCATTCATTTTCTCTGCCAGAGCCACATCTCAGCCTAGGGGCTCAGGGTGGCAGCAGCATGCGGTTAATTCTGGAATCAAGGCTGCTTGCTTGAGAACTGTTAGCTTTACTGCTCATCTCTTTTGGGTAGGGAGCTCCCACTGATTGCATTTACAGAATAACAGATGAGAATTAGGCTTTCTATTTGGGAGTTAGGTATTTTGAATGAAATTAATATGGTGTAGGCAGAGTGGATTAGGTTCAAATGATCCCCATTCTGACAAAGCCCTTAAAATATACACAAACACACACATGTAGATAACAAAGCTGGTATCCACCCTCAAGAACAGGGTAAATCACCAAACATCTGCAGTGTCCTACTAGTTTTCCAGTAAGGCAGCATTGTATAATAATTAAGGTAATTAAGGCTATGAACTCTGAGTTTAAATCCTGGCTGTACCACCAATAGCTTTGTAACCTTGAAAAGTTATTTGATCTCCCCAAATTTCAGTTTTCTCTAATGTTATGTAAGTTTAGGGGTTAGTAGTCACAGCTAACATTTGTTGTGTATATATTATATCCAGACTGTTCATTCACTTATTTATTTTTTATTTAATAAAATGGAAAATGGGTCAGAAGAAAATATTCAGACTTAAGCACAAAAAGAGCTGGAAAACATAAAAAGAAAGTAAAAGATAAATGGGACACACTGAATAGTCAAAACACATGGGCAGCTGTAGTCCCAGAAGGAGATGAGACAGAATAGGGAAAAGCTTATTATTTGCCAGACTCTGTTCTAAGTACTTTACAGATATCTCTCTCTCAGTAACAGTACCTACATCATAGGGTTTTTTGAAAAGTAAATTGGAAAGAGTATTTAATGCACTTAGCTCAGTGCCTGTCATACACTCAGATATTATTGCTATTACTATTCTATTATTGCTATTACTGATTGTCCTCTGATGCCTGTGGCCCCCTAAGAGCTGGGGTAGCAATCTCAGTGAGGTGGCAGTAGCAGGAATGTATGGAATGCTGTTTGAAATATGACAATCTTGCTCTCAAAGAGTTCCTTAGAAGGGGGTCCTTTCTGGAGAATCCTTGTATTTCTGTTCATTTACTTCCATTGCTTAACAGCAATATGGAAGGTAACTGGATATCAGAAAAATTGTAAGGTAAGAGAAAGTGTCACAAATCCTTTGCTGGGGGGTTTAAAATTTGATAGAATTCCAATCTGTCTTAACTGAGGGCAAGCTAGCACAGAATGCGACATCCCACACCCCAAACGATCCTAAGGCATTTATAATAGTAGGAGATATTTTTATAACTCTTACTCTGTGTCAAAACACACTTTTCTAAAACACTTTTCTAAGTGCACATGTTAATTTATGTATTCCTCAGAAGAGCCCTATGGGATGAGTACTATTGCTCAATCCATTTTATAGATGATGAAACTGAGGACCAGTGCCCAAGGCTACACAGCCAGTAAGTAGTATAACTGGGATTTGAACCCAGTTTTGCTCCAGAATTCGAGATCTTATGTTCCTCTCACATTGGTACTAGCTTCAACACTCTTCCCATGTTACTGATTGCTCATATGTCTTGTGAATAAAACCAAAAATTAAATAGAGGCTTTTAAAGTACAATGTAGGTATTTTTTATAAAGTTGTTTTGGGGCCCTCTCAAATTAAGGATGCTTCTCATCTTTCTCCGTTAAATTGCACTTTGATTCTTTTGCCTGCGATGCTTTCAACCCTTCCCCAATTGTGGGATTCTTAATAAAGCACATGTTCTGGATCCATTTGTCAGGGCTTGTCAACAGAGTGGACAGAAGTGTCTTCTTGTTGTCCACAGCCAGCCCCTGTGGGGATAGTCACATAGTAGGAAGTGGTGGAGTGGTGTTCCCCTCTGCCTTTTATTAGCCTTCCTACAGCAGAAATTGTTGGTATATATGAAGGTACATCAAAAAGTTCATGGAAATATTCATATTATCTTTTAATTTTATTTTTCCATGAACTTTTTGAAGTACCTTTGTACTGGCAACCAATGGAAACTTTGTTTTACCTTATTTGGGATAATAAGAGATGAATTTCTCCTCAATTTACTTATGAAAAAAAAAAATATATATATTTATCAAAAGACCAAGCAAGCAGGATTTGTAAACAAAGAAAATTTAGGAAGTTTGTGATCTTATGTGCTTCTCTACCTCAGAGATACAGCTTATTCTTAATTTTGGAAAGGGCACAGAAAAATTTGATGTATCTAGTCAATAGCAGTAAACAATAGTCACAGTCTGCTAATCCCATCTGTTTCTCACAAGAAAAAAAAAAAGATCTACAAGCATTGTCAGGGGAGTTTTTGGCCTCCTGTAAAGAGATTTTCCTGAGGGTTTTACATAACCAGTGTTTTGCTTGTTTACTACTTTGTAGTAGTGGGTTGAATAATCTATGTTGTTATGTAATACATTGATTAACACATCTTCCAAAATCATGACTGGCTTGAAATATTTTTTATAGAATATACCTTATAATCTACAAATATGAGTTTTTTGATATTTTATAATATTTTTAGAGATATTAGCAAAAGATTTTTAAAAAATAAGAGGGCTAATGTGAGTTTATTCTTACTACCCTGGTGCTAATAGTGAGTTCTTTGAAGGTAAAACATTTATTTTTTTAGCTCACAGTAAGCCTAACATAGTAACTTGAATATAGGTTATACTTCATTAATATTTGTTGAAGATATGAATGATTAAATAAATGGATTTAGTACCAACACCATGTAAGTTCCCAACAAATTTTAAAGCATAAATACCTAAATAACACTATTAAAATAGTTTCAGCAGAAAATTGAAATATTTTTTAACAAATGGTATTATATCAAACTAAAAGGCTTCTGCAAAGCAAAAGAAAAATCAACAGAGTAAAAACACAACCAACAGAGTGGGAGAAAATATTTGCAAAATATACATCTGACAAAGGATTAATATCCAGAATATACAAGGAACTCAAGCAACTTTACAGCAAATAAACAAATAACCCAATTTAAAGATGGGCAAAGGAGCTGAATAGGCATTTCTCAAAGGAAGATATACAAATGGCCAACAGACACATGAAAAAATGCTCAACCTCACTCAGCATCCGGGAAATGCAAATCAAGACCACTTTGAGATACCATCTCACTCCAGTTAGGATGGCTAACATCCAAAAGACTGAGAATAAGTGCTAGAGAGGTTGTGGAGAAAAAGGAACTCTCATATACTGTTGGTGGGGCTGCAAAATGGTGCAGCCTTTATGGAAAATGGTATGGAGATTCCTCAAACAATTACAGATAGATCTACCATATGACCCAGCGATTCCACTGTTGGGAATATATCCAGAGGAATGGAAATCATCATGCCGAAGGGATGCCTGTACTCCAATGTTTATTGCAGCTCTATTCACAATAGCCAAGAGTTGGAACCAGCCCAAATGTCCATCATCTGACGACTGAAAATATTGTAATATTCATGCTGGTAACAGTGTAGGAAAACAGTGCTCTTGCACAGTTGGTGAGTCTGTGCAACTTTTGTTAGAGGACAGTATTTGGCAAACCTTTAAAAATGTAAAATGCATCTACCATTTGACCTAGCAATTTCTCTTCTAGGATATATTTGCATGAGTACACAAAAACATGTAAAAAAGATGTTCATTTGAATAATAACTCCCATTTCCTCCTCCTCAGCCCCTGGACTCTGATCACCATCATTCTACTCTCTACTATGAGTTCAACTTTTTTAGATTCCACATGTAAGTAAGATCAGAGTATTTGTCTTTCTGTGCCTGGCTTATTTCACATAACAATGTCCTCCAGGTTCATTCATGTTGTCACAAATGACAAAATTTCCTTCTTTTTTTTTTAAGGCTGAATAATATTCCATTGTATATATATAAAGCACATTTTCTTTATCCATTCATTTGTTAATAGATAGCTAGGTTGATTCCATATCTCGGCTATTGTGAATAATGCTGCAGTCAACATGGGAGTGCAGATATCTCTCTGACATATTGATTTCTATTCTTTTGGATACATATCCAGAAGTGGGGTTACTGGATAATATGGTAGTTCTCTTTTTAGTTTTTTGAGGAAACTCCACCCAATTTCCATAGTGGCTATTCTAATTTACCTTCCACCAACAGTGCACAAAAGTTTTTTTTTCCGTATCTTCACCAGCACTTGTTACCTTTCATCTTTTGATAATAGCCATTCTAACAGGTGTGAGGTGATAGCTCATTGTGGTTTTAATTTGCTTTTCTCAGTTATCAGTGATGCTGAGCATATTTTCATGTACCTGTTGGCCATTTGTGTGTTCCCTTTTGAGAAATGTGTGTTCAGGTCCTTTGCCATTTTTAACTTGGGTTATTTGTTTTCTTGATGTTGAGTTGTTTGAGTTTTTATATATTTTGGATATTAACCCCTTATCGTATGATTTGCAAATATTTTCTCCCATTCTGTGGGTTGTCTCTTCACTTTATTGTTTCCTTTACTGTGCAAAGATTTTTAGTTTGACATCCCTTTTGTCCATTTTTGCTTTTATTGCCTGTGCTTTCAGGGTAATATCCCCCCAAAATCATTGCTCAGACCAGTCATGGAGATGTCTACCTATGTTTTCTTCTAGTTGTTTCACAGTATCAGGTCCTATGTTTAAGTCATTTTGAGTTGTTTTTGCACATAGTGTGAGGTAAGGATTTAATTTCATTCTTCTGCATGTGGATATCCAGTTTTCCTGACACCATTTACTGAAAAGACTGTCCTTTTCCCATTGTATGTTCTTGGCACTTTTTTCAAAAATCAATTTACTGCAAATGAGTAAGTTTATTTCTGTCCTCTTCATCCTATTCCATTGGTTTATGTGTCTGTTTCTATGCCAGTACTATGCTGTTTTGATTACAGTCGCTTTATATGTTTTGAAATTAGGGAGTGTGATGCCTCCAGCTTTGTTCTTTTTGCTCAAGGGTACAAAGTTTCTGACAGACAGGAGAAATATATTTTTGCAGCTGGAAAGTTAGCTCAGTTGGTTAGAGTGCCACCTTGTAACACTAAGGTCAAGGGTTCAGATCCCTGTACTGGCCAGCCTGTAAAAAAATAAATGAGAAGCAAAATTCAAAAAAAAGGAGAAATAAGTTTTGAGATTTATTGCACAGCAGGGTGACTATAGTCAATAATAATGTACAGTAGTCTCACCTTGTCCATGCTTTTGCTTTCCACAATAACTGTTACCTGCATCAACTATTATCCAAAAATATTAAATGGAAAACACCAGAAATAAATAATTCATAAATTTTAAATTGCACACCATTCTGAATGATGTGATGAAATCTCATCTCATCCTGCTCTGACCCATCAGAGATGTGAATCATTCCTTAGTTCAGAGTCTCTATGCTGTATACTCTACCCCCGTTAGTCACTTAGTAGTTGTCCTGGTTACCAGATCTACTTTTGTGGCATTGCAGAGCTTGCATTCAAGTAACCCTTATTCTACTTAATAATGGCCCTTAAGCCCAAGAGTAGTGATGCAGTATACAAGTAGAATTATATAGTGTTATAATTCTTTTATTTTATTATTAGTTATTGCTATTAATATCTTACTGTGCCTAATTTATAAAGTAAACTTTATCATAGGTCTGTATGGATAGCAAAAAATGGAGTATACTTAGGGTTTGGTACTATGTATGGTTTCAGGCATCCACTGGGGATCTTGAAATATATCCTCTGTGGATAAGGGGGGACTACCATAATAAATTTCAAATGTCTCACCATAAAAAATGATAGGTGTGCAAGGTGTTGGATATGTTAATGAGCTTGATGTAATCATCCTACATTGTATACAAATATCAAAACATCACATTGTACCTCATAAACGTATACAATTATGGTTTGCCAAGTAAAAATTATATTAATTTTAAAAAGGACATTGGAAATTACTATGACACAGAATATTCAATGATTTGTGAGATGAATCACTGTGAAAAAGAAAACTAACCATAATAACACACACAGTGGATGTACAAGTAATGTTCCATGGAAGAAACTTCTAACCCTACTCATGCTGCAAGCCAACACGACCCATGTTTGGGTGTCCTGGCAGAAATTATCATTAGCTAAAAAACCAAATCAGATAATTGATCAACTGGTGATGATCTACTTCAACTGTTTTCTAATATTATGCAGGCTTCCTTAGGTACATTGTCCAGGAGACATTGTTTGCTGATAATTGTACCTCCAAGAATTTTCATATGTTTCTATGATAAACTTGCAAACCCAGAATAGTGTGATGGAATGATACAAATCTAGAGAACCAAGGTCCTATATTAGTCCATGCTGAGTCATTTATTTCAGTGAAAAAAAAATTTATTGAGCATTTACTATGGGCCAGACCAATTTAGGTGGTGGGAATACATAAATGCACAAAACAAACGAAATTCCCTCTCTCATGAAGATTACTTGCTGGCAGATGAGAGGAATAACAAATTATAAACAGAAGAATATGTAATATGAATTCAGGTAGTTAAAAGTTTCATGAAGAAGAAGAAAGCAGATCAATGATATTGAGAATGACAATGAACAGGCTACCTAATTGGAAAACACAGTAAGGGAAGGTGTCTCTGAGTAGGTAACATTGATCAGAGATCTAAGACGTATGACTGTATAAGGCAAGAAGCTTCCAGATAGAGGATGGAGTGCAGACTATAGCCCTGAGACACAAACTAGCTTTATATATATGAAGAACATTGAGAAAGCCAGTGTGGGTGGAGTGGTGTGAGACATAGAGAGGTAATCAGGACCCAGGTCATGTAGAGTCTTGTAGTTCAAATTGTATTCTGAATATTTTGGAAAGCTTTTAGGCATTGGAACAGAAAAGTAACATGATTCAGGAGACATTTTAAAAAGATTACTCTGGCATCTGTGTGAAGAAGAGATCCTATGGGAGACAAGATTGGAAGGAGGGAGACCAATCAGGAGGTTATGTCTATAGTCCAGGCAAGTGATGACAATAGCTTGAGCCAACGTGGATGTCATAGACATGGTAAAAAGTGATTGGATTCAGACTATATTCTGAAAATAGTGCTGGTAAGTCTTGCTGATGGATTGGATGAGAGATGTGAGAGAGAGAGAGAAGAATCTGAGCTTTCTCATTGATAGATATCAGAAAATAGACACTAAAATTTAGCTGCATAAGAATATATAGAACCAGGATATACCTACACCAACACTAAGAAGAAAGATAGAGCTGAAGTTTGTCAAACAACTACTTAACCTTAAAGCAAACAACTAGTGACTGAATTCAATCATCACTTGCCAAATAAATGTTTGAATTGATTTTAAAAAGAAAAAAAAAAGTTCATTGTAGCATTGTTCATAATAGCAAGAAAACTGGAAATGACTGCAATGTCTATCAACAAGAGATCGGTTAAGTAAACTATAGTACACTGATATAAATGGAAAAGTATGTAAAACATTTAAAATGATGTAATTTTACAGTACTATTATAGAAAGGGTTCTAAGATATATTTTAAAGTAAAAATGCAAATTGGTAACAATGGTTACCTCTGGAGAGTGGGACTGGGTATAGAGTGGCTGGGAATAAAGAGGGCAACTTTTGTATTTATTTTTTTTGCTATGAGTACAGTTTATTTTTTGAAATCTATTTAATATAAATTGTGAAAAGTTACACCATATAAATACTGTATAAATTTCTAAATTTGTACAAATCTCTAAAGATTTTTCCTAAGTCATAGTCTTCAAATTTACATTTCAGTTTTTCTGTGAGTCAGAGTGCTAGGAATAAACAAAGGCCCAGCTCACTTTACACACTACTGGGGAGAAAAGGAGTTAAAAACATGGCCCATGTCATCAAGTAGCTTACAATCTTACTATCAAAGCATTTAAAAAAGTCTGGCTGGTTAGCTGTTTGGTTAGATCACAACCTTATAACACTACAGTCATGGGTTCAGATCCTTGTTCTAGCCAGCTGCCCCTAAAAGAGAAAAGTAGTTCTTATCTGCAGTACCTTTAAGGCCAGGATGATTTGAGAAATAGGAGTCATCTGTGCTGGCAAAGGCCTCATTCTAGCAGTGGGACTTGAACTGAACTTTGAAGATGAGAGGATTTAGAGGGGAGGGAAACAGCAAAGTCACTTCAGCAATATGCTGGCACTTGCACAGGCATTAAAGCAAGAATGTGCTTGGTATTGCGGGAAAGTGCCTAGATAAACGTCCCTGCCTGAAGCAAGTGTATGTTTTAGGCAGTAATGGTAGGTAAAATTTATACACGTAGGGTGAATTTGGATTGTGGAGAGCTCTAGCTTCTCAGAAAGAGAAGCTTGGCCTTGATACACTAGACAATGTAGATTCTTGAGCAGGATAAGTAGTGATAAGATGAAAATATTTGTTAGAAATAATAATGTGGTAGGCATATACAAAATAAATTAGAGTAGGATGACCTGTACTGGGGTAAAGACAGTGGTGAACAAAAGAAGAAAATGTGAATGTAGAGAAAATGGTTAAAACAGGACTTAGAGGTAGTATGAATATAGGGAATGAAGGAGAGGACAGAATCAAAGGTGCATCTCAGTCTTTCTAGCCTATAAGCCTAGAAGAATTGATAAAATTGATAATGCTCTACAAGACACTGTGTTAATTGGCTGAAGCTAATGCAAACTATATTTCTCTACCCTTTATGTACCTTTTGGCCATCATCTTCTCTTCCCTTCAAATTTAGGAAAATTTTATATATATCAGGATTTTTTCTCTAGCTATTTATTTTGTCATTTTTTTTCTCATTTATATTTGTAAAGAACCAAGCCAAAATTCCCCTGATCTCAATGCTATTTCTCTTTTAAAAAAATTTTAACTTCTCTAAATATTCCTCTAACTGAATTTTTATATCTTCTTTTTCTGTCTCCCAGAATTATTTCAACTCTGTTAAATCTCATACTCCCAATTATTACTAAGTACTTGAAGCCATTAGGGAGTTATCTTTGTACTACCCCAGCACAGCACCATGTGGAGTAGAAGTTAATCACCAGGCGCAACGGGGATCTATAATGAAACTGATGATGATGGTAACAGTCAAAGATGTCCCCACATCTTTTGTCTTGTTTTTCTAAGATTTCTCCTCATGATTTCTGCCACCTCCTTCTCTTAGGGAAGCAACAAGAATTAATATGCTTAAGAATGATCTTATAAACTTTGTAAAAATAGTATATGTGTGCTGAGCCACAATGCAATGTCCTCTTCTTATAAAAGCTAAACCACAAAACCTTCTGAGCTTCATTCAGTGAAAATTCTGGAAGAAAAATCTCTAGAAAAAGAAGCTGATGAAACTATCCTAATTCTTTAATCTCCATTTTTATCTTCTCTTGGGAAGGTTTGTGCTGTCCCATTTTGAATTATGCTGGGTACCAAACTTTGGTCCAAATGTAAGCAATATTTCCTTCCTTGGTTCCTCTTAGGACAGAAGAAAAAGGTGATTTTGAAAACTTTACTAAATATTCAGATGGAACAACAACAACAACAAAAAACCCCCAAAAATCAGGCATAAAAGATTCAAGTTTTTGATGATGAGATCATTATAAGCATACAGCAACTTTAAAGTATTAGTTCTATTTTGCAAGCACGGTTTCCTTCCCTGTCATTTTCCTGCCTTCTTATGACAGAACATCTCATTTACCATCACAAGTGAGTTATTTTCTTGACTTACTGACTCATTGTTGGACCAAGGCTTAGGATCTTGCTTTAAACTTCTCAAACTACCTAGGGTCTTCTCACCCAGTTCTGGTTTCTAGCCTAAGATGTATACCTTATCCATAGTGGATTACTAGAATTATGATAATTGACGCAATGAGTTAAACAATGAGTTTCTTGCTGAGGTTAACAGATCTGCAAACTTCTCGAGCATTCTGTGAGAACATGATATCATCGTCATCATCGCTACACAACAACTTTAATCATATTATCACAATAATACATACACAGTAACAACAGAGTAGTCCTCCCATGGAAACACACAGAGAATGAAGAAGGAAAAAATATCAGCCATCCTGGGGTAGAAAATTATGACTTCCTACACTCTGAGTTAGAAAAGTATTTAATAATTTTTCATTTTTTTTCCAAAAAAAAAAAGAAAGTTAAAATGTTTGTTTGAAAGTGAGATAGAACTTGGAAATGTGAAGTGATGTTTTATCAGTTCACCTAACCAGATATATTTAAATTTTTTCAACACTTATGTTAGCAATAAAAGATAAAAATGAAAACAATTTCTCAGCATATTAAAGAAAATCATATTCTTATACTTAGAAGTTTTTCTTTCAATTGTCAAGATTTTAGAGTCAAAACACTGCTTGTCAATTGTTGGCTTATTTGCAGGGCTTACTGATTTTAAATTAAATTCAATAAATATTCAGTGGAGTAGAAGGCACTATGCTAGAGAATAGGCGAATATAAAGAAGAATAAGGCACTTCACATACCTTCAAGGACTTCATAATCCAGTGGGGAAAGACAGACAACTATTCAAACTATTACCTAGGAATGCATTTTTTAAGGTCTGAGAAAGAGAAACTATAATTATTTACATACTTATTGTTTATTGAATTTGTTTTTAGAAATGAGTTTTTTTTTCTTAACATGTTAGTAATTCTCACCTCTATACTTTGCTATGTTGCTCTGGTGAGTTTAATTTTATAAAGAGCTTTTTCTTCACTTAGCATTATTAGGAATACATTTAATAGAGAGGAGAAAGCATTGGCAGAGTGCTAATGATCTCAATTTATAAATAAAAGATTGCATCATAGTTAAATAGCTTGTTTTGCTTTTTTATTTTGCAGTACAATAATTCAAAGAGAATTTTTAAAATATTTCAAGTCAATCATATTTGAATTGAAAATGTGAATTAAAAATTTTAAATGCCAACTGCAAATCTACAAACAACAGTTGCACTCTGAAGCCTTTATTACCAGAGACATATTAGATACCCAAATTTCAAGTCATAACATTTCAGTAAAATACATAATGTGTGGTTTCCATTAATAAAATCTTTTGTACAGAAATGACAAAATATTTTTATAAAAAGTATTGGGTCTGTCATCACTTCCATTTGCAAAGGATGAAGACTATCAATAATAAGTCCTATTTGCAAGAGTATCTTGGGTTATAATAGTTAGGGAAGCAATAAAGAGGTCAAGGGAACAGTTACAAAAGAAATGAACAGAGTATTTCCCAGGTGCCACTTGTGAGAAAACACTTTGATAGATCCAAAGGAAACAGAAACTTAAATTGAAATTGTCAAGCCTAAGAAAGTCACTTGTGGAGGCATAAATATAATTATAAAACACAGCTACTAGAAAATCATACTGGCCTCAAACTCATTCTGAAAGCAGAAATAGGATTCTGTAGGCTACTCTTTTAGGGAGTGAAGTTATTTGAGTGAACCCAGGGATCCCATTGCTTAGCTTATGACCCTCTCCCCAGGGCAGTTCTAAGAGCTATGATACTCTTCCACCCACCCCACTTCTTTCAACCACCTAGTTCCACTTTCTAAATATATAGCACTGAATCCATGATAAAACTATTTTATCCTTCATTTAGGGCTCTCTGTATGCAGCTCACTGCTGAGTAGGAATATGTTTTTGACTTCAAGGAACTTAGAATCTACTTAGGGAAGCAAGATATACATGCATAAAAGGTATGGTATAAGGCAAGTCAAGGCAGTGTTTATAGAAACTGACATTGTCAAAGATAGTGTCTTCAGCTGGGCTTAAGGATAATGGAGTGGACATCGTTGTCTCCATAGCCAACACTCATTACCTGCTTTTCATTACTAACAGCATCCAGATTTTAACTTGGATAACATACATCCTCTTTCATAAACTCAGGTACTCAGGGGGAAGCTAATCTCATCTTAAGCTTCAGTGGGAGCTGTGGTTAGTTTAATCCAACTGTAGATACATTCCATTTCCCCTGCTCACATCATTGTTCAGTTAGGGCTAGAGGAAGAGGATGGAAAGGGGAGGGTATGACCCAATCAGGGTGAATTTCATGACTCTTGCTTTGTATACAGGGAAGATTCTCTCTCTTACTCTGACATCATGGTACATGGATGGGAAGCCTGGAACCACTAGAGTCATTTTGCCAGATGTAAGGCAGCCCGAGGGTTAAGGAAGTATACAGAGGAGGGCACTGCTAAGACAAGTGCAAAGAAACAGAGATAAAGCCCAGAGATCAAGCCAATCTGAAGCCTTATTGCTAGACCAATGCATTTCTCTATTGTTTAACTCAGTCTAAATTGGTCTTTTGTTTCATGTAGCTGAAAGCCTTCGGATTAAGATGGGTACATTTCAGATTAGTAAACAGGCTCGGATGTTCCAGACATAAGTGATATTGAAGAATTGCACATAAGTCAGGAACCCCTGGAAGATAAAGAGTAGAACACTAGTTTTGGAATGAAGGGTGTACAAAATGTAATAGTAAAGGCAAGCATAAAAAAAGTGGTTCAGAGGCAGATGTAGAAAATGTAAACTTGGGCTATGGATTTTGGACCTTTGGTAGGCAAGGTCAATTGGGTTTTGATTGGGGAATGTAAGAATAATGACAAATATTTATTAAGCATTTATTATATGCCAGACATTATACATGTATTACCTCATGTAATTATTGAAATCTTCAACAAAGTACTATCATTTTCCCTGCTTTATAGATGAGGAACATGCTTACTAACATTGTTAGCAAATGGTAGAGCCAAGATTAATACCCTTGCATTCTGATCTCAGAGCTGGCTTTCTTAACTAACGCTTTAGTCTGCTTCCTACCTGTCATAATAAAAGTGATGTGTTTAAACAAACTAATCTAGTAGCAATGTACAAAATGACTTGAGGGGAAGAGTGGAAGAGTCTGCAGGAAAAGTAGTCTGGCACAAAATTTTAGTACTGAGGAGAACATAGTGATAATCTTCTCTAATTCCATTTATTTTATAGAGGGATTTGGGGCCCAAAGATCTGGATACCTAGAATGACTTAACTAATTAGTGGTATCCCGATTCAATGTCCAGTAATTTTCCTCCTACCTTTATGTCTATGACACTGCAATTATTTGAGTGTGATATGATAATAACTTAGGTTATGGTAGTGGCAGTAAGAATAATTTAAGGAATATGTCTAAGATATTTTAAAGAAATAATTGATACTATTGATATTTGATAATTGATGTTAGGTAGGAGCTGATTAGATGTAAGAAAAACACAAGAAATAATCACAGATGTTTTTGACATTCCTGCCCTGGAAGATTTGTGGGAAATGATGATGCCAATGACAGAAAAAGAGAAGTCAGAGAAAGAATTGTTTTTTTTTATTGGTATTGGAGAAGGGGATAGTGGGTAAACTCTGTTTTAGATATATTAAGTGTGAGGTGATAGTGCAACTCTCAAGTATAAATGCTATACAAAAAGCTGGGAATGAAACACTGAAACTGGAGATACAGTTTTAGATACAAGGGTACTTTTAAACGTTCACGGAAAAATAGAATTGAAAGATAATACAAATCTTTCTGTGAACTTTTTGAAGTACCTTGTATTAGTTTCATTGAGGTGATAGTTGAAACCATAATTTTATCATTAATCTTAAAGTGAGAGTAAAACAAAGTGAGGGCACTATTATTATTATTATTTTTAATCTCCTGCATCCCCCCTGGGGTGTTTTCAGTTCCTAGAAAAAACTTTAGGGGGATAAACTTTCAGTTACTTGAATAAACTTTGGTAATGCTTATACTGGACTTGGATAAAAAATCCTCCAATCAACTCTCATGAGTGGAGAAAAGATGAGAAATGACATGCTTAAAGTTGTACCTTATCATGGTTTTCAATTCAGTACACGTTTATATTAGGAACCCTAGAAAGCAATTAATTCCTGTACATGTATATTTTAACAGTGGGGTGGCCAAAGTTCTTCTATTTCACTTTTGGCGCTGTTTCCATTTTTATCAAAGACTCTCATCTATAGTTTTAGAGAAAAATCTGGATATATCTCAATCATCTCTTTATAACATAAATAATTTTTGAGTCTCTGCACTTTTTGTGGCTACTCTAAAGATGTAAAATTTAACACTTTCATGCCATCATTTTCTCTCTTATGCTGGCTCTCATTTTCATCTGTGAATCTGATGAAGCCAACATCATTTGATCACTTTTTACATTTCACAGTATAGTTTCTTATCATGAAAAAAAATCACTTGAAATGTAAAGCTTTCAAAAATTAGTTGACATTAATGAAAACTAAAGAATAGTCAACATTCTTTTTCTGCTGACATAGTAAATGTTATGGTTATTTCTCAATATCTATTTCACCCTTACCCATTACGTGGCAACCATGTAGTTTTGGTGGGCCAAGTCTATCAGGTAATCACACTCTCTTGCTACAGTGATAGGTTGAGATTAGTCAGACCTAAGTCATCAGAGCATGCATGGCCTTCCTTGGCCACAGGGATGAATGAGAGGTGCTTCAGTCAGTGCACAGTTCAGAACCTCTGTTGAATAGACATGGGAAGAGACTAGCTCAGATACAGGAAGGCCCTGATAGTTTTTGTCAGCCATACTATGTCAGTGAAAGGAATCATTGTTAAAGTCAACACCATGGACAGAGAAACACAGATACAGAAGGAAACTGAGTCCCTGAAAAACATAAGTAGGCTGCAGAATTAATCAATTCTGAAATCTTATCTATTTCTGGATTTTCTAGTTACATGAGCCAATATATTTTCTTATTGTTTGTCAGTTTGTGTGAATTTTCTTTTATACATTACTGAGATATCCTGAGGGGAAGCTTTCTTTCTCTGCTGGTAAGCTAATTGTTATGGGGATAAACCATGGAATAGACTCCATCTTACACCTCTGTATTCAGTTCTTCCTTCTTGACTAAACTACTCATGACAATTGCACAAAGCTTTGAAATTGAGCCTTATTTATCCATTGCTTATATGTGAGGAGTGTCTCTGTTATTCTCACAGACTTACTCACAAATGAGCTCATTTCCTTAGGGACGTTACAATCTTCTGGGATATCCAGACCTTGGTCTTGTTTCTCAAAGAAATATGATGTTGTTGAGCCTGCCAAGATTTCCTCACCTTCAATATGGTTTACAAATATTTCCATTTCCTAATTCATTGACTGTTGCATTTAAAAAAAAAAAATATATATATACATATCTTACAAGAAAAAAAGTATACATATTAAAAGAAATAAACAAAAGTAAAGACAACTGGATGTTTTTATAATGTTGACTCCTTGCAATACAGATGCTTAACTGATCTTCTATCAATGCTAATAGAAATTTCTTTCAAGTTGGAAATGTTGTATAGTGGCACTGTGTAAAATGGTAGCCACCAGCCACATATAGCTATTGAGCACTTGAAATGTGACTAGTGTAACTAAGGAACTGAATTTTTAATGTTATTTAATGTTAATTAATATAATAATAAATTAATATAAATTTAAATTTAAATAACCACATGTGGCTAGTGTGGCTACAGCTAGTGGTATCATATTGGACAACACAGCAGTAGATCAACCTTAGACTATTACAGGATTAAATAGAACAATTGGCAAAAGGCTGCTGTAGCATAACAAGTGTACATTTATAGTCTTTTCTTATCCTTGGGATGTAGTTCAACATAAATTTAATGAGATTTTATTCATTTAAATCAAATTAAGTGAGATTACTGGATTCTTGTATAGACTCCTCTCTCTCCCTCACCAGTTACAGCTGACTGGTCACCAAGTCCTATTTATCGTACATCTTAAATATGTCTTAAAGATATTCCATCCTTTTCATCTCCATTACCACTGTTAAGGTCCTGTTAGAACTTTGTTATTTTAATAACTTCCTAATTTTTCTCTTTATTACCACTCTTGCTTCTTCACATTTTACTTTCTGTCTGTTCATGGAGTGACCTTTCCTAAAATCAGTCTCACCATATCAATTCTCTGCTATAGAATACACTTCCTGCTTAAAATGTGGTCCATGACCAGCAGTATCGGCATCACTTGGACCTCATTAGAAATGTAGAATCTCATGCTCCACCCCAAACTGAGTCAGAATCTGCATTTTTATCAAGATATACAAAGGTGATTTTTATGCTCATTGAGTTGAGTAGCACTGTTGCAGGATGAAGTCCAAACTCCTTAGCATATCTTTCAGAGCCCACATAATTTGGTCCAGCTCAGTTTCCAGACTCATTTCCAGCAACTGCCCCTTCTCAACCTCTTAAAACCTACACTCTGAGTCATACTGAATAATTTGCAATTCTGTGTATCCATCTTTGTTCCTCTAAATAACCTTTTTTTCCTGGTCATCAAAGCCCAATTGAAATTTTTCTCTGTTTCCTCAGAAGAGTTAGGTATATCCTCTTTGTACTTCTACAGACTTTTATAGATACTTCTCTTATAGCATGTACCACAATGGATTATAAATATTTGTGTGTTTTTCATACTATGGACTGTGTACTTCTTGAGGATAGGCATTATTTCTTATACAGTAATGTTCTCAATAGTTCCCAATACATGCTTTCTGAATGAACGATGTTTCAGAAGTGAGTATTAGATAATGGTAGTATTTCATTGAATCATTACATTTGAAAGGTAGAAAGAATCTTACTGATTACCTGGTAGAGGATTTTACTTTATTTATTTATTTATTTATTTATTTTTTAAAAGATGACCGGTAAGGGGATCTCAACCCCTGGCTTGGTGTTGTCAGCACCACGCTCAGCCAGTGAGCAAACCAGCCATCCCTATATAGGATCCGAACACGTGGCCTTGGTGCCATCAGCACCGCACTCTACCGAGTGAGCCACGGGCCGGCCCCGAGGATTTTACTTTAGAAGAGGAAAACTGAAGCCTCCAAAGTTGAATGACTTGTCCAAAATTACTGGCATAGTAACATTTTCTCCATATATACACTAATCTCTCCATAAAATATGCAGCTAATGAACACGTAAACTTATTTTTTCTCTCTCTGGTATTGGGATGACTAAACTTCCCTCGACTGGTAAGATAAAGACTCTAATAAACTTGGGTTATCATTCATTTCTTCTGTTAAGCCTTTCTTCCCCTTTTCCCTTGTGGGAATTGACAGGGCTCTTTTCTATCTCCCTTTCAGTTCAGTGTTATATGATGCTAATCAGAAAGATAGTGAAGTAATTAGGGATGCAGTACCATCAGTACACAGCTGATAGTAAGCTTTGCATCTTCTTTCATCAGATCTAGGATGCAGTTTCTTGAATTTCACAGTGTCTGGCAGAGTAAAGAACGTGGATGAAAGCAATTGGATCAGGCACTATCTAGATAAGACTAAAGCAATCCTTGGAGGCAGAAGGAGATAATAAGAAGTATACAGCAGTCAGTCACACTGTGGAAGATAAACCCACCTTTGTCTCTGAAAACCGCAATTTTGTGGGGAATCTTGGATTGCAGACTATTCCTAATTTTCTAGATTTTGGACAAAACTTCTACAATCACTTTCTACATGCTTTTAAATAAAAGGGTATTATTATTTCTTCCAGCTGGGAAGCTTGCTATAAACTTACCTTCTTGCACTGTATTGCAGGTTTATGTTGACAACTTCTATATAGATTATAATGCTTGTCTTACAAATCCCTGGGCATTTGATGCATTTTTGCCATGAGTCTTTATTAGAAGATGGGCTCAGTATTCCTGGTATTCCTATTAGTTATTTCTGGATTCCAGCTGGGGTCAAAATTTTGTCCTGGGGGAGAATATAATCTAATCAGAGTGATTTATTCTTCTCTAGTGGGGAATTCATTAACCTCATTTCAGCCAACATTTATTAAATGTCTAGCATGTAGTATTGCAGTTACAGTGTGGGTATGACATAGACGTTCACTTTAGGAACACACTGTTTGAATTTTAAAGATTTTCTATACTCATTACACATTGTGCATCTGAGTCTAATTCATGTTTCACTAAATTTAGCATGACCATATGACATGGAAACTGGGATTCTTTGGGGAGCAAAAGGAGTTGCAATTAATAATCATACCTGATCAACAGGTTAAATAAGGACTGTCTTGGGAAAATTGGGATAGTATCAGGTAAACTGGAACATAGTCACCTTAACTAAACATTAGTTTCTGTTATACCTGTTTTTTCACATTTTAAGTATGAAAGTCATTAGGAAGCATATTGAATTACATGTACCTATTTTGTGATGCCTATTATATACCAGACATATATACCTATTATATACAATAAAAAAGTGCTCAGATTTTAGGCAGGGAAACAGTAATACATAACCACATTAAGCAAATGTGTATAGAGGAATGAACACTGGATAGGGATCCAGGAGACCTATATTTGAAATTTAGCCTTAAAATTCAAGCACTTCCTTTGGTCAAATCCTTTAGTCTCTCTCACGCAGTTTTCTTACCTGTTAAATGGAATGATTTTAGTTCAACATAGGATGATGTGAGGAGATAGTAAAAAATATGAAAGCACCTAATACAGTACAGATGCTCCTCAACTTATAAGAGGTTATGGTACAATAAGCCCAACATAAAGTTAAAAATGCACCTACTGAACATTATAGCTAGGCTATGTTAAATGTGCTCAAAACATATTAGCCTACAAAATCAACCAACACAAAGGCTATTTTATAGTAAAGTGTTGAATATCTCATGTAATTTATTATATACTGTACTGAAAGTGGAAAAGTAGAATGGTTGTATGGGTACTCGAAATGTGGTTTCTACTGAATGCATATCACTTTTGCACCATTGTAAAGCTGAAAAGTTATAAGTTTAACCATCAAGTCGGGGATTGTATGTATCTGTCAAATAATGAATGCTTGATAGAGGGCTATCTGAGTTTGTTGATACCCTTGTTTAATGAAAAGCAACCAGAATGGAAGTGGGAGACCTTTATTCTCTTTGTAAAAACTTTTGTTATGAAGATTTTTTTCTGATCTTCCATGGCCAATCCTGCATAACTTATGATTTTGAAGCAAATCTCAGCACATCGTTTCATCCAGATATTCAGTATGTATCATTAAGGATTCTTTATTTTTAATATCATCACAATGCCATTGTTATCATCATCATCATCATCATCATCATCATCATAATAATAATAATAATAATTCCCTATTATCAAATACCCATTGTCCAAATTTCCAATTCTCTTATGAAAGTTTTTTCCAGTCTTTTTAAAAATTCAGGGTCCAAATGAGGTTCATGAATCATTTGCACTTGGTTAATGTCTTTTCGGTCATTTAAACTGTAGATATCCCTTCCATCTCTTTATTTTTTTCTTGCAATATATTTGCTGAAAAAACTGGGTTTTGCCCTGCGGAATGTTCTCTAGAGTGTTTCACAGGTTGCAATCCTATGGTGCAGTTTAATATCTTCCCCTGTCCTCAGTATTTCTTGTAAATTGGTAGGTGGATCTAGAAGATGTTTAAATTCAGGTTTGATTTGATTTTGTTTTGGTTTTGGCAAGAAAACAAAGGTACTTCACAGGTAGTGTTGTGTTCTTCCATCAGGAAGCACATAATGCCTGGTTAACTATTTTTTATGATGTTAGCAGCTGTTGCTATTTAATTGGCATTTAATGCCTAGATTCACTTGCTCATTAGAGGTTTTAACTTTATTTCTGATCTTACAAAACTTACTTTTAAAGATTTCAGTAAGTGTTCAGAGTTGCAATTAAGGTAAAGATATAATTAAGCAAATAGTGACATCAGTTATGCTTACATGTCCCAACCTCTAGTATTGTCCTATTTCACTTTACAGATAGGCTTATTGATTGCTAGGGGGGATCAAAAATAGAAATAACTTTATATTGCTACAAATGAAGGATGATTAAAATATTATTTTCTTGGGCCATTTAAATGTAAGTAGCTCTATGGGTTTTATGACATAATAATTAAGAAATAACCTCTTATATTGCTAAATACACGAAAAGTAATTAATAAAGCTTATCTCCACTAACATCCACTAAGTTTTTCATTACTTCTTGGCTTTGAATCCCAATAATTAAAGCACTAATCGCTAGCTTCCAGGAACAATGTATTCTTTCTCTGATGCTCTATGGTCATCACTAATATAATACTGTTATTTTAATTTAAAATGACATTACAGTTCTATAACCAATAGCCATGCATTTTGAGTTGCTTCTCCAATAATGCTGATTAACTTTGGATGAACCAGTAATATCCTCCCACCCAATTCCTGGTCAAGAAATTACATGTTGTCATCTGACAACTGGCAAAGATTAACAGTCAGCTGTGGCCACTGTACTTACTGACTCACCCAGGGATTTAAACCATGACCTTGGCCTCATTATCATGCTGTTATAATCTACTGAGCAGAAGAGCTACAAAAATAAATTTTGAAAACAAGAAGTAAAAAATTCTATTATTGGTGTTTCCAAGCCTAAACCACTGTACATCTGTGTTCTTTGAGTAATTCTATTAGCAGGTGTTTTAAGTATGGATGAAGAACTGAAGACAGAATATCCTCCTGAAAATCAAAGCTGATCATGTTAGTTCTCTGGCTAAAAAACCTCCACTGCCTGTCTAATTATTATAAGACAAGTTCAACTTCTTCAGCATAGCATATAATATTGTAGCTTAATCTTGCCACAACCTATTTCTCCAGCTTTATCTTTTGCTACAGCTCCCTGCCTCCTTTCTTTGTATTCCAATAACAGTGATTTTCTCATTATTTTGTGACTGCTCCTGTATTTGTTAAGCATATATTTACTGAGCCCCTATAATGTACAAAACATTCTGGTAGGCTCTGGGGAAACTGGAGTGAAAGGCACATTCCTTGCTCTTAAAAAATTCATGGTCCAGTTGAGGAGACAGTCAAGAAAATAGATGGCTACAACACACTGTGATGAGTGCTATCTATGAGCAAGGTATGTACAGTGGGAAGAGAGCCTGAGGCAATCAGGTAAAAGGAGGAGAAAGAGAGGGATGAGCATATGAAGACAAACAAGCTAACTGACTGGGAAGGTTATGGGAGAGGGAGTAGAAAAGGGATCCAAGGTCAGGGAATAGAAAGTCACAGAGATGAGAAACTACACATTCAGTAAGTGCAAGTAGATTGTCATGGCTGAAGAAGAAGATGTGTTTATATGTAGGCTGGGTTGCGGGTAAGGCTAGAGAGGTAGGCAGGAGCCGAATCCTAAAGAAACCTGTATGGCTTAGCAAAGAGTTTAGATCTTACTTCTTTGCACCTGCTTTTCCCTGTTTTGAGAATGCTTTTTCCCTTTCTGCTGCCCAACTTGAACCAATAATGATGACAAATTCTCTTCCTGGAAATTCATTGAAGAAATATATGTTGGAACTCCTATTGTGTGCCATGTAGTGTTCTAGGTGCTTGGGATACATTTAGTAAAATTCCTGCTTTGTCTTTGTGCTTGTATTCTAGTAACGGGAAGAAGATGATTAATGATAAACATAATAAATTGGTATATTATTCAACTTAAAGTAAAATACAGTAGAAATATAGTTGTTAGAGAGTGACAAGTGCTATGGAAAAGAGAAAAAGTAGGATAAAGTAAATGAGATTGGAATGATCAGGGAGGGCGTGGGGCAGGCTGGAGTATTAAATAGGACGGACAATTGGGCAAAAATTTGAAGAACAGGGAGTTAACCATGTAAATATCTCAGTGAAGGGTGTTCTAGGTGGAGGAAACCACTGGAGGAAAGCCTAAAAGAAAAGTACTAGGAGATGAGGTCAGAGAGATCATGTGGAACTTGGCCATTTTTTAGCAGAGTACTTAGTATTTCTTAGCAGATTACTAAACCCTCAGTAAATTCTACTGATGTGATTATTTTAGTTTTACTTTAATTTAGATGTACCTCCTAATTCTTATTAGTAGATTACAAGTAGCCCTTACTCATATGTAAAAATTAAAGTCTTCAGACTCACAGGATTCACAAGTCTATAGGAACTGCAGAAAGGACTTGCATTTAGGGATCAGTATGTGGCCCACAAAGACCTTGAAAATTCAATGATGAAGATGGCCAGTTATGTCTAAAGTTAAATAAGAATATTACAGTTTCCACTCAACCTCAGATGTGTTCCTACACTGCCCAAATAAAATATAATGCCATACAGAACACAGTGAGATATGACAAACATTTTAAATAAAACACTAAACCAGAACAAACAAAACAAAACACTTCTAAGATTCATATTGTAGAAAGACCAAAAGATAGAGACCTTATGAAGATATTTTACTTTAGTTATGAGCATAGCAATTTTATGTTAAATTGGGGCAACTACTTTGAAAAGTAGCCCATTTAAGCTAAAGCCTACTTAAAAATTCTATATGATATATATTCTATCTATATGATATATAAATACTGTGACAAATTTTTATTTTGTAGAAGTGTGTAATGGTAGAAGATGATTCTAAGACACTTCCACTCCTAAGAATCCCCCCTTTTTTTTTTTTTTGTGAACGGTAAGGGGATCGTAACCCTTGGCTTGGTGTCGCCCACACCGCGCTCAGCCAGTGAGCACACCGGCCATCCCTATATAGGATCCAAACCCGCGGCCTTGGCGCTCCCAGCGCCACACTCTCCCGAGTGAGCCACAGGGTCGGCCCAGAATCCCCTTTAATAGCAAAAACATTTCTCGGTTGTAGTAGACTGTAAAAAGGAAACACAGAAACAATGGGCCCATTCCCTTCTGCTTCCATACTGTAAGAAGTCAGGGTCATAGTGATACCAGCTCATGCCCATTTTATTTTATATGCTGGCACTGTCTTCAGGAAGGTGAGAGGCAGTGTGTGGGGGTGTGGAGGGAGACACTATCTCACGCTCCCAGCATGCTATCCATGTGACTGGCAGAAAACAGTGCAGGGCTCAGGAGGTGACTCTCTACTGTAAAGGAAGCCAAAATTTTCCACTTTGGACAGCTACTTTTAAGTTCACATTTTATGTACTCAACGTAACTAAGCTATTTTAACTTCTGAGTTTCTACTTCAGAGCAGCATGTGTATTCTGGTTTCCTGGTCTGCTTGAGTTGATAGATGGCTGGCGGTGGGAGGTGGTGTCATTTTTTAAAAAATCTGGTTCAAAAACAGTTGAATAAGGTAGAGTGTTCTACCCATTCCTTTTGATTATTTTTAGTTCTGCTGTCCTCTCTTTTAAAGGAGCACTTAGTGTACCCATATTAGTGGTGCGTAGGGTCTCCTAGGCTAACGTCATTGATATGTGTATTTATTGGTACCTATCGTTGCATATGAGAGGAAAGGAAGGGTGGATAGTAAAATTTAATATTTCAATTTTAGGTAAAAATTTCAGCTCTCTTTAGAAGTGTTCCTTTTGCTTGTTTTCTATTTCTCAGTTATAATTTTTTTTTCCTGCTCCATTATCTACTTTGCAATGCACTTAGCATAGTTCTCAACCTTTGTTATAAATTATTCACTTGGGGAACTTGCAAAATATATCCACAATCAGGGTCCTAACTCCAGAGATTGATTTATTTTATCTAGGGTCGGGCCCAGGTGGTATTTTAAAAAAGTGACCCTGGCAATTTTAATGTGCAGCTAGGGTGAAAAACACCATGGTTTCAAATTGGAGTAAAAACGTCTAGGTTCTAATTCCATTTATGCCACTTACTAACTGGCTGATCCTGTTCTTCAATTTCCCATAGGATGATGAGGTTGGATTAGAGATTGATAAAAATTCTTTCACTGTAAAACAAAATTAAATAAATTGGGATTCATATGATCTCATCTGGTTTGCTCAGCTCCAAAGACATGGAAACTAAATTGAAGTATTTGGAGGTGAATCTTGTTTGAAATAATAATCATCATAATAAAAAAATAGCACTTAAGTTAACTTTTCCCTCTTCCCAATTACAAGGCACAATTTAAGCTTAGAAATGAGACTTCTAGGGCTGCTTTGTCCACAGCTGTCTTAAATTGGGAGCTAGTCAGATGGTACCTAGGGAACAGAGGCAGGAGGGAGGGAGCTTACTACACACCAAGAAGGTAAATATAATACAAACCTCAAAGTCTTTACACTACTCCTCAGACCATAATCTGGTCTGGTACTAAACAGCGCGAGTGTGGAAGTCGGGGTAGGGGTGTGTACAAACACACGCACGGACAGACATACACACCAACTCTCTGTCATCTACAGCGTTTGCTGCTTTCCGAGAGCGCCCGGAAGAGGGGTGATCCCTGACGATCCCCCCCGCCCGCGCCCTGCCCCGCCCCAGTCGGGAAGGTTGCCGGGAGGCGCTCAGCCCCACGCTGGGCAGAAGACGCCGGCGGCCACCTCCGTTCTCCAGGAGCTCGGTTTTCGTCAACCCTTGGCCTTTTTCACTGAGCCCATCTCCGTGCGTGGAAAATCAAACTCGAAGCCGATTCCTTGCTTCTCTGCCTCTTCTCTCCAGACTAGAGTGAGCGCCAAAAAGGGCCAAATAGACGGAAGCCTTGGCCCCAGGGCTGGCTCATCCTCACTTTTCGGATGACCGTTAGTCCTTTCACCTCACAGCCTCCAGTCGCCTCCTCATCCTCGTACCCCTCCCAGACAAACCTTAAGTCTCCTAGGCTCACCTCCACGCTGTTTACGTCTTCCCTTCAGTACTTTCCTGCTTTCTCTGCCACCAGCCCCATTTTCCAGAACTTCCTCACTCCTGTCCGCCTATCCCGGTCCCAGTCCGCGACACCACCTGCGCTCCCCACTCGCTTATACCTCCCTGTCTCCCTCAGGTAACCTCTCGCGGGCTCCCCATCCCTGACACCCCAGGGGATCCCCCCAGGTTACATCCTAACCCCTTCGAGAACCCCGCCCCCGACACCTTGGAACCCCCCCGCCCCCGCGCGCTCACACTCCTGCACCTCCGGGCCTGACGCAAGGGCGCCCCCACCTCCCCCTGTCGCACCACAGTCTTTTATCTCCAGACGCGACACTCTGCGACTTCAGCACACTTTCTCTTCCCGCCCCGCCCCCGACACCTCGAGGCTGCCACACTCACACTCCTTTATCTCCCCACCTGCCACCGCCCCCTCCACCCCCGCTCACACGCTTCCCCCCACTCGCGACGCCTCTGGCGCGCCCTCACACGCTTACATTCTCCACACCCCCGTCCTCGTAAACTCAGGCGCGCCTCCCTCCACGCCGCCGTCCCCCAACCCCCACCCTCTCCTCGCCCAGCCCCAGCCCGCGGGGCGTCCGCCGTGCCCCGGCCTGGGCGGCGGGGAGGTGACGCGGCCCCCGCGGGAAGAGCCCTGGAGGCGGAGAAGGCGGCACCGAGAGGCGGCGGCGGCAGCGGCGCAGGGAACGGGCCTTCCACGCCGACTCCATGGACCCAAGGGGTGACAGCGGCGGCGGTGGCTGAGGGACCCCGAGAGGCCGCGCGATGAGGAGGGGCCGGCCCCCGACCCCGCCATGCCTCGGAGTTCGCTTGGATCCTAGCGTTGGCAGCCGAGCGGTCCTGGCTCCGGGACTCTCCGCCACTAGTCCCTATTATTCCTTCTCCGCTTTCTCTTCTTCACTCTAGCCAAGGGGGGCGGAGGGGAGGGGGAGGCGGGTCTCCCGCGACAGTCTGCGGCCCCGCAGCCCTCTCCTCGTCATTTCTGGAGGGGTCCTCCCTCCGCGGCGCGCGGGAGCCCAGTGACGCGTCAGCCGGCGGGACGGCTGAGCTGTTTCTCTGGGAAATCGCCCCTGCTTCCTCACTACCCTCCCCGCTCCCTCCTCGGCCCGCCTCCGGCCCGCGGGACGCAGCCCCCGGGCGCTCGGACCGAGTTCCCCAGACCCCCCGGGGGGCTGGTTCGCAGGCACTCCTTTCCCCTCCAAGGAGGCGCGCGACCCCCCGCCCCCACCGCGGCGGGACACACTCGCGCCCCGGCCCGCGCGCCGCCCTCCCGCCTGCTCCCTCCAGTCACCCCACCCTTAGTCGTCTCCGCCACCTTACTCCACCACCCTCCCCCACCGCTCCGCGCGCCCCGCGTCCCGGCCTCCCGCTCCTCTCTCCCCAGAACCGCTCACTTGCCAGCCCTTCGCCCCCGGGAAGAAGAAACATTTCCCGAAGCGCACTCCTCAGCCCTCGCTCCCCCCGCGCTCGCCCTCCACTCCCCCCGCTCTTTCTTTCTTGGGGGAGGGGGGCTGTCGCCTCGGATTGAAGGCCATTGATTTGTATGTATTTGTCCCAGCGCTGGAGGCTACCCCAGTCGCCCGCGCCGGTGCCGCCGCTGCCAGTGGAGTTGCCTCCCTGCTTCCCTAGGGTGGTTCGGCTCCACCAAACATGTCGGCTCCTGTCGGGCCCCGGGGCCGCCTGGATCCTACCCCGGCGGCCTCTCAGCCGCCTCTGCAGCCCGAGATGCCCGACCTCAGCCACCTCACAGAGGAGGAGAGGAAAATCATTCTGGCCGTCATGGATCGGCAGAAGAAAGAAGAGGAGAAGGAGCAGTCTGTGCTCAAGTAAGGACCTGGCTCCATCTTCCCGCCTCCTTCCCTGCCCTCCGCCCCCTCGGCCGCTGCCCTGCGGCCGCCTACACGCCCGGGATCGCCGCCCTCCCTCCCGCCGGCGGCTCCCGGGCCACGAGGGCTGCGGCCAGCACCGGCCGCCGGGGCCGTTTTCTGGGTGTCAGAGCGCGGGGGTGTGTGTCGGGGAGGGAGGGCGCCGAAGCCGGATGAGGTGAGGTTGGCGAGCCTTTGGGCGGTGTAATTTACCCCGGCGCCCTTCCGGCTTTCTCCGCGGGCCAGTTCGGCTCTGGTGCCCCAGCAAGGCTGGGGCTGGACCCAGGCTCCACGCGTCCCTTTTCCTTTCCTGCCGCCCCCGCGCGGAGGCAGTGACTGGGGCAAGGAATCCAATATGGCCGTGCACAGGTGCTCCCTGGCCGGACCCGGGCGAAGGCGCGCCGGCCGGGGATGTGGGCGCCGCCGGGGACCCCTCGTCCCGCGCTTCCGCAGGGTGGCTCTGCCCCCAACGCGGGCAAGAGCAGAGCTGCCCACGGGCGCCGCTGGCAGGAAGGCGGCAGCGCGCGCGAGGGGGCCTAAGCTCAGGAGTCTCGGGTGGGTGTGCGGCCGCCGCCATCTTCCAGCCCCTCCCCCTCGGCGGGTGCTAACACACTGTACTCTGCTGCTCTTCCTGTTCGCAACTAGTAAATTTGTTGAATCCGAAGAGACTCCAGTTTCTAACGTTACTGCAGTTTGGGATGCTACCTACCTTGTGAAGTTTTACTATTCGTGCTCACAGTCTAGGCAGCCGGGATTTTGTCGAGGGTGGGAGGTGTGAAAGCAACACTCAGGCATAGGTTTAGCGGATGTGTAACTTCAGCACCAGGGAACTGTCCAGACAGTGTTATCTTTCGCATTGACGCTCCTTTTCTGGTCAGTGTAGCAAAGAGATTTGCTTTTACATGTTTTATGTTTGATTTCTCAGTTACTACGTGAAAGAGATTGTGCAGGTGTGTAATCTTTGTGTGTTTTTCGAACTCTGCTTTTTTCTTTTACTGGAAATGAGTTACTCACTGAGAAATTAATTGTACAGTTTATATGCCAAAGGTGGGACAGTTCTTTTGCATGTCATCAAAGATACTTTTCCTCTATTCTCCACAGAAACACGCAATTGAAAGTGTTGAGTTCCTCAGTGAAAGAATTAACACACTGACCTCTACTTGCGTAAATTTTAAAAACAGGTTGTCGAATTCAGTATTCTTTCATGCACTTTTTTTTCCTCTCAGAACGGATTTTCTCTATCTGTGCATATATATTTTAATATTTTAATAAAAATACTACTTTAAATAATTTATGGTAACAAGTATATCAAATATCCACAGATCTTAAAGATACTATTTCTCACAAAATATTGAAGGACTAAGAGAGCAAATATATTCCTGACATTAACTGAAATAAAGATTTGCTTCCTCAAAGCCGATATCTGGGTTTGAATACTTATTTGGAATTGTGACTTATTAATAGGATTGGGATATGAAAAAAATTAAGATATTTAAGCAGTTTATTTCAACTAATGAAAGAATAAGGCATTATTTTAAAAAGTGTTTTAAGCATACTCCTAACTTTGCTTAACAGGTATATTGACAAGGCAGGCTTTTGATGACACAGTTTGATATTTAAATATATGAATTTATACTTATTAATATAATTGCTAAAAATCAGTGTTGTGAAAATGATGCTGAAATAAAATGTAGTTTTATTTCTTTGGCCCACATATTTAAATGTTAAATGTTTTTTTCTTCCTTTATAGCATGCTAAATCATAGTGTTTACTGGTGAGTTCACTATAGTTCTAAGTCTACTTATTGTTTTAATATACAGAAATTTAAATGAATTTTTAAAATTTAAAAATTTTAAATGAATTTTTAAAATTTAAAAATTTTAAATGAATTTTTAAAATTTAAAAATTTTAAATGAATTTTTAAATTTTAAACTTTTGAATATTGAATTAAGGATTAGTCAAAATGAACAGTCTTAGGAAAATGTTGTAAAAGGGTTTTCCAGGTTGCTGTATGTGTATATATGAGTTACATCTGTATGTAAACATACATACTATGCAAATACATATAATGTTTGTGCATTCATATTTGCATAGTTTAAATAGAAGCAAACATTTTCTAAGCATATATTCATATAACCTATGAAATTACATCGATGAAAAATATATATTTAGGTTTATTTAAAATATTTATTTGTATTTATATCTAACAGTCTTGGAAAGGGGTCATACCTCGAAATGGCCTATATGATTTCAAAATTATTTTTATATTCATTTTAACAAGAGGTTACTTGGAGGTTAAAGCAAATAATTCTAATATTCTTCAATGATTATTTCTCAAAGTTTCTCAAAGTTTTAGGGCCCATTTATGTGGTCATAACTATACATCCTTTGTTTTTCTTTAGTGATGTCCATTTAACTGCATGTTAACATCTATTCGGAGAGGTCATGGGTAGAGAGAAATAAACTGAAATTCAAATTCATGTCTGCTGCCTTTTAACAACTCTTTTTAAAAATAAGTTTGATGGGTGAAGAAACTGAAACTGTTGGATAAAAATATTTTTGCATGCTCTGTGAGTTTCAATGTTCATATTAAGTATTCATGCAAAGTTGGGTGTGCGTACCCAAGGGCATCACAAGATGATATATTGGAACACAGGAAGAAAATATTAAAACTTGTATGTACATTCATATGTATATTTGAAAAAGAAAATTAATCTTTATTAACATTTAATATACAGGTTGCAGTACTAAGATGCATATAATTTATCAATAAATATGCGTATATTAAGAGATCACTGAGATATTTTTAATGAGAGAGGTGAGCAATCAAAACAGATTAAGACCACTATGGTAAGCTCTATTCTTGGGAGCCTGAACAATTAAATACTTTTTATACTTAATTATTAGTAATTTTTTCAAAGCCCAGCTGGACATCCCCATACTCATCCCCATAGTAGTTTTCTATCACTATGAAATAATACCATTTCACATGTGAGTGAGAATATAATTTCAGAAGTATTTTTACATCTAAATTGATTTCTGGTCAGTAATTACTTAAAAAAAAATCCTTAAGTGTATTCCTGCAGCAGTTTTAGTTGGATAATTCAGTCTGGCAGTAAAAACTATAATGTCCTTTTATTGATAAATGTTTTTAAGCCTTGTCTTTAAAGACTAAACTTCTTGAGGGCAAGAATAAAAATTTATCCTTTTTTTGATGCTTGTGTTCTGCATCATCCTTAACACCTGTGAACCTGTACCTAATAAAGAATGTTGATTTGAATTGTGAAAATGGTAATGACTTAGTTTCCAATTTTGTGGGAAAATGAAGAATCATTTTGTTTTGAAGGAAAAACAATTTATTATTTTCTGGGCTGGCCAGTTAGCTCAGTTGGTTAGAACATGGTGTTGATAACACCAAGGTCAAGGGTTTGGATCCCTGTACAAACCAGCTGTCAGGTAAATAAATAAATGAATGAATAAACAAACAAACAAACAATTAAATAAAAGTTGTATTTCCAGTGGATTTTAATTAACTAATTAATTAATTAATTAATTATCGCTGTGGTGGAAAAATGAAGATAGCAAACTCACTAAATATCAATACAAAAGTATTCATTCAGTAATATTGAGTTTCTGCTATGTACCTATTATAGTCTTTCAGATAAACTATTTTTATAACACAAATTAGAAATTAAAGTGTTTCTTGATGTGTATATTATCTTTTCATTCTCAGTTTAGATTTTCTGTTAATGTTAAAGGGATAATCTGCTCCTCAAAGAAAGACAATAAGTAAAAATTTCAATGATAGAGCAAGGTAGCGATTAGCTTATATTTAACACATAGATGAGCAGTTCTAAATTTTTTATAATAGTTCTATTTTAAAAGTAGTTTCCAAAGTCAACTTATAAAATTCTTTATTTAGTAGGTAATATTTATATATGTGATACAAGATTTCTTTGTTACCTATTTCCTCTATCCAGAGGCAACTGCTTTTAGCACTATATTGTACACTCTTCCAAATAGATTCTAAGCATGAGAGTAGATATATATGTGCATATCAAATATTTTATGTGTCTGTGCGTATGTGTGCACATTAATGTGTGGATGTATGTATGTACACATAAAAACACAAATGTGTCCTGCAGTTTGCTTTTCAGGAGATCAGTTTCACATCTGTTAAGGTATAGCTGCCTCATTCATTTTAATGACTGTTTAATATCCCATTTGATGAATGTCCTGCAATTTCTTTAAATAATACCATATTTATGGGTATTTAACTTGTTTCTAAATGTTTTGCCATTAGAAATAATACCGTGATAAATATCTTTGTACATATATCATTTTCTACGTGTATCAATATATCTCTGGGATAAATTCCTGGAAACAAAATTGTTGTGTTAAAGGGTCAGTGTATTTTAAGTTTTAATAAATATCGCCAAATTTACCCTCATAGGGTAAGTATGTATAAATGACATGTGCTAAGGAAACTTTCTCATATCCTTGTCAACTCAGTGTGCAGTCATCTTTGACAATATTTCAGTGAAAAATATGCCACTTTAGATTTAATTTGCAATTTTTAAAATTATCAGTGAGATTGAGAGACTTTTACATTTGTTTAGAGGCATTTGTATTTCCTTTTCTGTTAGTAATTTTTAGTGATTTCTAGAAGCTCATTTTATGTTATTTGTTTTAGGACTTTGTTTATGCCTTTTTAACTGGTCAGAATTTTTAAAAAATGTATTTGAATTTATTAAATTTTTGTTTTATAGCTTCTGAATTTGTGATCTACTTATAATGGCTTTCCCCATTCAATATTTTAAAAATACAATTTTTTTTTCTTATTTGGCATGTGAGATAAATGATGCAATTGAATCACAAAGACTTTTTAAATAAAAATGATTATTGTGCATGTAAATTGCTATTGCCAAAAATGAAAACCTATACATTTTAAGGATTCAAAATGCATTCTAAAAAATTGATTGGCATTTAATGGAAAAGTGCCAGTAAATTCTTCATATACATATTCTATATTTTTTAATAAGTAAAGGCAATTAAATAGTATCTTCTTGTTGACAATACATTTCAAAAAAGTTAATTATACTGAAGAAAGAGGTATGGTTAACTGATTATAGACAGCACTCTTTAAACGTAATATTTTCATAGCATTCCTGGGTGAAATCTTCTTCCCATTTCCTAAAAATTGAGAGATTCTTTTCCTTGTTTACCAGGAAAAAAAAAAAATGCCTAGAGGGCTTTTAAGTGACTTCATTATTTGTCTAGAAGGCTAGGGATGGGGTGACGACTTGGAAGCAGTTTTCTCAGCAAAAACTATTCTTAGGGAGTCTGATCACTAAAGCATAGCAGTGAAAATAATACTGAAACCAAGTTATATAGGCTATTGGCAAAATATTGATTATCACAGGTGAAAGTGAAGGGACTAAATTGTGGAAACTATTTTGTGATTGTCCTTAGATTTGCCTGGGATCAATTTTTTACTCTATTATTTAACCAGAATATGTATTTCCTTATTTATTTGTCTTATTCATGCTGTATCTGAGAACTCAGAGAACATTATCATGTTAATCTTAATTCTAAAGCATGGTTATGAGAGCTTAGACTGCTTATCTTTACATTGCTCTTCAAATATACTCATCTTTGCCTGATTGCCTCTTTTTTATCCTTCTGGCCTTACCTTCAAATTTGCATCTTTAGAGAGCTCTTTTCTGACCACGCTTTATTTTTCTTTTTTTCCCCATTATTTTCATGCTTTTTAAAGTAGGTGCTCTCCTTGATTCTTTTATCACATCTTTAATATTTCCATAATTATGCTTGTCAAAATTTGCAGTGATTTATTTTCTTGTTTGTGGTCTGTCTACCCTGTTAGATTATAAATTCCCAAAGAGCAGACACCATGTCTGTCTTATTTACCATCGCAGTGTAGCCTCAACTTCTAATTTAATGCAATACCTTACACATAACAGTACTCAAAAATGTTAGTTGGGTAAATAAATGAAACATTGGGAATGAAATACTGTGTTCATTTAAGTAGTGCTTACTTTCAAGGTGAAATCCAATAATCTAAAAGAAAAAGCTTTGTTATTTAGTAGTGCCCTTACTTTTGAAATCAAATGTAATTTTTAAACATATGCTCATTTTACCTGGAAGCAAAGTTATAGTATTTGCATATGATTGCAACTCATCTTTCTTTTGGACTAAGAGCATATCGATTTTGACTAGAATAGAAAGCAGGAGTACACTGTGATATTCCATCATTTTTAATTTAAGGAATATTAGGAATTCAAAAATATTTTGCTTTAAAAATGATTACCTTCAGAGCATTAAAAATTTCCCATTGTGTTTAAGAGAGCTGAGTGATAAGGAGTATACAAAATGCTTTGGATAGAAATAGTTCATGTCCTCCAGGGGCAGACAATCTAAGGCCAACCATAATCACATGAACACGTAAAAATGTAAAGTGTAATGAAAAACACTGTAAAGGTGTTTTTAGTACATTATAACCAGAATAAAAAATACATCAAACTAAGCTTGTGAGTAGTTTGCTGTCTCTGGGGTATTGTTTGAGGGTGTCAGACAGTTTATCTTGTGAAAATCTCTAGAAGTTTCACTCCTAGATATTAAAGACTTCTGTATTCTCTAGTCACCTAGTGAAATGTAGATATCTCTGGGTGTCAATATACATTCAGCCACTATCAGCTAACTCTTAAGGAGCTCATTGTAAGAAACATGGTAAACCACAATTAAAACATTGTATGACAAGTGCTAGGAGACCACTGTGCACAGTGTGTCATGGATATATTCACATGAGAGGAACACCTGATTCAATGTTGGGGAGATGACCTCTAGTCTGAGTCTCAAAAAATGAGTAGATGTTAGCTGGGCAGAATAAGATATTCCAAACAAAGATCCTGAAACTCCCAAATCTCCCTCCCCCCAAACTCTGTCATTTGTAAAGAGAGGCAGGACATGGTCGAGAAACTTACATGAAGTGGTTCAGAAGACTCAAGAGTTTAAATGAGACTGGAGAGATGGCAAGGTTCAGAGCTTTGAAGACCTTATATGCTACTACTTGGATTTGGATTTCATCCTGAAAGCAGCAGGGAGTCACAGAGGGATTTTAAGTAGTGGAACAATATAAGCAGATTTTTTTTGGAAAAAACCACTCTTACAGTATAATGGGTTGATGAGAAGGTGTGATACTAGAGACAAGAGCACCAGTTAGAAGACTTGCAGTAATCCATGATATATGATGAAGATATGAAATAACACAGTAGAAGTGGGTGGAGTTGGGGAATCCAGATTTTTGGAAAAATTTAGGAGCCCAAATTGCCAGGATTTGACAACTGTGTGTAAAGGGTCACTTAAGCTCTTATGATGTCTGACTTGCTTAACTGACCACTACAGATAGTAAACTTATATATTTATCTGTGTCTGCTCATCTCACTGATGGTTAGCTCTCTGAACTCATATGGTCTCAGGACCATTGTTCTTTTGAGGGAACAGTTGTGAAGTGAATTCTTTTACAGTTTTGGTTATTCTAAAGAGTTTATAGTATGAATATGAGTACTAGATGTGACTGCAACTTGGGATATAGTGGGTTGGGGTGGAAAATAATAAAGCAGTAGTAAAAAGGGCAAAAAGGGAGAAAGAAGAAAAAGGAGAACAAAGAAAAAAAGGGAGAAAGAGAAAAATCAGGGCTCTTTGAATCCATTTATAATGGGAAGGAACCCTACTTAATATCTTCCTTAATATCCTTCCTTGTCTATATTCCTACATCCCCTCTAAGGGAATTTTGGAAATGTGAGTGTATTTTATGAAAGGTTAGCCATAGAAATGACATGTTGAAATTGGCGAAGATTCTGTTCTTTATATTAGTTTACTGAATTATTGCAGGATTTCAGTAATTTTATTTTTAAAAATTTTATTGGGTTTTGTGATAAGAAATTTCAGAAAATAGGATTGGAGATAGAATTATAGAAAGGGGAAAGTTAAGAAAAGGTTTAGACCCAGGAATGATATATTATTATTTCACATACTTTCTCCCAAGTACAGTTACTTAAAAACTTGAAGGCAACTAGATAGTATAAATTAGTTAACTGACCAAGAATTAACAACTTTTGTAGAATTTATAGATTATGAACTTTTATTATATCTATGTTGTATATACATGTCAAAAGCTCTAAATTGTATTTTCCCTGTCTAAAATTATGCTAGCTAAATGCTTTTTAAAGGCAATTAGAATGAACATCTTTTATGTAATTTATATGTTATAACCATTTACTATTTTATATAACACACACACATAATCTGGTAGATTCTGCTAAACAGAGGGGCTGGACAAATGCTCCTTTAGGCACAGAAGGAAGGTGGAATCCTCTATGTCCTTTAGCATTTTTTCTTTCAGCCAAGCTTATGTTCAGCTGGAAGAGAAAAATAGCATGGCAGTTTCATGCGTTCTGTAACTAGGCTTTTGGGCTCCTAAAATTGGGAAAAAAAAGGATACACTAAACTATACAGCCAGATAGCAGAATAACCACAATGGTGTTTGGTGCTTTGGTATTGTTCAGTTGACAGATGGATATGATGTTCTCATCCATCTTGTTTTGTTGGCATATGAGGTGTCTATTATCATTTTTGTAATAGTTTACTACTTCCCAGGCACATAGATGAAAAGTCTGTTTTATTGCACATAATTCCTTTGAACAAATATCTGTCTTTAGCCTGGAAGAATCAATTAATGCTTTTATTAGCACCAATTTTGTTTCTGTCAGAAATGAATTTTGTGGTAGAGAGATGGCTAGGTGTTCATTAAAGATTTGTATTCCTCTTTCATAGAATTGTTGTTATGCAGCAGCTGCCTAGCCCTGGACTACCTTTTGCAGCTTTCCTTGCATCTAGATTGTTGCATGTGACTGAGTTTTGGCCGATGACTACCCTCTGTCACCCCCATTAGACTTTACATGAGTAAGATATACACTTCTGTGTTTAGTCACTGCAATTTTGGAGTTGTATCTATTATTGTGGCTAACATCAACTTAACTAGTACAAATTCTTTTATTATTTTCTGTTGTTTTTTTAAACTTTGAAAAGGTTTTAAGTTCATATCTGGGCAATGGTTGGCTCCAGAAGTATTTCTATGGTACTAAATTTTGTTAGCATAGGGTGATCTCTCTGTAGTGATTCTTTGGTCTATGATAACCTAAACCTTAACTCAGCCATATGATTCTTGAACACAGAATTTATCAGGAAAGGTCTATTCCATCTGCCTGGTGACAACTGGGCTGTACCCTGTCTTAAACTGGGTGGCTTATAAGTAACAGAACTTTATTTCTCATAGTTCTGGAGGCTGGGAAGTCCAAGATCACAATGGCAGGAGATTCAGTGTCTGGTGAGAGCTTGCTTCCTGGTTCATAGGTAGTTGTCTTCTGGCTATAACCTCACATGGCTGAACGGCAAAGGAGCTCTCTGGTGCCTCTTTGATAAGGGTATTAATCCCATTGATTCTAATACCTCTCAAACACCCCACCTCCAAATACTATCACACTGGGGGAATAGGTTTCAACATATGAATTTTGGGGGTGTGGACACAAACATTCAGCGTATAACATACTCCAACTGGGGATTTGTTGTTGAAGGTGCATATACTATATCTTGATAGATACTTGCTTTGAAAACAAGATATAGCACAAAGACTTAATGATGAGACAGATAAATTTGCAATTGAAAGGGTCCATTTTAGACCAAATGAAGCCTCATTAAAGAAGTTTAGCCGGTTTAATGCTAACGGTTAAACTCCATCTCCAAACTAAAGGATAGACAGATTTACAGAAATTGTAGGTGAATTTTATAAAACCAGAGGGAGGTTTTTTGAATATTGTTGAACTTTATCACTGCATGTTACCTAACTTTCCCTTCACCCTTCCAGATCTGCTCCACTTTTTTTCCACTCTGCTGTTTACTATGCGAGGCTGACCTCTGTGGATTTCACTAGGAGTCTCCCTTAATTTCTGACTTCTAGATGGGTTCTGTCAATGTGAGACACTGACAGATTAGATGGAAGGAGGAGAGTGAGGTTAGATTATTTTTCCCAGCCTTCCTCCATCCCTGGGGTTTGCGTTGGCTATGTCTTTCTACTAAAAACCACACATGGCCTCTTTGAATAGCTCCTCTCTTCTGGTTCTCTAGAAAATTGCTTTCCGTTATTGCTAGCCCTGGGTACTGTACCACCCCTTGTTGATTTCTTTAATCCCAGCCTACACCTTTGTTAAATAATCTCTTTATTAGACTCTACTTAGTCCCTCAGTTCGAATATGTCATCTGTTTCCTGCCAGGACCCAGACTGATACACTGTGGCTCAATAAAGAATTATTGGGAATATGAATGTGAATGGACCATGATTTTAGATGTTCAGGATCCACTTCACCCCATGTACATTTCAATATAACCACAGTAATCTTCTCATTGGTCCTTCTATACATCATGTTCTTTAACTCTTCGATTATGTGCATGGCCATACTCTTTATCCAGTGAGCTATTTTGTGCACTCCTTCGTAGCTGTGATGAGATTCTCTTTGATGCATTTTTGCCAGATAGGGGTCTCTTCCCTCAACTTCCATAGCATTTTGTATTTATTTTATAATGTTTCTGATATTCAATAGTAGTTACTAATCTCTATGTTTTCCTTAGTATAACTGGTTTCTTTGAAGTCATGGACCAAGTTTTAATCATTTTTTTGTGCCCAGGGTAGTGCCAGGGTATTGTTAGCTAGTAAACATTTGTTAAATAAAACCTGGTGGTAGTGGTGGGGTCATTCTAATTTCCTTTCTCTCCTTTAGCCCTCAAATATAATCAGTTACCAAATCTTGTCAGTCATATTTCCCAAATATCTTTGAAATGTCTCCTTTCCATCTTCGTTGTCATTGCTTTGTTTCATGCCTTTATTATATTTTGCTTAATTGCTATATTCATTTCTGGACAGGTTTCTCCACTTTCACATTCACCTCCTCTAATCCAACCTGTATAATACTTCAACTCTCTAAGACATAAATGTGTTTTAAAATCCTTAATATTCTTCAGTCCCTCCTCGCTGCCTTTAGTATAACTAAAGTCCAAACCTCTAGGCATGTCATACAAGACCCTTTGTGATGTTTTATTAATGTTTATCTCCTGGTAGTCTTTCATGGGTACTGCCTGTTTTGGTTGTGTCAAACTATTTGAAGTTAATTCTCTCTCTCTCTCTTTTTTTAAAAAAATCTTGCTTCTGTAGTTTAGCACATACTGCTCTCTTTGCCTGGAAGCCCTACCTACTTTTCTCCTTGGCTAACTTCTTGTTCTTAGCTGGGATTCATCTCTGGTTTCCATCCTGTTGAAAACTGGGTTAGGTGACTCTCCTTTGTGCTCGCTTATCTCTTACTGCATACCTCTATTATAGCTCTTACACATCAAAACTTAATGGCCAATATTTATTGAATATAGAGAGGATAGCTGCTAATACCTCCAGAAATGATTATTTTGGGGATTTGGGGTGCACACTTGCAAGAAGTTTCTCTTGGACATGAGAGCTATTGGTTATGGTGCCTGGTATTAATTAAGCTAACAATCAACTGGTGGGCAACAAATGAAATCGGTGAGAATAAAATATATTTTATAAATATTTTTTCCATTAAAAACTTTTCATTTAATTATTAGTTATTCAAGGATGTGAGAGATTAAGCTATCTTTTGCTGGTGGTAGACACTTTTTTTTCCCTATTCTGTGGAGTATTTTTCTATTTGAAATATTAGTTGTTAGCATTTTAGAAACCAGCAGCAACAGCAGAATTCTCTAGGCAATAATGATGGAATTTTGGGTGTAGAAAGATAAATGGATCTTCTGAGAGAATGTGTGGAATTGGGTCATCTTGTAGGTAATGCTTCAGAAGAGAAATTTAGAATCAGAGGAACTCGAGTCTAAACATTTAAATGGTTAGCTTGTGCAGAGGGTATGCAACTTTAAAGACACAGAATCTTTAATACCAGGTTCAGTGTCTAGAATACAAGGTGATGAAGTTGAATTTCTGAGTGATAAAGAATATAAAGATTATTTGCATGTGGGCAGTGACCACTCTTCAGGTATGTTAACAAGAAGAAGGTAATGTGGTAACAAGGTTGAACCAAAGAAATGAACCAGTCATTGTGTGTAATAAGCTATTTCATTCAAGGTAATCTATGGCTAAGGTTATCTTAAGTCAAAGAGACTTTGCAATACCTATACCTCCTGTTTAATTTCTTAAAAAAAATTTCCCCCTTAATTTCCTAGTAAAGTTCTGATAGTAAAATTCCAGTCTATTTTTGTTGATGTAATGAGAGCTTAGAGTACCCCTAGAGGCAGTCTTGTACTGTAGATTGTCTTAACTGAGGATCTGAGAAGCAACATGTGAAACTGGAAGAAAGAGAAGTAGAAATTCAGGAGCATGACTCTAGTATTCAGTTTTTATCTTAAGCCTGTCCCACACAAGGTTTTGTTTGAATTTGAATGTATCTGTAGACTTGTAGCAGGAATTGAATGAGGGGACTAACATTTGTTCAGCATCTATTATGCACTAGGATCCAGTTCACAAAGCTTGTAAAGTAGAGGAACACTAATTTGCACCTAGGTCTTTCTAATTCCAAGTCCCATTCTCTTTCCTCCATATTGCCATTTAGTCTTATGGAAAACAGCAAGAGCATAGTACCGAAGTGCCTGTTCTCTGGAGTCGGCCTGGATATGAATTCTGTTGTGTTACTTGGTAACTGTGCACCTGAGTATATTTATCTGTAAAATGGTGATAATAAGAACACCTACTTCAGAAACTGTTTTGAAGATTAAGTTTATATTTGTAAACCCTTATAAGAGTGCCTAGCACATAATAAACACCATACTCATACAAATGTTTGTTAAATAAATAAATTAGGAAGAGAGGAAAGCATTGATAACTACAGAGAAGTATCAGTTTCATCAATAAATACTTCTATGAACTCAGTTTCTTAATACCTATTGGAAAGAACATTGTCACCTTCTTTAATAAAGTGAGACCTATCTCTTCCAAGGATATATATATATAGTATTCCATGCATTAGTTTTCTACTACTGTTCTAACAAACTTAGTGACATAAAACAATACAAATTTATTATCCTACAGTTTCTGAAGTTCTGAAGTCAGACACAGGTCTTACTAGGCTACAATCAAGGTGGAGGCAGGGCTGAATTTCTTTCTGGAAGCTCTAGGGGAGGATTGTTTCCTTTCTCATTACGGTTGTGGAAAGAATTTGGTTTCTTCAGGTTATAGGACTGAGATCCCCATTTCCTTGTTGGCTATCAGCTGAGGGCCACTCTTTCCTCTGGTATTTGCACACAGCCCTCTATATCTCAAAATCAACAGTGGGGCATTGAATCCTCACAATGCCATCTCTCTGACCCTTCTTCTGTCATGGCATTTCTGTCTGTACATAGCTGGGAAAAAGATTTCTCTCTCTCTCTTTCTTTTTTTTTTACCTTGTTGGGTGCTGGATATTTTTTTTATTTTTGGCCCCAAAACAAGTCTTAATACATTTAAAAAGACTAAGATCATAGAAAATATGTTCTCTGACCACAATAACAGAAGGAAATTTAGAAAATTCACAATTGTGTGGAAATTAAACAACACTTTCCTAAATAAACAATGGGTAAAAAGAAAAACTACAGGGAAATTAGAGAGCACTTTGAGATAAAAATCAAAGTGCGACATATCAAAATTTATAAGATGCAGGGCTCATATAGTGCTTAGAGGAAAATTTATACTTACAAGCACCTATATTAAAAATAAGAAAAATCTCAAATCAGTAATGTAAACTTCTACCTTAAGAAAATAAAGAAAGGAGAGCAAACTAAACCAAAAGCAAATGTAAGTAGGAAATAACAAAGATTACAACAGAAATATATCAAAAAGGGAATTAAAAAACAGCGAAGAAAATAAAAAAGATCAACAAAATTTGCAAACCTTTAGACTGACCAAGAAAAAAGAGAGAAGACCAAAATTACTAAAAACAAATAAAGCAGGGGCATGATTACATTGTCATAAGGGTTTTTGTGGTGGTAAGATTTAGTTTCATTCTCTTTCCCATTTGCATTTTTGTTCTACCAATGGGTTTTGTTCTTCTTTTTGTATTTGTAGTGATTAACGTTTTTGGGGTTCCAGATGCAGAACTTCTTTGAGGATTTCTTGTAGGGCTGGTTGTGTGGTGGTGAACTACTGCAGTTTTTGTTTGTCTGGAAAATACATTATTTCCCCCTCATTTCTGAAGGATAACCTTGCTGAATACAGTATTCTTGGCTGGCAGTTTTTTTCTTTTAGTATTTTGAATAGATTATCCCACTTTCTTCAGGCCTGTAGAATTTTTATTGAGAAGTCTGCTGTTAGTCTGATAGGGATTCCCTTATAGGTGACTTGATGCTTTTCTCTTGCTTCTTTTAAGATTCTCTTTTTGTCTTTGAGCTTTGCCAGTTTGACTATAATATGTCCCAGCGAGGATCTTTTTTGGTTGAATCTGTCTGGGGATCTTTGAGTGTCCTGGATCTGAATGTTTGTGTCTCTCCCTATTAGCCCTGGGAAGTTCTGCATTATTATTTTGTTGAATAGGTTTTCCATGTCTTTTCATTTTTCTTCCCTTTCTGGAACACCCATGATTCCAAAGTTTGTGTGCTTAAGGTTGTCTGCTAGCTCTGTTAGATTTTTTTCATTTTTTAAAATTCCTTTTTCCTTTTTTTTGTCCACCTGCATTATTTCCAAAAGACTATCTTCAGGATCAGAAATTCTTCTGCTTGCTTTAATCTGCTGCTTAAGCTCTTGGTTGTGTTTTTTTTTTTTTTTTCATTGAGTGAATCTTTAAGTTCCATGAGTTCTGCTACATTATTTTTTAAGGTATTAATCTCTTTGTAAATTTCCTCCTTCATATCCTAGATATTTTTTATTGTTTCATTATGTTGTCTAACTTAGTTTTCTTGTATCTCAGTGAGTTTCCTTAAGATTGTTGCTTGGAATTCCTTTTCAGTCATTTCAAGGGTTTCCTGCTCTATAGGGTCTGGTATTCGGGAATTGCTGTATTCTTTTGGTGGTGTCATATTTTCTTGGGTTTTCAAATTTCTAGTATCTTTATGTTGAAGATCTGGTAGAGCAGTTGCTTCTATTACTCTGGAGTGGGCTTTGAAGAGAGAGACATCCTTTTCCTTTTTCAGCCTCTACTGTGACTCTCCTTGTGTCAATGCAGTTGAGTGTCTGGCAGGCCACACACACAGTGGCTGTGGGTACTGCTGTGGCATCAAGCTGCTTTTGTGGCAGCCGTGGCTATGGTGGTGGCTGTGGTGGGCCACTGTGCGGAGGTGGTATTTTCGGTGTGCTCCTTGCCTGCTTCTGGGCAGGTGATGCTGCCTTTGGCTCCTCATACGGTTCTGTGCATGCTCTGCTTCTTGCCTGTTTCTGGGTGGGGGATGCTGCCCTCTTCTCCTGCCCAGGACCTTTGGTGTGCTCTGCTTCTTGCCTGCTTCTGGGCAAAGGGACCTGCCCTTGGCCCCTGCCCAGCACCCTGGGCATGCTCTGATTTTTGCCTGCTTCTGGGCAGAGGAGGTTGCCCATGGCTCTCACCTTGGACCCCAGGCATGCTCTACATTTTTCTCTTTTAAGGAATCACGTGATTAGATTTGGCCCACCCAGATATTCCCGAATAGTCTTCCTGTTTTAATCACATCTGTAAAGTTCTTTTTGCCATATAAGGAAACATTTACATGTTCCTGGGATTAGGACAGAACATTTTTGGGGGCCATTATTCTCCTTACAACATTCCTGTAGTGAGTGCCAATACATATAAGTTTGGGTATATGTTTTTTATAAAGTAGACAGTGTCCTGTTATTTTTTTAACATGTATTTTGTATTCAGGGACACAAATTCCATAATGATATCTCTGGAATAATATTTTACCATGCACTTTTCTGTGGGTTTATAGTACTGCATTGCCCTCAAATTACTACCAATCTGCTCTTCACTTTTTATTTAACAGTTTTCTTATGAATTAAAATATTGGTCTAACTGAGAGGTAGAGTGGAGGGATTGGAGGCAAGAGGTGTGAATTGTTCTGTGCTCTGCACATAAAGATTAAGTACACTTCCTAAGTAGTCATTTTAGTTAATAATTGTATTTATTATTACAGGCGGAGAAATAAATAATTTTATTCCTCTGGCTAACATAGTGAAGAATCACTGAAATATTTCCAAATGCAGTATTTTTATTATCTGATGGTCACTTTTAAAGACAGTGTAGACTTTATACTGCAGTATGAGTAAGTAAAGGTTTGGGTTTAATCTTTCCACAGAATATGGTTTCTTTTGGCATGTTTGGTTGAAGAGTCATTTCTTACCCCACAATAAGTGTGCCTTCACATATTATTTTTCTTTTTTGTAATTATTAGTCAAAAGCCTGGTTTAATGAAAAGATGTAGTGTGTATTATGACAAACTATACAACAGGGTTTTAAATACAATCATTATAAATTATTTATATTAACATTAAAAGTAGCTATGAAATAAAGTAGAAAAAGGAATTAATCCGAGCTTGTCCTTCAAAACTACTACTATAAATTCCATGTTGCAGTTCATGGTTTATATGTCAGGGCAGACTAGATATCAGAGCCCAGTCAGGAGACAGAAACTACAGTAGTAATTGGAACAGGGACATTATAATATAAAAGAATATCAACCTGTAGCAGGGAGCAGCCATCTCTTCTGGAGTTGAAGCAGAGTACCCACAAATGAAACAAACTTGAAAGAAGCCCCTTCCTCCATGGCTGTGGCCCACTGGACTGCCACAGGCTGGGGCAAGCAATCAGGAAGTCATCTGTGGGGACTTGCTAAGAAGCTGACTGGGATGCTCAAGAAAATCACTAGGAAGCCACATTTGGGTGCCAGAGAAACTTGTTGAGAAACTGCCTGCTGGGAAGGTTACTGCTGAAACTTGCTGCAAAGATGCCCTCTGGAGTACTGGTGGAACATGCTAGGAGATTGAGCCTGGTGGTCACACAGTATAGCAAAAACAGTAGAATGCCCGAACCTGCAAGAGTAGCCCCTTATTTAATGTTACTACAGCTCCCTCTACTGTTGAAGCTTAACATTGTGGTAAGTGGCAAAGGAGAAATGATGACGAAGTCCAGATCCACTGTCACAAAGTAGGGAAAAGAAAGGTGAATTTGGAGCTGAGAGGCAATACATTTATAGTAGGCTATGCTATCCTCAAATATCAGTATCTTAAAATAACATAGGTTTATTTCTTTTTCATTCTACATGTTTTCTTGGGGTCACTTGGGGTCTCTACTCCATGATATCCTCATTCTGGGACACACGTTGATAGAGAAGTTGCTTTCTGGAACACTGTGAGCAGATGAAAAGAGACTGTGGTAAATCGCAAGTTGTCTCTTAAAGTTTCCTCTCATAAGTATGTATACAACTTCTGCTCACATTTCATTGGCCAAAGCAAGTTACATGATCATGCCTAACTCAGGGTAGGGAATTGCAATCCTACCACGCATGGAAGGAGAATCAGAAATACTGGTTGAAAAATATAGCTACCACTGAAAAATATAGCTACCACAGGATTGATAGGTTTGGCAACATTTGGCAGTCTCTAAGATAATTATTTATAATTCCTCTTTTAAATTTTGTCTTATTTGCTTAGTAGTTTTTCTGAATTTTAGTGAGAAGCATCAATGTAAAAATTGATGGTGCTCTTAACTTCTGGGTTAATGAACTAAAGTTAGGCAATGAGCTTAGTCTTTGTGTAAAACAATGAAGCTGAGAATAGACTTAAGGAAAAGGAAATTTTGTTTGGAAGGTTAGATACAAATAGACTGTTTTTAATTTTGCATTTTGAAAATTTTACATTAACTTATGCTTATACAATATTACATGAGATATGGGATTGGCTGGTTAACTCAGTTAGTTAAAGCGCAGCCTTGTAACAACAAGGTCACCCTGTACTGCCCAGCTGCCAAAAAAACAAAAACAAAACAAAACATGAGATATAAAATGTCTCTTTATGCTGAAAAAGTCTTTTTCATTTGTGGTCAGTCTTGGATAGGGATAGAAAACAAGATTTAGATAGAGTTCTTTAAAAAGTTCGTGAAAAAATGGAATTAAAAGATAATATGAAGATTTCTGTGAACTTGTTGAAGTACCCTTATATAAGCTATGTTATCTTGGAGGAAGTGACCTAAACTCTCTAAACTCTATAGAATGAAGATTGAAAACACAATTTCATAATCTCTTAACTGAAACTTGTGGTGCCAGATGTGTTTTAGAATTGAAGAATTTTAGACTTTAGAAATATAAAAGTGCATATACCATGTGATATGTAACTCTTATCAGGGTCAAGATAGCAACTTTTAATCAAACACATTAATATTTCTCCATTGAAGCATATGGATATTTACAAGTGGGTTAAATGAAGACTATATATAGCCTCATGCCAATTCAGGTCAGGAATTTTGGCCCAGACTTACAAAAGAAGTTCTTGTTTTTAGAGATTTTTGGATTTTGGAATTGTAGTTAAGAAATTACTGGCCTGTGTTATCTTTATCATAGGGTTAAAGTGTACTTACAAGTGAAAGCACCTGTGCGCTATAAATTACTGTAATATGTTAATTATCATAATCATAATGCCTATTAATGTTAGCATTGCCACCAGCCATTTAAATAATATTTAAAGGAAAGAATAGAAAATTAGATTTTGGTGCTATAGGCTCATTTACATAAACCAATATTGGGATCTTTATTAATACCAGATCATTTGAATTTTGATTTAAAACAATTTAAATTATGCTGTTGCCAGAAAGAGCTTTACACATCAAAAGTCTTATATAACTCTTTTCCGTAAAATATCAGTGTTACCCCATTGCCAGCTGCATACAGCGTTTAACTGGAGTCCCTCCTCTGAACCATGGAACATACAAGATGATAGGTACTTATTTTCTTATTTCTCCTAGAAATGAGTGCCTAAATAGTACCATTCTAGATGCATAGTAAATAAATTAATTTATGACACAATGGATGCTGACATTAGAGCTTAATTCTCTTCCAGACCGCTGCTTGAAAAAGGCTAGAAAAAGTGTACAGTTATTAGCATGGCAAACAAGGTCCTTCATGATCTGTCCTCTATCAATTTTAGACTTGTCTTCTCCCTCTCTACTGTGTATTTTAGATAGATAGTTACAGTCCTTTAACTTAGTGCTTCCGAACCTTTTTCATGTCATGCCACACTCAGAAAATAATAATGGGTGTGTATGTCATGTTGGGGTAAGTTGGAAAAAATTTGGAGGTATCTATATGGGACTTGGTGGAAAAAGTAACCACATTTTCTATTGTATAATTATAAGCAAGACCAAATTCAAGGTATTATGGAACGTAGTAAATGTTGAATTGTAAAAACTTTTGAATAAAATCTTTTCAATATCTAACATAAGAAAGACACTTTAGCCAGATTCTACGAGCATCCCCTTTTTGTATCAGATTTATTTATTTATTTTTGGAGCAGATACAAATAATTCCAAGACTGTTTAATTATGGTCTCTTCCAGTTCTTATTGGTCACCATCAGCAAGAAACTCTATACAAGTAGTTGGTAGAAAAATGCAGGAAAGAACTTATTTCTTTTTCTCTGATTGATGGAAACTCCTTTTATGTCATTAGTCAGAATTTTGAAAATTCATTCTGTTTAGATTTTACTTCAAAGGTACTAATATTCATTAATGGCTCTTCTTTCTCTTTCACTGACAAATATAATGGTAACATTTCTTATAATAATATGAATGGATTCCTAATCCGTTTGAACTTTTTCAAAGATATCAAGTATTTAAAAATAATGTTGATATTCTACCTCAAGCATATACAGTGCTCTACTAGTCAATCATTTTTCTTTAGGACTCAGATTATAACATTGTCTATCACTGGCAAATCATTTTAACATCATTTTTCTGAAGCTGAACTGTTGCTTTCCTATAAACTTGTCATACTCATTAATATTCTTTCACATGATTTGTGGAGATTTTTGATTAAGTTCATTCGGTGTTCAAAAATGTCAGTTAAATAAGCCATTTTTTGAAGTCAATAACTACCTTTGAACAAATCTGTAAAGTGAGAATCGCTGACAATTTCAATGATATTTGTAACCCATTATCTTTAAAAATAAAAGCTTTTCCTCTGAATGGAAAACACACTGAAGGTATGGAACGACAGAGAGTAGTATTCTGATTCCATTTCTTTTTTTCTTTTTGGTGCCTGGCAAGTATGTTTTTTTTTTTTCTTTTTTTGGCAGCTGGCCTGTACAGGCATCAAACCCTGGACCTTGGTGTTATTAGCAACATGCCCATTTCTTAATATAAAACCTATAGTAGTTGGGATTGTAGCAACTTGGGATTGATTAGCTTCTTCACTTTAATAACATTATTTCATGTGGAATTTATATCTATAGGAAAATTTTACATTTAAGAGCTTCTCTGGGAATAAAATACTGTATTACTTGAATTTCAGGATTTTCAGAATGAACTCTGGTTGTAAAGCCTTTCTACTTTCTTGTCACTGCCAATTTATATAATATTTGTACATTGTTTTGTTTTAAAATCTTAATCTACCATTTTGATATTTTATTTGTTTTTGGTACATTTTTCCAGGGCAAATAACTTTTTTAAGTAATTTTTCTTCAGGGGCAGTAATATCAATTATTAACTAAATACTGTTACTAACTGTAGAATCATGAATCTGCAATGAAAACTTTATTTAGTAATCTTTTTGATTAGTGTTGTCTTTATCCTCTCATATGCCATCAATATACTTACTAAAATAGTTGAACATGTTACTAATTCTTTGTCTTTTTTCTTTTTCTGGTTCATTCATTTCAAATGCTGGCAGTTTCCATGAAGACTGGTAAATGAGCAGTTCTATAATTGTGCTTTGTTATTTTTCACTTGCAGACATTTTTAAAAGTTAAAATCTTGCTTTGTGGTAAGGTGCTGGCATTGTTTACTTGCGCCATTGCTTTATGTACAACTTTTTGATGCAAATAAGACATTTAGTTTGAGGAAAACTTTTATTTTACTGCTTAAATAGGTTTAAAGTTGTACTTTAATAATTAAAGTTTTGAAAAATTCATGGTTGCACTAATGCTTGATTAAATATATTTAAAAAAATTCTGCAGTCACTTTACTAATTTAATTAAATTATACTAAATTTTTTTTTATTTCTAAAGTTAAAGTAACCCATTATAAAATTCTGTCATAAATGAGTTTCTTTCTAATTGTTAACATCAAAAGCCAATAAGAAAAAAGAAAGAAAGGAGGAAGATAAGGAAAGACAGAAGGAGAGAGGATAAGCAATAAAAAAATTGACAAAATAATTTAGGTTCTATTTAGGGACATCTAATACTAGATGCTGCTGCTGCTGCTGAGGATATGATAGCAATCACACATACTTTGTATGTTAGAAAAATGTGAAAATAAGGGCAAGTTAAATTAAAAATAAATATTTTCAGATGTGTATAAAACAAAGAACTTTAATGATAATAACCTCATTGGGACAAAAGTAGTAATTAGACTACTTGAGTTGACCCAGTAGGAGGGTCAAGGAGAGATGCTACGTGGTGCCACTTCTGCAAAGCCATGTATTGTTTTTGGCTTACATATTTGTTCATTCTTCCTTTAAACAAATGCATTTTAAGTGTCTGCTATATACCAGCCACTGTACTAATTTAGGAAACAGAGAGGAGTAAGAGACCTTGAGGTGCTCGCAATCTGGTGGGAAAGAATAATGTAAATAAAAAATTAAAACACACAATAAATGCTTTGAAATAGTTATGTACCAAGTATTGAGCTGACACAGAGAAAGGAGTGAGTATATGAACATGGAGTGTTTAAGGAAGGGTTTATAACCAAAGATAACATTCAAACTGGTCTTGCAGGAAAATTGCTATTCAGTATGTGGAGGAGAAGGGCACATTTTAGACATGTGCAAAGCATAGTGTCTTTGGGGAAGGGCCAGTATTCCTGTATTGCTAGGGGCATGGAAGATGGGAAGAAAGGACGGAGTTTTGGAAGATGAAGCTAGTAGGTTGGGGGTCAGTTGTAAAGGGCCTCATATACAGGATTGGTATTCGACTGATACACACCAGTGCAGAAATATTAGTTTTTAAAATATTTAATCACATTCTTGCAGATTGGCAAATCTTATTGAGAGGATAAATTACCTAAAGATGTTGTCTAGTTCAGTCTGTAAAGGTGAGTTATGGGACCTAGTATCCTTGCTGGTGTTGGTTAATGTGGTCCTTACAAGGCACATACTGGCTGGAGTGTCAGTTCTTTCTTGATACTCCAGAGTGTCCTGTTGTTAGTGGAGACAATGGAACAGGCTGCAGTGCAGATGGTTTTTGTGGCACCTGAATTTTTTGGGGGTTGTCCTAAGGCACAGGAGTTTCAGGTCCTGTGGGAAACACTAGCATCTGGAAGCTTACGTGACTATGACACGCAGGCAGTCTGCCCAGTTGCCTTGCAGTTGCAACCAAGTGCTGAGTACCAGGGACCTAAGTACTGTCATTTTCATGAGGAAGATGTTGGTAAAAGCTTGATATAGTTCTAAATATCGAATCATGGCCCTATTAAAGAAATTAAATCAACATTTTCTAAAACTCAACAAATGATTTGTAGATTATTAGAATAACTATACAAGTAAATTATGATATATAACTTGTTACATGGTAAGCAGATATCTATATATCTACATCTATAATTTACTTGGAAGGAATATTTATTTTTAATGTTAGTTTATATATTGATTTGTATATTAATTTTATATTACTATATCAGTTGTTAAATATTTAGAATTACCTATGCTTCTAGGCCATGATAAAAAATTTGAATTTATCTCATTGGCATGTTTGATCTTCAGTGAAAGGTTTTGAAATAAGAGAATGATAGGGCCTGTTATAATATGTCCACAAATCTATTGATTTAGTGTCAGAAATTCTCACTAGTGTGAGAAGTTTTACTAGTGTATTTCAACTGGTACTGATAATGCCTTGTATTCTGGGATCTTGTGTCTTTATCCTGGGTTTGTCCTCTGTATTGCTGCAGAATATCTTCTTAAAAATCAAATTTAATTAGAGCAGGGAGGGGGAGGGAATAGGGGAAGGGGAGAAATTGGACAAAGGGCATCAAGAATAATTACGATTTGTAACAATATATATGCTAGTAATATTGATTTGATCAACATATCTCAGTGTTCAACCCCAAAAATATGTATAATCGATTTTGATTCAATAAACAAATTAAAAAAAAATCAAATTTAATCATTCATCCCCTGGCTTAAAGATCTCTTTAGGCTTTCTATTGCTTTGAATAAAATTCCAACTCCTTACTTTTGCATACAGAGTCCTTCACAGTCTCTGATCTTCAGCCTATCTTTCCAGCTTCATCTTCCACTCTTCTCTTTCCTTTTAGCTATAATAAAATTGTCACTGTTTCTGGACCATTGAAGGAGGAAAGGGGACCCTCTTCTGAAGGGGATCTGTATGGAATAAACAATTCAGTCAATGTATATATCATATATATTATATTAGTGTATCCTTGAGTATTTGAGATTGGGACCAAATCAGCGCTGCTTTTGTTTAAGAAGTTACATTAAAATCACCTTTGGAAGAAACTCAGATACCATTAAGGACACAAAACTCTGATTTCTCATTTTCTTCAACTTCAGTAGGAAATCTTATGGAATCCTTTTGGAACACATGCTTCCAATCTGCCACCAGATTTTGCAGCAGGAATTTATATAATCATGCTGTAGCTCAAACTGTCTCATAATTTACCATATGTTTCAATATTTCCAATGTTTTCAAACACTTCCCTCTTTTTTCCACTCCTTCCAGTTCACATTTCTCTGCTTTCTCTTGGCTCTTACCCCGCAATTCTCATTCGTTTCTCTGATTCATGGAAAATCTGGTTCTCTTTTCTAAACCCTTTTCTACACTATTAACAAAAGCAATGCATATATTTTTTTAAAGAACTTTTTGTTTCTTTTCTTTTTTTTATTGAAACATAATCGATTATACATATTTGTGGGGTACAGAGTTGACTATCAATACTTGTGTACAATATGTGATAATCAAATCAGGATAATTAGCATATTCACCTTTACAAAATGTAATCATTGTTTGTGTCCATTAACCAATTTCTTGCTTTCTTTCTCTCCCCCTTCCCTTTTCCCACCTCTAGTGACCACCGTCCGTTCTCTCCTTCTGAAAGTTCAACGTATTATTGTGATTGTTGTTTCTTTCTCTCTCTCTCTTCCAACTTATGAGTGAGGATATATGGCATTTCTCTTTCTGTGCCTGGCTTACTTCACTTAGAATAATTTTCTCTAAGCTCATCCATGTTGCTGCAAATGGCAGAATTTCACTTTTTTATGGCTGAATAGTATTCTGTTGTGTGTATATGCCACATATATATGTGTATATATTTATAATTTTCCTTATCCAGTCATCTGTCAGTGAACATTTAGGTTGGTTCCATATCTTGGCTATAATAAATAGAACTGCAGTAAATATGGGAGTGCTGGTATCCCTTCGACGTGATGATTTCCATTCCTTTGGGTATATACCCAGCAATGGGATTGCTGGATTGTATGGTAGTTCTATCTGTAGTTGTTTGAGAACCCTCTGTACTATTTTCCATAATGGTTGTACTAATTTACAGTCCCACCAACAGTGTAGAAGGATTCCCCTTTCTCTGCATCCTTGCCAGCAATTGTTACTCTGTCTTTTTGATAATTGCCAGTCTAACTGGGGTGGGCTAATGTCTCAAAGTGGTTTTGATTTGTATTTCCCTGATGATTAGTGATGTTGAGCATTTTTTCATGTACCTGTTCGCCATTTGTATGTCTTCCTTTAAGAAATGTCTATGCAGCTCCTTTGCCCATTTTTTAATCAATTATTTATTTTTTTTACTGTTGTTCATTGCGTATTCTGGATATTAATCCCTTATTGGATGTATAGTTTACAAATACTTTCTCCCATTCTGTAGGTTGCCTTTTCACTATGTTGTTTCCGTTGCTGTGCAGAAGCTTTTTAGTTTGATATAATCGCATTATTTATTTGTTTCTTTTGTTGCCTGTGCTTTTGAGGTCTTATTCATAAAGTCCTTAACCAGTCCTGCATCCTGAAGTGTTTCCTCTATATTTTTTTCTAGGAGATTTACAATTTCAGGTCTTAAATTTAAGTCTTTAATCTGTTTTGAGTTGATTTTGGCATATGATGAGAGATAAGGATCTAGTTTCATTCTTCTATACATGGATATACACTTTTCCCAGCACCATGTATTGAAGAGGCTGTCCTTTCCATTAGCAATGCTTAATCCTTAATTTAGAACTCTTGATTCCTGTCCTACATTATGCACTTTAATCTCAGTACGTTTTTAGGGCTTTGCTCTTTGTATTTTAAACGTTTAAATTTTACCAGAGCCAGAAACATTATGGTTTAAGTCAGGCTGGCTCCTCTAACAATACAAGATAGCGGTTCCAGTAAAAATTTCACTCTTATAAACCTTATTTACATCTCATTAGAGCTTAGGGAAAGTTCTGTAGTTTAAATCTAATCAGTTACTATAGCTTTATATAAGTAGCTGGATCTTTTTGACTGTGAATATTGCTCTTGTGCTTATTTTACTCCTAATCTTGTTTCCTTAGCTAGTTTTGAGGAGTTAAGGCAGGACAATGTGTGTAAGCAGCATAAAGGAAAGGCTTTGGCATTAATCAACTCTGTGTCATACCTTAACTTGCCAGTTACTAGATATGTGGCCTTGAGCAAGTCACTTAATATTCTTGGAATCTCTGTCTCATTATCTATAAATCGAGGATGATAATGTGTGTTTCACAGAGTTGTAGTGAGATGGAAATATATAATGCAGCGGCACACAGAAGACATGCAATTAATGTTAATAGAAAAAAATAGGCACTCTGCATTTTAGGCTACTTTTCCTGCTGCTATTGTTTTTCATCCCCATCTGAAGTTAGTTAAGTTTGTTTATATGAAGTTCAGTTTTGAGGGTTAGGAGATGAGACTAGAGTGAGAGGCCAGAAGATTTTTTTTATTAATTAAAAAAATTTTTTTTATAAACAACATGCTGATAATAGTTAAACAGAACTGATCTTTGCTCTACGTTTACCATAATTAATCTAACAATTGTCTTTTAGAAGTCCTTTTATAACTATTTAAAAAAGTAGTAATTTAAAAATTGTTTGTTTTTAAAATTCTACAAACGGCTTATCCAAATCTAAGCCCTGCAATGGACTTATGCAGATTGGCAAGTGTATATTTAAAGGCTGTTCATTAGTTTTTCAAATTTGATTCAAAGGGTAATATTCTTAAATTTATATTAATTTCCTTCTGACCATCCTAGGTACTGAAATCACCATCTTTCAAATACTTTCACCTACAGCTCTGATTATATTATATAGAAATAGAAAATTCAAAGACCATCTTAATTTTTATTATAAAAACTTAATAATAATAATAGACACTGTTTAAAATAAAAAAATTATGTTTAACCTCATCACTCTATACAACTGTTCATTTTTACATCTTCTCTTGTAGTTTTTATCTATTTGCATCATATATGTTTTACATGGATGCAATTATGGTGTATGTACAGTTTTATATTCTGCTTACTAGTTTATTATAAATGTATTTTACTTAATAGGATATTATATATGTTTTCTCCATGAATATATTTTCTCAACCATCTACCTCAGTGCTTGTCACATGCCAGGCATATTGAATTAAATGGGTTTCCCTTCATTCTAGTTTAAACACTCTCAGAAAATTTCATCTCAATTAAAACAAAAATGTTCAGCACTCCATTTTTGCTGTATGTTTTGCCTTCGTCTCTGCCCTGATCTCAAGCCATATGTGGGACATACCCCTATTTCCTGGATTCTGAAATTTTACTCATAACAAGCAGCCATGTTAGTGGCATTTGTCTGGAGATTTGGAGATAATGTTAATGAGGTTTCCACACAGTGTATAATTTAAAATTGAACTAGACTTTCCCATTCTTAAAATATCACTTTGTTCCCGTATTGTGTCACTATAGCCATATTGTTAGCCCCTGCTTCTTCTTGCTCTGCCTTTCCTCTTTCCTCCATTTCATCTCTACTCTCCAATTTCTATAAATTTTTGTACGTATCAGGTTAGCTATTTTTTTTTTCTTTCAGTCTATTCCCCCTTGGAGTTCCCCTTCAATTCTGAAGGAGCTTATCAAAGTATTTTCCTAAATGAATACAGTTTCTTCCTAAAGAAAAATCTTCAATATCATTTGGTAAAGTATTTTTCCTCTATTCTGCTGCATAGGCTTTTCTATAAATAGTTGTTCAGTTGAATTTAGTTGGTCTTTAGAGGATTCCTTTAGACGTAGGTTCACTTAAACCTGAATAGTATTAAGATTTGGGTAAGAGTTTTCCTGCATCTACTTAAGAGAAAGGTTAAGGGATATTAGGTTGACATTATAATTCAATTTCAGCATTTTTTCCTTAGGTTTATATGGAGTAGAGTGATACTTGGATTAACAAATCCTCTGAGGATATAGCTCCTTTACAATAGCTTCAGTAAAACAGAAAACACATTATTCATGTGAAACAGGGTTGTTGTGATTCTTGTGTCTCTTATGAAGGACAGTGAAGTTACTATTTATCTGTCCAAGTTTGATGATAAAGAGGGCTGAGCCAAGGTAAAAGTGAGTTTGGTGGAACTTGTGTTCTTCCAAGTTTTCGCATTTTACCGTTTCACCACTTATGGCTCTCCTACTTGAATCTCTTATCAGTCCCTAGCACAATAGGAAAATATAATCAATCATTTATATTTTTCAAAATGTCAAATAATAATACAATAATCTTAAATTTTCCAAATAACTAGTAATAAAGTTATAACCTTAAGCAGACATTTATTTAAAGATTAAGCCAGTTATTGATAAATTATGTTTATGTGGAGACTGAGGGCAGAAATTGTGTGATGTATCACTCTATTTCTCCTTGAGCTTAGCATAGGGCCTGACATATACTAGCTGCTCAGTAATGAATTAAGGCAAGAATTAAAGAAACCTTGTTTAAAGAGTTTCAAGAGAGTCATAGAAGAAATAAAGGGGTACAATGACAGGGAATTTTAGAAGTATTAAAAATATTTTAAAAACTTGCCCTGGATGTAAACTGGAATTAATTATTTTGGTGTGACCAGGAATAAGGAAATAAGGATGGGATGTATGTATTTGTGTGTGTGTGTGTGTGTGTGTGTGAGAGAGAGAGAGAGAGAGAGAAAGAGAGAGAGAGAGAGAGAGAGAGAGAGGGAGAGAGAGAGAGAAATGGGTGAAGCACATGGGAGATGGTTTACTCTTTACCATAGAGGAGAAACAGTGGATGTCTTGAGTCTTCAGTATCTATTCTATGTTAAGGCATTTCCTGCCAAACTGGGCAGATTCCATCCTTCAATTTTGGATTGAGTGTCACCTCACTTGCCACCTGTTATTTGTCTAGAAAGATGTGATTGACTTTGACTCCAGCCTCTTCTCTGGAGGAAGATGGAAGACAGGAGACAAGAAAATTTGTAAGAAACATAAGGTGCATATGATGGTCTTGCCCAAGGACTGAAAGTGATTTTGTCTGTGTATGTGTTTTTGTGGTGAGTTAGAATTGAGTCACTCTGTGACCATTGGTTCCTTTCTTTGTATCTGTCTTGAATAAGGAAGATAGATAAGCTGAGGAGTGACCAGTAAGCAGGGCCAAGATTGGACAGGGACTTATATAACATGGCAAGGAATTTGGTTTTATTCTAAATATAATGGCAACTTAAGAGAGGCAGGTTGAGTGGTGTAGTGTGGGGAGAAGTGGTGGTGTAGAATGTTTTAGAGTAAAGCCGAGAAAGCTACCAGGTTTCTGGCTCAAACAACAGTTTACTTTTGAATGAATGTGCAGTTGGGTTTGTCATCCCAAGTAAATAAAGAGATTTTTTTTTTTTAACTTTTCAGATGAGTTATATCTTGAAGTTGTCTTACTGCTATCTTCTAAAATATTTACTAGGTTTCTTTTTTTCTTTTTTTCTTTTTTGCTTATGGGATAGCGCTGATACATTTGAAATAATACATAAAATATAACCTAAACATGTGAATTATAATTTCTGTTTTAATTAAAAGTGTTATTTGCCTTGAGTCTTTTGGACTAAGATGATTTTGTCACCCATGTGATGAATTGTGGTAGTGTTTAGGGAAAATATGTTCTAGGTATTGACAATTGTGGTTATAATTTTAATTGGATTTTATTTTAATAAAGAGTTATAATTTCTGAGGGAATTCTTGTTTTTGTACTTGAAGTGCTGATTATTTAAATTGAAAATGGTTCAACCTTTTTTGCTCTGTCATTAAAATAAATAATAATGTAAGTATCATTGGTATATTTAAGAAGTAGGCCAAGAAGAAAAATACCCAAGGTATTGAAGAGAGTATAGAGAATTGGAGTAGATGAATGAAAAAGAGGAAAAGTGGACAAGAAACACAAAAATTACAAAATAGAAAAAGAAGAGGTCCATGCCACTGAAAGTTTTGTAATTAGGAAAACAAAAGGCACACTAATTATTTTAAACAAAGAAAATTTAATATAGAAAATTAATTACCAAAAGTATTAGTAGGGCTGGAGAAGCAAAAAAAAGTGGATGATGAATTTATCAAAAGATCAGCAGCTGCAGGAAGCCACTACTGTTCCAATGGTTGGGAAAGAAAAAAAAGAAAATGGTGTTAGAGCTCATGAGTACTATGATGCTAAGGTTGTTGGAGTACTACTGCTATCCTTGGAGCTGCTGCTGCTTTTCAGGAAGCCAGGAGCCTGCATCTCTATTGATCCAGAAAGCCTTTAATTCTGTTGATAATGCTGGACTCACCTAAGGGGATGCTGGAGCCTGCAGTCACCCACTGCTACCCCTGCCGGAACTGCTCTGCTGTTTCAGTAGCCAGCATTTGCATGGTAATTATCTGGTGCTGCTACTGCTGCTGGAGCTGGAGCCCAGGAGCAATCTTCTGCTGAGTTTCCTGGAATACTGGAGCTGCCCCTGCAGGAACCAGAAACAGAAGGAAGAAGATAAAATGGTTTATCTCCTCCTACCATCCAATCTTCACCAGTGCTTCCCAGTGGCAGAACAAAAACCAGCTGTCAAGGGAGTGTGAGAAATGTAGTCTATAGGCTTCTAGCCTCCTGAAATGCAGAGGAGATCATGGAAGGGTGGGAATGGAGCTAAGAGCCAACAAAGAACTAGCACAGGGAGAAGTTATAAAGTATTGATTATTTAATCATAATAGGAGAAAAGAAGCATTTTTGTGTGTGTATTTTCTGAATAATATCAAGACTTTTTTCATTTTTTTCTGGTTAAAATAAATGATTAAGTTTTAGGAGCTGGTAGAAAAACTGATAGTGAGATAGTCCTCCATCGATGTATCAGTTAGGGTGTTTTAGTTTCAGGCAACAAAGATGGGTTCTGGTTAACTTAAGCAGAAAATAAATTTATTATGAGGTCATTGGATAGCTCTCAGAAAAGTTGAATAACTAGTCCTTGGAAAAGACAGAAGTTAGGTTAGCTCTGGACAGGAAATTTACAGAAACTAAAGGATGGCCTGTTCAATGTGCTGCCTGCTGTTGTATCAATCACCTTCACCATTTGCTGCTTAAGGTTCACGTTACCAGGAGAGAGGCAGTCTAGCCTAGCTTGGGTTAGTTACCCATCCTTGGACAGAGGAGGGCATGGCACCCTGATCGACAACTATATCAGACTATATTCAATAATCGAGGACTCATTTCTCAAAGAAATTTTGAGATATTAGAGGAGAATGGGTATTAGGCAGCAAAATCCACAGTGTATTTTAAAATTGAGGCTTGCTTTGGATTAGCAGTAGGTAGCTCAAAACCATAGCCAAAATCTCTTGAGCACTTAATATGTAATAGGTGCTCTGATCTCTTTTAATGATACCTTTTAGGAAGTTGTCATTATTATCCTCATTTTACAGATGAGAAAAATTGAGAGGTGCACTTCTGATGATGGTAGATTAGGCAATTTGGACTAACCCACTGAGAACAACTAGAAAAGCTGGATTAAATATAAAAATCATCTGTTTGAAAGTATCAATGAGCTAGCACATCAATGAAGACTATGGCGATAAGATCCTGGAGAAGAAGGAAACCCAAAAGGTGAGCTGGGAATTTGAAGCTTTTTTCCCCAAGGGGAATCTGCTGTTTTCAGTAGAGGTGTCTGAGAGGCTGAGAAGCTAAGAAGGGCTTTTGACACACTCATGGGGTGGGGCTAATGGAAGAATAGTTTGAGTTCAGAGTCCACTAAGCGGGGAGATTGTCTGCTAAATGCCCCAGTTTTGGTTTGGGAATTGAAGAACCGAAGGGCTACACCTTTGGAGTAAGGGTGAGTCAGAAATAGAATGTCTACATACAGAATAAAACAAGTTTAGAATTATCCTAATCCTTGATTAGATAAAGGACATCCAGGATTGTAAATGACTCTAGCCACCTGTTAAAGCAAAAATAGACTCTTTGTGGTGGAAGATAATATCATCTTAGGCCTCAAATAATTTCTACAGTTTTTACATATAATGTGTTGCATGCCCACAAAAATAATCAGGCATACAGGAGACAGGATCATATAACTGAAACCAAGAGAAACAACAGATCATATAGCAACAGACCACAGAGGATTCAAATAATGGAATTCTCAAACACTGACTTAAAAAAAATAGATATGTTTACAGTAGCAAAGTACAAGAATGAGGATTTTGGCAGAGAACCAAACATCATAAAAATTTATATAAAGTAAAAAAAGGTAGAACTGAAAAGGGCAATAAATGAAATTAAAAACTTATTGAATATTTACCAGCATATTGGATACAAGTAAAGAGAAGAATTGTTAACTGGAAGATAGGTTAGGAAAAAATATGTGTAATGAAACATAGAAATATGACAGAATGAAAGGAAAAAAAGAATAAGTGACATGGCAGTGACATACCCCCAACACATGTAGCAAGCCTAGCGATGACCACCGAGCCACTGTAGGAAGTGCTCTGAGCTCTACCAGGCCAGGGCAGTGGGGGAAACTCAGGCCTCAGCCATGCCTCCCCAACACAAGCATCCAGCTCAGTGACAACCACCAATCCACTGCAGGAAGCACCCCAGGCTCTCCGGAGCCTGAGCAGTGGGGGGCCGAGGTGCTTGGCCACACCCCCCAACATGTGTAACCAGCCCAGCAATGACCACTGAGCTGCAGCAAGAAGGGCCGTGGGTTCCCGAGCTGGGGTGGGGGGGGCAAGGGCTTTTGCCACACCCCCCTGACATCTGCACCCAGCCTGGCAATGATACAGCCACTGCTGGAATCCCCCTAGTCTCCCCAGTGGGAATCAGGGGGGTGCCACAGGCCTCAATCCTGCCCATCCTCCTTCAGCCTTCTTCCATCACATTTCCTTCCCTTTTCTCCTCCCTCCCAACTGCTCCACAACAGCATCCTAGAATGTAAAAAAATAATACTAATAATATTACATTTTCTTTAAAAAAAATTACAGTGAAGAAAATAGGCAGATACCATCATAACCTAGGGATCAAGATTAGCACCATGAGATATGAGACATATGAACAAATATATGTCCTGATATGCTCTAAGAAGGGCACAACATCTTTTCTGCAGTATTTCTGCCAAAAATGTATAACTACAGTCTGATCATTAGAAAATATTAGACAAGCTCAATTGAGGGATATTCTACAAAATAACATGCCAGTGTTCTTCAGGAATGTCAAGTTAATAAAAGAAAGATGAATGAACTTCCATCTTTCTTTTATTCTAGATCGGAGATTAAGGAAACAAGGCAACTAAATGCAGTATGGAATTCTAGATTGGATGCTGGACCAGAAAAAAAAAAGTGAGAGAACTGAAGAAATTTGAATAAAGTCTGTGAAGGTTAACTCTAGGTGTCAACTTGGTTAGATGAAGGAATGCTGAGAAACCTGGTAAAGCTTTCTTTTTCGTTGTGTCCGTGAGGGTGTTTCTATCAGAGATTAGTGTGAGAGTCTGAGTGGACTGGATGGGAAAGACCCACCCTCAGTGTGGGTGGGAACCATCTAATCTGCTGGGGATCTGGAGAGAACAAAAGACAGAGGAAAAAGGTGAAGCTCTCTATCCACTGAAGCTGGGATACACTCTTCTCTCCTGTCTGTGGACATCAGAGCTCAAGACTCCGGCTTTTGGGTTTCAGGACTTACATCAAGGACACTATCAGCTTCCCTGGTTTTGAGGCCTTTGGACTTGGACTGAGCCACACCAGTGTCCAGTTATAGACAGCCTATTGTGGGACTTTTCTTCAAAATCATGTGAGCTAATTCCCCTAATAAATCCCCCTCATATAATTATAACGTATCCTATTGATTCTGTCTCGTTGGAGAACCCTGACTAATATAAAGTCCATAACTAGCTAAGAGTATTATATCAATCTTAATTTTATGACTTTGATAATTGTATTATGATTACCTAAAATGTTAATAATAGAGGATGCTAGAAGAAAGGTATACAGATTCTTTATAGACCATATTCGCAAATTTTTTGTAAGTTTAAATTAAATTTAAAAAAAAGGTTAAGTAACATGGGGAATGTGTACAGTTAGAGTTCAAGCAGGAGAGGAGAAAGAATTGAGCAGACACAGTATTTGAAGAGATCATGGTTGAGATTTTTCTCCAAAACTGATGAAAGACACCAAGCCATAGATTCAGAAAGTGCTGCAAACCCAGGAAAGATGAGTACGAAGAAGACCACAACTAGGCATATCAAAATAGTTGCAAAAAAACCATAAACAAAAACAACAAAAATATTAAAAGTATCCAGAGGAAAAAATAGCAACTTTCCAAGTAGCCCCAATAAGATTTATAGCTGATTCTTTACGGAAACAATGGAGGCTATGAGACAATGGATTGATGTCTTAAAAGTGCTGAAGAAAAAAAAAATCTACACATTTAGAATTTTATGTTCCGTGAAAATATCCCTCTGAAATAAAGGCAAGATAATGAGCATTTCAGACATATGAAAACTGAGGTATGTCACTAGTTTCCTACTCTTAAGGACATACTAAAGAGTGTTCTTTGGACAGAAAGAAAATGATCTCAGATTGAAGACTAGAAGTGGAGGAAGGAATGAAAAAGTTGAAAAGGATAAATGTGTGGATAAATGGAAATTAATGTTGACTATAAAATAAAATGATGTATTATGGGGTTTTAAATAGATGTTGAGAATTAAAAATATGTAATAATAGCATATGCTATTGGGACAGGATAAAAGTTGGGACAGGATAAAAAAATGGTTTTAAGTTACATTGCCAAGAAGAAGTAAATGTATAATATGTATTAGAGTTTGATGAGTCATTGATGACTGTTAGAGCTGCTGAGTTTATTTTAGAATGATAGTAGTATAATGTATAACTTTCAAACTAATAGAGAGGAAAAATAGAATAATAAAAGTATTTAATCAATTAAAAAAGACAAGAAAGGAGGGGAAAATAAGCATAGAACAGGTGGGGACAAGTAGCAAATAGTAAAATAGTAGCCTTGACCACAAGTCTGTTAATAAATTAAATGTAAATGATTATGTGTTGATAGGTTGGATAAAAAGCAGAATCTAACTATATGTTATTTATAAGAGTTGTGTCTAAGGTATTTTATATGGATACTGAAAGTATACGGATATCAAAAGATTAAACATCAAATGATGTTAAAAATATTCTTTGCAAGCACTAACCAAAATAAATCTGGCAAAGCTATAATAAGTATCAGATAAAGTAGAATTTAAAGCAAAAACATCTCTAGGGGTAAAGAAGGACATTTTTGTTATGATGAAACTTTCAATTCACCAGAATTTATAATGCCTCTAATTTGTATGCACAATAATTCTGGCTAAAATATCTATAAAGCAAAATTTTCCAGAAATTTAAGTTAAACCAAAACAATAGACAAATCTATGATGTTAGAAATCAAGATGATACTGACTGGAAGGAGAGACTGGTACTATTCTATTTCTTACTTATGGGCTGATTACGTGGACGAATTAAATGTGAAAACTAATTGACCTGAACTTTTATGCTTTATGCAACTTTCTGTCTGTATGTGATACTTCAATAGTAAAAAGTTTATTTAAAACCTGACAGAACTTAAAGATAAATACACAGTTATAGTGGGAAACATTAACACACAAATAAAACAAGATTATCAAGAGACCAAGCAGATAAAAAATCAATAAGAATATAGATGTGAACAAAATAAATAATATGCTGGACCTTATTGACTTATATAGAATATTGCACCCAATGACTACAGAATACATATTCTTTTCAAGTGTACATGGAACATCAAAATTAATCATATTCTGGATCATGAAACAATTTTCAACAAATATCAGAAGAGTGAAATATACAGAGTATGTTCTTTGGCCACAGTGTTGGAAATCAATACCAAAAAGATAATTAGAAAATTTTCATATGTTTAGGAATCAAGAAATCCTCTTCTAAATAACCTAAGGATTAAGGAAGGAATTACAAGGAAATTTAAAAAGTATTTTTACCTAGAAGCCTCTGGGCTGCTGCCCACATGGAGGTGCTGGGAGAGTGGCACGATGGAGAGGGCATGGAAGCTCTATGCCCTTTACATCTCTTCATCTGGCTGTTTGTCTGTATCTTTTATAATAATATCCTTTATAATAAACTGGTAAATGTAAGCTATGTATGTATATCTGTCTATATCTATCTCTCTCTGTGTATATTTATCTGAATGATATTGGAAACACATGTTCTCAAAATTTGTGTCATTCGGTTAAGGTCCTTAGAAGGTAGTTTATATCTTTAATGGCATGTATAATAGAAGAAGAATATTTGAAAATTAATGCTCTAAACATTCATCTCCAGAATGTAAGAACAAAACCCCAAGCAAATTAAACCCAAAGAAAGAAAAGAGAGAAAGTAATGAAAGGAAAAGCAAATAAAATAGAGAATTGACAAAGAAAAGATACGTAAAATTGTTAAACACCTGACATCACTGATGGAAAAAAGAAGAAAGCAGGCATAACCAACCAATATCAGGAATGAAAAAAAAGGACATCACACTAGACCCTGTAGACTATGCCGGCCAATGCAGTTAAAAATTAATTTATATAGACAAATTCTTAGAAGAATACAACTTACCAAAAATGCTACAAGAAGAAATATAAAACTTGAACTATCCTGTAACTCTTAGTGGAATTGAACCTGTAATTTAAAAATCTTCCAACAAAGAAAACTTTAAGACTAGATGGCTTACTAAACATATAAGGAAATCATGCTTATCTTTAACTCAGAGAATAGAAAAAATGGGAGCAACTTAAAATTCATTTGTAATGTCAGCAAAACTTTGATACAGAAAACTGAAATTACAAGAAAGGAAAATTACAAGCCAAATTTTACTCAAGAACATAGGTGCAACAATTATAAAAAAAGAAATTAACAGAAATATATCCAGAAATAAAAAGTATAATAGAATATGATTAAATTGTGTATTTTCCAGGAATACAAGGGTACTTCAAAAAGTTCATGGAAAAATAGAATTAAAAGTTAATGTAGATAAGGAAAATGTGGTATGCATACACAGTGGAATACTACTCAGCCATAAAAAAGAATGAAATTCTGCCATTCACAGAAGCATGAATGAGCTTGGAGAAAATTATGTTAAGTGAAATAAGCCAAACTCAGAAAGAGAAATAGCACATGTCCTCACTTGTAAGTGGTAGCTTAAAAAATAAATAAATAAATAAATAAAAAAGAAAGAAAGAATCACAATAATATGTTGAACTTTCAGAAGGAGAGAATAGAACTGTGGTTACTAGAGGTGGGAAAGGGGGAGAGGGAGGAGGATTAGCGAGAAATTGGCTAATGGCACAAAGAATGATTACCACAGGTATCAATATTTAACTCTACCTCACAAATATGTATAAGCAATTATGTTTCAATAAAAAAAAGATGATGTGAATCTTCCCATAGACTTTTTGAAGATCCCTTATATAAAGTTGGTTAAACTTTTGAAAATCAATCAATGTCCATGTGACAAGATGAGTAGGGCTCAATTTTACCAAGCATCTGAATACTCTAAGCAATGTATATAGTCAGTTAAAAACATTTTCAAGAATTGGTGTAAGTATTCGGTATTTTTTTATCTCTGTGAAAAGACATTTCTAAGATGAAATACATAAATACATAACATCTTGTTGTAGATCAACATTAACAAGTGAACATTTGTAAGAGATGTGGGTGTTTTGGAATATTTTGAATTCTAATGAAGTGAAATGTTACCCTCCCCACAAAGAATCATTGTTCTTATTAGTAGACCTGTATTATTATTGCGCTCAATTATTAGAATTTTGTCAAATAAGAACTTTGTGGAAATTTGTTTCCTCTCATTATATTAGTATTACATATAATTTTGCCTTTTTACCCACAAAGCCTAAAATATTTACTGATCCTTGATTTAAGACAATAAACAAAAATCAGTAGAGATTAATCTGAAATCTGTACATTGTATTGGTTTTCTTCTTTGAATAATCAAGAGGAATTTATTTCTCTTTCGCTTGAAATATCCAGTTTACTGTTGCCTCCCTCTGACTAAAAGAATGTGTTTTGAGGAACTTCTGAATATAAATTGTTATTTACAACTTCAAAATGTTATATGGTTGGTTTCAGCATTCTCACATCCTTTTTTGTATCCCTTACAATGTGTGGACCAGCCAGAAACAACTGTAAACTGTGGATAGAGCCAGAACAACTACCTTCATCATCTGCTCTTAATGTCAGAACTCCTTTCTCTCAGTGAAATTTTATCCTACCTGTGTGAGAGTTAGCTGTAGAGGAGATTAGGCTAGCAGGAGTAGAGTAGGTGTGGAGAGGTAGTATAAATGCTTCCTCTTCCCTTGCCGTGCAGCGTATCAATTACCCTTAATTATTTCTGCATAGTTTAGCAATGAGCTACACTGCTAGAAAAGCATTGCGATACCTGTATTCTACAGTTTTGACTCTGATTTTAGAAGCTACCAGAAGCCTTGCTCAGAAATGTGATTATTCATTCCATAGGTGATAGATCAGACTCAAATATATCTCCAGGATTTTAATATTATAATGTTTAACTTCATTATTGAGTTGATCACACCCAAAAGAACTGTTTTGAGTACCTGCAGAGCTTTGCTAGAATCCAACTTTATCTTTTGGCTAGGCTCCAGGAGCCCGTGGTGAACTTTGGCCATCTGGTCTTCTTCCTTATCCTGAGTTCTTGCCAAACAGTGGGGCAGTAACTTGGTGCATTTTGAGAGCACTGCATCCTAGCCACTATTTTGATTAATGATAGATTTAGTAATGGGTGATGGGTTAGGCTTTTAGGTAACTAAATGTGACAAGATGAGTAAGGCTCAACCTTAACAAGCTTTTGGATACTTTAAGCTTAGAGTGAGAAGGAGAATGTGAAATAACATAAGGAGCAAAGTTCAGAAGGGCCTAAATTTTATAGGGTAGCAGGCACTTTGCTAGGTGCTTTATGTGTATCATTTTATTAAATTATAGCAAAAATTCTGGGAGGAAGGTACTACCATGCTTATTTTATAGGTGAAACTCAGAGATTAATTAATTTACAGTAGTAAGTAGAACATTAAAAGCTGAGTCCATCTATCTTCAGTACTTGTATTCTTAGTGATAGTTGTAACGAGTAGAGACTGCAGCAAAAATAAAAAAAAAACAATAATAAAACAGTAGTTTGGTCCATTTCTGACTTCAGTTTCATCACATTGTGTTTTACTGTGGAGCCCAATTGTGTTTGGTCCAAACTTCTTTTCTGGGAATGGAACAGCAGAGATATCTTGATAATCTATTTTGGTTGGTAAGCTCTAGGAAGAAGCTCTCTTGACTCTGTCTCAGCAGAAACACATAAAGTCACTTTCATGAGTATGGTGTCAAAGAGATTTTATAAAAGAAATAATATAAAGTTTAATTAACTATTTTTATAAATCTTCTTTAAAGTACAGAAGACTTAAGGGTCTTTATGGATCTAGGAAGAAGCAACGAGAAACAAGGAGTATTAATATAGAGTGTGGAAATTGTAAAATAATCTTAAGATGTACACTGCTCAGACATAAGTGTCTATTTTTGGATTATAAAGTTTAAAAAAGGTAACAAGAAATATACCAAAGAAAAACCTCAAAACTTGAAAATAGGCTATAAAACAAACAAACAACTCACTGATCTTTTCATCAAACTTTTAGTCCACTATGTGACAGCATCTTTGCCAGGTGTTGGAGATACAAAGATGAACAAGACAGGGTCTTCATGCTAATCTCTGTAAGTCACATTTTTCTCATTCATGAAGTCAGTTTATAATATTTAGCTCAAAGGATTTTTTTGTGTGTATGCAAATTTTAAATAAGAATATATTAAGTTCTCATAAGATGCTTGGCCACATAGTAGGAGCTCAATTAATACCACAGTCTGATAGAGGAGACTAAGGAGTTAAGAGTGATTATATCATAATTGAGGTATGTACAAATGCTATGGGGATAACTCCTTAGAACAGATGGCATTTTATCCTGAAGAAAGTTAGACAGAATTGGAAAATTTTGGTTTTTGGAAGTGAAAACTTAGAATAGTTTAGAAGATTTCTCACCGAACTCCAAATTTATTCACAAATATTCTTGAGAATATGACAGTTTTGGTAAGTTCTAATATTTTTATCAAAGAGTAGTCCTCCATGTTTTCTGCTCTATTGGTGCAGTGATTTGAGATCTTGAGATTTAGATTCTAAGCCTGGTTTTGAAGCATCTGACCTTGAGAAAAATTACTTGATTTCCTTGGCATCACCCTCCTCATATAAAATGGGGATAATAGTACTTACCTCATAGGGTAAGTGATTAGTAAAGGGAAATTATGATTCTTATTTTTAATAATAGTGGTAGTATGTAGTAGTAGTATAGTAGTGCCTGATTGCTGCTTGATTATAGTCTTTGTCATGGTCTTTTTCTTTAACCTTTCAAGCTAAAGGGGAAATGGAAGGTTTAGTATTCTATGGAATATTTTTTCTTTCAAATGGCGGGAATAAGAGATGTTTACCAGTACATAAGTAATCCTGTGTCTCTCTGATTACTTAAAAAAAAAAACTTTATAAAATATATGAAAAACTTCTAAAAAAAAAAAACTTCTTAAAAAAAAAGTTATTATAACTTTATAGAAGTCCAACATAGTCAATTTCTAGACTATGTCAGTTTTATAGAGAATATGTGGAATTAGGTTGACTGTAGTTTGAGAGATTTAGGATAGACATTAGGAAGAATTTCCTGATATAATCCTAGAATTGATATAAAATCTCCTTCATGGTCTTTAAAATGGTGTGTGACTGTATGGCATGGTTAGTTAGGTTTAGACCTAGTTGATAAGAACCAACTGAGACCAAATTAATTGCAAAGTCCTGTTGCTTCTTCCTTTCTTTGTAATATTGTTTTTCTTTCTATTCCTTCTGTTAATATCCTAATTAACAATCTTATTATTTCATTCTGGGTTTCTTGCAATTATCTTCTAATAGGTTTCTTTGTATTCAGTTTTTATTCTTTGCATATTACATCTAGGTTAATTTTCCTTAAAATAATTTTTGGGTTTTTTTTTCTGGTGGCTGGCCAGTATGGGGATCTGAACCCTTGAACTTCGTGTTACTAACACTAAGCTCCAACCAACTGAAAAATTATTTTTTTAATGGCATTATTCTACTACTAAAAAAATCTTTGATGGCTCCTCATTCATCAAGTAAAAAAAAAGTCCAAACACTTCTGACTGGCATTTAAATTCCTTTAAGATGTCGCCAAGATGGCAGAGTAGGAGATGCCAGTGTTCTTTTCTCACACAAAAAAGCAAATATGAATAGCTATCCATAAACCAAAGTAGCCTGAGAGGGTCAAGGGCCCAATAAAGAATCTGAAGCAACAAAGTGGACAAAAGAAGTGAAGAATATCCTTATAGAAAGTATTGCTAGTGAGATTGGCATACCTGAGATCCCAGGAGATGTCTATGGGCAGAGGCTATTGGTATCAGCCACATGGTGGGAACCACTATTGTCTCCAGCATCCTGCTCCACAGAGTATGCTGGTATCTTTTGCCACTGAAGTAACCAACAGCTATTCCTGCTTGGGAACCCCAGAGAGGGAGATATGACTGCTACACCCCTCCCCCACCCAAGAAGCAGCTGCCATTGAGTAGCTTCAGGAAAGGTGCTGCCCCTGTTCCCAACCCTACCCATGCCCTGACCTCTGAGCTGTGGCTACCTTGAGAGTGCCCACACTTCAGATTCAGGCTCTGTGGCTGCATTATATCCACCCACATCTCAGACACTGGCACCATTGCCACAGTGAGCTTGTTTGTACACTGGGCTCCAGAATGAAGCTCTTGCTGTGTGCCCATGCTTCAGGCGCCAGCTTAGCTGTCATGGAAAGCTAGGGTCTGCCATGGCACCAGAGCCACTGGTAACTGCACTCCTGTACTCCCATTCTTGGCTCCCTTGCTTGTTCACAAGGATTCACACCTTCACAAGCATACATACTGTTACCACACCTTCACAAGCATTCATACTGTTACTAACACGTCAGTGGGAATGCAGGTGCCCTAGGCACCAGTGCCATTACCACTCTGGATCCCTGAGCCAAATCTGTTCACACGTGCCTGTGCTTCAGGCCTCAGTTTCATGGCCACTTCATGGGTGTCATCAGATACCAGTGCCACTGCCACCATAAGTAGACCCACAAGCCACAAACAGTGATAAGAGGGATCCTTTGAGCCACAACTTCCCTAGTGGGAGAAAAAGAGATTAGGCAAAACTTAGCAACCAACACCACTGAAAATCCCAACCCTTGCCACCACTGTGGACATCCACAGTCTTTGCCACTGAGGATCCCCGCAATCTTCATCAACACCAACCTCAGCTGACAGAAATGCTCAGACTGCACAGCTATGCCCTCACTGATACCAGAACTGCTGTATCCCTATCAGCAAGCCCCTTTGTACCTCTCCACAGGAGAAGGTCATTCCACAGCGAAAATAGTCTGTAAAGTCTGGAAAATGTGACTGCTTCATCAAATGGGCAGACATCAACATAAGGCAAGAAGAATCATAAGAAACCAAGAAGACATAGCACCACCAAAACCAAAACCAACCAACCAAACAAAAAACCCTCAATAATTTCTACCCCAAAGAAATGAAGCTATATGAATTTCCTGACAATTCAAAATAATTGTTTTAAAGAATATCAGTGAACTTCAGGAAATACAGAGAAACAATCAACCAAATCAAGGAAAAAAAAAAAAAAAAGATGACCCAAATGAGAAATTTAAAAGAGATTGAAATTATATATTAAGAAAAACAAATAGAAATTCTGGAACTAGAAATAAATGAATGAAATGAAAAATGCAGTAGGGAGCAACAACAGCAGAATTGATCAAGCAGAATAAAGACTCTGACAGGTTATCTGAAAAAATACAGTCAGAGGAAAAAAAAATGAAAAGGAATGAAGAAAGCTTACAAAGGGCTGGCAGGTTAGCTCAGTTTGTTAGAGTGTGGTGCTGTTAACACCAAGGTCCAGGGTTTGAACCTTGTACCAGCCAGCCACAAAAGTTGCAAGGCTTATGGGAAAGCATCAAGAGAGCAAAATCAGGATTGGCTGGTTAGCTCAGTTGGTTAGAGTGTGGTGCTGATACCACCAAGGTGCAGGGTTCTATCTGTATACTGAACAGCTATGAAAAAAACAACAAAAAAGCAAAGTTTTGAGTTAAAGGGGTTCCAGAAGGAGAGGAGGGGGGGAGGGAGGGAGGGAAGGAGGGGGGGAGAGAGAGAGAGAGAGAGAGAGAGAGAGAGAGAGAGTGAGAATGAGTCAAAAAGTAAAGAAATAACAGAAGAAAACTTTCCAAATCTGGGGAAAGATAGAAACATCCAGGTAAGGTAGGAAGGTCAAAGGTCTCCAATCAGATTCAATTCAAACAAGACTATACCAAGATATATTATGATCAAATTGTCAAAAATCAAAGACAGAGAGGATTCTGGAGGGAGCAAGAGAAAAGAAGCAAATCACATGTAAGGGAGTTTCAATAAAGCTAGCATCAGAATTCTCAGCAGAAACCTTATTTGCCAGGAAAGAGTGGAATGATATATTCCAAGTGCTGAACGAAAATACCAAAACAAAACTTTCAACCAAGAGTGCTTTACCTAGCAAAGCTGTCCTTCAGAAATGAAGAAAAGACTTTGCCAGAAAAACAGAAGATGAAGGAGTTTATCAGCATTAGACCTGCCTTATAAGAAATTCCAAAGGTAGTTCTTCAAGCTGAAAGAAAATAAGAAATGCTAAGTAGAGTTCTACAAGACAGAAGAAAAGGATGCTACTTAGTAACACAAAAACATATAAAAATATAAGACTCACTGGTAAAAGCACGTACATAGTCAAATTTTGAATACTCTTTTACTGTAATGGTTGTATCTAAATCACATATCTTTAGTATGAAGGACAAAAGACAAAACTATTAAAAATAATAATAGCTCTAAGAGTTTGTTAGGGGTATGCATGTAAAAAGATGTAAACTGTGACATCAAAAAAATAAAATGTTTGTGTGTGTGGGTGGAATAAAAGGGTAGAGTCGTGTTGCAATCAAAGTTAAGTTATCAGCTTAAAAAAGCCTGTTACAACTAAAAGGTGTTTTATGTAAACCTCATGGTAACCACAAAGCAAAAATCTATAGTAGATATATGAAAGATAAAAAGTAAAGAATAGAAGCATACCACTAGAGAAAATTAACTAATCACAGAGGAAAACAGCAAGAGAGGAAGAAAGGAACAAAGAATCTACAAAACACAGAAAAAAATTCACAAAATGGCAGTAGTAAGTCCTTACCTATCAGTAGTTACCTTGAGTGTAAAGGAGTTAAATTTTCCAATCAGAAGACATAGAATGGCAGCCCAGATTTTAAAAAAAGCCAGAATACAAGACTCAATTATATACTGCCTAGAAAGACTTACTTTACCTTTAGGGCACATGAAATTGATAGTGAAAGGATGGAAATAGATATTTCATGCAAATGGAAACCAAAACAGAGCAAGAGTAGCTATACCTGTATCAGATAAAATAGACTTTAAGTTGGCAACCAGCTGCCCAGGGTCTTGAGACAGGGGCTGTAGGCCTCAGCCCTGCCTCCACACACAATCAGACAAGCAGTGGAGCCAGTCACCTGGGGTCCTGAGATAGGGGATGTGGGCCAGCCCCACCCCCACCCCACCATCATCATCATAGAATGAACTTATTAGCCATGTGTGTTTCTTTGGGTTGTGTGACTTATCTGCTCAGATCCTTCGCCAAATTTCTCCTTAGATTTTTCTAATTCATTTTAAGAGTTCTTTTTGCATTAAGGATGTTAATCTTTGTGTGTTAAATTTGTTCGTTATCCACTGACTTTAAATTTCATTTGTAATGTTTTCCTTTGTTTCTATGTTGGGAACATAATTTTTTATCTAAACATTAAGTGAACATAAGTAGACATTAAGTCAAAAAGTGTAAAATGAGACAAAGAAGGTCATTATATAATGATAAAGGGATCAATTTATCAAGCAGATGTAACAATTATATGTATACCCAACATCAGTGCACTTAAATATATAAAGTGAATATTAATAGATCTGAGAGAGATACACTGTAATACAATGAGAGTAGGAGATTTTAATACTCCACTTTCAACAATGGAGAAATCATCCAGACAGAAAATCAGTAAGGAAAAAATGGACTTGAGCTGTACATTAGACCAAATGGACCTAACAGGCATATACAGAACATTCCATATAACAGCAGCAGAATACACATTCTTCGAAGCATTCTAGGTTACAAACAACTGATTTATGAAAGATAAATTTTGGGATATAATCAATTTGGAAGTTGTATCTGGACAAATGTAGAATTTGGATCAGTGGTACAGGAAATACAAATCAAGATAGAAATCATTTTAGAATGGAGAAATATTACCTTAAGGGGTTGGTGAGGATTAAATGAAATAATGTACATCTAGTACATAACAATGCCTACCTCAAGAAATGCTAGTAGATCTCAAAAATGATAACTTGTTTTCTTTCTTCCTTTTATCCATATTTCTGATTCTTAATGATTATTGACAGTACTCAATATAATCTTTATTCTGTCTCCTAGCTAGGATAGAAATACCTCATCTTAACACTAAACTGCTAGCTAGTGTGTTGTCAAAAGGCTTGCAAGGCATTTCTTTTTTTTTTTTTTTTGTCTTTTTGTGACCGGCCGCACCGCGCTCAGCCAGCGAGTGAACCGGCCATCCCTATATAGGATCTGAACTCGTGGCGGGAGTACTGCCGCACTCCCAGCGCCGCACTCTCCCGAGTGCGCCACGGGGTCGGCCCATTGCAAGGCATTTCTGAACTGCCAGCATCAAATGTTCCATTCGCTTTGAGTACACTATAAACTCCTAGGAGTTTTATTTGCCTTATTTGCCTTTCTTGGCATTCTCAGGAAAAATGTCCATGTTGTGTTCATTCTGATTTTCTTATGTTTTTCCCTCTTTTAGGCAAAACACAAAGAGTAACCATAGTTGTATACTGGTGTTAGTTATATTTTAAAACAACATGATTTATGTATCATTCAACAAATATTTATTTATCACCTACTATGTTCCAAATACTGTTCTAGAAATATGGGACACTTTAGTGAATGAAACCATCAAATACACCTATTGATAATATCTGTTCTACAAGAATATACATTCTATATCAGTGCGGTTTAAACAATGACTACAACAATCTTCTGGCTCACATACATTTTTGGTTTTTTTCCCCCAATACTTTTATAGGTATAATTTTGGACTAATCAAACACAATTTCAAAAATGTACATATATCAAGCATAAAGCAATGTACAGAATAGTTTCTGGTTTTGTAGAAAGAATATGGAAAGTAGGTAATCTGTGCCCCAGTTCTAGCTCTCCTCCAACTGAATATGTAGCCTTGAGCATGTTACATAAACTCCTAACCATGTGTAAAATTAAAATTTAAGATTGAATTGTTTCCAAAGTTCTTCAGCTCAAAAACTTTTTGTGATTCTAAAGTTTTAAAAAAGGGGTATAAATTACCTTCTCTACAGAATGTGTTCTTTTCCTAATGACACTGTTAACTTATTGAGGATCCAGAATTCCAGCCTTATTCTAAGTAAAGAGTGCAGCACCTAGCGTAGTGCTAAGCACACAGAAGATATTCAGTAAATTCTTATCAAATTATATCAACTCATTAGATTGTCAATAACTGTGAAATGTCTGAGATTTTATTCTATCTAAAAGCTAACAAGTTAGTATGTCACAGTTTCAGGATGCTGGTAGAAGACATGAGACTCTGGGTCAGAGTTGAATGACGGTTGATTACTTACAACCATAGCAGTAGCCAGAGTGTCATCATTTGTGCCAACTTTCTGAGCTCCAATTCCCACAGGGTGACACGAACAGGGCCAGATTATACCAACACATGCAGTGCGTTGAGTTATAGGAAAGGAACTCTGAGCCTAGGGACCCTAAATCTTTTCTAATGTGGGGTATGAATGCCTGCCCTTTGCTCTAGAGGAGACATTATCTTTATTTTCCAAAGGGGTAAGCAAACCTGTCCTTGGCTTTGGAGGCAGAGCTTATCTACCAAATCTGTTTGCTGTACAACCAAGCAGAAGATAGTCCAGAACAATGAATCACTGTCTGCTCACAAGACGTGCAGAAACAAGACATCTATGAACTGTTCCAACATTGATTCTTTCTTTAAATTTTTTTTTTTTTTTTGGTCTTTTTCATGACTGGCACTCAGCCAGTGAGTGCACTGGCCATTCCTATATAGGATCCGAACCTGCGGCGGGAGCGTTGCCGCACTCCCAGCGCCGCATTCTCCCGAGTGCGCCACAGGCTCGGCCCAAAATTTTTGTTTTTTAAATTTATTTTTAATTGTACATTTTTGTGGGGTACAGTGTGTTGTTTCAATACATGCATATATTATACAATGTTTTACTTAGGATAAATAACATGTTTGTCATCTAAACATTTATCTTTTCCTCCCACATAGATTCTTAATTAGAATTAATGTTATATTAAAGGACGAAAAGGCAAGTTTAGATTTTATCTTATCTATATCAACTAAAATGCTAGAAACATAAACATGTGCCATTATATAAACAGTCTGCAGAAGGGAGTACACTCTGAAAGCAGTATTTCAGTAAATTTTTGAATCTTGCTGAATACAGAGATCAAATATTTGACTGCATTTACTCATTGAATTAAGTGAGATGGAAAGGTAGCTCATGTAGCAATTCAAGTGTGTTACATATAAAGTAGTTAGGCTGCATGTCAATGTCTGAGGGTTCAGAGATTGTTCAAAAACAGTAAACATATCGTACAATCATTTGAAATTTAAGATGGATTTTTAAACTTTTAAGAATGAGTCTATTTCAAGACTTTTTGCTCTGTATCAAATTTCTTAATGAAAAGTAAATCCACAGATACCATATTTATGTTATTTTGAGGTTGTGTTAAAAAATATAGATGTTCTCTTTATGTTAAGTAGGAATTATTAGCAACTTGACTAGTATGCTTGTAAACAACAGAACCCGCACACCAGAGACCAATGAAACAAACCAACAACGAAAATTACAGTCTGTATCTTTAAATTCCTAAGCGTTTTCTGTAATTTGTTTGATAAAGTTAGGTTGGTTTTAAAATTTAGCTCAGTGACTCAGTTGCAGCTGTTCCAAATAATTGGTCATGAGCTTTTTATATTATCTGGCTTAATCTAAAGGAGTGCAGCTTCCTGCCATTTTTTTCCTCCCTGTGATCAAGAATCTGAAATATACATATCTTAGATTATCTCAACTGTTCCTATTTAAGAATAACAATCTAGTATAGGCTTTACAAAAACAGTTTTTATATATTTTTTTATTTTAGATACTTTTGGTCTGTATACCTAAAAATAATAGGAATTCCAAATGACTATTTTAAAAGTAAGAAATCACATTCTCATTGAATCATTTTAGAAAATTCAGGTTTATAAAAGAAGTACTCTTTTCACTTAAAGATAGCAATTTTAAAACTTGGTATATAGCCCAATCAATATGTTTTCACATCTGATTTATTTTGATTCGTTAAAATTATTTTTCTATTATGACTATGGTGAAAGTCAAAAGATACATAAACAAATTACCAGTCCTGATCCACTGAGAGACATTTTCCTTATAAAAAGAAAATACAACACTACTTCCTTTCTCACATTAGCAATAACAATACAACAACAACAACAAAACAAAAAGGCATGCTCCTAGTATTTCTTGAGTTAATATGTATTAGCTTCTTGACAATTGTAAAAATGAGTTAGTAACCTTATTGGGTTACTCAAGATCTTTATATGGGCAAGTGCTTTTTCCTGGCTTCTATTTTTATGGCTTTAAATCGTAGTGCATACTGTTACGTTCCAATGCCTGAGTCTGTGGCATACTCTTGGTTTTACTTCTGCATAGGGGAGGAACGTAACTTTTGAAACATATGCACTAAAGTTAATCCCTCCATTCAACTCTCGTGTCAAGTGTGTTTATTTGAAGTGTGAAACAGGGAAAAGTTAACTGACTTTTAATGAACACATCGGATCCTATACCTTTGAATGAATATTGTCTCCTTTAAAGTAGTCACCCTGGGAGTCTGTGAGTTTATTCCAACTATCCTGTTGTTGCTGTTATCATTTTTTTAGGGATTAGGCATATTTTTGTAAGAGTGAGAGTGAGGGACAGAGAAATGGAATGCTATGTGATGGTACTAAAGGAAAGGGTCTGGGGAGGTTGGGTCATTGACCGTTCGACCCTGTCTGCTACCAGGTTCTTGACTCTGCTGGGGGAAAGAACTTGGGCAGAATTACAGTAGAAAGAGAAAGAAGTTTAATAGAAAGAATAAGGAATACACACTTCCCAGGCAAAGTGTTGGCTGACTTCAGAGTGAGTAGCTACCTTGTTTTGCTCTAGCTTCCAACTTTTATAGTTGGCTACCTGACATGTTCATGCTGTCTATGAATATTTAACTATGGGGGTGTTTCCCGATTACGTAACTTATGTAATTCCTAAATGCTTGACCACTCACATTGATCAAATTTGCCTCCTGTCGTCTCAGTTTCCCCGTGGTGGTGAAAATAGGTGCAACATGCAACATTAACTCAGGGACCAGAAGAAGGTGCCTGAAACTTCAGGGTGTGGTTTGAGATGTAGGGGAGTGGCCTGAGACCCAGGACACTGAGCACCTCCTATCTCAGTCACCTTGGGAGATTATGAGTTTATTCCAACTATCCTGTCATTGCTGTTATTTCCTAGGGATTAGGCATTGTCATGTTTTTGTAAGAGTGAGAGTGAGGGACAAAGAAACTGAATGCTATAAGACATAGCTCTATCTTCAGATTTTTGACACATCTGTCGAGAAGTCTCATATTGGGGACTTTGGTTAAGTCCTATTTGGACTCTCATCTGAGACTTGACAAACATACTGTGTGAAGACATGTATGTGTACAGAAGTTCATCGTTTCTCGTTAAGATTTACACCTAAGGGCTGGCTGGTTAGCCCAATTGGTTAGAGTGTGGTGTTGTAACACTGAGGTCAAGGGTTTGGATTCTGTACTGGCCAGCCTGCTGAAAAAAAAATTTTATACCTAGCATAGGAACTACTTATACTTAACAGTGCACTTGTTAGTGAGAGAATAGGTATGTCCTCTCAAAGCTGCCTTCCAGCAACTCTCTTCAGCTCTGGTGGTCTTTGTTAGATGTAAGGATACTAAAGTGAAAGAGGGAGGGAGAAGGAAATCTTAGTTCTGATTTTGTGCTGTTTAGTATTTCAGCAAATATTTTGACCCTATTGAATTCCATACAATTATTTAACTTTAAAAAAGAGCAAGTTGAGATGAATGAAATGTAGAATTTCACTAAAGGTGAATAAAAGTCAAGAATAGTTCTCCTATACTGTTAAGAGTGGTGCTGTAGAATTATAAAATATCAGGAAGCAACAGTAACAGGAGGGCTCTCTTTTCCAGTTGTTTCAGGGATACTTGCAAATTTTGTATCATTTTATTTAAACTTTCAGCAACTTTCTTTTTTTTTTCTTACAAATTTTATTTTATTTTGTCAATATACAATGTGGTTAATTATTGTGGCGCATGACCGAAACCTCCCTCCCTCCTCCCTCTCCCCACTCCCTCCCAACAAACTCCTTTCTGTTTGCTTGTATATCAACCTCAAGGAATTGTAACAACTTTCTGATACTCTTCATTCTCAACTGGTGACCTTACTTCCTACTTCCTTGGGAAAATGGAGTTCATAACATATGAGCTGTCTCAATTATTATATTTCCCACTTAATATTTTTCTGAATATATTTCTCTGTATTTATATTTTGTAGCAAACATTTGTTGGTTACTTCTTTCAGGATATATTCCTGTTCCTCTTATCTAATAGTATCCTAAATTTCCTAGTCATAGAGCTTAGGTGATAATTACTCTGGAACAGACATAGGGAATGTTGAAGAGCAAAGGTAATCTTGTTCTATATCCTTCCCTATATCCTTGTACTAATCATTCATTTTTTTTGCTAACCCTTCATTTTCCTGGCTAATTCTTACTTGATTATCTGTTTCTCTCTCTCTCTCTCTCTCTCTCATGCACGCACGCACACACCCCCCCTTCATTGAGATATAATCCACATACCATATGACTTCAAGGGGCATAATTCAGTGCTTTTTAGTATAATCTCAGGGTTGTGCAACCATAACCACAATCTAATTTTAGAACATTTTTGTTCCCCCCAAAAGAAACTTTGCACTCATTATCATTAGCACTCATTCCTGCTCTGCTCCTCCACCCCCAGCCATCCTGTGCAATCATTAATCTACTTTCCATGGATTTGCCTGTTATGGACATGTCATGTAAATAGAATCATATGATATTGTTGTCTTTTGTGACTGGCTTCTTTCAATTAGCATAATGTTTTCAAGAGTCATCCATGTTGTAACATGTATCAGCACTTTTTTTTTTTATTGTGGTAAAATCCACACATAAAATTTTACCATTTTAATAATTTTGAAGTGTACAATTCAGTGGCATTTAGTAGATTCACAGTGTTGTGCAGCCATCACCACTATCTAGTTCCAAAGCATTTTTATTACCCCAAAGGAAACCTTGTAATCATTAAAGAATCCCTCCTCATTACTCCCTCTGCCAGCCACTGATTTGGCAACCACTAATCTACTTTCCTTCTGTCTGGATTTGCCTCTTCTGGGTATTTCATATCAGTGGAATCATACAAGAGGTAGTCTTTTGTAGAATAATGTTTTCAAGTTTCATCCATGTCATAGAATGTATAGTAACTCATTTTTTATGGCCAAATAATATCCCATTACATGGATATGCCACATTTTATATATCAGTTGATGGACATTGGAGTTATTTCCACTTTTTGGCTATTTTATGAGTAATGCTGCTATGGGCCTTTGTGTACAAGTTTTTGTGTTGATGTGTTTCCGTTTTTCTTGGGAATATACCTAGGAGTGGAAGTGCTGGGCCATATGTAACTGTAGGTTTAACTTTTTGAGGAACTGCTAAACTTTTCCAAAGTGGCTGCACCATTTTACATTCCCACCAGCAATCCATGAGGGTTTTCATTTTAACACATCCTTCCCAACACTTGATTTTATCTGTCTTTTTGATTATTTCCATTCTTGCGGGTAGGAAGTAGTATCTCCATGTGGTTTTGACTTGCATTTTCTGATGACTAACAATGTTGAGCATCTTTTCATGTGCTCATTGGCCATTCTTATATCTTCTTGAAGAAATATCTATTCAAATCCTTTACCCAGTTTTAAATTGGGTTATTTATCTTTTTATTATTGAGTTTTATGAGTTGTGTATTTTGCATAAAGTTCCCTATCAAATATGTGGTTTGCAAATATTTTGTCCCATTCTGTGGATTGTTTTTTCCCTTTCTTGATGGTGTCCTTTGATGCACAAAAGTTTTAAATTTTGATGTAATTCAATTTATCTTTTGTTGCTTGTGCTTTAGTGTCATATCTAAGGAAACTATTACCTAATCCAATGTCATGAAAATTAGTTCTCTGTTTTCTTCCAAGAGTTTTATAGTTTTAACTCGGACACTTAGGTCTTTGATCCATTTTGAGTTAACTTTATATTATGTGAGGGAGGTGTCCAAATTAATTCTCTTACATGTGGATATACAGTTTTCCCAGCACCATTTGCTGTAAAGACTATTCTTTCCCTATTGAATTGTCTTGGCACCCTTGTCAAAAATCAATTCATCATCCAACAAACTATACTCCATAAATGCATACAACGAAAAAAATAAAATGAAAAAATCAATTCATCATTGATATGTGTTTATTTCTGGACTTCAATTCTATTCCATTGATCTTTATGTCTTTCTTTGTGCCAGTATCACAATTTTGATTATTGTAGCTTTGTAGTAACTTTTGAAGTTGAGGAGTGAACAAACCTGTTCATCTCTTTCAAGATTGTTTTGACTACTCTGAGTCCTTTGCATTTTATTTGAATTTTAGGATCAGCTTGCCAGTATCTCCAAAAAATCTAACTTGGGATTTGATAGTAATCGCACTGAATCTGTAGGTAAGTTTAGGGAATATTGCCATCCTAAAAATATTAAATCTTCTGATCCATGGACATGGGGTATTTTTCCATTTATTTTGATCTTCTTTAATTCCTTCCAACTATGATTTGTAGTTTTCATCATACAAGTCTTACACTTCTTTTGTTAAATTTATACCTAACCACTTTATTTTTTTTAATGCTATTTTAAAAATGTAATGTTTTCTTAATTTCTTTTTGGGAATGTTCATTGCTAGTGTATAGAAATACCACTCAGTTTTGATTATTGGTTTTGTATCCTGCATTAGTTCTAATCTACTCAGTTCTTAAGACTTGCCAAATATCATGTGCTCTGGGAAGTTTTCACAGACTCTTTTGGACTGAATTAGGTAACTCTTCTTTATGTTGCTATAAATCCCTACCTATGCCCTCATTTTACAATATATTTCTATAAATTTTGTTATTGTTGGTTTATTTCTACACCTCTCATCTATACTATTAGATTGGTATTTGGTCCTGATGTTGTAACAAACTCGTTTGCCAAGTTGAGTGACAAGGTGTGTCCTAAATATTTCTTACTAATAATAGTTTTAAGTACTGAAGTTTGTGGTTGACTTACTTATTATGTAAAGTAGTTAACATTAAAACTCTGAATTCTAACTATAACAGCAAAATAAGGTTTATTTTTTATGTTTTTGTATTTCAATGGTACTTATTCCTTCACCTTATTTATACCTATTGAGCAGAGTTTTGAAAACATAAAACCGATTTTGAAGAAAGAGTTCAGAATTGAAAAAAATTATGTCATTTCTTATTCTTCATTACATATTTACTCATTGTAAAATGACATTTTTTGAGTTCTTTAAATGAGTTGACTAAATTCACATGCATATCAAATGTTTTTATGAATCTCTCTCTCCCACTCCACTAATTCTCTGATGCTTTGCTTCTCTGAACACTTTTTTAGGAAAAAATTTTTGCAGGAGAATGTACATATGATTAGGGGTGGAAGAGATTAAGAATGCTCTAGCAGACTATGTGTACCTTAAGGGCAAGGAACTTTGTTTCATTTATTGTTAGCATGGTCCCTGACACATGACAGTTATCAATAAATCCATTACTGAATGAATGTTTTTGCATGTAAAACGTAAAGATATCTTGTTCAAAATTAGCACATTTATTGAGCACTTATTGAGCACAAGAAACTATTCTAGTCTGTGGGTTTAAGCAGTGATTTGAACTTTCATGGAATTTACCTTCCAGTAGGAAAAACTTAAACTCAAAATTTCCAAATTAATTTCATAGTATTTATTGACAAAAGCTTTTGTTTTTTACTGTTTTTCCTATATCAGAGACTCAAAAATAGATATTTTGGAGTCATCTTTGACTACCGTCATACTGTTTTAATGACTAATTGGTTTACCTATAATTTTTCTTTTTTCTTATCTGTCAATCTACATCTATTCTCATCCATTTTCCTATGTATTCTTATCTGTCATCAGTGTTATTTTTAGAGAACGTAGACCTGATTGCTAGATTATAAATTCCACAAAAGCAGCTGTCATATATGTATATGCTGTAGTACAGTGCTTGGTACATAGTTGGTATTCATTAAGTGTTTATTGCATAAGTAAATGAATGTCACTTATCTTCTTAAAAACACCATGGATCCTTATGTTTCACAAAATAAATTTTTAAATTCCTTAATATGACATACGTAGTCCGTGATAATCTGATCAATTTACCTTTCCATCCCCATCTGCATTCTTTCCCTTCTCCTACCTTAACCCACACCAGCCTGCTTGGGGTTTCTTGAAAATACTGTAATAGAACGTTAACAGAGACAGGATATTAATTTATCATATGGGAGTATCGAATAAAGCTGCTTTCTTTTTTTTTTTGGTGTGTATACTTTGACAACAAATAGTAAAAACCCAACTGTTTGACATACATATGTCTTACATATGTCATATATATCTGTCATATATATGTATGTTTGTGTGTATATGTATGTATGTGCATAAATGTCTATATACATTTCTATTCATTTTGTTGTTTGTAGACAGAAGGTATTATATTAGCCAGTATTTTTTGCTTTGAGTAAAAAAACTTGAACTATTTTAAGAAAGGAAAAAAATAAATAAATTTATTGGCTTACATAACTGGGAAGTCCAGGAGATGGTTGAACCCAGGGGCTCAAAGAATGTCTTTGGGACTCTCCTTCTCCTCTGGTCTCCTGGTTCTGCTTCCTTTCATTGGTTGCCTTCAAAAATTTTATTCTTTAAAAAAAAAAAAAGAATAAAAAGAAAAAAACCCAAAAAACAAACCAAAATTTTTTTCAATGTGCTTTGCAACTGGCAAAGGCAGTCTGCTTGAATATTTAGGTTACATTGTCCAAATTTAGTAATTCCATTATGTGTTTAAAACACCAGTAATAGGGCCGACCCCATGGCTCACTCGGGAGAGTGCGGCGCTGGGAGCTGCCGCGGGTTCGGATCCTATATAGGGATGGCCGGTGCGCTCACTGGCTGAGTGCGGTGCCTGCGACACCAAGCCAAGGGTTGCAATCCCCTTACTGGTCACACACAAAAAAAGCAAGACAAAAAACAAAACAAAACAAAAACACCAGTAATAAAAGCAATACTAACAATAATTGTAATAGTAATGATATTACTAGCTAATATTAAAATGTATTTCATACTGTTTCTATGCTAAGTCTTTATATATGTTTTACTGTATTCAATCTTTATAATAGCTCTATAAGGAAGGTATTAGCAGCTACATTTTAAGATGAAGAAAGATACAAACCAATTAAGGAGCTTGCTTGATCATTTAGCTAGCTAGCGATAGAGCCAAGAATTAAAATCAAGGCAGACTGTGTGTGCTTACCATTATGCCGTACTGTCTGCCCAGTATTAATTCAGGGAAGGACTCTTATTATCTCTGCTTCAGTCACACGCTCAATCTCAAACCAGTATGCAGGGAAATAATGATACCGTGTTTACCTAGTGCTGGGTCATCTGCTTAATTCCATTGGCAGTCTTATTAGAACCACATGGCATGGAGGAGAGAGTGTCCCTAAAGAAAGTAATCTTGGGCATATTAAAACAAAACAAAACACATATGTCTCTTAAATAAACATTTTGTTGACCATCCTGCTTAGCAACAGAGAGTTCCGTATTAAACATTGAAAGCTCAGTGGCATCTGTCAGAGGCTAACAGTGCCATTAATTTTGATTATAGACTGATTAAATGTGTTGTGTTTCTTTTATTTTTTTTTTATTTATTTATTTTTTGTTTCTTCTCTTTTTTTTTTTTTTTTTTCTCTTTTTATTTTTTTATTTTTTAAATTTTATTTTGTCGATATACATTGTAGCTGATTAATGCTCCCCATCACCAAAACCTCCCTCCCTTCTCCCTCCCCCCCTCCCCCCCAACAATGTCCTTTCTGTTTGTTTGTTGTATCAACTTCAAATAATTGTGGTTGTTATATCTTCTTCCTCCCCGCCCCCCGGTTTGTGTGTGTATGTGTGTATGTGTGTGTGTGAATTTATATATTAATTTTTAGCTCCCTCCAATAAGTGAGAACATGTGGTATTTCTCTTTCTGTGCCTGACTTGTTTCACTTAATATAATTCTCTCAAGGTCCATCCATGTTGTTGCAAATGGCAGTATTTCATTCGTTTTTATAGCTGAGTAGTATTCCATTGTGTAGATGTACCACATTTTCCGTATCCACTCATCTGATGATGGGCATTTGGGCTGGTTCCAACTCTTGGCTATTGTAAAGAGTGCTGCGATAAACATTGGGGAACAGGTATACCTTCGACTTGATGATTTCCATTCCTCTGGGTATATTCCCAACAGTGGGATGGCTGGGTCGTATGGTAGATCTATTTGCAATTGTTTAAGGAACCTCCATACCATTTTCCATAGAGGCTGCACCATTTTGCAGTCCCACCAACAATGTATCAGAGTTCCTTTTTCTCCGCAGCCTCGCCAGCATTTATCGTTCATAGTCTTTTGGATTTTAGCCATCCTAACTGGGGTTAGATGGTATCTCAATGTGGTTTTGATTTGCATTTCCCGGATGCTGAGTGATGTTGAGCATTTTTTCATATGTCTGTTGGCCATTTGGATATCTTCCTTAGAGAAATGCCTACTTAGCTCTTTTGCCCATTTTTTAATTGGGTTGCTTGTTTTCTTCTTGTAAAGTTGTTTGAGTTCCTTATATATTCTGGATATTAATCCTTTGTCAGATGTATATTTTGCAAATATTTTCTCCCACTCTGTTGGTTGTCTTTTAACTCTTTTAATTGTTTCTTTTGCTGTGCAGAAGCTTTTTAGTTTGATATAATCCCATTTGTTTATTTTTCCTTTGGTTGCCCGTGCTTTTGGGGTCATATTCATGAAGTCTGTGCCCAGTCCTATTTCCTGAAGTGTTTCCCCTATGTTTTCTTTAAGAAGTTTTATTGTCTCAGGGTGTATATTTAAATCCTTAATCCATTTTGAGTTGATTTTAGTATACGGTGAGAGGTATGGATCTAGTTTCATTCTCCTGCATATCGATATCCAGTTATCCCAGCACCACTTGCTGAAGAGGCAGTCCCTTCCCCAGTGAATAGGTTTGGTGCCTTTGTCAAAGATCAGATGGCAGTAAGTGTGTGGGTTGATTTCTGGATTCTCTATTGTATTCCATTGGTCAGTGTGTCTGTTTTTATGCCAGTACCATACTGTTTTGGTTATTATAGCTTTGTAGTATAGCTTAAAGTCAGGTAGTGTTATGCCTCCAGCTTTATTTTTTTTGCTGAGCATTGCTTTGGCTATTCGTGGTCTTTTATTGTTCCATATAAATGTCTGAATAGTTTTTTCCATTTCTGAGAAAAATGTCTTTGGAATTTTGATGGGGATTGCATTGAATTTGTATATCACTTTGGGTAGTATGGACATTTTCACTATGTTGATTCTTCCAATCCAAGAGCATGGAATATCTTTCCATCTTCTTGTATCCTCTCTAATTTCTCTCAGCAGTGGTTTGTAGTTCTCATTATAGAGATTTTTCACCTCCTTGGTTAACTCAATTCCTAAGTATTTTATTTTTTTGGTGGCTATTGTAAATGGGCAGGCTTTCTTGATTTCTCGTTCTGCATGTTCACTATTGGAGAAAAGAAATGCTACTGATTTTTGTGTGTTGATTTTGTATCCTGCTACTGTGCTGAAATCATTTATCAATTCCAACAGTTTTTTTGTAGAGGTTTTAGGCTGTTCGATATATAGGATCATGTCATCTGCAAACAGGGACAGTTTGACTTCATCTTTTCCAATCTGGATGCCCTTTATTTCCTTCTCTTCTCTGATTGCTCTGGCTAGTACTTCCAACACTATGTTGAATAGGAGTGGTGAGAGTGGGCATCCTTGTCTAGTGCCTGTTCTTAAAGGAAAAGCTTTCAGCTTTTCCCCATTCAGGATGACAAAAAGAAAGAAAAAAGAATCAAGGACATGGAAGAAAATCTGAGAGAGATATCAGACAACCTCAAGCGCTCAAATATCCGAGTCATGGGTATTCCAGAAGGGGAGGAAAATGGAGATTCCATTGAAAACATATTCAACAAAATAGTGGCAGAAAACTTCCCAGGTATAGGAAAAATCACAGATCTTCAGATCCAGGAAGCTCAACGATCTCCAAACGTATTCAACCCAAAAAGGCCTTCTCCAAGACATGTCATAGTCAAATTGGCAAAACTCAGAGACAAAGAGAGAATCTTAAAAGCTGCAAGAGAGAAGCGTCAAATCACCTATAAGGGAGCCCCAATCAGGTTAACATCAGACTTTTCATCACAAACCCTAAAAGCTAGAAAGGAATGGGATGATATTTTCAAAATACTAAAAGACAAAGATTGCCAGCCAAGAATACTCTACCCTGCAAGGCTATCCTTCCGAAATGAGGGGCAAATAGTATATTTCTCAGACAAACAAAAACTGCGGGAGTTCACTACCACAAGACCACCCTTACAAGAAATCCTCAAGGGAGTACTGGGTTTGGTTCCTGAAAAATAACTACCACTGCCATAAAAACCTAAGAAAAATCTAAACCCGCTAGTACAATAAAAATGGCATTCATGAAGAGAAAACAAGCTAACAAAAACACTATCTACAACCTAAGGAACCAACAAACAAAGAAACCAAACAGTAAATCAGAAAGCAAGGAACAAAAGACACCTAAGACAACCAAACAACCAATAAAATGCTAGGAATAAATCAACACCTTTCAATAACAACTCTTAATGTTAAAGGCTTAAATTCCCCAATTAAAAGACACAGACTGGCTGACTGGATCAAAAAGCAGGACCCAACTATATGCTGCCTACAAGAGACCCACCTCACCCATAAAGATTGTGTTTCTTTTAGGTAAGATCATTTGCTATTAGTACATTGTTTGAGTGGTTATATTATGCAGATCTTAAACTAATGAACTTTTAGAAACAAATAACTTTGGGAAGTTTCAAAATGTTTTAAAACCATCTATATTTGAAAAGGAATTTGATTTATAATGACCTTAAAAAGTTGGAAAAAAAGAAAATGGAAAAAAGGAATATTAAGCAGATAAAATAAATGATAAAAGATGCTTCTCAAAATATTATTTAGACTACTTTAAAAAATATATTGAAATTCAATCTAGGTAAGACCAAACTTGTTAAAGCAAATGACTAGAATAACCTTACTGAATAAGGTAGTTTGTCTCTTGCCTTTAAACATAAGGCAAAAAAAAAATTTTTTTAGATATTTGTATTATTTTCACTAGAATGTCAGTATTGTGTTTAGTCATCCTTATTTCTGCATCCTTCCCATAATTTTCCTCAACTGGCCGTTGACTCCAGTAAGCTGTTTTTTTTTTTTTTTTTTCTTATCTACAAGTCTTTCATCTGGCTAGTATATGTATACTTCATTTTATTTGTAAGTTGGACTACTTACTTTTAGTATAATCTGTTTGAAAGTATCTAAGAGACAACACTTACTGGATGCTATTCAAAGAAAAATTAGATATCATATTTGCCCTAGGCTCTCCTAATTTAATGAATAAAAAGATATTTGGACAAAAGGGATTTCTAAAAACCGTAATAATTTCTGCCGTGGAGTGCTTCTTTTATTCTTCTTATAGCAATGAATCTTCAAGGCAATACTCCCCCAGACCAATCTTCCTTTATGCACTTTCCACTAATCTTTGTCCCATAAAAGCAGGTATCTTAAAACCAAATATTGTTCATAGCTTTATCATGAACTCCTTGCCCTAGCTTGGTATGGTTGACTTGCACCTGTTATATTAATTTTTCTGTTTATTTCTTCACTTCACTCCTCTGATATGTAACTACTGTGAAAATGTCATTCTCTTCATACAATGTTTGGATTCACAGCAATTTCATTCTCTCTTTCTAAGATGTCTTTTATTACCCTTTACAAATATGCTTTTTGGTCCTGGTTTCTGGGACTCCCTACATTGTCTCGGTCTTATGAGTGGTACTTGGCTAGTATACATTTTCATGAGCTTTAGTAATTGTAAGTGGCTGGTTACCAGGAAGCCCTTACTTTGGAAGATAAATGAGTTGTTTATTTTAGGGCATTCTTTCATTTAAATGTATACTCAGTGTACACTAAATGTGTATTTAGTGCTTAGGATTTGCAGAAGATACAAAGGAGATAGGAGATATTTCTAACCTTTGCTCTGAGCTACCTTTTATTCTAGACTTTCAACCATATTACATTGAATGCTTATATGGTAAATCACAATATCAGCATTGTAGCTATCAAAGTTTTTTACAAGAAAGGATCCTGGGCAGAGAGACCAGAATGCTTCCTTTTTTACTCTCAAAATATCGTAATTTATCTGACAGTAGACTCATATCCAGAATATATAAAACGACTCACACAAATAAATAAAACAACAAGCCACCCAGTGAAAAAATGGGCATAGCACTTATGAAAGTTCAAGATAATAGAGGTTATACAAATGGCCAATAAACATGTGAAAAATTTAGCATCATTAGTCACAATGGGAATACAGATTAAAACTACAACAAAACACTATTGTGCACCCACTAGAGTGGCAAAAAAAAAAAAAAAAGAAAAAGAAATAAAGACAGAAAAAGACAGTACCTGGTGTTGTAAGGCTATGGAACAATTGCAGCTTTGAAACATTGCTTTTGAAAGTTTAAATTTTAATTTGACTACTTTGGAAAACTGGCAGTATCTACTAAAGCTAAACATATGATTCCCTATGGCCCAGCAATTGCATTCCTAGGTATATACCCAACAGAAATGAGTGCATGTGTTCACCAAAAGTCAAGAATGTCCATTGAAACATTATTTGTAATATTCCTGTATTAGTTTTCCTATTGTTGCTGTAACAGATTATCACAAATTTAGTGGCTTAAGGCAACACAAATTTATTCTCTTATAATTCTGTAAGTCAAAATCTGAAATGGGTCTCTTTCTGAGCTAAAATAAAGGTGTTGGCAGGACTGTTTCTTTCTGGAAGCTCTAGGGGAGAATCTATTTCCTTCCCTTTTCCAGCTTCTCATTCCTTGGCTCATGGCCCTGCACTACATTGTCTTTTTTCTTTTTGCTTCCATCATCACATGGCCTTCTTCTCTGACTTTCTTGCATCCCTCCTATAAGAACCCTTGTGATTCTATTTGGCCCATTTGGGTACTTTAGAATTATCCTCTCACATCAAGATCCTTAATTAATCACATCAGTGAAGGTCCTTTTTGCCATGTAAGGTAAAATGAACAGGTTCTGAGGATTCGGATGTGGACATCTTTGAGGATCATTATTTGGCCTACCGCAATTCCCAAACTAGAAACAACGCAGATGTTCATTGAGAATAGAATGGACAAAAACAGTGCTATATTCATATAATTGAATAGCAAACAATAGTATAAATGAAAAAACTAGTGCTAAACCCAATAACATGGATAAATTACTCACACATATAAAGTTTACAAAAGAAGCTAGATACCAAGGAATATATACTTTTTGATTTCCTTCGTGTAAAATTCAGCAACAGGCAGAATTAACCTATAGTAGAGTGGTTGACTTTGGGAAGTGTTAATGACTAAGAGGTACAAAGAGACCTTTTGGGGTGCTGAGAATAGTCTATTTCTTGATTTTGGTGCTGATTACACAGGTACATTGACTTTGTAAAACTTAATTGAGTTTTCTGTTATTGTTTTTTCTTCAAATTGACCCTAAGTCTACCCTTACTACCATTTATTTCTATTAGTTGTACTTTTGTTACCATCTAGCTAGCTTCTCTCTCTCTTTCTTTCTCTTCTTTTTATGTGTATGGATATATATGCATGTGTACATATATACCCACAGACATATGTCCAATCTTTCTTCCACAAGATGGCTTAATAATTTTGAAAGTGATTATCTTGTTCCCAGAGTCTGATCTTTTCCCTATTAAATATCATGAACTTCGTCATTTGCTTCTCTCATAACTTGGTTTTTGAAAATTAATTTGTCATCAAATTATGCATCATTCATGAAAAAAGAAAAAGTAATGTTAGGACCATGTCCTATAGGATTATAAAAGATACATCTGTAAAAAATAAAACTATACTAAATGAACAAAATCAAAGCATGCTTTATGTTTTTGAAATCATGGAAGTGTAAAGTGGTTTTTGCTTTAGACAAGTTATTTCACTTGTACTTTCCTGTTTATATGTGTACAAAGGCTTTATGATAAAAATTTATGTCTAATTAAACCTGAGAGTTCTTTTCCGTAAGTATAAAATTAAAATTGTAAGTGAAAGAAAATAATACAAAAAATAAAGTGGCTTTTAAGAACACTTACTTTTCTAGTTGTTCCTTGGGCATATTCCAGTTGACCAATGACTATTTAAAAAATGTGATGCCAAGAACATAATACTGTTCATGTGAGCACAGAATAAAGTGAAAGTTTCTTCCTTGGTTTGGACACTGTGTTTCTATTAATTTATTATAAAGTTGTATTATAAAGATGTATTAGCCCTTTCAGCAGCAGTGTCACTCTGTTGGTTTATATGACATATACTGAAATTAAGTCCTTCCAAATCTTCTCATAATCTGCTGCAAAACCAGGTTTCCTATGTATCCCATGCTTTTGCTTAGTTATTCTCTAATCATACTTCCTATTCTGCCAGCTCACTTACGCTAGCACTTTTTCTACTCTAGCAATTATATGACCTCATAGACATATCAACTATTGACTTTCAATATTCCTTACTTTCCTTATGTCCTCACTTCTCCTTCTTTACCCTGTTTATATTACATGTCTTAGCATGGTAACCACTTTAACTCCCTTGTCTCTACCCCTCTTTCCTTCTGAATAGGCAAAATTTCAAGTCTGGTTAGATCTAATTATCTTCTTTTTTGAATTAGCAATCTCCAGCTGAACTTGCTAGAGAAAATCATACTGCTGAGCTGGTATTCACTTAGCATTTATGACCCCAGAGTTCAAGGGAGAATTCAACTCCGTCAGATAATACTGCTGAACCTCCTAGTAATTCACTTTCCCACTTTCTGCAATGCTTTCTTTCTCTCCAAATCTCTTGACTCCTCTTCTTCACTTCAGATATCCCTCTCATATTTCCTAGAGGAAATAATTGCATTCGGATAAGAACTACCTTATCTTCCCCACTAATTCTAGTAACCTATCTTCACATACCTGTCTTTATTCCTGTTACTATGGAAGAAATGTGTTCCTACTCCTATCTAAGGCCATCCTCTTCACTTGTGCCCTAGATCTCTTCCTCTCACTTTCCAGAAGACTTCGTTCCTGCTGTTGTCCTTTTTCTTTCTTGCATCTTCCCTGTGTACTTGACCATTTCCATAGCCATGCCATTCTGTTTCACTATTACCTCATCATAACAAAATCCCTTCTTTAATTCTTCCAGTTACTACTCACTCCATTTCTCTGATCCTCTTAACAGTACAATTTCTTACAAGATTTGTCTATACTCGGTGTTTCCATTTCCTTAAACGCCAATCTGTCGTTGGCCCACTCTAATCAGGCTTTCATCCCCATTACTCCATTGAGTTAACACCTATCAAAGTCACATTTTGCTGAAGACAGTGGTCGATTTTCTATCCTTAATTTATTGAAATTTTCAATGGCATTTGACACATCTAACCACCTACATTCCTTAAATATGTTTTTGACTAGGCTTTGTGACACCTCACTGACTTTTTTGTGGGGTGGTTTTCTCTGCCATCTTTGCATTTTCTAGGTAAACTAAACTAATTCCATAGATTAAAATGCCACTTATGTTCCAGTTAATCTCAAATTTGCATTCCTAGCCCTGATCTGTTTGGGGAACTTTAATGTATTCAATTGCCTCCTCAGCATGTTTATTAGATATTTAATTTATTATGGTTTAAACAACTATTGCTTTCCCCACTTTACAGTTTGCCTTTATTTCACCTTTTCCTATCTTAGAAAGCGGTACTAGGGTAAACCCAGTTGCTCAGGCCCCCAAACTAGGAATTCCTGATGCCTGTCTTTTCCTCATACTCACATCTGTTCCATGTGTAAATCAGTAAGGATTTTACCTACGAACTATAATATGAATCTGAAAATTTACCATCTACACTGCTAGAACAATAGTGTAATCCATCTTTCAGTAGACTATTGCAATAGTCTCCACCAGTTTCCCTTACTCTTTTCCTCTTTTCTCCCAAGTTCATCCTCCCTTCAGCAGAGATTTTTCTAGAATAAATCATGTGATTTCTTTGTTGAAAACGACGACTTCTTATTGCTCATGGAAAAAAAATCTAAGCTTTTTTTTTTTTATCATGGCCTAAAAGCCCTACATAACCTGACCCCTGCCCATTTCTTTAATCTCACTTCTCCTTCCTCTGATATTCACCCGTTTACTATGCTTTAGTCACATTGGTCTTCTTTCTATCCTGTGAACATTCTAAACTCATTCCTTCTGCCTGAAAGCTCTTGCCCCTGTCTTGACATGGTTGTTACTTATATCATTCAGTTATGAACTCCACTGTCATCTTCTAAAGGATGCCATTCCTGACAACCTAAGCTAAAGCAGCACTGTCTCCCCAACCTGAGTGATTCTCTCTTGCATTATTATTTTTCTTAATATCTTAAGTTAAAAAAAATGATTTATTTGTATGCTTCCTAAGACAGTGATTCTATCTTTACCACTGTATCCTCAATCTCATGGAATAGTGCCTGGCACTTAATGGGTACCCAATAAATATTTTTCAACTGACTTATTGACTGAAGTTGTTAGAGGATCCATGTGGTGAATCTTAAGCTCCCTTGATATCTCTACTAAGGGGTATCAAGGAGCTCTTTGAAATATTGTGTGGTGGGAAAAGTAAGAAGGATTTTCTCAGCTTGTGACTTTTAGCCATACAAGAGGACATCACTATCATCTTGGAAAGGTTTTGGTCTGAGTTCTGTGCACACTGGCTAGTGTGCAGTTTATATTGCCTTCTAACTTCTTGGCCAGTCCCAATTTACAAGGAAGCTTATGACACTTCCTTCCAAGTTGAAGGCCCTTTTGGTCTACCTCTATAGTAATGTTCTAAACTTTTTTTTTTTTTTCACTTCATTCCCACTGATAGTGATTTTTTTTTTCTTTTTTTTGGCTTAAATGATTACAGGTAATCCTGACTTTTAATGTTACCCTGCTTTTATTCATTTTCTACCAAATTTTCTTGCATTTTATTTATTTATTTTCTTTTTTTCTTTCTTGTATTTTATAATACAAGAAACACGAACTAGAAATAAACTCCTTATGTTTGTGGTTTTTATACTATTATAAAATATTATGAATTAATTGCAAACCAAATTGCAAATCCAGTAACACTGAAATTCATAATGTATGTAACAGTGGTACTTTATTGCTCCATATAATATCTGAGTTAGGCATACATATACAACCATATATTACATGATGATTCAATTCCATTACTTTTTACCTGTTTGGACCAACTGAAAGCCTTTGACTCATGAAATGGACTGATATCATTTGTATTTCTCTGGCTGATACAGGGATCTGAGCACTTGACTTTGGCGTTACAACATCACGCTTTAACCAGCTGAGCTAACCGGCCAGACTGTATTTCTCTTGACAGAAATGCTATATGTAAACATTTGCCTTTTTTTCATAAGTGTGTTGTCATTAATGTGCTACTATTTGGCACCAGTGCAATCACGAACACAAATGCAAATGAAGGCACTGAAATCTTGTAGTAGTACGTGATTTTTATTTAAATGATTTAAAATATTCTTGTATTATTGTTATTTTTAGATATTTATTGAAATAAAAACACAAAGTATAAAATGAATCTTCATAGACAATTCCTGGACCCTAGACTATACATGGATCTCCAGGAATCTTTAGACCTTCAAGAAAATCTCATGTTTCATTGCCTTAATATTGTTCCCTTTGCGCTCTTTGCTCCTGCTAAACAAAATTATTGTGGATCCGTACATCTGCCATAATCTCTTATTTTTTTCCCAATAATTTATTATGAAAAATTTCATGCACACAGAAAATTTGAAAGAATTTTACAGTGAACATCTGTATACTCACCACCTAGATTTATAAATTAACATTTTTTTTTATGATCTTGGATTGTGGAAGGATTTTTTATTTTTTAAAATCTATTTTTATTATTATTTTAATTTATCATTATATAGTGTAGATGATTTTCATGGCCCTTTACCAATTCCTCTCTTTCCCACCCCGATCAACATCATATCTATTCTCTTAACAAGTTCAAGGAATTATTGTGATTGTTGTGTCTTTTTTTTAAAAGTAGTTTATTTGTTTGTTTATTTATTTATTTATTTGTTTTTATCAGCTCCTACATATAAATGAGAGCATACAGTATTTCTCTTTCTGTGCCTGGCTTATTTCACTTAACATAATTTTCTCTAAGTTCATCCCTGTTGCTGTGAATTTTAGTATTTCATTCTGTTTTATAGCAGAGTAGTATTCCATTGTGTAGATATACCACATTTTCCTAATCCATTCGTCTGATGATGGGCATTTAGGCTGATTCCAGCTCTTGGCTATTGTAAATATAGCTGCAATAAACATGGGAGTGCAGTTATCTAAAAATTAACATTTTATCATATACTTGCTTTATCATAGCCATACATTCCTTTATACATCCATGACTCTTTTATATTTTATCCACTCCCCTGCCCCCTGGGAAGATTTTTTTTCCCACCATGAATTGTTTGGTTTGTGGTGAAACTTTATATTAATGATATGTCAAATACGTTCTTCTGTTTAAGACTTATGTCACTCAGGATAATGTTTTTGAGATTCATTTGTGTTGTTGCATTTATCAGATGGATCCCTAGGATGTTTCCAGTTTCTGTTGAAGTCTTTTTGTAAATATACATTTCAGTTTCTTTTGGATAAATACCTAGGAGTGAAAGTGCTGGGTTTTAGGCCAGTTTTATGTTATTCTTATGAGAAATTACCAGGCCTTTCTCTATAGTGCTTGTACTATTTTATACTCCCATCAAAAAGTTATAAGAGTTCTGAATGCTCCATATCTTCAGTAACATTTTGTATCCTTTTTAAAACATATAATGGTATCTCATTGTGGTTTTAATTTGCATGTCCCTAATGACCAATGATGTTAGCACTTTTGTCATGTGCTTATTGGTTATTCACATGTATTCCTTCATGAAGTGTCTGTTCAAATCTTTTGCTCATTTTTTTGGTATTGGGTTGTTTATTTTTTTATCACTGAGTTTAAAAAATTCTCTTTATTTATTCTGGTTATTCGTTATTATAGATTTATTACGTGATCTATGTTTTGCAAGTAGTTTCTTCTGGTCTGTGGCTTGTTTTGCTATTTTTTTATTAATGTCTCTTGGTAAAAGTTTAAAATTTTGATAAAATTGGATTTATCACTTTTAAAATTTTATGATTATTGTTTCTGTGTCCTGTCTAGGACACCTTTGCCTAACTCCAAATTGCCAGGATAATCTGTTTCTTTCTAAAACCTTTATAGATTTAATGTTTAGACTTATAATCCATGTTGAATTAATTGTGCATAGTGTGAAGTGAGGGTTAAAGTCCCCTTTAAAAATTTTTTTGCATATGGATATACAGTTTTTCCAGTATAAGTTGTTGAAAAATGTCCTGTCTTCATTGGAGTGCTTTAGTGCTTTTGTGGAAAATCAAATTATTGTATTTTGGGCTCTATATTCTGTTCCACTGATATATTTGTTGCTCTTTATATCAGTATCACACTGTCTTAATTACTGTGGATTTAGAATAAGTATTGAAGACAAGCAGTATAAGCCCTGCAGCTTTGTCTTTTTTTTGCTCTCAAGGTTGGTTTTGATATTCTGTGTCCTTCAGCACTTCCATATAAAGTTAAGACAGAATGAGCTAATCAATTTCTACAAAAAAGCTTGGTGAAATTATGATTGGGATTGCATTGAATCTGTAAATCAATTTGGGAAGAATTTGCATTTAGCAATATTGCACATTCCTTCAAATTTATGAATACTATATATCTCTTTATTTAGATATTCTCGGAGAATCTTAGGAAATGTTGCCCTTTGGCATCATGGGAACAGGCAATGTTATCAATAAAGCTTAAGTCAAGGGAGAATATTTTGAGAAAGTGTTTTAGGTTAGAAACCCTTACTTCCCACTACACCATTTTCATAATTCCCTTTCTGTTCATGAACTTTTTTCTCCCTCCAAATGCCCCTAGCTTTAGTTTATTATAACAACCTTTATGCTATGACAAGAAATAAGAACATGATCATGCTCACCAGGAGTACCGATACAACAAATATAACATTTTCTTCCATTTCAGAGATGTTTATTATTGATAGTCCTCTTTAGTAAGCTCATTTTCACCTTGTAAACTCTTGGCATTTTGTAATATACAGCACCCATCCCAATGCACTTAAAAATCATTTAGGTAAATACCGTTGTTCATGGCATCTTGGCATTGAATATCATCTAGACCTAAATATGTTTTTTTCCCTTAATTTTCAACAATAGTAAATAAGACCAACATATAAAAGTATAGAAGTACAATATGTGAAATAGAGCAGTGGGTCTCAAACTGATCTGCGACCACCATGAGTCTCTGAAACTATTCCAAGGTATATGTAAGTCAAAACTATTTTCATAATCTTGCTAACATTTTATTTGCTTGTTCTTACTGTGTGACATTTGCATATGGTGCAGAGGCAATGGCAGGTAAGGAGAATCAAGTTATTGGCATCAAACTTTACTAGTAGTCATTTTATTTGTCACCACCAGGCACATGCAGAAAATAAAAGTCAGATTAACTTAAGGTTTTTCATGAAGCAGTAAAAATTATTAACTTTATTAAATCCTGACCTTTATTAAATGAGTACACATGAAGTGCTTCTATATACTGAAGAATGATGGTTATTTCAAGGAAAAACTCTTGTGCAATTATTTGAATTGTGAGCTGAACTAGCTGCTTTTTTCATGGAACCCCATTTTTATTTGAAAGAAGGGGCCAACTATAGTTATTCAGATATGGTTGTTTGCAGACATTTTCTTGAAATGGAACCAAGTGACCCTGTCACTTAAAGGAAAACAACTTACAGTATTTTTTGCCAAAGATAAAATTTGAGTTTTCAAGAAAAATTAGAATTTTGGAAAACTTGTGTTCACCTCCATGAATGTGAGTTTCTCAATTTTTGAAGACTTTTCTGATGAGATCAGTGGTGCTATTAATGATGTGATTTTTGATATTTTATGATATGATATGGCAACATTGGGATGATTTAAGGAACTCCTTCCAAATGACCGATGCATGCTGCTACAAAATTTTGCGTGGGTAAAAGATTCATTCAAAGGGCAAGATAGACCAACAGATTTTAATGTAACAAAGTACAAATAGTTCTTTGATATGGATTTAGCTTTCACATCCAAGTGGCCTTTATGGAACTACTACCTGCTAAGTTTTTGTATAGCATCAAAGAAGAATATCTACAATGACTTGAACAGGCTATTAAAATAATCTTTCCTTTTTCAATTAAATATCTGTGTGAACCCAGATTTTCTTTTTTTTTTTTTTTTGTATCTTATGGTCTTTTATTTTTATTATTTTTATTTGTTTATTGAAACAATTGATTATACATATTTGTGTAATACAGAGTTGACAATCAATACTTGTGTACAGTATGTGATGATCAAATCAGGATAATTAGCATATTCATCATTACAAAACATAATCATTCTTTGTGTCCATTAACCAATATCTCACTAACCCCTCTCCCCCTCCCAAATTGTCTTCATTTACCTCAACCAACATAATCTTTCATGACAAAGTGAATGCAGGAACAGATACGAGAGTCCAGCTGCCTTTCATTATGCCAGACTTTAAGAGTTTTGCAAAAGTGTAAAATAATGCCACCCTTCTGGCTAACTTTTTTCAAGAATATAGTTACTCTTAATAAAAATATTTTATTTATGTTAACATTTAATGAATTTATTATTAATAATAGTATTAATTAATTAATTTAGAAATAAATACTTTAAAATTTAGTTTTAATTTCTAATAAGATAAATAGCAATAGATATAATCCATTAAACAAAAGCTCATTGGGCTCCTCAATAATGTTTAATAATATAAATGAGTTCTAAGACAAATAGTTTGAGAACTGATGAAATAGAGAAAAGACAAAGGATTACAGGTGTGTGGTTGATTACTATTTTTGGTGGATGCTGTATTTGTGAATTCGCCTACTTGCTAAAATTTATTTGTTAACTCCAAATCAATACTTGTGGCACTTTCATGATTATTCATGGACATGGGCAGAGCAGAAAATTTTGAGTCATTCTATGTGCATGTTCTCAGCTGAGACTGAACAAAGTCAGAGTCTTCCTTCTTTCAACTATTGTACTAACAAGTGTCCTTTTTGTGGTCTATTTAGCACGACTTTTTTTGCATTTATGTGCTTTTTCTTGGTGATTTAACTTTTTAAAATGGCCCCAAGTGTAGTCTTGTAATGCTCTCTAGTGTTCCTAAAACAAGATGTGCCTTACAGAGAAAGTATTTGTGTTCAATAAGCTTCATTCAGGCATAAGTTATATTTCCATTGGCCATGAATTTAATGTTAATGAATCAACACTATTTATTAAATAAGGTGTATTTAAACAGAAACGCATATAAAACAAGCTTATAAATTGGTTGATGAAAATGTGACGAGAGTCTGGTAGGAGGCTAACCGTGTATTTTCCCTAGGAGCCATGATTCATTATTCACTAATTTACTATTTGCAGCAATCTTATACAACGTATAATGTTCTACAAATAATCAGAATCGACTGTACTTATGTCCTCAGATAAAAGGGAATGCAGATTGTGACTAGAAGGTGTATTCATTGATACTTATGAAAATGCAGGATGTTAGTAAATGGTAAAAGTTCTTAACCTCAAGAGCAAAGAGAAAGAAAATATAGACTTTGAATCTCCAGCACTTCAGATGTGTTTCTAAGTTGCCCAACCTTTGTTTACAACTTACCTAAACACGTTTTGCCTGGCTGCAATCCCTATAAGACATGGCAAAAAGTCCAGGAAACCTGGGAACAGTTCAGTGAGATTTGAAAACAACATGGGTCATGATTTCATTCTGAGGCAAATTTCTGTTAATGGGCATCCATATTCTTTTCATTTCTTTTTTAAGTTGTGGTAAGATTATGTTTTATGAATAGATAACCATAACATTAAATGAAGACAACATATGCTTCTATAGAACTTAGTGTTATAACTAATAAAGTTATTAAATCCTGATATATACAATCCTTATTGTGGAAGTGGCTCATATATGTGACTGCAGTAATTTTTATTCTTTTTAGACTGTTAAACAAAATTTTGTGGTTATTCCCTCCTCCATTTGTTTGTACGTTACCATCTATTTAAAGTGTCCATGTTAGCAGATTTATGATTATACATTTAATCCTCATCACAAAGGCACATATGCCAGTTTATGCATATTTCTTTTTTTTTTTTTTCCAGGTTGTAATTAAGTCATGTATTTTATTTTATTTTTTTTTTATTTTTTATTTTTTTCCTTCTGAATATTTTATTTTATTTTATTTTATTTTTGTTTTGTTTTCTTTTAATTTTATTTTGTCGATATACATTGTAGCTGATTATTGCTCCCCATCACCAAAACCTCCCTCCCTTCTCCCTCCCCCCCTCCCCCCCAACAATGTCCTTTCTGTTTGCTTGTCGTATCAACTTCAAATAATTGTGGTTGTTGTATCTTCTCCCCCCCCCCCCGGTTTGTGTGTGTGTATGTGTGTGTGTGAATGTATATATTAATTTTTAGCTCCCTCCAATAAGTGAGAACATGTGGTATTTCTCTTTCTGTGCCTGACTTGTTTCACTTAATATAATTCTCTCAAGGTCCATCCATGTTGTTGCAAATGGCATTATTTCATTCGTTTTTATAGCTGAGTAGTATTCCATTGTGTAGATGTACCACATTTTCCGTATCCACTCATCTGATGATGGGCATTTGGGCTGGTTCCAACTCTTGGCTATTGTAAAGAGTGCTGCGATAAACATTGGGGAACAGGTATACCTTCGACTTGATGATTTCCATTCCTCTGGGTATATTCCCAACAGTGGGATGGCTGGGTCGTATGGTAGATCTATTTGCAATTGTTTAAGGAACCTCCATACCATTTTCCATAGAGGCTGCACCATTTTGCAGTCCCACCAACAATGTATCAGAGTTCCTTTTTCTCCGCAGCCTCGCCAGCATTTATCGTTCATAGTCTTTTGGATTTTAGCCATCCTAACTGGGGTTAGATGGTATCTCAATGTGGTTTTGATTTGCATTTCCCAGATGCTGAGTGATGTTGAGCATTTTTTCATATGTCTGTTGGCCATTTGGATATCTTCCTTAGAGAAATGCCTACTTAGCTCTTTTGCCCATTTTTTAATTGGGTTGCTTGTTTTCTTCTTGTAAAGTTGTTTGAGTTCCTTATATATTCTGGATATTAATCCTTTGTCAGATGTATATTTTGCAAATATTTTCTCCCACTCTGTTGGTTGTCTTTTAACTCTTTTAATTGTTTCTTTTGCTGTGCAGAAGCTTTTTAGTTTGATATAATCCCATTTGTTTATTTTTCCTTTGGTTGCCCGTGCTTTTGGGGTCATATTCATGAAGTCTGTGCCCAGTCCTATTTCCTGAAGTGTTTCCCCTATGTTTTCTTTAAGAAGTTTTATTGTCTCAGGGTGTATATTTAAATCCTTAATCCATTTTGAGTTGATTTTAGTATACGGTGAGAGGTATGGATCTAGTTTCATTCTCCTGCATATCGATATCCAGTTATCCCAGCACCACTTGCTGAAGAGGCAGTCCCTTCCCCAGTGAATAGGTTTGGTGCCTTTGTCAAAGATCAGATGGCAGTAAGTGTGTGGGTTGATTTCTGGATTCTCTATTGTATTCCATTGGTCAGTGTGTCTGTTTTTATGCCAGTACCATACTGTTTTGGTTATTATAGCTTTGTAGTATAGCTTAAAGTCAGGTAGTGTTATGCCTCCAGCTTTATTTTTTTTGCTGAGCATTGCTTTGGCTATTCGTGGTCTTTTATTGTTCCATATAAATGTCTGAATAGTTTTTTCCATTTCTGAGAAAAATGTCTTTGGAATTTTGATGGGGATTGCATTGAATTTGTATATCACTTTGGGTAGTATGGACATTTTCACTATGTTGATTCTTCCAATCCAAGAGCATGGAATATCTTTCCATCTTCTTGTATCCTCTCTAATTTCTCTCAGCAGTGGTTTGTAGTTCTCATTATAGAGATTTTTCACCTCCTTGGTTAACTCAATTCCTAAGTATTTTATTTTTTTGGTGGCTATTGTAAATGGGCAGGCTTTCTTGATTTCTCGTTCTGCATGTTCACTATTGGAGAAAAGAAATGCTACTGATTTTTGTGTGTTGATTTTGTATCCTGCTACTGTGCTGAAATCATTTATCAATTCCAACAGTTTTTTTGTAGAGGTTTTAGGCTGTTCGATATATAGGATCATGTCATCTGCAAACAGGGACAGTTTGACTTCATCTTTTCCAATCTGGATGCCCTTTATTTCCTTCTCTTCTCTGATTGCTCTGGCTAGTACTTCCAACACTATGTTGAATAGGAGTGGTGAGAGTGGGCATCCTTGTCTAGTGCCTGTTCTTAAAGGAAAAGCTTTCAGCTTTTCCCCATTCAGGATGATATTGGCAGTGGGTTTGTCATATATGGCTTTAATTATGTTGAGATACTTTCCCTCTATACCTAACTTATAGAGGGTCTTTGTCATGAATGAGTGCTGAACTTTATCAAATGCTTTTTCAGCATCTATAGAGATGATCATATGGTCCTTGTGTTTGAGTTTATTAATATGGTGTATCACATTTATTGATTTGCGTATGTTGAACCAACCTTGCATCCCTGGGATGAATCCCACTTGATCGTGATGAATAATTTTTCGTATGTGTTGCTGTATTCTGTTTGCTAGTATTTTAGTGAGGATTTTTGCATCTATATTCATCAAGGATATCGGCCTGTAGTTTTCTTTTTTGGTTATATCTTTACCTGGTTTTGGTATCAGGATGATGTTTGCTTCATAGAATGAGTTTGGGAGATTTGCGTCCGTTTCAATCTTTTGGAATAGTTTGTAAAGAATCGGTGTCAATTCCTCTTTGAATGTTTGGTAAAATTCTGCTGTGAATCCAGCTGGTCCTGGGCTTTTCTTTGTTGGGAGCCTTCTGATAACAGCTTCAATCTCCTTTATTGTTATTGGTCTGTTCAAATTTTCTACGTCTTCACGGTTCAGTTTTGGGAGCTTGTGTGTGTCCAGAAATTTATCCATTTCCTCCAGATTTTCAAATTTGTTGGCGTATAGTTGTTTATAGTAGTCTCGAATGATTCCTTGTATTTCAGATGAATCAGTTGTAATATGGCCTTTTTCATTTCTAATTTTTGTTATTTGAGTCTTCTCTCTTCTTTTTTTTGTTAGCCATGCTAATGGTTTGTCAATTTTATTTATCTTTTCAAAAAACCAACTTTTTGATTCATTGATCTTTTGAATTGTTTTTTGGTTTTCAATTTCATTCAGTTCTGCTCTGATCTTAATGATTTCTTTCCGTCTGCTAACTTTAGGATTGGATTGTTCTTGTTTTTCTAGTTCTTTAAGGTGAAGTGTTAGGTTATTCACTTGCCATCTTTCCATTCTTCTGAAGTGAGCATTTAATGCAATAAATTTTCCCCTCAATACTGCTTTTGCAGTATCCCACAGGTTTTGGTATGATGTATCATTGTTTTCATTAGTTTCAATAAACTTTTTGATTTCCTGCTTGATTTCTTCTTGGACCCATATGTCATTAAGTAGAATGCTGTTTAATTTCCATGTGTTTGTATAGTTTCCAGAGTTTTGTTTGTTATTAATTTCTAGTTTTAATCCATTGTGGTCTGAGAAGATACATGGGATAATTCCAATTTTTTTGAATTTATTGAGACTTGATTTGTGACCTAATATGTGATCTATCCTGGAGAATGATCCATGTGCTGATGAGAAGAATGAATATTCTGAGGTTGTTGGGTGGAATGTTCTGTAGATATCTGCCAATTCCAATTGGTCTAGAGTATTGTTTAGATCTTGTGTTTCTCTACTGATTCTTTGCCTAGATGATCTGTCTAATATTGACAGTGGAGTGTTCAGGTCCCCTGCTATTATGGTATTAGTGTCTATTTCCTTCTTTAGGTCTAATAGAGTTTGTTTTATAAATCTGGCTGCTCCAACATTGGGTGCGTACATATTTATGATTGTTATGTCTTCTTGATGGATCAGTCCTTTTATCATTAAGTAGTGTCCCTCATTGTCTCTTTTTATGGTTTTTAGTTTAAAGTCTATTTTGTCAGATATAAGAATAGCTACTCCAGCTCGTTTTTCTTTTCTGTTTGCTTGGTAAATCTTTTTCCATCCTTTCACTCTTAGTCTGTGTGAATCTTTATGGGTGAGGTGGGTCTCTTGTAGGCAGCATATAGTTGGGTCCTGCTTTTTGATCCAGTCGGCCAGTCTGTGTCTTTTAATTGGGGAATTTAAGCCTTTTACATTAAGAGTTGTTATTGAAAGGTGTTGATTTATTCCTAGCATTTTATTGGTTGTTTGGTTGTCTTAGGTGTCTTTTGTTCCTTGCTTTCTGATTTACTGTTTGTTTTCTGTGTTTGTTGGTTCCTTAGGTTGTAGATAGTGTTTTTGTTAGCTTGTTTTCTCTTCATGAATGCCATTTTTATTATACTAGCGGGTTTAGATTTTTCTTGGGTTTTTATGGCAGTGGTAGTTATTTTTCAGGAACCAAACCCAGTACTCCCTTGAGGATTTCTTGTAAGGGTGGTCTTGTGGTAGTGAACTCCCGCAGTTTTTGTTTGTCTGAGAAGTATACTATTTGCCCCTCATTTCCGAAGGATAGCCTTGCAGGGTAGAGTATTCTTGGCTGGCAACCTTTGTCTTTTAGTATTTTGAAAATATCATCCCATTCCTTTCTAGCTTTTAGGGTTTGTGATGAAAAGTCTGATGTTAACCTGATGGGGGCTCCCTTATAGGTGATTTGACGCTTCTCTCTTGCAGCTTTTAAGATTCTCTCTTTGTCTCTGAGTTTTGCCAATTTGACTATGACATGTCTTGGAGAAGGCCTTTTTGGGTTGAATACGTTTGGAGATCGTTGAGCTTCCTGGATCTGAAGATCTGTGATTTTTCCTATACCTGGGAAGTTTTCTGCCACTATTTTGTTGAATATGTTTTCAATGGAATCTCCATTTTCCTCCCCTTCTGGAATACCCATGACTCGGATATTTGAGCGCTTGAGGTTATCTGATATCTCTCTCAGATTTTCTTCCATGTCCTTGATTCTTTTTTCTTTCTTTTTGTCTGCTTGTGTTATTTCAAACAGCCCATCTTCAAGTTCAGAGGTTCTCTCTTCAACTTCGACAAGCCTGCCGGTTAAACTCTCTGTTGTATTTTTTATTTCGCTGAATAACTTCTTCAGTTCAGCAAGTTCTGCTACATTTTTTTTCAGGACATTGATTTCCTTGTATATTTCCTCTTTCAGATCCTGTATACTTTTCCTCATTTCATCATGATGTCTAGCTGAGTTTTCTTGTATCTCATTCAGTTTCCTTAGAATTATCACTCAAAATTCCTTGTCAGTTATTTCAAGGGCTTCTTGTTCTATAGGATCTAGAGTATGAGATTTATTAACTTTTGGTGGTGTACTTTCTTGATTTTTTGTATTTCTGGTGTCTTTTTTTTGGTGTTTATTCATTGTGGCAGGGGGTTTCACAGTCCACCGGTTTGAGACTAATGACTAACTAGGATGTTGCTGTGGTTGCCAATTTGGTATGGCTCCCGCTGTGACTGCTCAGTTGGCCTCCAGTGTCTAGTGTGTGTGGTTGCCTCGGGTCTTGGGCTTCTCCGGGGATCCACCTTTCTGGTCAGCTTGTACTCTGCTGGGCTGGTGGATCACGTACCACAGGGTGTGTGATCTCTGTTGAGCTTTCACTTTCTGTACAGGACTTCTCCCCGTTCCGTGTGTTCTGGCCCAGGCTGTTAGATCGTGCAGTGGCGACCCCACCGGGTGTGTGGTTTCTGTCGAGTCTCCGCCTCCCTGGCCGCACGTCTCCCCCCTCTGTGCACACTGTGCTGGGCTGGGGTGTGTCTTCTGCACCCCTCGTCTATCAGCTGGGCCTTCAAGACCCTGCTCAGCACCGCCTCGCCCAGGAAGTCTACCAGGTTTCTGCTAGGCACAGACGACCGGTCTCTCTGGGTGCCTTTGTAGCACTGTGTAGATCTTTCTCGGGTCTTGTTCACCTTTGTATCCCCCCGGTATAAACCGAGTCTAGTGCCCGCCTGCAGCCTGCTCTCCGGCAGGTTCAAGCGGACATGGGAACTCTCCTACCACACTATTCCCAACCAGAAATTCGTTAGGCTTTTTTCCAAACTGGTGGTCGCAGAGATGGTATCTGCCTCTCAGTAACAGGAAGTTTACCGGGGCCAGAGTCCAGGGTGTGGTGGAGTGACAGTCGGCCTGCCCGTACTTCCTAGCCCTCCCAACACTGGTCGGGACGCCCCACACCCCCAGCCCCGCCAGAGAACGGCGGAGGGAGTGGGAGAGGAGGCCGGCCCGCAGGGTCCGGAAAGCCCCGCGCCAGGCCAAGCAAATGGGCTCAGTGATGGCCGAGCAGGGCGGAGCTGCCCGCACCTGGGAAAATGGAGGCAGCACCGGGGCAGTGAGTGGCCTGGTGGTGCAGGCGGGAGCCGCGTGGGCATCCACCCCCCGAACAGAGCTGTGCCAGGGATCACTCACAGTGCTGTGCCAGGTCGGGCGCTCGCTCTGTCTCTGGTTTGTTGCCTTCCGTGTTCTCGGCGCTGCCGCCTCGGGCTGTTCAGTGGCGGCGCCGCTCGGGCGCTCCCAGGAATCTTCTTTAATGCCGGCCTGAAACCTCGAATCCTGAATAGGGCAGCTGGCCGCCTTCAGTGCGGCCCCAGCCTCCGGGATCCTGGCTGCATCCACAGCAGCCCTGGCGCCGTGTTCCCTGTTTCAAGACTCGCTTTTGCAGCTAAGAATCAGTTCTTTTCCTGCTCCACACTTCAAAGCTGTTGCCTGTAAATGAGGCAGCCTCTCCTGCCGGGGTGAAAGTGGCGTTGAGCCCCCACGACCGGCCAGCAGCAGCAGTCCTCCCTTAAGAGATGGCCAGAGGAAGGTCCACAAGTTTCCCGGCTGCCTGAGGCCCAGTGGCCACCTTTTCCACCTCAGCTACTCCGTGCCAGCCGCCGCAGCCCCCGCCATCTTGAAACTCCCAGTTTATGCATATTTCTTATAAATATATAGAAAAGTAAAGTTCTGCATCTTATTTGCCATACTTATATCACAGTTTCCAGAAATACAGTTCCTTTTCCTCATCCTCAAGTTTTTCATTCAGATTCATGAGCTGGAAGAAAGTTTAATAATAATAATAATGGGCTCCGGAGCCTTTATATTTGAGTCTTGGCAGGAGAAAGTAAAGAGAATCATTAAGGTTTAGAAAAGGATAGACGGTCTCAGCCAAAAAAGGGAAAGTTGAAGTTGGGTAAAGATTCCAAGGGAGAGATCTAGGTAGTCATTTGGATTTGTGCTTAGACATGACAAGCTTCAAATTTAGGAACTTCACTAGAAGATGATGTAATTTTCTGGGTCAGTCAGTTCATTGTTCTTGAAGAGCTGTGGAACATCTCAATGAAAGAAACATGGTTCCTGCTAACCTTAATGCCTTACCCCAACCCTCCAAATAGTATGGTATTTAGTCATAGTATAATTTCAGGAAGAAATGAGGACTTTCTCCTTTCTCACCTATTCCACCAGAAAATCTCTTCCATCTTTCTTTTTCCATTATTGTGTGAATAAAAAGTGGAACGTTTTGGTTCTTGTTCATATTGTCGTTTTTGGTAACCCATTCTCCTACTGATGGTTTACTTTTGATATTTCTCTCTTACAAACTGTGTTCCAGTGAACATGATTGCATGCACCTTTACTGTTTTAGATTTTTCTAAGTTGCTCTTCTGAAATTTATCTTTCAGTTGAACTTATTTTCATATCTTTTTTTTTCTTTTACAAAAAATTTTTATGTACTACTTAAATAATAAGTTGATTGAATAGAGACAATTTCTAAATTTCAGAATTGTTCAGGATATTACTAAGTTTTATTTTATGCAATATTTAATGATCTAAATTGGTATTTGTTTACATGTTGTTAACTTGCTTGTCATTAAAATTATTTAATTTTAAATAATACTTTGCCAGTGGATTTAGGTGTTCACCAATTAAGATAATAGCAAATACTGCACAGGCCTTGTGTTTTATTTTATTTTTTTGGTGTAGGTTTGCTTAATGATGAGCTGCATTGAATAGACTTTGGTGAATTACCAAGTGATGGATTAGCTCTGCTCAAAAATGTTAATATCCGACTTATCCTGATAAATTTATATTTGACATCAATTTAAACTTTTCTTTAATTTGTTACATAAGTACTGATTCTTGTTTTTTTCTAAAGAAATTTTTAAAAAGTAAAGCAAAAAAAGAAAAGAAAGCTATCCAGTCATTTTTCAAAGATACGACTTAAGAATTTTGCCAAATGGCACTTATTTTAGTAATAATCACATTCCTAATTGATTGAATTTTGTTGGAAATAATTTTTTTATTAGTAAAGAATAAGAAAAGATAAATAAAAGGATAGCTTCTGTGTAGTATAAATCTTAATGTTTTGTCCAGTAAAAGAACATAGTTATTTCCATAGCATAGTGATATGCATGAAGTATTAAAGAAACCAGGAAACTGTTTGGATCTGCAAAGAATTATAAAACAATGTGGTAGGAATTAAATTTGATTCTAAATTCTGGCAGTGGAAAATTACCAAACAGATAAAGAACATATGCTTATTTTCTCAGTTGAGCATTCTAATATAAATAGGTCAAAATTATTGGTAGGAAAGAAGTGCTAATTAATAGAGCATAATAAACAATGACCACATTTTCTTTAACTACAGTGAGTTTTAGCTGCATATAAAGTTCTAGTTCTCTGATAGCTTGAGAGAACACACATAATAGCACAGTTTCATGCTTTTCTGCTCTCATGTGTAAGGCAGCCAAATGCCATCAGCCTTTTTTCCTTTCTGGCATGGCACATTATTTTCTGTTGGCCTTGTTTCCTCTTATGCACCTTTTTCTGCTTTCCCTTCTGGCTCTGGTTCCATTTAGCCTCCTGCTTCAGGTTCCACTTGTTTTCCTGGCTCTGGCTGTGTTTATCTTCCAATCTCTGCTTCCTTTTTCAGCCCAGTAGGTCCCACACCTCCTGCTTCTCTGCCTACTTAATGTTCATTTCCTTTTCTACGCTCAGTGCTTATGCTTCCCTTCTGGCCCTAATAAACCTCTCTCTCTTTTGCGAATAGAATTACACATAGAATTACAACAATTTGAAACCTTTTGAACCTCCCAACAACCTACTATATCTGTATAATAGGTGGCTACAAAGGCACCTCATGTTATTTGGCTATTTTAAGTTTTAACCTGCTCTTTAAGCCTTAGGAATATTCTGAAATTCATGAGGAACTCCCAGAAGATGTGGATTTGACCTGGGGTTGTAAACTATAATCTATCTGTAGTTATTGTAGTGTTTTTTAAACTGTGGGTCATGAAATTAATTAGTGGGAGGAAAACTAGCAATTAAGAACAAAGATGTAAAATGAAAAGAATAGACTGTATCACTGTGTATTGCACTTAGTATTTAATTGAATTTTATTTTAGTTATATGCATTTATGTAAATATATATACTATATGTAAAATATATTTCTTATTATGGATCAAGTTCAAAAAAGTTTAGCCTTGGCTACTTTCAGAGTATACTTATTCAAAGAGACCACTGCATATGATTGTGATCAACTTTAGAGACATACATACAAAGCCGTGGAAGAGTGGATCTGAACTAAGTCAGATTTACTGCAAAACCCTTGAATTCTATCACAACCTTTACTTGAGCCCGGAACAATCTTATTTTCTCTGAGGTGCCTAGTTCAGCACTTAATTCAGTGAAACTACTGGGAAAACTGGCATTCCAAAGCAAGTTAGTAACAGAAGGGCATTTAAAGCTCTGTTGCAGCTCCTTTGGTCCTGTGCTACATTTAGAAGTGACTAGGCTAAGAGGGCTAAAAGGAATGCATTGAAAGATGCCAAGATATTGAAATCCTTACTTATCTTACTATTTGTGATCTTAGAAAAATTGAATTCATTGAAATAATGATTATCTTTGTCAGAAAAATATGCAGTATGGAATTATATACTGTGTTAGGACCAGAAATTTGGCTGATTCAGTGTTAGAAAGTTGTGAACAAATTAAGAACAAGTAGTGTTAAAAGCAAAACCTCACCCCTATGCTCCGGTGTTGGGTGCATATATATTCATAATTGTTATAGCCTCTTGCCGTATTGGTCCCTTTATCATTATATAGTGCTCTTCTTTGTTTATAAGTACAGATTTTGATTTAAAGACTGTTTTATCTGATAGAAGTATAGCTACTCTTGCTCACTTTTGTTTTCCATTTGCAAGGTATATCTTTTTTTATTCCTTCGCTTTTAGTCTGTGTATGTCTTTGTAGGTAAGGTGCATTTTTTTAGGCAGCATATGGACATATATAGATGGGTCATGCTTTTTTTTTCTTTTTTAAAATCCATTCAGCCAGTCTATATATTTTAATTGGGGCAATTAATTTATTTACATTCATGGTTATTATTGATATGTGAGGTTTTCTTCCTGTCATTTTGTTTGTTATTTTCTGATTGTTTTGTGTATCCTTTGTTCCTTTCTTATTCTCTTATTGTTTATCCTTGTGGTTTGGTGGTTTTCTGTATTGTTGTAGTTTGATTTCTTTCTCTTTCTAATTTGTGTGTCTACTCTATGAGTAGTTTTACATTTTCAGGTGTTTTCATGACAGTTGTTATTGTTCTATCTCTTCTAGATGTAGGACTCCCCTAAGAATTTCTTGTAAGGCCGGTCAGGTGGTGATGAATTCTCTTAATTTTTATTTGTCTGAGAAAGACTGTATTTCTCCTTCATTTCTGAAGGACAGCTTTGCTGGCTATAATATTCTTGGCTGGCAGTTCTTTTTCTTTCTGGACTTTGAATGTATCATCCCATTCCCTCTGGACCTGTAGGGTTTTCTGCTGACAAGTTTGCTGTTAGTCTTCATAAGTCATTTGACGTTTTTCTCTTGCTGTTTTTAGAATTCTTTCTTTGTCTTTACTTTTGGAGGTTTGACTACAGTGTCTTGGAGATGAACTATTTGGGTTGAATCTAGTTGAGGACCTTTGAGCTTCCCAAATCTGAATGTTTATATCGTTCTCAAGATTAGGGAAGTTTTCAGCTATTATTTCATTTAAAAGGTTTTCAATATCATTTTTGGTTTCCTTCTCCTTCTAGAATGCCCATAATTTGAATATTTGTTCTCTTAATAGTGTCCCATAGATATAGTAAGCTTTGTTTATTCTTTTTTATTGTTCTTTCTTTTTCTGTGTGTTCCTGTGTTATTTTATTTCAAAACTGCCATCTTTAGGACCAGAAATTCATTCTTCTGCTTGATCTAGTTTGTTGTTCAGACTCTCAGATGTATTTTTTATTTCATTAAGTGAATCCTTCAATTACAAGGTTTCTGCTTGATTCTTATAATAACTTTTATAATGATATCTATCTCTTTATTTAATTTCTCATTCAAATTGTGAATTGTTTTTCCGATTTCATTTAATTGTCTGTATTCTCTTGTATCTCAGTGAATTTCCTTAATATAATTAATTTGATTCCTCTTACGTCAAGTTGGCAGTTTCTGATTCTTGGGGATCAGTTACTGGAACATTATTTTGTTTTTTGGTGGTGTATCTGGTGGAACAGTCACCTCTTTTAGTTTTGTAGAGTGACTTGCATGGGGAAAGACTTTCACCTGCAAATGCAGCCTTGATTGTTGATTGGGTAGAGTGCAATGTCTTTGTTAAGGATGTTTGCAGTAGTGTAGACTCTGTGTAGTTTTTCAGCTGTAATCCACTTTTGCCACATCTGTGAGTGACTGAGTGACCTATGCTTGGGAGGTTTGTGGTGGCAGTCATGCAGCTTTTCTGAGGGAGAGATCCCTGGGTTCATTCACAATCTGGTGATATGCATGTGTATAAGTCATCTCAGGAGCTGGCTGACTAGGTATGTAGTCACTAGATTGATTTTTCGGGTTGGAGATGTGGGTGTATGGCATGTCAGTGTCTCCAAGACTCGTTTGCCAGTGGCAAGTTACCATGCTGCTTCTCTGAACAGAGGTGGGCCCACCAGGGTTACATCAGCCCAGCTGTTTGTCACTTGGATGCATGTGCATGTGATGGCTCAAATGATCAAGGGTGGGTCTTCCAAGGATGTGACAGCTGAGCTGTTTCTCAGAACCAGGGGCATGTGTGTGCTTGACTCAGCCAACTGAATGGGGGTCTGCCAGTGGCCCTTCTGTGTGCCACTGCTTGGGGCCAGATGCGAGGTAGTACTTCCCTCGGTGGTTTGGTAGCTGGTCTGCCAAGGGCAGAGAGGCTGAGCAGCTTCTCAGAAAGTGGGTGATGCTACTAGTCAAGGCTGCAGTGAGTGGGCCCATTCAGCTGCTTCTTGGGTGGTGGGTGGGGCCACTAGGCTGTCCTCCAGTGAGGGGGTTTGTCCAGCTACTTCTTGAGTGGTGGGCTGGGCTGCTAGGCAGGCCTATAGTGAGAGGGTCCATCTGGCCACTTTTCAGAGAGTTGGCAAGGCTGTTAGGTGGGACTGTTTAGGACGGAACTGCCTGGCTGCTTCTCTGGGAGGGCATGGGTGCACTTTATTTCCATCAGCCCAAGGGCGTATTTATTAGGGTAGAGACCTGTGAGCTGTTTTTCTGAGTTGGGAGCTCAGGTGCACACAACTCAGTCAGCTGGAAGGGCTGGGAGGCAAGGGGAGGAATGGGAAGTGGTCTGCCTGAGGTAGGTCTGATTGATCTCTGGCTAGGGACATGAGGGTGTGTCAGTTTAGTAGTACTAGGGTTAGCCTCCCAGACTTCAGAACTAGAGTCAGAGCCTCTGTGAGTCCAGGCTTCAAGATGCTGGGATCAGGGTGTTGCAGCTTCTCCTGTGAGTGCACTGGGATAAGGGCAGAGCCTTAAGGCTGGGGAAGTACTATGGCTACTGGCCCCAGGACAGGGCATGCATCTAGCAATGTCTCTGGTTTCAGGATGGCACTGTCCTGGCATCAGTTTGGGTCGTGAGAGTGGAGGTTGGGGAGTGCACAGTTTGTGTTCCTGTTCTAGAGCGATGCAGTGAGTGTATTCTAGGCAGCTCCCCACACTTGGTTTTGGGCTTGTCCTGCAAAAGGATCTGCAGGCCTCTCTGGTAAGCATGAGGGTTGGTGTGGGTCCTCTGCCTACATTTTCACTGCAAAGGAAAATGCCTCCTGTGCTGATCCCCATGTCAAAGATGTGGCAGCTGAGGTTGTATATCTCTCTCTCCTCTCTATACCACCATCGTGGGCTTTTGTTCTCCACAGGGATCTCACCAGTCTCCTGCTACACTCCTACACTCTCCCATAGATGCTTCCATCAATATTTAGCTGTCTGTTAGTTGTTCTGGTCCTTTTCTGTGGGAGAAATGTACCCCGGACATTTCTACTCTTCTGTCTTGCCCCATCTCTCCCTTGATCTTTCAATTAACATAGAAGGCCTGTTCTTAGCCACCTCAGCCTTGAATATTTTGTTCTTCCAATTTTTGCCAAGCATTAGGGAGAGACAGCTGACATGGAAGAGTTGTCTCAAAGGCATATTAAAACTCCTTTTTCACCTCTTAATTTTCTTCTTAAGAACAAGAATAACCATTACTGCTACTAGTAACAATTGTTGAGCACTTAATATGTGAATCAGGACCTTCCTATCTGTATTATCTGTATTTTACTCAAATATTAACTTTGTGAAATATGAGTGGATATTGTTTTTAATGCCTGTTTTTACAAATGAGGAAATTCAGGCTCAGAGAGAGAAAGGAATTGTGTAAGGTATCACAGGTAGTTAATGGCAAAATCAGGACACAAACCTAGGACGTTTGACTCTAGAGCTTGTATTTTTAAATCATGGTGATTGGAGCAACTCTCCTTTTTTCTCAGGTTTCCAAAATTAATCCTTATAATAAGAGAGATCACCTGAAAGCTATATGAAGATACTTTAAAGTTTGTGGAAAAATAGCATTAAAAGATAATAAAAGTATTTCCATGAACATTTTGAATTACCCTCATATATTTAAGAATATTTCTCTACCTTCCATAAAAAGGATTCAATATTGTGTTCTTAACAATTGCAGAAGTCCTGTAAAATGAATAGCTGTGTCATATTACTACATTTTGGGGGTTAATGTTATTGAGGACATTGATAAATATGTTATTCACTGCCCTTTATAAAATGAAAACCTTTATGACAAATTCTTAACAAAGATTAGAAACTTTTGACTTTACTGGTCAACTGACATTTTTGGGAGAACTTTGTATCTCATTGCATTCCTCTCTTTCATATCCAATACTAGTTAGCTCTTGTCTTTTATTTATGTTTATATCATTTGCTCTTACTGGCTAATAGCTATGATAATAAAGCTTTTGTTTACTATATCCTAGGCACTATGTTCAGCACTTTTCATGAATTATCTCACTTAATTCTCACAACAATTTACCTTCTCAAGGTATATTATCCCTGTTTTATTGTAAAATGCCTGACGCTTAGACATTAAATACCTTGCCTAAGTGACCAAGAAATGGCAGAGACTGAATTAGAATTCAGGTCTTTTTGACTCCAAATTCTACGTTTTTATCATAGTACTACTCTACTTAACATGTATTATTTTTAATCCTTGCAGCCACTTCACAAGAACAATAGTATTACCTACATTTGAAAAATGAAACTAAGTTAAATTTCTTGCCCAAGATCACACAGCTAGAAAGTGTTGGAAGTAAGCTTCTTTCTTGGAACTAAGTGATCCTAAATCCTGTATACTCTTTCCATTAAATTTTATTGTAAACCACTTCAAAGTGCTTTTATTTTAAGCCAATTCAATACCTTTTTGAAATAACTGAAAGCATGAATAAATGAAATACATGTAAAGCAGACAAGTAAGGTAGTATGTAAGGAAACACTTTCATGCATGCTCATAAATATTTGTTTAATTAATGAAAAAGGTAATATTGTTGACTTTTTCTTTGTGAAGTAAAGTAGAGCATAAAAAGTGGGCCTGAGGTACTAGGCATTTTAGTCTCCCTCCGTTAAATTGCCTTCTTCCTCTGATTTAGACACCATTAAATTTATTATGATTTTTAAAGTAATAATTTAAAATATTGCTGTGGTATTTTGGTGCTTTTAATTCAGATCATATCGGAAATCCAGGCTTATATATCAGAACATCTGTTCTTTCTTTAAATTAGATTACAGTGGAGGTATAGGTAACTAAAACTTATTTTAATAGTGCTACCAAGATGACTATGAATCTAAGGTCACTAGTAACAAACATCAGTCAAGGAGACAATTTATTACTTAGCTGTATCTATTATGCTTGGGAATGTGGTGGCCAAGAGCCTTGCCCCTTTCTAACTGATGTTAGAAGAATAGAATTACAGATTGAGTGGATACTAGAATACACTTGTTTGTATGCTGTAATTTCTTCAATTCTTTCAATTTACATCAAGCAGAGATGGAAGTACTTATTTGTGTGTGTTTTCCTCAACTGGTCAATATTTAAGAAAAACCTAAGATTTCCGTGTTAGATCAGTCCTATCTCTGTTGAGACTAAAACATTGTCTTTAACAGTGATATCCTAGGATGGTTTGTTGGATGATTTCTCAGAGTTATACTTCATAATGCTGGTATCAGAATGTAAGTGTACTCCTTTCCCTCAATTGCTAACATTTCTGACAAGGCATTAGTCATCTTTTAAAATCCTTAATTCTTATATTTTACATCACATTTTGAGAGAGGAATTTCTGTGTTCTGTGATGAAAAATTTTACCCTGCCTTGAAGTCTCAAGATCTATCTGTAACTAGGGAGAATCCTGCTAAAAGTTATTGTATAGTGGGATATGGCTGTGATAGGGCAGTTAGTGCATATTAATTTTTACTTTTAAACCTTGTCATGTGAGGTAATACTTCTTAATGTTTATTTTCAATTTATTTCCTTAAACTTGAAGAGAAGTCCCTATCCTCTACTTTCTATGTTCATTCTTTTAATAGTTCTTTAGATTTTAGTTTTATCTCCTTTCAGCCTCATTTTTTCGGACCGAATTTTTAAAATCTGACTTCCACTTTCAGCCCCATTCCCTCACATATATCAGTTGATCTTGCCTGGATCTTTTCTAACTACATACATTGTCTTTCTTGGGACAGAATGACTGAAAGAATATAAAATGGTATTTTAATTGCAGGAAAAAAAGGATAATATAGTTCTTTTAGCTTTGTTTCAAGTACATTCATAATGCCCTGTCTTCTGGTGCTGATTGTGGCTATAATAGAACATTGAGCTTTATCTGAATGATAGAGACCTCATGTGGAAAGATTTAAATTCATATATATGCAGCATTCCAGTTGAGTGATTTTTCTATATTTTTGTGTTTCCTTAGTGATAATTTCTATCTATTGCTTTTTTTCTGTGTGTGGTCATCCTTGTTTCTTTGCATGTCTTCTAATTTTTTGATGAAAATTGTACATTTTAAATAATATATTTTTACAATTTTAGAAATCAGATTTACTCCCTTTCTAGGGTTTGTTGTTATTGCTATTTGTTTTTTGTTTGTTTGTTCAGTGACTTTTCTGAACTAATTCTGTAAAGCCTGTGTTCTTTGTCATGTGATCACTAGGGTCTCATGTAATCACTGGAGTCTTCATGGGGTCACTGAAGTCTTTATTCAGTTAGCTTAGCAGTCAGCTAATGATTGGGCAGAGATTTCCCTAAATGCCTGGAACCAATAAATCTCCCAGTCTTTGCTTAGAGGCTCTGTATGGGTTTTGGGGTATGCTTTCAACACTTAGCCAGGTAGGTTGACAACTCTGCCTTTGCCTTTACTTCCTGCTTGTGTGGAGCCCTGAAGGTCAGCCAAAGGAGAGAACTGAGAGTCTTCTCAGGTCTTTCTTGAGCGTGCACGTATCCCAATGCAGGTGTATGGCCCTCTAGTCTTAGGAATATTTTGGAGCTTTTTAAAGTCCCTATAGATGTGTCATTCCTTTTAAACTTTTTGGTTAGTCTATTATTTGCTCCAGTTTTTACCCACTGCCTCTAATTGTTGTTGACAAACTCCTCTAGGGAAAAGGCTTTTTTTTTTTTTTGCACTGGACAAACTCCAAGTCAGGTAAAATAAAGACAGTTTTGCAAGTGGGGTCTTATAGGGTACTACCAGACAGGTCCAATAATTACACTTCTCTGTACATGAGGCTTTGAAGAAGCTACAACTACATTCTGTCTCCTCCGATGGCTGCTGGGCTGCTGGTTTTCACCATGATTGTGGGTTGTTGATTTTCAAGGTTACTATGGAAGTGGAGAGAGGGAGTTGGGAATAGGGCAAGTTAAAATGCTACAAATCTCACTGTTCTCACTGAGATTTGGCCATTTTTCTTGAATAAATGCTCGTTGGTTGCTGAAAGCCTTTGGTTAATTTCTCAAGGTCTGAAAAGGTTGATTCTAACATTTCCCTCCCTCCCCCAGTTTTCCCATTGCTTTTATAAAAGAGATAATTTTTTGGTGGTTCTTACTCTGTTATCTTTGCTGCTAAAATAATAGAGTAATATCATAATTACTCCAATCATAATATCTTAAATAGCCATAGTACATTAGTAAAGCAAGGATATTAATATTGGTACAATACTTTACCTAATTATAGACTTTATTCAGATATCATATGTACTCAATTTTTGGGGGGTGTTTGGTATGTGGAATTTTATCACATTTATAAATTCATACAGTTTTCACCTCTATCAGAATATGAATTGTTCCATCACCATAAAGAAATTCTTTCATGCTACTATTTATCGTGACACAGTCCCCTCTGCCCTAATCCATGACAACTGCCAATCTATTTTCCATCAGTATAATTTTGTCATTCTGAGAGTATTATACAAATGGAGTCACACAACATGTAACCTTTTTGTTTGTATTTTTTGTGTGTGTGTGTTTAGCATGTAACCTTTTGATATTGGCTTTTTTCACTCAGCATGATGCTCTTGAGACTCATCCAAATTGTTGCTTGTATCAATAGTTTGTTTCTCTTATTGCCGATTACTATTGCAGTATATAGATGTACTGTAGTTTATTTATCCATTCATCTGTTAAAGATATTTTTGTTATTTTCAGTTTTTATGTATTACAAATACAGCTACTGTGAACATTTTTGTACAGTTTGTATGCATGTGTACATACATTTTGATTTCTCTAGGAAAAATACTCAAGAGTGTGATTGTTGGATCAAATGATTAATTTTAGTATTTAACTTTATAAGAAACTGCCAAACTTTTTTTCCAGAATGACTGCACCATTTTATATTCCCATCAGTAAAAATGAGATTTGTCTGCATCCTTGTTAGAACTTGGTATTGTCAGTATTTTATTTTAGCCATTTTGTCAGACGTGTATATCATTGTGGCTTTAATTTTTATTTCCGCAATAGCTAGTGATGTTAAACGTATTTTCATAGTATTATTTGTCATCCACATATCCTCTGTGGAAAACTGTTTGTTCCCATCTTTTGCCCATTTTCTAATTGGATTGTCTTTATTACTGTTCAGTTTAGAGAATTCTTTATATATTCTGGGTACAAGTTTAATTGCAAATCACATATTCTTGTTGCATATGTGATTTGCAGTTATTTTCTCATAGTTAATGACTTATCTTTTTAATCTCTCAACAGGGTCTTTCACATTGCAAGAGTTTTTAATTTTGTTATGTTCCAATTTATTGACTTTTATAGATCATGATCTTGATGTTATATCTAAGATATCATTGGCTAACCCTAGTTGATGAACAATTTCACCCATTTTTTCTAAAAGTTTTATAGATTTACATCTTAAAGTTAGATTTATTATCCATTTTGAGTTAGTTTTTTATAAGGTATGAGGTTCAGGTCAAGATTTTTTTTTTTTTTTCTGCCTGTGTTCCACCTGTACTCTTTGATGGAACCAGGCATAGTCTCTTTTTTGTTCGCTTATTATTTTTTCCCCCCTATTTTTATTTTTCTCAATGCCTTCAATAAAATACCTAATTTTATTTCACAATAATAATATTGGGTTAATTAAAAAGAAGCCATAGGTAACTCTGGATTTTGAAATTGTTAGGGAGGTCTATTTAGTGTGTATCCAGTCTTTCTGTAACTTTGGAGAGTCCAGAACCCATGAAAAAGATTGTAAATTAGGCATCTATTAATATAAAGGAGCAGGTGTAATTAGGTTTTGAGATGCATTAGATTAGTAAATTTAAAGCATCTAATGTATACTTTGTCTAAATTTAAAGCATGAAAAAGCATAAATGATTTTTTTACACTAAATAAAATCTTAACTGATGACTATTTTCTGAGTTGACTATCATTTTTTTATAGTAAGTGAAGCCAGCAGTTCTCCTTTGTAAAATCAAGAACCTCTTTTTATTTTTTTCATAAACTGCTAAAGGACATCAATTTTTTATATTATTATAATGTGTGCTTTATTTAAAATCACTTAATTGTATTTTTTTATTTGAAATAGCTGTTTAGAGTAATTTTAATCTTGTGTGTAGTGATGTATGTTGTGTGCTATACCACATAATTGTAATAATTCTTTGCTGATGTGCATATTTTTGCAGATGCAGTCTTTATTTGCTTGGACTACTCTGTTATTATCATTAATATTTTTCTTTCTTGGCTTTTTCAGTGACTGCCCTATTCATTTTCTACTCAGATCAAAGAAAAACTGGCAGGATTGAATAATTATAATTAGTTGATAACAGAAGAGGGCAACAGCTTTGTAATTATGATTTTATGAACTAAGACATTATAAATTTAATATCTTCAATCTGTGAATCAAAATTTAGTTATTAAACATTCAGCAATTCTCTTAATACAAATATCTGAAAGAAACATCCTCATGAGAGTTAAAGCATATATTTAAATTGAACTGTACTTCCTGTATTTCGGGTAATGTACTATCTAAAGTGTTAAAAAATAGAGAAATTTATAATTCAGTAATTTATTTAACAAACATTTATGGAGTGCTTATTAAATGACAGGCGTTGTGTTAGGTGTGAGAGTCAGAAAGATTAGTAAGACATGTTCTCTATTCTCAAGGAGTTCATACTCTAGTAAGGAAGATTCTGCTATAACAGAATACCTGAGCCTGGGTAATTCATAAAGAACAGAAATTTATTTCTTATAGTTCTGAAGGCTGGTAAGTCCAATATCAAGGCGAGGGTAGCTTTGGTGTCAGATAAGGTCCTGGTCTCTGCTTCCGAGCTGGCAACTTGAACACTGTGTCCTCTGAAGGGGAGGAGCACTGTTCTTCATATGGCAGACGAATGGAAAAACCACAACAAAATGAGAGAGGGCCAAACTTGTCCATTTAAACTGGCACCAGTCCTGCGCATGAGGATGGAGCCTTCCTCATCCAATCACCTCTTAAAGGTGCCACCTCTTAATAATGTTACACTGACATTTAAATTTCAACATGAGCTTTGGAGGGAACAAACATTCAAACCATAGCAATATGTATGTATGTATGTGTGTGTGTGTGTGTGTGTGTGTGTGTGTGTGTGTGTGTGTGTGTGTGTGTGTGTGTGTTAGTCTGTGGTAAAAGCACAGGATAGAATAATGTTACAAAACCTGAAGATATACAATTTATATATATCACTAATATCCAACTATAACTATTTATATCAGTCCTGTGTATACTCAATATTTGTTAAATGTCAACTAAATTAACATAGATCATATTCTCTCACTTTGCTTTTTTTCATCATTGCACCCATCATTATAACTGTGATCTTGAGGATGTCATTCAAACTATGTGAGCTTTAATTTTCAATATATTAAATAGGGCTTTATTATCAGAAGTGAGTCTGTCTTTCTATGCTGTTGTGAGGATTAAAGAAATTAATGCATGGGAGAGCATTCTATAAACTTTAAGTTACTTTGATAGTTAATATAAGGAATTCTAGCCTTGATTTTTATGCTCTTGTATGAATACAAAGGCAAACAAAAGCAAAATGTTCTATTATTAAATCCATTTACTTATTTCTATCTTAGTAGTGCTCTGTTCTAGAACGTAGCACTTGAATCAGAATGTGAGCTCTTTGAGGGCAGGATACTCTGAGTCCTTATCTGTCATACTTGCTACTATATCCTTAAGTGCCTAGAACTGTGCCTGATATAGTAGGTGCTTAAAAAATATTTGTTGATTAACAACTTTGCTTTGTAGTTAGAGGTTTCATTATGCTCCAAAATAAACAAACAAAATTCCTCAACCCTTTACATACATATCCCCCTTCTCCCTGAAAACACTGTATCGGTTAATAGCAGGATTAATAAGAAAGATAGCCATTGAAGCAGGAAATATATGTTAATTATGTGAAAGAAAACACAAACTCGAATTCTATTAAAAAAGCAAGAATATTGCTTTTAGGAATTATGTTAGTCTGTTTCTATTGCTTATAACAAAATACATGAAACTGGATGAATTGTAAGAAAATGAAATTTATTGCTTACAGTTTCTGAGGCTGGGAAATCTAAAGTCCAGGGAATACATCTGGTAAACATCTTCCTTGCTGGTGGCTTCAGTGACACAGGGTATCACATTGTTAGATGGCAGAAGCAGAGAGAGAGTTCCTCATGCATTCTCCTTTTAAAGCCCTCAGAACCACGCTCATGGCCACCATTTTTAATCCATTATGGTCCTACAATCTATCGTGGTCCTACAATCTATCATGGTCCTACAATCATCATGGTCCTACAATCTATCACTACCATGGTCCTACTTCTTCAAGGCCCCACCTTGCAATTACCATTATAGATTTCCCACTCTCAACAGTTATACAATGGGGATTTAAGCTTTAGTGAGGTTGGGTGGGGGCATCCAATCTATAGCAGGAATTTCAGTTCTTTACTTTCCTTGACCCCCTCACATTTCCTCTGCCAAAAAAAAAGGACCCAATATTTTTGTTACACCATTTTATTTACTGCGTGTATATATGTATGTATAAATGTTCATTGCTTAAAAATTAGAAAATATGGATAAATATAAAGATGAAAAGCATCCATAAAACTTGTCTTTAAAATGGGGATCCCCAGCATCACTCCCCCCAACAAGAATACAACTAGCAACAATTTAAAGACAAAATAACCATATCAAATTCACCAGAACTGGGGAGTGGGAAGAAATAGAGAAACCTTCTGAGCTCATGGAGGAGAGAACAGCCATAACTAGTAGGAAGAAAGATCACTTCAGACCATTCCATCCTCTTTCCCAAGCCAGCATAGTGCTACTCATGCAGAAGTTCACTGGACCTATCCTAGAGTGTCCAGGGTGAGAGGAAGGGAGTAGAAGTGGGCATTTGATTTACCCACTGCTCTGGGAGTCCTCACAGGAAGCCCGCTCAGGGCCTCTCCCATGGGAAATATTTGGAGTGCCAGGAGGGCTGAACCTCCAGAGGTGTATTGGTGTGTGATCTTAGCACTCCTTTGCATTTCAATCAGCAGGGGTACCACATAGAGGAGCCTGACTGTTGCTGTAGCTCTGCAGGGGGAACAATCCTGTGGGAAAGACCCAGTCCCTGGACTGATTTTCTACACAGTCCAGGTGGTCCTATGGAGTTTTTCCTTGACCCAGAAGCAACTAAAAGGTCAGCAGTTAATTTCTGGTGCTCACAATAAGTCTTTTCCAGATGGGGAAATAATAGTAGGGCACCAATTTAGTTCTAGAGGATCTTTTAAGTTCTGGTACTTATAGTAAATCTTACCCAGACTGGGAAAGCAATTTAGTTTTTGAACAGTGTTAAATTTTCCGTGCTCACTGTAAGTCCTTCCCAGAATGCAAAACAACTGCAGGCCAGAGATCAAGTCCCAATATTAAACAGTAAAGGTCTAATACCACCAAGGAACACCTGCAAAAGCTGGAAAAGGTGGCTGTTTCCTCAAATGCTCAGGTGTCAATATAAAGACAAAAGAATTGGAAAAGAACAGAGAAATATAACACCACTAGGAGCAAGCAACAAAGCTTCAGTAATGAACCTAGAATAACTGAAGATTTATGAAATGTCTGATGGAGAATTCAGAATAATCTTTAAGAAATTCAGGGAACTACAAGAATGTACAAGTAGAAAATTAAACAAATTTTGGAAAACGATCCAGGACCAGAATGGGAAACTTAACAAAGAAATAGAATCAGTAACAAAAGCCCACAAACAGAAATTCTGGAAACAAAGAATACATTATCTAAAGTGAAAAACTCAACAGAAAGCTCCAATAGCAGACTTGATCAAACAGAGGTAAGAATCAGTAAGCTTGAAAACAACATATGAAATTACCAATCGGAGGAGCAAAAAGAAAAGAGAATTAAAAAAAATGAAGTAGTACTAAGAAATTATGAGACACCATCAAACAAACTAACCTATATGTAATAGCGATTACTGAAAGAGAAGAAAGCGAAAAAGAACTAGAAAAGATATTTAAGGAAATAGTGGCTAAAAATTTTCCAAGTTTAGAGAAAGATAACAGCATCCAGATACTGGAAGCTCAGAGGTCACCAATAAAACTCAACCTAAAGAGGAATTCTGAAAGGCACATCATAATCAAATCATCAAAAATCAAAGACAAAGAATACTGAAAGAGAATACAGCAAAAGAAATGAAACACATCACATTCAACAGAGCCCCAGTATGGCTTTCAGTGGATTTCTCAGCAGAAGCCCTAAAGGGGAGAATGAGATGATGTATTCAAGGTACTGAAGGAAAAAGACTATCAACCAAGAATACTGTATGCAGCAAAACTATCCTTCAAATATGAAGGAAAGATCAAGACTTTCTTAGACAAAGGCAGAGGGAATTCATCAACACCAGACCTGTCCTACAAGAAGTGCTAAAGGAAGTTCTTCAGCCTGAAAGAAGATGATGCTAATGTGTAACAGGAAAACATCTGAAGGTTTAAAACTCAATGGTAAAGTAGGTATACAAATTCAGAATACCTTAATATTATAAGTGTGGTGAGTAAACTGCTTTTATATTTCGTATGAAAAAGAAAAGACAAACCTACTAAAGATAGTAACAACTACAACTATTGTGTAAGACACAGGCAACATTAAAAGGTGTAAATGGAGACAATGAAAAATGGGGAGGAATCATGTCAAAGTGTAGAGTTTGTTTTTATTTCTTTTTTTTTTTTTTTGCAATTTAAGTTAAGCTCTTAACAGTTTGAAATGTTAAACCTATAAGATGGTTTTGTAAGCCTCATGGTAACCATAAAGCAAAAACTTAAATACACTAAAAATAGATACCATGGAATCAAAATATTCTACTACAGAAGATCACTTAATCACAAAGGAAGACAACATGAGAGGAAAAAAGAGAAAAAGGGTTTACAAAACAATCAGAAAAAAAAGTAACCAAACAGCAGTAATGAGTCCTTATCTATCAATAATAACTCTAAATGTAAATGGATTAAATTGTCCAACAAAAAGACATATAGTGCCCTGATGGATTATAAAACAAGACCCAAATATATGCTGCCTACAAGAAACTTACTTCACCTACAAAGACACACATAGACGGAAAGTGAAGGGATGGAAAAAGATATTCCAGCTAAATGGAAACCAGAGAAGAGGAAGTGTAGTTGTATTAGATAAAGTAGACTTTAAGTCAAGAATGGTTAAAAAAGATAAATTAGAGCATTATATAATGATAAAGGGAAAGATTCAGTGATACAATATTATAATTGTAAATATATATGTACCCAACTGAAGAGGTGGGAATACTTCCAAACCCATTCTATGAGGCCAGCATTACCCTCATACAAAAACCAGAGAAGGACACAACTAAAAAAAACCACAGACCAATATCCCTAATGAACATAGATGCAAAAATCTTCAACAAAATACTAACAAACAAAATCCAACATTACTTTTAAAAGATCATTTACCACCATAAAGTGGTATTCATCCCTGGGATGCAAGAATGATTCAACATATGAAAATCAATTAATGTAATACATCACATCAGCCAAATGAAAGACAAAATCCATATGATCATTTCAATAGATGCAGAAAAGTCATTTGATAAAATTCAACATTTCTTCTTGATAAAAACACTTAATTAATTAATGTAATACATCACATCAGCCAAATGAAAGACAAAATCCATATGATCATTTCAATAGATGCAGAAAAGTCATTTGATAAAATTCAACATTTCTTCTTGATAAAAACACTCAACATATTAAATACAGAAGGAATGTATCTCAACACAATAAAGGCCACAAACCAAAAATTCACAGCTTATATACTAAATGGACAAAAGCTGAAAGAAAGCTTTTCCTCTAAGATCTGCAACAAGACAAGGATACTCACTTTCACCACTTTTCTTTAACATAGTACTGGAAGTTGTAGCCAGAGCAATCACATAAGAGAAAGAAATAAAGGACATCCAAAGTAGAAAGATGTCAAATTATCCTTATTTGCAAATGACATGATCATATATGGAGAAATCCTAAAGACTCCACCAAAAGACTGTTAGAACTAATAAATGAATTTAGTAAAGTTGTAGGATACAAAATTAAATTAAAAAAAACCAGTAGCATTTCAATATTCCAATAGCAAAGTATCTGAAAAAGAAATCAAGGAAGTGATCCATTTATAATAGCCCCCCCCACCACCCAAAAAAACCCCAGGAATACACTTATCCAAGGAAGTGAAAGATCTCTGCAATAAATATTATAAAACACTGATGAAAGAACTTGAAGACACAAATAAATGGAAAGATATTCTGTGTCATGAGATGGAAGAATTAATATTGTTAAAATGTCCCTAGTACCCAAAGCAATCTACGTATTCAATGTAATCCCTATCAAAATACCAATGATATTCCTCACAAAAACAGGAAAAAAATCCTAAAATTTATATGGCACCACAAAAGACCCTGAATAGCCAAAGTAATTTCAAATAAAGGGAACAAAGCTGGAGGCATCACACTATCTGACTTCAAAATATACTTTAAAGGTATAATAACCCAAACAGCATGGTACTAGCATAAAAACAGACATATAGACTGATGGAACCGAACAGGGACCCCAGAAATAAAATCCACACATTTACAGCCAATTGATTTTTGACAAAGGTGCCAAGAACATACATTGGGAAAAGTACAGTCTCTTTATTAAATGGTTCTGGGAAACTGGATATCCACATGTGGAAGATTGAAATTAGACTCCTATCTCTCACCATTAACAAAAATCACCTCAAAATGGATTAAAGACTTAAATTTAAGATGAAAACCTATGAAACTTAACATAGTGGAAATGCTTTATGAAACTGGACTGGGCAAACCTTTTTGAACAAGACTTCAAAAGCACAGGCAACAAAATTAAAAAGGAGAGATGGGTTAGGTTGGTCAACAGACAGAAATTTACAGTGATATAGGTGATATAGAAAGAATAAGTTTTGGTGTTCTAGGATGAATAAAGCTAATAATTATGTATCATATACTTCAAGATAGCTAGAAAAGAAGATCTTAAGTGTTATCACCTCAAAGAAATGATAAATGTTTAAATGATAGTTATGCTAATTATTCTGACGGGATCATTATATGAGAGTACATCAAAAAGTTTGTAGAAAGATTCATATGATCTTTCAATTCCATTTTTCCACTAACTTTCTGAAATACCCTTGTAAAATATATGAATGTATTGAAACAACACACTAAACCCCATAAACATTTACAGTTTAAAAAAAATAATAAAAAAGTGAAGATAATAATAGTACCTACCTTATAGAGTTAATACAATTAAATGAGTTAGTATTTGAAAATTACTTAGAACAATGCCTGGTACAAAGTATATCATTATGTAAATGTATACCAAATAGAATAGAATCCTACACGTGAATGACATCTACTATTAATATTTTAAACATACATATATATATTAGACGTTAGATTGTCCTTTCAAGAATTTTCAGTAACAATAAGGAAAAGAAATTCTGATAATGAACATTGTCTCATATATGTATATATACATGTACATATATGAGGATACTTCAAAAAGTTAATGAAAAAATAGAATTAAAAGGTAATACAAATCTTTTCTTGATTTTTTTGAAGTACTCTCATATATATGAGTTCGTGTGTGTGTGTGTGTGTGTGTGTGAGTGTGTGTGTGTGTGTGTGTGTGTGTGTGTGTGTGTGTGTGAATAAGGGAGATTTATTATGAGGAATTGGCTTTCATGATTGGAAGCTGAGAGGTCCCATGACTGTCATTTGCAAACTAGAGACCTAGGAAAGCCAGTGATGTAATTCAGTTGGAGTTCAAATGTGTGAAAACCAGGAGCCAGTGATGTAAATCTGAGTCTGAGGGCCTGAGAACATGAGATGAGATGTCTTAGTCTGAGCAGGCAGACAGCAAAAAGGGAAAATTTCTTCTACCTCTGTCTTTTGTTTTATTTAGTCCCTCAGGGGATTGGGTAATATGCATTAACTTTGGGGAGAGCATCTACTTTACGGAGTTCATCAGTTCAAATGCTAATCGCATCCAGAAACACCCTCACAGACACACCAAGAAATAATGTTTAATCTGAGCACCCAGTGGCCCATCAAGTTGACATGTAAAATTCACCATCACAATGGGTTTTGTTTGTGTTTTAATCATCTCTGGCTTTGTAGGTTTTAGCTATTTAAACTAGAGAAGTCCTTAGAAGTGAATTTCTTTTTACAATTAGCATCAACTTTGTCTATTCTCGATTTAATTGATCTTTAGTTTGCTATTTAAGATTCTTTTTTCTTGGGCATTGAGAAAAATCCCTTTTGCACCCTTGTGCTGAAGGTCATCAGATGATGTTTATTTAATGTGATAAATCCGCCTAGAGGTAGAGTTCTGAACTTGATACTTGATGACCTCTAGTTTCTTCCTTTAAAAATTTTTTTTAACGCTGAAGAAACCCTAGTTTAATTCTCATATCTTGAAGAAGGAAGTGAGTCAACATTTATTGAGAGCTAATTATGTGCCACTCAACTACATGTTTTTAAAATTAGGAAATATTTCAAATATGGAAAAGTTTAGGGAGTAATAAAACATGTGCTAATCATTTTCATCTCTCATTTTATTTAATTCTAACAAACTCTATGAGGTAACTATTTTAGTTCTTGTTTTTCCAAATGGTGAATGTTAGAGCTGGTATTCAAACCCCTGTCTATTTGACTCCAAAGCCCATACTCTTCCATATATAACTGACAAAATCAAATTGGGAGATCATGTTGTTTTCTTTATTAACCTCCAATATATCAGATCAAATCCCTCATCACCTCCATTTCCTTTGCGAATATGTTATGGATGGAATACGGACACTAAGTGTCTTTATTTCTTTCAAGTTATTTCAGAAAACCTCATTATTTTAAGTGCTCTCATATGTTATGACAGCAGGTTTCTTTGTCAGCCATCCTGTTCAGAATAAATAAACGTGTGCTATGCCAGTGTGATTTATTGCTGCTACTTCCTTTCTGTATGTTTTGTGTAATTTTATCATAAAAGGATATAAGCGTATTTTAGACGTGTGCAAATCCCTGAGTGGCTAGAGCAGTTTCCCTGGCTGCTTGGCCAATTGCCTGTGGATAGTGATTTGATAGTAAAGAAGAGAAGATAGGAGCACAAATTAGGTTTCTCAAACAGGATGTATACCGAATTATAATCACCCTTACTGAACAGGTGGTACTAATTGCAAATCCCTTTTCTAGGTATTTTGAAAATGGATTTTACATCTAAATGTGTGCAATTACTTAATCTTTATACTGCCTATAAGGATAGGGTACACTGGATTTTTTTTCTTTTTTAACCAGCTGGCATCTTAAAAGTATGATGTATATTTAATTATAAGAAAATTTGAAAATAGAGGTAGGAAAGATAAAATCTCCCACAATCTTGACACTCTAATAGAAATACTAATAACATTTTGATGTATTTTGTGTTTGTCTTTTAAAAAATCATATGCATTAAAAAAAACCCAATTTACAGCTAATCATCCAGATAATATTTTACCATTTCTTCTGGACCCAAGATTATATGATTTATAAGGATGATGCCAAAGAATTTCAAAGTGTGTATGTTTGTATCATTGTGTGTATTTATTTAATTAGACATAGATATCCTTCTAACACTGACTAATTTGTTGCTCTGTCTACTCTGAATTAATAATTCTTGTAATCTACTACGGAAAAATAGTTTTTCTTTCTTCATTATTTGCTTGGTTTTCTCAACTGTAAAAAGTAATGGCCCTATTTTTTGTGACCAATTTTTAGATTTTTGAGAAACTTATTTTTCTCTACAAATCTCTAGAAATTGGTGATTATTAAAAAAAATGTTTGGTGTAATGGCAAATCGCCATATTTTTTGGATTGTCTCTATGTATGAAGATAATGACATTAACTATATCAGTTGGGGATCAATTATTTTTAGTTGCCCTGATAGCACAGTTAATGTTACTCTACTGTATTATACTATAGAGAGCCATTCTCAGTGTTATTTTTGCTACTATATAAATACGACCATAATGTACATAAAAGTCTCAACCATGAATCCTCCTGTTGTTTTTGAATGTTTATTATGTGCCAAGTGTTGATCAAAATTTCTGGATCTCAGAGATGGATAAGACATACATAATCCCTGCTTTCAGGGGACCCATGTACAGAAAATTGTTAGGAGTTCATGTGCTACATTTATTTGATTGATATTTTTGGATTATTGTTTTATTATTTTTATTTAAATTTTATTCTCAAATATATAATACATTCATATAGTTTAAAAGTTACAAAAAGTATATAGTGAGAAGTTTTCTTTTCACACCTTTTTTTCTATCTTCCTATTCTCTTCCCCTTAGGAGAATGTGTTCACAGAAATGAAATGTAAATATTTTAAAGGGATAATTTTTTTGAACTTAATTTTGAAAAGGAAATTCAGTTTTGAAAACGGTATTCTCATTTACTGACTAGCCACTATGTGCCAGGAACTTTCCATATATCTTATTTAACCCACTTAACATCTTTTATCTGTTATTATCAAAATTTTATTAATTACAAATAGAAGTTCAATGAAATAAAGTAAGTTGCTGACAATCACGTAAATACCAAGTAATATAACTAAGAATAGGAACTAGGTCTGTCTAAATTCCCCTGAGCCCATTCTTTTTTTACTCAGCTTACACAAAATTAATGCTTTGGAATTCAACTGGGTTTATATTAAAAGATTCTTATTGTTTTTCCTTCAGAAAATGGCTAGGAAACAGATTTTCACCACAATGTGATAATGATAAAATTGATTATGTAGTAAAAGAAATCTGGGAAAAGATATATAAAGAAAAGATTGTAGTTTTTAAATAATGCAGTTGATATTTAGTTGCTCATGTTCACACAAAACAAGAATTAAAAATGATTTTGTCTTGTATTTAGATTCCGTTAATGATTTATTTTTGTATATGTTTAACTTAGAAAAAAATCTAAGCTTGCATTCTCTGAGCAAATACCATCTGATAGTGAAAGAGCATCTTTGGTGACAGGGGGAAAACAATTTGACATTGAAAAGTTGTCACATAACCCTCATTGATTATTGTAACATTTATTGACTACTTTTAATATGGAAAAGACTTCAGCATTTATTGACAATCACTTTATTGACTAATTTGACAAATGTTCTCTTCCATTATTCATAAGTATTGTGGCTCATTCTCACAGGCAAAGGTGGTGACAGTGAGGGTTTAGGAGCAATCATCTCTAAAACACAAGTATGTTAGCTGTGGGTAAAATGCAAAAATCGGTACATCTATAGATTTATACAAATATTAAAATATTTTGCATTATATAGGAAATTATGTGGTTGCTTGCCCCTTTTTAGGGACTATAATAAACCAAAAGTTTGCTAAAGTACATATCAAAGGGAGGATCCTGTGGGTAAGTGGTAGTGGTAGTTTTGAGTACTGATGGTAGAAGTAGAGGCAGTGAGAAAGTGTTTGTTCTCTGTTCTGTCTTATTATTTCATTTATGTTTACATTTACATGTGGAAGTAGATGTATTTCACTATGTGGTCTGTTTTCTTTGGCTCCCCTTTCCCCTTTTTGTATAGTTTTTTTTTTTTTTTTTTTTTGTTTTGTTTTTTTTGTACTCTTGGGCTTCCTGGCAAGTAATTAATGGAAAGTCATTAAAATCACCCATGGGGCATTTACCTTTAAAGACCATCCCCCCACCCCCAGCTCAACCAGGACTTTGCAGGCAGCTTTTTTTTTTTTTTTTTTTTAATTTTATTTTATTTTTTTTTTTTAAATTTTATTTTGTCGATATACATTGTAGCTGATTAATGCTCCCCATCACCAAAACCTCCCTCCCTTCTCCCTCCCCCCTCCCCCCCAACAATGTCCTTTCTGTTTGCTTGTTGTATCAACTTCAAATAATTGTTGTTGTTATATCTTCTTCCCCCCCCCCCCCGGTTTGTGTGTGTGTGTGTGTATGTGTGTGTGTGTGAATTTATATATTAATTTTTAGCTCCCTCCAATAAGTGAGAACATGTGGTATTTCTCTTTCTGTGCCTGACTTGTTTCACTTAATATAATTCTCTCAAGGTCCATCCATGTTGTTGCAAATGGCAGTATTTCATTCGTTTTTATAGCTGAGTAGTATTCCATTGTGTAGATGTACCACATTTTCCGTATCCACTCATCTGATGATGGGCATTTGGGCTGGTTCCAACTCTTGGCTATTGTAAAGAGTGCTGCGATGAACATTGGGGAACAGGTATACCTTCGACTTGATGATTTCCATTCCTCTGGGTATATTCCCAACAGTGGGATGGCTGGGTCGTATGGTAGATCTATTTGCAATTGTTTAAGGAACCTCCATACCATTTTCCATAGAGGCTGCACCATTTTGCAGTCCCACCAACAATGTATGAGAGTTCCTTTTTCTCCGCAGCCTCGCCAGCATTTATCGTTCATAGTCTTTTGGATTTTAGCCATCCTAACTGGGGTTAGATGGTATCTCAATGTGGTTTTGATTTGCATTTCCCGGATGCTGAGTGATGTTGAGCATTTTTTCATATGTCTGTTGGCCATTTGGATATCTTCCTTAGAGAAATGCCTACTTAGCTCTTTTGCCCATTTTTTAATTGGGTTGCTTGTTTTCTTCTTGTAAAGTTGTTTGAGTTCCTTATATATTCTGGATATTTTGCAAATATTTTCTCCCACTCTGTTGGTTGTCTTTTAACTCTTTTAATTGTTTCTTTTGCTGTGCAGAAGCTTTTTAGTTTGATATAATCCCATTTGTTTATTTTTCCTTTGGTTGCCCGTGCTTTTGGGGTCGTATTCATGAAGTCTGTGCCCAGTCCTATTTCCTGAAGTGTTTCCCCTATGTTTTCTTTAAGAAGTTTTATTGTCTCAGGGTGTATATTTAAATCCTTAATCCATTTTGAGTTGATTTTAGTATACGGTGAGAGGTATGGATCTAGTTTCATTCTCCTGCATATCGATATCCAGTTATCCCAGCACCACTTGCTGAAGAGGCAGTCCCTTCCCCAGTGAATAGGCTTGGTGCCTTTGTCAAAGATCAGATGGCAGTAAGTGTGTGGGTTGATTTCTGGATTCTCTATTCTATTCCATTGGTCAGTGTGTCTGTTTTTATGCCAGTACCATACTGTTTTGGTTATTGTAGCTTTGTAGTATAGCTTAAAGTCAGGTAGTGTTATGCCTCCAGCTTTATTTTTTTTGCTGAGCATTGCTTTGGCTATTCGTGGTCTTTTATTGTTCCATATAAATGTCTGAATAGTTTTTTCCATTTCTGAGAAAAATGTCTTTGGAATTTTGATGGGGATTGCATTGAATTTGTATATCACTTTGGGTAGTATGGACATTTTCACTATGTTGATTCTTCCAATCCAAGAGCATGGAATATCTTTCCATCTTCTTGTATCCTCTCTAATTTCTCTCAGCAGTGGTTTGTAGTTCTCATTATAGAGATTTTTCACCTCCTTGGTTAACTCAATTCCTAAGTATTTTATTTTTTTGGTGGCTATTGTAAATGGGCAGGCTTTCTTGATTTCTCCTTCTGCATGTTCACTATTGGAGAAAAGAAATGCTACTGATTTTTGTGTGTTGATTTTGTATCCTGCTACTGTGCTGAAATCATTTATCAATTCCAACAGTTTTTTTGTAGAGGTTTTAGGCTGTTCGATATATAGGATCATGTCATCTGCAAACAGGGACAGTTTGACTTCATCTTTTCCAATCTGGATGCCCTTTATTTCCTTCTCTTCTCTGATTGCTCTGGCTAGTACTTCCAACACTATGTTGAATAGGAGTGGTGAGAGTGGGCATCCTTGTCTAGTTCCTGTTCTTAAAGCAAAAGCTTTCAGCTTTTCCCCATTCAGGATGATATTGGCAGTGGGTTTGGCATATATGGCTTTAATTATGTTGAGATACTTTCCCTCTATACCTAACTTATAGAGGGTCTTTGTCATGAATGAGTGCTGAACTTTATCAAATGCTTTTTCAGCGTCTATAGAGATGATCATATGGTCCTTGTGTTTGAGTTTATTAATATGGTGTATCACATTTATTGATTTGCGTATGTTGAACCAACCTTGCATCCCTGGGATGAATCCCACTTGATCGTGATGAATAATTTTTCGTATGTGTTGCTGTATTCTGTTTGCTAGTATTTTAGTGAGGATTTTTGCATCTATATTCATCAAGGATATCGGCCTGTAGTTTTCTTTTTTGGTTATATCTTTACCTGGTTTTGGTATCAGGATGATGTTTGCTTCATAGAATGAGTTTGGGAGATTTGCGTCCGTTTCAATCTTTTGGAATAGTTTGTAAAGAATCGGTGTCAATTCCTGTTTGAATGTTTGGTAAAATTCTGCTGTGAATCCATCTGGTCCTGGGCTTTTCTTTGTTGGGAGCCTTCTGATAACAGCTTCAATCTCCTTTATTGTTATTGGTCTGTTCAAATTTTCTACGTCTTCACGGTTCAGTTTTGGGAGCTTGTGTGTGTCCAGAAATTTATCCATTTCCTCCAGATTTTCAAATTTGTTGGCGTATAGTTGTTTATAGTAGTCTCGAATGATTCCTTGTATTTCAGATGAATCAGTTGTAATATCGCCTTTTTCATTTCTAATTTTTGTTATTTGAGTCTTCTCTCTTCTTTTTTTTGTTAGCCAAGCTAATGGTTTGTCAATTTTATTTATCTTTTCAAAAAACCAACTTTTTGATTCGTTGATCTTTTGAATTGTTTTTTGGTTTTCAATTTCATTCAGTTCTGCTCTGATCTTAATGATTTCTTTCCGTCTGCTAACTTTAGGATTGGATTGTTCTTGTTTTTCTAGTTCTTTAAGGTGAAGTGTTAGGTTGTTCACTTGCCATCTTTCCATTCTTCTGAAGTGAGCATTTAATGCAATAAATTTTCCCCTCAATACTGCTTTTGCAGTATCCCACAGGTTTTGGTATGATGTATCATTGTTTTCATTAGTTTCAATAAACTTTTTGATTTCCTGCTTGATTTCTTCTTGGACCCATATGTCATTAAGTAGAATGCTGTTTAATTTCCATGTGTTTGTATAGTTTCCAGAGTTTTGTTTGTTATTAATTTCTAGTTTTAATCCATTGTGGTCTGAGAAGATACATGGGATAATTCCAATTTTTTTGAATTTATTAAGACTTGATTTGTGACCTAATATGTGATCTATCCTGGAGAATGATCCATGTGCTGATGAGAAGAATGAATATTCTGAGGTTGTTGGGTGGAATGTTCTGTAGATATCTGCCAATTCCAATTGGTCTAGAGTCTTGTTTAGATCTTGTGTTTCTCTATTGATTCTTTGCCTAGATGATCTGTCTAATATTGACAGTGGAGTGTTCAGGTCCCCTGCTATTATGGTATTAGTGTCTATTTCCTTCTTTAGGTCTAATAGAGTTTGTTTTATAAATCTGGCTGCTCCAACATGGGGTGCGTACATATTTATGATTGTTATGTCTTCTTGATGGATCAGTCCTTTTATCATTAAGTAGTGTCCCTCATTGTCTCTTTTTATGGTTTTTAGTTTAAAGTCTATTTTGTCAGATATAAGAATAGCCACTCCAGCTCGTTTTTCTTTTCTGTTTGCATGGTAAATCTTTTTCCATCCTTTCACTCTTAGTCTGTGTGAATCTTTATGGGTGAGGTGGGTCTCTTGTAGGCAGCATATAGTTGGGTCCTGCTTTTTGATCCAGTCAGCCAGTCTGTGTCTTTTAATTGGGGAATTTAAGCCTTTAACATTAAGAGTTGTTATTGAAAGGTGTTGATTTATTCCTAGCATTTTATTGGTTGTTTGGTTGTCTTAGGTGTCTTTTGTTCCTTGCTTTCTGATTTACTGTTTGGTTTCTTTGTTTGTTGGTTCCTTAGGTTGTAGATAGTGTTTTTGTTAGCTTGTTTTCTCTTCATGAATGCCATTTTTATTGTACTAGCGGGTTTAGATTTTTCTTAGGTTTTTATGGCAGTGGTAGTTATTTTTCAGGAACCAAACCCAGTACTCCCTTGAGGATTTCTTGTAAGGGTGGTCTTGTGGTAGTGAACTCCCGCAGTTTTTGTTTATCTGAGAAATATACTATTTGCCCCTCATTTCGGAAGGATAGCCTTGCAGGGTAGAGTATTCTTGGCTGGCAATCTTTGTCTTTTAGTATTTTGAAAATATCATCCCATTCCTTTCTAGCTTTTAGGGTTTGTGATGAAAAGTCTGATGTTAACCTGATTGGGGCTCCCTTATAGGTGATTTGACGCTTCTCTCTTGCAGCTTTTAAGATTCTCTCTTTGTCTCTGAGTTTTGCCAATTTGACTATGACATGTCTTGGAGAAGGCCTTTTTGGGTTGAATACGTTTGGAGATCATTGAGCTTCCTGGATCTGAAGATCAGTGATTTTTCCTATACCTGGGAAGTTTTCTGCCACTATTTTGTTGAATATGTTTTCAATGGAATCTCCATTTTCCTCCCCTTCTGGAATACCCATGACTCGGATATTTGAGCGCTTATGGTTGTCTGATATCTCTCTCAGATTTTCTTCCATGTCCTTGATTCTTTTTTCTTTCTTTTTGTCTGCTTGTGTTATTTCAAACAGCCCATCTTCAAGTTCAGAGGTTCTCTCTTCAACTTCGACAAGCCTGCTGGTTAAACTCTCCGTTGTGTTTTTTATTTCGCTGAATAACTTCTTCAGTTCAGCAAGTTCTGCTACATTTTTTTTCAGGAAATTGATTTCCTTGTATATTTCCTCTTTCAGATCCTGTATACTTTTCCTCATTTCATCATGATGTCTAGCTGAGTTTTCTTGTATCTCATTCAGTTTCCTTAGAATTATCACTCGAAATTCCTTGTCAGTTATTTCAAGGGCTTCTTGTTCTATAGGATCTAGAGTATGAGATTTATTAACTTTTGGTGGTGTACTTTCTTGATTTTTTGTATTTCTGGTGTCTTTTTTTTGGTGTTTATTCATTGTGGCAGGGGGTTTCACAGTCCACCGGTTTAAGACTAATGACTAACTAGGATGTTGCTGTGGTTGACAATTTGGTATGGCTCCCGCCGTGACTGCTCAGTTGGCCTCTAGTGTCTTGTGTGTGTGGTTGCCTCGGGTCTTGGGCTTCTCCGGGGAGCCACCTTTCTGGTCAGCTTGTACTCTGCTGGGCTGGTGGATCACGTACCACAGGGTGTGTGATCTCTGTTGAGCTTTCACTTTCTGTACAGGACTTCTCCCCGTTCCGTGTGCTCTGGCCCAGGCTGTTAGATCGTGCAGTGGCGACCCCACCGGGTGTGTGGTTCCTGTCGAGTCTCCGCCTCCCTGGCCGCACGTCTCCCCCCTCTGTGCACACTGTGCTGGGCTGGGGTGTGTCTTCTGCACCCCTCGTCTATCAGCTGGGCCTTCAAGACCCTGCTCAGTACCGCCTCGCCCAGGAAGTCTACCAGGTTTCTGCTAGGCACAGACGACCGGTCTCTCTGGGTGCCTTTGTAGCACTGTGTAGATCTTTCTCGGGTCTTGTTCACCTTTGTATCCCCCCGGTATAAACCGAGTCTAGTGCCCGCCTGCAGCCTGCTCTCCGGCAGGTTCAAGCGGACCTGGGAACTCTCCTACCACACTATTCCCAACCAGAAATTCGTTAGGCTTTTTTCCAAACTGGTGGTCGCAGAGATGGTATCTGCCTCCCAGTAACAGGAAGTTTACCGGGGCGGAGTCCAGGGTGTGGTGGAGTGACAGTTGGCCCGCCTGTACTTCCTAGCCCTCCCAAAACTGGTCGGGACGCCCCACACCCCCAGCCCTGCCAGAGAACCGCGGAGGGAGTGGGAGAGGAGGTCGGCCCACAGGGTCCGGAAAGCCTGGCGCCAGGCCAAGCAAATGGGCTCAGTGATGGCCGAGCAGGGCGGAGCTGCCCGCACCTGGGAAAATGGAGGCAGCACCGTGGCAGTGAGTGGCCTGGTGGTGCAGGCGGAAGCCGCGTGGGCATCCACCCCCCCGAACAGAGCTGTGCCAGGGATCACTCACAGTGCTGTGCCAGGTCGGGCGCTCGCTCTGTCTCTGGTTTGTTGCCTTCCGTGTTCTCGGCGCTGCCGCCTCGGGCTGTTCAGTCGCGGCGCCGCTCGGGCGCTCCCAGGAATCTTCTTTAATGCCGGCCTGAAACCTCGAATCCTGAATAGGGCAGCTGGCCGCCTTCTTCAGCGCGGCCCCGGTCTCCGGGATCCTGGCTGCATCCACAGCAGCCCTGGCGCCGTGTTCCCTGTTTCAAGACTCACTTTTGCAGCTAAGAATCAGTTCTTTTCCTGCTCCACACTTCAAAGCTGTTGCCTGTAAATGAGGCAGCCTCTCCTGCCGGGGGCAAAGTGGCGTTGAGCCCCCACGACCGGCCAGCAGCAGCAGTCCTCCCTTAAGAGATGGCCAGAGGAAGGTCCACAAGTTTCCCGGCTGCCTGAGGCCCAGTGGCCACCTTTTCCACCTCAGCTACTCCGCGCCAGCCGCCGCAGCCGCCGCCATCTTGAAACCTCTGTATAGTTTTGATTTAACTTACTGCTCTTTCTTTTCTTCCCCACTGTTTACCAATATGGATGGATAAAAGATATTTTTCTGCTGCTTAAAATTTCTATTCTAAATTTGTTTTTATGATGTTTTTCCTTAAACTAAGACCCCAATATATGTTTATTTATATCTCTTGACTTCTTAAATATATCAATGTTACATAACCTCTCTAAGAGAAATATTTTAATATACTTTTATCAGCCTTTGGTGTACAATCCTTCTCCCCAACTCAAAATATTCATATTGTCTAGAATTTTCATTTAGTTTCATAAAAATGCAGTTTTGCTTTTTTCCCCCAAGTAGACAGTTTTTACAAGATGAACAATAATAAATTTTACTAAGATTTTTGATCACTTTTACTCCATATATTTCTTGCCATATCTCCTGGTTCTTTTGCTATTTAAGAGCTTTTTTCCCCCAAATAATCAGTATTTTCAATATGGGTCTTTGTGTAGCAAACATTTTGTAACTTTGTATAACTGATAATATTTTAATTACACCCTTACATTTGAATGACAGTTTGACTGGATATAAATATTCAAGGTTCAAAATTTATTTCCTTCTATATTTTAAAAACCACTGCTCTTTTGACTTCTTGCTTTTAAGAATCCTGATTGTTTTTTTCTTTGCAGATGATCTGTTCTTTTTTGTAATCTTACATAGAATTTTTTTCTGACTTTTATATCTTTTTAAATTTACTAAAATTTGGCCTGATGTGGGCTTTTTATCTCATCTATTTGGCAATCTACAGATTCTTGTAATCTGAGGTAACTTACCTTTAGATCTGGTAAATTTATCTCCATTACTATTATTTTTTCTCCCCTTCACTTAAAAATTTTCTCTCCTCTGTTACTCCTATTGGCCAAGTATTTTTACCTTTACTTTTAGTCTCCAGAGTCTATTTTTCTTTTATACTTTCTTTCTATTTATTCTTTCCTGATAACTTCTGAGAGCATTCCTCAATCTGAACTTTCAATGAATTAATTTGTTCTTTAGTTGTTATGTTTTTCTTATGTAATGTTTCTATGTGTTCCTTTTTGTTTTTGGTTTCTATCTTCCTTTCTTTCCTTAAGTATATTTATCATGGTTATTAAAAAAATGTAATCATTGCAGCAGTAAGAGTCCAGTCAGGAGACAGAAACCACACCAGTAATTTGAACATAGAAAAAGTAATGTAAAGAATTAACTAGGAGAAAAAAAAAAAAAGAATTAACTAGGAGTGCATATAATTGAAAAGGCAAAGAGAGAACACTAAATTATCACAGAAATAGCAATTGCTGGAAGCAAGTTGCCACCTCTAGGACTGGGGAAATAAGGAGAAGAGGTTGGAATTATTCAAGCTTTAGAGCTTGGATAACCACATGGGCCCCATGTGGTTGGGATCTTGATTTCTGAAAAGGGACACTGGCCAACTGGTTCTGGTGCCTCTGCATTTGTTGGAAAAACTGCAAAGACAATTCAGGTACTGATATGGAGAGGAATTGCTGCTACTGGAGTAAAGAGATGTTATTAGTATGTTGCTTACGGGAACATGAAACAGGAGGAAAGCAAACGAAACAAGTTTCTTGGTCCTCCAGCCTTGCAGTCTCCCACTAGCATCACCTATTGGCAGAGCCTAATGTGGACTTAGCAGACAAAGCAGAAATGTGGTCCACAATGTCTCAGCACCAGAGTCAGAGAGGCAAGTATAGAAGTGTACGTTTGGAGCTGAGAAACAATAATTTAATAATTGTCACAACTAATCTGTTTTCAAAATTCTGCTCAGATGGTACATATTTTCCAGTCTGTTCTCTTTTTCAAGTTGTAGGCCATCTTAGTGTTAGCCTGCCACGCTTATGATGTGTTATCCTTTTTATGTATTTCTGGATTCAGTTTGCTAGTGTTTTGGTAAGGATTTTTGCATCTGTGTTCATCAGGGATATTAGTAATTTTCTTTTCTTGAATTGACTTTTTCTAGTTTTGGTATCAAAGTGATAATGCTGGCTTCACAAAATGAGTTGGAGAGTGTTCTATTTTTTTGAGAGACAAGTGTGATATTTTGAAAGATAAGTATTTGTGAAAGATAGGTATTATTTATTCCTTAAATATTTGATAGAATTCACCATTGAAGCCATGTGAGCCTGTAGTTTTCTTCATGCGGAGGTTTTTTTTAAAAAATTTTTGAAATAATTTTAGATTTGTAGAAGAGTTATAAAGATGGTACACAGAGTTTCTTTATCCCCTTAACCGAGCTTTCTTCAGTGTTAACAGTTTACATAATCATGATGTATTTATCAAAACAAGAAAAAGCATTGGTACAATACAATTAACTAAAACATAGGCTTTATTTGAATTTTACCATCTTTTTCACTAATGTTCTTTTTCTATTTCTGGATTCAACCTAGGATACCACATTGCATTTAATTGTCATGTTTCCTTATTCTCTTTCAATTTGTGACAGTTTTTTTCTTCTTCCTTGTTTGCATAATTTTGACACTTTTGAAGAGTATTAGTCAGTTACTCTAGAATGTTCCTCGATATGGGTTTGTTTTGGTGTTTTCTCACAATCAGACTGGAGTTATGATTTTTTGGGAAGAATACCAAGTGGTATCATGTCATTTCAGGGAGTTAACTTTGATCACATGGCTAGGGTGGTATCTGTCAGGTTTCTCCAGTATAATGTTATAATATTTTCCCTTTCCATTCTCTGAAGGTTATTCTAGTCCCTATTAAATAGGAGAGGAATTAAGCTCCACAACCTGGAGAGAAGATATCAACTAATTTGTTGACATTTATAAAAATCACAGTAATTAATAAACATTTTTTTGGAAAAACTTGAGGCTATGCAAATACCCTGTTTCTCCTTTACATTTTGACCACTAATGTTAGCACCCATCAGTGGGTCTTACTTGCAGCAATTATTACTGTGATGTTGTAATGGCGATTTTCTGTTTTCCTCATCCTTTTAAAATTTATTATTTAGAATTCTTCTGTAAGGATGATATGTTCCTTTTCCTCTAAATATTTATTTGTATCATTATGGATTCATGGATATTTATTTTCTGGGGGGGTTATCATCAATACTATTCTTTATTTTGTCCTCAGATTGTTTCAGCTTTGGCCATTGGGAGATCTTTCAAGTTGGTTTCTGTCTTTTTGATATAGTCCACTGTTGGGAAAATAGAAATAGTTTGGTCAGGGCCCTCGCCTTGGGTCCAGTTGGGTATGGTTCAGCACATCCATTGTAAGCAAATTGTGCATGCGCACCAATGTATCTTTTTAGTTTTGTTGCTATTGTTGTGTTCTTGAGAGAGAGAGAGGGAGGGGGGAGGAGTTTTGGTGAAGCAGGAAGACGGGCATCTGCCTTGGGCATCCACCCAGCGTGGCCATGCTTTCCAACATATGGCTTCCAAGGATCTGTTTTCCGGTTACCTAGCTCATAGACCTGCGTGAAGGGGTCTGGTGACCCAGCCTGGTGTATGAAGGGTTTGTGACCCAGTCTGTGAATGGGCTTGGGAGGTCTGGGAACTCCAGACCCAGCCCTAGCTCAACAATTGGCCTAGTTGGCAGAATTACCAGCTGGTAAAAGAGCCCGATAACTAGTGTGGTCGAATAGCTTTACAATTGGCGTCACGAAAAGGATTAAGAGTGCTACAGTTGCTTATGTTGACAGGATTCTGACCAGAGCCAGAGATTTACATCCACCATTTTTTCTTTTTTGAGCACTCCCACACTTTTTGGCATGGGGATTACAGGATAATGTAAGTTCAGCTTGTATTTTTCCTACCTAGCTGGGAAATCATCCATTTCTCTAAATAGCCTTAGTTTTTTTGATTGGAAAAATGGTATTTAGAAAAGATCTGTGTTAGGGGTGCTTGTTGCTACTGGGGTGTCACTATTTCTAGGCCCTCTCAGTGGACAAAACAAGGAAATATATGTTTGTATACTAACTCACATATGCACGTTTGTATATTTATTTATGTTTATCATCTATCTTTATAATATATAAATATACATCATTTCAGACTGATATCTCTGACTCTTAATCCAACACTGCAGGCAGCATTCATTCTAGCCTCCTCTCTTTGCTTATTTTTAACTTTTTCTCTGACAGTGAGTAATCTGGCTTTCATTATTTGTAATTTATTGTTCAACCATAGTTTAGAATTGTTTAACCTATACAGTGTGAAAACAAATTTACCAATTAGAGTACAGTGTTTATGTATAATTCTTTTTGTCTTTGGTATTATGGTTATCTAGTTAAAATATCCTTTACTAATGTTGCTTAGGGTACCTTCTTTTTTTCCCCAGTCTCTGTCAGTCAGGTTATGTTATACATTTTTCATACAGTTAGATTAATTTGTCATATTCTGCATTCCATTTCAGGATTTTCCTGCCCTCTTGGTTGATTTTTAAAAAATTTTCAGACATTAAAATTTAGTCTTTTTGATGTATAGTTCTTATGGGTTTTGACAAATACATAGTCAGAATCAATAGCAGTATAATACAGAACAGATCCAACACCCTAAACATGCCCTTCTGTAGTCAACACCTCCTACTTCCATTGACCTGTGGTAGCCACTAATCTATTTCTGTTCCTGTAGTTTTGCCTTGCCCAGAATATCAAATAAATTGAATCAAACATTATGTAGCCTTTTAGTTCTCACTTCTTTCTCTTAGTAAAGTGCATTTAAGATTCAGCCATGTTGTTCATGAGTCTGTAGTTCATTCCTATTTATTGCTGAGTAGTATTACATTATATGGATTTACCATAGTTTATCCATTCTCTTGTTGAACAACATATTGGTTGTTTCAACTTATTTGCAATTATGAATAAAGCTGCTATAGACATTTACATATAGGTTTTTGTGTGGACATAAGTTTTCAGTTTAACTAAATACCTAGAAAGTGGGTGTGAGATTGCTGGGTATTTTGCCTTTCCATATAAACTTTAAAATCACTGCTGATATCCACAAAATTACTTGCTGAGATTTTGATTGGGATTGCATAGAGTCTACACATAAAATCAGTGAGAATTGACATCTTATAAATATTGAATCTTTCTATTCATGAACACAGCATACCTCTCTATTTAGATCATCTTTGATTTCTTCCATCAGAATTTTGTTGTTTTCCTAATATAGATTTTGTATATATTTTGCTAGATTTATACTATGTATTTCTCTTTTTGTTGGTGCTAATGTAAATGGTATTATGTTTTAAATTTCAAATCCCAATCATTCATTGGTGGTATATAAGAAAGCAATTTTCTTTGTATATTAACCTTGTATCCTGCAACCTTGCTAAAGTGTTAATTAGTTCCAGAAGATTTTTTGTTGATTCTTTGGGATTTTCTACATAGACAATAGTCATCTGTGAACAAAGACAGTTTTATTTCTTCCCATTCTGTATTCCTTTCATCTCCTGGTCTTGTCTCACTGTATTAGGTAGGATTTCCAAGATGAAGCTGAATAGGAGTAGTGAGAGAGGACACTCTTGCACTGTTCCCTGATCTTAAGAGGAAAGCTTCTAGTTTCTCATTTAATGAAATATGATGGTAGCTATAGGTTTTTGTTTGTCAAATTGAAAGAAGTTTCCCGTATTTCCAATTGCTGAGAATTTTTATCATGTATGGGTGTTGGATTTTGTCAAATGCCTTTTTTGTACCTGATTTTTCTTTCTTGTTGATGTGATGAATTAAACCAATTAATTTTTGAATACTGAATTAGCATACTTGGGATAAATCCCACTTGGCTGTGGTGTACAATTGTTTATATGCATTGTTGGATTTGATTTGCTAATATTTTGCTAAATATATTCACATTTGTGTTCATGAGAGATATTTATCTGTAATTTTCATTTATTTTAATATTTTTGTCTGGTTTTGGTAATAAGTGATGCTGCTATAATAGAATGAGTTAGAAAGTGTTCCCTAACTTTCCCCAGAATGTCTTCCTTTTCTGGAAGAGACTGTAGAGGATTGGCATCATTTCCTCTTTAAATATTTGGTAGAACTTACCAGTGAAACCATCTTCACCTGGTGAATTCCATTTTGCATGGTTATCAATTATTGATGCAATTTCTTTAATATATGTAGACCTACTAGGACCATCTATTTCTCCTTGTGTAAGCTTTGGTAGAGAGTGTCTTTGAAAAAAATGGTCCATTTCATTAAAGTTGTCAAATTTGCAATGTAGTGTTTTTCCTAATATTTCTTTATTAACTGTTTAATTGTCATGGGATCAGTAGTGATGGATCATCTTTCACTTCTGATATTAGCAATTTGTATCTTTGCTCTTTTTTTCTGGATTAGCATAGCTAGAATTTTATCAGTTTATTGGTCTTTTCAAAGCAGTAGCTTTTGGTTTTGTTGATTTTTGCCTACTGATTCCCTGTTCTCAATTTTATTTTTTCTCATTTTTATTATTTATTTCTTTTTGCTTACTTTAGATTTAATTTGCCCTTTTTTTGGTTTTCTAATATTAATTTATTGATTAATTTGTGATTAATTGCTTTATTTATTTTGGATCTATTTTGTATCATATGCATGTAGTGCTGGAAATTTCAATCTAAGCACTGCTTTATATGCATCTCAAATTTTGATAGGTAGTATTTTCATTTTCATATAGTTTAAAATAATTTAAATTTCATTTGAGGCTTCTTTGACCCATGTATTATTTAGAAATGTGTTATTTAATGTCCAGATATTTTTAAATTTTCCATGAAACTGTTATTGATTTCTAGTTTAATTCCATTGTGAACACAGAGCATACTTTGTATGATTCATATTCTTTTAAATTTATTAAAGTATGTTTTATGGCCCAGAATGTGGTCTATCTTGGTGAATGTTCCATGTGAGCTTGAGAAGAATGTATATTTTGCTGTTGTTGGATAAAGTATTATAGAATGCTAATTAGATACATTTTATTGATGATGCTGTTCAGTTAAAGTATATCTGTGATTTTCTGCCAGCTGGATATGTCAATCACACATATAGGCATTAAGAGTTCAACTGAAGCAGTTTATTCATCTATTTCTTATTGCATTTCTATCAATTTTTGCCTTCTGTATTTTATTTTGGCACTCTGTTAGATATGTATGCATTAAGGATTGTTATGTCTTCTTGGGGAACTCACCCCTTTATAATTATGGAATGTCCTTCTTTATTTCTGATAATTTTCCTTGCTCTGAAGTAGACTTTGTTTGAAATTAATGTAGATACTCCAGCTTTCTTATTAGTGTTAGGTAGGCAAATCTTTGTCCATTCCTTTACTGTTAGTCTGTTTGTGTCTATATTTAAAGAAGGTTTCTTATAGATAATAAATTGTTGGTTCTTGGTTTTTTTTGGCAGTCTCTGTCTTTTAATTGGTTTATTTAGACCATTCACATTTAAAGTGATTATTTATAGTTGGATTAATAATTACCACATTTGTAACTGTGTATCATTCATTGCTCTTGTTCTTTTATTTCTTTTTTTGTCTTGTACCTTTCTCTTCTTTCTCTGGTTTTATTTTAGCATTTTATATGATTCTGTTTTCTCTCCTCTCTTAGCACATCAATTATATTTCTTTTTAAAATGTTTTTTAATTGTTGCTTAAGAGTTTGCAGTGTAGGGACGACCCCGTGGCTCACTTGGGAGAGTGCGGCACTGGGAGCGCAGAGGCGGTACTGCCGCAGGTTCGGATCCTATATAGGGATGGCCGGTGTGCTCACTGGCTGAGCGTGGTGTGGACAACACCAAGCCAAGGTTTGCAATCCCCTTACCGGTCACAGGAAAAAAAAAAAAAAAAAAAAAGAGTTTGCAGTGTACATGTACAACTAATCCACGTTCACTTTCAAATAACACTGCAGCACTTCATAAGTAGTGAAAGTGCCATATAACAGAGTTTTCCCAATTTTTTCCTCCTATATTTTACAACATTGCTGTCACTCATTTCACTTATCCATAAGCTAAAATCACAGAATACAATGTTGCTATTATTTAGACAAACTGATATGTTAGATCAATTAAGAATACAAAAAATAAGATTTTATTTTACCCTCATTTGTTCCTTCTCTTATGTTCTTCCTTTTAAGAAAATGTAGATCTGAATTTCTGACCTGTATAATTCCCTTCTCTTCAAAGAACTTCTTTTCAACATTTCTTGCAAGGCAGGTCTTCTGGTGACAAATTCTCTCAACTTTTTTTGTTTGAGAAAATATTTCTTTCTCCTTCACTTTTGAAGATAATTTCACTGGATACAGAATTGTAGGTTGTTCTTTTTTTAAAAAAATTATTATTCAATGCTTTAAATATTTCAGTGTGCTTTCTTCTTGCTTCCATGAAGAGAAGTCTGATATAATCCTTACACTGTTTCTCTGTAGATAAGGAACCCTCTGGCTTCTTTCAAAATTTTCTCTTTGTTTTTGGTTTTCCGCAGTTTTGATGGGACATACTTATGTGTAAATTTTTTGGTATTTATCCTGCTTGGTGTTCTCTGAGCTTCCTGGACTTGTGGTTTGGTGTATGTCATTAATACTAGAAGATTCTCAGTCATTACTGCTTAAAATATTTCTTCTGTTCTCTTCTTTCTCCTCCTCTGGTATTCCCCTTACAGGTACAGTATAGCTTTTGTAACTGTCCCATGGTTCCTGGATATTATGTTTTAATTTTTCCATTCTTCTATGTCTTTGCTTTCCAGTTTTGGAAGTTTTTATTGACATACCTTCAAGCTCACCAATTCTTTCCTTGGCCAAATCTAATCTACTGATAAGTCCATCAAAGGCATTCTTCATTTCTTTTACACAGTTTTTGATTTTTAGCTTTTTCTTTTGATTCTATCTTAGTTCATATTATTTTTTGATTCTTTTTGTTCACATTACCCATCTGTTCTTGTGTATTGTCCACTTTCCATGTTGGAGCCCTTAGCATTTTAACCATAGTTATTTTTTTCTAGTCTGATAGTTCTAAAATCTTTACCATACCTGGGAATATTTTTTCTTGCCTTTTAGAATTCTTTGTAGTTTTTTATTGAAAGCTGGACCTGGTTTATCGTATAAAAGGAACTTAGGTAGGTAGGACTTTAGTGTAAGGTTTTATGTTTATCTGGCTAGGCTGCGCTTACTGTTTAGTGTAGCTGTGATGTCAGAGGCTAAAATTTTCTCTAATTGTCCTTGTGTTTGTCTCCCTTACTGTTTTCTATTTCCCTTGAGACTCTTTACTAAAGAGGGTCTGAGGCTTGCAGTTCTTTTAGTTTATTCCCCTGTTATTATATAAGAACTCTACTGATTCGGTGGTAAGTGTGGGGGGAAGAGAAGTATTTGATAATCCTATAATTAGACTTCTGTCTTTTAATGAGCCTGAGTTGGGTATTTCCTTTCCTCCATGTTGAAGGATAGAAGGAGCTGGAGTTTGATATTTCCCATCCCCCACATTGAAGGTTAGAGGAGGACGGAGTTAGGTATTTACTTTCCCCAGGCCTCATTAGGCTTTGGTAAAACCCCAGTTGATTATTCTTTGGTAAAATAGTTTCCCTTGAGGTCAGGTCTTGTTAAGGAGAACAGAAAGCTCTGGGTATATTTCAGAATGCTTACTTTTCCTTTTCCCCTTATAAATGCAGAAGGGGATTTTTCTCTGATCTTCACAGGAAGAACCTGGTAGGGCTGCTGTAGGTAAAGCTTTTGGAAGTATGGTGGCACCCCTAAGACTGAGACCAAAGATTTGGAGTTTTAGACTTTGAAGGTAGTCCACACTGAGCCTCCAGCAATTAATTATCATTTGAAGTGTTTATGGCTCCACTTGCAGGCTTCTGCTCCTCATAAGCTCTGACACTCTATTTGCTTGTCTGTCTGTCTAGTTTTTGTGACTGCAGTTTGCCCTGAGACCTTAATTCTCTGATGGGTTGTTAATTTTCAGTTTGTTCAGTTTCTTTACTTGTGAGGATTAGAGTGACAATTTCCAAGCTCATTGTATGTTGAATTGAAAACCAGAAGCCCCTAATAAACTTTTTGGAATGAAGGAACATAGGAGTTTATTGTCAATGATGTTAGCATATTGTCAGAACATGTGTAATATAATTACTTTTTTATATTATCAGTTCTTAATTTATTATCTCAACATAAATTTTAATCATGATCAGATACTTTGAAGTTTGATTTAATCTAAAATATTGGTAAAAAGAAGAATAATAATTTTATACTCTTGATTGTATTTAAAGACATTCACATAGTTATACTACAGTATATGTAATACATAATTTATTCATAAAGATAATACAAATATTTGCATATTTCATGTGTAGATATTTTACAAAGCCTAGAAATAATTCCTGTTTTAGTGATTTAAACTTTTATGTCTTATTTTTTCAAGTAAAGATTTTGAAATTGGAAACTGATTTGTAGATTAATATCAATATGCTTATGATAAAACTTTTGTTATTGATTAAAAGCAACATGATTTCTTGCAGATTATCATTGAGGACTTCTTAATGAATGCTCATTCACATACTGATTTCAATATTTGTTGCTTTTCACATACCTATTATTTGATGAAGAGTAATTTTAATTCTCCATTTTGATGAGCTAATATGGTAATTTTTCTTTGTCATTATCTTTTTATCTGTTTGTGAATGTTTTGTTCTAAAAAGAGACTTTTTTCTTATTCTCAAAGAAATGCAATTACAAGTTTTCTAGATAGACTCCAGTGTTACTAGTTTCGTTGCATTTGATTGTTTATATGATATTTGGTGTTAAAATCCAATCTTTTAAATAATAATTCATTATATGACTATACATAAATATTAAATAATATGGCTTTAACTGTAAGATAAAACTATGACACTCTTTGAAGTTTGTGCAGGAAACACAGGATATTCTTTTATGGTTAATATAGAGATAATTACCAATTATGTTAATTCATTGGGACACAAAAGTGTATAAGGGTATGCCTTTTCATTTATTGCTTATATCATTAAAAAAAGGAACACAGTGTAAAAGAAAATTAAATTGATCTAAGAAGAATTTAATCTACAGTGTTGGTACAACTTTGTACTGGAAGTCCTAGATTTTGTTGACCAATTTTAGTTACCAATTCTTAGTTTTCCTTTGAGAAAATAAAAGCTAATCAACTGATCAGTGAGGCCTAAGTTTCCTTCTCAGGACCAGTCCTCGGCAAATTGTGGGAATCCAAATTTCAGAGGCCTTTACTACCCCTGTGTATTATCTTTCTCTACCTTTTAAATATCCAGGCCTATTTCATTTTGATATCCAGTGCTCTATATTGGCACAGTTTCACTTTAATTCCTTGAATGTTTTGAAAGCAATATACACTAATAGGTCTGCAGAGGGAGTAATTTAATTTTGATAAAGGAGTATAATGAGAAGTGAATAATACTAATCCCAAGAATGACTCACAAAGGGTGCCACGTGAGGTGGGAGTGTTTTTTTTTTTTTTAAGTTAGGTGTACCTAATTGTTCACATCATACCACCGTGGATTGACTGCCTACATCTAAATCAGTTTCTCATCATGAATTCATAGATATTGGTTACGTAAAATTTTTCTTCTCATCTTGGACAATTAGAGAGTAAGATTTCTTTCTGTACACGGTTTTGGACAAGACTGTTGAACCCTGCAGAACTAGAAGTGAAGCACTGACTTGATTACAGTTATTTGTGTAGTATTTATTTAAATTCATTTTCAGTCTGGTATGATTATATGAATAATTTACTTTAGCTTATGAATATTTTAAATTTAATATACATAGTTATTTCAGTAGCTATTTTTAGAGAGTTTGAATATATAACTCCTCTTTAACCAATTCCTTTAACTGCTGCTTTAAGCATAAAGGAATTCATTCGTAAGCCTTTGAAAAATACATTAATAAAAACCATGTTTTATTTAATATACTTATGACTTTACTTCAATTTGCATTAAAGGAGAAATTTAAAAAAACAAAAAAAGGAACTCTATTTATTTTCAGTTAACTAAATGTAACTGTGTTTAATATGGTACCTTAAAATAATTTTTTGAAAAGTTTCAATATTATTAAAAATACGTACAAAACTTCAAGAATAAATCACACCTTTAAAACAGCAGTAGTTTTAATATCAGTTCTCTGTTAAAAACAAATGGTCCAACTTCTCTTTTTTTGTATAAAATTGAAATGTGTAATTCCAATATAAGGTGAAGCAATAAGGTTTTCTATGTAGCAGTCCTCATTTTTCATGTTCATTTTGTGTTATCACAAATCTGTAGATAGAAATTTCTTCCTAGTACAGTGCACTGAGTTGTGCAAACTTATCTTTTTAGGGTCAAAGAAGAACACAAACCACAACTGACACAGTAAGTAATTGTATTAAGAGTGCAGTAGGCTTGACTTCTGTACTTTTGTCACATTCTGCTTTGTGCACCTTTGATGGTATTAGCTTACACTAATACTGGATAGACTGCAGCTAGTGTGTCTTCTGCTTTCTGACTCTCGGGCTTGTAAGAGAGCTGGCTTCTTACTTCATCCACATAGTGACTGGATGTAGTTTTTTGCTATCTGCTTGTGGACTGGTTAAGTGTTCACACTTAATTTCCCTACATTCTGACTGCCTGGATGATAGTTGGAGCTGACATTTCCATTGGCTGTAGCTTTTGTGCCTGTGCATTTTTATTATTATGGATAAGAAAACATTTAACCTACACTGTTATTTATTTGGTTATTCAGTCACATTATTTGCTTATTTAAACAGGTGGTTTCCCTTTAGTGGGATCACTGAACTGGTAAATAACGTTCTTCAACCCCAGCAAAAACAACAAAATGAAAAGGAGCCCCAGACGTAAGTAAGCTGATCTGTATAAACTAAATATTATCTCTGATAGTACAACATACTGAAGAGTATGTATTAAAATATTTCCATTGAAATAGTATGCCCTTGGAAAGGAAAATTATTAGGTTAGAGTTTGATATTTTCACCTTTAATTATTCCTTGAAATTCTAAAAACAAAGCAAGGATAATGCATAGATAGGGTGGTAAAAAATAAGAGGTAATTCTCTCCCCAATTTTAGTATAAATAATATAAGCCATATTTATCCAGTAAAATATCTTTCTCCAGTAATTCAATATATTCCTGAGTGTGTTTCTTTCAACAATAGTTTTAGAGGACAGTAAGAGGTATTAACTTCCAAATTCAATCTTTGGTCAAATAGTTTTAGGAAGGTTGTTTTAAAAAAGGTTAAGCAGGTTTCTTTATTGTAATAATTCTGAGAGCCTAAATGTGCTCCAAGAGTATTAGAACATACACTGTTTACTAAACTTATTTGACCTTTGAATTCTGTTTTCACTGAACATTTCATTAGGTTATAAAACATAATCAGGAAATGCAGCAACTTATATTCTCACATTAACTTGAAACATTAAAAAACTGTTGATTCCATTTCTTTTAGTTGTCAGCAGATTAAAAACATTCTTTAAAAAGTTGTTCACATTTGCATCTTTTTAACTTTATGCAAGCAATATTACTGTGTTGTGAAGTGGAAGTAACTGATAATGTGAGAAAGACTGCATATATTTATATTCCAGTCTCATGATAATTGCCATCATTCTTTGAAATGCTTTAACCACTTAGCCTATGTGCTTCTTCTAAGTAGGAATTACGTCTGTGGAGAAGAAGGTTTGGTTGTAGAAATGGGCAGATTAAAAAGTGACATGAACTCTAGGAGAGAACAAGAATGACTAGCAAGTTGAAATACTCAGAAAAACATTCACGTTTTACCTTTAATGCAAACTAAAAGTTAGATGTCTTTTTGTCTTGTTGCTATTGAAGAAGACAATCCTCCTCATCCATTTTATGCTCTCTTTGTGCATTTTAATTTATATTTTGTCAGTGTTTCAGTTTCAACTGAAGTAAAACTATGATGTGATATACTGTTTCTCATAGTTAATATGTAGTTCTAGAACTGTTGCTTTATTTAAGCTAGTTGAAGCCAGGGCCTATGTTGGTTTGTCTATTGTTTTATCCCTGGCATCTAGCAGGATGCCTGATACATAGTAGGGCTCAACAAAAATTTTTTCGCAGCTGATTTTTCATATTTTATCCATTATGATGCAAGAATACTGTGACATAAGGAATGAAATCTAATCAGCAAGCATTATATTAAAATGCCACATATTATCATTGTTTTGCAGAGTTTTCTCTAAGACACTGAAACTTAAAGTAGAATAAAATAGAAAAATCAAACGCAAAGCATAACCAGATGTCATATTGCCTCAGTTTTAAATGATTTCAGTTATGTATCTTGTGTGAGTTTTAGAAAATAATTAAGATTATGTCATGTTATGTAGCAGATTACAATGGCCATTAAATAAAATGACAGATATTTTGTGAGTAATGTTAAAAAGTGATCTTTAGATTATTGCAATAAGGTGACATTTGATTGGCATAAACAAAGATCAAGGCAAAGTTGAAAACAAATAGCTTTACTTCAATTAATAAGTATAATTCAGTCTGCTCTGATTTTTGGATTGGAAGGTGGTGGAAGAAAAGACTGGTACTTCTAGATGTTTTAAAAGTTAATTCTTGGGCTGGCCCCGTGGCTCACTCGGGAGAGTGCGGCGCTGGTAGTGCCAAGGCCGCAGGTTCGGATCCGATATAGGGATGGCTGGTGCACTCACTGGCTGAGTGTGGTGCAGACAACACCATGCCGAGGGTTGCGATCCCCTTTCTGGTCAAAAAAAAAAAAGAAAAAAAAAATTAATTCTTGATTAATAGGTATTGTTTTCATTAAAGCTTCTTTAACAACTAATTCATTCTTTTTTTTATGATTAATACAGTTTTAAAAATTCAGAATCAAATTCTCTCGATAGTCACCTTCTTCATCTTACATTCTTATTACTCTGAAAATTTCTGGTGTATAATTTTGTAGGCCCTTTCCTTTTATCTTTCTTTTTTTTTTATTTTTTACTTTTATTGATTATACATATTCATGGGGCAAAAGTTGACTATCAGCACTCTGCCCAAGCTGTGATGAGCAAATCAATGCTATCAGCATTCCCACTGCCTCAAATTGCAATTATTATCCATGTCCCCCACCCAACCTGTCCCCAATCTCTGCCTCCCCCTGCCGCCACCCGGCCCCATCCTGGCAACCCTAGATCTGTTTTCTCTCTCTCTGCAAGTTCAACACACCACTGTGGTCTTTCTTTTTCTCCTTCTTTCTCTCTTAGCTCCCACTTATGAGTGAGGACATGTGGTATTTTTCCCTCTATGTCAGACTTATTTTACTTAACATAATTTTATCTAAGATCATTCATGTTGCTGCAAATGGCAGAATTTTGTTCTTTTTTATGGCTGAGTAGTATTCCTTTGTGTTTATATATCACATTTTTCTTATCCAGTCATCCATCAATGGACATTTAGGTTGGTTCCATTCTGAACTACAGACCGGGGTTACTTCTGAATTCCCTCTTTTAATTCATATTCTCTTTGTTCAGAGTTCTGAGACTTCTTTCTGAGTCATCTCATTTGTTTCTCACTCTGACCACTATTGAATAGGATAATTTTTATCTGTCTATCAGATAGCCAGTATTAGAAATTGAATATGTTTCTTGAAAAATAATTCTGTTTTAATTAATTTATATAAATCCCATTTAGTGGTTGTCTAAAGCTATAATAATGTAGGCTTCTTGAGGTTTGTATTTTTGGGGTTGTTTATTTCATAGTTCTTTAGCATAACAGGAAGATTTATTAATTTTGATTTGGGTAGTTGATGTAAAATTGTGAGACTAAGTAGAACAATGTATTCAACTTTGACTTTCCATGAGATTTGAGGTGTAGAAAATTGATTGAGCTATTTGTATTCATCCTCAGTTCATTCAATCTTTGTAGAAACTCCTTAATATACAAATTAAATAATTTTAATTTTACTTTCTCTTCTCTCACTATATTTTGCATCAGTATCAAAATTAGGGGAAGTTGTGTGCAAAGACAATATAATATGGTTTATACGTAAAGTGTAAAAGAAATCTCTGGATAATTCAGGTAGATATACTAGGACAAAATAAATGCTTTGTAATCCAACTGTTATTTTAACTTTGTATCTCTAATACCTAGCACAATATAAAAGGTAAGTAAGAAAAAATTTTAATGCAATTCATTTAACCAATCAATTGGATTAGTTTGTTTTGAATTTTCTTATAATAACAGTTTTATTTATGTTGTGATATGATTAATAGGTATACTTTTGAATACTAGGAAAACCTAAAATTTGAATCATTAGAATCAGATAACCACTTAATACAGTAATCCTCTTTGGCATGACATCTTTTAATAGAAATAAAATGATAAGTGGAAGAGTGTTTTAAGCATAGGGAACGTCATATGTAAAAGTCTTTAGGTAGCAAGGGGTTTGATGGACACAAAGATCAGTGTGGCTGTAGTTTAGTGGGTAAGAGAGAGTGTGGCAAGAGATGAGTTGCCAGAAGTAGGACTCAGAGCAGTGTTTTTAAAACGGATGATAAGGAATTTGAATCTGAGTCTCAGTATAAAGGGAAGATGTTGAAGATTTTAAACACGGGAGTGATATGATTTAATTTATATATAAAGATCAGTTTGGCTGTTCTGTGAGTAGAGTGAGTATGAATAAAGATGGAGAGAGCAATGAGGAGGCTTTTGTGGGGGACTCTGCCACAAAAAAATTTTGTAACTTGGGCCTGGTTGATTACAGTAAAGGTGAAGAAGTGGATTGGGGATATATGAAGAGATTGAAAATGACATGATTTGTCAGTGGAGTAGATTTGGAAGAAGTTTTAAGGAAGAGAAATGAACCAAAGGTGACTTCCAGGTTTCTGGCTGGAAGAACTAATTGGATGGTAATGTCTTTAAATATGATCAAGAAGGGAAGAAGATGAACAAGTTGTGAGTAGAAACTAATGCTTATGTTTTGAGCATTAAAAGTACAAGATGTCTATAGATTAGCCAACATGGAAGGAGAGATATGGACTGGTTGGAGATACACCTCTGAGAGTTGTCAGTGTGTGCATAAAGCTAGAAAAATAGATAAGATAACCTAGAGTGAGTGTGTGTGTATGATGAAGAACAGATGAGAAGGTCCATGATTGAGCCCTGATGGATTCTTATACTGTGCTGGGTCTTAGGAATCCTGAGATGAAAGGACTGTGGTTCCTGTTCTCAAATATTTCACAATGAAGTGGGAAAAAAGACATGCTGATGAGCATTTGACAACAATAATGTGGAATGGAGCCAGGAGAAGCTGAACCCAGCTGCAACTAGGCAAGCTGCTGCCACCACCCCAGGGCCTTGCCAGGGTCTTGAGGCTTGGAGCCGGGAGAAGCCAAACCCAGCTTCAACTAGGCAAGCTGCCGCCACCACCATGGGGCCTCAGCCAGGATCCTGAGGCATGGAGTGGGGAAAGCCAAAAACAGACACAACCAGGTAAAGAGCACACCCAAAACACCATTTCCATGCAGGTAGTCTACCATTGCCACAGCAGTTGCCATGGTTGCCATAAAAGCAGCTAGTCTCTATAGCAGCAGTCACAGCCACTGTGCAGATGGCACGGCAGACTCTCAACTGCATTGACACAAGAAGAGGCACCAGCAGAGACCAAAAAAAAAAAAAAGAAAGAAAAGAAAAGAAAAAAGAGAAAAGTAGAGGTCCTCTCTCTCCACAAAGCACAATCCAGAGTAATAGAAGAAGCACCTGCTGTACGGTAATAGGGGAGGACTTGATCACAGCTGTCTTAGTACTGGACAGATCATCTAGGCAACAGATCAACAGAGGAACAGAATCTATCAGATGGAGAGAACAAATCTATGGTTATTAGAGGGGGGAGGCAGAAAGGGAAGAGGAGAGATTGGATAAGGGGCTTAAAAAATAAGTATGAATTTTGATAAAGAATATGCTAACAACCCCCCCCCCCAATATTGTGGAGACTTCTGGTTTGTCCTTCGATATGTAAAGAGCTTGGAAATTGTTACTCCCATCCTCAATAAAAACAGCTGAATAGGCTGAACATCAACAGCTCTTCTTTGATTCATCAGAAAATTGAGGTCCCGGGCTGGCCCCGTGGCTTGCTCAGGAGAGTGCGGCGCTGGTAGCGCCGAGGCCGCGGGTTTGAATCCTATATAGGGATGGCCGGTGCGCTCACTGGCTGAGCGTGGTGTGGACAACACTGTGCTGAGGGTTGCGATCCCCTTACCGGTCAGAAAAAAGAAAAAAAGAAAACCGAGGTCCCAAAGCAAACGAAGCCCTGAATAGTGGAGAGAGAGAAAAATACAAAGAATCACAGCTTACTGGGAACAGAAACCACTGGAAACAGAATGTGGTAGGAAAACTTAAACTACAGCTGATGAACTTTTAGAAGTTGAGTGTGGATTAACTTGAGTTAAAAATTCCTGGGGGCCCAGCCTTAGGGCAGTGCCCACACTTTTGTGTATTTTGCCCCCATGAGCTCCACCAGGTTCTCAAAGTGAAGATCAAAGAAAACTTCCCTCATGCTTCTAGCTATTTTGAAATAGCCCAGGGGAAGAGTAATCATTTTGAAATACTCCCAGAACTTTCTGTTCTCCATCCTCCCTGAAGAGAAACTACGTTATCGGAGCATAACCAACGTGAGAGAAGAGAAATACTCAACTTCAGCCCCATCTAGACTTCCTGTCTCACCTAAGGGGGAAAAGAAGCCGAGAAGCACTTTTCACAAGGTCACGGCCCGGGAGCACAGGCCCACTAAAAGACTGAGACCTATTCATAAGATTATAGAATGCTTCCCTTCCAAGTGGCAACTCAGGGATCCAGGCTGCTACCAAATATTGGCAAGACAACTAGTACACATAGCTTCTAGGGTTGCTGCATCAGTGGAAGAGAGAGAATGGAAAACTCACACTTATTCTTAACTGTGTAAGACAGTGACATAGGTCTTTTGCTCACAGCTTATTGCCCAAATCTTGTCACAAGGCTCTGAACTGGCTTCAGGTAAGGCTAAAATTTCTTCCTATGTGCTCAGAAAGAGAGGCAGTCTATATATAATAAGCACTAGTAGCATGTACTACAGTTAGTTTATGTTTGATTCTCATTTATTGCAGTAAGATGGAAATTTTAGGATGCCAAAAGATAACTATTTGGTAAAAGAATACCTGTTGTAGCAAGGATGGTTCCAATATTAGTCCCTACCACTGGTACTGTTGGTTCTAGTGAAACTGCTGTAATGATGGAGTCTAATTTTTATAGTAGTGAAGGTTAGGGTTAATAAAATGAAGAAAAGTTAATACAGAAGTGTCCTCAGGAAGGAAATTTGCCATTTGTAATGTTTCAAGGAACAGCTAGCTATTCAGTTTTGTCAGTGAATACAGGGAGATTTTTGCCTTCCCTTAGGTGGCAATGAAAGACTAACAGATTGAGTGTTGATAATAATGAAAATATGTGAAATCATACTGAGAAACCTTTAGTTGATCACTAGAGATGCCAAAGTATACAATAATAAATAAGATTAACAGTAAACAAAAGAATTTTAAAAAGGAGTAGCAGCAGAGATATTAGAAAATCAATCATCTTCTGTTCTTGGGTGAAATCTGTCTATTTTGATTCGTCATTTGATTGATACAAGAGTCGTTGGTTAGCTGTTTCTTTGAAAATTCATCTGCTTATGGAGGATTCTTAACACCCTCCTGTTTAAGGTCTCCTAATGTAGCAGATTTCCAACAGCCTAGGGAAAATGGTTTGTATCTTTTTAGTTGTGAAACATGAATCCGAGGGATAACATTTTGAGCTTTTGCTGAAGTGCTAATTGTTAACATACTTACTACTGTCTTTTCCATCCAGAGTTCAGGGCAGTTTTTCTCTCCAATCTCTTCTAGAAGAGTAAATCTGTAGGTTTCAGGTTACAGAATGCTTAGAAGGATGTTTTGGAAAGACTGCTTCTACCTGTTGATGATAATACTGAGCACATCACATGATTCCTTTGCTGTATTTACTCATGTTAGCTTGCGATAAAGCAGAATATAGAATCATAGATGAAATTTTAAAATACATGGGGAAGCCTATGATTCATAAGGGAGAAGGAGATGGATCCCGAAAAGTATTAATTGTTTGAAGGCTAATGGCAATGGAAATTAAAGGATCTTTGTGAATATTGTTAATTTAATTTTAATATTAAAATTCCAGTTATTTCCACTTTTCTGAAGATTGAGGATGATATAGACATAAGCTATGTGCTTCTTATTGGTGCTTGACAGGTCAAAGCAGTTGATATGGAGTTATGAAATGATGAAGGCATTTCCTGCACAGAGGTGTGTTTCCAGGTCCAACACAGATAGTCTTCAATCAGAATAATCTAAAATTGACTGCATCTGTCACATTTACCTTAGAACCACCTTAAATTCCCTTGTAGCTCAAGGCAGAGATAAATAAATAAAAATTACAAACAGATTGCTTATTTAGAAAACACCATTAAGAAAAACTGATAAAAGGAGCAAAGTGCTTATTGCTAAATAAAGTTGTTATTGAAACACAATATATATAATGAAAAGTGAACAGATTGAAAGCATGCAGCTCATGGACTTGTCATAAAGTGAGTGTATCTGGAAACCATCACCAAGATCAAGAAGCAAAACATTATCAGCTCTCCATAAACTTCTTATACTCCCTTCCTGGGAGGACTACCTTCCATCCCTAAGGGTAGCTTTTATCCTGACTGCTATCTAGCACCATTATTTTTGCCTGTTTTTATTTAGACTTTCCACAAATGGAATCATACAATATGTATTCTATTAGGTCTGGATTACTTGGCTGAACATAATGTTTGTGAGATTCCTGTATATGATTGCGTGTAGTTGTATTTCATTCATTCTCACTGCTGTACGGTACTTCAATATCTGAATATACCACATTTTATTTATCTATTTTACTATTGATATACATTGGCTTTGTTTCCAATTTTTGGCTATTGTGAATAATGCTGCTATATACATTGTGATGCCATTTTTTTATATTACTTTGGAGGACAATTTTATAGCTATTTGTGAAAGTAAAGTATTTCAGCTGCTTAAAAGTAATTTCAAATATTACATTTAGTTGCTATATCAGGGTGTCTGTGTTTCCAGTTTCCCATTTATTTATTTGGTAATGCTGTGGGTGCTGTTTCATGAACGTGCCTTACCCTATGATGTTTTGGTGCCTCTGCATCTGGCCTAGAAAGAGAGAAAAGGCATTCCAAGCAGAAGACTACCACAGAGGAGTGATATGATCTAATTTATTCTAAAATACAGATCAGATCATATCATTCCTTTGTGCTTCATGCAGTAGTTCAAGGTTTACAGTTCACTACATTAACTGAAATTAAGTGCCATTGTGTTCACAAATTGTGAAAAGTGTAAATAATTCTAATGTAATCAGAGTTTTTCTTTTTTTTTTAAATAATTTTTTTAGATGAAGAGCACATAGTCTTTGACCCAGGCAGCAGTGGGTAAAAGTGTTTTACTCCCTAATGTCTTTTTCAAAGAAGTACTTCATTTTGTTTAAGCAGAAGGCAGTTGAAGGTGGAATATTTATAATGGGCTTGAAATGATTTTTCTATTTATCATTATATATATATATTTTTTCAAAATTGAGTTTGTTAAATACTTTTCTTCCAGAAACAACAAAACACACTTTCCTCTTGGAGTCAGGAAGGGGTGTCTATACACTAAGGATAAATCATTGCCTAGTATCAATAAGCTATGAGTATACTTTTGCCTATTTTTAATCTCAATCTCTAATATGAAGATTATTTCATTTTGTGATGGAATAATAATTTTAGTCCCAAAGAATCTATATCCAGTGACTACATAAAATTTTCGTTTTAATGAAACTGTCTCAATTTAGCTGCCTTTCAGATATTAGTTATGGTGGCATCATAAAACAGAGAAGTAAAGACATTTATACTAAAGATTTATACTAAAGAGCTTTTTGATGTGGTTATTTTCTTTTGCAATAGTTCAAAAATGTTTTTTGAGATATATTTTTAGCCTAAAAAAGAATGAACCAAATGGCTGGTTTATTTGAGATAGTTTTGTAATATTTCTCAGCATTGTCTCCTGATTTCTATAACTTTTGATGTCACAAACTAAGTTGGATATCAGATAATATGGGAAATAATCCTTAGTATGGAATTCAAGGTATTCTCTCCTAAGTTGCTTTTCCAACTTCTTTTACTGTATTTCCCTTCTCCCTTGTTCCCCCATGCATAGCTTATTCCAAATGAAAATACTACCAGCTCCCTGAATTCTCCATCTGCTTTCACACTTTGCGTATGAAATTCTTCAGGCTGAAATTCATTCTTCATTTTATGCCTATCACAACTTTGCATATTCTTCTAAGCCAGGATGTTTAAATAACTAAAAAATGTCCCTCTTCTATGAAGTCATGCTAACACCATTCACAATTAATGCCTCCTTTTTTGTGCTCTAGTACCACTTTTCTTATATATTTATTATATATTTATAGGTTTCAATTGACTTGTATTATATTTGCTTACATGTCTGTCTCATATCTATATATGTCCATGTCTGCCCAGCTTGTCTTATTGATGAAAAAACTGGGTCATAGTCTACTTTATGCTATAGTTTTGCTCTATCACCTATCAGAGTGTACACACAAAGTACATATTTGTTTATTCATCTTCAATTTAAACATTCAGTAAATATTTACTGAGAACTTGGATATGGGCCACGTATTATGCTAGTCACTGGGATAAAATGGAGACCAGAAACAGACAAAATAATTCTCATGGATTTTCTAATTAGGTAGGTGAGGACTAATCAAGTAATCACATACATGAACAAAAGGTGCAACTGTGGTAAATGGAATATGCTATGGGACTTTGAAAATATTTAATGGAGGCATTTGATCTAGTCAAAGATGTTAAAGAATACCTTCTCAAACAAGTGATGTTGATGTGCATTGAGAATAATGAGGAGTTATGGAAGTGAAGAGCAGAAAGTATCACGGTTATGTTAGCTTCATGAAATTGTTGGGGGACTTGCTTTTTCTTTTTTTCTGAAACAACACAGAGAACATGGAAATGTCTTGTAGAGATGGTTTTGTGGTTTTTATATGGATCCCTTTGACAGTCTGGTAAAACTTATAGACTCCTTTCCAAAAGAATGTTTATGAAAATATAAAAGATGATTCAAACAATTACAAAAGAAGCCATTTAAACCGAAGTACATGTCTGTCCATGAACTCCTTGGGGGTGGATCACAAGTTAAGGCAGAAAAATTTGAGTTAAAAAATCTCCTGTAAATCCATATAGGTGGCTATTGTTTTTTGAGGATTGGCAATAAATGGAGATACTTACCATGTTTGTAGGTGGGAAGACTGAACATTGTAAAGATGTCAATTCTCCTAAAACCAGTCTATAAATATAATGCAATTTTAAGAAAAATCCCACTAGGATTTTCAAGGAAGTTCGATAAAAAGATTATAATATTTATATGGAAGAAAATTTTTACAAGCTTTCTTCCACAAAGACGAGCAAAGAGGCGGACCTATTTTACCAGATATCAAGACAAGTTGCAAAGCCAAAGTACTATATATCCTGAAATGTATGGATTTTGTTCCCTGTCTGAAATCACTCCTCCAACAAAAAGAACTTTTATTGGAATAGAGTCAAGCTCTTTTGATTGCGCATCGTCTTTGGCTGCCCTCATTTCCCAAAGGCAGAGTTGAGTAGCTGTTACAGAGACCCTATGGCCCACTTTGCCTAAAATATCTAATACCTTGTCCTGCATAGAAAAAGTTTGCTGACTTCTGATCTACATTACCAGAAAGTTATATATTCAGGTTTATATATTAAGATCTTTTGGACCTTTCATTATATTTGGAATTTGGTTGTGACAGTGTTCTGGGGTAGGAACAGATACAAACATCAATGAAATAGAATGCAGTTCATAAGCAGACCTGTGTACATATGGTTACTGAGTATATGATAGATTGACATCAAAAATCATTGTAAGATAGGATGAACTGTTTAATAAGTGATGATGGGAAAATAAAATTTCTATATGCAGAAGATTGAAATTAAATCCCTGTAAACTTCAGATCGATTAAAAGCCTAAATGTGAGAAGCAAAATTACAAAGCTATTAGAAGAAACGGTAGAATTTTTTGTGACTGATTTAGAGGTAATGATTTTTTTTAATAGCTAGCACTGAAACCACAAATAACGAAGGGAGAAATCAATGTATTTAACTACCTCTAAATTAAAGATTTGTTTAACAAAAGACACTCTGTACAAAATGAATAGTTAGTTGACAGACTGGGAGAAACTATTTGCTATTTTTAATTTATAAAGGATGAACTTGTTGGCTATGTAGGGTACCCCTGCAAATCAGGAAGAAAAATATGGGAAATCCGATTCAGAGTACTGGGTAAAGGATATGAAAAGGCAGTTCATAGGGGAGGCAGTCCAACTGGCTGAACTTCATTAGAAATCAGAAAAACATGAACTAAGAAAAGTGGTACATCGATATCTACCAAAGCTGCAAGAATTTTAAAAGTTGAATAATATTCACACATTAGCAAGGACGAGAGGAAACCGGAACCTTCACACCCTGCTTACGCTTGTGCTAACTGGGTTAAGCCATTTAATGAACTTGAGTATGTGCATTATACTCCTGCCTATATACCCCAGAGAAAACTTTACATGGGTCTACAAATATGTCGTTATAGAAATATTACAGGGTAATGAATTATAAAGGTCCATTTTAAAGAAATGGATGAGCAGATCGTGAGCAATGTGAAAAGATAAAAAAAAAGGAATGGATGAATAAAATGTGATTAATGCAAACAGAAACATTCTACAGCTATTAAAATGCAGGAACTAGGTGCAAAAACTAGAGAGTTGAAGAGAATGGATTCTGGAGCAATGCTGAATTTGGATCTGGCTTTCACCACTTACCAGTTGTGTGACTACAAGCCAGATAATTTATCTGTAGAATAGGAACAACAATGGGAATAATAATAATACTGCCTGTCTACCTGATACCTAGTAAGCACCATGTGTATTAGCTATAGTTTACCTATTTAAATTTTAATATAAAGATGTAAAGTTGAGTGGCAAAAGTAAGAAGTAGAAATAAGTAAATTGCACAATGCCATCTATGTAAATATACAAGACTGGTTACCCGAGGAAAGGGAAATCAAATTGGGAAAGAGAAAATAGTTAACTAAAATAGGAACTAAGCGTGGACCAGTGCTTCTAAGCTTATGATCAATTCTATGCTATGCACCTGAAGTTTAAAAAAAAGATGGGGGTGGGGGGAAAGGTGTGAATAGCAATTTATTATAGGCAGAGGCAAGAGCATGTAAAAAGTACAAAGACGCTGTAATGGGACGCACCATGGTGAGTCTAAAGAATTGAAAGAAAGCCAGATGGCTTTAGCAGAAGGAGGGAAAAGAAACAGTGCAAAAAATAAGGTACATTCAAGGCTTTGTAGATCCTCATAAGATTTTTCTTCTTGAGAGCGATCAGTAGTAAGTTAACAATAGCTTCTTTTTAGGAAAAATATTTTTTTCTGTAGTGTACAGAATAGATTGGAGAGAAATGTGGATGTGAGTAGCCTAGCTAGGAGATTACTCTCTAGATTAGGTAAGAATTGGTGGAAGCAAGGACTGAGTCTTGACCTTCAAAGGAGATAGAAAATGAAAAGGCCACATATACAGGAGGAAAATTAGGAAAGTATTATGAAAGCCAAACAGGTGGTGAGGGTGGTGACACATGGTTTCAAATATTGTTGAGAGCTCAAGTAAGATGAAGACTAAAACATTTGTCTATTTAAGGTATATGGAAGTCACTGATAAACTTAGTGAGAATTAGGAAGTGGGCTGGAATCTACACTAGCTTGGGTTGAAGAGTGGCTGGGGTGAGAAAGCCAAGAGAGAATCTTGCTTATTTATAATTAGGAAGGGAAGATAAGCTCTTCTTGGCAACACGTGTAATTTAGTTCTTGAATCTGCCTGTATACCACCACCTCTTTGTCTAATGGTGTATCGTTTTATAGGACTCATTCAGTAATAGTGCATTTCAAATTATGCCCGTTCTGGTACAGGTTTTGTGATCTTCCTGTAGTGGTGCTTTTGTGTTTACTTTAAGAGCTTGACTTTTTTTTTTTTTTTTTTGAGATTGGTGAATCAATTTATATGTTTTAAATTTAAAAATTTAGGGCATTATTTATTTATTATTAATTTTTTAGTTTAATTAATTAATTAATTAAATATTTTATTTTGTTGATATACAATGTGGTTGATTATTGTGGCCAATTACCGAAACCTCCCTCCCTCCTCCCTCTCCCCCCTCCCTCCCAACAATGTCCTTTCTGTATGCTTGTCAAGTATCAATTTAAAGGAATTGCAATTGTTATGCTTTAAGAGCTTCACTTAAACCTGGTGGGAGATCATCAGGGCTGGCTGCTACTGGGATCTGAACCCTTGACCTTGGTGTTATCAGCACCATGTTATATACCAAAGGAGTGAACCGGCCAGCCCAGGGTTTATTAATTTTAGTGACCTTTTTATTTTTTCATTTTTAAATTTAATTTTTAATTAACAAAAATTATATATGTTTATCTTGTACAACATGATTTTTGTAATATGTATACATTGTGGAATGGCTCAGTTAAGCTAATTAATATATGCATTATAACTATAGTTACCGTGTTGCACAATAGAGCTCTTGAACTTACTTCTCCTAACTGAAATTTTGAATGCTTTCACTGACATCTCCCCAACTCCCCACACCTCAGCCCTTAGTAATCATCATTCTGCTTTCTTCTGAGTTCAACCTTTTAAGATTTCACATATGAATGAGATCATGTAGTATTTGTCTTTCTGGGCCTGTCTTATTCACTTAACATAATGTCCTTCAAGTTTATCAATGTTGTCACAAATGACAGGATTTTCTTCATTTTAAAGGCTGAATTGTATTCCATTGTGTATATATATCATATTTTCTTTATCGGTTCATTTGTTTATGGACACTTACGTTAATTCCATATCGTGGCTATTGTGAGTAAAGCTGCAGTGAACATAAGAGTTCATGTATCACTTCAACATGCTGATTTCATTTCCTTTGGATATATACCCAAGTACTGTGATTGCTGAATCATTTGGTAGTTCTATTTTTAATGTTTTGAGGCAACTTTATGTTGTTTTCCATAATGGCTGCACCAATTTATATTACCACCAACAGTGTGCAAGGGTTCCCTTTTCTCCACATTCTTGCCAACACTTTTGTCTTTTTGATAATAGCCATTCTAACAGGTGAGAGGTGATATCTCATTGTAGTTTTCATTTGCATTGCTCTGATGATTAGTGATGTTGAGCACCCTTTTTTAATAAAATATACCTGTAGTGATAGCATTTGTATGTCTTCTTTGAGAACTGTCTGTTCAGGTCCTTTGCTCATTTTTCAATTAGGTTATTTGTTTTCTTATTATTGCATTATTTGAGTTCCTTATATATTTTGGATATTAACTTTTTATCAGATGTGTAGATTTCATATATTTTCTCCCATTTTGTGGGTTGTCTCTTCACTCTGTTGATTGTTTCCTTTGCAGTGCTGAAGTTTTTTAGTTTGATATAATCCTACTTGTCTCTTTTTGCTTTTGTTGTCTGTGTTTTTGGGTTCATATGTAAAAAATTATTGATTGCTCAGACCAATGCCATGGAGCTTTTCCCTTTGCTTTCTTCTAGTAGTTTTAGAGTTTCAGGTCATATGTTTAAGTCTTTGATCTTTGAGTCAATTTCTATATATGGTGTGAATTAAGGGTCTAATTTCATTCTTTCATTGTAATTTCATATGGATATTTAGTTTTCCCAATATTGTTTATTGAAGAGAATGTCTTTTCCCCACTGTATGTTCTTGGCAACTTTGTCAAAAATCAAGTAACTGCAAATGAATGAGTTTATTTCTTAGTTTTCTATTCTGTTCCATTGTTCTATGAGTCTGTTTTAATGCCAGTACCATGCTATTTTGATACTATAGCTTCATAGTATATTTTGAAGTCAGATAGTATGATGCATCCAGATTTGTTCTTTTTGCTCAATATTGTTCTGTCTATTTAGGGTCATTTGCAGTTCCATTTGAATTTTAGGAATGAATTTTGTTTTTCTATGTCTGTGAAAAATGCTATTGGAATTTTGATAGAGATTGTATTGAATCTATAGATTGCTTTGGGTAGTATGGATATTTTAACCATAACAGTATTAGTTGTTCCAGTTCATGAACACGGGATACCTTACATTTATGTGTCTTCTTTAATTTTATTCATTAATGTTTTATAGTTTTCAGTGTACAGGTCTTTCACTTCCTTGTTCAATTTATTCCTAAGTATTTTATTTTTTATGTTTTGTAGCTATTATGAGTGAGATTGTTTTCTTGATTTCTTTTTGGATAACTTGTTGTTAGTGTATGGAAACACTACTGATTTTTAAATTTTGATTTTATATAGTGTAACTTTACTGAATTTGTTTATTAGTTCCAGCAGTTTTTTTGTGGAGTCTTTAGGGTTATCTATATATAAGATCCTGTCATCTGCAAATGCAGACAATATAACTTATTCTTTTTCAATTTGGATGTCTTTATTTATTTCTTTTCCTTATTGATCTGGCTAGGACTTCCAGTAATATGTTGAATAGAAGTGGTAAGAGTGGGCATCATTATCTTGTTCCTGATCTTAGAGAAAAAGCTTTCAACTTTTCATTATTGAGTGTATTAGCTGTGGGTTTGTCATATAAGGCTTTTATTGTGTTGAGCTGCATTTCTTCAATACCTAATTTGCTAGGAGTTTTTAATCATGAAAGGATGTTGAATTTTATCAGATGCTTTTTCTGCATCTTTTGAGATGATCATATGGTTTTTGTCCTTCATTCTGTTATGTGGCATATCACAATTGTAGAATTGTATATGTTGAACCATTTTTGCATCCTTGAGATAGATCCTACTGATCATGGTAAATGATCTTTTGATGTGCTGTTGCCTTTGTTTTGCTAGTATTTTGGTACAGATTTTTGCATACATTTTCATCAGGAATATTGGCCTGTAATTTTCTTTTCCTGTAGTGTCCCTGTGTGGCTTTTGGATCAGGATAGTGCTGGCCTTGTAAAATGAGTTTGGAAGTATTCCCTCTTCTTCAATTTTTTGGAAAAGTTTGTGAAGGATTGGTATTAGTTCTTTAAATGTTTGGTAGAATTCAGAAGTGAAACCGTCAGGTCCTGGGCTCTTCTTTGATGGGAGAATTTATTACTGATTAAATCTTTCTACTCTTTATTAGTCTGTTCAGATCTTCTGTTTCTCCATGATGCAGTCTTGGTAGGTTGTATGTGTCTAGGAAATTATCCATTTCTTCTAGGTCATCCAATTTTTTGGTTTATAATTGTTCATAGTAGTCCCTTATGATCATCTGTATTTCCATGATCTCAGTTGTAATGTCTCCTCCTCCTTTTATGATTTTATTTAATTGAGTTTTCTCTTTTTTCGCTTAGTCTAGCTAAAGGTTTGTTGCTTTTGTTTATGTTTTTTAAAAAAACCTCTTTTTTGTTGATCTTTTCTATTGTTTTTCTATTTTGTATTGTATTTATTTCTGCTCTGATATTTATTATTTCTCTTCTTCTACTAACTTGGGGCTTAGTTTGTTCTTTTTCTAGTTCCTTGAGTTGTAATTTTAGGTTGTTTATTTGGTATCTCTCTTCTTTCCAGGTGTTTCTTTGTAGGTGTTTATTGTTGTAAACTTCTCTCTTAGAATTGCTTTTGCGTCATTCCTTGAGTTTTGACATGTTGTGTTTTTATTTTCCTTTGTCTGAAGATGTTTTTAAATTATAATTTTAAATTTCTTCTTTGACCTATTGGTTGTTTATGAGTATGCTGTTTAATTTCTGCATATTTGTGAAGTTTTTTGAAATTTCTCTTATTACTGAATTCTAGCTTTATACCATTGTGACTGTAAAAGATACTTTAATATGATTTTGAATCCTCTTAAATTTGTGGACTAATACATGACCTGTCCTGAAGAATGTTTGTACACTTGAGAAGAATGTGTATTCTGCTGCTGTTGGGTGGAATGTTTTGTATATGTCAGGTCCATTTGGTCTAAAGAGTAGTTTGAGTCCATTGTTTATGTATTGATTTTGTGTCCAGATGATTTGTCCATTGTTGAAAGTTGGGTATTGAAGTTCTCTACTCTTATCGTGTTGCAGTCTATCTCTCTCTTCAGATTTATTATTTGCTTTATTTATTTTGGTGCTCTGATTTGGGGTACATATATATTTATAATGGCAATATTTTGTTGATGAATTGATTCTTTTATCATTATGTAATGACCTTGTTTGTCTCATTTTACAGTTTTTGATGTAAAGGTCTATTTTATCTGATATAAGTATTGCTGCCTCTGCTTTCATTTGACTATTTTTTTGAATATCTTTTCACTTTCAGTTTTTGCTTATTCATAAACGTGAAGTGATTCTGTTATAGACAGCATTTAGTTCAGTCTTGTTTTTTAAAACCATTCAGCTACTCTATGTCTTTTGATTGGAGAATTTAATCCATTTACACTCGGGGTAACTGTTGATAGGTGAGGACTTACTACTGCCATTTTGTGAATTCTTTTCTGGTTGTTTTGTAGACTCTTTGTTTCTTTCTTACTCTCTTTCTGTTTTCTTATACAACTAGATGATTTTCTCTAGTGGTACACTATGATAAATTACTTTTTATCTTTTGTATGTCTACTGTAGGTGTTTGCTTTGTGGTTACCATGAGGATTACATAAAACATCTTATAGTTGTAACAGGCCATTTTAAGGTGATAACAACTTAACTTTGATCACTAAGAACACTACACTTTTCCTCCAGCTCCCAAATTTTATGTTTCTGTTGTTACAATTTACATTTTTTATATTGTGTATTCTTTAAGAGGTTATTATCTTTAATAGTTTTGTCTTTTATCCATTGTACTAATATGTGATTTACATACCACCATTACAGTATCAGAGTATTTTGAATTTGACTGTGAATTTTATTAGTGAGTTATGTACTTTCATATGTTTTTGTGTTACTAGTTAGCATCCTCTTTTTTTTTATTAGCATGAAGAACTCTTTTTAGCATGTCTTGTTTTCTTTCAGCTTGAAGAATTCTTTGTAGTATTTCTTGTAAGACAGGTCTGGTGGTTATGAATTCCCTCAGTTTTTGTTTGTCTGGGAAAGTCTTTATCTCTCCTTCATTTCTGAAGGACAGCTTTGCCCGGTAAAGTACTCTTGGTTGACAGGTTTTATTTCTTCTTTTAGCACTCTGAATATATCGTCTTGCTTTGTCCTGGCCAATAAAGTTTCTTCTGAGAAGTCTAGTGCTATCCTTATTGGAACTCCCTTTTATGTGATTTGCTTCCTTTCTCTTGCTGCTTTCAGGATTATCTCCATGTCTTTGATTTTTGACAGGTTGATCATCAAATGTCTTGATGTAATTTATTTGGATTGAATCTGTTTGGAGACTTTTGACATTCCTATACTTGGATATTTATATATTTCTCTAGATTTGGAATGTTTTCTGCTATTTTTTTTGAATGGTAAGGGGATCACAACCTCGGCATGGTGTTGTCCGCACCATGCTCAGCCAGTGAGCGCAGCGGCCATCCCTATATAGGATCTGAACCCGTGGCCTCGGCGCTACCAGCGCTGCACTTTCCCGAGTGAGTCATGGGGCCGGACCCTGCTATTATTTTTTTTAAAGAAGCTTTCTATTCATTTCTTCCTCTCTTCTACTTGAATTCTTAATACTCAAAGATTTGCTCATTTGATGTCTCATAAATCTTTTCAGCTTTCTTCACTCCTTTTCATTCTTCTTTCTTTTTTTCTCTTCTGACTGTATATCTTAAAATAACCTGTCTTTGAGTTCAAGATTATTTCTGCTTCATCAATTCTCCTATTGGTTCTCTTTACTAAATTTTTTATTATTTATTGTAAACAGAACTTCTGCTTGATTATTTTTTTCTTTTTAGTAATTTCAATCTCTCTGTTTTAATTTCTTGTGTTGTTTATTTTCTTGATTTTGTTGAATTGTTTTGTGTTTCTCTGTATTTTGTTGAGGTTCACTGAGTTTTTTCAAAACTGTTGTTTTGAATTCTTATCAGGCCATTCATATGAGGGTTCTTCAAAAAAATTGTGGAAAAATAGAATTAAAAGATAATACAAATCTTTTCATGAACTTTTTGAAGTACCAGCATATATCTCTATTTTTGAAGGGTTAGCTACTAGGAAATTATTGTGCTTTTTTTATTGGTGTTGTAGTTCTTTGGTTTTTCATGATTTTTGTTGCCTTACATTGATATCTGCATTTAAAGAAGTAAGGACATGTTCTGTTAGATGCAGACTGTCTTTGTCTGGGAAAGCTCTTCACTAATTATCTTTCCAGAAATTGTGGGTAGGCTGTTTGGCATCGTCTGTGGTTTGCCTTGCTGCTGGCATTCTTAGGGAGACTTACCTGGTGCCTGGGTCAGCAGGTGTGTGTCCCTAGCCTCTGTATCTATTGGGTTGCACCTTGAATTTTGATCCACTGTGGTGGACCTGTTTGAGGTCACAGGATTGATCCTGGATTATATATCAGTGGGGGCTGGCCTGAAGCCTGGGCCTGCAGGGGCTGACCTGACATTAAGATAGGTCTTGAGCCTACGTTGGCAGGACTGGCCAGGTGCTGGGATGGACTGGGTACCCAGGTACCCTGGGATTAGCAAGGAGTCTGAGTTTGTGGGGTTGGCCTGATGCTGGAAAGGTCCTAGAGCCTGAAATCACCAGGGTGGACCTGGGACCTAGGTCTGCAGGGGTGGACCTATAGCCTCTGTTGGTATGGGTTGGCCTGGCACTGGCATATGCTGTGATGAGTCTAGACCCTGGATCTGCTGGAGCATGGGGTTGCAAGGGTTGGCTTGAAGTGTGGGACCTCAGGGACTGGATTGACACTGGGCAGTCCTGGAATCTATGTCGGCAGGTGCTGGTCTGCTGCCCTAAGGCATGGGTGCTGATCTGGCTCTGGTGGGCTTGATGCCTGAGGCTGTGTGGACTGATTTGGCTCTGGGCTGGTCTGAAACCTAGGATAAGCCTGGTGCATGAGGCTGGATGGGCCTGGACCCTGTATATTCAGGGTGCCTGGAGGCTGCATCTGCTGGTGTTAGCTTGATGACTAGGGATTCTGGGGCCTGTGTGTTGCTGGGGTGTTCCTTAGCCTTGGGTTATGTAGGCCAGCCTGGTGCTGGGGGTGGTCAGGAGCCCAGTATTGCTGGGGCTTTCCTGGATCTGGGGAGGGACCTGGAGCCTGAGTTTTTTGGGGTTGGCCTTGTTCTGGGGTCAGCCCGAGGCCCTGGGCCAGCACTGTATCAACCCAGAACCTGGGGCTGCTTGGGTAGGTCTGGTGCTGAAATGGCCTGGAATCCTAGTTTGCTGGACAGGCCTGGATCCTGGGTCTGTGGGATCCTGCCAGGCACCAGGGTGGGCTTGGAGGCTCAATCTGTGGGTACCAACCTAGATCCTGAGGCCACAAAAGCTGGTCTGGTGCTCTGCAGGCTTGAAGCCTATATCTATAGGGGCTGGTCTGGAGGCTGGGTCCACAGGTGTCAGCCTGAAGATTGGGCTGCAGGGATGGCCTGATACTGGCACAGGCCTGAAGCTTGGGGCTGTTGTGGATAGCCCAGTTCTGGGGGTGGTCTCGAGCCTGAGGATGCTGGGGTCATCCTTCATATGGGGCAGGCCTAAGAGACCAAGTCTGCTTGGTATGGAGTCTGGGGCTGTGGGACACCTGGTTCCTGAGTCTGGGGCTGACCTGGAGCATGGGTCTTTGGGGGCTTGCTTGGTGCTAGGGCAGGCCCAAAGTCAGCTGGGCAGGCTTGGAGCCTGGGACTGTGGGAATCTGGCTAGTGCTTGAGTGGGCCTGGAAGCTCAGTCTGCGAGTAACAGCCTGAATCTGGGGCTGTGGGGGCTTACTCAGTACTACTTTTTACAGGGGTGGGCCTGGTGTTGGAATCCAAGGCAAAGTCCACTGCTCACTTTTCTCCCCTTCCCTCAGCAGAGGATATCTCCATGTTGTGCTACCTTGGGTTTGGGGAGGGTTGACATGGGAAGTGTAAATTGTCCTTAAATGTGTTTTTTCTTATATCTGTGCCACACCTAAGTGCTGTAATTTCTTACCTGGTTTCCTTAGCTCTTGTCTTGAAGATATTGTTGGGTGTGGATAGTTGTTCAAATTGATGTTTCTATGGGGAAGCGAACTCTGAAGTCTTATTTCCCCATCTTGCTGACATCAGTCCCTATGATCTTTTCAAAGAATCAGCATTTGGTTTCATTGATTTCCACTCTAATATTTTTTATTTACTTTCTTCTGCTTTCTTTGAGTTTAACTTTCTCTTCTTTAAGTTTCTGAAGGTAAAAACTTAGATTACTGATCTGGGACCCTTTTTACTTTTAATATAAGTGTTTATTTCCTTGTTTAGGTCCAGTTTTCCATATGATTCTTCCAAGGAGTATCATATTGTTTTTGTCTGAAGAATTTACTATAAGTTCCTTGCAGTGAAGGTCTGCTGCCAATGAATTTTGTCATTTGTTTGCCTGAAAAAGTCTTTATTTTGCCTTCATTTTTTGAATCATTATTCCACTGTGTATGGGATCCTGTGTTGACAGTTTTTTTCTGTCAGTACTTTATGGACATCACTCCATTGTACTTCAGCTTGCATTGTTTTGGAAGAGTAATCATCTGTAATTCTTACTATTGGTTCTCTGTATATAATGTGTATTTTTTTGAATACTTTCATAGTTTTCTCTTTATCTTTGGTTTTTAGCAGTGTGTGTGTGTGTGTGTGTGTGTGTGTTTCCAAGGTATTTGTTTACTAGGGATTCTCTGAGGTTTTTGTATCTGATTTGGTGTCTTTCGTTAATTTTGGTAAATTCTTGGTCATTGTCCCTTCAAATATTTCCTCCATTTTGTTTTCTCTCTCCTTCTTCTGGGACTCCAATTTTGCATGTTTTAGATTAGATTAATTCTTAGTTGCTCTGCTGTTACTGTTTTTCCTTCCTCTTTTTTATTCCCTTTCTGTTTCAGTTTGTATAATTTTTATTGACTAATTTTCAAATTTATTGACTTCTCCGTAGCTATTTTGAGTCTACTCATGAGCCCATGAAAGGAATTTTTCATCTTTTATAGCATGTTTTCTATTCCAGAATTTCCATTTGACTCTTTCTTATAGTTTTTCTGCTTTAATACCCCATCTGTTCATGCATGTTTCCAACTTTTTCCATATAGCCTTTATCTTCATAATTTTAATCATTTAAGTCTTCGTGTGATAATCCCTACATCCATCTCATCTCTGAGTCTAATTATATTGATTATTTTATCTCTTCATAATGAATGGGTTATTTTTTTTTATTATTCCCCCTATGTGCCATGGTTTTGTATTGTATTTATGCCTTGATGTAGGCATGCTGCTTCTGTCAGGCTGTTAGTGTTGGGGATAGAATCACCAATCAAGTCAGGAGTCCAGGAATTGGATTTTGTTTTTGCCATCATTATCCTTAGTGTACCATAATCTTCAAATTCTTCTAACAATGGGCTGCTGTTGCCTTTTGCTTAAGATGGATGCTGGAGTACCAGAAATTTTTTCAATGTTTTTGCTACCCTTGCAGCCATTTTCACACACCTGTGCTGTGGAAGGGGAGGGGTCTCTCTCCATGCTCTTGTCCCTTCCTTCTTTTCCCTATTTGATGTAGGGCTTCTGGTAGGGGAAATGGTGTTCTTAGTTATGTTTTTCTAATCTCCTTCTTTGACAGGCCTTCTCTACCTGGGCTTTGGGAATGGGGCTTGCTCAGAGTTCCCATTCTCTTCTTCCCACTGAAGCAAATCTACCTTGTATCTCTGATTGGTTTGGGGCAGGAGTTTTCTCTCCTCTCCTAGTGGTTAAAGACCTCTGATTTGCATTTGGGTGAGATACTGGGCCCAAGATGGTTTTCTGCCCCTCTTTCATGGTTTTTTTCCTTCAACCTTTTCCCTAACTGCAATGGGTCTTTTCCTATATCCTGGGAATGACAGGAGTTTACTTTCTTTTCTGGTGGCTTAAAGCTTTTGCTGTTCTAGGAGAGAAGGTCTGGGGAATTGTGCTTGTGCCCCATCAGCCACTAGTCAATTCTTTTATGACTGCACATGTTCATCCCCCAAAAGGGGAGGCTTTTTTTTTGTTTTCCTGCCGTGTTCCTAATATTCATCATAAGCACTCAGTGGACTCCTGTGAAAAAGTGCTTGTGAGTGAGTGTGAACTTCCTTTGAATCTGGGTCTCTAAAGGTTCCAAACTGTCATGTTAGCCCACTCTTGGCCTTTAACAATATGTTAAAATTTTAACTGATTTCCTCTTATTTGCCTATGTGGTGGCCACCTCCTTCGCATGTGTTCTGCCAAAAGTGCAATAGTTAGGGTGTCTCTCTCTCTCTCTCTTTTTTTTTTTTTGAGAGGCTTATCACTCTTTGGAATTCAGATTATTTGCTTTATTATTAAGCCATTTGTCATTGTTAGGGTGGGAGTGACATTATTTGCATTTTTTTAAATCCTAAAGTGAAATAATTATAGTTTTTAAGCATTTTCAATTTTCACTATAAAGCCAGTGGAAGTGAAAAGTTTTATTACTATTTTTAATTAAAGTAAATACTACCCTTTTCTAGTCATCTTTTTTCTTCTTTTTATTTTATTTTTAAAGTAAAACTTGACTTTACTTTCATTTACACAGCCTCATTTGTTGAGCTGCTAATATTTTAGTGTTTTTACAGCCAACTATTGTCCAGACTCTTGAATAGATTTAAATAATTAGAGAATTAGAGAGAACACTTGTCCAGTTTTATTTCTTCTGTTTGGATTCTTCAGATCACTTCATTGAGACTGAAACTCAATGATGTGAAGTTCATAGGTTTTGGCTTTACTGTGTAAGTCAAATTAGCTTCCTATGTTTTGAAACTAAACTGTTGAAAAATAGAGTTGTAAATGTTTTAGAGCATATGATTGACAATAAGTTGTAAACGGTAGGTAGTAATTTTAGAATGATCATTTAAAGAAATGTCTCCATAAATATATATTGTACTAATTCGTTCTTAACTTAATATGTAAATCGAAAGGTAGAACTAGTTGCAACATTTTTATGATAAAATAATGTGCCACACACGATGTTATTTTGTCATCAGAAAGTTAAAGTTTTATTCTTTTATTTTAATCCTCTATATTTTTGGGTTGTAAAGTTGTGTCTGTAGATTGTGGTAGTTTTTTTTCTTTGAGCCCATTAGGAAACCAATTTTTTCTTATCTGTTTTTTCTGCAGAAAACTGCATCAGCAGTTTGAAATGTATAAGGAGCAGGTAAAAAAGATGGGAGAAGAATCACAGCAACAGCAAGAACAGAAGGGTGATGCCCCAACGTGTGGTATCTGTCACAAAACAAAGTTTGCTGATGGATGTGGCCATAACTGTTCATATTGCCAAACAAAGTTTTGTGCTCGTTGTGGAGGTCGAGTGTCATTACGCTCAAACAAGGTACAGAAGTGAAAATTACATGTAACAGTTTTCTTATAGTTAAAGTTATTGTGAATAAAATAAAGAAGATAACTGAAAATAATATTCAGATTAACCAAAGAACAAAGACCTTCTCTATTGTCTTCATTTTAGATTAAAGTTGTTTTAAGTTTTTTTCACTGAATTAAAAAGATATTTGTCTTATTGTTTCATGTCAGTTAGCTTATGATTTTGTTTAGAATCATAGGATCTTAGACTTTCAAAGATGAGGAAGAGAATTTAGAGATTGATTGGTCTTACTTCTTTATTTCATAGGGGCAGAAAACTCAGATCCAGAGAGACTGACAGTTCATTCTCAAAGCCATACGACTGATTAAAGTCAGAGAGAGTTTTGATACAGAGTTCTATGTAACTACACATGCATTTACAAACTTTGTAGATTTGTTCTTCCTTTGGCTCCATTTCCTTTCTTTTGAAAGAGGCCCTTTCTAGTGTTCAGATTCTGTTTCATATTTTTATAGCTTTTGAAGTTACATTCCCCTTTGTTTTTGTTTTAACGTTAATGAAATACTTGACTATGGAATTTAAAGAAGAAATGTCAAGCATTTGTTTATATTTATACTAGATTTTAGTAGTTTATCCATCTGTTTTAGGGAATATGTTAATGATGCTCAAAGAATGCTTTGTTGAAGTTAGCAAAAGCAGTATATGAATATGTGTCAGTAAGTTTTTTAGAATTTGCATTTATCTCCTCACTAGTATCTTATAATTTACTTATTTGCTGAGGTAGTTTTTAAGTAGGAAGCTGATATATTTACATACATACATCTGATATCTTTATTTAGACATAAGTGTGGAAAGTAATTTCCCAGTGTGATTTCATTTCTTCATATTCTCATTTTTCCCCTTTTTTCATTGTTTTGTTTTACCCGGAACTAATCACTTATTTCCTTATTTCTTCTGATCTTTCCCCCTTATTTACCTGATCATGTTTTTTTTTTTCCTTGACTAGGTACTAGAAACTTCATCATAATTTTGAATAGAAGTGATGAGAGCAGAATCCTTGTATTGTTCTTAATCTTAGGGGGAAAGCATTCAGACTTTCACTATTAAGGATGATGTTAGCTGTAGGCTTTTTTAGGGGCTGTCTATTCCTAATTTGCTGAGAGGTTTTTAAAATTTTTTCACGATCAGGAATAAATGTTGGATTTTGTTAAATGCTTTCTCTTTATTGATATTAATCATATGATTTTTATTTCTTTGTTACTGTGGTAAAGTACATTGATTTTTGAATGTTAAACCAATTCAGTATTCCTGTGATAAACTTCATTTGGTCATGATAGATCTCTTTTATATGTTAATGGGTTTGATTTGATAAAATTTTGTTTACAATTTTTGTTTCTATGTTCATGAGGCATAGTGTCTGTAGTTTTCTTATAATGTCTTTCTTTGGTTTGGTATTAAGGTCTTGCTGGCCTGATAGAATGAGTTGGGAAGTATTTCCTCATCTTCAATGTCTTGGAAGAGTTTGTATAGGATTGGTATTATTTCATCATTTAATGTTTGGTAGATTTCTTCGGTGAATCTAACTGGGTATACAGTTTTTTGTTGGTAAGGTTTTTAAATACAGTTTCAATTTCCTTAATGGATATAGGGTTATTCAAGTTATTTATTTTTTTCTTGAATTAGCTTTCATAATTGTCTTTCAAGAAAGTTGCTCAGTTCCTCATAAGTTGTTGAATTTATTGGCATAAAGTTGTTCTTAGTATTCTATTACTATATTTTTAATCTCTGTAGAATCTATAATGATGCCACCTCTTTTATTCCTGATATTGGGTAATTTGTGTCTTCTCTCTTTTTTTCCTGCTCAGTCTGACTGGATGTTTGTTAATTTTATTGATCTTCTCAAAGAACCAGCTTTTGGTTTCACTAATTTTTCTTTTTTGTTTATTTCTGCTTTGATCTTTATTATTTTTTCTCCTTACTTTGGGTTTAATTTTTTCTTTTTCTAGTTTCTTAAGGTTGAAGCTGAGGTCATTGCTTTGAGACTTTTCTTCTTTTCTAACATAGGGGTTATATACTGTAAATTTCTCCTAAGTACTCCTCTAGTGGCATCCTCCAAATTCTGATATGTTGTTGTTTCATTTTCATTCAGTTAAAAATACTTCCTAATTTTCCTTTTCTTCTTAACCTCTGAATAACTTAAAAGTATGTTATTTATTTTTCAAATATTGAAGGGTTTCCAGAGATCTTTCTGTTAATTACTTTTAATTTAATTTTGTTGCAGTCCCAAAATATACTTTGTGTGCCTTGAAACCTTTGAAATTTCTTGATACTAATTTTATGGCCCAGAATAGTTTATTTTGGTAAATGTTCTGTGTACACTTGAGAAGGACATATATTCTATTTTTGGGGCAGAGTATGTTTAAATAACCATTAGGCCAAGTTGATTGTTAAAAATGTTCAAGTCTGCTATATTATTGTTGATTTTCTGCCTATATGTTCTATCAATTATTAAGAGAGGGATATTAAAACATATAACAATACTTGAATTTGTCTATTTTTCTCTGCAGTCTCATCAGTTTTTGTTTTATGTATTTTGAGCTCTGTTTTTAGGTGCATGGACATTAGAATTGCTATATCCTCTTATTTAATTGATCCCTTTATCATCATTAAGTGTCCTTCTTTATTTCTTCACTTTGTCTAATTTTAATATAGTCTCCAACTTTCTATTAGGTGGTATTAACATGGTATATATTTTCTTTTCTTTTCTTTTACTTAAAACTTATTTGTATTTTTATATTTAAAGTAATTTTCTTATAGGCAGGATATGGTTGGGTCTTGCTTTGTTATCCAGATCTCTGCCTTTTAATTGGGTGTTTAGACAATTTACATTTAATGGGATTATTGATAGGATTTGGTTTGATTGTATCATTTTGCTTTTCATTTTATACTTGTCCCATCTGGTCCGTTTTTATTTTTGTTTTTCAGCCTTCTTTTGGATAACTCAAGTGTACTTTATGATTTGTTTTTTCTCCTTTGTTTGTTCAATACCTATAACTCTGTTCTGTTATTTCTTTAATTGCTTGAGAATTTGTAGTATGCATCTTTAAATTGTCATAGTCAACATTCAACTGATATTACACTATTTTATGTATAGTATAAGAAGATTATAATAGTGTACTTATATTTCTTTCTTTCAGACTTGATGTTATTGATGTCATTTTACATTTACCTATTTTATAAACCCCACAATACATTGCTATTATTTTTTGTTTAAAAAGTTTATCTTTAATGAGTTTGAAAAAAGAAGAAAAATTGTATATGTACTCTTGTAGTAAATATACATTTACTACAATAAAGGTACTGTTCATTTCTTTTTGTAGATCTGCATTTATATCTGGTATCATATTTTAACTGCCTGAAGGATTTCCTTCAATATTTCTTGTAGTGCAAGTCTGCTGTTGATGAATGCTTTCAACTTTTTGTGCTGAAAATTTTGCCTTCATCTTTTAAAAAGATAGTTTTTTGAGTATAGAATTTTAGGTTGACAATTTTTTTCTTTCAATATTTTAAAGGTGTTGCTTTACTGCCTTCTTTCTTTCACTGTTTCCAACAAGAAATGTGATATCATTGTCATCTTTTTTTTTTTTTTTCTGTGCATTATGTGTCTTTTCTCAGGCTGCTTTTAAAATTTTCTTTTTATCACTAGTTGTATGCAATTTAATTATGATATTTCTTGGTGTGTTTTTCTTTATGTTTCTTGTGTTTGTGGTTTGTTGAGCTCTTTGATCTGTGAGTTTATAGTTTTCATAGAGTTTGGGGAAATTTTGGCCATTATTTCTACAAATATTTGTGCTGATCCCTCCTTTCTCTCCTCTTCTTCAGGGACTTCTGTCACCAATATATTAGGCTGCTTGAAGTTGTCCTACACTTATGTTCTTTTCATTAAACCAAATTTTATTTTTCTCCCTGTGTTTCACTTTGTGTACTTTCTGTTACTATCCCTTCAAGTTTATTTCTCTTTTTATCTGCAATGTCCAATCTGCTGTTTATACAATTCAGTGTATTTTTTCATCTCAGATGTTGTAGTTTTTATGACTAGAATTTTAATTTGGGACTTCTTAATATCTTCCGTTCTCTACCTAACTTTTTGAACATATTGAATGCTGTTATAATAACTGTTTTGATGTCTTCTTTTGCTAATTCTAACTTCTTTGTCAGTTTTGGGTTGGTTTAGATTGATTATTATCAGTGTGGTTGTGTTTTCCTGACTCTTTGCATGTCTGTTGTCTTAGATCTGATGCCAGGCATTGTAAATTGTAACTTGTTGGATGTTGGCTATTTTTGCATTCTTATGACTCTTCTTGAGCTTTGTTCTGGGATGCAGCTAAGTTACGTGGAAACAGTTTGATACTTTTACATCTTGTTTTATGATTTGCTAGTTGGATCTGTAGCAATGTTTACTTTAGCACTAATTGTTCTTGTCTACTAAGGAAAGGTTTTCCTTAGTACTTTGCCAATTATAATTAATTATGAGTTTTTTCAGTCTTGCTTGTGGGAATATCTACTGTTCTCTGTAATCCTATCAGACGTATTTTTACACTGAGTAAATACATTGAGTATATTTATCACATACATGCTCATTGATCATTACTCAGCTGAATACTTGAGGTATTTCTTAGGTTTTCTCTCTGTACAGCTTTCTCTTTCCTGGTAACTTGTCCTAGGAAACCTAGCTTTGTTGGCTTTCCTGAACTGTCAGCTTTTTCTTTTAAACTCTGTATGCCAGTTTTCACCTCAGCTCCCTCTTACTGCCCTGTTGCCTGGAAGGTCTCTCAAAACAGTAAGCTGGGGCAATTGTAGAGCTTATCTTGTTTCCCATCTTTCAACTATCACTGCCCTTTGTTGCCTGATGTTGAGTATTTTCAAAATTGTTCTTTCATATATTTTGTCTGTTTTTATTTGTTTATTTGTTTAAGGAAGGAGGAGAAATTTGGTCTTGTTTCCCCATATAGCCCAAACTAGAAGTGTTTAATGACATCCAATTATGGTTTAACTGCTTAAAAACATATTTCTCAGTTTCTAATGTATGATCCCTATATGCTGAGCAAAATTTTAGTGAAGAAATTAAGTACGATGCAAAACTGGAATGTGGAACCATCCTTAACAATTAATTCTTTTGAGGTACATTTAGGATACAGAAAGAATAAATCAAGTACAGGACATATGGAAGTACAAATATAACAAGATTTTATGAAATATTGCTTCCATATATTTCCTTTTAAGATGATACCCTTTTAAATAAATGCTATATATTTAGTCAAATGAGAAAATAATGATCTTATGAGGGAGAAATTATTTTGTAATAATTCAGTGGTGATATTTGAAAGACATTAAAGATAATTTACAATGAGGGTTATTTTAAGCTTCAAGTGTGGTATCTTTAACTTTTTGTTTCTTTTACTTTTTGGTGAGAAAAATAGATTGCCATCTGTTTAATCATTAATCTAATTTTGAAAAAAATAAAGAATATATATTTTTTAGTATTATATTATTCAACTTAAAATGCAACATATGAATTTTTTCCCTTTATAAATTGTCATATTTGAAGCAGAGTGAATTATAACTGTATAATAGTTATAAAAGAAAGTGACTTTTAAGCAAGTCCTTTAAAATACATTGGTATACATGTGTTAAGTCTATCAGATAGTAAGAATGGAATGATAATATTGACATCTTACTGTATAACCAAATCATTAATATCGTTTATACAAGTTTTAATGATTAGTATTTAAACTGTATACTGAGAGATCAAATAATGATTAGAGTATTTTTGCAGTCCTCTAGGTAGTTTTTTTTTTTGTTTTTGTTTTTGTTTTAATTTCAAACCACTGTGATTACCTGCAAGTGCTGGTGCAGTATGCAATCTATCTCCGTATATCCAAGGAAAGCAATATCATACATGAATTTTCTTTTAGACTTCATAGAATTACTGCATACCAGTTCACTGGAAAGAATTGAACATTCTCCAGGTGGCATAAGTTGAGAAAATCAGGAGAACCAAGTTCTGTTCCTGCCCTGGTTTTGTTGACCTTTGTTTGACATGTCACTTCATCTTTTAGTGCTTCTAATATCTGTAAAATGAAGGCACTAATCTAAATGATTTCTAAGTTCTCTTCTGGGTTTAACATCTTATGAATTTTAAATTGAGACTAGATAACTCATTCACTTCTTGGAATACCTGGGAAATTATTTTCATATAGCCAAATATTTCTATAGCTTAAATAATTTTTAAAAAGTAATTGAGAAGCTTTATTAATTCTTTTAAGTTACTATATGTAGTATATTGTGAATTAAGCTTTGATTTTTATCTCTTCTCACATATATATATATATATATGTATAAAATATGGGAATGTTGAGAGCACCACTATTTTAGAAAACTGTGTTTATAGGAATTTGAGGAATGGTCAAAGCAGGCAAGCTTATCTGAATTATATAATTTACAGTGCCATCATTAAGCAAATATCTGCATCAGATAGATCCTCAATTTCAATAATTTAGGCTGAATAAGCTAATATGTGAGATAATATTAATAGAAAATAGTTGTAGACTTTAAAAGGAACAAAGATAATTGTTTTCTTTCATTGATGTCAGCCTCTCCAGTAGTGCAGGATAATGTGGTGACTACAAAAATGTCTAATTTGAAGAATCTTAGGATATTTTTTACATACTAATGCATATCAGCACCATAGAATGAGGGAAAAATAAAATTTCAAGCCAGCATTAAGGAAAACATTTACCAAAGTTTACATGGTCTCAGCCCCTGTCCATATTACAGCTTTCTTTTATACAGTTTTTACCTTGCTCAGTCCTGACTCCTGTTACCAGTATTCCATAATAAACTGTCGGTACTACCTAGAGGATCTAGTAAGCCTACAAATATTATTGTAGCTACCAGTTTGAGGTTGTTTCTGGTTGAGCCCATGGGTCCTTTATTCTCTGGAGTATACTGCAGAGGTCTTGAAAGGGAAGGTAGTGTACCCCTGCTGTGGAAGGAAGGGTTTTGGGGAGTAGATGGTGTAATAACTTCAAGGGCAAAGATTTCCATATGTATTCTTAAAATTGATCTACCTGAGAATACTTTCTGTTTTGTGAATTTTTCCTTTTCGACTCATGTTTACAATTGTTCTTTCACTTTTCAAAAGAAGATCATGTCCTCAATCTTGTCTAATCTGATTCTAGTCTTTATATAGTACATTGCCTCAGGATGTAACAATCTCAGGGGCAAAAAACAAGGTCACAATTCCAGAATGCATTATCTCACGGAGAGTCCTGGGGGTAAAGCACTGAGAGGGTTTGTAAGAAATATAGAAGGGGGCAGCACCTTATTCCATTCAGGCAATGGACTTTTGGCAAGATTCTGGTGTCTCATGTATTGTTTTTAAAATTAAAATTTGGATGTGTGTTGATTGTCATGATGACCAATAACAACAGTTATTTAAATTTAAAAGTGAAATTGGTCTCTTTTTGATAGTAAGTCAGATTTAGTTGATGGTTTGACAGTGTTGACTGGTTTGCCACATAGATTATAGAGTAGACATTTTCCACATATTGAATGAGCTAAATATACAGTTCCATGATTTAATGAAAATATGCTTAAAGCACATCTACAGTACATAATATATCTGAAAATATATCCTAAACATTTAAAATTGAATTTTAAATATTAACTTAAAAATGTATGAGGGGTCCAGAGATTTATTTTAGGGAAAAGAAGAAATATTTGTAGACTACTGGATGCATAGCAGTGACAAGGTGTGCTTGGTTATTCACATAACTGCGTTTGAAAGCTGCTTTTGGTATCTACTTGATCCTAACTTCTTGGTGTCAAGGATATTCCTCAGTACTTATGTCCTCATCAGTAGATAAGGTGAGCTCCTTATCAGTAGATAAGATAAGCACCAAGTTAAATAGATTATATTTAGCACATTTGGGAAAGATTAATAATAGTATCTGTAATAAATTCTAATCAAAATAGGAGACTATACAATAGTTTAAGATGTAAAGGAATTCAGGAAATCACCAAAACTGCAGGATGATAAAACAGATACTAGATATGGGAGCACAAAGGAAATGGAATGTAAGCACACATGTAAGGTGGGTTACACATGAGTCTATCCCTTTATCCCTTTTATATGGAATACCCAATAAATCTCACCCAATACCTGTTCAAGCATTTCCAACAAAAATCTTTAACTTCAAACATAAGCAAAAATAAACAATGAAACAATGTTTTTTGAAGTTAAAATAAATACTTATTAGTAATGTTTATTTTTAACTTATTTTACATTAAAATAATTTGGATCCACAGCAAGATTAGGGCATTGGGTTTTTCTTTTGAAGTCTTGTCTTTCTTTTTTTTTTTCTTTTGTGACCGGTAAGGGGATCGCAACCCTTAGCCATCCCTATATAGGATCTGAACCTGCGACCTTGGCGCTCCCAGCACCTCACTCTCCCGAGTGAGCCACAGGTTCGGCCCTTGAGGTCTTGTCTTTCTAACTCCCTTTCAGTAAATATATTGGAACAACACTTAATCTCACTTAGTCCAGAACAGACTTTCCATGTATCTACTATTGCTAGAACAACCCCCAGATCTACTTCTATAATTTTCAGCTTTTTATATGGCACCACTGTCTACTTTGTCACCTAAATCAGAAAGCCAGGAATTCACCTCAGGTTTCTTTCCTTTACCACCTTTTCCCCATAATTTTTTGGTTTTCTTATTTCCTCTCTTTCTACATAAACTACTGACTGCTTTTTTTAAGGCTGTCCTCTTTCATCATCTAGACTAATGCCAGTCTCCTACCTGGTCTCTCTTCTCCAATCTTGACATCTCAAACACATCCTTCCCATACTGCTATAGTGATATTGTAAAGTTCAATTCTGATTATTTACCTTCTGTTTATAAACGGTTCAGTGACTCATCATCTCCTGAGTGGAGTTTCTAATGGCATAAAGAGCCCTCCCTTTATGATTTATTCCCTGCCTAACTCTTTTGATCCAGCTCCTTGTTGCAGCTCAGCACTGTAATAATGTTTTCTTGAACTTGGCAGTCCAAACTTATGGATCAATAAAAAAGGTAAACTATACAGACAGAATTTAATTGTTGTTATTCTTGAAAGAAAGAGACCAAGAAAGAATATTGTAGTTATGTGAAAGAGAGGTGTTTTTGAATTGATTAGAGAAAGCAGGCAAGAAGAGAGAGGTATATGATGGAATAAGGCATAAGTTTTTCTGTGAAGGTATCAGTCAATGTAAACAAATATGATCCCTCATTCAAATTATTAAAGAACATTTTGAAATCCAAATCATCCATATGTTTAAAAGAAAAGGATTCTTCTACAGCAGATTATTTTTTATATTTCACATGCAATTTTAATCAGCCTTTGTCTTAAGGTTCTTGATAATATTTTATATTTATACTTTACCTTTGATTTTTCAAGTAACTCAATTCCAGTTTTACTGTTAATGAAATTAATATCACTTTTGGCAATTACAGTGAGACTTCTGACTTAATTGCATTACTAAAAATCTAATTAGAAGACACAGCCAGTCCTTTTGCTTTAAATTCTTTTCTTCAGAAGGCTTGACAGTTCAAAAAGAACGATTTTGATTAGGGATCATTATCCTCATTCTTCCTTTATTCCTTTAACAATCTCCTTGGAAGATTTTTGTTCACTCTCATAGCTTCAAATACTCTGTATATGCTTATGATTTACAAACATGATATCACCAGTCAGATTATTCTTCTGAGCTCCAGAACTACCTACATAGCTGCCCACTGAAAATCTCTGCTTGTTGTATTTTAGGCACCTCAAATGCATCTTGTGTATATCTGAATTTATTATTTCTCTCCAACCTGCTTCTCCTTTTGCTTTTTTTTCCTTTCAAGTAATTGTCTTCTTATCCTCCCAGTTGCCCAAGTCAGACTTTGTGTGTTATTCTCTCCTTTTTATTCCTCAATCAAGTCTTAAGGGGCCTTACCTAAATCAGCCTACTTCTTACTGTTCCTCATGCTACTACTATAGTTCTTACCACTCTCACCTTCTTACCCAAAATATTGCAACAACTTCCTTATGGTTCTCCCTGCTTCTAGACTTGCCTCCTTCCAATTCATTCTGCACATTGTAGCGTAGTGAACACTCAATTAATGGTGACTAATAATATTATATCTTATTTATAAATCATATGCTAGATTTTGTGGTTTTTTTCCATCTATTGAAAGGCAATAAAGACATAATGGCAGTAATGTTTCATGTATATATTATAACTAAGTGTTTCATGTATATTCTGCAATGTGAGTTATCTTGTGAAAGTTTTATGCTTCTGAGGTTTTGCCAGATATTAATATAGTTAACCATGGAGACTTAAGTTCAAATACATCAGTTATAATGTAGTTATTCCAAATTACTTGTAGTTCCAAATATGCTAGACTGGTCTGTGTTTTTGTGTTTTATGCACCATGTTCTTTGCATGAAATGTTCTCTCTCATTAGTCTTCCTGTGATTCTTTTTATTATTCTTTAAAATCCTGCTCACATCTTAGAAACCTTTTTTCACTCCTTCTTTCTCTAAGTCCTGTGATCTCTTCTGTCATTTATGTTTCCACAGTGCTTATTCCCTAGCTTACAGAACTTCTCTTTCTTGTGCAATGATTTGTTTCTTTCTCTTCCACTACATTTAGTTCCTTGAGTGCAGAAACTGTCTTACTTATTTTTTACATCTCAGGCATCTAATGTAGTGCCTGGTACATATATAAAGAATGCTCTGTAAGTGACTTTTGTTGAACTGAATGGTTGGCAATAGATGTCTTTGATTGGGTATGATAGCTTTTATATTATTTTTGGCTTTAACGTTTACAACATTTGAAGCAGGAAAGAACACAATAATGTAAAGGATGCAATCCTATACCCTTCTATATATAGTCTATGTTTTAATAAGCTAGAATATAAGATATAGAACTATGTGCCAGAAAAGGTACTGAGAATTTTTCATGTTATTTTATTTAATTCTCAAAAAATTCCTATAAAATAAATATTTTGCAGAAAAGAAAGTAAAGGCTTACAGAGCTTAAGGAAATTGCACTAGATATATATCTAGAGGTGTTGTTTAAAGAGGCGGAATTTTAAGATAGGTCTGTGTAATTATCTCTGTTTTTAGTCACAAATGTTATACTGCTACCCATAGTTCAAGAAAACAGTGATACCTCAGAAAACATGATTTTGATTTTTAGTTTATGTAAGTTCTTATAATATATATACCAGGTCATTTTTATTACACTTTACTATTAGCTGTATTATCATTATTTTATATTTAAAGAAAAGTGAAATGCAACAATTGTGTTTACATTTCAGTATATCTAAATATGATTTTTTGACCAAATTATGTATCTTATCATTTTGTTTTCCACATTTATAGTAATGGGAAACTTGACTCAAAATTACTAATTTTAATCAATATTTTATCTTTAGTGACATTTTCTAATTAAAAGTTTTCTTTTTAGTTATAAAAAGTTTAGAAGACTAATGAATTAATGTGACAGATATGACTTTTAGAAGCAAATGCATAATCGTGTAAAATTATATTTTGTTTACTTGTGATACTGTATGATGAAATTAATGATGAACAATGATGCTATGTTTTATTGTCTTTGTACATAAAAGCTTTGTTCCTAAACATTTCCCATTTTCTTCCTTTGAGTTCAGTGTTTAACTAGGATTTTATTTGTGGAAAGAGCATTTTCCTTTTTATGATGTTTGGATACTTAATTGCTTTTACAGAAGTTATATTGTTTATTATACTCTAATATGTAGCATGCTCTTGCTTGAATAAAATGTATGGAAAAAATTTCCTCCTAAAATTTTTACTTTAAAATCTAAAATTTTAGATTTCAGTGAAAACATAATTTAGACATTTTCAGAATTTTAATTTCACTAACACTAACAAACTCTTTATAAACTTATTTGTTTTAAGAATGGAATTAATTATTTTTTGTGTTTTGTCTTTTCTGTCTTTTCTAACTTGCTTTCGTGGATATTCACACCAGGAGGACAAATTGGTTAGAGTTATTTTTCTGTCTAATATTATTTTTTTCTTGTTGTTGTTATTGCCAATTTTAATTTTATATCTATGTTTTCTTTATATATTTATTTCTAAGTGTTTGTTAAAGTGTAGTGCATGATAATTGCTAAACATTAAGACACATTTAAGAATGCTATCTGATTTTACTGAAAACCACATTTTATTATATTATAGATGAAAAATTGGTTACTTTATTTGATTTTTAGAGAGGCTTGCCTTTTTAGAATTTAGTATTTCTTCAAGATCTTTTAGCATTTCTAAATGTGATAGAAATTCCTTTAATCTTATAATGTTTCCCTAAACTCATCATTGTACTTTTCAGACTTTTAAAAAGAAGCTTCCAATTTGGTATAAAGATTCAATTTTTGTAATAATGAGTTGTAATAACATTGAACATGGATTTTCTGAAGTAGGTATTTTGCAGTTGATTATAGGTATTTAATATATTTTCATTTTTCTTAACAATCAGTTTTAGAAATTGGTAAAATGTCTATCTTATATCCTCATATTGAATATTGAATGTATTTATAATTTAAAAATATTCAGATGGATAGGACTAAGTCTAGTCTACAGGCTAGGTTTTAATAATCTGCTAATGTTTGCCCTTAGAAGATTTGGATTTGGTTCTGCTTTTGAAACTGGTGACTCAAATATAGATATAATCCTTCTATTCTGACTGATTCCTTTTGATGAGCCAGACTAAAACTTGAGGTCTTTTCAAGCTTTCCAATTTCAAATTGGCATAAAACCAAAAGAGACCATTCTTTAGTTGAGATCAAGGCCTTTAAAAAAAAAAAAAAAAAAAAAAACCAGTTGGATACTTTTTCTTTTCCTCAGTCTTCAGTTACTCAGATGGAGGTGATATAGGTGGTGGCAAATATTGAATGTGGATTTACATAAAATCTCTGAGCAAAAGAAAGGATAGTGCAACTTTCTTTTCTTTCTTTTTAACTTATAGGAATCCTACTAAACTTTAGAGGCAGGTTTATAGATATACGGGTCTTTCTGAAGACATGTCTCAGACTGCATCATCTTCGATCCAGGGAAGGTTCCTTAGAGAACCTACCAGCTTTCAACCAGCCCCCCTTTATTAGCTGACTCACAAGTAGCACAATTTAGGAAATTCATAACCTTTAGAATCTCTAGTGCTACTTTTGTGTCCAGAACTAACACAGGATGCATAGTGGTCTAATTATTGTCTGTGGTTTCCTTAATGACTTCTGACACCTATTCCAGAAATGAGGCACTTAATTATGGTAACTCAGCTATAGAAATGACTTTCATGTACTGACAAGATTTCATACTTTAAGTCTGTATTTTATTTTATTTTTATTTTTTTAAATTGATTTTTAATTGAAACAGAATTGATTACACATATTTATGGGGTACAGAATTGACTATCAGTATTTGTGTACAATATGTATCATTAGCATGTTCATCATTACAAATTGTAGTTATTCTTTGTGTGCCTTTCCTAGTTTCTCGCTAATTTAAACTAAGATAAAAGTCTTAGCAGATAAAGTATACTAATTATGTGTGGATTTGGAGCATGGCAAATAAAATCCAATAGGCCTTTTTTGTTGTTGATTTTTGGCTGGTAAGAGGATCGCAACCCTTGGCTCGGTGTGGTCTGCACCACGCTCAGCCAGTGAGCGCACCGGCCATCCCTATATAGGGTCCGAACCTGCAGCCTTGGCGCTACCAGTGCCACACTCTCCTGAGTGAGCCATGGGGCCGGGCCCCAATAGGCCCTTTTAAGACACTTTATGCAATACTTCAATAGAACTTTCAGCAATGATAAAAATGTTTTATATTTTAACTATCTAATACAGTAGGTTCTGGTCACATGTAGCTATTGAGCCCTTGAAAAGTGTCTAGTATGATTGAGAAATTGAATTTTTAATTTTATTTAATTTTAATTAACTTAAATTTAAATTGCCACATGTGGCTAGTGGCTAAAGAAACCCTGAACCTGGATAGCAAACATTCTATGACTATTCAACCCCTAAAGCAATATGCAAATTTTGTACTTAGGCTAGTAATATGAGATGCATACTAGCAGTGCATATAAAAGCTGTACAGACCCAAGAAGGGTATACTTGCTAGTGCCAATCTCATATAAAGCCAAGGAAAATAGTAGACAAGGGACATTCTCCTAAAGAATAGAACCAGGAGGTATGAATGACAATGGTCCAAGGAGAACCTCCTAGATAGCAGTATCAGAGGCATCCAGATAGGATAACCAAGGAAACTAAGCCATTGTTCATAGAACGATTGTGTTGTGCAATGGACAATTGCCACTGCATGTTTCTCATTCTTCCTGTTTCTGAATGAGAGTTTTATTTTTTAAATTTTTTTCTCATCATTGTGTATTAAGTGTGTTAGGAACAGATAATCTGTCTTTTTAGTGTGTAGGTTGCTAGTTCACAATGATCCACACTGGGTCATGGTGGAAAGATTTGTTCTTCCTTGAAAGTACTGGATTCAGAATTAGATTTTATAACTATATGAGACTTTGGGATTGCCTTCCTTAGGAAGAATGCATTACATTAAAATATATGTGTAGAATGTTGAGTAGTTGCAAGAGCAGACTGTTGTAGACCCTGCTAATGGCTATCCCAACAGACATTTCAACTTCCTTCTCTTTTGCAATCCTCACTAAAGAGATCAGAAAAAATATACTTTCTTTGCTTCCCTTGCATCTGGGAATGGCTGTGTGACACAATTCTAGCAAACAAGATATAAGAAAATAACAGGGTTTCTGGGAAGTCATGATAAAAAAGATGTAGCTGGCTTTACCTTTTAATGCAAAAGTGCAATAGCTAGTTTAGCCTATGACTAGCTAGTGCATAGTCAATGTCTTGACTAGCTATTTTTGAAGATGAGGGAAAGACCAAATGTATTGGAGTCATTAGTCATGACATTGTTGAACCTCTGATGCAGCACCATTAGGCACCTTTCAACAGTGTGAGAAAAATACTTCCTTCCCAAATTCATTTCTGCCACTAGTAGTCAGATTTTTTTGTTTCTGATACCCAAAAGCATTTCTAATGGAAACACTAATAGGGATGCACTGTGCAGCAGGGAAACCATATAAACATCCAGAGTTGTTGTTCTTCAGAAATATGGAAGTGGAATAAAAGAAGTACATGTTGATCATTGTCCAGATACTCATCTATATGCTTTTGTCTTTATAAATGTTTTAATAATTAGAATCATTTAACACATTTGCTTATGTATTACATATAAATTACCTCAGCTACTAACGCTCAATTAATATAATATGTTGGTCTTAGAGGTTGAATTTTTTCTTAATTATGAATTTATTCTATTTCACATAAATCAGAGTAAAGGAGTTTGAATTTTTTAAATATAATTTCATGTTTCTTAGAATTTTTAGGATGCGTGGAGCAAATAAGTAAACTAAAGCTCAATGGTAAATTATTTGCCCATAGGCCAGAACATCTAACTATTCTTCAATTAATAGGTACTACCTATGCATGTCTACTGAAAACATAGTGAAAGTATACTTTTGGGAACAAAATGAAGCCCATTTTACTCTCTAGAGACAATATATTGTCTGTTTATATAAAGGACACTTTAATGTGGGTTCTTAACGTATTCTTTCTCTTTTTACAACATTATCAGTTTATACCAGTATCTCTTGAGACAGTAGTAACTAAAAATTTCACTTGTTATTGACAGCTTATTAACCTTTATTGTAAAAAAATAATGTCACTAATGGTTATAATTGTTGAAATGAAGGGTGTGGAAGGGTGATATATGACCTGTATTATTTCTCATTTAGGAAGCATACAGTTTACCTGTTGGGTTCCAGCTGCAGCTGAGATATACAGAGCAAGGTGCTCTTTGTTTTTGCTGAAATCTGATACTTTGTCTGATTTAAGCACATTATTTGGGCTTCCATTCCCTATGTGTTTTTCTAGCTGTTCATTGTTATTCTCATATGGAGTTGCAATTTAACATATACTTCAAAGTATTTTTCAAGTTATACTATTTTTAATTATTTCATTTCATCTGGGCAATAGCTGTGTGGAGCTGCATTTCAGTAAATACTGACTTAACAGTGATGCATTAATTTATTTGCTTTTGCATTTCTGTTTATTAATACAGTAACATGTATAAGACCTTAATAAAATTGTTCTAGAAACTGAATATAACACTTCTGTCATAGATAACACTTATAATAAAAGTTTAGAAACTACTACTATCATTCTGCCTATTGTATTGTAAGCTTGACAAACACCAGCATTCTTACATTGTTCAACAGGGAAACTAGACAAACATTCAGAGTTTTTCATCAGCAATATAGAAGTATTTCAGAATATATTATTTAGACAACATACTAGAATATAGAACAAAATGAATCTAGGTGGCAGGAAGAATTTTGAGTGAATTAAAAGACAGAGGAGCTACTGAATATTTGAAAATGTTACACATTCTAAGTTTAGAGAAAAATTTATAATTTCAAAATCCATTCACCTGACTGTTTGCATATTTAGAATAAATAGGCAAGTGGACTTTGAAAATCTGATTTAGATCTCTTATGAAAAGGGATTAAAAACTCACACTGTGAAAATTCTTTGAAGTATCTGTGAAATAAAATATCTTACAGGAAAATTACAAAAAATGTATGTGACAACTATAAATACTGATAAAGAGGATATGTTGATGAATAAGAACTGATTTAAAGTGACTATCAGTTTGGCTATGATAGAGTTCACAGGAAGTTGGACAGACAACAGTATATTTACAATTGCAGCATAGCTAACTTCTTGAGAGCAGGCATAGGTCATACATTTTGATTATACATTTTGCTGCTTTTCCATCTTTTAGATAGTTTTTGCTTTGAACAAGTTATTTTAATCACGAATACCATTCCATCTAACCTATAACTGAAAATAAGGTTTATTTCTTTATCCTGTATGAGATTGCTATAACTATACAATGTCATAGGTGAGAGTTTATGAGCCCCTGAAATAGGAGAAAGTACCAATGGCTATAGAGGGTGGTGAATTTTAGAGTTGAGAGTTGGAAAGTTTGGTTGTTGGATGAAGAAGATAAAAAGATAGAGGAATAAAGGTTGACAACTTGGTTTTTGCCTTGAATGAGGATATTTGTGCCGAGGGCAGTATATGGAAGATGGAGGAGCCTGTTCGGGGCAAGGAGGGAAGGCAATGATTTTAGTTATGGAGATACTGAGTTTAAAGAGCTTTTAGGAAACCAAGGAAGAGACTTTAAAATCAGGTTTTGTTACTTTGCTAACTATATTACTTGGGCCAATTACATTACCACTTTAAGCCTCACTTTCCTCATCTCTGAAATGGAAGTAATAAATAAGTGTATAGTAATAGTGCTCACAGGGTTGTGGCATTTGATTATTGATTCCTTTTCTGGGACTCTGAGGACCCTCTTTCCCAAGTGCCAAAGGGAAGTTAAACCTACCATTTTGTTTCAAAAATGAACAGAAGAATTTATTATATTTTAACAGAAAAGGTAAAAGAGAACGATGTATGGTTTTTGTTTGGCTATTGCACTGTGATATTCTTAGCTATGGGGTACAGTGGTTATTGAACAGGTCCTGCATGTATTCTTCTCCTGTTGGCTTTGTTGGGTCTCTCCAAGGCCCTGGTTTAATTTGTCTGACTAGGACATAGCCAGGAGAGAACTTGTTATGGGCCAGGTTTTCTTTGTGACATGAAGCTGCTTGACAGTCTCATCCCTCGCAGAATAAACTCATTTCTTATTTTCATTTTCCCCCTCTCATTTCTCTTCTTCTGTTATAACAGTCACTGCTCTCATTGCCTCTCCCACCCCAAAGATGCTTTTAGTTTCTTTTACTCCTTCCTTTGGTCCTGTCATATCCTTCAATTCCCATGTCTCTCTATAATACAGTTCTTCATTACTGCTATGTTACAGTATATACAAAATATGCTTATTTTAAAGAAAATTTATATGTATTTTGATAAGTAATGTGAGGACATGATACAAAATTCAAAAGGTACAAAAGTATATATAGCAAAAACTAAGTCTCTTTCCCATTCCTGGATGTCAGTCTACCAGGTTTTCAGCTCCTCAGTTTTTCCCCACAGGCAACAGTTATCATTTAAAAAATATATTCTGATCCAGACATTTATATGGAATAACAAAAGACCACGCATAGCCAAAGCAACGATGAACAAAAAAAATAAAGCTGGAGGCATAACACTACCTGACTTTAAACTATACTACAAAGCTATAATAACCAAAACAGTATGGTACTGGCATAAAAACAGACACACTGATCAATGGAATAGAATAGAGAATCCAGAAATCTTATCATACCTAAAGCCATCTGATCTTTGATAAGGGCACCAAACCTATACACTGGGAAGAGACTGCCTCTTCAGCAAATTGTGCTAGGAGAACTGGCTATCAATATGCAGGAGAATGAAACTAGACCCATACCTTTCACCATACACTAATGTCAACTCAAAATGGATAAAAGAATTAAATATACACCCTGAAACAATAAAACTTCTTAAAGAAAACATAGGAGAAACACTTCAGGAAGTAGGACTGGACACAGACTTCATGAATATGACCCCAAAAGCACAGGCAACCAAAGGAAAAATAAACATCAAACTAAAAAGCTTCCACACAGCTAAAGAAACAATTAACAGAGTTAAAAGACAACCAACAGAGTAGGAGAAAATATTTGCAAAGTATACATCTGACAAAGGATTAATATCCAGAATATACAAGGAACTCAAACAACTTTACAAGAAAAAAACAAGCAACTCAATTAAAAAATGGGCAAAAGAGCTACATAGGCATTTCTCTAAGGAAGATATATGAATGGCCAACAGACATATGAAAAAATGCTCAACATCACTCAGCATTCGGGAAATGCAAATCCAAACCACACTGAGATACCGTCTCACCCCAGTTAGGATGGCTAAAATCCAAAAGACTCTGAATGTTAAATGCTGGTGGGTTGCAGAGAAAAAGTAACCCTCATACATTGTTGGTGGGACTTTAAAATGGTGCAGCCTGTATGGAAAAAGGTATGGAGGTTCCTCAAACAATTGCAGATAGATCTACCATATGACCCAGCTATCCCACTGCTGGGAATATACCCAGAAGAATGGAAATCAAGTCGAAGGTATACCTGTTCCCCAATGTTCATCACAGCACTCTTTCCAATAGCCAAGAGTTGGAACCAGCCCAAATGTCCATCATCAGATGAGTGGATATGGAAAATGTGGTATATCTGCAGAATGGAATACTACTCAGTTATAAAAAAGAATGCAATGACATGGATGGCTCTAGAGAGAATTATATTAAGTGAAACAAGTCAGGCACAGAGAGGAAAATATCACATGTTCTCGCTTGTTGGTGGGAGCTAAAAATAAATAAATAAATAAATACACACACACACACACACACACACCAAAAAATGAGGGGGGGAGGGAAGAAGACATAACAATTGCAATTCCTTGAAGTTGATATGAAAAGCAAACAGAAAGGACAGTGTTGGGAGGGATGGGGGAGAGGGAGGAGGGAGGGACGTTTTGGTGATGGGCCACAATAATCAACCACATTGTATATCAACAAAATAAAATAAAATAAAAATATAATTAAAAAAAATAAAATAAAAATAAAAAATATATTCTGAAAGACATTAGGTAGATGTACTATTTTTACACATATGTTCTTTACCTTAATTTTATTTCTTACCTGAATTTTGGTTTTCTCACATTAATCTTCTTATAAAAAAATTCTTGCTATTCTTATATTTCCTTTTTTAAAAAATTGAAGTATAACTTTCATGTAATAAAATGAACAGGATTTAAGCATAGTTTGATTAGTTTTGAAAAATACATATATTCCCATATAACTATGACCACATCAAATGTATATTATTTCTATCACCCTAGGAAGTACATGCGTGCCCTTTTCCTGACAGTTCCTTAACCCCCCCTCTCAAGAGGAAATTACCCTTCTGACTTTTATTACCATAGATAGATTTGCCTGTTTTTGAACTTTATATAAATAGAATCATACAGTATGTACTGTCGTCTTTCTCTCAATTCAAAATCTAAGAGATTAATCCATGTTGATGCCTAGATTGGTAGTTTATTACTTTTTATTGCTGACTACTGCTTTATTGTGTAAATATGCCATAAATTGTTTACCCATTCTTCAGTTGCTGGACATGTATTTTGTTTTCATTTTTTGGGTGTAATAATTAAAACTCCTGTAAACATTTGTGTTACAGGTGTTTTTGTGGGCTTATATATTTCTTTCACTTTGGTAAATACCTAGAAGTAGAGCTGCTGGGTCACAAATTAAGTTAGGTAATTGTTTAACTTTTACTGCAAACAGTTTGTCAAAGCTCATGTACAATTTTATACACCCATCAGCAAAATATGAAATTTGTGGTTGGTCCATAACCTCACCAGCATTTGTTGGTGTTAGTGTTTGGTTTTTATTTCCATTTCCCTAATGACTAATTCACTTTAACAAAGCAGGTGAAAGTGCATCTTTCATCTACCTTGCTGAAATTCTGATTTTACATTTATGTATATAAACCAATTTTGTTTTATTATTATTTTTTTATTGATGATGCATATTCTTGGGGAATAAAGCTGACATTCACTACCTGTGCCCAAGATGTGATGGTCATTTCAGTACTATCAGGATGCCCATTACCATAAGCTGCAATTATTACCCATGTCCCCCACCCAGTTATTCCCTAACCTCCCTCTTCCCCCTCCTCCTGGCAACCCAGGTATGCTTTCTCCCTCACAAGTCCAAAGCAACACTGTGGTCTTTCTTTCCTTCCTTCTTTCTCTCTTAGCTCCCACTTATGAATAAGGCCATGCAGTATTTTTCCCTCTGTGCCTGGCTTATTTCACTTAATGTAATGTTCTGCCATTTGCAGCAACATGGATGAGTTTATATATATACCACATTTTCCTTATCCAGTCATCTGTCGATGGATGTTTAGGTTGGTTCCACATCTTGTCTGTTGTAAATAGAGCTGTTATGAACATGGGACTGCAGGTACCCCTTTGACATAATCATTTCCGTTTCTTTGGGTATATACCTAGAAGTGGGATTGATGGATCAAATGGTAGATCTATCTGTAGTTGTTTGAGAAACCTCCATTCTGTTTTCCATAGTGGTTGTACCAATTTACAGTCCCATCAACTGTGTAGGAGCATTCCCCTGTCTCTGCATCTTCACCAACATTTGTTATTCGTTTTGATTATAGTCAGTCTAACTGAGGTGATATGATATCTCAAAATGGTTTTAATTAGCATTTCCCTGATGATTAGTGATGTTGAGCATTTTTTAAAGTACCTGTTTGCCATTTGTATGTATTCCTTCTATGTAAAAATCTCTATTAAGCTCCTTTGCCCATTTTTTGATTGGGTTATTTGTTTTTTCTTACTGTGTAATTGCTTGAATTCCTTGTATATCTGGATATTAATTCCTTGTCAACTGTATAGTTTGCAGATATTTTCTCCCATTCTGTAGGTGTCATTTCACTCTGTTGATTGTTTCCTTTGGTGTATAGAAGCTTTTTAGTTTAATATAATTCCACTTATTTCTTTTATTTTGTTGCTTGTGCTTTTGGGCTCTTATTCATAAAGTCTTTTCCCAGTCCTACTTCCTGAAGTGTTTCCCCCATATTTCCATTAGTAGTTTTATAGTTTCCGGTCTTATACTTAGGTCTTTGATCCATTTTGAGTTGGTTTTAGTATATGGTAAAAGGTGAAGGTCTAGCTGCATTATTCTGCATATAGGTATCCAATTTTCCCAGCATCATTTATTGAAGAGGCAGTCTTTACCCTAATGTATGTTGTTGCCTTTGCCAAATATAAGTTGGTTGTAAGTCTGTGGGTTGACTTCTGGGTTCTCTATTCTATTCCACTGGTCTGAGTGTCTATTTTCATGCCAGTACCAAGCTATTTTGGTTACTATAGCTTTTTAGTATAATTTGAAATAAGGCAGTGTTATACCTCTGGCTTTTTTTTCCCCCCTCAGGATTGCTTTGGCTATTCGTAGTCTTTTGAACCATATGAATGTTAGGATTGTTTTTCTAGAAGAATGTCATTGGTATTTTGATGGGGGTTACATTGAATCTGTAGATTGCTTTGGGTAGTATGGACATTTTCACAATGTTGATTCTTTCAGTACAAGAGCATGGAATGTCTTAACATCTTAACTTCTTTTTATATCTTCTTTAATTTCTTTCAGTAGTGATTTATAGTTCTCATTGTAGAGATCTTTCATCTCCTTGGTAGAACTGATGACTACTTTTTAATTTTTTGGGTGACTATTGTAAAGGGGCTTACTTTCTTGATTTCTGTTTGTTAGCTCATTATTGGAGAATATAAACACAACTAATTTGGTGGCATTGATTTTGTATCCTGCAACGTTACTGAAATTATTAATCAGCTCTAAGAATTTTTTGATAGAGTCTTTAGGTTTTTCTCTAAGAATTATGTCATCTGCAAATAGGTATAGTTTGACTTCGTCTTTTCCAATCTGGATGCTCTTTATTTCTTTCTCTTGCCTGATTGCTCTGGATAGCACTTCAAGTACTATGTTAAATAGGAGTGGTGAGAGTGGGCATCCTTGTCTTGTTCCTGTTCTTAAGGGAAAGCCTTCAGTTTTTCCCTATTCAGGATGATATCAGTGGTGCGCTTGTTATAGATGGCTTTTATTGTGTTGGGATTCTTTCTATGCCTAATTTGCTGAGAGTCTTTATCATGAAGTGGTGTTGTATTTTGTCAAATGCTTTTTCTGCATCTATTGAGATAATTGTACGGTTTGGTTCCTTGATTTTCTTTATGTTATGTATCACATTTATTGACTTGCATATGTTGAAACATCCTTGCATCCCTGGGATGAATCCCAATTGATCGTGATGTATAATTTTTTTTTGATGTGTTGCTGTGTTCTGATTGCTTGTATTTTATTGATGATTTTTACATCTGTGTTCATCAGAGATATTGGCCTGTAGTTTTCTTTTTTAGTTGTATCTTTGTCTGCTTTTGGTATCAGGGTGATGCTGACCTCATAGAATGAGTTTGACAGAGTGGCTTCTGTTTGAATTTTTTGGAATAGTTAGAAGAGAATTGGTATTAATTCCTCTTTAAAGTTTTGGTAGAAGATATTACTTATTTATTAGAGTTTTTTTTAGCTGTTTCTCTTGAGTTTTATCAGTATGCAACTGTATGACCTGAAAATACTACTACTAATAATAATTTATCTCCTCTTTTCTCATTTATTTCTCTTGTTTAATCACATTAGCCAGAACCATCAGAACAATGTGGAATTAAAATATATTCACTTATATAATTAGTATTATATAACATGTCATTTTGTTACATTTTAAATTTTACTTGACAATTGTATGCTTAGTTTTAAGTTCTCTGTCTCTTCTCCACAACTGCCCTGCAAACATTGTTTCCATTTCTGTTGTGGATTTGTCTCCGCTAGTCTTGGATGTTTTCTATAATTTCAAATGTCGATGAATGAACATTTTACTGGACAGTTTTCATTTGCCCCCATAGATTCACACAGTGGAACATTATAAAGCAGCTAAAACGAAGATTTTTTTTCCCCTTAGGTTGATACATGGAGATCTAACCCACTTTCACTATTCCATAGTATTCTGTCATGTGAATTTCCTGTAGTTATTTAATCCATTTTCTTACTGATGAACATTGAGATTATGGTCATTTGTTGTTGTTGTTGTTGTTACAAACAGTGCTATAATTAATGGACATCCTTGAACATGTCTCCTTGTGTGGTTGTGGGAATTATCTAGGGTAGACAGTAGTGGAGTTACTGGATTCATTGGCTCTTCGGTTTAACTAAATGTTGTCAAATATTCCTTCAAAGCATTTGTACCATCTTGTATTCCCACTATTAGTGTGTGAGAGTTAAATTTCTTCTAATTTCTCAAAGAATTGATATTGTCATGTTTTTAACATTTTGCCAATCCAATGGACGTGAAATGGCCTGTTATTTTTATTTTATGAATATTAAATACAACAATTTATATCTGTATCTATATCAATATATATATGTGTGTGTGTGTGTGTTCACACCTGAACCCTTGACCTTGGTGTATAACACCACACTCTAACTAACTGAGCTAACCAGCCTGCTCTATTTTATAATTTTTTGTATTGTCGTATTATTGGTGAATTAATTGAGCTTTTTTCTTTTGTATTTTTTATTGTCCTTTGGGTGTCTTCAGTGTATTGCTTACTCATATCATTGTAGCATATCATTGTAGAGTTTTCTTTTCTTATTGATCTATAAAATTTTGTATATATTCAGGAAACTAATTCTTTTTGGTTTTATGCATTGCACCTGTCTTTTTCCAAGCTATGACTTACATCTTTATTGATTTTATGTTATACTTCACTCTTCAGAAGTTTTAAATTCTAATGTAGTTGGATTTATTATTTTTATTTTATTGTTCTTTTTTTTTGTACTCCCCCCTGATATAATAACAGAATATCATGAAGATATTCTGTTTCTTTAAAAAGTTTTAAAGTTTTTTCTTTCACATTTTTTATCAGTAATCTGCTTGGATATCATTTTTGTCTATGATATGAGATAAGGATATAAATTTTACTTTTTCATATATATATATATATATATATATATATATATATATATATATATATATATATATATATATATATATATATATATATACCATTGAGGATAGAAAATTGTTATGAGCACTATTTACTGAATAGCTCATTCTTTTCCCCAGTGATTTCTGATTTTACCTGTAATATACCAAATTTCCATATGTGCATGGATCTATTTTGGGAGAACTTTATTCAGTTTCATTGGTCTATTTATCTTTTTAATGAAATCACATTGTTTTAATCACTATCCTTTGGATATATACCCAGTAGTGGGATTGCTGGATCATACAGTAGTTCTATCTGTAGTTGTTTAAGGAACTGCCATACTGTTCTCCATAATGGCTAAACTAATTTACAGTCCCACCAACAGTGCAGAGGATTCCCCTTTCTCTGCATCCTCACCAGCATTGTTATTTTCTGTCTTTTTGATAATAGCCAGTGTAACTGGGGTAAGATATCTCAAAGTGGTTTTGAATTTCATTTCTCTGATGATTAGTGATGTTGAGCATTTTTTCATATACCTGTTGGCCATAAGTCCTCCTTTAGAGATGTCTACTCAGCATCTGTATCCATTTTTTAATCAGATTATTATTATTATTTTTTTACTGTAAAGTTGTTTGCATTACTTGTATATTCTGGATATTAATTTTATAATGAGATTTATAGTTTACATATATTTTCTCCCATTCTATAGTTTGCCTTTTCACTCTATTGTTTCTTTTGCAGTGCAGAAGCTTTTTAGTTTGATATAATCCCATTTGTTTATTTTTTCTTTTGTTGTCTGTGCTTTCAAGGTCTTATTCACAAAGTCTTTGCCCAGTTCTACATCCTGGAGTGTTTCCTCTATGTTTCCTTCAAGGAGTTTTAAAGTTTCAGATCATACATTTAAGTTTTTAATCTATTTTGAGTTGATTTTGGCATATGGTGAGAGTTACAGATCTAGTTTCATTCCTCTACATATGGATATCCAGTTATCCCAGCACCATTTATTGAAGAAGCTCACCTTTCCCCATTATATATTCCTAGTGCCCTTGTTGAAGCTCAGTTGGCTGTAGATATGTGAGTTGATTTCTGAGTTCTCTATTCTGTTCCACTGTTCTGAGTGCCTGTTTTTATGCCAGTACCATGCTGTTTTGATTACTATAGCTTTGTAATATAATTTGAAGTCAGGAAGTGTAATGCCTCCAGCTTTATTTATTTATTTATTTATTTTGCTCAGGATCAGGATTGCTTTAGCTATTCAGGGTCTTTTGTTTTTCATACGAATGTTAGGATTGTTTTCTCTATTTCTGTGAAGAATGTCACTAGTGTCTTTAGAGACTACTGTGAACAACTATATGCCAACAAATTTGAAAACCTGGAAGAAATGGATTAATTTCTGGACACATAGAAACTACCAAGACTGAACTGAGAAGAAGTAGAAAAACTGAACAGACCAATATCAAGCAACAATACTGAAATGATAATCAGAAATCTTGCAACAAAGAAAAGCCCATGTCCAGATTGCTTCACTGAATGAATGCTGAATTCTACATAACCTTTGAAGAGGAATTAATACCATTCTTTTCAAAATATTCCAAAAATTGAAATGGAGGCCTTTGTCCCAAACTCATTCTGTGAGGCCAGCATCAATCTAATATCCATATCAGGCAAAGATACAACAAAAACTGACGACAGGCCAATATCCTTGATGAATATAGATGCAAAATCCTCATCAGAATATTGGCAAACAGAATGCAGCAGCACATCAAAAAAATCATACATTATGATCAAGTGGGATTCATCCAAGGGATGCAAGGATGGTTCAACATATGCAAATCAATAAACGTGATACACCACATCAACAAAATCAAGAACAAAAACCATATGATCATCTCAATAGATGCAGAGAAAGCATTTGACAAAATTCAACATGTTAAAGACTCTCAACAATTTAGGCATAGAAGGAAGATATATCAACACAATAAAATCTGTATATGACAAACCTAATGCCAATATCATCCAGAATGCAGAAGAGCTGAAAGCTTTTCCTTCAAGAACAAGAACAAGAAAAGGATGCCAGCTCTCACCACTCCTATTCAGCATAGTATTGGAAGTACTTGCCAGAGCAATTAGGCACAAAAAAGAAATAAAAGACATCCAGACTGGAAAAGACAAAGTCAAATGTCCCAGTTTGCAGATGACATGATCCTATATAAAGAAAACACGAGAGACCCTACCAAAAAGCTTTTAGAGCTGACAAATTAATTCAGTAATGTTGCAGGATACAGAATCAGTATACAAAAATCAGTAGCATTTTTATACTCCAGCTTTGAACTAGCAAAAAAAGAAATCAAGAAAGCAAGCCCATTTGTAATAGTCACCTAAAAAATAAAATATATGATAATCAATTTAACCAAGGAGGTGAAAGATCTCTACAATGAGAACTACAAATTCCTACTGAAAGAAATTAAAAAATACATAAAAAGATGTTAAGACATTCCATGCTCTTGGATTGGAAATGTCCATACTACCCAAAGCCTACTGATTTTTTTGTGTACTTGTTTTATTAGTTACTTAGGGAGGGGTGTTATAATTCTGATTGTGGATTTGTCTACATTTTTCTTTAATACTTTCAATTTCACTTCATCTGTTTGTGAGCTTTGTTATTAGGTTATTCAATTTCAAGGTCATTTTGTTTTCTTAAGGAATTAACCTTTTTATTATTATGAAGTGGTTCTCTTTATATTTGGTAACACTCTTAATTTTGACATCTACCTTGGCTGATATTAATATAGGCTCATCAGTTTTCTTATGCTTAGTGTTTTCATGGTAAATCTTTTGCCAACCTTTTAGATTAAACCCATCTTTGTCTGTATTGAAAGTTTGTAAAAGGGAAATAGACAAATCCACAATTAAAGTTAGATATTTCAGCACTCCTTTCTAAGTAACTAATAAAACAAGTAAACAAATACCTTAATGTCTTATGTTTAAAATTTATTTCTTATAAACAACACCTAGTTGGGTGTTGCCTTTTGTATCCTATCTGAAAATCTCTGCCTTTAATGAGTCTATTAACAGTTAATGCAATTATTGATATAAAATCAATACAAAGTCTGCTGTCTTTGGTGTTTTTTTTTTTTTTTTTTTTCCTATTTGACCTCTTTGTTCTTTGTTTCTTCTTTGTGGAGAATCAAGTGTGTAGGCTTTCTTTTTTTTGTTTTTTTGTTTGCTTTAGTTCATTTTATCTCTTCGCTTTTTGATTGTGCCTCTTTCTGTTAGTTTTATTATGGATTGCTCAAGAGGTTTCAGTATGCATCTTTAATTTATCACAGACTGCTTTAAAAAATATTCTTTTTCTTCATGAATGATGTAAGGGTCTTACATTAAGTGAACTTAAGCAAACTGACAGCAGTTTGCTTCTAATGACTACCTTCTTGCTTTTTATGCTCTAAATATTATACCTATATATATGCTGGAAACCAAGGAAACAGTTTTTAAAAATAGATTTATATGTGTCTGTGTATATGTAGGTAAATAAGTTTAAACAACAGTTCTTTACTAACATATTTATTCTTTCTGGTGTTCTTTATTCCTTCTTGTAGAACCGGATATCATTTTACTTCAGCCAAATTCTTTTTTTAACATTTGTTGTAGTGCAGGTCTGCTGGAGATTAAATATTCCAGCTTTTGTATGTCTGCAAAAGTCCTTATTTCATCCACATTTTTGAAGGATATATTTGCTGGATATAAATGGTTTTTTCTTTTAGCTCTTTAAACATTTAACATTTTTAGTTTTTCCATTGTCTTCTGGACCTCATTGTTCCTTAGGTGAAACAGTAGATAGCTACTGCTTTTTATTCATTGTAAGGGCTGGCATATATGCAGGTTTTCTCTCAATTCTGTGCCCTGTCATTATACATCAACAGGTACTATATGCCTACTCCTCAGAGAGGGTCTCTCTCAACTTTCCTGATTTTCCCTCAGTTGAAGATACCCTCATACTAAGTTCAAGTCCTGGCATGCCGGCAGGGTTCCTCAGATCTCTTGCTCATCCTCAGGCTTTGGTAGGCCTCCCTCATGTGACTGTTTGTTTTTGGCCAAGGGTCTCTCTCAGGTGCATGCTCATTTCTCATGATGATGCTTATTGTTTTCCTCTCAGTATAAGACCTGGAATAGTGCAGAGTTCTTCTCTCAGTTCTCTAGTGTCACTGACGTGCCACAGAATGGCTCTCTCTTGGATTTCTTATCCTGCTGCCAGTCTTTCTTGTGAGCAGTTGGTGATGGATCATGGAAAAGAGTTACTAGGTAGGTTTAGACTCCCACATGTCTGGGGCTGCAGGGATACTAACACGGCTGTACCAATGCATGCTCAGGCTTTACATATTTGTTAAAATTTCAGCCTGTTTCTTCCCACTTAATCTACGGCAGCTGCTGCTTCTTTCCACTGTGCTGCCAAAAATGAAACCTGCCTTGCTTTCTCCTCAGAGGGGCTTGTTAATTTTTGGTTTTTAGTTCAATGTTTCTTTTTGACCTCAGTTCACTGAAGGGGTTAAAGAAACTATGGTTTTGTAGGTTATCTGGCTCATCCTCAATGGTGAGGTGGGAGTGATATTCTCTTGTTACTTTCTATTTCTTAAGCAGAAACAGATACCTCTCAATGACAATATTTTTAATTTCAAGAAATTCTATTTTAGTTTAATTTTTATAGTGTTTTTATTCTTTCTTTTATGTCTTTAATAATTTGAAATATATTTGTAATCTTTAGCTGATTGTTCTTTTATTTGAAATTTTTTGGGCTTTAATTCTATTTTTGTGATTCCTGATTTTCATTCATGGTGGATTATTTTACTCATATGGTTTGTAATTTTGGTCTGTGAAACTTTTTTCAGAGGACCTCAGTCCATGAGAATCTTTTGCAGCCATTGTTGATGTGTGTCTCTGAAGCACTTTTAAAATTTTCTTCTTCCTAAGCGTTTTTGTAGAATTTTTGGCTTGAGATCCATTTTGATAATTTCTGATTTGTGGATTCCTGTACTATGCTGCAAATTACAAACCTGTGTGAAGTGCAGGACAATGTTAGGAATTCTCAGAGGGGGGCTGGCCCCGTGGCACACTCTGGAGAGTGCAGTGCTTGGGAGTGCAGTGGCGGCTATAGGGATGGCCGGTGCGCTCCCTGGCTGGGCGCGGTGCGGGCGACATCAAGCCAAGGGTTGCAATCCCCTTACCAGTCACAAAAAGGACAAAAAAAAAAAAAATAATAAGTTAATAAAAAGAAGGAATTCTCAGAGGAGACTTTTTTTGTTAGTCCAGAGTATAAGCAGAAACATACTTCCTTGTGCTTTCTCTTGTCAGTAGATGAAAATTTTCTAGTTTACCCTTTCATTAACGGTATAGGGTTTTGAGTGCCTTGGTTTTGTGCATCATCTTAGATTCAAATCCTCATCCTGTGTAGTCTTCAGGCTTTATTTATTTATTTTTTTATCTTGTACTGTCCCTGCATAGGTACTAAAATCTTAAACAACACAATGTCAGTTTACAAGCATACTATTCTGGTTTGTAACTCCATCTTCCTTTCTGGCACATCAAATTTTCTTTCCTTGTGAGCTCAGCTCTTTATTTAAAATAATTTTTTTATACATTATTTTTTAGGCAGAATAATTTTTGGATTATTTTAAATGCTGGTTTTAATGTGAGTTTTGACTTGAGTTCCTTAAAGTAAGTCATGATGATTAGAATATTTTTAGAGTTTTAATATCTATTATATTGTAGTTAAGCTGAAATTCTATAGAACAATGGGCAATATAGGTGCTTTTGACGTTAAAGAACCATGGGCCCACATTTAAAAGAGAACAGTCCAACAACAAATAGCTGGCTCTGTTTTGTCACTAGCATGAACAGACCTAACCAGTTTACTAGCTTTGAAATGTACTTGTTCTGAGTCTAGTCATTTATGAGAAATGTCTTCACCTAACCGGGTGAAGAAACGTAAAACTATATTCTGGTATTGAAGAATATACGGCCTTGATTTCTTTGGGCCCTTACGTTGGACCAATTTTGGCTTATCACGAGCAGTTATTAATTGGCTGGAATGAATCGGAAAAACTTACTAAGGTTTGGCTAAAGTTTAGTTCTTGACTGATTTTAATTTGAGGATTAGATTTTGTGTAGAAATAAAATTTTGGTATGTTTTTGTTAGGGCTTATGGGATTCTTGAAGCATGACATAATGGCCTCAAATAGAATTTTGTCATGAAAAATGACTATTCTTCCATAAAGGTTTCTTTTGCTTTTCCTTTATTTTATACTAGGAGTGATATTTAGCTAGAACAGAATGTTATAGACCTATGTGAACATGAATGAATTTTGAATTATTGGGCTTGTTTTCCTCAGGTCAACCCTCCATTTTACTTGTAGGATCAACTAAAGTAAGCCAAATTCTGAGGATGAGAGAATAGGCTAGGGGACACACTAGTGGCTTTAAATATCACTTACATACTAATGTTTTCTAAATTTGTATTCTAGTCCTGTCCTGCACTCTAGAGTCATATATCCAACTCTCTACTTAACATCTCTTCTTGGATATATAAGCGTCTCAAGCTTAATATGCATCCCTAAAACTGCATCATTGAATGCTCTGTTCCCTGAACCTATGGGCATAATCCTCCTTTCCTTGTTCAATAATTTGAATTTATGGCTAAGTCCTATTGGCTTGTCTCCCTAAAACATATCTTTACACTTCTATTGCTATCACCCTAGTTAAACCACTGTTATCTCTAATTTGGACTCTTGCAATAACTGCCTAATTGGTCTCTCTGCTTTCTTTTTCCAAACTTGTCTTCATTTATCTGCTAGGGTGATCTTTTTCCAAATGCAATCAGTTCATGCCATTTCTCTGTTTATGTGCTTTCTCATCTAACTTCTTACTGGGTTGTACAGGGAAGGCGAAACGCAATCTGGCTTCTGGCTCTCTAACATCATCTCATACCATTTCCCTCCTCAGGCATTTCTGTCCCTGAAGCCACCAAGCCCTTTCCCATCTAAAGTCATTTACATATGTTGTTTTCTCTACCTGGAGTGTACTTCACCAGTTCTTTACATGGCGGGCTCATTCTCATCTTTGGCATGAGTTCACCTGTCATCACTTCACAGGGTCCCATCTCTGACTACCCTCTGTAGGGTGTTATTCCCATTCAACATCACTTACTCTCATCATATCACTTTATTAATTTTCTTCAAGGCACACATGTATAATTATCTTGTTTATATCTGTTTACTTGTTTATTGTTATCTTTCCCATTAGACTGTAAGCCCCATGGGAATAAAAACTTGTCTGTCTTCCTTATCACTGTATCTCTAGTAAGTAGCATAGGGCTTGGCACATAGCAATATGTGTCCAATAACTATTTATGAATATATGAATAATTAAGTGATTGAATGAAATAGATATTTCCTGATGTCGCTAACTTTTTCCCTGCCCTCAACCTAAAATGAGCAGATAAAATAATAAAAAAAATATAAAATGACACAATTACTTTATTATTCCTAAGAAATAACAACATCATAAAACCAAAATTGAAGTAGAAAGATTTTAAATTTTAATCACTTTGACCTCATATTATTTAAAATTTTAAAATGTTTCAGGCATATCAAAAGAACTTAGCTAACAGTGGCTGTATCAGGCCTGGTGATTCTTCCTCTGTTTACATCAGCTTTCTAACTTTTGGTTTAGTTTGATATTAAGAGAACTTAGAAAATAAAAGTGAATAGTTTGATTAGATATTGTGAAACCTCAAATAATATGCCCAGAGTCCCACAAATAGTGTCACATCTGGAATGATTTATCTCAGGAGTTCCCTAATGCTTATCCTTGGATTGGTTTTATCAGAATTATCTGGGGGAGCTTTTTAAAAAGTTACATATTTCCATGGGCACTGGACTGACTGAATCAGAATATCTGAGGGTGATGCCCAGGAATCTTTATTTTTATATAGCTACTCAGATGGTTCTGATGCATAGGAAGGTTTAGATACCACTATTTTCTCTGACTCTAAAGATTATTCCTTTCTAAACTTGAAGCACTGCCTTTCTTTCAGTGATAACACACTCAAAAATCAATATGTCATACATCCTAGATTTCCAAAGATAGAACATGCATGAAGAATAAAATTATGTATAGATAATCAGTGGCTTAAGCGTTTAAAGCAAAAAACAGTTGATAAGTATGAACCTTTTCCCTGGCCCAGAGAGCATATTTATCCTTTGTATCTTAATTTAGAATGAATGGGAAATGATTGACATAGATAGGTTTTGTTTTATGTCAATACCAGAAGTTAACATTCTGTTAGTGTTCAGGAATATGTGGTTTTTCATCTGTTTTCAGAATAGTTTACTACTATTAAGATTGTGGGGCAGTGAAGGGAAAGGAGGGGAAAAATATTCATTGTTAATATGCCAACTTGGAACTCATAGTGTGTTTTCCTACAGAAACAATGTTGTAAGTGGTGATTAAATAGAATATTACTGGGTAGTACTGCATAAACCATGCTGACTTAACCTAGATGTCTGCTGGCTTCTTGGCAGTCAGATGGTAGGGAAGGGAAGAAATGTCCCAGTAGGCAAGGCCTGGCTTGTGGAGAATGGTAATTTTCAGTCTACATGGCTCTGCTCAGAAAATATCCTAAACTTTAGCTCTGTATAAGATGGTTGTGATTGGCGCACCTGACTAGTTGCAGGTGGGGGAAAGCAGGTGTGGAAGGGGCCCAATGTTATAAGCAGTAGCTGAGATGGCGGTTGAAACATTGATCTTGAAATGTGTTTATCTCAGTCCTTAATTTTTAAAAACCTTTATACCTCCTCACATATGTTTAAGATGACATACATCATTTTCATCGTATGTTTAAGTAGTTACAAAGGGTACAAATTCTAGCATACTGTCTATATTGACATTTTACAGTAAAACTGTTATAGCCTCTTTAAAAATGTATCCTTTGGAATCTAAATAACATAGCAGCGTGATAACTTCCCTTAGCCTTAAAAAGCTAACAAACACATGAACAAACTTATTTTTAACAGCTGAAAGGTTTTTTTCATTGTTTTTGTATTTACATTCCATGTCCTTCATAGTATTTTATCCATGTATATTTTTTTGCTAGAAATCTTTTTAAAAATCACTTTTTTATTTTCTTTCCCAACAAAATATCTTTATAAATTGAAATTAAACATTTACGAAATTTCAATGACTATTAGACAAAGTTAAAACAAATTCTATTGTATTGAGTTTAATTATGATTAATATATAATTGATGAACTAATATAAATATAAATTTTTATTTAAAAAATTTAAATATAAGAAATAAAAATTTTCTAGAAATTTATTTCTTAATGAGATGGATGGGACTGTTTTCTTACAAATTTGTTCATAAATCCATGGAGAAATATTACTTATTACAGTATAAATTCTATTTTTATTTCTGAATTTTTATAGATGCAAGTGCTGAGGAAATTTGTTCACATTAATGACTGGATGTGAATAGAAGGAGTTTGGTTACAGCAATTCATTCAATTTTTTGAACTCTTTTCAAGTTATGTGACAAAAAATATAGCAACCTGTCACCAAAAATTATTTTTAATTATATGTCAGCTGTCCACTAATTTAGGTTTTCTTTAATTTGTTCAAAGCAAAGAATTGAAAACACCAGGCCCAAAAAAATGTTGTTAACCAATTAATGATTCATTCTGTCAGTTTCTGGAAGTTATACCAAAAAGTCTTTACCAAGACTTATCAAATGGCTATTCTTATTACTCTTTCACTTAGAGGCAATCGGTTTAAGCTAATATACTAAAAATGATTTGGAAAATGTTAATTTTAGTACTCCTGCCAATTATAATTTTTGATAAAATTATTTCCCTTTTCACATGCTTTAAATTGTTTTTAGAAGTATCTAAGAACTGCTTATTTAGCTTTCAGTTTATAGAAAATATGGGACATATGAACTAATGGGCAAAGCCAGACCTGTTAAACCAATCAGCCAAATGAAACTTTGTCAGAGAAAGTCTCACTTTACTTTTCACTTTAAATAAATATGGTAATACAGTCCTTTCATATATAACTCAATAGAGTTATAAAAGAAGGAATGAGAATATGCAAGAAAATGTGCTTGGGTACATAACCTTTCCAGGAAAGTGACTCTTAATTGGGAAAGAATGCATTGCTCCAGAGAGTTCCTGAGAGACACAGTTCTTTCTTCTGAGGATATTTGTCAGTTGTCTACAGTGAATACTTTACAGATGTATTGAGAAACTAAGTTAAGAAAATCATGAATAGGTGCAGAATAAGACTGCCAGGTCAATTTGTTTATCTTCCGTTTCTATTCCATCAAGTTGATGGTAGTGTCTGATTTGAAAATATTTTGTAAAATTGATAACTCTGGATTATTGGGATGGAAAAACTCACATTATAGTTTATTTACAATTTATCCAGCTATCAAGATCCTTAACGACATGACATAACTGAGCTGAAGTTTCTTTTCTGTCATCTCCTATAAATAAATCAGCATTTATATTGCTTGATAATTTGTCTTATGGTTTTGTTATCTCAGATTCTTCTGTTTACTTTTATCTTGCAAACATATACTACTTTATGCTCTAATAAAGTATTTAAGAAAGCATGGTTTATTTGGTCAGGTACTGTGCAAACTTAAAGGGAATGGATCTAAAGCTTCTCATTAAGTGTAAGCTTTGCTGAGGATTTTTGATATATAATCTTTACCAACCTAAGGAAATGTCCTTTTATTCCTACTTAAATTACCAAGTTAGAAAAATACACTGTATTCCTAGTTTTCTAAGAGTTATGTTAAATGTAAAATGGTGTTGAAATTTATCAAATGCTTTGTCTTCATTTATTGAGATAATTGTATGATTTTTTTCTCCTTTAGTCTGTCGAGATGTTGAATTACATAACTACGTTTTCTGATGTTGCCCCATCCTTACATTCCTGGGGTTAAATGGTATTGACTGTGATATGACATGTTTTATAGTTGTCTAGGATTTTGTTATTTAAGTTTTGGCTTTCTTTAGCTTCAAATATCTGTGAGTGGAATTGGCTTGTGCTTTGCTTGTCTTGTGTCAAAATTACTTTAGCCTCATAAAATGAGCTGTATAACTTTTATTATTTTTTATATCTTAATTTTATGTAACAAATTATGTAAGATATGAATTAATAGTTCCTTAAAGTTTGGTAGAATTCACCTGTAAAACTGTAGCAATTGCAATATGTACCCTACTTATATGCCTTCAGCCCACCTCAGAATGATACCTGCAAGTGGCTCCTGAGCATACTAGTAGCTTCCTGCATCTCTCTGCCAAGGGGCATTTTATGGCTAAGGGGACAGGCCTAACCTAAAGGTGAGAGAAAGAAGTGCCAGCCTTCTTGACTCTCAGTGGCATGATTCTGAGAGGGTCTCATTATGGCCAAGCTCCATTTGCTCCCAGAAATAACCTACTCTTTCATTGACATTTATTGGCTCTCCTCCCTGCTGTTTCACTTCCCTACTCTTTCCTTGTACTTTTGGGGATTATCTTTCAAATAAACAAACTACTTTACATGCAAATCTTGGGCTCAGGAAATAAGACAAAAACCATCTGTGCCTGAGATTTTCTGTAGAAGAGGTTTTTTGTAAAAAAATTCTTTAAAAAAAATTTTTTTTAATTGTGATACAATTTATATAACATAAAATTCACTATTTTAATATATAAGTTAGTGGTTTTTAGTACATGACTAATGTGCAGCCATCATCATTATCTAATTTCAGAATATTTCCATCACCCCCCCTCCCCGAAAAACCCCCTGTACCCATCAGTGGTCACTCTAATCTCCCCCCATTCTCTGGCAACCACTAATCTATTTTCTTTTTCTATGGTGTTATCCTTTCTGGACTTTTCATATAAATGGATATATATAATATGTGGTCTTTTGTGTCTAGCTTCTTTCACTTAGCATTATATTTTCAGGGTTCATCTGTGTTGTATCAAGAATTAGAACTTCATTCCTTTTTATGGTCAAATAATATTCCATTGTATGGAGACACCACATTTTGTTATTCATTCATCAATTGAAGGACATTTGGGTTTTTATACTTTTTGGCTGTTATAAATAATGCTTCTGTGAACATTGATGTATTTTCAATTCTCTTGGAAATTGCTTAGGAGCAGAATTCCTGGGCCATATGGTAGTTCTATGTTTAAGTATTTGAGGAACTATCAAACTGTTTTCTACAGTGTCTATACCATTTTACATTCTTACCAACAATTTACAAGAGTTGCATTGTCTCCACATTCTCACTAACTCTTACTATTTTCCAAATAAAAAACAATTATATCTATCCCAGTGGGTATGAAGTGGTATCTCATTATGGTTTTTGATTTGTATTTCCCTAATGATTAATGACATTGAGCATCTATCTCTTCGTGTATTTGTTGGCCATTTGTATATATTCTCTGAAGAAATATCCAGAGAATATTTTTTTCCCCTATTTTAAAATTGTGTTATTTGTCTTTTTATTGTTGAGTGGTCTTTAGATATTCTAGATACTAGACCCTTACCAAGTATATAAATTGCAAATTTTTTCCCCGGTATGTGGGTCGTGTTTTCATTTTCTTAAAAATTTCTTTGATGCATATAAGTTTTTCATTTTGATGAAGTCCAATTTACCTGTTTTTTCTTTGGTTACTTGTTCTTTTGGTGTCATAGCTAAGAAGCAGTTGCTTAACCAAGGTCACAAAAATTTATTCCTGTTTATCCTTTAAGAATCTTATAGTTTTAGCTCTTACATTGTGGATTTTGACTCACTTTGAATCAATTTTTGTATATGGTGTGAGCAGGGATCTAACTTTATTATTTTGCTTGTGAAAAATAATAATTCAATTTCTCCAATGCCATTTGTTGAAAAGACTATCTCCATTGAATGATCTTGGCACCCCTTATTGAAAATCAATTGACCATAGATGTATATGTGTTTACTTCTAGACTGACAATTCTCCTCCATTGATTTATATGCCTATCCTTTTGCCAGTATCACATTGTCTTTATAACTGGCTCTGTAGTAAGTTTGAAATCAGGAAGCATGACTTGTATGAGAGGTATCTGATCACTATTTGTATTTTATTAATACTTAATTGGTATAGTTACAAAACTAGCCTATATTTAGAGTTTTTGTCAGAAAAATAATTATACCAGGGTACTTTAAAAAGTTCATGGAAAATAGAATTAAAAGATGACATATCTTTCCATGAACTTTTTGAAGTACCCTTATATGTTGTTAAGAGTATTATACATAAAAATGGATGCTTATCCAGAAAAATAAATGTGTCCTCCCACCCCAATAAAAGACCCAGTAAGATTCTAAAAGCAATTGGAATAAACCAAAGGTGTACCTCAATTTAAAGTTTGGAAACCTGAGATAAGCTATACATACTATGTTTTCATTTAACTATTTAAACAATTTTAATGCACATAAAAATAATCTTAAAATACTTTTTCTTCATTTTGAATTTTAAGTATTTTTATCAGAAAAATATTTCATAATTATACTTGGATTTGGAAAGTTCTTAAATGTTATTTTATTTTTATCTTAAAGATAGTTTTATGAAATCCCATACTATTTGGATTATAGACATTTTCTAAGCAAACATATTTTAAAGAAATTAACGTATAACTGTGTTATGTACTTATAGTTAATATAGTAATTCATTCATTTGCTGAACACATCTTGGTGAATTTTAGGTACTTGGTATAGATAACAATGAACTAAAATAGACAAACATCTCTCACCTTCCTGGAGAATATATTCTAATTATGAGCTGCAGACAACAAATAAGATAAATAGATATTAGAAGGTGTTAAGTGCCCTGGAGGAAATGAAAATCAAGATACTTAATTTTGGGTGGTGTTGGGATTTTAATTTGGATGGCCTTAAAAAGTGACAGTTGAGCTTCAAAGGGAGGAGGGAGTTAGTGTTGTGTATGTTTAGAGGAAAAGCAGTCTAGACTGAGGTAATAGCAAGTGCAAAGATCCTGTGGTAGGAAAATGTTTGATATGTTGGAAGAATGGCAATGAAGTCAGTGTGGCTGGGTCAGAGCAAGTGAGCATGGAGAAAAGAAGCAGAGAATGGTGAGATGCAGGGTTAGAGTGAGACTGCAGAAGACCTTTTGGATCATTGTAAGGACTCTAGCTAGCATTTATTCTGAGCAAAACAGGGAGTATTAAAATATTCTGACTAAAAAGGTGATATGATCTTACATTTTAAAAGGCTTACTTTGACACTTTTGTAGAGTTTGATTAATGAGAGGAGTGGGAAAAGGATGGAAGCTGGGAGACTAGTTATAAGGTTATTGCAATAATTTTCATGACAGATGGTGGAGACTTAGACTAGGGTAATTGTGGTGGAGGTGGTGAGACGTCAACTCTGAAGGTGTATTTTAAAAGTAAAACCAAAAAGATTTTTTTGTTGGAATGTATGTGGAATATGAAAGAGAGTTAATTTCAAGATTTTTGGCCCAAGGCAAACCGGAAGGAAGGAGAATTACCATTAACTGCTAGGGTAAAACTGTGGATGGAATGATTTTGGGGTGAAGGTCTGGAATTCTGTTTTGTACTTGTTAAGTTTGAGATGAATCAAAATACAAATGTACTGAAGCTTAGATATAAGGCTGTGCTTTGATTTTGTAATATGATAATGTTGTAATATGGTTTTGTCTTTCTCAGAATAATAAGTCTCCCTTGGCTGGTGTTGTAATATAGCTTATATTTCTTAGAATAGTAAATCTCCCTTGGGTGGGCCAAGGTAGACTTGCCTTACATTTGGAGCAAGTCAGATGACTGTATAAGATTAGTGATGTTATTGCCTTTTAGCAGTACAGGAGCAAGAAACACACTTTGCAAAGGGAAGTCTACATAAATTTCTGGAAATTTATTTGCAAGAAACCGTGGAAGATCCCAAACAGTTTTGTCCCTTAACCTTAAAGTTTTAAAGAGTTTAAATCAGAGAAACAGATAAATGAAGCTGTATATTTTGAACTTTTTTTCTCTGAATTAATACTCCTCATTTAAAAATTTTTCCTCCCCAAGAGTGTTCTAGTGAATTCCATATCACCGTATTTCATCAATAGTTCACCATCACTGCTTCTAGTTTTAGACCTCCAATTCTTTTCGATTTGGATAAAGTATCAAATTCTTTACCATCTATTAATCTTTATAATTATGTCTCATTCTTTTTGTTTTATAAGATATCTGCTTCAGAAATTGTCATGTTGTGTTCTCTGTTTTAAGTGAAATCTTCTAGGTGAATACACTTTCTATTTTAAGAAAAATTAAACCTACTTTCTCCTCTTTTAAAGCTGTAATTTTACTTTGATATTACTGCAATGACTTATAGTTCTATAATTTAGGCATCATAACTTGTAAGTTCTTCTAAATGATGGAAAAGAACACTGTCAACTTATAGTATGTTTGTTAGAATTTATTAAGTCTTTGAATCAGTCAATATGTGATGGAAAATAATTACTCTAATTAATATCACATTTTGTAATGTAGAATAATGACATTTCATCTTATTTTGCCTGATCCTTTTTATTTTACTCAAGTTGCTATATTTTTAATGGAAATTTAACTTATTTCTTAGGGGAAAAAGTAGTTTAACAATGTAATACTAATATGCAGTGAATCCAGTTGTGCCAGTTTGAACAAAGTGCTATAGCACAGACTAGTGGGAAAACTTAATAACTGCAGAAATGTTCAGTTTCCTTAATCTTGCAGGATATACTCGTTGTTTTAACATTTCTCTTTTCTTTAAAAACTACTTGGAGAAATTTAAGCTTAAAATGTAATTTTGAATTAAAATAAGATTTTAAAGTTGTATATTTATTATGAAGGTTACAATTACCTATTCTGATAATAATATTATACAACTAAATGTTTCTTAAGGACTATTTACTTTGGAAACCACTTCGCTAGTTTTTTGATATAATTTCATGTAGAACAGAAAATTTATAAAATGAGCCACTTGCTTTGCTGAAAATAAAAATAAGATATTACAAATATGTAATTTGTCCCCTTTGATGTAATTGCTTGACCCCTTTACTTCTACCACTCCACAAAAAACCCCTGAAAGTTAGCTATACTGTATTTTGAAAATTATATTTGTATAAAAATTTAGTAGTTAGTTCTCAATTACCTAAGACATTTAAGTTAAATACACATTTACCTTCAGTGTGATTACTGTCAATATTTTCACTAGTCCAGTTTACCTTTGTTAGTTACTAGTTTGACATACTTAATTATACATACCCATCTCCTCTCACTGTTTTTTTCTTATCCCTCTTTTTTATTTTGAAATTTCAAATGAGAAAATGTTTAGGGAATAATACTAACCAACTATACAAATCTAAACATTTTGCCATATTTATTTTGTAGTTTTCTTTTTGAGAAATATAGTAATTATCTTGCTCACTTATCATTCCATGCATGGTTTTATTTGCATAGTTTAACTTTATACATATACACTGTTAAACTGTCTATAATATTATTGTTCAAGGTTTTAAACTTTATATCACGGTATCATACTGTGTATATATTTCTGAAACTTGCTTTCTTTGTTTAATTCTGTATTTTGAAAGTTATCTCAAAATTTAGATTCACCTAAATCTAATTTATTCATTTTGATTGCTGAACTGTTGCATGAATATGATAGTTTATCTATTGTCATATTGATTTAGGTTATGTAAATTTTTTTCTAATAGAAATAGTATTCAGTGAACATCTCTGTTCATGTGTTTTTGTGCCTGCTTGAGAATTTCTCTAGGGTAGAAGTAAGATTTCTGGGTCATAGAGTACAGATAGCCATGTCCAGTTTCATTAGATACTGCAGAATATTTCTTCAAACTGGTTGAAATAATTTACAATTCTGAGAGGAATGTTTGTATTGGTTCCTTTACTTCCTCTCCAATGCTTGGTATTGTCAGACTTTAACATGTTGCCAAACTGATGGGTGTGAAATGGTAACTTGTTTTAATTGTGCATTTTTCTGACTGATGAGATTAAGCATCTTTTGGTTTGTTGTCCAGCAGGGTTTCTCTGTGAAATTGCATATTCATTTTACTGTGATGTTTGTCTGTTTCTTATTAAACAATATAAGTTTCAGAGTTCTTCATATACTGTGAATGCATATCTTTTGCTAACTATTACATTACAATAAAAATTCTCACAGATTTTTTAAAAAATTTCATTATTTTATCTTACTATCTTACTATTCAAAAGTATTAAAAAATCTTAATGTAGTCAAGTTTATCATTCTTTTGTAGTTTGTGCCTGATTTTGTAAATATTTTCTTGACATTTGTTCTAACAGTTTTGAAGTTTTACCTTTCACATTTCATTGTTTCATCCATTTATATGGACTTTTGTATATAGTGTGAGGTGGGAATCTATTTTTTTTCCGCATAAAATTGTACAGCCAGTTGTCTCAACTATGACTAGTGTATCCTTTCTCCACTAATTTGTAAGGTCAACACTGACATATGTGAGAGTCTGTTTCTGTATCCTCTATTATGCTCCATGTTCTATTTAGCATCTCTACTAATATTACACTGTCTTAATTTCTATCACTTTAAAGTAAGTAGAGCAAGTCTACCTTAAACTGTTATTTCTCTTCAGAATTATCTTGATTCTCCTTATCTTTGGCTTTTCCATATTCATTTTAGAATCAGCTTGATAAAATCCATGTAAAACATGGTAGGAGTTTTGACTAAAATTACATTGAACTTTATAGATTTAACTTGGGCAGACTAACATCCTTGTGGTTTTTGGTCTTATCCCCAAATTGTATATCTCTCCACTTATGTAAGTCCGCTTTTAGGTCTTTCAATGAAGTTTTATAGATTTTAATGGGAGGTCTTGCCTTTTTAAAGACTTATTTGCAGGAATCTTGTATACTATTTTTCTTTGTAACAGAATAATGTATAAACATCATTGAAAAATAGTCTAGTTTGAAGTTGACCATTAATTTGAAGGTTTGTATAGTATCTTTAAAATTTTATTTAATATTTTGTAATTGGTTGTTGATTGTGTATAGGAATGCTTTTTATTTTGGTTTATCCATCTTTGATCCAGGAAACTTTGAGCTTTTTTAATACTTTTAATATTTTGGTTGTAGATTTTCTTGGGTTTTCTATCATAATCAAATTGTGTTCACAATCAAATAGTGTTCACTTAAGGACAGTTTTATTGCATCCTTTCTCATGTGTGTGTGTGTGAGATTTACTAGGCTAGCACTGCTGTGAGAGAGAGAGAGAGAGAGAGAGAGAGTGTGTGTGTGTGTGTGTGTGTGTGTGTGTGTGTGTGTGTGTGTGTGTGTGTGTGTGTGTGTGTGTGAGATTTACTAGGCTAGCACTGCCAGGACAGAGTCTAATAGAAGTGGTGATACTGGGGATCCTTAGCTCACTCTTGATGTTAAAGGGAATGCTCTTACCTTTCATTCTTAAATATAAAAAAGGATATAGTTTTTGTAGGTAGCCTTAATCAGGTGAAAGCATTGCTTTTCTATTTCTTATTTGCTAGACTTAATATTATTTTCATACAAATGAATACTGCATTTCATGAATGCTGAATGACTTTTTCAGTGTCTCTTGATATGATTTTTTCTGTTTTAATCTATTAATGTGGCAAATTACATTAATATATTTTCAAAAATTAACTATTATCGCATTTTTGGTGTAATGCCCACTTTGTCACAATAGGTTCTTCTTTGTTTATTTTTTTCTCACATTTATTTGCTGTATGAAATTTAGTATTTGGCTTAAGATTTAAGACTTAGGCATACATTTCCATTTGAGCTATTGGTCTATAGTTTTTATATTGTCTATGGTAGGCTGAAAAATGGCTCCTAAAAAAGATATCCATAATCTCTGAAACCTGTGAATTTTACCTTATACGATTTTGCCATTAAAAGTTTTCTAGTCTCATAAAATGAGTTGGGGGATTTTTCTTTTTTTCCCACTGCAGTATTTTGAACAAGTTTGAGATATCTGTGTCTTTAACGTTTGGTAGTAGTCAAATCTAAAACCATTTAGGACTTCCTCTCTACCCCTCTTCTCTCCCTCTCTTCCTTCTTTCCCCTGAACTTACACCTTCTTCAACAGTGTTTTGATTGCCTTCATGCAGTCTCGGGGATCCCCAGTCCAGAAATAGGTTTTTATTAGTGATATGAGGTCTTGCCTCAGTCTTGATATTTAGTGATATTGCAAATTAGTATGTTAGTGATGTTTTAAATTAGTGATCTTGCAAATTCATATATACAAACCAAGTCCTTTGCTGTCAAAGTCACAAGATTGTACCACTAGCCTAAGCCCACAGCTCCATGGAAGCTGTAGCTTGAGGAGCTTTCCATAGCATTTTTTCAGCTTCTTTTATTAATAAAGAAGGCCCCAGGCATCAAGAAGTGAACCTGACTCTAGTTTCCCATTTCAAATGGAGCATTTTCAGTTCTGTTATCTCACAAGGGCTGTGCTGTCAGCCACTGCTGTCTGCTTTTTGACTGGGAGCACAATAGGCCTGAGGCTTCAGCTCTGCTCATCTCCTTTTATTTCTTCTCCGTTTATTTATTTGTTTGTTTGTTTATTAGCTAAAATTCTGGGTATAGAAACAAAAGTCTTTCTATTAAAAGCCATGTCTATTTTTAGCAGAAAAATGTTAAAAGTTCCAATTTGTATCATGGCATAAAACAAAATAACTTGTAGAAATAAAAATAGAGTTTGGGGAAAGTAGAGAGAGGGGTAAAAGTTAAAGTTTAGGCAGACTGGTAGAGCTCACTATAATTTTTAATTCTTTATAATTTCTCTGATGCTTTAAGTAAGTTACATTGTGTTTTGTTCAATTGTGTATTTTGTTTTGATAAATAGTAGTGCAGATAACTAAAATTTTTAATATGCTAACTATATGACAATATAATGCATGATTGTATTTTCAGTTAAATTGTCTTTTGTTCTTTTTATCATTTCCTGTCTTTTAATTAATATTTGGTATTTCAAATTGTCAAAACATGGGAGATGGACCCCTCATATTAATTATAGAGCTGTTGAAATTGCTACCCAATTATTTAATTGTCTTAGTTTTCTAATTTAATATTTTATTTATTGTTAGGTCATGGAAATTAATATTCAGTGATCTAACCACTTCAGTTCTCTAATTTAATTGGTTGAAGCCAGTTTTAGTTTCCCTTGGCAAATCTGTTTGGAGCATACTCACATAGTAAATGAATGAATCAATAATTCTGATACTGCTATCTGTTCCTTTTCAAAGGAAATAGCTTAATAATAACATGCATTAAATAGCATGTTAAAGTTCAACCACGGGCAGCAGTTTCTTGTTTTCAGCAATTCCATGCATTGTTCCTATGACTCTCCAAACCAGCTGTTTTCTAGTTTCTAGTATTTTATTCCAGGCCCTTTTACCTTTGATCTGTTGTGCTATTTCTTTAGAATACTGTCTTCAATTAATATTCTTTAGATTACTGTCTCCAGTTAATATATTAAAAATTTGGTACTTTGGATATTCTTTCTTTAAGTAATATAAGCTCTGGATAATAAAGGCTATTGCCACTTTCCCTAAAGACCCACCCTGGCTGGACTAGATTTCTTTTCTATCCTCTCCAGCCTGCCTCCTCTCATCCTGCCACTACTGCCCAAAGCAGAGGAATCAACCAGAGGAATCTGGGCGTGGATCTGGTCCATACTGTGTACTTAGGCAAATGTTAATTTCTGAACATAGCTGACAATGTTCAAATCACAGTATAATAGGTGTATTATATTTGAAGTGCATTCCAGTTTAGATTCTTTCATCAGTAAGCTGGCTTCTTTTTTTCCTTTTGCCGTTAAGGCAATGGATAGCTTAAGGGAAGCTATGAAATGAATGAGATGGGAAGAATAAAGCTCATTACTTCAAGCCTGCGGGTACTCGAGGAAAGTATTAGGTAAACAGAAAAGAGAAGTCAAGGAAAATGTTGCCCTTTCTATCCTTGTACATTGTGGGGAGGAGAAAAAACAGAGGTAAGGTCAGTAGATGATCAAAAGTAAGTTTCAATCTCTTCTTTCTAGGCTTTGTCCCAGGAGGAGGGCAGCTTTAACTCTTCTAATATTTGAGATTTTTGGAAGGGAATCACTTTTCAGGATGCCCCAGCATCCATGTGGGGCCCATGTACTTCAGAGTGAACTTGGTAGTGCATCATGGTTAAGAAAGGCCAAGTAAAGGCCATAATTAGTTTTCCAGATCTATCTTTAGTTTCAGGGTGGCACGAAGGACATAAAAATAGCTGTATGTCTCTGTCATGACACTCACCCATAGTGAGGGATGAGGTGACTTTGCAGAAAAGACTGCAAAACAGACAGCTAGGACCATGGCTGAATAGAGGATTATTCAGAGACTAAGAGGAGTCAACAGTGCTTGTGGGAGCTAAGTGAGATCAAGCTAATAGTGGAGAACAATCTAGTCTAAGTTGAGATGAACCAGACTGTGAATTAGATGAGCTGCAGGGTGCAGCAGCAGAAACCCCACAGAACACCTAGACACTTTCTTGGAGAAGAGTAGAAAAGGGGTAGAAATATCAGAAGTAGAGAATTTATCCAAAGAAGCTCTTTATCAGACTAAAATTTAGTGGGAGACTTTAAAGAAAAATTCGGTTAGTGTGCTTTTGAGAGAAATCAGATCAAAAATAGAGAAATAAACAGCTACATTTTTGCATGTGTAATTTTTCAAAGCCATAACAATAGCCAACAGAGAAGAGTTTGTAATACCTAAGACTTGGAAATGCTTGAGGTTAAAGTTTCTTCTATACTGCTGCTACATCCTGAGAGATTTATGGAAGTCCCTGACAGACTCCTGCTTCAGCCTGCAAATGTGGCTATAGCTGGATATGCTGTGTGTGCAGTTCATGGGGAATCCTGGAAGGTCTTACTGTTTGTCTCAGGAGTATCAGATAAAGGAAATTTCTGATTTTTGTTTTATAATCCAAAGGCCTATTATATAGAGATTACAGTGATCTCTTAATTGCTTAAGGAAACTATTTGAAAACCTTAATCTTTTAGGATGGGCCTGTGTGTGAACTTTCAAAACCCTTTCAGTGTGTGGCAGTGCTGGGGGAGGGGCTTGTAGGTTAGCCCTAAATACATTTGAATTCCACTTTTCGAGAAACAGAGGCACCAAGGACCTGATGATGGGAACAACTAGAGGGTAATGCTTTTGTTGAGCTTCTCTGGATTACAAGCCCTCTTGCAGATCTCCTCTGCATCTTTGTTATTATAAAACAAAGCCTGGGCCAGAGGAGAAGGCATCAAAGGATTATGGTGTGAATATATTCTTTTTGTAGCATTTATCATAATTGTAATATAAACAATAATTGTGCAATTATTTGTTTTCATATTGTCTTCCCTACTACACTTTAAGCACCACAGTAAAATCTATGTCTTTTGAGCTGTATTCACTAGCTCTTAGCATAGTGTCTGGTGTATGTTAGCCATTTAGTGAGTATTGTATGAATGAATTAAAAATTAGTGAATTAGTAGTAATAGGTATTTGCCCATCTGTAAATAAATTGGAATTTTATGATCTTAATTTTTGTAGTAAATTACAGCTTCATTTAAGTTTACCTACTTCATTTAAGTTTACTCAATGTAGTATTATTCTTTTAGTAAAACATAGTATTCTCATGAAAGCTTACAACCAGCTCTGTTAAAAAAAGCTCTGATTTTTCATGTTTTCCAATTTATGTAGTCTAAATACACCTACCACAGCTGGTTTCAAGCTAACCCACATTACTTCATGGAATGCAGAGCTGGGAAGAAATATGCACAATTGGTTTTTGTGAGTCAGTGAACAACACTGAAGCTCTTTAATATCCATGTTCTAGTAGTGCATTGTTCTTCACATTTTGATTGTGCTAGCGATATACATTCTATAGAACATGTACATTAAAAAGACTGTGAATTAGTTAAGGTAATGCTATCAACTGTAAAAAATAAACTCAAAAAGTCGTTGTAGCTGAAAATAATAGAAATTTATTTCTCACCTGTGTGAAGTCCACACCGGTTATGCCTGATCAGTTAAGGGCTCTCCTCCAAGTGCTCGTTCAAGTTCTTTTTTCTTCTCTGGCTGCTTTATTTCCAAGGTCTTGAGTGAAGAGCGTGAAGATAGCAAATAAAAGTTTTTAAAGGTCATGGAAATGGCACACACCATTCCACTTATAATCCATTGTCTAGAATATAGTCATATGGCCATGGCCACTAACTACAAGGGAGGCTGGAAAATGTAGTTTTCTAAAAGGAGAAGGAGATAAGTTCGTGAAATAGCTAGCCAAAATCTTTCATGACTTTCTAGTCATATGATAGAGTTACATTGATCAATTTATACTCTTTCACCTTATTTCTTCTTTGACAAATGCACACATTTCTAAGCAGGTTGGCAATGGTTAGAGGTGGAGTCTAGTGAATTCCTTTTTCTGTGTAGAATTAGCTGGGTTATAAGAGCTTGGCCTATGATCTCATTAGCACCCTTCTTTGAATTATATTATTTTTTATCCCTGTTCATACAGAAATCACAAATTTTAAAGACCTTTAGATTCCTTTAAATTATTGTATGTACCTAACATAACCTTTTTTTGTTTTCTTTGACTATTCAGTGTAAATGTTATGCTTACAATTGTTGTGGCTTTAAAAAGGTATTTGTATTTTCCTTAGTTTTTTCTGTCTTTCAACCCCATCAAGGATGTTTGTGGAATGGAACATGTGGTAATAAGTGACAAATTTGTGCTATTAGCTAGTATTCCGTCTCTTAATGTTGCTATTTTACTTTTAAACATTTGGCATACTTAGGACAGGTCATAATACCTTATAATTTTGAATTGTATATATCTTTGTATTCTCAGGGCCTAGATGTTTTTGATAATTGTGAGGACAAGCAAAACTAATAGGCTGTAACCATGAATATTTGCAGGCATACATATTTCTAAGATATTTTAGCAACATTCATCACAAAATACAGTTGATGGTTAACTTAATTCCTTAAAGGGTTCCATTAACAAAAGTCTTGTGCTTTTATTCCCAAATTAGTTAAATTTTTTTCCATGGACACAGACTTTATCTGTAATAGATATTAATCATTTCACAGTTAGTTAGTGAAAAATTACCTCACAGCATGTGTTATGTGTTTGTGAGAGGTAGTTCAGTATCATCAATTTATAAGTTGGGTTGGTATGTGTGTAAAGTGCTGCGAGTGAAAGTGTGAGTTCTTCTGTACTATTTGAAATGAGTGGATTTAGGATTCCTGAGCTTTATAGATTCATAAACTATTAATCCATGAATAGGAGGAGATGGTAAAAGAAGAAAATGAAGGTAATTTGGGCGTTAGGCTATGAAGACAATACGAGCTAGCAGTTTAGGAGGAACCAAATGATTTAGTCAGAAAAAGAGCAGCCAATGTATATAGCTTACAGGGGGCATGAGAAAAGATATCAGCACACAGAGAGTCTTTAATGAGAGTCAAACATCATTCTTTATATCTTATGCTTGTTTATCTTACATTAATGTCCACTGGATGTTAACAGATGAAGAAAATGGAGCCCATAGTGCTTCCAAGCCTTTTTCTCATTTTGTGCTACACAGAAATGATACTATTTGTACAATTGGTAGTTCACACCTTGGTAAACTGACAAGGCTGCTCATGGACTCCTTTGGCCTTACCTAGCCACTCTGAGGAGCACACCTGTAACCTACTCAACATATTGAACTGAAAATCTCTGCCCTACACCAGTGGTTCTCAAACTTTAGTAAACATCAGAATCACATGGAGGGTTTTGGGGGAAAAAACCCCACAGCTTTCTGGGCTCTGCTCTAGGGTTTCTAATTCTGTAGGCTAGGGATGGGACCTGGGAATTTGCACTTCTAGCAAGTTCCAGGTGATACCGATGCTGCAGGGATATTATTTGAGAATCTCTGCTCTAAAAGATGTTAAGTAATCTACCTACCTTGTGACAGGAAGTCGCAAAAGGTTGTTTCTGCAGATGGCAATTATTAAATAATTGTCTGTCACAAACTCTCATTTCTGCTTCATTGTTAATTATCAGGCACAAAAGAATGCCATACTTCATTATTCTGAGTGTAACATATTACAGATAAGTTCATATATTAGAATCATCTAGCATAGATTATCATTGTAATATGAATAGTAATTTGTTTAAAACAGAAAAGTTGAAATCCAAACTTCATTTACTTGTACATTATTTTGTTGTTCTGTATTTAGTGTGCCTTTAAAAGAGATCTGCAATACTTCTGTTTGTCACAAGATGGCATTGAAAGGCTGGAAATTTTATGTGAAATTTGATTTTTTGAGACTTGGTGGGTTATATATATTTATATTTTATTTCTATTCAAACCAATAATAGCAAAAGAAATTTGAACTATGATATATATATGTATATATATATTTTTTAATTAGAGCGAGATACTGATATTTTCATTTCAAAAATACTTAATTATTTACTTATAAAAATAAAATAGATACATGTATTGACATTGTTGATTACTTATTCTTTTGGAAATTGATGAAACATAAATCTTGGTGTGATAATATCAAATGTCTTATTTCCTCCAGAACTTCAAACAAATTCAAGTTAGCAAGCATTTAGAAGATTTTACTACTTTATAATTTATAAGGCCTTATTATGCTAGTAGAAGACATAGTCCCTGCCTCCAATGAGCTTCAAAGTTAGTTAGGGAAAAAAGAAATTTATACAATACAGTGAAAGAGCAATATAATAAAAAGTGATCCAGTACAATGTTGTTTGATATGAACCATACAAGCAATATGAACTAGAATAATGGACAATTAAGCAAAAAATTTAAATGGTATTTTACAAAAATGTCCTTGTATTGGTTGAGAACACCATGTTGAATCTTTTTTTCTATGATATCTATATTACTATAACTTATTTAAATGTGAGATAATATTTAGCAACCTGGAGAGCTGTGTAAGTTCTAGTAAATAAATAAAACATAAATAAAACATTAGCAAATATTCATTTGAAATATGAACTCAACTTTTATTTCATGATAATATGATTTTATTTTTTTCTGATTAATTGAGGGTGAAGGGTTTTCTGGTCACATAGATATTAATTACAATATACATAGATTCCTGTCGTCTGAAAAAGATCTATTAAAAAAAATCAAGCACGGAATGATTGTTACCAGGGGCTAGGGGGAGGGTGGAAAAAGGGTGTTAATGTTTAATTGGTATAGAGTTTTAATTTTGCACAAAAAGTTTTGGAGATCAATTTCACAACAATGTGAATATACCTAACACTACTTAAGTGTGCACATAAAAATGGTTAAGATGGTAAATTTTGTTATGTGTTTTTTACCATATTAAAAGTAATTGAGTGTCTACTACAAATTATGAGCAACTAGTAGGTTTTTATTGATGATAAACAATGTTTCTAGCTTTGTTTTAGACATTAAGAGCTATGTAAAAAGAAATAAAAACTCTCTCAAAAAGTATAATATAATTGGTGACAGAAGATTAACTTAATATTAAATGCTAATTTATTGGAAGTTTAATATATATACCAGGTATTGTGCTAGATATCTTATATAAATTATTTCTAGTCTTTAATCCTCAAAACAATACAGAAAGATAAGTATTATCTTTGTTTCTCTATCTTATCATTAAGGAAACTAAGTTTTATAGAAATGAAGGTTCAGTACCTTGTTGAAGTTGCAAAGTTTCTGATCTTGAAGTTGGTATTTATTTATTTATTTATTTATTTTATTTTTATTTTTATTTTTTAAAAATTTTATTGAAGTTGGTATTTAAACCCACCTGTCTAGTTTCAAAATCCATTTTCTGTATACTCACCATGCCCCTAATTTAAATATAATATAATTAAGAAAGACAAATAAAGAATTAGTAATTTGACACTTTGGTTTGGTGTTTCTGTCAGTAAATGTTATCTATTTTAAGTATCCTGAAAAAATTAAAAGAAGGGATAAATTGTTTAATTTATGGTAGCAGTTAATCTGAATTACATTTTAACTTCAAAAGGATAACTATATAATTTTCTGTTGGTTTGATTTGTTGTCTCTCTTTTTGTTTGTTTTTAACTTTTGGGAGCACTAATTTATTTTCCCTGTGTCTTTGTGTGCAGGTTATGTGGGTATGTAATTTGTGCCGAAAACAGCAAGAAATCCTCACTAAATCAGGAGCATGGTTTTATAATAGTGGATCTAATACACCACAGCAACCTGATCAAAAGGTTCCTCAAGGACTGCGAAATGAGGAGGCGCCTCAAGAGAAGAAAGCAAAACTACATAAGCAGGCCCAGTTCCAAGGACACTCAGGTGACTTATCTGTACCGGCAGTGGAGAAAAGTCGATCTCATGGGCTCACAAGACAGGATTCTATTAAAAATGGGTCAGGAGTGAAGCACCAAATTTCCAGTGACATAGCTTCAGACAGGTAAACATTTTGTTTAATCTTTAGGAAACGTATTATTTTTAATTTTCATTCCAAACAAATTAAAATACATAAAACATTTAGGCAACGTTGAATTGCCTAAATATGATGTCAATGTGCACATGTTTTATGTAAATACTGAGTGTAATGTTCAGGACTTGAGCTATCATAGATTTGAACTATCTTAGGTTTGATGTGGAAGTGTTAGGTTATCAGGTAGATTTACCAGAATAAAGAAGTGAAATAAACTGGGGAACTTAGGTAGGAGGTTATTGTCATAGGAAAGACAAACAGGGATAGGAGAAATGGGAATGAAGAAGAGATGGTTTTAAGACTCTTTATAGAGGTTGGATTTATGGGACTAACTGGAGGTGGGAGTTAAGAGAATGGCAGAGGTTAACTATGTCTCGGAAGGTTCTATCCTGGGCTAAAGGGTGATGTGGTTTTCCAAACAAATAAATGCAGATCAAACAGTAGGTTTATGGTGAAGGATTTCATGAGTTTGATGTATCCATGGGCTAACTCTGTTGTAAATATTTTGGCTCAGTTATGGGCTTCTCCATGTTCAAAGTGTTAGACGTTGAAAAATATTATTTAGGGTCCTTATGTTTCCTACATTTTGGAAGGGGGAGAATAAAAAATTTTCATGGGAAGATTATTTTTCTATTCCCTATTCCTCTGTTTGAATTGAAAATTTAAAAACACAAAAACACCTGGTTTATACTATTTCTGTTCTCAGAAGTGGCAAATACATTTCTGTTTAAGTAACTACAAAGTCATGCTTTTGTGGAAAAACAAATCTAAATTGTACTTATATCATGGTTGGTTCCAAGGTATCAGGCATAACAAGTAAGATAACTGGGAGTTACATTAGATGGTGTCTAAAACCATCATTCCAATATGTTGCTATGTTTTGAGAAAATAATAAAATAATGGTTATACCAGCTCTTTTGAAAAGTAATAAAAAGTGAAACAGAACATGTAATCCTATCTTTGGGCAAAATGATGTGGTTTCATGGCTGGAATACTGTCTATATGTCTCAGGGTGAAATATTGAGAACCCAAGAAATTTGAGGGTAGAGAACCATCTTAGAGTGAGGTCCATTCTAAGCAGAAAAAGATTTGGATGCATAGTTTATTTGGAAGGCAATCCCAGGCACCACCTGTATGGGGAGTGGGAAATGATACATTTAAGAGGAAGAACACAATACTGTACTGGGTGCAATCGAGTGTAGGTTAATTCTTTTGGCAATTGTCTCAATCTTCTAGAGTCTTCTGGAAGACAGGGTAGAATGACCTCAGAATTATCCTACATAATGGGCAAGGAAGCTGGAGTATTTGCCCATCAACTCTCTTCTGTTATTGGTTCAGGGCTGCTCGTGTGGGTTGTTAACTCTCTGGAACTTGCTGGTCAAACATGTTCCTGTGGCTGGAGGAGGCACTTAGGCAGAGTATTACAAATGCTTACAGTAAGAAGACAATTGCTATGAAGGGAATGATGGACGATGAGGCAATGTGGGTGGGTCACTGGCAGTGTCTACTACACAAGGACTTCAGAGATCAAGAGAGTCCATAAAATGGCAACTATAATTGTCCAAGTATATAGATAGATAGATAGATAGATAGATAGATAGATAGATAGATAGATAGATAGATAGATAGATAGATATAGATATATAGATATAGATATATAAAGAAAGTGATAACCAGTGGAGATAGAATTTTTAATGAATCAATGAAAGAATGCATTTTGTCAGGAAATTGTGCACTTTAAAAATAAATTCAGTTAATTTATGAGTAATTAATTCATCATTGTAGGGAAGCTGAAAGCCTATATCTAATTTTTGAATAAGGTAGTAATGAGAACAAATACATATCTTTTAATACATTTCTTAATGCAAAGGCTGCCATCCTGCAAGAAAACAATCCTCTGAGAGCTGCCACCACTTCTTCATCATATTGGTAACCTGTTTCTTCTCTTTCTTTTCCAAATTAGTCTGTCTTACAGGTTTACTAATTTTATTGATCTACTCAAAGAACCAGTGTTTGGTGTCTTTGTTTCTGTTTTGTATTTCACTGATTTCTGCTTTTTTGTTTCCTTTATTCTGCTTGCTTGGGTTTAATTTCCTTTTCTTTTTCAAGCTTCTTAAGGTAAAAGAAGAGACCAGTGCTTTCAGACCTTTCTTATTTTCTAACGTAGGGTCTATAAATTCACTCCTAAATGTAAACTGCTTTAGTGGCATCCTACAAATTCTGCTATTGTGTTTTCATTTTAATTCAGTTATAAATATTTTCTATTCTCTCTTTTGATTTCTTCTTTGATACATAGTTTATTTAAAAGTGTGTTATTTAAGCTCCCAATATTAGGGGATTTTGCAGACATACTTCTATTATTGATTTCTAATTTAATTTTATCGTGATCAGAGAACATGTTTGTTATTTCTTGTATTCTTTTCAATTTAATAAGACTTGTTTAATGACCAGTTAATGTGTAGGCCAGTTAATATGGTCTATCTTGGCAGATGTTTATGTGTTTTTAATGCTCTTATAAGTGATTTTTTAAAAAATTTCCATTTCCAGGCTGTTTCTTGGTAGTATTTAGAAATAAGAATGAATATTCTGTTGTAGTTTGGTGGACTGTTCTATTAAACATCAATTAAGTCATGTTGATTGACACTGTTAGTTCAAGTCTAGTATATCTTTGCTGATTTTCTACCTACTTGTTCTATCAATTATTGAGAGAAGGGTATTGAAATCTCCAATTATAATTGTGGATTTGTCTTTTTCTCCTTGCAGTTTTATCAGTTTTTGCTTTGTGTATTTGAAGCTCTGCTAATATAGACATAAATGTTTAGGGTTTTTAATGTCCTCTTGATTAACTGACCACTTTATTATTTTGCAGTAGCATTCCTTATTCCTGGTCATATTTTTTTATTTGAAACCTACTTTAATCTGAATATCATCACCACTGCTTTTCCCAGCTTTTGAGTAATGTTAGCATGGTATATCTTATCTATACTTTTACTCTATTTTTGTCTTTATATTTAAACTGTGTTTCTTATAGACAGTATATAGTTGGGTCTAAATTTTCTACCAATACGACAATCTGTTGCTTGGGGTGTTTAGATAATTTACACTTAACATGATTATCAGTATGGTTAGGTTTGTCTGTCAGTCTTGCTCTTTTTTTGTATTTGTCCAACCTGTTCTTTGTTCCCTTTCTTCTTCCTTTTTCTGTCTTCTTTTATTTTGTATATTCCGTTTAATCTCCTTTGCTGACTTATTAGCTATAACTCTTCATTTTTTTAATTTTAGGGTTTATAGAACACATCTCTAACATATCATATTCCTTCTTCAGAGAATACTATAGCACTTCATGTGTAGTATAGGAGCCTTGCAATAGTGCACTTCCATTTCTCCCCTCCCAATCTTTATGGCATTGTTGTCACATATGGTATTTTAAATATGGTACAGGGGGGAGGGAGAAGGGAGGGAGGTTTTGGTGATGGGGAGCAATAATCAGCCACAATGTATATCGACAAAATAAAATTAAAAAATAAATAAATAAATAAATAAATAAATAAATAAATAAATAAATATGGTATAAACTCCACACTACATCACTATTATTTTGTTTAAGCAGCCAATTATCTTCTAAAGATATTTAAATATTTTTAAATTATATATTTCCATTTCTTTCTGTAAATACATATTTCTATCTGATATTATTACTATTATTATTATTATTATTATTATTATTATATTGTTATTATTATTGTCTTAAGGACTCTGTTTAACATTTCCTGTAAGTGCAGTTCTGCTGGTAATAAATTCTTTCAGCATTTGTATGTCTGAAAACATCTTTATTTTGCCTTCATTTTTAAAAGATATTTTCAGTAAGTATAGAATACTAGTTGACAGAATTTAAAAAAATCTTTAAGTACTTTAATGATGTTTGCTTCATTCTCTTCTCTCTTGCATTATTCCCAAAAAGAAATCTGCGGTCATCTGTATCTTTGTTCCTCTTTACATAACATGTGTTTTTTCTCTGGCTGATTTTAACATTTTCTCATTATTGATGACTTTGAGTGATTTAATTATGACGTGCCTTAGTATAGTTTTCTTCATGTTTCTTCATGTGTTTGGGGTTTGTACTGCTTCTTGGATCTATGGTTTTGTAGTTTCACACAATTTAAAAAATTTTTGGCCATTATTTCTTCAAATTTTTCTTAGTGCTCTCCATACTCTCCTCCCTTTCAAAAACTCCAACTGCATGTACCTTAAGCCACCTAACATTGTCTCGTGACAATGTTATGACACTCTTTCAGTTTTTAAAATCTTTATTCATTTCTCATTCTTTGTTTCATTTTGGTTCGTTTCTACTGATTAGTCTTCAAATTCACTGATTTCTTCCTCTTCGGTGTTTAATCTTCCATTATCCCCGTCAAATGGGTTTTTCACCTCAGACATTATAATTCTTATCTCTAGAAGTTCCATTTAGGGTTTGTTTTTTATTTCTTGCATATCTCTACTTAACTTTTAAAATTATATGGAATATAGTTATAACTGTTTTAATGTTATTGCCTGTTAATTGTAATATCTGACAGTTCTGGGATGTGTCTAATGTTTGATTACTTTCTCATTATTGATTGTGCTTTCATGCTTTTTTGTAAGCCAGGTTATCTTTCATTGGATGCTGAACATTGTAAATTTTACCTTGTTGAATGCTGGATGTTTTATTCCAGTAAGTCTTTTTAAGCTTTACTCTGGGAAATATTTATATTACTTGAAAACAGGTCCTTCTAGGTCTTGCTTTTATGATTTGTTATTCTGTTCCAGAGTAATGATCAGTTTAGCATTAATTATTTCCCACTGCTGAGGCAAGACCTTTCTAAATACTCTACTCGATGTTCCAGAAATCAGGAGGTTTTCCAGTCTGGCTGTTGGGAACAGATATTATTCTTGGTTCTGTGTAAGTGAAGGCCAGTGTTTCTTCTAATCATTTTGGATTATTTTTTCCCTGGCTCCAGATAGTTTCTTCACATGCATATACTAATCATTACTCACCTAAAGATGCAAGGGGAACCCTCTGCAGATCACCAAGGTATCTCTGTGTTCAGCTATCCCCTGTCTCGTACTTTGTCTAGCCAACTCCAACTCTCTTGGTCTCCCTAAACTCTCAGAACTGTCTCCTCTACTCAGGAAACCTCTGGGCTCTGCCTGCACTCCCCTTCCTGTGCAACAGCTTGGAAACTCTCAAGGCAGTATGCTACGGCAGTCACAGGGCTCACTTTGTTTGCTTCTCATTTCTCAGGTATCACTCTCCTTTGTTGCCTAATACCAAACTTCTTAAAAACCATTGTTTGAAATATTTTCTCTAATTTTTAAGATGTTTCAGGGAGAAGAGTAAATCCAGGCCCTATCACTCCATATGTACTAGAAGTAGAAGTATTAAGCACACATTTTAATTACAACTTTTATTTTAAAATAATCAAATGCCACAAAGATACTTGGAAAGCTATAAATATCAGACAGTAAGGAAAAGATAGTGATTACCAAACTGCTAAATATTCATTATACTTAACCTGCCTTAAACTTTTTAGTTTAGATCCAAGATAATTGCTTTATATTTTTATTACTCTCTTGTTATCTCTTACACTTGGTAGCATGTTCCACCATCTAACAAAAGGTATCGTGATATAATTCAATCACGTAACTTGTTTTTAGTTTTCCACTCCTGCCTTATTAAAATTCCAGACAAAATCATAATGAAAACTTTAAGTATTTTCATTAAGTGTCATTAATAAAGCAGTAAAATGTAAAGACAAATACTTGTAAATCTTAATGCCTATAAAATATTATTTCTCTACAGTTATACTTCGTAAAATGCTTCAGAGACCATGAGGTAACTGTTACTTTTTCTATCTAATTTTTGTTTTACGAATGAATAAGGAACTAAGGAAAGAGAGTAAGAGACATTATATAGTAATACAGTTACAAGATCAGAGTAAAAATGTCCTCATGAGATTTAAACTAATATGCCAAATATATTCAGATTTAAATATGAATTATGGTGCAATTATTTGAGCCATGTGGTAACAAGTAATATTTATATTAAAATTCAATAAATTAATTGAACACAATACTACCAGTTATAGAAGAGAAAAAAAGACAGTGGAAAAGAATGCTTTGAAGTGTATCCCATTGCAGAGGACCTTAAAATGCAAAATAACAAGGAATTTTATAACTGGAAGTTTTTTCAAAATCTTGTAGATTGTCTTTTCTGTTTAAGAGATGAGAAAATGAGACAGAGAAAAGATACACATCTACAAATGATAACAGTATGGGGAAGAGGTGAGAAAGGGCCTAGGTCTCTTGACATTCAGTTTTTTTCTTTCTTTTCCACCATACAAATGAGCCATGATATTTCTTACTTTTTAACTTTTTAACCATAAAGTGCTAAATAAATAAATAGTAAAATTTTGCATAAAAGAAAAAACATATCTTTCTTAAATTTCACTAATTTTCAACTATGAAAATTATGAAGCATCCAACTATTAAATAATTTCAAATGTAAGAAAAATCAACCTAATGTTTTAAGACAGCTTTACTTTAGTTTTTTGGTTATTTTCTTAACCCAAAAAATACAGTTTTAAAAATGTATTTCAAGGTTTTTTTGAAATAAAAAAGATATGTGAAACCCTTAACAATATTTTGCATCTAAGTTGATGAACATTGGTGATTTTTATTAATAAATGAATAAAGTAAATATTCATTTATTCAAAGCTAAGAACTAGGGCCAAGTTGGCCAAGTATTTATTCATTCAATAACACTGAGGGCCTGTCTGTAAAACACTGTGTTAAGACCTGTGAGAGAAGCAAAAATAATAAAACAGGTCAAAACTACTGCAGTATTTAGTTATAGATTAATGCTCTTTAAAAGATGGAAATATGTAATATACTTTTCTATTTCTCAAATATAGTTCTAGACCCATAGAAATTTAAATTTAATTGAACTACAGCTTCTCTTTCTGAGGCCACTGATTTCTGAATGGTATTGAAGAAACAAATTACTAGTACCTTTAAATGGAATTATATTCTTTACCTGTAGCTGCATTTCACTGTCCAATTCAAATACTGCTGGAAGACCCATTCTGATAAGAAGGGGGTGGGGAGAGAGAACAGAGAAAGAGAATGATAGGAAGCTGGGAGGGAGGGTGGGAGAGAGGGGAACAAGAAAACATCCTTAACTGAAATAATTCAAATGGTGACAAATGAAGATAGGGAAAGAAAGGAGAAATTTCAACAACATTAAGAGCACTAGCTTCTCTCTAGGGCAGGGTTGGCAAACTTTTTCTGAAAAATGTCAGAGAGTAAATATTTTGGGCTTTGAGGCCCATATGGTTTCTGATAACTACTCAACTATGGAATTGTAGGTGAAAGCTGCCAGAGACAATAAGTAAATGAATAGGCATGGCTGTGTTCCAATAAAACTTTATTTATAAACAGATGACAAGCCAAATTTGCGTCAGGGGCATGGTTTGCTGACCCCTTGCTGTAGGAGAAAGAATACAAAGAGTTCATCATTAACTATTGATACATTCCTAAAAATTTACTGTAGAATCTGCATTTTGAAATAATAAGACAAATGTTCTTTTTTGCTTGTAAAGAGGAAAACTAAATTGTTTTTGAAGAGAAAGTATTTCCCAAATGAAATTTTATACAAATAATAACCAATTCCATTTTCTAGGCATAAATACCAAATCTGATAGTAAATTCTAAGTACTTCTCTGGCCAAAAGTAATTTTTATAAACAAAAGAAGCTTTTGTTTTGACTTTTGTGAGGTTCAGAAAGGAAGAATATAATTACAGGATACTTTGATTCACTAAAGTATGTATTTACTAGTAACAGCAGCCAAAAGCACCAGGCAAAAGAGAGAAAAAAAGGAATTACTACTTTTTTCTTCCGCCCAATAAGTCAGATGGTGCTATTTATTCAGGCTAGTACTTTTTCACTGAAAGAAGCATTAAGAATGCTACTGCAAAATAATAAAGTGGTCAGTTAATTAAAAACCCTAAACATTTATGTCTATATTAGCAGAGCTTCAAATACACAAAGCAAAAACTGATAAAACTGCAAGGAGAAAAAGACAAATCCACAATTATAATTGGAGATTTCAATACCCTTCTCTCAATAATTGATAGAACAAGTAGGTAGAAAATCAGCAAAGATATACTAGACTTGAACTAACAGTGTCAATCAACATGACTTAATTGATGTTTAATAGAACAGTCCACCAAACTACAACAGAATATTCATTCTTATTTCTAAATACTACCAAGAAACAGCCTGGAAATGGAAATTTTTTAAAAAATCACTTATAAGAGCATTAAAAACACATAAACATCTGCCAAGATAGACCATATTAACTGGCCTACACATTAACTGGTCATTAAACAAGTCTTATTAAATTGAAAAGAATACAAGAAATAACAAACATGTTCTCTGATCACGATAAAATTAAATTAGAAATCAATAATAGAAGTATGTCTGCAAAATCCCCTAATATTGGGAGCTTAAATAACACACTTTTAAATAAACTATGTATCAAAGAAGAAATCAAAAGAGAGAATAGAAAATATTTATAACTGAATTAAAATGAAAACACAATAGCAGAATTTGTAGGATGCCACTAAAGCAGTTTACATTTAGGAGTGAATTTATAGACCCTACGTTAGAAAATAAGAAAGGTCTGAAAGCACTGGTCTCTTCTTTTACCTTAAGAAGCTTGAAAAAGAAAAGGAAATTAAACCCAAGCAAGCAGAATAAAGGAAACAAAAAAGCAGAAATCAGTGAAATACAAAACAGAAACAAAGACACCAAACACTGGTTCTTTGAGTAGATCAATAAAATTAGTAACCTGTAAGACAGACTAATTTGGAAAAGAAAGAGAAGAAACAGGTTACCAACATCATGAACAAGAGGGATAACATCACCATATTTTAATGATATTAAAAAGTTAACAAGAAAATACTTTTAAAAATGTTATGTCTATAAACATCAACAAGTTAGATGTAGTGGACAAATTCCTTGAAAGACACAGATTACCAAAGCTCACTCAAGAAGAAATGATTAATTAACTTGAATATGTACTAAAGAAATTTATTTGTAGTTAAAAACCTCCCACAAATAAAACTATAGACCTAGATGGCATCACTGGTGATGTCTAACAAAATTTTAAGGAAGAAATAATGCCATTTCTATATAAACGCTTCAAGAAAATTAAAGAGGCTGGAATATTTTTCACCTCAGTCTCTTTGGCCAGCGTTATCTTGATATCAAAACCAAATATATTACAAGGAAAAGAATAAAACAAAAAAAACTTCACAGAACTTCATCCCTCTTAAAAATGAATACAAGAACCCCAAACAAATTTAGCAAATTGAATCAATTAATGTCTAAAAAGGATAATACATCATGACCAAATGGGATTTATTCTATTAATGTAGAGTTAGTTTAACATTTGAAAATCATGGTAATTCACCATTTTAACAAAATAGAAAAAATCATATTATTTTAATCATGTTAAGAAGAACATTTAACAAACTCCATCTTTTTAATACAAATTTTTAGCAAGCTAGGAATAGAGGAACTTCCTCAACCCGATCAAAGACATCTATGATAATTCTGCAGCTAACATCAAACTTAATCATGAAAAATTGAATACTTTCCCCTTACATCAAAACCAAAACAAGGATGTCCCTTCTTACCACTTCTATTCAACATTGTAGTAGGATTTCTAACCAGTGCAACAAGGCATAAATAAAATAAAATAAAACAAAAGCCATCCAAAAGAAAGAAGTAATACTATTTTCACAGAGAAAGTGATTGTCTATAAAGAAAATTAAATGAATACATAAATTGCTTCTAGAACAAATAAGCAAGTTAAGCAAGGTTGCAGGATATAAGGTTCATATACAATAATCGTTTGTATTTCTGAATACTATCAAGAAACAACCTGGAAATGAATATTTAAAATAATCAGTACTGAGAACATTAAAAATACTAAATACATTTACACTAGCACCAAAAAATTGAAGTATGTAGATATAAATCTAACAATATATGCACAGGGTCTGTATGCTGAAAACACTGGAACACTGATGAAAGAAATAAAAGGTCTAAATAAATGGAGAGATAAATCGTGTTCCTGGATTACAAGACAATATTGTTAAGATGTCATTTCTCCTCAATTTGATCTATATATACAGATAGATTCTAAAATTCAAATAGAATGTTTGGAATGAAAACAGCTATTAAAAAGAATAAAGTTAGAGGCCTAACACTACCTGATTTGAAGACATCATAAGTCTACAGTAATCGAACAGTATGGTATTGGCATAAAGACAGACAGATAGATCAATGAAATAGAATGGAGAGAGCAGTCTATATATAGACCCACTCATATATTGACAACTAATTTTAGACAAAGGGGCAAAGGCAACTCAGTAGAGAAAGGACTGTCTTTTCAACAAATGGTGCTGGACCGATTGAATATCCATATGTAGAAAAGGAATGAAGTTTGAAGCTTACTTTTTTACCATATAAAAAATTAACTGAAAATGAATTCTAGACCTAAATGTAAAACTTAAAAGTATAAAACTTATAGAAGAAAATATAGGAGAATATTGTTTTGACCTTGTTTTAGTCTAAAATTACAAATCTTCTGGAGGGAACTAGAAATGAACATCTTCCAGACTTTAGGGTAGGCAAACATTTCTTAGACAAGACACAGAAAGCACTAATCATAACAAAAAATAATGATGTTAGACTTCATTATAATAGAAACTTATGTTCATCAAAGAACACTGTTAAGAAACTGTATAACCAAGTTATATTTGCATAAGTGTATATAGTAGTCACATAGCTTTAAAATGAACATAAAGCACGCTTACGATTCAGTAATTGAAAATAAGCCTAAAAAGTGCAAATAATTGGAATAGACTGTTCACAACAACAATATGCAAATGGCTAATGAACAGAAGAAGTATTGTATGTCTTCACTTACTTGAGAAATACAAATCAAGACCATGGTGAGATGCTTTGGTGCACCCACTAGGAATGAGTCATGACTAAACTGGCCAAGGGGGTAGCAATGTCAAACACTTCTACCCCCACCAGAGAACTTTCTATCACACTTTCTTTTATCAGCAGGTCTCTTGCATCCTGTCCTTAGAAGAGAAATGTTAGCTATCTTGCGTCTGAAAAGTTGGGGACATTATTACACAAGTATTTTGTAGATATGATTTCATTCCTTTTAAGTAAACACCAAGTAATAGAATTGCTGCATCACAGGGTAAGTGTATATTTAATTTTATAAGAAACTATCAAACATTTTACCAAAATGCTCGTACCATTTTACATGCTTTATACTCTCACTAGCAAAGTATAGAGGTCAAATTCCTCTGAATCTTCACAAACCGTAAGTGTTACTTTTTTTGTTGTTTTAAAACAGAACTTCACCACACAAGTAAGTGTTGACATTTAAAAAAATATTTTAAAACCAGTAGTTTTCAACACTAAAACATGGAATTTTTTCTCTACTAAAGGAATTGAACAAATTAAACTAATTTCATAATGCAAGAGTTGTATATCTTCGTCATTGTATTCCTAGCATCTCGTACAGTAATTGATACATCGTGGTGCTCATTGAATAGTTGTTGATGTATAGACTGAATAAATGGATAAATAAAATAGTTTAAGGAAAAAAGGGGGTGGATTATAAGGATATTGGAGTGTCTGACAGAACCCCAGGAAAAGAATGAGGCTAGACCTTATGAACAGGTGGAGTTACGGACTCAAATACTATGAACTCTATCTCAGTATCTTTTGTCTATTTTTCAGCATATCTGTTCTCTTGTTTCTTTTCAAAACAGTTTTTACTGTTCAGCTGTTGTGCATGGTGGGAAAGATGACTGACCGTCAGTAGAAATTTGTCATATAAAAGAATGAAAGGAGTTTTGTAGTAGCCTTCATATTGAAAATCAGTGCATTATTGGCATATGTATTGTTCATCTTGCTTGGGAATTGATGTGTTAGGTTAAATAAAAGCTATTTATAGACTTTCATTGGTCAAGAAACAAAACTTTGCTAGGAGAATACAGTTAAGGTTTAGGATAATACATTGTTGAACTTGGATTTATGGTATTTATGATTGAGGTAGAACATGAGTATAAACTCTGTCATATGATGGTTCATATATAAAAGTATTTTAGACATTTTGGTTTGATATTGAATATCAAAATTGATCTTGCCAGTGAACCATAAAAAATCATCCTCTCTGAAAAGGGTATAAATAGAATTTTACGTTTCATGCCTCTTAAACTGGGAACAAAAAAAGGAGTAACAACTTCTGCATTCATGAGTTATTCTTTCTTTTCTGGTATTAAAGTTTACTGTGACTTTGATATTTTAAAAAAAGTTTGTTACTTTTCCTTATAGGTTGGAAGTAAAAAATGAAGTAATATATGAAAAGTATATATTTTTAGTAAAGTTGAATTAAAACTTTTTGTCAGAAGTGTTAAAAGTTTTTTTGCTCAAAGTGACTTGTATTGTTGCTATAGATATGACTTTGATAGTTACTTGAAAAAATCACTATGCTGATTTTAAAAAAATGGCTGTTTCTTAATTACCCAAATTTCCTGATTTGTATCTTTTAAAAAAATTCTTGATTTTGGAGTAAATTTTAAGACTTCTAAGCTTTTGGAGGTTTTTCTTATATTTCAAGGTGTAAATCCCTGTGTATCATCTCCCCTATTCTGTACCCTAGCCACTTAGTTCTTTTTTCTTCTTCTGCAACCTCTGTTTCTATTTTTGTTTGAGTGTATGTTTTTATAGAGATTCATTGCAAATAGAAAAGATAAATGCATATATATCTATTCTTTGAAAGTGATAGCATACTTTATGTAGTATTCCGATATCTTTCTTTTTTTATTTAACAGTATGTATTGGAGATCTTTCTTTACCAGTACATAATAAGTGTGCTTCATCATGATTTTTAGTGAATGTATCATATTTATTTAGACCCTATGGTGGACACTTAGATTATTACCATTTTTTTTTGCTATTACAATAATAGCGTTGAAATAGTCTCATATATATGTGTACTTATAATTTTGCATTAGAGTAAATCCATAGGGTAAACTAAAATTCCCAGAAGTAGACTCACTTGGTTAAAGAATATATGCAGTTTTAAGTTTCTGTAGGCATTGCCAAATTGCTCACAATAGAGGATATACCATTTTATACTTCTGTCAACAATTATTAGGGCTCCTACTTTCTAATTCTTGAGCTAACACAATTTTATAAAACTTTTGATCTATACCAGTCTGGTGAAAAATGATACTGTGTTATAGTTTAATCTTTCTTTCTTATATCATAATTGAATGAAGGTGGGCATTTCTGCATGTGGTTAAGACCATTCTTTTAATCATTTTTTTCTTTTGAACTCTCTGTTTATATCTTCTTCCATTTTTCTATTGGGCTGTTGGTCTTTATTGAAATGGATTTTTAGCATCTCCATTTATATTATGTAAAATAACTCTTTGTGGAATGTACTGTGTATTCATTTTCTATTGCTGTGTAACAAATTACCACAAACTTAATGGAGCAAAACATTATAAATTTATTTTTCCACTGTTTGCATGGGTCAAGATCAGGGTATAGGTTAATTGGGTTCTTTGCTTAGGGTCTTACCCGGTTGAAATCAAGGTATTGGTTGGGGCTGCGATCTCATCCAATGCTCAGGGTCCTCTTCAAGCTCACTGGTTGTTGGCAAAATTCATTGCCTTGAAGTTGTATGACAATCCTTCTGCTCTCAGAGGCCTCCCACTGTTCCCTGCCATGTGGCCTTCTCCATAGTGTGGTGGTTTGTTACTTTAAAGTCAATAGGAGAGTCTCTATGCTGCTTGGGACCTCTCTGACTTCTGTCTCCGATTCTAAACTCTTCTCTAAAGAGCTAACACGATTGATCAGACCCACCTAGGATAATCTCCCTTTTAATTAATTTAAAGTCAACCAAGGGGGGACCTTAATCATATCTGCAAAATTACCTCACTTTTGTCATATTATGTAACCTAATCATGGGAGTGATATCCCATTATATTCACAGATTCTGACAAAAGGTATGTACAACAGATGGTGGGAATTGTAGGAGCGATGTTAGAATTCTGCTTACCTCAGATTGCAAATGCTTTCTCCTAGTTATCTTTTGACTTTGATTATAGTATTCTTTTTCTAGTACATAAATATAAACACTGTCATGGTGGAATATATTTTTTTCTTTTATGGCTGTCGATTTGTGTTTTTTCTTTTTAAATGGAGATATAATTCATTTGCCATAAAATTAACCCTTAAAAAATATACAACTCATTGGTTTGTAGTATATTTTTGCATATCTGCAACGATAACCACTATCTAATCCCAGAATATTTCCATAACCCCCCAAAGATACACTGTACCCATTAGCAGTCACTCTCCATTCTCTTCTTCCATTAGTTCTCTGGCAACCAGTAGTCTACTTTATGTCTCTGTGAATTTGCCTATTCTGGACATTTCATAAAAATGAAATCATGTAATATGTGGCCTTTTTTTTCTGATTATTCCACTTAGCATAATGTTTTCAAAATTTATCCATTACATAGCATGAATCAATAATCCATTCCTTTTTAAGGCTGAATAATATTTTATTGTATGGATATACCACGTTTTGTTTATCTGTTCATCAGTTGATGTACATTTGAATTGTTTACACTTTTTAAACTATTATGAATAATGCTATTGTGAACATTTGTGTGCAAGCTTTTGTGTGGACATATGTTTTCAATTATTTTGTTTATATTTTTTATTATATTCATCCCAGTGAGTGTTAAGTGGTTTTGATGCATTTCCCTAATGACTAATGATGCTGAGCATCTTTTCTTGTGTTCATTGGCCATTTATGTACGTTCTTTGAAGAAATTTCTAGTTAAATCCTTTGTTGGGGTTATTTTTAAAAGGCCCTCTCTTCACTGAGATTAAAAAGTATTCTCATGATTTCTTCTAATACTGTTATGATTTTACTTTTACATTGTAAAACTTTGATCTATCTGAGATTTATTAGAGTATGGTGTTAGGTGAAGATGCAACCTTACTTTTTTACATATGATTACTCCTTTGTCCCACAACCATTTATTGAATGATCAACCTTTTCTTCCCACTGAGAAGTCATATTTTCTTCCCAAATGAAATGTAATATATATCACATATTGAATTATTGTATTGTAGGGTATATTTATAGATGTCCTGTTCTGTTCCATTGATCAATCTGTCCAAAGAATGTATATAGTTTTTAAAAACTCATTTTCATTACTTAAGCAATCTGAACAATTAGTTGTTGAAAGCAAGAAAGTTGGCAACATGAGCTTTAGTCATGTATTTAAATTCATAGATATTTAACTAAATTCCTTGCAGTGTATGCTGAATTATGCAATGAATGAATTATGAAGAAGTGGGAGGGTCTTGGAGGAGTGGGAAGATTATATTTTTATCAGTAATACTTTCTCCAGTTATATAATTTGAATCTATTAATTCCCAGAGTGAAACATGAGAAGAGAAATAGTAATTGTGATAGAATTAAAGAATGAAAGAATTTTTCCCTGTGATATTTTGATGAAAATGTCATTGATAAGCAGAATGACAAGGGATCATTTCAGTTTTTGAATGATTAGGAATAAGCCTGTATTTATTAGTTTTGCCACCAGGTGGTGAAGGTATATCTTGAAAGCAAAGGATTTACAATTCAGTGATTGCATCTCAGCTAGTTGCATAGATGGTTTAGATGAATAAGTAGACTAAGTTGACATTTGAGATTATGGTAAAAGGACTTCTCATGTATCATTGCCTTTTATGTTCAAATTTGATATTTATTCCCAAATGTTTATCTCTGAGATCTCTGTGTATCAGACTTGAATTTACAAATGCAAGTTTTGCAGTCTTACCTTTTGTTCCACAAATACTTCAAAATAAAACTGTTCAGAATGTAAGTGTATACTGTCTCCCAAAATAGCAGCTCCCTTTTCATTCCCTAGCCCAGCTGATTGTACCATCAATCATCCTGCTGCCCAAGTAAAGACAAGGTATCATTTTCTAATCCTCTTTCTCTTGACTTTTCATATTATATTTATTTATGTTTTTGGTCAATTCCATCTCTGTAATATCTCTTATATTCAACTCCTCCTTTCTCCTAGGGATATTGTTCTAGCCCTTGTTTAGGCATTAACTTTTCTTGTTTCCTTTCTGGCTTCCTGCTTCTCAGCTTTGTTTGTTTCTCTTCATATTCTACTTTGTTTCCAGAATCATGATTTTTAAGTACAGATATGATGAAGTGATTCATTTGCTCACTTTTGATGCCTCTTCATTTTGTACTTAAAATTCAAATCCTTAGCTTTCTAATGTAAACGAACATTTATTGAGTACCTGCAATGTTCCAGGCTTTCTGGGAAAAAAAATTAAGGCATTTAATTTTAATTTTCATAAAGCTGTTAAAAGGTAGCATTTAAGATACCATTTTAAAACTGAAATAATTTCTCAAGATTCCAAAATTAGAGGTAGAGTTTCAGTTGAAATATAGGTTTTTCTGACTCAAAAGCCTGTCATTCTACTTTTTAAGGCTCACTATCTGTCCTTTTTCACCTCATCTCCCACCTTTTTTCCCCGTTTCCCAACATACAATCTAGCTCCAGTAGATAACTGAGTTAAAAAACAAAACAAAACGTTTCATTCTTAAAATCTAAAGTATTTGCTCATGCTGTTCCTCTTACATAGAATTCTATTCTAGCTATGCATGTATTCATTCAACAAATATGTTGATTGTGTGTCAGACATATTTCTAGGTAGCAGTGAACAAAATAGATAAAATTCCTTCCGGAGATTACTTTTTAGATGGGAAAGACAAAGAAATAAGAAATAACTAGTTTGCGGCGTAACTTCAGGCCTGTGCATTTGACTGTACAGGCTGTACAGAGCAGACCTCCAGGGGGCGCCGTTCACTCAGATATGAGAAGCACGACCTGGAGTTCCTCACCTTTGAGATCCTGGTGACAAGTATATGGAGGAAAATAATACAGGGGAGGAGGGATAAGCTATTGCGGGGGGAGTGAGCAATTTTAAATAGAGGGTTAGAGGAGGGCTTGTTTAACCCTGAGTGAAGACTTGAAGGAGGTGAAGTCAGTTATATGGGTATCTGAGGGAAGGCACTTCATCCAGGCAGAGAAATAGCACATGCCAGGATCTTTAAGTGAGGGTGTGCCTGGGCATGTCCGCATAAATTGCTTAAATCTTACTTTTAATTCAAAGCCCATCTCAGGTATCCTTATTTACAGGAGCCCCTCCTGTATTTTTTCCAGCAAGAATTATATTTTCACTTATAAAGGATACCCTTATTAAAGCACTTAACACTGTTTGACATTCAGTACACTTGTTGTCAATGTTTATTTGCCACTTACTGAATTTTGAAGAACCTGAGGGCATACTGTCTTTTACATCTTGTGTCCATGTATACCTTGTTCAGTTTCTAGAGATAGTAGGCACTCATTGTGTGTTAATTGAATTGGAATGAATTGAAATAAATTGAGTCACTGAAAAGACTAGTAGATAACCAGTTATCTTTTCCATACCTTTTACCTGTTACAATTATCCTGTGTTAACAAAAACTGAATTTATTTAAAGAATCCAGTAATTTTCTTTGCCTCTTAACTTCATTTTTCTCTCTGATGTCTATGTAAAAACATTTTAATACGCATAAAAGAATTGGAGTATTGGTTGCTACGTAAAAGACTGATCTCTAGTGTTGTTGGTTCTTAGAAACTATGGTGATGATGGAGCATTTTAAGTGCTTCAGCATATTAAAAAAAATTCTCATGCCTATTTTCTTTGACTTGCCACATTTTAGCTTTACTTTAAACAATTTGCTTTAAATATCTTGCAGTTTTTTATATTCTTCTATCTATTTTTGGGACAGGATGACCAGTTTGTCATGGCCTATCCTGGCTTATACATGTTGTCATAGCATAATTATTAAAAGCACCTTTTTCACTCTCACAAATATCCTGATGTGGACAATAAACTACGTGGTCTTCCTATTCTTCTCAAAGGCTTTCTATGTGATATCTAGTATACAATGCAGCACAGTTCTTGTTAGACTGATTGAAAGTTCCCAATGCAACTACTGTATATTGCAACAAATATTACTTTAAGGTGCTTAGTCTACCCTACTTATTGAGTGTATATACTTTATGTATAACACTAGTATATGTGGAGAAATACAAAGACAGCAGAAGATGCTCTTTGCCATAAGATTGTATGATCTAATAAGTAAGTCAGGATTAATGATGTAGTTATATAAACATAAATATTTAAAACTGGCAAATACAACTTAGCAAAATATAACTTAGAAATATATAAAAGTAGTCAGAGAATTAAATGAATAATTTATTGTTTTTCACTGAATATATACAAATATCTATTATTTTAATGTTTTTTATTCAAATTCATACTTGCCCATAAAGAATTTTGTAAAATATTAACCAGAGTATATGAAAATAAAATACAATTAAATTTTTAAAAACTGGAATTATGTGAGACATTGCATGTGATATATTGCACATTTATACCTCACTGTTATGAACTAAATTGTACTCCCCACCCCAAAAATTCATATGTTGAAGTCCTAACTCCCAGTACTTCGGAATGTGACTGTTTTTGGTGATAGGCCCTTTAAAAAGGTAATTAAGTTTAAATGAGGTCATTAGGGTGGTCCGTAATCCAATCTGAATGGTGTCCTTATAAGAAGAGGAAATTTGGAGAAATAAAAGAGATACTAGGAATGCATGCTCACAGAATATGGGGCATGTGAAGACACAGGGAGAAGGTGATCATCTGCAAGCCCAGGAGGCCTCAGAAGAAACCAAACCTGCCAGCATCTTGAGCTTGAACTTCCAATCTCCAGAACTGCAAGAAAATTAATTTCTGTCGTTTAAACCACCCAGTTGGTGGTATTTTGTTTAAATGAATACATTTAAATGATAGAACCAAATAGGGTGGTTTGGGAGAGATTTTTGTAGATTTATTAAAATTTCAACAAAAATTTAATGATGGAATTTTAAAGGCAGAAGATACAGAATGGTATAAATATAGGAGTAAAGCAAGTTTGTGTAGTGTACATGTTCCTAGATTATCAGTATGTCTTCTGCTACCTTTATTTTATTTTATTTTGGTTCTCGGATGCAGTGAGTTTTGTTACTCATACTTATCAATTATGACACTTTGGTGATCTATGTAGGGCCCTTCTGTTGTGTTTTTTCCCCAAATAAATATTTGCATAATATGCAATGTTGCTTGTGTATATGTGTGTTTTAATTTACAGATGTGATATAGTGCTTTAGGTCTCACATTTTAAAAGATTTATTAATGTCAGAATATCAGTGTATCACTCCAGACTGTTTTTATTATACTCGGTGGTGGACAATAATGGCTTCCAAAAATGTCTACTTTCTTATTCCTGGAACCTGTGAATAATTTACCTTACATGGTGAAAGAGACTTTACAGATGAGATTAGGATTATAGACCTTGAGGTAGAAAGATTATTTTAGATTATCTATGTGGACCCAATCTAATCACATGAATCCTTAAAAGTGGAGAACCTTTCCTGGCTGGATCAAAGAGATGAGATACAAGAAAGAGAAGAGATTAAAAGCAGCAGAGAGACTCGACTTGCCATTGTTGAGTTTGAAGATGGAGGAGGGGTGCCGTGAATCAAAGAATTTGGTGGCCTCTGGAAGCTAGGAACCACCCTCAGTTTATAGCCAGCAAGAAAGTGGGACATTGGTGCTACAATCACAAGAAATTAAATTCTGCCAACAACTTGAATGAGCAAAAAATGGATTCTCCCCTAGAACCTCCAAAAAGGAATACAGCAGATACCTGGATTTTAGTCCAGTGATACTTCTATCAGACTTTTGACCTACAGAACTGTAAGACAAGAAACTGGGGTTTTAAACCACTAACTTAGTGGCAATTTACTACAACAACAGAAAACCTGTAATACTCCCTAGTGTGTATCTACTGTATTTTATTTGACATTCTACTAGTGATGGACAATCTAGGCTATGTCAGAACTCCTTATTACTACAAAAAGTAAGTCAGTGAACATCTTTGTGCATGTCTCATTATGGATCTATGTAAGACTTTCTCTGTAGTTTATATATCTATGTGTGTAATTAATGTGACATGGGGTATATATATTTTATTTTACTAATTTTGTTCTCAAGAATAGCTTTGTTTATATTTCTACATGGAGTGCTTGAAGATTTATTTCACATGTCATTACTAATATTTGACATTATTAAGACTTTTGCTTTTTGCCATTCTGGTGGATATGAGGGGATATTTTTGTTTTAATTTGCAATTTCCTGGTTACAGTGAAGCCATATACATATTAACTGTTTGAGTTGTCATTACTGTGAATTGTTCATTTGTATCATTTTCCCAATTCAAGAAAAATTAGCTCCCCATCATTTTTGTCTACTGTTTTCTTTGTTGAGCAGACATTTTTATTTTGATGAAGTAAAATTCATTACTTTTTTAACTTTATAGTTTGTGTTCTTTAAATCATGATTAAGAAATTAGTCTTCAAAATCCCTAGAAATACTTTTACGCCTTCTACTATTAGCTTCATAGTTTTACCTTTCTTATGTATGTCTTAAATCAATATGGTGAAGTATGAATTCAAGTTTATTTTTCCCATATAATGAGCCATTGTTTCCAGCAGCAGCTTTTAAACAACTCATTCCTACACCACTGGTTTTGATACTACCTCTGTTTATAACAGGCCTGGGATGAATCATTTGGGAAGTACCCTTTGGAGGATTAAAGGGGAAAAAGGGTGAGACTAAGGAGCAACTAGATTGGTTTTATCTGATACTGAAGCTTAAGGAGAAAGAATAGTCTTTTCAAAGCTCATTCAAGATCTAGCCGCTCACTAGAGTTAAAAAAAAAAATAGGAAGTTGGAGTCAAAACTTTAAATAATGATAAAGATACATTTTCCTATGTCATATCTTTACTTGTGCAATAATTCAGGCATTTAAATTTATCAATTTAGAATAACATCAATTCAGCATCATGGTGGAGCCTTTGGATGTTTTTATCATTTATACTGAAGCATCTGCACTCATATTCTCTTCCTTCTTGGTTGTTACTGTAGATAAACAATCTCTGCTCTAATTGTGCATAGAAGCTACCTATTTTTATTTACTTAAGGACATAGCTCCTGCAATTCTCTGAAATAGTTAAAATTATGGTATTGGGTAAGGGATATTTAAATATTTACAAAAATAATCATAGTTTAAGTTTTCAAGCTAAATGATATGGAAAGCTGAATAATTTGAATTATTTTCATAATTTAAAATTCTATTTTATATTGGGGATTGGATACTGTATATTTGTTTAAAGTAGTAATACTACTTACAGAAGGTAAAATTTTAAATCTTTTTCATGGTCAAATATGTGAGGCAGCATAGATTAAAGTTGTGGATCTCAAACTTTTTGGTCTTGGGCCTCTTTACAATCTTAAAAATAATTGAGTACTTCAAAGAGATTTTGTTTATGTGCATTATATTTATTAATATTTACCATATTAAAAATGAGAACAGAAAAATCTTTAATATATGTTTATTAATTAATTTTAAAATAAAAGTAAACTCACTGAATGATAACTAGCCATATGTAGTAGACAGAATTCTAAATTGACCTACAATGAGTCTTACTCTCTTCCTTTGAGTATGTATGGAAACTGTGACTTGCTTCTAGCTAGTAGAGTATGTTGAAGATGATAGTATAGTCCATTACATTATGGAAGACTATATCTTAGATTGGAGCAAGAGATTCTTCTGTTGGCTTTGAAGAAGTAAACCACCATGTTGTAAAAGAGCTATGAGAGGGTCACATGGCAGGGATCTCCAGGAGCTGAGTAGCACCTGGCTGATGGCCAGCAAGAAGGTGGAGATCTTAATGCGCAGAGCTACAAGGAACTGAATTCTGGCAACAATCACATGAGCTTGGAAAAGGATCCTGAGGTCTAGAAAAAAACATGGTCTGGCCAACATCTTGATTACAGCCTGTGAGACACTGAGCAGAGGATCCATACAAACCACACTTAGACTCCTGACCTATAGAAACTGTAAGATAATAAATGTATGCTTTTTTAAGCCACCAAAATTGTGATTTGTTTTGCAGCAATAGAAAACCAATTCAGCATATTTTTTTTTTAAAAGAGCAAAGAAAAATTTAGTGAGAAAAGTGGCATTATTTTACATTTTTGGGAAATTCCTTTAATGTCTGATTTAGTAGAAGACACCTTCTGTATTCAAAATCTTGAGATATCACACATAATTTAGCCTCTGGAAAACTCCACTGTATACCCACGAGAGAATGAGAGTCACAGAGGCAAATAACTTTTTAATATTATGAATATTGGTTTGACCCTGCAGATCCTCTGAAAGGGAATTAAGGACCCTACTGAGGTCACTGGATTACACTTTTGAGAACTGCTGGATTTGAGATTAAATTTTAAGTAGTCTCTTCCTCCACCACTGGTAGAGCATCTAATTGTATATGGACAAGATTATTTATATAAGCTTACCTAAAATATATGGAACTCTCAGCTTCCTTGCCTAATTTTCACTTGATTTCTGCTTTCGTCCTTGAGTTTGTCTATGTGGTTTATTTCTTCGGCTCCTCATGATAAACCAATGCAAAAGATCCTCATTGACTCTAGTTTCTATGGGGAATAGATAGGAGTATGTTTAGTATGTAGTGGATTGGGACAGAGTTTTCCTTGAAATGATCCTGGCATCTTTTGACTGTAGCATTTACCTGCTAAGGTGCTGTACCCATTGAGAGATCTAGTTTAAGACTCAGGAATTTTTAAACTGTATTTTTTCACTTGTAAGAAATTTATAGAAATTGTCTCAGTTTAAAAAAATTATGTGCATCCATTTTTATGTATGTGTTTGTAATACTTAATGATGATACTAGTACCTATTTCTTTTAAATGTTTTTGTTTTAATTTTGTGTGATCTTGTTTATCCTCAGGAGTCCTGAAGAATGAATTTGTCCCAGTTATCTCAGGATAGCTCAGTAAATGAAAAATTGATGTTGTCCTAAGATGCAGTTTATTAAGAACATTTATATAGGATCACATGGATTTCTTCTTTATAATCTGTGGCCATTCTAGTTTTTTCAAACAATTAAGACAGCAAAAATAAGTAGTATAGAGAATCAAAATTGTTTTTACCGATGATCTACTTTTTATTTCTGTGACATATACCTGAGAGTTGCTTGTATATATTATGTGGCACAGTTGCAAGTTTTCATGTATGATTTAGAACTCTTTGTCTGGAAAGAAGGTCTTTCAAGGTTGGTTTGAAGGTTATTGGTTGAATAGTTCTCACTGTACTTACTTAATTACACAGTGCTTGAACTGGAAAATTAAACTTTAAGATGACCTCCACCCTCCCAATGATGCAATCCCCTTCCATTTTTTTCTTTTTATTTCTTCCTTCATTATATTTACACCTAAGCATTTTTGTCTATTTCTTAGATGTTAGTTTTTAATGTATTTTTCTCATTAATATTTTCAAATTCTTATTCTTTTCTATTTATCCAATCTCTTTAACCACTTTAGTGTTCCTTCTTTTTGCGTAAGACTTGATTTGTGTTGACAGAGTAAGTTAACATATTTTAGTTACATCTCTCATAAAAAGCTTATAATATTTTTCTTACAACCAAGATGGCAAGACTACAGAGTGTACGGAATCAAAATTGTTGTGATGCGAACTAATTGTTTTTAACTTTTGTGAAATATATCGGAAACTCACATATAAATTGCTAGACATAGTTGAACGTTTTAGCCTGTGGTTTAAAATCCCTCTCTGGAAAGTGATAAGAAAACTGTTTCTTCTGGTTGAATTTGCTTAATAAAATTAGACTCATGAGGGTGGGGAGGATTATAAAGATTTGATTTTTGTCCTTGCGGTATTTTCCCTTCCTGACTGTGCTTAGTGTTCTCTCAGAAAATATGAGCTTTGGGAGTTATGTTGCTGCCCAGGGTGTTAAGTTGGTCTTTTTATTTGTATTTTCTTTTCTTTTCTTTTTTTTTTCTGACTGACAAGGGGATCGTAACCCTCGGCATGGTGTGGTCTGCACCTCGCTCAGCCAGTGAGCGCACCGGCCATTTAAAACTGTAATGTTAACTTACATTTTAAATGTGAATGTTCATAAGAAGTTGTTGAATGACCAAGACATGGTAGTACTATGTAAGGAGCACTGGACTGTGAATCAGGAGACCTGGATGTTGGTTCTAACTTTGTCACCAACCATTTGGACAGAAAAACCTTGGGTGAAACAATGCATCTCACCTCCTTTCTGTAAAATGAGGGGGTTTAGATTCTATTTTAAATGTGGTAGGATATCACTGTAGGGTTTATTCATGGAAAGGACGTGATATTATTTATTTATTTTTGTATGGTCATTCTGTTGTTTTGGAAAATGGATTGTAGGGGATAAGATTCATGCAGAGAGAAGACAAGAGGCTAATGAAGTAGTTCGTGAGAGATGTTGGTATCTCAAACTAGAATTGTAGTAGTAAGATGGAAAGTGGTGATGGATTTGTGTTCCCTTTTGAAGGTAGAGTTGATAGAACCTACTAACAGATTGGATATGTCTGGTGGAACATGAAAGAGAGATATCAAAGAACTCCTAGATAAATCGTGGTGTTGTTCTAAGGAAAAACTGGCGAGGAACAGGTTTAGGTGAGGAAATCAGGAATTCTGTTTGGCTGTGTTGTGTTCGAGATGCCATTTTGACTTCCATTTTGGGATGCCAAATTGACAGATGGTTAAATGAGTCTGAAGTTTTAGGGGAAGATAAGGGCAAAAAATATAAGGTGTAGAAGATATTTTAAGCCACAGGACTTAAGTCAACTAGGGAGAGCCTATAGATAAAAGAACAGAAGGGGATCACAACATAGCCACATCAGAGCCTTGGACATTCCCAACATTTATAGATCTAAAGGGAAGAGGAAGAACCACCAAAACACTAAGGAAAAATTGCCACTGAGCAAGAGGAAAATGAGGACAAAGTGTCTCAGGAATGAAGTGTAAAATGGTTTAAGAATCACAGACAACATAGCATTAGTGTCAAATGCTACTGGGAAGTCATGTTAAGAGAACAGAATTGTCTGTTGAATTTGGCAGCATGAAAGTCATTGGTGAGAGCAATATCAATAGAGTACTAAAGATGGAAACTTGATTAATATAGACTGAGGAGAACGTGAAAAGAGAAAGTGGACATAGCAACCATAGACAACCTCTTCAAGAAATTTTGTTGTGAAGAGGAGCAGAAAAATAAAGTAGAACCTGGAAGGGAATGTGGGGTCAAGGGAGGTTCTTTTAAGATGGAAAATAATATAGTAATAAAATGACTGGAGACTTCATTTACACATGAAATAAACACAATTTACTTATTACAAATACCATTAGAACCAAGGGACTTCTAAAATAGACTCAATAATAAATAAACTAGGTTATTTTAGGAAGTAGCTGGTATGAAAAAAGGTAAACTAAATGTAAAATTGATAGAATGGGTCTTGTTTACATTATACTTTCTTCTGTTTTCTATTTTCAAATTTGGTGTTTAATCAATACCTTCATTCACAAATAGCTGGGATGTCTGGTTATTCTCATCTCTGTCCATTTCTAAGGACCAGGCAAATTGTATTTTTTAAATTGGTATGATTGGATCAAAGTACAGGTAGATTTGCATGAGTTTATTTGCATAAGGTCTTCTGTTTGGGCTGAATAAAGACCAAGCATTTTGTTTGCCTACCTTTCACCACAAGAGTAAAAGTGGTTAATTAAAGAAACTGAGATTTCTGTTCTCAGACCATTTTCATAGACTAGATCTGGAAATGAGTGATTTCAGGCCAAGAAAGCTATTTTCAGGAGAATTGTTTTGAAGCATAGGGTTACAAGCAGCAGTTCTTCAAATTCTAGATGACAGAATACATAATACAGAGTTGATCATACCACTCTCCCTAAATAACTGTCTTTTATTGGCTTCTAGGCTACCACATTCTTCTGATTTTCCTCTTACCTCTGTGGCTTCTCCTCCTTGTCTCCTTCACTGGCTTCTCCTTACTTACTTGATGACTTAATGTGGAACTTAGCTCCTTGGTACTCTGTCTTAGACCCCTTCTTCTTCTTTTTTTCTTTTTTTTGGCAGCTGACTGGTAAGGGGATCTGAACCTTTGACCTTGCTGTTACCAGCACCACACTCATCCAAGTGAGACTTTTTCTCATTTTGAATTTCTTCTCTGGGTTATCTCATCCATTTGCTTGGTTGAATTCTTTACTATCATGCTGATGCTTCCTGAACTCTCTTCTGAGAACTCTCTTCTGAACTCCAGAGTGACATATTCAGTTGCTTCCTTATCTGACTTTTTAGCTATCTTGCATGCATCTCAAATTCAACAACTCCTCATCCTCCCCTTCCTTCTCCCTCATACTGCTCCTCCTTTAGCATTTTCTATCTCAGCAAATATTAAAACTTTCTGCTTGGTTACTTAAGAAGGAAATCTGAGAGTCATTTTTGACTCCTCTCTTGACCTTTATACACCACCTCCACCCCTGTGGCCAATCGATCACTAAGTCCTGTTTAGTCAACATGTACTTTTTTAGTCTGTTCCTTTTTCTCCATTTTACTGCGACCACTTTAATCGAAGCCAACTAATATCTTGTTTGGAATATTGCATTAGCTTTCTAATTGATCTCCCTGCATTCACATGTAGAAAGATAGTATTTTCTCTTCTGTGTTTTTTCTTAACTCCCGAATCTTCTCCATTCTGATTACTAGGGCTTGATACATCTGTTGACTCAGAGGAGGAAGGTTGTTGAAGCAAACCACAGAATTATTCATGGATTTGATTAAAGTTCAAAATACTCAACAAGTTTTCAGTGCCCTGTAGGATGTGGCTCCTGTTTCCTCTACAACTACTTGATTTCTCCCTGTATTAGCCTCTCCTGGTTCTTTGATTATGCTATAAATGATATCATCTCGACCTTTTTAAGTGCTATACTCCATATCTGGAATACTCCTTTATTCCACTCTTGGCTTGGCTAACACTTATCATTCCATGGTTCTCATCTTGAATTGAACTTTCTCTAGAAGAACTTCCTCTGAATTTCTGAACTCCGGGACTATTTCAGGGATACTTGTTTTAAGTTCTCTTCGCATTTCTAATCATAATCCTCAATAACACTTATAATTACTTATTTAATATCTATCTTTTCTGCTAGACTATAGATCAAATTCCTGTAAGGGCTGTATGGTGTCCTCCCTCCCTCCTTCCCCACCCCTTTTTTTTTCTTTCCTGTATAGGCTCTTTAGTACTTAGAAAAGTGTCTATGAGATGTTAGTCAGTACTTAATAAATATTTGAATGAATGAATGAATTTTGAACAGAGATTTATTATCCTAATACCTGAATAAAACTCAGCACCTTGAATTGTGGTAGCCTTGAAATTTACCATCTTTGGCTGTGAACTGGAATTTAAACTGAGAGCACAAGCAAGTGGTGAGACTCCATCCTCTCAGTGGCTTTATAATCAGCACAAACCACTGAAGAGGATGTATGAGCACAAGAGTTAGAAGGTTGTGGAGGCATGTGATATGCCTGGGTACTTCTGCATATATATGTGGTCATTTTGTAGGAAGCTGAAGTCCTACTAAATACAAGTGAAGGCAAAGATCCAGGGAAATTTGAAATATTAGTCTTGATTGTAATTCCTTTTGTAAGCATAGCATGATGAAAGCCGAAGACATTTGGGATTCAGCATAAGATTTTGAAAGAAACTTATGTCAACTAATCTTCTGCATAATTCAGCCTTTCTTTTCACAAATCTCTAGTGCTCTCTGCTTGAATACTTTTAAGGATAGGAAGATAGGACTTACAGGAATTCCTTGAGTCCTCTTCACAGGACTAACTCTAACCAGTTCACTCTTAAGTCCGTTGGAATCATCATTAATATTGCCTCTAAACTAAGCCACTTTAGAGGCAGTTTTAATAGTTTTGTAGTGGTCTCCTGGCTTATGTTGACAGACCAAGAAAGTGGGTAGGGAAAGATTAAAAGAAAGAAAGAAGAAGGTAGACAATGGAAAAGAGCTGAATAACTAAATTCTGACTCACTGTTTCCATTTACACTTAGCCAGTGGCGAGCAGCTGGTTACTACTTGCTGCATATTTAATTGAACGTACTATATAGCTGGCAAGGACAAAATATAATCTAGTTTATGGGAAGTGTTCTGTAATGTGCAAGTCCTAGTGAAAACAAAGTACTTTAAAGTTTATTATTAGATTTTTATGTAGGTAAGTTTTTCTTCAGCATTGAACTTAATTGATGTTATTCTAAAAAAAGTTCATTGTATAATTTAAAGTCTACAACATGAGGTTTTAATATACACATAGATAGTGAAAAGGTTACTCTAGTCAAGCAAATTAACATATCCTGATGTTCTTAAAGTTTCTAGGGCACTTTTCTGACAGCCGATGTCAAAGCCAAAACAAATATTTGTAATTATGGAATAGGTAGCCTTTGGGAGAAAATACCTTTCTCCGCCTTTTTTCATAATGTAATGAGTAGAAGGAATTGCGTGAAAGAAAGGAATTGTGGATGGCAGTTTTTGGAGGCCAGTATTACGGTAGTATTTCATTTGTTCCCATATTTTGCTGAAATGTTTGTAGTTGTGCCAATGATTATTATTTCTAATACTTTCTTATAATAGCAATGTTTATTTCCTGAAGAATGTAGGTGCATTTGGAAGTTACTATGTAGCAGAGGTGACTTGTGGAGGCAGTTTGTAAGCTTAGATATGAGTCCCTGAAATGACAACGCTATAAACATTTCTCGTGTTTTGGCTTCTGGTTAAGTGTGTCTTATTGATGTTAATGATACATCTCCCTGAGATTGTAGTGCTGCTCCCAGTGGTTCTCTTAAAAGATATCGAGGGAATATATACTTAGAACTAGCAGTCCTCACACTGGAGGGACTTACCAAATTGTTTTCCAGAGATGTTTGTTCTCTTTTTTCTAATTGGTATAATCTCTAGGTGTCACTCTGGACATTCTCATTATGGAGCTTAAGTCTCGGTTTGGAACTCTATAGTCAGACTCTTACATCCAATGAGAAATACATTTCTGCTGCCGCCAGGTTTTAGGTGTGGGGACTGCTCTAGCAAGAGCTCCTCTGACACTGGACTATTGAAGCAACCTTGTAATACCTCTTAGAATAATGCAGCTCGAGCTAAGGCACAGTAAGGATTAACCCTCTTATTTGGGGCCTAGAAAGAGGAGTCAGAGAGATGATAATGAAGGTGGGGCTTCACACATTTGTGGTGGCTTTCAGTATGCTTTCCCTTTCCTTTCTGAATTAGATGGTAGAAACTGTGTTACAAGTCTGTTCTGCAGCAATGGTCAGAGCTAGGGACAGATACAGGGTTTAATTTCTGAGAAATAGTATAGCAATTTTTTGTACATCAGCAAGCAACTGGGCATCAACAAATTTTAAAGACTTATTATGAAAACTAATGTAAGTATTTTGAACTGTGTTCTGATTTTTATCTAAAATTTTGTGAGTAGAAATGTACTAGTTGTCTTTAGATTTGTCGTATGCTTATTTAGGTCGGGGCTGTTCTTCCTGTCTTCCATCCCTAAACATACTGTGTCATTCACCTAAGTTGAAGCATAGGCACAACTACCTTTTTAAAATTCCTTCTCTTTCCTCCTTTCGTTAAGTATTCCATTATCTGCCACTTATTTCTTTGCTTATTTCTTATCCTTGAGATGAGTGGTTTTATGATCCTTGCCTTAGGGAAATATTTACAACAGAAGATTTTAATTGCAAAGTATATGAAGACACCATTTTTCAAAATGTTTGCTCTTGGAACCATCTTTCTCATAACTCTTAGATTTTTATTAGTCTAATGTTTTGAATAGTGAGTGGAATAAGAATAATGTGATGGAAGAGATGATGCAGTTGTTTCAATTATCATATCGATAGGGCTGCAAATATATATTTTAAGAAAATGAAAAATTCCTTTAACATTTTAGGGATTTTTGTTATGGATGAATCATATTGTATATCATATGATTTCAATAATTCATTAGCTATTTTTAGATATATGTTTGGTTACTTGCGTGTGTGGCACATTTTAGTAGAAATACTTTGTTACTCTTAAAAATTACAACTAAACCCAGATATCTTTAAAACTATAAAATTTAAATGTCGTGAGTGACTGTGCCTTATCAGATTATGTTATTATTAATGTATTAATTTATAGGAGTATAATTTCTTAATTTTGATTATTTCATTTCAATTTTGAGATTTTGCAGAACAGTTTTGTCTTAATGTCTTAGGACACTTAGCTTAATAGCCACCAGGCACTTGTAAACCAAGATTCTTAAATAATTTTCGTTTAAGAGCTTGTACTTCAAATATTTTTGAGGATGATGTAAAGCAGTTAGTGCTGTGTTCTGCTTTCTCTTCTCATTTGGATGTTTCATCACACTTATTAAACATTTTGAATTGTAGAATTTTGGGAACTTATTGATAAAGAAGGAGAGACCATTGCTAATGGATAATGTAGCTAATCACATAAAAACTAGTAATCTAGTATTTTTTTTGCTTGAGCACTGCTAAGCAAAAGTTCATGGGCCAACATCATACTTAATATGTAATGGTTAATGATTGCATTATAATTGTAGAGTTCTCCACTATATGTAGATTAAACTTTGGACTTTTCTTATGGACAGAGTATCAAAAATATAATGAAAAAAAAATCTGTGATGTTCTCATCCAGATAGTCAATATTAACATTTTAATGTATATCGTTCTAGTGTTCTCTCAGATTTTGAACATTTAAAAAATCTTTTGATACGTGTTACTAAATATTTCTCAAAAAGCTTGTACCAAGTACACTCCTACCAATAAATATGGTATAAGACTGCCCATTTTCTGAGTCTTTGGCCAGTATTCTGCCAGTTTAATAGGCAAAAACACATTATTTTGTTTTTTATTTGAATTATTTTGATTAGTTTTAGATTTAACTTTTTCAAGTGTTGATTAGCTTTTTAGAGATCTTCTTTAATGAAATTGCCTTTGCTCCCAAATTCTCTTAACAACTTTTCTTCTATGAGACTATTAACACTGTCATTTCTAGTGAGATTCTAAAGATTCTAATAGAACAGCCATAGAGAAACCAACTACCACCATCTATACCATTTGTGAGAGATAATTCCTCTCTGCTGGACTCAATGTAAATATGGAGCTGATCTTATTTGGAAGACATTCTGAGTTTATCTAAGTTTACTGGAAAAAAGAGTAATTATAAGCATTGCATCCTGTCAGCATCAAACGAATAGAGAGAGATTTGTACAGAGAAACTGTAAATATTTGTTGCAGATTAAATATGTTAAATAAAAGATACCTGAACATAATTGTTAGAATTCAGATCCCAGTAATTTGATTCTTTCTTTCTTTATTTTTTATTCGTTATGAATATTCATGAGATACAAAGCTTTAAACAGTTCATAGTGAGATTACTTCCAAACATTTTGTACTTTAGAGTTTATAATGTGCATTTACACATATTACATGTTTTAAAACTCACAATAATAACCCTGTGAGGTAAATTATATAGCTAATTTTACATTTGAAGAAACCATAGCTCAGATATATAAAGCAAATATCTTGAAGTATTATAAACTAGTTAGGGTTGGAATCAGTTCTTAAACACAGGCTTTTTGACTCCAAGTGCCATCTTCTTTCTCTTTTCATAGAAGTCTCCAATGTTTATGTTACTTGTGAGCTTGCACTATATAGAAAAGTTAAAACAAATATTATTTATAAACATTGTTTTTAATACTTAGCATATTCATAAATTAAAAAGTCCATCCAAAGCACAATGTTTTGATTGCAAATATTAAGGTACTTCAAAACATTTGTGGAAAAATAGAATTAAAAGGTAATACAAATCTTTTCATAAACTTTTTGAACATCCCTTGTATAGGTAGATCTTGTATTTATGAACTTTGTGACATGACGAAATAGGCCAAAAACAAACAAATAAACATAGAAACTAAGATCCAAATGAAGTCCTGAGGTGGTTTTCTATCATATCTATGGATATGACTAAAAAGTAACTTCTCAATAAACTTTAGGTACCCATTTATTCAACAAATGTTTATTGAACACCTACTCTGTACTAGAAACTGTGTTAGATGAATAAGACAGAATGCAGGACTTAAACTCATGGAACTGAGAGTGAAAGACATTAAACATTTTTCCAAGTAAATATATAGTTATACTTGTATCAAATGCTCTGAAGAGCAAGTGGAGGGTTTAATGACAGTACATAATAGGGGGCCTAATGTAGGTCAGAAAAAGTCTTCCTTTAGAGAGTGACATTTGAGTCCTTAAGGATGAGTAGGAGCAGATAAAAAGGTGGTAATGGGGAGGGAAGGTAAAAGAAATCACTTATGGAATATTGAGGGAACTAAGAGAAAGCTGGTCAGTAGTGTGAGAATTGCATAATGAGAGCTGGAAAATGAGTCTCTGAGGAAGGCAGTTGATGTATTGTTGACTCTTTCAAAGGAGTCATTTTTAAGACTCATTCCCATGATATTTCCATTGATTAGACCATTTTCGCAACTCTTTTTGTGACCTTACCTTCAGGTCCAATTTTGAAACACAAAGGAAAAATTTTTAACAACAAAGAATGTTTGGCAGTATAATCACCTTCTTATTTAGTAGACTTGTTTCAAAAAGGCTTTTGATTATTTATAAAAATTAAATCTACTCTACCCTCAAGAGGAAAATTTATTTTTTTCATCATAGTATGAGTTATGAAATGAGTTGTGAAATAAAAATTTCAAAAATGTATATGTTTATATGTATAGAAATTGATCTTTCATAAATGTGAAAAATCAGCTTATGGTCTGAGGCTTATTTGCTTCTGTTTGAGGTAAATGGAAGAAACCTACTTAAAGTTACTTGGGAATTAAAAAAATTTGTGATGTTTTCTGTTACTGAAATATTGATTAGGTGACTGGCAGGTAGTTTTCCTATTAATCTATAGAGACTAGTCTATTTACAATAGGTGTGAGTGCGTGTGTGTGCACATGTGTAGAAAATAGAATGACAGGGAAGGAGCATAGAAAATGGAGTCTGAAGCAAAGATCTTCATTCCAAACACTCTTTATATCTTTTACAAACTGTGTGATCTTTACTCCATTAAAGTCTGTTCCTTTTCATCTATAAGATGATAGTAGCATTAACACATACTCACAATGTTTTTCAGATATTAAAGAAATTTAGAAGTACTTAAGAAATTAAAAAACACTTTATGGTTTATACATATACATGTGTGTCCATGTGTTTGGCAAATACATCAGTGTGCACCTATAAAAATCTGAAATAAGTAATAGTCAAAATAGGGACACTCTTAGTTGAGGACAAACTCATAATTGAACAAACATCTTAGTTTTAAAATAAATAAGTTTTTAAAATTTCTATTATTACATGTTTATTTTGTATTGTTCTTTTGTGACATGTTTATTCATGTCAAAAAATAATTTACCAGTTTACAAAAACTTCTTAGTGTATGTAAGTGCCTATTTATTGACACTGAAATGTGTGTGGAAGGAAACAGAGGGGGTTAGGGCTAAGAGTTGAGGTAAAGAAAGAGCTAAGAAGGCTGGATCTGTTAAAGAAATTTTCAGAGTTAGAAGCAATTAAAGATCAATGAAAATATAAAGCATCACTATAAGTGAGTTGATACATAAAATTTATTTTACTCACTATTTTTATAGATCTTTTATAGAAAGATTGATGCATCTGGATACAGAGTAACCTCAGATTTTATTTGAAATAGAATCATTCACTGAAAATAGATGATGATGTGGAGGCACTCTAAGACTATTGGAGCCTTCAAGAAATATTCTCTTCTAAAAAATGCTATGACCATTATTATTGAAATAAATTAATGATAGTTGATAAAATGTCTCTGGATTTGGTTGTGCTTTTCTCTTTTTTTGGATTTGTGGGAAAGTTTTTATTTAACACGTGCTATTTAGGTGAATTTTAATTGATTGGGTATTATTATTTCTAAAATTACATGAATAACTGTGTAGTCACTATGTATGGCTTTTAGAAGGGGACCAAATTGAACATTATTCACTTTTCTTTAAAATAAATAAATGAAGACATTCTAAAACTAATTAAGAAATTAAGATGACTAAGTTCATATTTTCCAAATGTACTTCTCTTCAGAAGTATGATGTTATAAATGCAAGAAATAAAAGCCTTATTGTCTGTCATATTTTTATTGCTCCATGATATAAAAGAAGGATGTACCACTTATTTTTAGAGTGTTCTGGTCCTATGCAGCAGCTTGTATATTGAAGAGATGTACTCTGTTGCTGGAGTCATTCATTTTTCAGGAAAAGAGAAAAGGTTGGGGAAATGCATAATTTCTCTTCCTGTTACCCAATAATAACATTGAGAAGATACCTTGTCGTCATTTTTATTACTTCTGAGATTTTATTGCTGGCAGCCAGATGTGCTGAAACTCCTGACGACAGCGTCTATTCATTGCGTGTTTTTAATAGGCTTAGAGAAATATGAGTAGAGTGCATGAAAGCAGCTCAGCTTCACACTTCAGCTGGGAATGTCCAAAAAGCTTACTGCTGTTTAGAATTCTTGCTACAGTCAGGAGAAAGCTGAAAGCTGCACGGGTACTGAATCTTCTACGACTGAATTAGAAGAATAATGACTGTACAATTAACTATCAACCTCTGCTCATTTAAGCACAGTTTTTACAGAGCTCTGGAGAAATATGGAACTTGACTGGCATGTTTTTATTTGACGGTGTCTGCAAATAGATGACTTTAAAAGACAGGTGGTAAGAAAAAATAAGGGAAGAAAAAAAAAAAAAAAAACGGAAAGAAAATGCAATTTGAGACATTGCGCCAGGTCTGCAATTCTGTTTTATCTCATTTTCATGGGGTTTTTTCATCCCCACCAAATATTTTACAAAATGAGCTTTTTGGACAAACGCTGAACAATGCAAGGTAAGTAGAGCTGAACTGTATTTTCTTTTAATATAGTTATTTTCAGAATGATAATTTTATGTCTAAAAATTGTTTTGTATTGAAATGTTAGTATTATAAGGGTGTTGTCATTTCATTTAAATATAAAATTTTATGTAGTATTATTCTTAACATGATTTAAAGAAGAGAAATAAGCTTACTTCAAAGCACAAAAAGCATCTTAAATTTAACTGGCATGACCTCTGAAACATAATACAGATACCAGGCTGTTTCATGATTTCATTTTCTAATATATAAATAGATTATCTTAAAATGCTTGATAGATGTTTTTGTGATCATGGCAGTGATTACATTACATATACTCATATAGGGATGGGTCTATATAATCATATGTGATTTTTTGGAAAATGTGAATTAGCAATCATGCATGCTCTCGTAAAACATGTGGAAGATGTTTTCTAGGTCTAAGACATTTCTCTATGCAGGGAAGATCAATAATCACTTAAATAAGCTGTATTGTGGAACTGCTAATAATGCTTTGTATTAGATCAGCTAGTTTGGGAGGATTCTTTGTTATAAATTCCTATTGTTTTTTCAACCTGATCATTTTTTTGTGGTGAAGATTGTTAAATTATGCACACATGTTTTAGATGGTTTCTTTGGCTTACACTAAAAGAAATATTTAAAAGAATGCTTTTAAAATGCAGTTTTATTACCGAATTCTTTCCTCATTTAAGTCATTTGCTTTTGAGAATTTCTCATGTTGTATACCCATTGAAAAAAGACCCCATTTTAACTAAATGTTAAAGAATGAGAAAGACTGAGAAAGAAATTCTGTGAACATGATAATGCACTGAAACCTTCTGGAAATTGACAGTGAACTAATAGTGCATAGAGATAGTGAATGGTTTTGCTAGTCTCTTCCTTTTAGGATCTCTGAACAATGTGAGGAAGCCTATTCTAGATACAAAATAATACCTTTTATACAATATGTATCTTAATTTAGCAAATGAAAAGGAGGCTTTTAAAATTTGTTGGCATTTAAAATGATTACTGATAATAAATGTATTTATGACCTTTTATTTGCATAGGGAACAACACATCTATTTCTTATAAAATTTTACTTTTTTTCCTCAGTGAAGTTCTGTTCAATGAGCTAATTTGATTTTTTTCATATTTCATTTTCAGACTGATTGAAAATATATAACAGTATATGAAATGTTAGAATATTCTGTAATAGGCTATCTATATTTTAAGACACTGATTTTTTAAATTTAGTAATACATCACTTTAATGTCTGTAATTTATGATAAAATATGTGTTGCATGTTATATTTAAATAAAAGAAGCAATATGGCTTTCTACAAATTTACATGTCCTGAGGCTACCAGAGTTTTAGGGTTTGTACTCATCCTTTATAAATATTTTCCTTGTTTTATTTCCATGTCTTTTTTTTTAATGCCAAGAATTTACATGTTTAAAAGTACTATAGCTAGGTGTATATTCACTATAGAAATTGTGCTATTAACAGCATTGTAAGAAATTGATTTTAAAGTAAGTGTTATTAGTTTTAAAATATGAGTATATCTGTTTTTTGAGGGAATTGTGTGCATACCTATCACTATGCTTTTGCTTTAGCTTTAAGTTTCTTTTATTGTTGGCATACCTATAATCTTAAAGTTCTCATTAAAATCTGGAATTTTATGCTGCCACAATTAAACATTAAATCGTGGAGTTTCCAATGCTTCTATAAGACCAGCCTTTTTAACTTATTTCAATTCTTACCTAAAGTTATTCAAAACTACCAATTAATCAAAAAAGAATTTATCCTTCTTGAGGGAAAATAAAATCCCTCCCTTTATATGTTATTAACTTTTTAGGCTTTAAAAAATATGTGGCATTATTTCACAAATAGATCTATTGATCTTCGTAAATAACTACTTGATTTACTTTTAAGCTCAATCAAAACCAGTTATACAAATAGTTATTATTTTAGATATATGATGAATGAAAAGTAAGTATATGAACTTGCAGTTAATGCTTCCACATAGTTTAATTTTTTGGTTATTTTTTGTGTTCAGATTAGATGCTAGGATAGTTACAGATTTATTCTGCTTAGATTCTTTAAAAAGTACAAATGCTCAGGCACTAACATTTTATTAATACTGAAGTAGAAAGTAAATATATAAACTAAAAAATCATTCTTGAAAAAATCATGGAAGAAGAATGACTTGAGTGTGTCATCAGAAGATGTGATATTACAACAACTTAAAATTTTTATCTAAATAATTGGCTTTTCAACTTTGTGGACTGGACATTAATGGTCTTGATATTTTAAGCATCAATTACATAACCATCAGCCTCTGGAAAGAACAGTTTTGGTTGTTATTACATGAAGAGTAATCATTTAATTGTATGGACTAGTTGACATGGAATATTGAGTATTTGTATTGTGACATCAACTATGATCTTTAAACTGATAAAAAATGATATATTCAGACAATGAGATTATATTTCATTCTGAATTTCTTTCTAGGAGAAATTGCTAGAATAGTATTATACATCCATTAAGACATTATATTATTAATAGGGGAACCTTTCAAGTAGTTTTTAAAGTAAAACTTTTCTTAGGTAACTAATCTTATTCCTAAATCTGCATCTCAACTTTCATCCGGTTTTTAGATGGCGGGGCAGTTGACTTCTATGACATATTAGCAATAAAATGTAAAAAGATGAAAATTGCACATTATAATTACTCCAAAATATTTCCAAGTTCAAAGGAGGAAAGATTTTAAATGTACCAATATTATTATATGTGTTATAAATTACTAAACAGGAAATTAACAAGGTTGTTAAACCGTTTTATTTTCTAATGAATAATTGAAATTTATGAGTGAAAAATCATTGGAATATTTTAGACTTTTTGTTGGAAACCACATAGCATGGCTCTTATGTTTCAGACTGAAAGTTCTTTGCTTATTCTCTTATCATTGTGGTTCTTGAGTGCCATTTTAGTGCAAAAAGGAGGTGACCGAATATCCTCTGTTCTTTTACAGCTAAAGTGAAGCAACTGAAGGTCTGGCAAGAAAAAAAAAATGTCTGCATTCTACATAAATTCGCTTGATAGGTTTTGATGAAATGCCACTTCAGTTTAAATTCTTGTTATCAAATCTTCTCACTGTAAACTCATTTTTTCCAAATTAAATTATTTAATCAGGATACAAAGAAAATTGCTTTTGTCTCCAATAAAAAAGTCCTTGAGTACCAAATTCATTATGAAATTTAATTTTTGTAATCTTGCCTTTGCAAGCAAATGTAAATATTGGGATGCTAGAAGATATATATATATATTTTATTAGAGTTCACTGCATTTCTATCAATTGCTTTGGGAAATATTAAAGTGAACATAATAATGATGTTCACTTTTGTGATAAAATTAATGGAAAAATGTACTTAATATCCTCTAAGTTTTTCCATTTGCTGATTTTTTTAAGCAATTTTTTTAGCAATTTTTTTTGTATAGTGAGGAAATAAGCCTTTTCCTCTAGATGTAATTATTTCTTTGTCACTAAATGTGTGACAGTGAATTTGCTGTGCCATCTGGCCACACAGTGGCATGATATAACTGGAATTTATTCAGAATAGATATTAAAAATGGACTTCTTCTCCCTTCCAAGTAGGTACAACAAGATATGCAGACTTTTGTATTTAAAAGTAAGATTAAAAAAAAAAACGTAGTAGATCACAGAGAATTTGGATTTGTTGGTGTTTACAATTACAAGTAAGGTAATGATATGATCTAGTTTGCCTGGAGTAGTCCTAGTTTATTATGCCTGCTGTCCTGCAGTGATTATTATTAGTACCACTTTTCTCTCTCAGAAGTGTTGTGATTTGACAGTAAAGTATAGGGCTACTTTAATTATAAAAATGAAATGTAAATCTTAATCTAGTGTTAATGGATTGTTTTCCATTGAAACTATCTCAGTTCTGAAACATTAATTTTTTGAAATAAAATCTCATTTTGCAAAATAAATGTTTATTTAGTCTGGCGGTAGTATTTTTGGTCAGACGTACTTAGTCCTTTACATAGCATTTCTTTGGTTTATAATTTGTGTTCACAAATTTTGGCACAGACACTTGCTATTCATCATGGCATATTAATGACTACTTTGACATTGAAAGAACAGCATGCTTACTTTTTATAGCTCTAAGGTTGCAATCTGCACAGTGTGCATTGTTTGGACTTGGTGTGTTCCTAGCACAATCAGTTTTTCATGTTAGGAACATATTTCATGAATAGTCTGTATTCTGAGTTTTGTAAAAAGAACCCAATAGTCTGATACACACACATTTTATGTGCATATATAAACCTTATTAAATACATAGTTATTATTTTGTATTTATTTTCATTTATAAAATTAATTTTTATTATAGGCATAAACACTTATCTTAATACAATTGCTTCTTTAGATCTCTAATCAAAATGAATTTTGATCCAGGTATGTGTATTATTAATATTTTTACCAGAATATTAACTGTGACCTTAGCTATATACCACAGTTATTAGTGTAGCTACTTAATCTGATACTGATCTATAGTCTCTAAGTATATTCTTTTTTTTTTTTTGTCTTTTTCGTGACCGGCACTCAGCCAGTGAGTGCACCGGCTATTCCTATATAGGATCCGAACCTGCGGAGGGAGCGTCGCTGCGCTCCCAGCGCCGCACTCTCCCGAGTGCGCCACGGGTCGGCCCTAAGTATATTCTTTATTGAAAGAATTTTTTTTTTTTTAATTTTATTTTGTCGATATACATTGTGGCTGATTATTGCTCCCCATCACCAAAACCTCCCTCCCTTCTCCCTCCCCCCCTCCCCCCCAACAATGTCCTTTCTGTTTGCTTGTCGTATCAACTTCAAGTAATTGTGGTTGTTATAAAGCTACTGCTTTTGGTGATAACTGACAGGTCAATGTTAACTACACCTTTTTATTACCAACTTCTATATGATCATAAAAGATCTTAGAAAAGTTAAAGATAATTATTAGTACATTTCTTTAATTCTGACACTATTCAACGAATAATACAATGAATTCATTTCATATGTACTATGATGCTATGGACTATCTTCATATCCATTTATGAATTACTCACAAGAATTCATAGCCCCAAGAAAAGAATTTCCTAGGACTGATATGCAATTTGAGTTTAGCTTCTGAATCTGAGAAAAAGAAAAAAATTTTTTTTCCCTGACCGGTAAGGGGATCGCAACCCTCGGCTCGGTGTGGTCTACACCACGCTCAGCCAGTGAGCGCACCGGCCATCCCTTTATAGGATCCAAACCCGCGGCCTTGGCGCTACCAGCGCAGCACTCTTCCGAGTGATCCACGGTGCCCGGCTCTTACAGGGCAAAATGGAAAAGCCATTGCACATTAAAGTTGTAGTATCCTAAAATGTGAGAGTACTTTATTTTGTCTAGTGTTTTTCAAACTATGCTTTTTGTTTGTTCTCAATGAGAACACTTCCTTTAAACTCTAAATCAATATGTAAAGCAAATGGAAGTGGAGCAGCTATGGTTTAGAAAGTGGAACACAGGACACATATTGAGTTCTAAGAAACACAATTTGAAGACTTTTATTCCACCATGGTCATTTTGTTATTGAACGAACTAAAATCCAGCTGGTTTTTTAAATCAAACTCAGGACTTATATTCACTTATATTCCTTTAAACTTTTCATCTCATTGCATGTCCTTTGAAATGTCAGAGATAGAGGTGATGGAAAACGGCAGGGAGAGCTGCCGTGTTTACGTATTTTTTGTGGCTGACTTTCCTACTACATATTATAGCTTTATGTTGCATAGTGTTGAACACAGGAGTTCTGTTCATATCTAGACTCTGGTATTTATTGGCTATGTGTTATTGGTAAAGTCACTATACTGTGAGCTTCCTGAGTTAGGACTATGTATTTATTAATCTCTGAATTTTCACACTTACATCCCTCATACTTCTTCCCAGTCAATACCTGCTCCCCTCAGACTCCTGAACCAAATACTTTTTTCCCCTTGTATAAATTTGCTTTGTCTGTTCTAGAACTTCATATAACTGAAATAATATAAAATGTACCCTTTTTTTGTAAAGCTTTTTACTCAGCATAATTAAAAAAAATGATCTGTGCTTCTGTATGTGTGAGTAGTCATATCCTTTTCATTGCTAAATAATATTCCATTTTATAAATATATCACAATCTCATATAAGTCTTTTTGTTAGCATATATTTTTATTTCTTTTGGGTGAATGTCTAGAAGAAGAATTTGTGGATCATAGGGTATGTGTACGTTTAGTTTTATAATGCCAGATTATTTTTAAGATGGTTGCACATTTTAAACTTCCACTGACAATTTTTGAAAGTTTCAGTGGTTCTGTACACTTTCCAGCATTTGGTGATTTGAGTCTTTAATTTTTGTCATTCTGATGAGTTTATAATGGCATCTCTTTATGATATGATTCTGTATTTGCCTGATGACTAAAAATGTCAAGCACTTTTTATATGCTCATTGGCCATTTGTATATTTTTCATTGTGAAGTGTCTGTTCAATTTTTTAAAAAAATTAGGTTGTTTTTGTTTTTACGAATGAGTTGTAGAAGTTTTTTTATCTAACCTGGATATCAGTCCTCTGTCAGATATGTGTTTTTTGTATATATCCTCCCAGTCTGTGGCTTGCCTGCTTTTCATATTAACAATGTCCTTTGATAAGCAGATGTTTTAATTTTGATAAATTCTAATTTATCAATTTTTTCTCTTATGGTTTTTATTTTCTATGTGCTGTCTAAAAATCCTTTGCCAATCCCTAAGTCATGAAACTCTCTCTTATGTATCTTCCAGAAACTTGAATTTTAGCTTTTTGGTTTAGGTGTATGATCCTTCACAGATTAATTTTTGTGTATATGGTGTGAGGTTTGGGTCAAGATTCATATTTTTCCAGATGGATATCCAGTTGTTCCGTTAGAATGTGCTGAAAAGACTTAAAGACTTTCTATTCCCTATTAGATTGTTTTGTCACCTTTGTAGAAAATTGAGTAATTGTATAAGTGTAGTTCTATTTCTGGCCTGTTTATTCTGTTACCTTGATCTATTTGCCTATCCTTATGCAATGTCCCAATCTTATCTTTATAGTAATCTTGAAGTGAAATGGTGTAAGCCCTCTATCTTTGTTCTTCTTTTTCAATATAAATTGGGTATTCTAGGTCCTTTGCATTTTCACACATATTTTATAATCACTTTGCTAATTTTGATTTGAAAAGTTTGCTGGTATTAAGTCTGGGATTGCTTTGTATTTTTGTAGATTGATTTGGGGAGAATTAACATTTTAACTTTGAGTCTTACAGTGGTATGTTTCTGCATTTATTTAGGTCTTCTTCAAATTATCTAATTTATTATTTTGTAGTTTTCAGGGTAGAGTTCTTGTTTGACTTTTGTTAGATTTTTTTCATACTCATTTTGTTTTTGATTCTATTATAAATAATATTTTTAAAAATTTCAGTTTCTAGTTGTTTGTTGATCGTATGTAAAAATCTAATTTATTTTTAATATTAACCTTATATCTTTTGACCTTGCCAAATTTTAATTTTAATTTTAATAGTTGTTTTGTAATTTGTTGTGATATTCTATGTAAACAATCATCTCATCCTCAGAGACAGTTTTACTTCTTTTCCAATATTTATACTTATTACTTTTTTATCATCTTAATGCTTAGGACTAACAGTACGATGTCAAAGTTGTGAGAGGGGAGGCTCCTAGTTTAGTGACAGTTTTTTAAAAAAAGTCATGAATGGGTGTGGTTTTTTGAAGTGCATTTTCTGTGGATGTTGAAATTGTCATAAAGGAGACTCTTCTCCCTTATTCTGTTAATATTGCTAATTATATTAGTTTAGTTTTGAATATAAAACCAACTTACGTTTCTGGGTTAAATCCCACTTGGTCTTGGGATATTATCTGTTTTGTATGTTGCTGGTTTATTCTATGATTGTGATCAGGATTGCTTGCATCTGTATTCATGAGAGATATGGTGTAGTTTTCTTTTACTGAAATGTCTTGACAGGTTTTGGCATTAGGGTTATTCCTGCTTTACAAAATGAGTTGGGAATTTTTTATTACTATTCTGTTTTGTGAGCAGTTCATGGAAGATTGTTGTTATTTCTCTCTTTAATATTTGATAGAATTAACCAGCAAAACCAAATGGACATAAAGTTTTTTGTATGTGAAAGCTGATAAAGAAAATTCAATTGATAAAGAATTAAGTTTATTTTTTTAATGTCAATTTTTAATTGTACTTATTTGTGGGGTATAGTGTATTGTTTCAATACATGCTTATGTTGTACAATGATTCTCTTAGGGTAGATAGCATATCCATCACCTACACATTTATCTTTTCTTTGTTGTGATTCCATTCAAGATCTTCTTTTCTATTTAGAAATAAAATAAATACAATATAATATTGTTAGTTATAGAAAGCCTAGAACACCGGAACTTATTCTTCCTATCTACCTGTAACTTGGCACCCTTTAAGGAATTAAATTTCTTTAAGATAAATAAGGCTATTTCGATTCTCTGATTAATCTTTGTCAGTTGTGGTAAGTTTTGTTTTTCAAGAAATTTTTCATTTTATCTAAGTTGACCAATTTGTTATTATAAATGATATGATTTTTTAAATTTTCCTTTCGTGGTCTGTGAGATCTATAGTGATAACCTTTCTTTTATACTAATATTGATATTTTGTAATTTGTGATCTTTCTGTCATTTGCTTATTAGTTTACCTAGAAGCTTTTTTTTTTTCCTTTTGGCTATGTTAATTTTTTCTTTTGTTTGTTACTGTTTCACTGAGTACTGTTCCTATCTTAATTATTCTCTTTCTTCTATTTACTGTGGGTTTAATTTCCTCTTCTTTGTCAAGCTTCTTAAGGTGGAGCCCCTATGATTTTGTCTGATTTACGGATTATTTAAATGTGTGTTAATTTCTAAACATTTTACTTAAAAAATCTTACTGTTTTTATTTCAATTGAAATTTTATTCTGGTGAGAAAACATCTGTATAATTTCAATCACTTTAAATTTATTGAGATTTGTTTTATTGCCCACTATAAGGTCTGCCTTGGGGAGCATACTACATGCACTTGAAAGGAATGTATATTCTGTCCTTGCTGGGTGTTGTGGTCTATAAATATCAATTATGTCATAATGTTTAATGGTGTTGTTCAGATCTTCTGTCTTTTAAATGATTTTTTATCCTATTTTTTCTCTCAGTTGCTGAAAGGTGTTAAAAATTATAATGATGATTATAGAATTTACTGTTACTCTTTTTAATTCTATCAGTTTTTGTGCTAGTATCTTAAATCTTTGTTATTCGGCATCTACAAATTTATGTCTTTTATGTTTTTTTGATTCATTGATTTTTAAAAAATCTTTGTGAAATGTCCCTCCTTTCCTTGGTGTTACCCTCTGTCTACAAGTTTTTTTGTGTGTGTGGTCATTCAGTGTTTATTCTTGGTTTACAATATTTGCATGTCCCCCACTATATTTCCAAACATGAATAGTCAATGCTTTTAAAAAAGACATATATAATTGTCAAGGTTAAGAGAAAGAAGGTGAGAAGCCTCATCTTTGGCCTAAATAGGGCTCCCCCCCGCCAGCCTTTCTGCATGATTAATAACCCACAGTGTCAGGGAATATTCATTGGAGAAAAGCCACAGTCTCAAAGTGACTCAGGTTCAAAGTGACTAAAGAAGTTGTCTCTCCTTTCTAGCTCTGGACAGTCTAAGCCAGGCACCAGCTTTCACTGAGCACTGACCTCAGCAGCCCATTGTCCTGCCCTGGACACAGAAGGACTCCAGAGGAATCCCACACCTTGCATTGCCTCCGGTGCTTTTTTCCTTTCACCGTATTAACTATCACTTTGGGGGCATTAATTCTATGCCTTGTCCTTTACATTAATTGTCATTGTTTCTCTTCAAACCCTACAAGGGGGTACCACAAGCCTCATTTGACAGTTAAAAGTGAGGCTAAGGCTGAGTACCAGCCAGTAATTTTTCTTTTGCCAAAATGGAGAACCCAACTCAAAATTGCTTAGGCCAATAAAAGGGTATTTATTGGCTCACATAGCCAAAAACAAAACAAAACTAATAATACTAGCTTCAGGCTCAGCTGGATTTGCTTATAAGAGCCACAGAGCCTTGTTTCTATCTCTTGGGGCTGCACCCTTAGTTGGAGGTGGTTGGGAAGATCACTAGGATAGCTTAGCACCCTATATCTTCTCCTTTTCTTGTCTCAATAGTGAAAACTGCTTGTGTTTGGGTTTTCCTACCTATCCCTGAGCTACAAATATGTCATATTTGATATTAATAAAACCAATTGTGCTTACTATTTGCATGGTGTGTCTTTCTGCAATCATTTACTTTCAGTATATTTGTGGCTTTTATATAGTATGTCATTTATAGTAGTGGATAACCAGGTCTTACTTTTTAAAAAAAAATCCACTTTGACAATCTTTGCCTTTTACTTAGAGTGTTTAGTCCATTAATATTTAATGTGCTTATTGTTATATTTGAATTTAGGTATTTGTTTATGGATTTTGTTCCAATTTGGTTTTTTGTTTCTTTTCTGTCCTTTTTAAAAATTAGGTAATACAGTTTAGAATTCCATTTTAATTTATCTGTTTGCTTATTGGCTATGTTTTTTTGTTGAAACATTTATTGTACATATTTATGGGGTACAGCATTATATTTTAATGCATGTATACAATGTATGATGATCTGATTGGAGTAATTAGCATATTTATCATTGCAAAACTTAATCATTTATTTCTGATGAGCAAATTTGATCTCTTCTCTTCTAGTCCTTTGGTAATATGCAGTAAATCATTGTTAATTATACATTCCTAGGTTGACTGTACACCAGTAGAACTTATTTTTCCTATCTAGCCGTAATTTTGAGTCCATTGACCAGCCTTTCACCATCCCCTTTTCCCCTCACCTTTTCCTTTCTGTAGTAACCACAGTTCTCTCTCCTTTTAACAGTTTAACCTTTTTATTTATTTATTTATTGTTCTCTCTTTTAGCTCCTACGTGTGAGTCAAAGCATGTGGTATTTCTCTTTATATGCCTGGCTTATTTCACTTAACATGATTTTCTCCAAGCTCAAATATGTTGCTGCGAACGGCAGAATTTCATTCTTTTTTATGGCTGAGTAGTATTCCGTTGTGTATATGTACCACATTTTCTTTATCCAGTCCTCTGTCTATGGACATTTAGGTTGATTCCATATCTTCACTATTGTGAACAGAGCTGCGATAAACATGGGAGTGCAGGTATCCCTTTGACATGATGCTTTCCATTCCTTTGGGTGTATATCCAGTAGTAGGATTGCTGGGTCATATGGTAGTTCTGTCTATAGTCGTTTGAGAAAACTCCATACCATTTTCTGTAATGGCTGTACTAATTTACAATCCCACCAGTAATGTATGAGTCCCCCTTTCTCTGCATCCTCGCCAGCATTTGTTATTTTCCATCTTTTTGATAATAGCCAGTCTAACTGTGGTGAAATGATATCTCAAAGTGGTTTTAATTTGCATTTCCCTGATGATTAATGATGTTGAGCAGTTTTTCATGTACCTGTTGGCCATTTGAATGTCTTCTTTTGAGAAATGTCTATTCACCTCCCTTGCCTGCTTTGTAATTGGGTTATTTGTTTTTTGATTATTGAGTTGGTTGTTTGAGTTCCATATATTCTGGATATTAGCCCGTTATTGGATGTGTAGTTAGCAAATATTTTCTCCCATTCTATAAGTTGTCTCTTTGCTCTGTTGATTGTTTCCTGTGCTGTGCAGAAGCTTTTAAGTTTGATAAAATCCCGTTTGCTTATGTTTTTTCTTTTGTTGCCTGTGCTTTTGAGGTCTTGTTCATAAAATCTTTGCCTAGTCCTATGTACTGGAGCATTTAGGTATGCGTATTTTTTACCATTATTTTTTATTGGTTGTGTTTTCACAATCTAGCACTTATATTGTATCATTTTCTGTAAAATGTAGAAATCTTACAGCAGTATAAATTCATTTATTCTCTCTCTCCATCTTCTATTCCGTGGGTTTCATATGTATTTCATTTACATATGTTGTATGCCTTTTATAATAGTGTTATAATTTTTGCTTTGTACAGTCAGGCATTTTAAGGAATTAAGAGGAATGAGTAGTTTCTTATATTCAATCACTTATTTCCCAATAGTTTCTCTTCCTGAAGACTCAAGTTTTCATTTGATAAACTTTTCCTTCAGCCTGGAGAACTTCCTTTATTATTTCTTGAAGTGCAGTTTTCACTTTTCTGTTTACTTTTATGTGAAAAATGTTTTTATTTAGTGTTCATTTTTTGTGAATATTTTTGCTGGATATAGAATTCTATGTTGAAAACCTTTTTTCTTTTTTTAATATAAATTTCTGTGGTTTAAAGTGGCCTCCATAGTTTCTGAGGAGAAGCAAGAAAAAATCAATGGCCCTTTACATTCATTGTTCTTTTGTGTCTAATGTGTTTCTCTAGTTGCTTTCAAAATTTTCTCTTTATCTTTTGTTTGTAGCAGTTTTATTATGATGTGCTTATCTGTGGTTTTTATCGTATTTATTTTGCTTGGGTTTGCTGTTGTTTTTAAGTCTATAAATTTATGTCTTTCACCTATTTGATAATTTTTTGGCCGTTGTCCTAACATTTTTTTCTACCTCATTTTCCCTCTCTTTTCCTTCTCTTTCTCCAGTTATTTATATTTTAGACCTTTTGTAGATTATCCCCCAGATTCCTGTAATTTTTTCAACATTTTTCTCTGTTCTTCAAATTGAAAAATTTTCAGTTTTACTGATTCTTTCTTTTATAATCTCCTCAGATGAAAAGCTTATCTTGGGAATTTTTAATTTTAGATATTTTTTGTTCTAAAATTTCCATTTGATGTTTTTTATAGCCGCTATTTCTCTGTTGAGATTTCCTATTTTTTCACTCATTATGAGCATGTTACCTTTATTTCCTTGAATATTGTTGTTATGATAGTTTTAAAATCCTTTTTTGCAAATTTTAACTTCCAGGTTATCTCTCAGTCAGTCTCTATTAGTTGCTTTTTCTCTTGTGCATGGGTCATGTTTTCCTATTTCTTAATATATCAGATAATTTTGAATTGTGTTTTGGACAAGATTATCAATGCTTTATGGAGGCTGTGCAATCTGTCCCTCTGAAAAGAGCATATTAGTTTTAAAATAGGAAGTTAATTTGACTGAGTGTTAGCTACAAACTCTGTTTTTCTTGAGGTGACAGCTGATGAAATCGTAATTTAATTATTTTAATTTTATATGAGCTCTTGGAAGTCATCCCATGCATGCATGACATTTTGGCAGTGTTTATTATGCACAGAATTTTATTTTTCCTTTCTGTAGCTTTCTTTTTGTTATTTCCCCCTCACTCTTCATCCTCTGTATTTGCTCAGACTCCTTCCTCTGGTTTTGCAACCAGTAAGACTGAGTTTCCTAACACATATTTAGCCACCAGGTATTGACTGGATTTGGGTAAAAGTCATAAAAATGGAAAACTCACCCAGTGTCATCATCTTCCAAGAGTCAGTTGCTCCCCAGTATCTTTCTTCTTTTTGTTGCTCTCTAGGGCCTTCAAATAGTAGATTGCTCATATTTTATGTGGATTTTATACTTCTTATCTGTGGGAAGGTTTGCTTAGAGGGAGTTACTTGGCTATTACCTACCAAAGGAGAAGTCTGCTTTTTTAATTTTTTAAACTGTATTTTTAAATACTATGCTGTTAGGAATTATATATGGAGCTTCTGTTGAAATCCTAAACTTAATTCTTTGTAATTTATTGTGCTTTTTCGTATCATTATAGGCCATTGTTCAGTGGCTGATTGGAAACCTTATGTCCTAATTAAATTATCATTGTATCATCAGAACATATAGAGAATATATAACCTTTACATATTCTTTCTTTATTCCCTTACTTCATCTATATTCTAGTGAGTATTGCTAATGTTAAAACATGAGAAAGTTGTGCAGAGGCTGTCTTCATAGAAAACACAAAATTGATATAACTGATCTACTTGTAAGGGAAAATGTCTGATTAGATACAATGAAGAGACAAAAGCCATCTTATTTCTTTTTCACCTTTTAATTGGGTGGTCATCCATTTCAAAGATAATTTCCACATGGAATTTTTATTTATTTATTTATTAAAATTTTTTTTATTATTTATTAATTTTTTTATTTTAACTTCTCAATATACATTGCAGTTGATTTTCGTGACCCTTTACCAGTTCTTCCCCCCTCCCTTTCTCCCCTCCCCCCTACATCATATCTGTTCACTTATCTTAACAAGTTCAAGGAATTGTGTGACTGCTGTGTCTTCTCCCCCCCAACCCTTAATTTGTTTGTGTGTTTATTTATTTATTTATTTTTAGCTGCCACAAATAAGTGAGAACATGTGGTATTTCTCTTTCTGTGCCTGACTTGTTTCATTTAATATAATTTTCTCCAAGTCCATCCATGTTGTTGCAAATGATAGTATTTCATTCTTTTTTATAGCAGAATAGAATTACATTTTGTAGACATACTACAGTTTCCTTATCCACCCAGCTATTCCACTGCTGGGAATATACCCAGAGGAATGGAAATCATCATGCCAAAGGGATACCTGTACTCCAATGTTTATTGCAGTCCTATTTACAATAGCCAAGAGTTGGAACCAGCCCAAATGTCCATCCACATGGGATTTTTAAAGGAAATTTGATGTTTGCTTCATAGAATGAGTTTGGGAGATTTGCGTCCGTTTCAATCTTTTGGAATAGTTTGTAAAGAATCGGTGTCAATTCCTCTTTGAATGTTTGGTAAAATTCTGCTGTGAATCCATCTGGTCCTGGGCTTTTCTTTGTTGGGAGCCTTCTGATAACAGCTTCAATCTCCTTTATTGTTATTGGTCTGTTCAAATTTTCTACGTCTTCACGGTTCAGTTTTGGGAGCTTGTGTGTGTCCAGAAATTTATCCATTTCCTCCAGATTTTCAAATTTGTTGGCGTATAGTTGTTTATAGTAGTCTCGAATGATTCCTTGTATTTCAGATGAATCAGTTGTAATATCGCCTTTTTCATTTCTAATTTTTGTTATTTGAGTCTTCTCTCTTCTTTTTTTTGTTAGCCATGCTAATGGTTTGTCAATTTTATTTATCTTTTCAAAAAACCAACTTTTTGATTCGTTGATCTTTTGAATTGTTTTTTGGTTTTCAATTTCATTCAGTTCTGCTCTGATCTTAATGATTTCTTTCCGTCTGCTAACTTTAGGATTGGATTGTTCTTGTTTTTCTAGTTCTTTAAGGTGAAGTGTTAGGTTGTTCACTTGCCATCTTTCCATTCTTCTGAAGTGAGCATTTAATGCAATAAATTTTCCCCTCAATACTGCTTTTGCAGTATCCCACAGGTTACCAAAACCAGGTAAAGATATAACCAAAAAAGAAAACTACAGGCCGATATCCTTGATGAATATAGATGCAAAAATCCTCACTAAAATACTAGCAAACAGAATACAGCAACACATACGAAAAATTATTCATCATGATCAAGTGGGATTCATCCCAGGGATGCAAGGTTGGTTCAACATACGCAAATCAATAAATGTGATACACCATATTAATAAACTCAAACACCAGGACCATATGATCATCTCTATAGATGCTGAAAAAGCATTTGATAAAGTTCAGCACTCATTCATGACAAAGACCCTCTATAAGTTAGGTATAGAGGGAAAGTATCTCAACATCATTAAAGCCATATATGACAAACCCACTGCCAATATCATCCTGAATGGGGAAAAGCTGAAAGCTTTTCCTTTAAGAACAGGCACTAGACAAGGATGCCCACTCTCACCACTCCTATTCAACATAGTGTTGGAAGTACTAGCCAGAGCAATCAGAGAAGAGAAGGAAATAAAGGGCATCCAGATTGGAAAAGATGAAGTCAAACTGTCCCTGTTTGCAGATGACATGATCCTATATATCGAACAGCCTAAAACCTCTACAAAAAAACTGTTGGAATTGATAAATGATTTCAGCACAGTAGCAGGATACAAAATCAACACACAAAAATCAGTAGCATTTCTTTTCTCCAATAGTGAACATGCAGAAGGAGAAATCAAGAAAGCCTGCCCATTTACAATAGCCACCAAAAAAATAAAATACTTAGGAATTGAGTTAACCAAGGAGGTGAAAAATCTCTATAATGAGAACTACAAACCACTGCTGAGAGAAATTAGAGAGGATACAAGAAGATGGAAAGATATTCCATGCTCTTGGATTGGAAGAAGCAACATAGTGAAAATGTCCATACTACCCAAAGTGATATACAAATTCAATGCAATCCCCATCAAAATTCCAAAGACATTTTTCTCAGAAATGGAAAAAACTATTCAGACATTTATATGGAACAATAAAAGACCACGAATAGCCAAAGCAATGCTCAGCAAAAAAAATAAAGCTGGAGGCATAACACTACCTGACTTTAAGCTATACTACAAAGCTATAATAACCAAAACAGTATGGTACTGGCATAAAAACAGACACACTGACCAATGGAATAGAATAGAGAATCCAGAAATCAACCCACACACTTACTGCCATCTGATCTTTGACAAAGGCACCAAGCCTATTCACTGGGGAAGGGACTGCCTCTTCAGCAAGTGGTGTTGGGATAACTGGATATCGATATGCAGGAGAATGAAACTAGATCCATACCTCTCACCATATACTAAAATCAACTCAAAATGGATTAAGGATTTAAATATACACCCTGAGACAATAAAACTTCTTAAAGAAAACATAGGGGAAACACTTCAGGAAATAGGACTGGGCACAGACTTCATGAATACGACCCCAAAAGCACGGGCAACCAAAGGAAAAATAACCAAATGGGATTATATCAAACTAAAAAGCTTCTGCACAGCAAAAGAAACAATTAAAAGAGTTAAAAGACAACCAACAGAGTGGGAGAAAATATTTGCAAAATATACATCTGACAAAGGATTAATATCCAGAATATATAAGGAACTCAAACAACTTTACAAGAAGAAAACAAGCAACCCAATTAAAAAATGGGCAAAAGAGCTAAGTAGGCATTTCTCTAAGGAAGATATCCAAATGGCCAACAGACATATGAAAAAATGCTCAACATCACTCAGCATCCGGGAAATGCAAATCAAAACCACATTGAGATACCATCTAACCCCAGTTAGGATGGCTAAAATCCAAAAGACTATGAACGATAAATGCTGGCGAGGCTGCGGAGAAAAAGGAACTCTCATACATTGTTGGTGGGACTGCAAAATGGTGCAGCCTCTATGGAAAATGGTATGGAGGTTCCTTAAACAATTGCAAATAGATCTACCATACGACCCAGCCATCCCACTGTTGGGAATATACCCAGAGGAATGGAAATCATCAAGTCGAAGGTATACCTGTTCCCCAATGTTCATCGCAGCACTCTTTACAATAGCCAAGAGTTGGAACCAGCCCAAGTGCCCATCATCAGATGAGTGGATACGGAAAATGTGGTACATCTACACAATGGAATACTACTCAGCTATAAAAACGAATGAAATACTGCCATTTGCAACAACATGGATGGACCTTGAGAGAATTATATTAAGTGAAACAAGTCAGGCACAGAAAGAGAAATACCACATGTTCTCACTTATTGGAGGGAGCTAAACATTAATATATAAATTCACACACACACATACACACACACACACACAAATCGGGGGGGGGAGGGAAGAAGATATAACAACCACAATTATTTGAAGTTGATACAACAAGCAAACAGAAAGGACATTGTTGGGGGGGAGGGGGGGGAGGAAGAAGGGAGGGAGGTTTTGGTGATGGGGAGCATTAATCAGCTACAATGTATATCGACAAAATAAAATTTAAAAAAAAAAAAAAAAAAAAAAGAAATTTGATGATGTTTGTGATGGGAATGAGTAGGCTAAAGACAAAATTCCACTTTATTAGAGAAGTCACCAATTGATTCTTCAACTGAAGTCAATCACGGTATAGGAAAAGTGTGTGCTGAAATTTGATAATTATTTGTAACCATGGCCAGTCTTTTAAATTAATAAAATTTCCAAGGCCACAGTGTATTTTTGCATCAAATTTTTGAATACTGCTTTTTTGCATCCTTCTGAGTTATATCATAATTTTGAAACAAAGCATGGCAAACATAAAATTCTAGAGAATTTAAACAGCTTATTGTAAAACTAATTGAACAAAATGTAAATATGATGAAAATACACTTAGGGCAATGTGTGCTTTAAAGAATATTATCATACTTTCCATGAAGCACACACAGCTAAGGAAATGGTTATTTATATTCTTTAGTGTTGGCATTGCAACAAACATATAGATGAGCAGTTTCAAAGAAAAGCAGTACCACAGTTTGATAATACAGTCCAAAAATTATATGGAATTTTTTACTTGAATGAACATATGAATCCTTTAATTATTTTTATACTTTTTAAAAAAATGTTGGATTATTTTCATGTGGTTAATATAGAATTCTTTGCCTGCATGAATATGAGTCTTTTCTCTTTTTACTTATTTTTTTCATGTTTGTTTATTACTTTTTAAAACACTTATACAGATGCATCATGTATTAGTTTTCTATTATTGCATAACAAATTACCACAAGCTTAGAGGGTTAAATCTTGCAATTCTATAGGTCAAAAGTCTGGGTGGGCTCAGCTGAGTTCTCTACTTAGGAGTTGTCTCTCAGTCAGGGTTTTGACTAGCCTGGGCTCTTATCTAAACCCTTGGGAAGAATACACTTCCAAGTTCATTCAGAATCCAGTTTTTTTGTGGTTGTGGACTGAGATCCGTTATTTCCTTGTTTGCTATCAGATGGGCCCTGCTGTCAGCTTCTGGAGGCCTCTTTCATTAGTCAACTCAGGGTCCCCTCCATTTTCAAAGCCAGCAATGGCATGTCAAATTTTTCTCATATTTGTATCTTTCTTACTTTTTTGCTAGCAGCAAGAAAAAAACTCCCTGCTTTTAAAGGGCTCATTTAATTAGATTGGGCCCACCCAGATTATTTTTCCTTTGATTAACCCGAAGTCAACTGATTAATAACCTTAACATGCCTGTAAAAATTCCCCTTTACCATAATGTGATCACGTATATGATATCATATTCACAGTCATGTTGGTTAGGGTGGGAAATCTTAGGGGCAGGGGGAAAAGGCATTTTCAGAATTCTGCCTACTCAACAGCATAAGAAAAAAATTTAAAAGTTGGGTTAAATACAATGGAAAACATAACAAAAATAAATATAAATTGGTTTCTGTGACTAATAGAAGATTATAATATCATCTATAATCCTGGATTCCTAATGTTTCTGTACAACAAAATAATTTATTATTAATTAGTGATAATTATCCTTTAGAAGCTCATGACTTTATCCCTCTTAGTCTCTCATCACCCAAATTATATGAAGTGCTACTTCTCTCATTACATCAGTGTCAGAAAATTTTACCTCTGTGAAGCTTTTTCATCTAGTCAAAAAAGAATGTTTGCCAACAATTGTTAGCCTCATACACTTCTGTCATTGCAGATGATAGAAGACTCTATTTTTGCACATTAATTTTAACAGAATTAGGGCAGCTCACTTGAAAGCTATCTAATTATTTATGTTTGTTTTGATCAGAATCTTGTAGGGATTACTGTTTATTTCTATTAAATAAATTTCTGATTTAAAAATCTTTTTAAAAATGCCCTACACTCTGATGTATGCTACCTAGGCCTCTATAATAATTTATGCTAGGATGAGATTTAGAGAATACAATTTTTAAAAATTTGTTCATTTAAATCTCACATATATGTATATATGATTTATTGCTTAATATGCATGATGTTATATAATGCATAGAGGTTTACACTACATGCAAACTAAAGTCATCAGGAATTGTGATTTAGAATTAATACAAGTGTTTGCTATACCATTATAGCAAAAGGAGAAGCCAGAGAAAATGGGCCCAATTTTCAGATAATATTTCTTGCCTGTCAGCTTTATCTGTTTTCTATATTGGTCTCAACTCTCTACTAGGCTAGACTCTCTACTTGGCAGCTTTTGTTGTTTTCTTCATTATGTGATTTTTGAGAACGCAGTTATCAGTCTCTCCCACCCAGACATATCTCTCTGTTACCTAACAATGTCAGAGTGTCTACCTTTCTATTTCTGAAGCTTATTCTCTTAATTTCTTCTGTCTAGAACCCTGCATCACAAATTCTAGCTGCCTTACCAAGCCTGCATTCGAATCTCTGTTTTTAACACCAGACTATGTTTCTTATGCTCAGCAAGATGAGTACTTTCTGCTTGGGCTCCAATTTCTCATGCTACAATTGTGAAATTATTTCCAGGCGGAAAGCTAGTATGAAGCTTACTCTCTTTCTCAAGAATTGTGTTTTGTCTTGTCCAGTGCCTTAAAGTGGTTGTTTCATATATTCTGCCCAATTTTATAGTTGTTCATGGCAAGAAGACACATCTAGCTATTCAGGAGCCTATTAATTATTTTATAATAATGTGGTAAATACCATGAACCTACCATTCCAAACAAGAGCTAGAGCCTTGACGGTAATTAATGTCTAACCATTTGTTTACTCATCCCACTTCTTTGGATCCTGCAGCTTGTGGCGATCATTATAGTGAACTCATCATTCCTTTGTTTTTCTTCTTTTATAGGTTTTTTTGTATAGGTATTCCTAAAAGGCATTAGTTGTTTTGTCTTTATAAAAGAGTGTTATTCTGTTTTTCCCTCTTTTATCTGTATTCTTATGGGTTGTGGTAGTTTGTTTATTTTAACTGCGGTATAATATTTCGTAGTATGACTATATCACAGTTTTAAATCCACTCTCCCATTGATAGTCATTTGGATTGCACCTGAAAAACACACATTAGGTGTTTTTCAATTAGGTTTTTAGGCAACAACAGTTCATTATACTCACTGTGCACTGTGGGAATAAAATAGTTCAAGAGCAAAACCTTAATTAAAAAGTTGGACAATTTAAACCAGAGTTGCCACTGGGAGGTACACTTGTTAATTTGACAAAAACATAATCATAAGATAAATGTATTTTAAATGAGTTTGCTAATACCAGATTTTATTTTATTTTATTTTAATACCAAAACAGTGCATAAAACTGTCCTACATCAGTAAAAAAACAGCTTTGAAACAGGCAGGAATAGTAGGTGTAGTTTTTAGAGCAGACCTTAGAGAATATGGGGTCTAGCATTTTCATGGATAAAGTCTCCAGATTGCTGAGTATTGCCAGAGAAAATCTTGTTGTCTCTAGTGATAACAAATTAGGTCCTTAATGCCGTTGCTTGGGAATTATTTTATTTATTTATTTTCAATTAATTAGTTACCACAATTGCTTTCTCTCCTCTAACCAAAAAATTAATTCCATTTTGAATTTTATCTCAAGAAATAATAAATGCTAAGTTTCTAAAATTTGTTTCCATATTTGAATTGTCACCTTCTTTCTTACTAACTCAGAAGAATGTTTTCATACTTTTTTCTGTTCTCATATATAATGTTACTTTAAGAATTATCTGTTTTCTTTGGATCTTTATTGTCAAACATTGAAAAAACTAGACTCGATTTTATCTCTTGGTGTAAATCTCCGTTATAAGCAACAAGATGCAAGCAAGTGAATCATAGTAAAATTTCAGTTTTCACAGCCTGATGGTGCTCTGTTTAATTTGCCTCTAGCTATAGAAATGCAGGGGAGCCTCGTTAACCCAATCAGCTAGACATCCTTCTCCATAAAATCCTACAGATGGTTCTATTTCAGGAGTCTCTTAGCATCTGTTTAAAATTCTCAAACTGCTTCCACCAATTTTTTTTGGAATACTATTTGTGGTTACACTTGATTACACATCTGTAGACATTTGAAGATTGGCATTAAGAGATAGCTTTATGTCTTATACTTATTGGTTCTAACATTACCTCTAGTGCAACTATAATTGAAGTGAAAAATAAACAAAAATATAACCAAATATATATGAGATTAGGGTTTTTAAAAGAGTAGAGCTTAACCTCACTCTTTGTGGGTTCATAAAATCTTGCATATAAGGCAAAATCCTAGTTTTCTATTGACTTTCATTATACTTTCAGTGATTTGATACTAGAATAATGCTTTTTGTCTTCCTTCATCCATGTCAACTGAAAAAAGAACATAGAGAGATGTGGTTTTGGTTTTTGTTTTGCAAATAAGAAAGTAAAAGCATAGGAGAAAGAATTGAAGAAACTATACCAAAATATAATAGCAAATGCTTTGGGTTATATAATTTTAAATATGACTAAATAATGTGGCCAGGCACATAAGAAACATGAAATGAACAACAACAACAACAACAATAATAATAATAATATATTGATTGTTATAATTATTAATTAGTATAGATTATTATTAGTATTGATTATTGTTGATTGCACCTGAAAGATTCCCTGATGTCCAATTACTATGCCAAAATGTGCCAACTTTTCTAAGACTCTTCATATTGCCTTAATCCTTTCCCAAAAGGTTACACTAATTACATTTCCACCATGAACACATAAAATTGCTTTTTATCATTGGCATAGAAATATTTTTAAAATATTTAAAACATTTACTCATCTGTATTAGTTTCCTAGGGCTGCCATAACAAAGTACCAACTGGGTGGCTTAACAGAAATGTATTTCTGATAGTCTGGAGGCTAGAAGTACAAAGTCAAGGTGTTAGCATGTATGGTTTCTTCTGAAAACTCCTTGGCTTGCAGATGGCTGCCTTCCGGCTGTCTTCAGTCTTCACTCTGTGTGTACACATCTTTGGTGTCTCCGTGTGTCCAAATTTCTTCTTCTTTTAAGGACATCAGTCACATTGCATTAGGGCCCACCCTAATGGTTTCATTTTAATTAACCACTTCTTTAAAGATCCTTTCTCCAAATACAGTCACATTCTGAGATACTGGGAATTATAGTTTCAGTGTATGAATTTTGAGTAGACATAGTTCAGTCCATAACATTATTTAATTATCAATCAAGAATAAATCAATACATTTTTTATGGGAATTTTGTCCTTCTGTTTCCATGCCTGCTTTTGATAGTTTTGTAACACAGCAATTCCACTGTTCTTGATTTCTTAAAGGTAATTTATTTTTCATTGAAACAGTGAATGCTTTCAGTACTTTTTAAAGGAAAGATATTGGTGATGTTTTCTGAGAACATGTCTATTTGAGATTTTTTCCTCTTATTCTTCACATGTGGCTAGGTGTATAATTTTTGAATCACAGTGGTTTTTCTCAGAGCTTTGTAGGGACCTAAGTAATTATTTCTTCCTTTGAAGGTAAGCTATAGTTAGAATAGTGAAGATTGCCTGTGTATAATACTTTATCATAACCATTGTCGAGCCTACTTTATTATTTCTCATAGCAATGAATTCTACCATATTTATATGATGCTTTAGAATTAACCAATATTTTCACTTATCTTTGTTCATGGCTATGACTTTCTAAATCACGTAGTATTAATATAGTATCCTCATTTCGTAGATTTTGGAAATTGCACTCGTATTAGTAACATGCCCATGATTTTACAGCTGGCAGAATTAGAACCCAGGTTCTCTGACTTTGAACTATTTAATTTTTTAAAGCTAGATATATTATTACTACATATGAGGCATCATGCTTTTTTCTGGGTATAGGAAAAAGGGCTTGAAATAGATCTTGCCCTCTGGAACTTAGTATATATGGGGTAAAGGTTGGGAGGAATAATAACCTAAAACAACATATCTCCAGTTTTTGATCATAGTTCATACTTTAGTAGGATAGGAGGATCATGGGGCCCACGGTCTTAATACCAAATGATATCGTGGATTCCAATTAATACTTCACTATGGGCAGACTCTTCTTTGAGACAAAGAACAGGGGAAGAGGCATTAAATTTGTTGTGCATCTTTGACATTCCATGCAGTTTTGCTGATCACTTAGCTTCATGTTGAAAAGGTCAGGTGTCATATAGGTTAGCATGAAATTTGAAATTGGAGAGACCTGGATTTTTAAAATAGCTTATTGAGATATAATGGGCATACAATAAACTGCACGTATTTAAAGCACATAAGTATACACAAGTACACACCTGTGAAACTATCTCCACATGACATAAATGCCACCTCCAAAAGTTTCCTTGTACTCCTTGATAATCCCTGCTTCCCATCTATCTCTACCCTGCCCTATCCCCGAGCAACCACTGATCTGCTTTCTGTCATTATAGATTAGTATGAATTTTACAGAGTTTTATACAAATGAAATTATACAGTGTGTACTCTTCAAAAAGTCTGACTGCTTTCACTTAGCAAGATGATTTTGAGATTCATTCATGTTACTATATATGCGTAAATAATTCATTCCTTTTTAAATCTATTACTGAGTAGGATTTCATTGTATGGAAATACAAAAATGTGTGTATCTATTCACCTGTTGATGGGCATCTTGGTTGTTTCTACATTTTTCACTGTTACTAATTAGGTTGTTGTGAATATTTGTTTACAAATCTTTATATGGACATATGCTTTCTGCTACAGAGATGGGGATGTGACTGTTTCTTTAAAGAACTCTACCTTTGGTGAGGGCTACGTTGTTTTATAATCTGATTTCCTTCCTTTTGTATATCAAATTCTTTGTCATATATAATCATATGTGGAATTTTTAGCTTTCATATTCTTTGTTATTCTGTATTTATTAAACACGAATCACTCTCTGGCATAAATTCTAACAACCTTGGGATAAATAAGCCACATATTCAATAGCTTATCCCTATGTGTGAGGTCTTTACATTCTTCAACTCAGTTTTTTGTTAGGCTTATATACCTGGTCCTATAGACTTTTTATTTCTTGTGTGTTATGGCAGTCTTAATTTTATACATACCTAGTTTCCTGTGAGTTGTGTGTAAGGAAATGTAATGTCACATTTTTAAGCTTTTATATGAGTTGCCTTTTCTAACACTTCTCTTTTTCTCTTGTTTTGTATTCTTGTTAACCTTACTGTTTACCAGCTTTGCCTTTCCTTACGGTTTCTTACTAGACCATGGATACTTTCTTTAGTTGCAGTACTCTCCTTATTTTCTTTATCTGACCCTTCTGATTTCTCTTGAAATGCTTTCTTTCCTCCTTTTCATCTTTTTCAGATTCAGACATTTCTACGTGGTAGAAAGTCTTATGCTAGCATGTTGATCATTAGTGGAATAAGGCTGGCCAGAAGGAACCATCATATATACTAGCAAATATAAAAAATGCAAGAAAGAGCAGGCAGTGTCATAGAGGAGAATTTATAACCTTTGTAAGGATGTTTGATAATTGTTTTTCTGCTTTTAACTGCATTGAGGCAGTCCTGGGACCCAGGTATGGATGGTTTCACTGTCGGAAGAGTAACAGAGGGATTTGATCAAATCAAGTGACATAACTGTTACCTGCACTTCACCTCAAAGTTTTTATGTTTTTGATATTTTCTTTCAGTTTATTTTTTACTGTGTTGCTCCTTTTCCTGTTTTTCCTAATTTGTTTTGTCTTATACACTATTTGAATTGCTGCCTGCCATTTTCTTCCACAGTTATTTTTGTTCAGTCTCTCCTCTCTGTTTTTCTGCCTTTGTTGAGGCACAACTTTAGACAAAAACTTGGCAATATCCTCTAGTTTTAACTGAGAACCTTGACCCTGGTGTAGTTATTAAATTTTAAGTCCTTGTCTAGGACACTAAGTGTTCATAATTTTCTTCCTGGGACAAATTAAAAAGCATCTATTTTAAACAAAGTTAGCTATCTAGTACAATTTATTTATTCTTTCAGCTATTATTTTTTAAGTACATACAGTTTACCAAGTGTTTTATAGGCACTGAGGGAGAAGGTGGTGAAAAAGATAGGGTCTTATTTTGGGAGAATTTATACTTGCTATGACATTTCAATTCACTGCAAGGAAAACTTAAGTTCAAAAGAACCATTCTTAAACTAGGCTTTTGGTCTCATCTTGATTCTGCCCTAATTGAAAGGGCACTTGCAGATGACTGACTCTGTCACTTCTTTTTTGATTAAGTTTGTGTGAAATCTGAGGCCTGAGAACTAGAAGTCAGAACCTTGATATTTAATTCACATTAATCTTAAAGTCTACTTTTTCCTTACTTACTGTCTTGCACTTGAAAATTCCAGTTCATTAGAATTTAGGCTGTGAATTAGACAAAGAAAGAAAAAAGAGGAGTATCTTAGCGCAAGTTGCCTAGAAGCAGAGCCTGGGAGAGGAATTTAGATGCATATACTTTATTGTGGGAGTACTTTTCAGGAAAAAAAACTGTAAGGGAATGAGTGAAGCAGGATAGGGAAGAGAAGAGCTAGTTAAGGACGTGGTGTTAGCCATGAAAGTGTAGCTGTGGGGGTGGAGGACCCTTGAGCATAGATCATTGTATAGAGTTGTTTCTCCTATCTATATATTCCTATCAGAGCTGTCCCTGGGAGAGGGATAACCTATGTGAAATGGCTGTCATCAGTTGAGGGTACTTTTTTGGAGAAAGGGGCACTGTAAACAATTAGCAGCCAACAGTCACAGCAGCTGGGAAGATGGGTGCACTGTGCAGATAAAGGGGATTCGGGCAAGCCATCAACAGTGTGCTTTAGTATATCCCTTGCACCATTTGGAGCCAGTTGCTTCTGATGATTAAGTTTACTCCTTTCAGGCACAGGTCCTCCAGGATTCTGTGTTCACAATTTCTGTAAAAACTTGGTGTCAGGACTATGTGCCTACCACTACAGTTGATGCTGTGGCCATAACTGATATTAATTCCTATTTTTTCCCACTTCTATTGGTCTAGGTGGTTTGTCTGCTAGGGTTGACTCACACCCTCATCCCTCCGGAGTCTGAATCCTTTGTTATCATGTCTTTATCACGATTTCTCATTTACAGTTGCAACATGATTTGTGAATAATAAGTCACTCTGGTGAATAACCTAAATGTCAAACATATCTTCATGTCCCCATTTTGTAGCAACTCTGCCACTTCCTCACAATGATCAGGGTTAATTATTCCTATGAGTATGGTTCTTTTTTTCTAGCATAAGGAGCACAAAGTGACCAGGTAATAGCCCTAACTTTAAGTTATGTGTCCCCTGTTGAAGCATTCCCTGTTTTAGGAACCAGGATCTCTAGAGTTACAGAGCCTGAAGCAGCAGCATGGTACCAATTTCCCAAGTGGGTAACTGGCAGTAATGGTTAGTGGGCCACTCCTACTTCTACCCGTTGGTTACTGGGTCTGTGTATTTTACCACTTGGGAGCACAACAGCTCACGATAGCCATTGATTTAAGGAGTATATCATATCCTGAGGGATAGTGTCCTTTCCTTGCAAGGTGTCCACTCTAAGCTGGAGTCTCAGCTTCATGTTTAATAGGGCGTTCTAATGCTCTATCAGGCTGAAAGATTCTGGATGGCACAGTATATGGTAGAATCAGTGGATTCCCATGATTAATGTCCTCACTGCATTATGACTAAAAAGGAGACATATCTCCTTTGCTTGGTCTGAAGTATGTTGTACAGTATCCCATGTAGGTAAAGCAGGCCTTCTATGAGCACATGTCTAATGGTACTTGCTGAGACACTTTGGGAAGGAAAGATAAACACATACCTTGAATACCTATCTATATCTGTTTGAATGACATATTGGCCTTTATAGTGTTGAAGGTGTACATTCCAGCTATCTTATCATCAAATGTCCAATTGGTCTCCTTGAAGGATGGAATCATGATGAGGATGAAGGGATTCTGTGATTGACAATTCAGGCATTAAGTAGGAGCAGGACCTATATAAGTCATGTTGGAAGTAGAATATGCCATTGGGTACATGCACAGCCTTCATATCTGCCACTATGGCTTTATTCCACTATGGGGGAGGGTCAGGTTGGTGAGGACAGAGGCCAGTCTACATCTCATAACCAATTCATTTTTCTTTATTTAGTATCTAGTATTTCTTTTTGTAGTAGGTGTTCTCTTGTACACATTAGTGTGTAAAACAGATCACACACTTTCAATTCACTCCCTTAGGTCTGCATGACTCTTTACCAGACTCCTTGTCCTTGATCTTCCAATCTTGCTTTTTTTCTGGCCCCTCATCAATCAGCTAAGCTATTCACCAATATCCATGAGTCCATATATGTTTGTACCTTAAGCCTCTTTTCTCTTTACATGAATTGGATAACTAAGTGTACACACTGAGTATCTGCCTGTTGGGAGGATTTTTTATCATTACTATCTTTCAGGGCCAACTCTGAATGGGGCTGAGGTGAAGCAGCACTCCAAATTTAGCTTACACTCACATACTGAGCTGGTCCATTCATTATATAAGCTTGACCTTTTTCTTTCCTCTTTGATTCTAAGTGGGTATGAACTTCAGAGGAGGTATTCATGCAATCGTGTTAAGTGACTTTGTTGTCTGAGATACTTGTTTGGGCAGCTTACTTGTGCCCTCTGTACCTGCTCAACTCCAGATCCAGATCAACTACTTCCATTTTATTATGGAATGCTGCCGAGTCCGTCTGGTCTTATGATTTGATGTGTCTCATCATGGGTGCTTCTGGATGTCTCAAGGTCAGATACTTCATTTCTACCAGGACTACATGACAGAAGTAGTTTTTGAATGATTCTCTGCTTTAACAGCATGGTCTGTTCTAGAACCCTTTGGGTTTGTGTTGTAGTTCTGCCATAGATATCTCTAGTACCATGGGTAATATGGGATTGTATAATATCTTAGACTCACTGCAGATCTCTTTTTTTGCTCTGGCCCCTATTCAAAACAAGCAGCTTTTCTCTTCTCCAGAATGGGTCAGAGCAGTATTCTGAGGTAAAGAATATGTTACCTTCAAAACCCAAAGGGTCCTAACAAATTTTAGACTTTCTTTCTTAGGGTTTGGAGGTACAAGGTGCAATAAACATTCTTTTGTGTTGGAGGAGATGTTCTGGAATGTTCCATACCACTGAAACCCTAAAACTTTAAACTTTTTGAGGATTGTCTTTTACTACACTTCCTACGTCTGCTTAGATCCTGTATGCAACCCTTGAAAGGTCTGGATATTCCTCCTTCCTCAGTATAGGGTTACCTGAGTAAATGGCATAGGTCCCTTTGGGAAGGACTGGGAGAATCACTACTGTATATTCTTGTTATGGTATTGTAAAATATTTTTTTTCCTGGCTATCAGGTGTTTCTTTTAGTTGGCTCAGGTCTGTACAACTGGACATGAGGTTGTGACTTTTTTTGAAATGGTAATATCAGTCTTCTGTTCATTTGCTTTTAATTTTTTCTAAACGTCTCTCTCTCTCTCTTTCTCTCTCTGTCTATCTATATCTTGCCCTAGAAGCACCATGTTCTTTTAGCCGTCTCCTCAGATACCTGTGGGTCAGGGTTCCCTGGCTGCTATTCCAACCTTGCTGTACTTCTTATTTCCATCTTGCTTTTGACAGTTTTAAGTGCTTCCACTTGGCCTCTCTATTTTGAAGTCCTATCGTCTCCATGAATATTAGGGAGCCCAGTTTTCTAATAGTATCTTCTACCCTTAGCTTGGGCCTACAGAGTATAGCCTCCACTAGCTTCTGAGCTATGCTTATGTCCCCTTCATCCAACTTGGTCAATGGAATGTCCTCTGAATTCTTCTAAGAAACATAGTCAGACCAGTGTGTTTTCCAGTCTTATATAGCAAAAACATTCTACTCTACACACTTCTCTATGTCTTTTGACCCCTCCCTTCACGATATTCCAGGGCAGTACTAGCATCTCTACTTCACTTGATGTAGATCATCATTTTTTAAAAACTTCAAGTAGCTATTCTAGTTGCATGTTAATACTATCACCTCTGGGGCCCTTGCCAGAGTATTAAATCTTGTCTCATATATTGACCAACTGTTCATATCCAGCTTTATGCTTTGCCATCTTTAACCCAGCATCTCTAGGATCTACTGCCAGACATACTCTCTCAGTGCCTTCCAGTGTGTGTTAATCTCTGTTCATCCTTAGCAAGCCCAGCACTTTCTTAGTTGGGTTACATTAAGATTTGACTATTAATAGCTCAGGTGGTCAAGAGGAGAGGTGGAGGCAGATCATGAAGCAGGTCAGAATAGTCTTATAAGGCACATATCTCATTTGAGGCTTTTTTCACAGTCTTCAGCCAAGGGGAGGGGTCTTCCATTTTCCAACAAGGGGGAATAGGTCCCACTTCTATGAGCTTAGAAGATTCAGGGGGAATCTGGGTATCAGGTAGTCCCAGCACAAGTCTCACATACCTATTGCTACTCTGATAAGATTCTCACTTCAGCATAGAAGATTTACCTAGGCTGAGAATTTAGCCTTTTCTGAAGTTCTTTCACTCTTAAAATTAAATTTTGTGACTGGTCTTCAGCTCTGTTTTCCCTCTGGCTTTAGGAGACGAGAGCCCTTTAAACAAGGCCAGGGAGGCCCTTTGACCCTCCTTCTTTGCTTTATGTTGGTGAATGATTGCCCTGAGCTTGTCATTTTTTATTTTCAGTTCATCACTTTGGCTTTCAGCAACAGCCGTCCAATTCCAGTCTTTTCAATTACTGTTTCTGCCATACCTTTCAAATGTTAGAGATATTGCATGACTTGTGCATCCCTTTCTACATTCCAGTTTACTACAGGTGCAGATGTTAATAATTACATTATCATGGACACTTCACTTGCAACAGTAATGGGGTACTCAGTTCTAGTAAGCCAACAAGCGATCTAACTCCAGAATTTCCTTCTTAGAGTCTGTCTTCGAGGCTTACTCCTAGTATTAATTATCTTAGGTCAGGTTCATTAGAAACAGAGCCTAAGACAGGGATTTCTGTGCACATGATTTATTGAAGGAGCGTTCTTCAGGAAAAATCTTTAAGGAGGTGATGGAAGCAGGATGGGAAGGGGAAAGAGCTAAGGAAACATGTGGTCTCAGGTAAAGCCTAACCTTGGCTAATCCTGTCTTTGTGTGTATGGAGAGTTGTGTGTGTTAGAAAGTTGGCTTTTGAGTATAAATTACAGGGCTGTGTTTTCTCCTTTGAGGCAAGGATGATAAGACTTTGGTATCTTCATATCAGCTTTGAGCCATACCTGGGGAGGGAATGGTAGTACTACTTTTCAGCTGAAGAGTACAGTTTGCTAGAGAGGGGAAAGTGTTTGCTATTATAGCAGCTAATACTCACAGCAGCTGGGGGAGGGATTTATCAGCCAGATAAGAGGAACCTGGGAAGGACTCTAATGGTGTCTACCATAAAGAGAAAGAAAAATTATGTATATCTTCCCAGAATAAAGAAACTTAGACACTATCTACAGATTTCAGTATTTTACCATATCATAAAAATTAGCTGTTTTGTCTAGAGAAGGAGGAATGGATAAATTTCATAGAGCAGTTGGTGAGGAAAATGTTGAAAAGAAAAGTGATCTTCATATAAGTTTTTACATATAACTTTGTTAAAGAGGATGAATGTAGAAAAAGACAATTATTAAATAGATTTCATACTGAAGAGGTAACAGTATTTTTAATAATGGGAAATTTGCCAACATCTTATCTAACAAGATATTAACGTATTTTTCTTTTTACTCATTTTTCTTTCACTCCATAAGTTGTTCTTTATAGTTGAAGATAATGTTCCTGATGGAGTGCTTACTGTTTAAATATAGTTATTCAACTGCATATGACTATGTACTATACAAGTGGAAAATTTCCACGATTTTTATCTGTAACTTCAATTTGTAGAACAAAAGAATGAAATACTATTCCATTTTAAGAAAACACTTTTTATGGAATAGTATTTAATTTTAAAATGTAATATATACTTTGTATTGATAATAAATTGTCAAACAAAATTCTCCCTTCATCACACTCAGGGTCTCTAAGTCATTGACAGCTCAGTAGATTTCTTCTGGTGCTTGTGCCATTTGGAGTCCTGTTACAGAGGCTGCTAAGTACACTATCTTGGAGGAAGGATCATCTTCCAATGTAGCTCCCTGGTACCTGTTTAGTTCTCCAAGGAATGCCAAGGACCAAATGCTCTGGTTTTTGGTTGAGGGTGAAGAGACTGGAGGGACCTGAGTTCTGATCTTATCTTTTGAGACCACCTATTGTTTTTGCATGACTGTGACTTTCTACTTTTACCCTGCACTTATATTTTCAGCTAATGACTCTAAGGAAACAGAGCTAAGAAATAGGCTTGGGGTTTAGTAGGTAAGTCATATATTTTTAATGTGAATGATTGAAATGTACTGGATCTGCTCTGTTGCACATGATCTTCTTTATCTGAAAGTATATTTAGAATCCTATATTTTTTCTTATCCAGTAACCACTATTAGGTAAGACAACTAATTCCTGAGTATAAGATGCATTAAATATATGTTTTTCTATATTAAATCTATGATGTCTTTGAGTGGGAAAAGCTTTTGGTAACTTTTAGATAAATATTAAGGAATATCTTAGTTATTTATTCACTTTGTCAGAGTTTTGGAAAATTAATTTTGAAACAATCATATTTTATAGCTTTACATTATAAATTGTTCTCTGTCATGTTTGATATGAATTTTTACATTCAGGCATAATGGGAAAGATGAACAAATTTTAGGGAACAACTTTCAATATTCATTTAAATTTTCTTCTTTATGAAGTAATATGGGAGATCAAGAGGAAAATGAAAAGTGACAGTCACTGTCAAATAGTTATACATCAGTTTTCTTTTTGATATTTTTTAAAGCCAGAGATCTTCTTTTAATGTGGTTGTGAACTTTCTATTGGTATGTGTAATGTATTTGTAATAACAATTATAAGCTATTTGTTTTTATATGTTTTGCTCATTAACTATAAAGTTCCCCTATAATTTTGATAATTCAGAAATATTTGTAATGTTGATAAAATATGAAAAAATCTGATAATGTTGGGGGGGATTCCTCAAAATAAGAATAGAATAAATAATCTAAGAAAAGTAATGTTAAAAAATTGTAAAAAAAATTTTATTCTACATAGAACAATGAGCTTTCATATATGTGACTAAGAGCAGAGTATATTTTCTTTCTTTTCTTTATGTTCTAGCTGCAGAGACCAATTGCGTATGTATAGCTGTGAATGCCTGCGTATATATGCATGTATGTGCACACACACACACACACACACACACACACACACACACACAGGTGACTCAAAAGTTGAAGATGAAAAGGATGACATAGTTTTGGACTTCAAATAAAACCAAACAAATTATGTGCAGTGATGTGCAGAATGGAACTTTATTCATGTTATGATTTCACTTTCTGTATATATTATTGATTGTACTACAAGGACATATAGAACATGAAAATGTAATTGCACTTTTGGGAAAATCATTAATTATTGTATGATTCAGCACCAGAAAGAACCACCCCCCCCAACATCAAAAAAAGATCAGAGACACCTAGATTTTTAACTCCCTAGAACCCTTCTATGTAGATGCTGCAAATAGTATTCAGGTAGATGGTTATTCAGACCAATTCTGTACTGCAGTTTCTGTATTCTTCCCCCTTACTCTAAGTTGGGATAGACTCTCGTGACTTTTTCCTCCAAAACATTATCATAGAGAGTGAAGAGGCTACTTTGACAGTAGTACTGTTGCAACTTCCAGCAAGACTGGATCCTGTTTCTTCCCTTATGTCATAGTAGCTGGTTCACCTTAGTTCTATCAAACTAAGAAACAAGCAAGTAACAGACAGAATATAGTATGGATGTAGTAGCAATGGACTCATATAGGGACTTGGGAGCTAATTTTAGGAGTTTAATCATCAATAAATTAAATACATTAAAAATATTTCCTTTATTTGAATTTCAAAAGTAAGATTATAGGTAATATTACATTGTAATTAAATTTTGCAGTTTACAAAGAGCGTTTATATACAAGTTTTAACTTACTAATGTGGCAAATAGAATACAAAACTTCTGTATTTTATCTATGACTTTTTGGCATTACAAAACATTTTTACTTAGAAGGAGCTATAATGTCTGCTTCACTAAATTGATTTTGAGTTGTAACTGATTAATTTGTTAAGAACAGGTTCACATGGCAATTTGAAAAGAAGGAATAAAAAAAGGCATAAGAAACAAGGAAAGTTGGAGACATTTCACAGTTTACCCAGAGATGCCTAAAAGTATTCATTTTTTTAAAATGACCGAAGCACTGATTCTACTTATGATAAATATGGCATATATCTAATACTAGTTACAATAAACATTAACTAAATATTTTCATTAATAATTGGTAAGTCTTGGTGGGATAGTATGCATAACTTAGGTCTCTTTAAAAAGCTTTCCAAAAAAGTTTAAACTAAGTTTTTTTCCTCTTTTAAACATTCATATATAGGTAGAGACATTCAATATTATCACTTTAAACTTTGAGTTTTTCTCCCCTAAATCTGCAGTTTCTTGTCTTAGAGGTTTGATAATAGCTGAGAGTATATATTGTTGTATAAAATTTTACTCAGGGAAATTCATGAGTTATCAAAGTTGATGGATAAGAAATCATTTAGGGGGTTATTTATTAATATGTAAATCCGGGTTTACAAATATATGCTGCATTTAATGAAGACTCTGAGGACATGGCTAGCACCTCAGAATTTTTCACTGAGTCATTTTCTTATTTTCAAATAGATAGGACACTTGTGATTTGTTGAATTCTTCTTCAAATCTGTTGTGTATAACCGTGCTCACTTGTTTTCGTTTTTGTCATTAATCTTAAGCAGCTATTTGTTCATAGGTATTATAATAAAATTGTTTCTCAATATTTAACTCAGTATTTAATATTATATTTATCTTAAAGGTCTTGATTAGTGTTTTGTAGCTATGAAGCTTATGTTTTGCTTTGGGATACTTCTTTTTAAGATGTGTGTTTATATGAAATTGTACATTATGGCCTTTAATTTCATCTCATAGTATTTGTTAATCATCAATTCCCATTTAGACGTCCAAATATTTACTATTTTTTATTCTACTATACAATCATTATTATTATTGACATTCTAATCAATTTAATATTTAGAATTACACCTAATTGGAAAAGCAAAATAATAGACACCAGAGCACAAGATGTGTAGATACTCTATGTGATTTCATTAAATGTCCATTACAACTCTCTTCTCACTTTATTCCTCTACTATAGATTCTCCTCTGCTGTGGAAACTTCACAGGGAAAAGCTCATCTTTGCATTACTGAGCTGTGTACTAGGCATTGTTTTTAGCATTGCACATATATTGTCTCATTTAATTTTTATTATGTTTCTTATTCCCACTAATAGATCAGTAAACTGAGGTCACACAACTACTAATCACAGAGCTAGGTTTACACCAAGTGTGCCTGACTTGAGAGCCTGTCATGTGCACTTAAATATTCTGTTATACTGTTTATTGTGTAAAAGTTATTTTGGAAAAGCAAAAGAAAGTCCTTAAGGAAGTTCAATTAATTTTAAAAACATATATTGTCTGTCATAGATAGATGATGTTCTGTCCCATTGTTAGTAAGGCAGATGATTTGAGCTCTGTTCTTACAATGAAATTATGCTAACCATGCTATACTTTTTTAACCAGACCATTAACCAGCACATTTAAGTGCTTCCCAAACTATTTCCTACAGTGGCACACATAGAAAATGTTACTATACGTGGCATTGATATGATTTGGAGATGTTTATATGAGGCTTGGTAACTTCTACTATATTTTTATTTCTTACGTAATTATAAGAAAAATAAAATGCAAAGTCTCATGAGTTTGCATAACTTTCCAAACAATTTCATGTTTTTTTTAAAAGATAATTTATCATACATACATGTGGGGTACAATGTTGATTTTCAATAATTGTGTGCAATGTGTAGTGGTTAGATCAGTATAGTTAGCTTATTCATCATTACAACAAGCAATCATTCTTTGTGTCTATTGACCAATTTCTCGTTAGTCCCCCTCCCAGCCCCTCCCCTCCCATTTTCCACCTCTACTTGTCTAAAAATTCAATGTATTACTGTGATTGTAATTTTTTAACGAAAACTTTGAGCTTTCTTTTGTGAATACAAATTTTCAATATCAGTTTTTATGTTTCAAATGGTTGCCTCCAATTCCTGATCACTTGATGTTTTACAGGTGATGACTTTAAATTCTTTATGTTCACTATCAGCAAGAATCTTTGCATAAAAAGTTGATTGAAATAAAGATTACTTCTATTTCTCTGATTACAGAAGCATTGTTCTATTAACCAGAATTTGGGTATTATTTTCTTTAAATTGTAATTAATGTTTGATATTTCAGTCATTAAATGTAACAACTCTTCACTTTCTAACACTGGAAAATTACATTATTGTGATAATGTGAATGGATTTAGTGTCCATTTAAACTTTTTCCTTCAAGTGTTTCAGTTACATTGCTTTCCCTCAAGTATGTATGGATATTGCCCTTTAGGACTCAAATGGCAAATTTCATGACTTTAATTTCACTTTTGCCCAATTAAACTTTTTGCTTTGAATTTATAAACTTTTCCAAAATACACTAACATTTTTTTCATGTCATCCTTAAAATTTTCTGAGTTCATTTTGGTGCTCCAAAATGCCATGTTAATGTGTATCATTAATGAAACATTTTGAAATATCTTGTTTTATCTCCTAAACTCTTGACAGAACTTTCTGTGAAAAGGAAATGCATTCATAATGTAGAAGCAGGAAATGAATGGTATTCTAATTCCATTTCTTTGTATAAAGCTGAAAACAGCAGGACTAATGTGGCTTGGATCTTGTTAAGTCTGTGTTTTCATAATATAAGTTAACATGGAATTTAGATCTACATGTAAGAGCTTCTCTGAGGATAAAACAACCTGTTACTTGAATCTCAAGGTTTTTGTAATGAAACCTTTGCTCCTGTCATTGCAAAAATATACAAATTTACACTGTTTCCTCAATATTTTATTTATGTCAAAGTTATTCATTTACCACCTTGGATTTTTCTTTTCTGTTCATTTATTTTGATACTTCTTTGCAAAACAAATTTTATTCCAACAGTCATTTCTCTTCAGAGACTGCAATTTTGCTATTACCTAAGCACAGGTATTAATGTCAGTATATCCATCAACCAGCAGAGAATTTTTGCTTTCATAAACTTTTGGATTATTGTTGTCTCTGCACAATCCGACATATAATATATTTACTAATATTATTCAAAAGAGAGATCTCTTAGCATTGACCATTACTATACAGGATGACAATGAGTATTTCTGTAATTGGGGGAGGCATTTTGGCTTTTACTATTAATTTTGCCACCTTATAACCACCTTTTTGAGCTTGATCAATACTTTTGCGATGATTCTTTTTTATTTTTAATTTTAATTTTTTTTTGCATTTTTGAGTGTTTAAAAATATTCAAGTCTGACAGATTTAGATTTATATAAGATGGAGATTTATATGGTAGGGTTCTGTGCTAAGGCTACTTAGCACCATTGATTTAATTGGAAAGACATTTAGGTTAAGGAAAGCAAGAATTATTGGGCACACATTTAAAAAATGTGGGACGATCTTTACTAAACTCCTTAACTTAAAATATTTTCCATTATGATTAAAAATATATTTTAATTAACTGATTAAACTTAAAATTTTAAATTTTATTTAATAAAAAAATTTAATCTGTTATAAAATGAGGTACTTAAAGGGATGATAGTCAATTATAGTTTCAGAAAATAAATTTCTAAATATATTTAAGTTTTAAGGTTGTTTACATTCTTAAGGTTTTATAAATTTCATCAACCGAAAAACTAAGCATGTAGTAAGCAAAATAGAAAGTATTGAAATGATAACATTTAATTCACTAAATAACATCTGAAATATTCTGGTGTTAATATTATAGAATATAATATGAATATTCTCTCATTATAAATATAAATATAGATTATAAATGTCCTCTCATTATGATGTAAATATTTTGAACAATTTATTCTGAAGCTGTAAAATTTATAATCCATTTTAACAAATTGACTTAAATAAATTACATTCAATCATTATTTGTCATTAGAAATAATTTGTTTTCTAAAGCAAATAATTCATTATAAAATGTAACAAAGAATTAGTCTTTGATTAATAGGGAAGGTAAAAGACTAATGATGAATAAATAAATACAATAAATGCAAAAGTAACAATTGAAAAGGTTACAAACTTAATTGTTCTACTTATGGTCCTATACTATCAGATAATAATAATTATAACAGGCATTAAAAAATGTATCTCCAGTGTTAGAAAAATCTGTGAAGAGAACAAATTAGATTTTAACAAATTCCTTTTTCATGCTAAACAAAGAACTTATTGATTAAATTGATATAGATTAAAAAGTGATGAGACTAACTGGGATGATTCAATCGGAAGGTCAGAGATTGGTGCTACTTACTTTACTCAGTATATAACACTTTATGGAAATGCCTGCTACAGAAATTTTATGCACCAAAATAATAGTTACCCTTATTATTATGTCTTCCTATTATTTTTTAAAATGATGATTATAATTATAAGCACATTATGTGGAATAGTAATGATCTATTATGAATTTGCTTGTTGGTTCATTTGCTCATTCATTATTTGTTCATCATATAGCCAAAATTTATTAGACATCTTTTATAGAGCTAGGGATAATTTTCAACAATTGGGATCACAGAGATTGTAAGAAATAAATAATTCTTCATTTTTAAAATAGTTTTGCTTGGAAACATAGACATAAATTAATTAATTGGCCAAGGTTCTAGTATTATTAATTTTTTATATGACATATTGTCTTAACTCGTAAGTGATGATAAAAACTGCAAATTGAAGAATAGAATTATCCTTGTTTTTCTTTGAACTTGGATTCTTTTGAGTAACCCAGAATGAACATAAGTTAATTCATTCTTGTCTTGGCTCCTGTTTCGTCACTTTAAAAGTAAAATGTAATGTAAAATGTTTAGTTTCTGGATTTTAAAGGGTTCCTGAACTGTGAACATTTTGTTCTTTGTTTAAGTTACAAAAAGATCATGATTCTGTGTAGTATCTTCGTTTTTTTAAAATCTCTTCTTGAAGTTAGGAATGTGTGTTTGATAGTCATTATAAACGATAATTGCATGAGCAAATTCCCATGCATTAAGATGAAACATGCCTTCTAAAACAAGTTGGATTACTTTTATTTCATGGTATTCAGACAGTATTATTTGAATTAAGTAAAAAGAAAAATTATGGTTGTGTATAGATTTTAGTTTTTTCTTTGTAAAACTTCCATTACTCATTAGAATACCAAAAATACTTATTTGAACCTATTTTATATATTTAGTTGATATAATTTGTGAGGAACCTGTGACCATTTTTCCCTATAATTTTGTTAAGGTAGTATTCAGATTTTTATGCTATATAAGCAGCTATGAATATAGTGCAGTCTTACTGTGAAATAAGACATAGAAAAAACTAATGTAACATATATATATATAGCATCCTATGCATTATCATTCTTAATTAGGCATACAGGTTAAGCATTTAACTGCAAGTACTCTTTATTTTTTAGCCAAATTTATTTTTTTGTTGTTAGTTTTCCTAGCTCGTTCATTGGCTTTAAGAATGACAGATTCCTTGATATGTACAGTTCATTGTATGAGGGAAGTTCACATATAGCAAAATATTTAAGAGCATAAACCTTGGAGCCAGAAGAGATAGATAGTATTGATGTCTACCAGTCAAAAGACAACCTGGAACATATCTCTGGTGAAACAGTTGGGTTTACTATTTACTACAGCGAGGGAGGCCACAGACATTGTGAAATTGTGAGGCATGTCAGTAAGAAGGGGTGGGGGAAACTTGTTATACAACTTGGGATTGTATTAGGTGATTTGGGGGAGTATTCAAAGAAATGGAGGTCTGTATTGAATTTGATGATGTTAGAAAGTGGGAGCAGTTTGAGCATTTAAATTTTTATCATGGAGATGGAGGAACAGAACAGTGGTAGAGTTGTTATTGAAGAAGTAATAGTAATGTCACTTATGGCACCTAGATGAGAGGAATGTTTGGTATTTTGGCTGCAATGCACAGTGGTCTTTGCTTTTGTCTCTTTTCAGACATGATGTAGTGTTATTGTTTTTGCCTTGTTTCATAACAACTACAGTGAGTCCTTCACTGAAGTTGATATTCCGTGAAATTGTTTATATTTACCATGAGAGATACCAGAGTCCAACTGGTAGTAACTAGGCGATCTAAGCTGGTAGCTGTAAAGGAAGCTTTTTCTATCACTAGTTTTAAATTTTTCCTCTGCTGTTTACCAGATGTGTGATTTTAGGCAAGGGAAATAACTTTGTGTTCAGTTTACACATCTGAAAAATGAGAATAATGTTAATAATACCTTTATCATAAGATTATTTTGAAAAATGAATTAGTGGATACATGTAAAGTGCCCACAACACTGCCTGTTTCATAGTCAGTACTCAGTTTAGCTAAACTGCCCTCACCATCACCACCACCACCACAAAACCACCACTACAATAATAATAAAAATAATTCAAAATACTCTTCATCACACACATTAATTTATGGCATGAGTGAAGACATTATTATATTTCTACTATAGAAATAAAATCTACCAAGTAGAAAAAAATACTCATGTTGGCCAGTCAGGACATCTCTTTTTTTATTAGTGATGGAGACACACTGTCAAATTCTTTCTGTTCAATGTTGTTTATAAAATATATTTATTAATTGGACAATAGAATATATTTCCTACAAACCTTTTTTTCCACCTCTATTCCAAATTGTATTCATTTAGTCGCTCAAGAAAAAAAGTTAACTTTTGTTTGTTTGTCCTTACCTCTTACATCTAAAGTTCCACAGATTTAATTTCCTAAATATGTTTTGTTTCATTCCCTTCCACTGCCTTAGTTTAGGACCCCATAGTTTCTTACTTGGATCATTGGAATAATCTCGATCTTCCTGCCACTAGACTTGTTTTTGTTCCTTGGTTTAACCAAACTATTGCAACCAGATAACCTGCTAATACAAAACATCTTATAACGTCTCTTTCATCTGTAGGATAAAAGTTTAAAATGCTTAGCATGGTATATAAGCCTTTCTCAATTTTCACCTGACTTTCATTTCTGGCTTTTCCTGACACTCCTGAGTTTGATCTGATTTTCTATTTCTACTTAACTTACCTGTTATTTGCATTTTATATTTTTATGTCATTTAAAATTCTTTATGTAAAGAAGTGTATAAATATTTCCAGTATATAAAATAATGTAAAAGGGATTTTGTATAATATAAAAATCTAGAATAATAGCTCCTTATTGTGGATACCTCAGGATGTAGATTCACTTATATAATCTAGTGCCATCTAGTAGTGACTACTTGGTTTTTTACTATGCAGTACTCACTGAGGAACTTTATTTATTTATGTGCACGAGAAACAGATACCTTCAGTCATTTCTTTTTTTTTTTCCCCTTGCAATTTTTCTTTTTTTAAAAAAACTAATTATTTATTTATTTAAAGGGTAGAATTCAGTGGTTTTTAGTATATTCACAGAGTTGTGCAACCATCATCACTATCAATTCTAGAACACATTCATCACCTGAAAAGAAACCCCCTACCCATTAGCAGTCGCTCTCCATTTTCGCTTTTCCCCAGCCCCTGGCAACACTGATCTACTTTCCATCTCTTTTTTTTTTTAAATTTTATTTTGTCGATATACATTGTAGCTGATTATTGCTCCCCATCACCAAAACCTCCCTCCCTTCTCCCTCCCCCCCTCCCCCCCAACAATGTCCTTTCTGTTTGCTTGTTGTATCAACTTCAAATAATTGTGGTTGTTATATCTTCTTCCCCCCCCCCCCCCCGGTTTGTGTGTGTGTGTGTGTATGTGTGTGTGTGAATTTATATATTAATTTTTAGCTCCCTCCAATAAGTGAGAACATGTGGTATTTCTCTTTCTGTGCCTGACTTGTTTCACTTAATATAATTCTCTCAAGGTCCATCCATGTTGTTGCAAATGGCAGTATTTCATTCGTTTTTATAGCTGAGTAGTATTCCATTGTGTAGATGTACCACATTTTCCGTATCCACTCATCTGATGATGGGCATTTGGGCTGGTTCCAACTCTTGGCTATTGTAAAGAGTGCTGCGATGAACATTGGGGAACAGGTATACCTTCGACTTGATGATTTCCATTCCTCTGGGTATATTCCCAACAGTGGGATGGCTGGGTCATATGGTAGATCTATTTGCAATTGTTTAAGGAACCTCCATACCATTTTCCATAGAGGCTGCACCATTTTGCAGTCCCACCAACAATGTATGAGAGTTCCTTTTTCTCCGCAGCCTCGCCAGCATTTATCATTCATAGTCTTTTGGATTTTAGCCATCCTAACTGGGGTTAGATGGTATCTCAATGTGGTTTTGATTTGCATTTCCCGGATGCTGAGTGATGTTGAGCATTTTTTCATATGTCTGTTGGCCATTTTGATATCTTCCTTAGAGAAATGCCTACTTAGCTCTTTTGCCCATTTTTTAATTGGGTTGCTTGTTTTCTTCTTGTAAAGTTGTTTGAGTTCCTTATATATTCTGGATATTAATCCTTTGTCAGAGGTATATTTTGCAAATATTTTCTCCCACTCTGTTGGTTGTCTTTTAACTCTTTTAATTGTTTCTTTTGCTGTGCAGAAGCTTTTTAGTTTGATATAATCCCATTTGTTTATTTTTCCTTTGGTTGCCCGTGCTTTTGGGGTCGTATTCATGAAGTCTGTGCCCAGTCCTATTTCCTGAAGTGTTTCCCCTATGTTTTCTTTAAGAAGTTTTATTGTCTCAGGGTGTATATTTAAATCCTTAATCCATTTTGAGTTGATTTTAGTATACGGTGAGAGGTATGGATCTAGTTTCATTCTCCTGCATATCGATATCCAGTTATCCCAGCACCACTTGCTGAAGAGGCAGTCCCTTCCCCCGTGAATAGGCTTGGTGCCTTTGTCAAAGATCAGATGGCAGTAAGTGTGTGGGTTGATTTCTGGATTCTCTATTCTATTCCATTGGTCAGTGTGTCTGTTTTTATGCCAGTACCATACTGTTTTGGTTATTATAGCTTTGTAGTATAGCTTAAAGTCAGGTAGTGTTATGCCTCCAGCTTTATTTTTTTTGCTGAGCATTGCTTTGGCTATTCGTGGTCTTTTATTGTTCCATATAAATGTCTGAATAGTTTTTTCCATTTCTGAGAAAAATGTCTTTGGAATTTTGATGGGGATTGCATTGAATTTGTATATCACTTTGGGTAGTATGGACATTTTCACTATGTTGCTTCTTCCAATCCAAGAGCATGGAATATCTTTCCATCTTCTTGTATCCTCTCTAATTTCTCTCAGCAGTGGTTTGTAGTTCTCATTATAGAGATTTTTCACCTCCTTGGTTAACTCAATTCCTAAGTATTTTATTTTTTTGGTGGCTATTGTAAATGGGCAGGCTTTCTTGATTTCTCCTTCTGCATGTTCACTATTGGAGAAAAGAAATGCTACTGATTTTTGTGTGTTGATTTTGTATCCTGCTACTGTGCTGAAATCATTTATCAATTCCAACAGTTTTTTTGTAGAGGTTTTAGGCTGTTCGATATATAGGATCATGTCATCTGCAAACAGGGACAGTTTGACTTCATCTTTTCCAATCTGGATGCCCTTTATTTCCTTCTCTTCTCTGATTGCTCTGGCTAGTACTTCCAACACTATGTTGAATAGGAGTGGTGAGAGTGGGCATCCTTGTCTAGTGCCTGTTCTTAAAGGAAAAGCTTTCAGCTTTTCCCCATTCAGGATGATATTGGCAGTGGGTTTGGCATATATGGCTTTAATTATGTTGAGATACTTTCCCTCTATGCCTAACTTATAGAGGGTCTTTGTCATGAATGAGTGCTGAACTTTATCAAATGCTTTTTCAGCATCTATAGAGATGATAATATGGTCCTTGTGTTTGAGTTTATTAATATGGTGTATCACATTTATTGATTTGCGTATGTTGAACCAACCTTGCATCCCTGGGATGAATCCCACTTGATCGTGATGAATAATTTTTCGTATGTGTTGCTGTATTCTGTTTGCTAGTATTTTAGTGAGGATTTTTGCATCTATATTCATCAAGGATATCGGCCTGTAGTTTTCTTTTTTGGTTACATCTTTACCTGGTTTTGGTATCAGGATGATGTTTGCTTCATAGAATGAGTTTGGGAGATTTGCGTCCGTTTCAATCTTTTGGAATAGTTTGTAAAGAATCGGTGTCAATTCCTCTTTGAATGTTTGGTAAAATTCTGCTGTGAATCCATCTGGTCCATGGCTTTTCTTTGTTGGGAGCCTTCTGATAACAGCTTCAATCTCCTTTATTGTTATTGGTCTGTTCAAATTTTCTACGTCTTCACGGTTCAGTTTTGGGAGCTTGTGTGTGTCCAGAAATTTATCCATTTCCTCCAGATTTTCAAATTTGTTGGCGTATAGTTGTTTATAGTAGTCTCGAATGATTCCTTGTATTTCAGATGAATCAGTTGTAATATCGCCTTTTTCATTTCTAATTTTTGTTATTTGAGTCTTCTCTCTTCTTTTTTTTGTTAGCCATGCTAATGGTTTGTCAATTTTATTTATCTTTTCAAAAAACCAACTTTTTGATTTGTTGATCTTTTGAATTGTTTTTTGGTTTTCAATTTCATTCAGTTCTGCTCTGATCTTAATGATTTCTTTCCGTCTGCTAACTTTAGGATTGGATTGTTCTTGTTTTTCTAGTTCTTTAAGGTGAAGTGTTAGGTTGTTCACTTGCCATCTTTCCATTCTTCTGAAGTGAGCATTTAATGCAATAAATTTTCCCCTCAATACTGCTTTTGCAGTATCCCACAGGTTTTGGTATGATGTATCATTGTTTTCATTAGTTTCAATAAACTTTTTGATTTCCTGCTTGATTTCTTCTTGGACCCATATGTCATTAAGTAGAATGCTGTTTAATTTCCATGTGTTTGTATAGTTTCCAGAGTTTTGTTTGTTATTAATTTCTAGTTTTAATCCATTGTGGTCTGAAAAGTTACATGGGATAATTCCAATTTTTTGGAATTTATTGAGACTTGATTTGTGACCTAATATGTGATCTATCCTGGAGAATGATCCATGTGCTGATGAGAAGAATGAATATTCTGAGGTTGTTGGGTGGAATGTTCTGTAGATATCTGCCAATTCCAATTGGTCTAGAGTCTTGTTTAGATCTTGTGCTTCTCTACTGATTCTTTGCCTAGATGATCTGTCTAATATTGACAGTGGAGTGTTCAGGTCCCCTGCTATTATGGTATTAGTGTCTATTTCCTTCTTTAGGTCTAATAGAGTTTGTTTTATAAATCTGGCTGCTACAACATTGGGTGCGTACATATTTATGATTGTTATGTCTTCTTGATGGATCAGTCCTTTTATCATTAAGTAGTGTCCCTCATTGTCTCTTTTTATGGTTTTTAGTTTAAAGTCTATTTTGTCAGATATAAGAATAGCCACTCCAGCTCGTTTTTCTTTTCTGTTTGCATGGTAAATCTTTTTCCATCCTTTCACTCTTAGTCTGTGTGAATCTTTATGGGTGAGGTGGGTCTCTTGTAGGCAGCATATAGTTGGGTCCTGCTTTTTGATCCAGTCAGCCAGTCTGTGTCTTTTAATTGGGGAATTTAAGCCTTTTACATTAAGAGTTGTTATTGAAAGGTGTTGATTTATTCCTAGCATTTTATTGGTTGTTTGGTTGTCTTAGGTGTCTTTTGTTCCTTGCTTTCTGATTTACTGTTTGGTTTCTTTGTTTGTTGGTTCCTTAGGTTGTAGATAGTGTTTTTGTTAGCTTGTTTTCTCTTCATGAATGCCATTTTTATTGTACTAGCGGGTTTAGATTTTTCTTAGGTTTTTATGGCAGTGGTAGTTATTTTTCAGGAACCAAACCCAGTACTCCCTTGAGGATTTCTTGTAAGGGTGGTCTTGTGGTAGTGAACTCCCGCAGTTTTTGTTTGTCTGAGAAATATACTATTTGCTCCTCATTTCGGAAGGATAGCCTTGCAGGGTAGAGTATTCTTGGCTGGCAATCTTTGTCTTTTAGTATTTTGAAAATATCATCCCATTCCTTTCTAGCTTTTAGGGTTTGTGATGAAAAGTCTGATGTTAACCTGATTGGGGCTCCCTTATAGGTGATTTGACGCTTCTCTCTTGCAGCTTTTAAGATTCTCTCTTTGTCTCTGAGTTTTGCCAATTTGACTATGACATGTCTTGGAGAAGGCCTTTTTGGGTTGAATACGTTTGGAGATCGTTGAGCTTCCTGGATCTGAAGATCAGTGATTTTTCCTATACCTGGGAAGTTTTCTGCCACTATTTTGTTGAATATGTTTTCAATGGAATCTCCATTTTCCTCCCCTTCTGGAATACCCATGACTCGGATATTTGAGCGCTTGAGGTTGTCTGATATCTCTCTCAGATTTTCTTCCATGTCCTTGATTCTTTTTTCTTTCTTTTTGTCTGCTTGTGTTATTTCAAACAGCCCATGTTCAAGTTCAGACGTTCTCTCTTCAACTTCGACAAGCCTGCTGGTTAAACTCTCCGTTGTGTTTTTTATTTCGCTGAATAACTTCTTCAGTTCAGCAAGTTCTGCTACATTTTTTTTCAGGACATTGATTTCCTTGTATATTTCCTCTTTCAGATCCTGTATACTTTTCTTCATTTCATCATGATGTCTAGCTGAGTTTTCTTGTATCTCATTCAGTTTCCTTAGAATTATCACTCGAAATTCCTTGTCAGTTATTTCAAGGGCTTCTTGTTCTACAGGATCTAGAGTATGAGATTTATTAACTTTTGGTGGTGTACTTTCTTGATTTTTTGTATTTCTGGTGTCTTTTTTTTGGTGTTTATTCATTGTGGCAGGGGGTTTCACAGACCACTGGTTTGAGACTAATGACTAACTAGGATGTTGCTGTGGTTGCCAATTTGGTATGGCTCCCGCCATGACTGCTCAGTTGGCCTCTAGTGTCTTGTGTGTGTGGTTGCCTCGGGTCTTGGGCTTCTCCGGGGATCCACCTTTCTGGTCAGCTGGTACTCTGCTGGGCTGGTGGATCACGTACCACAGGGTGTGTGATCTCTGTTGAGCTTTCACTTTCTGTACAGGACTTCTCCCCGTTTGGTGTGCTCTGGCCCAGGCTGTTAGATCGTGCAGTGGCGACCCCACCGGGTGTGTGGTTTCTGTCGAGTCTCCGCCTCCCTGGCCGCACGTCTCCCCCCTCTGTGCACACTGTGCTGGGCTGGGGTGTGTCTTCTGCACCCCTCGTCTATCAGCTGGGCCTTCAAGACCCTGCTCAGCACCGCCTCGCCCAGGAAGTCTACCAGGTTTCTGCTAGGCACAGACGACCAGTCTCTCTGGGTGCCTTTGTAGCACTGTGTAGATCTTTCTCGGGTCTTGTTCACCTTTGTATCCCCCCGGTATAAACCGAGTCTAGTGCCCGCCTGCAGCCTGCTCTCCGGCAGGTTCAAGCGGACCTGGGAACTCTCCTACCACACTATTCCCAACCAGACATTCGTTAGGCTTTTTTCCAAACTGGTGGTCGCAGAGATGGTATCTCCCTCCCAGTAACAGGAAGTTTACCGGGCCGGAGTCCAGGGTGTGGTGGAGTGACAGTCGGCCCGCCCGTACTTCCTAGCCCTCCCAACACTGGTCGGGACGCCCCACACCCCCAGCCCCGCCAGAGAACCGCGGAGGGAGTGGGAGAGGAGGCCGGCCCGCAGGGTCCGGAAAGCCCCGCGCCAGGCCAGGCAAATGGGCTCAGTGATGGCCGAGCAGGGCGGAGCTGCCCGCACCTGGGAAAATGGAGGCAGCACCGGGGCAGTGAGTGGCCTGGTGGTGCAGGCGGGAGCCGCGTGGGCATCCACCCCCCGAACAGAGCTGTGCCAGGGATCACTCACAGTGCTGTGCCAGGTCGGGCGCTCGCTCTGTCTCTGGTTTGTCGACTTCCGTGTTCTCGGCGCTGCCGCCTCGGGCTGTTCAGTCCGCGGCGCCGCTCGGGCGCTCCCAGGAATCTTCTTTAATGCCGGCCTGAAACCTCGAATCCTGAATAGGGCAGTTGGCCGCCTTCAGTGCGGCCCCAGCCTCCGGGATCCTGGCTGCAACTTCAGGAGCCCTAGCGCCGTGTTCCCTGTTTCAAGACTCGGTTTTGCAGCTAAGAATCAGTTCTTTTCCTGCTCCACACTTCAAAGCTGTTGCCTGTAAATGAGGCAGCCTCTCCTGCCGGAGGCAAAGTGGCGTTGAGCCCCCACGACCGGCCAGCAGCAGCAGTCCTTCCTTAAGAGATGGCCAGAGGAAGGTCCACAAGCTTCCCGGCTGCCTGAGGCCCAGTGGCCACCTTTTCCACCTCAGCTACTCCGCGCCAGCCGCCGCAGCCGCCGCCATCTTGAAAACCCCTCTACTTTCCATCTCTATGATTTGCCTATTCTAGACATTTCATTGTGATGGTTTTTTGTATCTCCACTTGAGCTTCTCTCTGGGTCAGCCTGACCACCCTGCTTCAGTATCCCAGACAGTCCTGGGACCTGCACATGGCTCTGAGGTCATCTAATGAGGCAATGTGCCATGTGTTCAGAGTGAACTAGGTGCTTCCAAAAGCAAGGGTGTCTCCCTTTCCCAGGCTGAGCATGGAAGTTTTTGATACTTTGATAATAGACTGAAAACTCAGGATATCAAGAGACTCAGAGAGTGATCAGAAAGTGTTACTCTACTGCCCCCTTGTTATCCACTCAATGCCATGTTTCATGGACATTACCACACAGGTCTCGGCCCTCCGTCTATGAGACTATTTCTGAGACTTCTTCTGTTTCAGATGTCCAAGCAGATATGGACCCCCTCACACTTCTTTGGCGTTATGGTGGGTGGGGTGGAAACAGGTTTTTCTGCTGGAATTGGGCACGTGCTGCCAAAGGCGGAAGGAGCTCTGGGGAGACATGGCTGGCTACAGTGAGATCCAGGCATAACTCATGACCTACTCTGAGGCAGGTTCACTGGGGAGGGCCTCTGTGGCTTCTGGAGTGACAGCAGCTGGTATGGAATTTGAGTAGATTTCTCATAGGAGCCTTTCCAGTGTTTTATGTTCCATTTGCTATGAGAATGTGAAGTGGACTTTTGTGAGAAAGACATACATAGAACTTGACGTGACTTACATGGGAATAAGAGTTAACAATCATTTCTTCTCAGTTATTTGTTTTTGTTTCTTATTCCATCTTTTTCCCTTTGCTCCATTTGAAACCCTCTTCTTGGCACCTCTGGGATGAGCAGCTAAGCCTCAGGGACGTCTAAGGAGGAACGAACTCCCCAGGGGTCGTCCCTCTGCTCTGAGGAGTTGTGCGGGAGGCGCGCCAGTCTTGGGAGTTTCTCGCGAAGTGAATATGAGAAGTCTTTTCTTCTGGGAGCGTCAGTTTTCTCGTCTGAACATATGAGATTGGCGAGGGTGGAAACGGCACTCTCAACAACATTTTTTTTTTTTTAAATTTTAACTTCTCAATATACGTTGTAGTTGATTTTCGTGTCCCTTTACCCATTCCTCTTTACGCCTCCCTCTCTCCCCTCCCCGCCATCATATCTGTTCACTTGTCTTAATAAGTTCAAGGAATTGTGATTGTTGTATCTTCTCCCCTGCCCCCCTTTTATTTGTTTGTATATTTATTTGCTTATTTATTTTTAGATCCCACAAATAGGTGAGAACATGTAGTATTTCTCTTTCTGTGCCTGGCTTGTTTCACTTAATATAATTTTCTCTAAGTCCATCCATGTTGTTGTGAATGGTATTTCATTCTTTTTTATAGCAGAGTAGTATTCCATTGTGGAGATACACCACAGTTTCCTTATCTACTCATCTGATGATGGACATTTGGGCTAGTTCCCACTCTTGGCTATTGTAAATAGTGCTGCAGTAAACATGGGAGTACAGATATCCCTTTGGCATGATGGTTTCCATCCCTCTGGATATATTCCCAGCAGTAGAATAGCTGGGTCGTGTGGTAGATGTATCTGTAATTGTTTGACAAACCTCCATATCATTTTCCATAAAGGTTGCACCATTTTGCAGTCCCACCAATAGTGTATAAGAGTTCCTTTTTCTCTGCAACCTCACCAGCATATATCATTCTCAGTCTTTTGGATATTAGCCTTTATAACTGGAGTGAGATGGTATCTCAAAGTGGTTTTGATTTGCATTTCCCGAATGCTGAGTGATGTTGAGCATTTTTTCCTGTGTCTGTTGGCCATTCGTATGTCTTCCTTTGAGAAATGCTATTCAGCTCCTTTGCCCATTCTTTAATTGGGTTATTTGTTTTTTGCTGTAAAGTTGTTTGAGTTTCTTGTATATTCTGGATATTAATCCTCTGTCAGATGCATATTTTGCAAATGTTTTCTCACACTCTGTTGGTTGTTTCACTGTGTTGATTGTTTCTTTTGCTGTACAGAAGCTTTTTAGTTTGATATAACCCAACTTGTTTATTTTTCCTTTGGTTGCCTGTTGCTTTGGGGGTCATATCGATGAAGTCTGTTCCCACTCGTACTTCCTGGAGTGTTTCCCCTATGTTTTCTTTAAGGAGTTTTACTGTTTCAGGGTGTATATTTAATTCTTTAATCCATTTTGAGTTGATTTCGGTATATGGTGAGAGGAATGGGTCTTCTTTCATTCTCCTATATATGACTATCCAGTTTTCCCAGCACCATTTGCTGAAGAGGCAGTCTCTTCCCCAGTGTGTAGACTTGGTGCCTTTGTCAAAGATCAGATGGCTGCAGGTATATGGGTTGATTTCTGGGTTCTCTATTCTATTCCATTGATCCATGTGTCTGTTTTTATGCCAGTACCATTGCTGTTTTGGTTATTATAGCTTTGTAATATAGTTTAAAGTCAGGTAGTGTTATGCCTCCAGCTTTGTTTTTTTGCTCCGGATTGCTTTGGTTGTGCATGGTGGGATTCATCCCAGGGATGCAAGTTTGGTTTAACATATGCAAATCAATAAATGTGATACACTACATCAATAAAAGCAAAGACAAAAACCATATGATCATCTCTATAGACACTGAAAAAGCATCTGACAAAATTCAACATTCATTCATGATAAAGAGTCTCTACAAGTTAGGTATACATGGAAAGTATCTCAACACAATTAAAGCCATGTATGGTAAGCCCACTGCCAATATCATCCTGAACAGGGAAAAGCTGAAAGTTTTTCCCTTCAGAACAGGAACTAGACAAGGATTCCCCGTCTCACCACTCCTATTCAACATAGTGTTGGAAGTATTAGCCAGAGCACTCAGAGAGGAGAAGGAAATAAAGGGCATCCAGATTGGAAAACATGAAGTCAAACTGTCCCTGTTTGCAGATAGTGTGATCCTATATATTGAACAGCCGAAAGCCTCTACAAAAAAACCTCTTAGAGTTGAGAAATGCTTTCAGCAAAGTTGCAGGATACAAAATCAACACAAAAAAATCAGTAGCATTTCTATACTCCAACAGTGAACATGCAGAAAAAGAAATCAAGAAAGCTAGCCCATTTACAATAGCCACACAAAAAAACCCACAGAAACTTAGGAATAAAGGTAAACAAGGATGTGAAAAATCCCTATGATGTAATTACAAACCACTGTTGAAAGAAATTAAAGAGGGCACAAGAAGATGGAAAGATATCCCATGCTCTTGGATCGGAAGAATTAACATTGTGAAAATGTCAATATTACCCAAAGTGATATCTACAGATTCAATGCAATCCCCATCAAAATTCCAATGACATTTTTCTCAGAAATGGAAAAAACTATCCAGACATTTATATGGAATATCTGGGGAACTTTAAATGCAGACACCCTCTTTCCCTGCCTACTGTCATTACCCTGACCATTAGATCTTTGGAAATCATATTTACAAAGGTAAGCTGTAACATGTCCTGATGTTTTAAATATACTTAAACTCTGTCACAATTTGCAACTCAAACAAAAGTGTGTAGGATTGGGGGTGGAATGACTTATTCAAAGTTGCAGAGATGTTTGGGGTCATTAAATTAAAATCTAAGGTGTTTGTTTTCCTACATTTAGTTCTTTTAAAAAGTAAAATTAACTCTATTGCTGTCAATGACTGAGAAAGAATTCTTCCTTTCTCCCTTACTCTCTTCCTTTCTTAAACAATGACTAAGCTTCTGCTAAATGTCAGGCTCTATTTTAGGTATTCTTTGTACAAATGAATTGAAGTTTCCAGATGAATAGTGGTAGCTCTTTGGCTAACCATTGCACTTTTCCCCCAGGCTTTTGATTAGCTGAGCAGTGGGTTATAGGCAGTGGTGTTTGGACAACAGCCCTCCAAAGAAAAGAGACCTGATTAGTAGCATTTGCCTATTTCTCTGGTGTCAGCATTCCATGGCTGATTTTAATCTACCACTGTGTGAACACAGAGATGGGAGGAAATGCTCACAATGGATTGTTGGTTTCAACAACAATTGGGTAAAGAATTATGACATATGCTATACTATTCTGTCTCTTTCATTTGAAATTACTCTCTCCTTGGCTTATACTTTATTAGACAGCCTACACATATTTTCTGTTTCTAGACCCTTTTCACCTATGGTAGCCTTTTATTTACTTGTTTATCTTCTACTAGAATAGCAGCCAGATTATTACTGACTCTAGGTGTGTTAGAATTCTTTCTTGAGACAGGCCTCTGGCGTCAGCATTGTATTTAGCTATATGTAACATATATATCTCATAATCACAATGCTTAAATAAAGAAGGAGTTTATGTTTTGTTTTGTTTTTCCATTTAAAAAGAAGTCTGCAGGTAGACAGCTCAAGGTTGATACTACTGCTTAGGGAAGTCAACAGAGACCAATGCCTGCTGACTGCCAAGCTACTCACAGTGTGTGGCTTCCAAACTCATGGTTAAAAGAGGACTGTTTTGTTATAGACAACAGGAACGCATTCCATTCAAGAAGATGGAAGGACAAAGTATGAAAGGTGTATGCCAGTAGGGTCTATCTCTTTTTATTGGGAATAAATAGCTTTGCAGAAACTGTGCTTAAATAAACTTTTATCTAAATCTTACTGGCCTGAACTATGTCACATGACTACCTCTACCCACAAGATACCCCAGAAAAGAAATTTTTAGACTAGGCACACTGCTGCCCTGAATAAAATTAGGATTCAATTTGTAAGAAAGAGAGATTAGACATTCAGTAGACAGAATTTAGTAGATTAGACATTCATTTAGACTGTGTTTGCCACATTCTCTTTTGCCTTTGGTCCTAGTCCAGCCCTGAGCTATACAGCTCTTAGTTCTTACTGCTATCTCATCAACTTTCTTTTTAAGCAAAGTGTTATTTTGAACCCTAAATTATGAAGTCTTGTGTGCAATAGAGCTGCTTTAACTTAATACAATTTTAGACTTAAATGTTCTCGGGTTTTGGTAGGTAGGAAACCCTCCTTCTTTACTCCTGTTTTCTTCTGTGTGGGTGGAGCTGCACTAGAATAATGTCCCTGGCCTCCCCTCTACTCCCTCTTCTACTCTGCCCTTTGGGATAAGGAAGTGAATAAGTAGGAATTTCTTTTTCTTTCCTCATTTTCTTGGGAACAAGCTGCTCACAGAGAGCATGCATTCTCTCCTGTTCCTGCCACAAGTTTTAAAGGGACAAATTGTAGAATAAATAGTCTCCAAGCAGTATTGTCTGTGTCTGGCTGGATGTGTCTGTATGAGGCTTGATATTAAGAAACCCACTTTAACGTAGCTATAGACCAATTCTCCAATTTCAATTTTGTCAGTAATTGAGGTAATAGTTCATGTGACATCTACCTCTTTTTTCTATTTCTGAATTAGCTTAGAAGTTGGGAGGGTAGTTTAATTTGAATTACTTTAAAAAACCAGCTTCTTGCTGTTGCTTGAGACATGTTGAGTGTGATTTGTTGTTATCTCTTTCTAGCCTTAAGTAGAACAAGCCCAATGTCACAATTATCATAAAAAATTTAATATTAAACATGCAATCTTCTGATTTTTGATCTCAGAAAAGATTTTGATCTCATTAAATGACTGTACTGTAAGACTTTAAAGAAACCATGTGACTACAGCATATATAAGGGTCCCAGAGTGCTTACTTTTCACAAAGGAAAAATGAGTTTCCATAGAAACAGAGTTCATAAACCTCATGATAGCTGATGGGAGAGTGACCACAGATTCTGTGTCAGCAAAGAAGATTTTAGTTGCATGTAATAGAAAATCCAACTGAGACTGGCTTCAAAAACAAAAAAAATTACTTGTTTACCTGATTGAAACTCTAGAGGTACATGTTGAATCGGGTGAGTATTGATCCTGAATCTCATGTAATGTGACTCAGGACCCAATTTCTTTTTAACCATATTTAATTGCTCCTCCATTTGAGGAAGTCTCTCTTCAACTAACTAGAAGCCCTAAACTGACTTCTAGTAGCTCTGAGAATTACATTAATCCTGAGTTATGAAACAGGAAATCTGTCTCAATACTGTCAGACAAATGTCCTTACAAGTCACAGTGATTGGACCTGCTTAGGTCATGGTGCTAGTCATTTTGAACAGGGTTTGTACATGCAGATAAGCTCTGCTAATCATGGCTCACCTCTGGAGCAGGTGAGGCCAATTGAATCCATACCACACAGCTGAGAATGGAGGAGATATTCTTTTTCTTTCAAAAAGGAAGAAAAATAGGTGACAAAGAGCCAACAACAGATATTCACTATAGTTACTTCCAGAGTACATTTCCTATTTTCTTCATTCAGAAGACTTTAAATAACCTCAAAATTCACCTATTTTTAGCTTGTTACCTAACACATTTTTAGAGAATAGACATAAATTAAAGGTTAAGCAAGTAATTTTACAGTGTGTTATTATTTTCTATCAGTTACTTCTAAAATTGCTAAAGAAAAAAAAAAGAATTGCTAAAGAAACTTTGCTATAAAAGTGGTAAAACACAATTTATCTGAAAGAATTTATTGTGGCTTTGCCTCACATGGATTTGTCACCTTTCTTCCCCTGGGTGATGGAGCCTCAAAAGGATTACTCAAAACCCATCTCTTTTGCGCAGAGACCCCGAAGGGATTAATTTCCCAGAACCCTCAAGAGAGAGAGGCATTCCTTCTTTTTGGGAAATTAACCATGAACTGGGGTTCTCGCCCTGCATTTGTTCTCCAGACCAGGAAGTTACAGGAAAAGAACATAGGTGGGGTTATGGCCAATTATAATTTAACATCAGTGAAACAAGCAAAGTGACATTCCATAATGCAATTTGCACAAGGTTAAGTTTTTGCAACAAAAGCTTGATCTTAGCAAACACTGTTTTTCCCTACAGCAATTTCCCAGTATCTTTACATATCAATCAGTAACTTGTCTATTCTTGAGCCAGCAACCTTGCTGTGCCACAACTCTCCATCCAATCAGAGACACTAGCCTGAAGGAAGTTTCCTGTCTTTTGCAAGGTTAACATTTCTATATGTAATTTCAAAAGGTTATGCTAAACCTGAAACTGAAGGGCTTTGGAGGTCCTGTGAAATATATTTGCTTTATAAATATTGGTATATTCCACAATTTATGTTAAAAAACATGTCTACATTAAAAAAATATCCTCACTCTATTGTCTAATCTGGTGACTTACCATCCTTATGGTCTTAGACATGCCTCTTAATTGATACACCTCTTTTAATGTGGTTTTTAAAAAAGAACACCATGTTTTAAATGTTATCAGATCACACAGACACTAGTTGAAATTTATCAGCCTTCTTTCACAAAGTTCATCCCCACAAGTGGCTTCAATCACGTTCTGCCTCATCTTATTTGAGGCCTTAGCTCCAGAAAGCATCACACTGTTTTGTTGTTGTTGTTTTTGCTTGCTCTAATACATCATTGGCAGAGGAAATTTGGACAGGAGTGTGGGGGAAGAAGCTAATAAAAGGCAAAGAGAGCTTTATTGAAGAGAGATTTACTTCAAGGAAAGAGCAGAATTGTTAAAAAGAGGTATTCATAGAAGTTTTGCTCAGTGGGGTGCAATGCTTCTCCCCTCCTCAGAAAACCTTTCTTGAAATTTCCATCATGTTTCAGTGCTTTTGTAGTGTAGATATGTGGATTTTGACCTGATTTCTGAGAGTGGAAATGGAGTCAAAACAATAGCATTCCAAGATAAATTACTTTTAACTATGGTTTAAGATGATCTGCCAGAGTCCACTTTATCATATTTTACTGGTCTTAAAGAATTAAGGAATAAGAGTATCTATCTTCCAGAGAATACATTGCATATGTAAACAGTGGGGCTGACTGAAGCATAACTTGAAGCAATGCAATATTGATATAGATAGCTAAGGAGCAACCCACATATGATGCTGAAATGCAAATCTTAGGTGCTATTTTCTTTGTGTGAGAAAGAACATTCTGTTAACTGAAAGATAAATCAGGTTTCCTTAGCTGATTTGGGTCAGACCTCAGTGTGCAGATCATAGAAAAAATTTGCATCAATTCATTCAGCACTGTGTGGAGATGTGTTACGTGCTATGTGTTTATTTATTGGCACTAAACATACAATAGTTATTGTATAAGAAACATTCTCTTACCACAAGTACTGGTAAAATGAAAGTTCCCACATTTAAATAAAATATATTTTGTTTGTTTTTGTTTTGTTCTGGTAGTTGCTTCAAACAGTACTGTATGATTTGGTTATTATGAATTTTCTTCCAGAAAAATCTTGTTTAGCAAGTACTTTTTTGTATCGGCCACTTTCTAAAATAATTTAATTTAGTTAGATTCTCATGCAATTTAGTGGCAGGCTACTGTCAAGAAACAGCTTTTCTTTAACTCCTCATCTCTCCCTATCTCAAGCAATGCAGTTTTCTCCACATCTCTGGAAAAGTCACTTAGATTCTGAAATCACTCTTGTGAAACAACAAACAAACACAAAAATGATTCAGTAGCTGGGACAATGAATAGGTTGGTATTGTTGAGACTTAATGCATTGAAGGCGCATCTGTTGTTAGGTCACTTGATAGTAGTATTTTGAGTACTTTGTAACTTTATTTTTCAAAGTAAAATACAGATTAGGAAAACAAGTAGTATGAGTTTTGGCTAATAGTACTAAGTTTATATTATAGATAAGCTGTGTGAAATTTACTTTTAACATAGTGTAAAAAAATGTCTTCCTTATGTGTTTTTATTTACTTATTCAGGAAATATTTACTGAGTACCTTCTGTGTGCCAGACATTGGGATAAAATGGCCAAAGCAGTGATCCCTGCCTGTGGAAATAGGCAGTAAACATAACAAATAAAAAAAATTGTAATAAGAAGATGATATGTGTTATTAAAAAGAAAAAAGTGAAGTTGGTTAAAAGGATTGGGATTGAGAGTACAGAGGTGTGGGAGAGATCAAACTATTAAATATAGGGTAGTCAGGGTAGGCCTCCTTGAAAAAGTGAGTTTTGAGGGAAGATTTGAAGTTCTTTACTGAGTAGAATACTAGACAGTATCTCTACTGCTGTTTGGGGGAATATCATTCCAGGCAGAGGGAGCTGCTAGAGCAATGGTCCTAAGGTGAGAGCATGCAGGGAAGCCAACATGACTGGATCTGAATGAACAAGGATGGGCGCAAGGAGAGGATACCAGAGAGTAATGGGTGTTAGGTCCCATAGGCCTTGCTTGATTTTAAACTCAGTGGCTAACCAACTTAGTTCGTGGAGCACGTTATTGTTTATTAAATTTCTACAGAAACTACTGATTCCTGCACGTTTGGGAAAGCATTATGTTTTTAGTAAAAATTAAGAAACTTGTGATTGAATAATTGAAAAGAAGTTATAAGGCGAACCTGTTAAACCGTCACTATTTTGTATTATCACTATACATTTTATGGCAAAGGCTGAGCAACAGTATTACCAGTAATAAACACGATGAATTCTATTATTTTAGAAATACTGTAATTCATATAGAAGAATGTAGTTTACAGATTTCTAAATCTGCCAGTTTTAAGTATAGTGCCCAGAAATGCCTTGGATGTAGGTTGCATTTGGTGTGCAGTACTGTGAGGAAATAATCAGCTAAGTACCGTAATCCTCCTTACAGGGTACATTCTTACTTGACCTGGAGCTATATACAGCCACATAGTAACAGCATTAAAGAATAACCTTTTCCTTAACAGGCCCACTAGAGGACTTTATGACTCTCTCCTTGAATGAGTGTTGTTTCATGGGTAACTTTAGTAACTGAGTTTTGAAATAAAATGATTGTAAGGAAGTAGAGACTTTCAAATCATCTGATTAACGATGGCTTCTATGATTTTGCTAGGGCTAGAAGGATTAAATGAAAGCACTGCCTGGCAAAATGTTGATGTATTTTTGTCAACATGATGCCTCATGCTCGACAGATGTGCTTTGGTTGAAAAAAAGGTAAAACAAAAATATGTTAAATATTAATTGTGATATGTAAAAAAAGATTAATCTATTTTATGGTTTTGGAGAAATATACATTGTTTGATTTGTTAAAAGCTTTTTGTAGAAATTGTAGGAGTGAAACCTATATATTTTGTGTTTTACAAGATTGTGTACTTCTGTTTAATCCTTGATTTAATGTGTTTTAATAACTTTAAATTGTAGAATTTGATCATGTTTAAACTATATGGTTAACATTGTGTAATTGTATTAATGAAGTATTATTTTAGTTTATTTAGCAATATCCATGCTTTATAAAGCTTTTAAAAAGATGGAAGTTGTTTTCAGATTATTGATTTTTCAAATGTTGTTTATATCCTTTTATTTACAGAATGGCAATTTTAAATGATTTCTACTAACAAAGATTATGAGTAAGAGATTTTTGTACAGGTTGTGCTTAATTCTAACAACATAAAATCTGAATTTACAGAAATCAGCAATCTTCAAATTTTTCACTCTTTCATCATCATTATGATTCTTAAAAATTGCATGTCTTCAGTTGAGTGAAAAATATATAAATATTTAAACTTAAATATTCATTAAATTTTGCAGACTTTCACTGTCTTTTAAATATTTTCAAATGTTTACTGGATTATATTTTCAGAGACTTAATGAGTATTTTGTAGCATATATGGTCAGTATTTTAGGTGGTATAATAACAGAAACCTCATAAGATGGTAAAAGATTGTAAATGTTAAAATGGAAATTATGGTAAAAACATGATGAATTGATATACAGTATGTAAACTGACTGCCTTTGAGAAATTAGTAAATTGAGTTTAATTGGGAAAGAGGCTTCTTATTTGGAGTTTTCCCATCAGTCAGTATGATTTTTGGACACGGAATTTTAAAGAGTCTAATTGGTGGGGTTTCTTATTTAAACGATCATGCCTAGTCAGCATAATGTTTAAAATGGAGCATCAGCTATGTTATACAGTTAGAATATTTAGAAATATATTGAATAATTAGTGCATTTAACAAAAAATTGTAAGCAATGAATAGAAATGATACTTATTAAGGTAGATTAAGGATATTTAAAATGTGATTTTCTATAAAATGGTTCCACTTAAGACCACTGTAATATGGTGAAAGAAAATAATTGTAAGAACCTACTTTCAGTAGAGAGAAGTAAGATGAATAGGTATTAGGTAAAAATAAAGTGAATATAATTATATGCTGATATTGTTATATCAAAATGAGAGATTAATAGAATGCATAAGAGTAAAAATTAAGGCACCATATTAAGTCAGAAATCATTTTATTCTAAAGAAGAACATAATTTTGGATTCTGCCTCTTAATTTCTTAGGGTCTTTGAAGGATTAAGTAAAATATAGCATCCTAGATTGCTCCATTCCTTTGAATTATAACTTATGGGTTAAATACTGTTAAATGCTTTATGATTCTTTAGGGAAGTGTATGAATTATCATTATATTCTTTAAAATTTTTAAAATGTTTTCCACCTGATAATAATAAAAGCTAAGGCTTGTTTGTAAAGGCCAGTAACGTAGATATAAATGAGAGATATAGCATTTGAATTTTCATGGATTTTCTTCAGTATCTGAAAAGAATATTTTATAGAAGATTTAAAATTTGAAGGAGGGTGTATGTGAAATAATTCATGATACAATTGATAAAGTTTCTTGAGAATATTTTAGTATTTTGAAGTAATTAATAGCAGATTCTTCATTGTTTGGTAGGAGTAGTCTTAAAATGAAGTCTTGCCTTGCTTCTAGTGTAGCTTTAATGTACTGTAAGGTACTGTACCTTAAAGTGTATTTTTAAAACCTTTCCATGTTAAACAACAGTGACAATAGTCATCCTAATTTCAGGTTATAACCACTGTTCTATTTTTACTCAAATCCAGTACAAATCAGTATCTACAGTATGATTCACATGCTTCAGGCAGATTTCATAATCTCTAGAACAAAGTGATTGTTGGATTTAATATTGAACTCAATTTTCCTAAGGTATGATTCTTAAAAGGCACTTGACTTGCTTGGGACTAATTATTAATAGTCTTTCTTTTGGAACTGAGTTCTATAATAGGAAGTAAATATTTTTATTTATCAATAAAATAAAATGTAATTCTCTGTTATACTCACAATATTCACTTTATTTATAATCTGCTTGCTTTCAAACGTTCATGTTTATTCCTCAGCATAGGAATGAAGTGTTCCTTTTCTTTTTTAGGCTTCTATCTTACAGTACCTAGTGTGATGTTTAGTATATTACTGGAAATTCTTAATGTGTTTAGCTTTCATCTAGGCATATTAGCTTGATGAAGTTATGATGTCAATATTATAAGATCATAGTCTCTAAGAAATGGAAGAGGATTTTAGAATCATTCAGCTTCTTAAGATCAAAGATCATGTCTTACTCATTTCTGTGTTCCTAGTCTAAATTATTAAAGTGTGTGGCATTTAGTTCTTACCCAATACATGTTTGTTAAAATAATGTATGAGTTAATTTGTATAATCTGTGCCTCTCATTTTAAAGCACAGGCTCCCAAAGATTAAATGGCTTATATATGTTCAAATAACTGGTTAATAGCAAACGTAGGACTAAGAAATGCAGATCCCTTAACTCTAGCATTCTTTTCATGATACAGTATTACCATTACAGAGGATTTCTTTTACTTATTTGTATAAAAATAATGACAAAAGTAAAATGAATGGTATGTAACACACACACAGAGGATGTATAGATTACTGTAATATTTATTTTGGGTACCCTGTTTTGATTGTAAATTTTAAACTATAGGAGTCTATGCATTTATGTAACAATTGTAACCTAAAAGATTTGTGATTAAGTCCTACATGTTTTATATTTAAACGTTAATGCTAAAAAAATCACATCTACTTGCTTAATTATGAAATATTTACAGGACAGACCAGTTCCTTCATTTACTACAATACTTTTTTCTCTATAGTTTCAGGTTAAAGTTTACCTGATATGTGAAAGGTGGAAGAGATTCAGAAGCCGTTATTGTTAAGCAGTTGTCATTGGCAGGCAGATGGGCAGATGTGAAAGTCTTAGTGAGTCCTGGACAAGCTCCTGTTAATTGGCCACCCTGTTGCTGTAGGCAGCTGAGATAATTTGGGAATTTCCCAAAGATTCACAGCAGCTCCCTAGCGTTCATTTTAAGAACCTTTGTCTTTGGTTCCTCAAGCTAAGATCAATAGCATTAACTTCCATGGCCTTCATTCCTCTAGCCTGTTCAACAGTTGTGTAGCTTCTAGTTCCTGTATTAAAAACCTTTCCTACCTGGAAAATCTGGAATAACTTCTTTTTTTGTTAGTGAGCCTTAATTGATAGATCCATTGACAGACTGTATTCCAGATATGAAGGAAAAAAGATTTAGTGACACAGGGGAAACTTTAGAGGAGAGTGATGATTTTGCTAGGTTGGGTCATTCTACTCTATCCTTTCTCTGCTATTGCTTTTGGGTTAAAAAATATTGTCTAAGAAATTTACAACCGAGCTGTTGAATCTTGGTTATCTTTTACTTCAACTGATCCCACTCTTTCATTATCTCCTGTTCATGTTCTGGCAAAGTCCTCATAGCAGTTATTCTAAAATTTTTCTGTTATTTTCAGGATTTCAGTCCCATTTCTTCTCATGGCTGGTGGTTGACATTATCTGAGATCATGCGAGAGGATAAGACAGTGAATATTTTGTTGACAGAGTATTTTGTGTGCTTGCAAGGTCCTCTAGTGTTAGGGGAGCAAATTGAGAATTTAGTAAGCAGTCTCTTCCCTGAGACTGTAAGGAAATATGAGGCTTCAGATGTGAAGACTGAGTAGAGAAGAATCACCAAGCTGGCCTTAATCTTAATAAAGATGGAATAAAAATAGCATTCCTTTCTGACTTGTGGGTTTTGGGGATGAATTCATCATTCTTGTTGGTATTTATTTAAATTGCTTATCTCAAGTTAGATCAGTAAATATAGGTTGGAGACACAATGACAGGATGAACATTTTAATGAATCAATACTAGGAGTGATCTAGGTAGATGAAGAATGAAAAATGATTTTTAAAGTTGGCAGTTAGTTGTAGTCAGAAAGTATTTAATTCTTGAGCTAACTCAGTTTGGCTTCATTATGTTTCCAGCTAACTCTCACATCAAGTTGTTAGGGATAGAGAGAATGGAAGGAGGAATTTTTCTAAGTTAATGAATAACAGTTGGGGGATAGCTGAAGTGTAGCAAGAAAGGACATTGAAATAAAGGCTGTTTTAGAGCAGCAGAATATGATGTCAATTATCTAATTTTGGATTATAAGTATATTCCGTATATACTGTATTAGGCACTTAATAACCACAACAAAAGTACTTTTAAAATTACCTATTAAACTAAGTAAAATGAATAATTACTAAAACTTTAGTGAGGGCATGTCTCTAAAATGAAATGAAAAAAAAATCAATAAAATGTGAATCATTAAAATGTGGAATTATTTAAATGTTGCTCTTCTCATTGTTGTTTTCCTTTGGTTATTTAGGAAAAGAAGTCCATCAGTGTCCAGAGATCAGAACAGACGATACGACCAAAGGGAAGAGAGAGAGGAATATTCACAGTATGCTACTTCGGATAGCGCAATGCCTCGATCTCCATCAGATTATGCTGATAGGCGCTCTCAACGAGAACCTCAGTTTTATGAAGAATCTGATGATTTAAACTATAGGGACTCTAACAGGAGAAGTCATAGGCATTCCAGAGAATATTTTGTAGATGCCGGGGATGTGGAGAGCAGAGATGAATATGAAAGACAAAGGAGAGAGGAGGAGTACCAAGCACGCTACCGAAGTGATCCGAATTTGGCCCGTTATCCGGTAAAGCCACAACCCTATGAAGAACAAATGCGTATCCATGCCGAAGTGTCCCGAGCACGGCATGAGAGAAGGCATAGTGATGTTTCTTTGGCAAATGCTGAACTGGAAGATTCCAGGTTGTCTATGATAAGGATGGACCGACCATCAAGGCAAAGATCTATATCTGAACGTAGAGCCGCCCTGGAAAATCAGCGATCTTATTCGATGGAACGAACTCGAGAGGCTCAGGGACAAAGTTGTTATCCACAAAGGACCACAAACCATAGTCCTCCCACTCCCCGGAGGAGTCCAATACCCATCGATAGGCCAGACATGAGGCGAACTGACTCACTAAGGAAACAACATCACTTAGATCCCAGCTCTGCTGTAAGGAAAACAAAACGGGAAAAAATGGAAACGATGTTAAGGAATGATTCTCTCAGTTCAGACCAGTCAGAATCAGTGAGACCACCACCACCGAAGCCTCATAAATCAAAGAAGGGAGGAAAAATGCGCCAGGTTTCATTAAGCAGTTCAGAGGAGGAACTGGCTTCCACACCTGAATATACAAGTTGTGATGATGTTGAGATTGAAAGTGAGAGTGTAAGTGAAAAAGGTAAGTTCTCTAATCACACATTTAGCTGTAATTGATTAGATAGGAGTTTTCTTTTTAGGTTGTATTTCTGAGTAAACATTTAATAGTTAGATATTACTTTCTTCATTTTAAGACTTTTAATGGTGGTGTTGGTCATGTGAAGACAATTTCAAGTTATAAAAAGTATCTGCTGTTTATGTATACAAAAAATTTATTGATTTAAAAAAATTTTTTTATTGCTTTGTTTCTGAAATTCTTTCATCATTTGATGTTATATTTAAAAAATATGTTAGTCATAGTTTTTAAAATAACATTTATTTTTTGTGTCTCCTTATTAAAGTAACAATATGTTCACTATAGAACATCTGAAAAATTCCTCAAAATGTAAGGAATTAAATATAAGTTATCCATATTCCTTTCCCCAGATATAATCATTGTTAACCTTTTATTGTATTTTCTTCCCTTTTTTCCCCTATGCATGTATAGTTTACAGATTTATAAAACTCCTATCATACTATGATGAGTTTTGTATTCTGATTTTTCAATTAATATCATCACAAGCTTTTTATCAAGACATTAGATGTTGTTTAGAAATATGTTTTAAATGGCTGCACTAATATTCCATCATAAGACTGTACTGCAAATAAGACTGTACCTATTTCTCCATTTGAGGCATTGCAGTTGCTTTCAATTGCTAGTATAAATAATATTATAATGTTTATTTTTGTACATAATTTTTACCTACATCTCTGAGTATTTAAAAATATATATTTGTACTGTGCATTCTTTTAAGCTTTAATTTAGATTACCAAAGTGCTTTCCACAAAGGTTGTTATATTCTCTACTTCTGTTAGATGTGCTTGAGCTTTCAGTCTCAATGCACCAAATTTTTATCAATTATATAGGTTACAAGAAATGCTATCTCTTTGTCATTTTAATTTTAGTTTGCTTGTGAAGTTGAATTTTTATATGTTTAATGGCATTTGATATCTTCTGTGAATTTTCTGTTTATTACTTTTATTTCTTCTGCCCATTTTCCAATTTGATATTAGTTTTTATTGATTTATAAAAGCTTTTCATATAGTTAGGATTTTACCCCATTTAACCATTATTTGTTCCAAGTGTATTTCCAACTTAGATGTTTACCTGCTAATTTTCTTTGCTTATTTGGCAATATTAAATTTAATATAGCTAAACCTCTTTATTTTTGGTGATTTTCCCCATTATTTTCAACCTTAGAAACTATTTATCCCCAAATCAGTTAAATATTTAATTGTATATTTTCTCATTTTTATTATTCATTTAAGTATCAATTTTTTAATCTTTCTGGAATTTATTATGGCATATGACAAAATACACCAAATTGGTGAGTATCTAACATGAATCCCTTGTAGCAACACCCCACCACCACCACCAATTTTCTTATTCCATTTGGTGAATAGTCCATTTCTTGTTTATAGTAATCAACAGGAATCAATATGGGAATTGAGGAAGGCGGATTAATATAGAATTATTTTATACTATACCAAAAATAATTATTTAGAAAATATAAATTGAGTAGTTCTCATTCTGAACTAAGAACAGAAAATGTGATTTAAAAATAATTAACAAGAAATGATTGCAGGGGCCTATAGGAAGAGCTACAGAATTTTACTGAGTAACATAAAGTAAAATGTTAAGTGGAGGTTCATTTTATGTTCCTCATTAGGAAGACTAAATAATGTAAAGATGCATGTTATTTCTAAATAATCTCTTAGGGTTAATAACATTCTAGTCATAATCCCAACTGGGCCCTTTGCATATTTTATTTCTAAAGTTAATCTGGAAAGAAAAACACTAATAAGAATAGCTAAGGGTAGTGAGGAAAAACTTCCCTGACCAGATATTAATAAAATGGCAATAATTGAAAGTATGGTACTTTGGATTCTTTTAAGCTTTAATTTAGATTACCAAAGTGCTCCAGAAAGGAAAATTTGAAAGTTTGACAGACAGATCAGTGGAATTCTAATATAGTATATTAAAACTAATAAATGATAAAAATATGAAAAGCACCACAATCCAAGGGGGAAGAGATAAATTATTCAACAAACAGGCTTTGGGAAAATGCGTATGCAGTTAAAAAAATCAAATTAGAGTCTTATTTCATACTCACTGCATTCAAATGGTAAAGTCCAAGAAAATTTTGTTTATTAAAATATAATGGTCTATAAGGAGAAACTATAGATATTAACCAATGTTACCATAGAATATATAGAAATTTTATTTTCCTTAAGCTATAATACTTTCTTAAAGTACATTTGATAACCTTTAGTTTGGTCATTTTTCATTTGTCAGACTGTGTCATGATATTGCAAGATAAGAAAAGGATAGTTTTGCTATCTTTGGTGGTTTGGTTTAGCTTCTGTCTTTTAGGTACTTCTATTATCCTTTGCTGAAGTCATGCCTTAACTTTTACCATATAAAAATGTAAAAAGCAAAACAGAAATTCATCAGTGCAATGCTTGAAAGCTTTTTATGTGCAAATCCTTCTAAGGGCTTATGCTTTGTTTTAGGATTCTATAGCATCCACTTATAAAAATATCACATAAATAAAAAGCTATGTATGAGTTAAACTCCTATGTGATACTACTTAGGAAAACTAAAACATTTATCAGATATAGAAAGAAACTATATATCACTCACATCTATATTCTACCATAACTTGAATTCCTAGTAGGCACTTTTGGAGATAGTCCTTTTTGTCATCTAATAATTTGTTTCACAGAGTACGGTATCTGCCAACATGTATTTCCTATGAACAATCACATTTTAATTCAGCTTTGGAGGAAGAAATCTGAATAAAATAATCTTTTCCTGTTTGATATTCTCCAACAGTAGAATTCATTGAAGAGAAATTGTATCTGTTGAGAGACTGGGATATTATGGGAAAGAGATTAGGCTGCATCATATCTTGACTGTTTATCATTAGAGTTACATTTTTGATTATTTGTGGAAAAAGTGTCAACCTGATTTGGGAATAAGCTACTTTTAAAGATATCTAACGTTGTGACTCATAGCCATCCCTGGTAGTTACTAATGTCTGTAAGTTCTCCCTAATAATTAAAGAAGTTTTATTGGTGACATTTGAATATATTTTTCCTGTATATACATGGATACATCATTCTGATGAGGATCAACCAACCTTTAAAAGATAATTATTCCTTTTCTTTCGGCTAAATAGCTTTGAAGAATGTGTTTTACAACTTAGATATCTGTCTCATTGTCTTTACTTTTATGTTTCATTTCCAATTTTGTATACAGCCTTTCAATGATGTGCAAGGTAGATTTGGATCAAGTAACCTAATTTTAAAATGTTAATCAACAGTGTATAGATAGCACCAGGCAATATTATCACTATAGAAGGATTCCTTCCAGGCCCTAGTATGTCATAGCATCTATGACATAGCAGGATCTTTCCTGCTCTTTAAGTAATAAAATTCCATTGGCAATCCACAGCAAACTTATAGTTCACTCTACTTAAAAATTTTTTTTCTCTTATGTCCTGTTGGCTAGTCTGTTTTTTTCTTATCTTCAGTTTTATAGGTGCATTAGTAAATTTGGTTCTTCTCTTATTAATCTGTCACTTTGGATGAATTTTATTATTTTAAATGTATAGAATTTTACCTAAATTTATAATAGATGTCATTTCATTCACTATGTTCTGGTAATTAATGCTGATAATTACAATCCATTAGTGATTTTGCCATTATTTGTATTATAGTAACATGGAGGTTTAATGGCAAGAGTATCTGTTTTGGAGCCAAAGAGGGGAGATAAAATCCTGGGTGTGTCAGTCACTAACTATATGATCTTGTCCTACCTTTTTAACCATTCCAGGTCTGTTTTCTTACCTATAAATCAGTAAATCAGAATAATAGTATTTTTATTGTTTGGCAATTGTAGCAATCAAATGAAGCTATAAATATACATTACTTGTCAAGCAGAAGGTATTCAAATTATTTTTAGATCACTATTTAATGTTCTTTTAGAGTCAAGACTTTCACAGGACAACTCTCAAGAGTTTTGAATGAAAGTATAATTGTGGTTGGGTGGATCATGGTTGTTTGTATTGGTTTCACCTCTTACAGGATTTGCCCCAAATTGAGCTAGGCTCACATTTCCAGGATGAGAAGAATATACTTTTTAACTTGATGAGATGTAATTTTGAGAAGTAATTCAATGGCTGACTACATAGTAGACATCAGTTTCCTCATTTTTATGCCAAGTACTTTGTCAGTGCCTATTATTTGCAAGGTGCTGGATTGGATCCAGTGGAGGAAGTAAAGATGAATAATGTATTTTTCTTAACCTCAAGAAATTGAAAGTCTAAAATAACTAGCAATATAAGGCGTTTGTACCATAGGTACTATAGGGCTTCAAAGGAGAGCATTGATAATATTCAAAGATTTTACGTACTCTGTATGTCCTGTAACATTTATCTTTGAACTCAGTGTGATATAGTTTGCTTTTCACAATACTAAATTGATTGCTTTCCCATACTTTGTGTTAAGTTAGGATATTGCATACTGATTTTTTTCGTTTTCTTTTTTTCCCTTTGGATTATAGAAGGAGATAAGTCTTAGATTGCTGATGCCATAGTATCTCTGAATTTAAATATTGGACATTGTTCTTATAATTTAAAATATATTCATAAGCTTTAAAAAGAACTATTGGTTTTTCAGTTTTATCTATGACTTCCTTATGGATAATCTAGAGCAGATTTCTCAACCTCAGCACTATTAACATCTGAGGCTGGATAATTATTTGTTTTGTGGGGCTATCTTGTACATTGTTAGATGTTTAGCAGTGTCCTTGGCCTCTACCCAGTAGATGCTGGTAACACCCCTACTCTCCAGTTGTGACAGCCAAAAAATGTGTTCAACTATTGCCAAATATCTTTTGTGGGGCAAGGTCCCTCATCCCCAAGTCCCACCCACCACCCCTGTCTCCTCTACTAGATCTCCTCCCGTCCTCAATTTCAGAACCAATTGAGAGGTTCACAACCAGTATTTTAAGAAAAGTGGACTAGAATAGAGTAGAAAATATCAGAGTGGAGTGCACAGAGTAAGGGTAATTGTTCTGTAAAACTTTTTTAGTTGTGTATGTGTACTCTAAAGTCTCACAATGTGAAATATATATTTCTTACTGGAGATCATGGCCAAAGATGTTTTAAAGCTACTACCTTTTGCTAGAATTTGTGATCACTTGACGCTAGTATTTCTTACCTCCTTCATTTCCTTTAGACCTGGAGAAAGGTCTAGAAATGATGTTCAATGGCTAATTTGACATATTGTAAATGCTGTACTTTTCTTTATTATATATATTTTAATCTTAATATTATAATGCAACATTTTTTGCTAATTTAAATACTTAGTCATTTTGTCAACCATTTGCCCAACTGCATAAAAGATATTCAGTTTGACCTTTTTTAAGCACTAAGATCCATTGTGGAGAGTTTTAGTTTCCTTTGTGTTCCAGGACCTAATCCGACTGATTTTACCTGTCTGTGGCCTTTTAAAATTTCTTCGTATAATTTTAAGTAGAGAGTGGGCTAGCAAATGCAAGAATACATGCATATGGCAGTCTTCTAAGCTATAAATTATGAAATGTCAGTTAGTAGACTCTTAAAAATAGCATAACACACTTTTAGTTATTTTGGAGGAGAGGGTGAATGGAGATTGGAGGGTGGGGCAATTGTGAGAAAAGATCCAGCATAGGAAAGATAGACATAAACTTCCACACCTTCCAGATAGAAACGTGGGTCTTAAGGTATTAAAAACGAACCCTAAAGATGTCAGCTTTGTATTTGTCTGAGTTTAGGTGTCAGTATCAATAGTGAAATTTATCCTCTTGCATAATCAAGTTTTTTGTAATCTTTAAGAAATGGATTGACTATATATGTTTGTAAAGAAAATAGTCTGTTGATGTGATAGGCAATATACATTAGAACCTTGAAGAAACTTACTAATTTATGGTATTGAGGCCAATTAAACATGTAAGGAAGTCTAAACCAAGTGGACTCAAATTTTTTTAGGATGAATTGCAATGAGAATAATTTTTAAAATTTTAGATACGTATTTTACTATTAAGGTTTTCACAAGGAAAACTTTTAAAGTCAAAGATTGATTATTCTTTTGTATATTCACTCCATCTATTAGTAAAATAATTTTATGCTAAATAATGGTAATGTTAATCTTAGAGCTTCCAATTGTAATGTTAATCTTAGAGCTTCACTCTTGAATAAAAAGAGCTCAATGACATCAAAGTTACATGGTTATAATTAACTACTCTGTTACTGTATTAGGCAGCATTATGAAATTATTTCATCATGTCTTTTATAAAAATAGAATACTTCTCATTTGATGAGAAATCAAATTGCAAATACATATTATGAAGCTAATTTGGAACTTGAAATTATATTAACACAAATGTAAGCAGATTAAGCATCTAAACTAATTCAAAGTTAATTTCTATAGGACATAGTCAGAAGCTAAATTTGCAAATGGAAATAATGAAGAATTTTTTGTTTCCTGATAAATTGCATCATTAATTTTTAAGATGGTAATTCCTTCCTTTTGCATAAATATTGCCATATTAATTATGGATGAAATATCATGTTAAGCATTTGCCTACAGAAAAAGGACTTTATTTAATGGAAAACTTAGTACCAAAGTAGGTACCAAGAAAAATTATCTTATAGATTTCAGTGTATGGGATATTTAAGAGGGTGCTTAGCTAAATGAATGAAAAATTAAAAGCAAATTAAATTGTGGACTAGTTGTTGAAGTTAGTTTGGAATATAGAAAATGTTAACTTTTAGCTTAAAATGAAATCTCCATTAAATTGGATTAAAATTCAGTAGATGATATCTAGATTTTGATATTTAGGACAGCTTTAAAAATTTGATGATGAAATTTGTTCAATGGATAGAAAAATATATAGCTTTGTGGAGAACATATTATTATTAATTGATAGGAGACATATCAGTGCAAATGCCCTAATGGTATTATAAATACTATATAGGCAAATTATGCTTGAGTTGAAAAAGCATTGAAATAGCAGGCACTTGGGTCTAAGACTAATTCGGTATTTCAAGAAGTATACAGTAGATTCATTCATTATTTCATTCAACTAAAATATGTTAAATGTCAATAATCTATAGCACTATGGTACTATCCAGAGAAAATAAACTTAAGATTGTTAACCTTTTAGTGAGAACAGTTCTTGAAGATTTGAGGATGTTGGTCAATTAAAAAGTAAGGCAAATGATTTCAAGTAATTTTTCTTGGTTTTTGATGAGTCAATAGATGTTACCAATATGTTGAGGTGTTGTTTGAGGAGCATTACTGAATTTGAAGTGACTAAAGAATTAGTCCCCATGAATAGAATAGTCCGTCTGGAACAACTAGAGGTGCGAATACTTTTAAGGAAATTGAGAAAACATTAATTCAGTATAGCCTAGAGTGGAATCTGCTAAAATATTTTACAACTAAAATATATGTGGTGCAGAAAAAGGTTTATTTGGGCAAATATCTTACACATGAAAATGTAGGGTATTAAAAACGTGGGGTTATTCATTGTATTATTCATCAGCAAGTAATTAGTAGAAATATTCAAATCTATCATGTGTTATTGAAACAGTAGTATCAATGATGAACTTTGTTTGCTCTTGTGGACTTATCCTTTATCAGTTCTGTGGATTTTTGTTAGAAATAGAATATTCTGTCTGGCTTTCCCTCCATAGCAGTTTGCCACCTTAGCAGTGGTAGAATTTTATTGCTTTTCTTTTCTTTCTTTCTTTCTTTTTTTTTTTTTTTTTTGAGCCCAGGATTGATACAGAAATTCTTCTGAATGAGAAGAACTGCCCTCATCTGCTATTATTGAAAAATGAATGGCTTTTGAGATTAGTTTTTGCATCAGACTTGATGATTTTTCTTAATGAATTCAAGCTAAAATTACGAAGCAAGAAACAATGATTATAAGAGAAACTTATACCGTGGTAGAGTTATTTCAACAAGTAATGTTTTTTGAATCACAGGTAATGTCAAGCTACTCTCTATACTTCCTTTGGTGCCAAAACTTAAGACAGAAAAAAAGCAAGATCTCCATTCATGCAGAAATGTGCAGTAGAGATATTTTCTGAGTTCATACTATAGTGCCAGCAATGTTTATTAGACCTCATTGCATATGCAAAGAAACTTTCTATATTTCAAAATCCATTTAACTGTGCAGTTGAGGACCTTCCACACAACCTTCACCTAGAAATAACTAATCTGCAATGTCATAACATGGTAAAATGCAAATAGCAAGAGAAGAAATCTAGTAAAAAATCTATAAATGTCTTACAGGTGATGAATATTCTCAATTAGAATCATGCTCGTCAATTGATATCAGTGTTTGGCAGTATCTAACTGCCTGAAAAGTAGTTTTTGAAGGTGAAATACATCTTATTACAGATTAACACTAACTGATGAACATTTGCAATCAAGTTGGATGATAGGAAGCATTAACTTCTAACTCCAATTAAATGAAATGCTGTTTAAAAAATGTGTAGTCCTGTGTTCCAAAAATTAGGCAATTATTATTTTTATATTTTAAATTTCATCGGTAAAAATTGTAGAAATTTGTCTTTCCTGTTGTTATTTAAGACCTACGAAACATCCTCGATTTTGCTTTTTGCCCACAAAGTCTAAAATATTTACTATCTGGATCTTTAGAGAAAAGTTTGCTGACCCTTGGTTAATAGTACAGTACATTGTTCCTTTTAGATAGTTATCTTGAGATCAATTAATGATATTTTATAAAAACTACTAAATCATTGTTAATATTTTTTGACTTTTAAAAATATTTAAACATTGTTCTAATTCATTCCCAGCCCCCCACCACCCCCACCCCCCCCAGACTTTTATTTTCACCAGAATTTAAGTTATATTGCTTCACTTCACAATATAATTTATTTCATTAAATAAAATTACCCATATACTCTCAATACAGGAATAGTTGTTAAGCACTTTTGCTGTCAGTGATGAGGTAGTTTAGAAGTAAACCGTTCTGGTTTTAAATGTATGTTCAGATATTTACTAGCTATGTGACCGTGGTCACTTCTCTATCTCTCTAATATCTGCTTTTCTCATCTGTAAAATGGGAATAGTAGCACTTTCATGATAAGCTTGTAGTGAGGATTAAATAGCATACTGAAGCATCTAACATGGTGCCTTATGTATATACTAGGGTCTCAAATGTAATAACAAATGTTATTATTGAAATATATGAAGGTTCTATGAGAGTAGGAACTTCGTTTTTTTTGTCATTATTTTTTCACCGATGTATCTTCAGTACTTAGAACAGTTTCTGACATATAAAAGCTCAATAAATATTTGCTGAATGAACCAATAAATCAATTTTTAAAAAATTTTAATTGATTTTTTCCCTGGGACCTAAGGCATAAAGATTTCATCACTATTGGTAGTGAGGGGTGTGGTAACCTCTACGTTATTACTAGATAGGCATAAGATTCTGTAAAGTAGTACTAAATAGTCTTTTTGATTTTCTGCAGACAGGCAGATGTGTGTGCACACGTACACACACACACACACACACACACACACACACACAGAGAGAGAGAGAGAGAGAGAGAGAGAGAGAATGTCCATGCATTGTTTTAGAGCCAGATACAAAACTTGCTGTCAGTTATTTATATGGCTCAAGGTTAGCTATGATTAGTTTTGGGTTTCTTCTAATTCCATGTGGTAGGAGTAGCATTCCTTTGTTTTGCACTTTCATTGGAAAGAGAGGAATTATCAATAGCCTGCTGCTCTAGAGCACTTAATCTGATCTGTTATCCTGTAATTAAACTGCCTGTTTTTCGAGATTTTAAATGTCAGTTTGCTTTGCCAACAGTGCTCAGTGCATCTGAAGATCTCAGATTATGTTTGAGAGATGGAAGTTTTATGGTTAAGATTAATATTGGTAGTTGTGCTATTTATTAAATTACTGTTTTTCAGCTCTAAACTCACAGAACAGAAAGGTCCAGGAATTTGACAGTAGGCATAACTGGATCCAGTGCACAACTCTATTAGAAATTTATCTCTGTTGGGCCAGCCCATGACCAAAAACTTCTCTGGTGTGATGAGCCCCTGAATCTTTTTAGGATTTACCTTTTGCCCTCTGTGCCTAAACAAGGCTGAAACATAATTGTTACTTCTTTCTCATTGATATAGTGAACTGATATGATGTTCTGTGGAATGTTCCTATGATCTTGGCCTTTTTGAACTGTATTATTAGGTAGAGCACAAGAGAGTTATAATAACCCTGGAGAAGATTGTCATATGTCCTTTTGCCCATCTCAGGTATATGTGAATGATTCTGGTCCTTCTTGATAGGGATGGAAAAAACCACATTTGTCAGTTCAGTATCTGCATATCACATGCTTGAGATTATATTAATTGTTTAGGAAGGATATCACATGTGCCATAGTAATTTTAAGTGGGGCTACTACTTGGTCGAGTTTATAATATTCCACTAACATTTTTCAGGATGCATCAATGCATCTGTTTTTGTCAGGGGCAGACTGTTGAATTAAAAGGGAAGTATGATGTGGGACATCACCTTTCTATTCTTAGTTTTGTATGATATTTTTGCCAGTGGGAGAGTGCATTTTCAGAGGCTTCCACTTGATTTTCCCATTATGATAGTTCTTAACCCCACAGGCCAAGGAACCAATGTAGGGGTCATTCCAGTTACTAGCTATGTCCATTTGGAGACTGCTGTAATAACTACTGGGTAGAATCTGTGGAATTATTGAGCGTACTGTGTGCAGACTTGGACAAGGACTCAATCTATTACTTGGTCTATATCCCATGATGACACTGGGTTCTTGAGTGTCAGTGTCAACTAGATTTATTGTGTCCAACAGTCCTTAAAATGTATGGGTTATCACTTTTCCTTTGTTTACTGTTACCTTTGAAAATAGATGTATTCACGTATTCACTTGCTGTGATGCTACAGTTCCTCCTCCTAGCAACTCAGCCTTTCTTTCTTTCAGTCAGTGGGTTCCAGGTCCAAAAAATTGTTCAGGTTCAGAAATTGGGTGAGTAATCGTGTCTTTGTGTTGGGTGGCTTCCTTTAGCCTCCTGATCATCCATATTTCATTTGTTTTGATCATACAGATTGAGCGTATCCTAACTGGTTGCCCATCTATCTTGCCCCTAGGGATACTGTGCTCAGTGATCTTCTCCATAGCTCTGTGGATCAGCCCCCGGTGGCTACCACTCCTGCCTTGACACTCGTTTTGATAATGGCACTCACTAATTGATGCTAGTAGTCACCAGGCCCCTATTTCAGGATCTCCTTTATCCCATTGCTAATAGGGAGCCCAGACACTTAACAGCATCTTTTACTGTCAGACCTATCGTTCAGGGGAAAGCCAACACTGATCTTCTCAACAATGCTTGCACCTGTCTCAGCAGTGTGTTTCTTGTTTCTTTGGTAAATGGAGGGTTCTTTGGGTCCTCTCAGAATCTCCTGACTGGCTGATGGGTTTATATATCTCCACTTTAGCGTGTCTGCTTCTCTGAGCTTTTTAATCCTTTCTTCCACTTTCTGCCATGGTAGTTGTGTCATTTCTCCTTTACTTGGTTTGGGCCTCCCCTTTTTCCAAGCTTCTGAGAACTATTCCAGTAGCATTCAACATCATTCCTCAGGGTTCTTGCCAGAGTATTAAATCTTCCATTATAGAAGAGTGCTCCCATATCTATAAATTGCCCCTTACCAAACTTTATGTACCAACCTATTTCCTAATCCAGGACTATCAGGATCTATTCCCGCTAGATCTATCAGGATCTATTGGGTTTTCCTGCTACAAGTTGGCCAGGTCCTACAGTTTGTTTGTTTGTTTGTTTTGGGCGGGGATGGAGGCATAGTCCCTTTCTTCCCTTTGTAGGCTCTGAATGTCCCTTGCTGAGTTAGCCAAGAAGGGAGGTAGTAATAGATACGAAGATGATTACGTATTGTTTTGCCAGGAAGCAGCCTCTGAGTCTTCATCAAACAAGTGGAAGTGCTAGTTTTTAATAAGAAGGAATGGCTACTTCTATAGGCTCAGAGGGTTCTGTAGGTTTATCCTTGGAAGTCAAAGTGTTCAGGGAATCTGGCTTTAGGAATTTCAAATAAATGGAGCCCAAATGTCCTCATCCCATGCCTCAGGTTCCTCCACTTTCAGGGCCCTGCCCTTGGTATATAGCAGACTTGCTGATATTGAGAATTTTGCTTTCTTTGAAGCATTGTTACATTTATAATTAAGACATGGCCCGTTTCTTAGCTGTTTATGTTTTCTACTTCCAGGAGATGAAACTCTTTATATGTTTCCAATGAAATCTTTTGGCTTTCACTCTTCACCTTAAATTGGTAATTAATCAATCATGCTTTTATTACTCAAATTTTTCATGGCTCGTGTTTTTGTTGTCTTTCTCAAATGCATAGATATCCCCTAGGAACAGTCATAACATTGATAGTCATTATAATCACTACTTCTCTAAAACCTCTCAAAGGTATTTGCCCAAGACAATAGGATACTTCTAGCAGTATCCCATTCCAGGTGAAACTTTACAATTAAACTGCTGTACAATTAAACCATATGGCAAGGGCTGGCAGTGCTCTGCCTACCACTGCTGATGTGGTCTTCACTGCCAACTAGCCTGTCACCGATCCAACTCCAAAATGCTACTCTAGAGTCTTTTTCATAGCACCACTCCTGTCTCAACTGACGTAAGTTGAGTTCCCCAGGAAACAGACACCGAGACAGAGATTTGTGTGCAGGTAGTTTACTGGGGAATGTTCTTGGTAATAATACCTGTTAGAGATTAAGAGGAGGAGGACTTGGCATAAGTAGGAGTTGTGATTCTGTTGTAACAGATGCTTTAACTAAGTCCACAGGAGCTTGAAGCTGGGTGAGATCTACAGAAATGAACTAAATGGGGGCAAAGGGGCCAGGTGGACTGAATGTGGGCTTCCTCCTGGGGAGAAAACATAACTTTGGGCAGGGAAACTCTCTTTGCCTGAGGGCAGTTTATGGGGGAAGGACTCGGCTATGAGCAGTCATCATGCAGTGCTTGGGGCAGCTTGGTGAATGAGTGCTGTACTGAGGGGCCCATATGGGTGGTATACAACAACATGCACTAAGACTTTGATCTCAAAATTTTCCCCTTACTTTGCAAGAGGGATGTAACTATTTTAAGCACCCCTTACTCATATTCCCTTTTGAAAATGAGGGGAAATTTTCTAGAATCCTCCTCAGTAAACCTCTTCCTATGTCTTCTTGGACATAATTAGTTCCTAATTAATCACCAGCAAGGGGTTTGAAATGATCAGGATTGGCTTAGAATTCAGAATACTAAGAGGATAGGAAATGATTGTTGAATAGACAATGATTTATGTCTGCCAAAGATAGTCACTGTAAGGGTTATAATAATGTAAAACTGGAAACAACCCAGATATCCAAAAATAGCGTGCAGGAGCTGGCTTGCACCAGTATGTGAGAGCTAACTGTGTGAATCTCTTCCGAAGTCCTCATTCAATGACATCATGTTGATATAATAGCTCAAAACTGGCTGAAGTAGTATTTGTGCCATGGAAATAGATGAAAATTACAAAACAGGGCCTGTTTACCCCTCAGAAAACTAGCTGTTAAGCATTAATCACCATACCACTGATAGCTATTTGAAGTTTTGATAACAATTAAATCTATAGTAACCAGGAAATTTGTTCAGGATGTAATTTCAGCTTTTTTAGAAGCTTGATTAAATTTATATCTGTTATGTTAAAATGGCATGTGCATATGGTGAAAATTGGAAAGAAATAAGGATAGATTAGAAGTTTCATTTGTTGGGACAATAGTTTGTAGGAAAAAATTAATGTTGAATTTTATTAGTATGGCTATAATGTTTGTATAATAAAAATGAAAAAAGGGAAACACTCTGTTAATTAAATTATCTTACTGTATTCCCTTTTTAGTAATCATTTCTGGTTGTATGCACTGTCAGACTGCATATCAAAGAATATTGTCAGTATAATTTTATACATGGGGTAGATCATACTTAATGCTTAAAAAAGTTTAAAGCCCTTTATTTACTTTATAACATTTATTTCTCCATAACGCTTATCTCACAACTCTATCAAGCTTCAAGGGTATTTAAATTTTTAGGCTAATGCTTCGACTTCCTTCTATTTGTGTGAAAAATCAGGTAACATTGAACTAATCATTTATTATCTTCTTTTGATATGCATGGCTTACTTTCCATGTAACTTTTCAGGATCTTTTACAAGTTGGCAACAACAGTCAACATACAAGGGTGCTTCAAAAAGTTCGTGAAAAAATTGAATTAAAAGATAACATGAATCTTTCCATGAAGTTTTTGAAGACCCCTCATATGTAGTGGTTCTTTCAGGAAATTAGAAGACTAACATTGGGATGGAACCTGATGGGACAATATTTCATTCCTAGAGAAAACTTCCTACAGGCTGCTTAAGTGATTATTTAATCCAATGGTGTAAAACATTTTAAAAAATATTAATAACAAAGTATATCAGTCTCCTAGCTGATTTATTGTTATTTTCTGTTACATGCAATACTACTCTACACAAAAGAGGAATTTCATTAAATTATGAAGTGGCCATTAACACAAAATTTTTTCAAAGTAAAACTTTACATCTTCGGAAATAAACCACAAAGTTGAATTAAAAGTTTTGATTCAAATATTGGTGTGCAAATATTATATAAAACAATAAGTGCTTTTTATTGGTATGCTGAATAAAATCTTTTCCTTTTCTGCTTATTTAATAATACCTCAAACGAATGCTTTTGGCATTACCAAACTGCCATAATAGAATACATTTATTTGTAATGAAAAAGTGTACTGTCTTTAAGTAAGAACCTAAATTTTGAATTATAAGCCAGGCAAGTATACTGAAACATAGATGATGATGTTCTGACTGTCATTTAATTTCCATCTCATCATCCGCTTTGACAGAATTATCCAAGTGAAATGGTAAATGAAAATAAACAAAATGCAGATTAGTGTTCACTGAATTTCTTTCTCTTGAGGCAACAGGAGTTGTTTCTGTGCCTGTGCAAGCATGAGTACAGTGTGTTTGTAATTAGCGATCCAGTTACACTTGCTGAATTATGAAAAATTGCTCTTTGTTTCTTTTATCATGCTGTTTCTGAATTGGTTCAATTTTTGTAGTTTTCAGTTGACCCCCACTATTTTTGTCTCTGTGTCTATCTGTCTTCCTTTCTGCTCTGTCTCTTCTTCTATCTCTATATCTCTCTGCCTCCTGTTCCCACTCTCTCTTCCTCTTTTGCTTCTCTGTTACCTATCCCCACTTCATGTGCTTTTCATTTTTGTGTGGTGCCTTCTGTCAAGATTTATGATACTCAGTATGCTATTAAATTGTGTATCCTTTTATTTAAATCACATCCCCATTTGAAATCTGAATCCTTTTTGTATAAACCACATATTGAGGACAGGTCATGTTAATTGAGCACATCTAGTGCTAGATAATTAGAAGGGCTAGTGTAGGTTTTTTCTGTTTAATACTGGGCTATATTGAAAACCAGAGAGAAAAGGGATAATATATAATACAACCAGATGCTCGTTTCCCTCCCTGCAAATTCCCTTTTAGTGGACTTTATATGAAATCAAGATTATATTTAAATTTAAATATGTGAATTTCTCCATGATACAAGTTATTGGCACATCAGCTTGATTACTTTATAACATTTTAATTATATTAAATAACTACTTGGAAATATATAATGTCACCTTTTTATATTTGAATTTACATTTTACTTTTTAGTAATAGCCCTGACTGAATTAGCTGTAGAAAGCTTTTAAATTTGTTCAGAAACAAAAGTATACATAACTATTTAGTTTTATGAATTAAAGCTGTTAGAGCCCATTAAAATTCACTATTGTCTTATTATAAAAATATATTGATTTAAGAAACCATACATAATGTTTTATTAATATTTTTTCTTGGGCTGCCTGGTTAGCTCAGTTGGTTAGAGCACAGCCTTCTAATACCAAGGTCCAGGGTTTGGTTCTCTGAATTGGCCAGCTGGGAAAAAAAAATTTTTTCTTATATAAGGTTATTGACTGTTATTCTATTTTATAATGGTTTCCAGTTCAAACTTGTATAAATATGATTTTGAAATTTTTTTTTTTTAGCAAGTGAGGATTCAAATCAAATGATTACTTTTTGAGTTGTAAATGTCTATTAAAAATTAGCTAGCAGACAAGAAAGCATAATTAGAATTAATCAATAATCCAAGAAGTCATTGAAGACAAATAACTATTAGTTTTCAGATATGTTATGGTTTTGATAGAATTTAATTTAACTGATTGAACATATACTGATGCAAAAAAAAGTTTCTGCTTAACTCTTAGTGAAACAGAACATTGCTATACCAATACTCTGTCTCAAACCCTACTTAAAATTCTGAGTAATGCAATTTAATCAATTCAAGAAAGCAAAAATTTATTGCATGCCTACTGATTGCCTGGTGCTGTGTGTGAGATGAATACAATGTAATCACTGTTAGCAAGATAAGCATGTAAGCAAAGAGCAATACAATATGATAAAAATGAAGATAAATACAAGACAGAGATGTAATTCATAGAGAGTAGGGATAATTCTACCTTGATTTATAAAAAGAATTACAGAGGATTTGATGTGTGCATTGCATTTTGAGGTTTGAATAGACCTTTCTGAGATGAAATGTCTTTCCATCTTTTTGTGTCCTCTTTAATTTCTTTCAACAGTGTTTTGTAGTTCTCATTGTAGAGATATTTCACTTCTTTGGTTAAATTTATTCCTAGTTATTTTATTCTTTTGGTAACTTCTAAATGGGCTTGCTTTCATGATTTCTTTATCTGCTTATTCGTTGTTGCTGTATAAAAAATGCTACTGATTTTTGTGTACTGATTTTGTATCCTGCAACTTTTCTGAATTCATTTATTGGCTCTTAGAGTCTTTTTTTGTAGAGTTTATAGGTTTTTCTATATATAGGACCATGTCATCTGCAAACAGGGGTAATTTGACTTTGTCTTTTCCAATCTGGATGCCCTTTATTTCTTTCTCTGGCCTGATTGCTCTGGCTATTACTTCCAATACTATGCTGAATAGGAGGGTTGAGAGTGAGCATCCTTGTTTTGTTCCCGTTCTCAAAGGGTGATGTTCATTTAGGATGATGTTGGTGGTGGATTTGTCTTATATGACTTTTAATGTATTGAGATACTTTTCTTCTATACCTAATTTGTTTAGTCTTTATCATGAAGGGATGCTGAGTTTCTGCGTCTGCTGAGATAATCATATGGTTTTTGTCCTTGATTTTGTTGATATGGTGTATCACATTTATTGGTTTGCATGTGTTGAACCATCCTTGTATCCCTGGGATGAATCCTACTTGATTATGGTATCATCTTTTTGATGTGCTGTTTTATTCTGTTTGCTAATATCTTGTTGAGGATTTTTGGCTCTATGTTCATCAACGATATTGGCCTGTAGCTTTCTCTTTCTTTTCTTGTTGTATCTTTGTTTAATTTTGGTATCAGGATGATGCTGGCCTTACAGAATGAGTTCAGGAGAATGGTGTCTGTTTCAAATTTTTTAAATAGTTTGAAAAGGATTGTTGTTAATTCTTCTTTAAAGGTTTGGTAGAATTCAGCAGTGAAGCCATGTGGTCCTGGGCTTTTCTTTGTTGGGAGACTGCTGATTACTGCTTCAATTTTGTTGTTTATTACAGGCCTGTTCTGGTTTTCTACATCTTCTTGGTTCAGTCTTGGTAGTTTGTATGTGTATAGAAATTTATCCCTTTTCTCCAGATTTTCAAATTTGTTGGCATATAGTTGTACATAATATTCTCTAATTATTCTTTTTATATCTATGGTATCAGTTGTAATGTCTCCTCTTTCATTTCTGATATTTGTTATTTGGGTCTTCTCTCCTCTTTTTTTTAGTTAGTCTGGGCAATGGCTTGTCTATTGTGTTTATCTTCTCAAAAAAACAACTTTTTGTTTCATTGACTTTTTTGTATCATTCTTTTCGTCTCTATTTCATTTAGTTCTGCTCTGATCTTAATTTTTTCTTTCCATCTACTAATTTTGGGATTGGATTATTCTTGTTTTTCTAATGCTTTGGGTGTAACATTAGGTTGTTTGAAGTCTTTCTGTTCTTTTCATGGAAGCACTTACTGCAATATACTTCCCTCTTAGCACTGCTTTTGCAGTATCCCATAGATTTTGGTAAGTTGTGCTTGTATTTTCATTTGTTTCAAGGAATTTTTTGATGTGCTGCTTTATTTCTTCTTTGACCCATTGGTCATTCAGGAGCATGTTGTTTAATTTCCATGGATTTGTATAGTTTCCAAAGTTTTGTTTGTAGTTAATTTCTAATTTTATTCTCTTATAGTCTGTAAATATACTTGATAGGATTTCAGTCTTTTCAAATGTGTTGAGACTAAATTGTGGTCTAACATGTGGTCTATCCTGGAGAATGATCCTTGTGCTGATGAGCAGAATGTGTATCCTGCAGTTATTGCATGAAATGTTCTGTAAATATCTGTCATGTCCATTTGGTCTAAAGTGCTATTTAAAACCAGTATTTCTGTGCTATTTCTTTGTCTAGACAATCTGTCTGGTGCAGAGAACAGCATGTTAAAGTCCCCAACTATTACTGTATTGGGTCTACCTCTTCCCTTAGATCCAATAGCAGTGCTTTATGGCAACTTTAGAGCATCTGGATGCTCTGATGATGTTGGGTGCATATATGTTTATGGTTGTTACAGCTTCCTGCTGCATTGATCCTTTTATCATTACATAATGTCCTTCTTTTTCTATTTTTATAGTTCTTGGTTTGAAGTCTATTTTATCTGATATAAACATAGCAACTCCTGGTCATTTTTGGTTTCTGTCTGCATGGGATATCTTTTTCCATCCCTTCACTATTAGTCTATGTAAGTCTATTAGTGAAGTGAGTTTCTTGCAGACAGCATATAGTTGGGTCTAGTTTTTTAATCCATTCAGCCAGTCTATATCTTTTAAGTGGGGTATTTAATCCATTTACATTCAGGGTTGATATTGAAAGGTATTACCTTATTCATGCCATTTTATTGATTTCTTTGCGGTTGTTTTATATTTCTTTTTTTCCTTTCACTTTTATTGTTTATGTTTGCTGTTTGGTGCTTTTTTGTAGTGTTAAGATACATTTTCTTTCTCTTTTTTATTTGTGTATCTGTTCTACTAGTAGGTTTTATTCTTTCTGATGTGTTTATGGTGACATATATTGCTCTTTTGATTCCAGATGTAGTACTCCCTTGAGGATTTATTGAAGGGCTAGTCTTGTGGTGGTGAGTTCTTGTAGTTTTTGTTTGTCTGGGAAAGATACTATATCTCCTTCATTTCTGAAGAAAAGCTTTGCTGGATATAATATTCTTGGTTGGCTGTCTGTTTCTTTTTGCTCTTTGAGTATGTCATTCCATTCTCTCCTGAACTCTAGGATTTCTGTTGAGAAGTCTGCTGCTAGTCTAATGTAGGTGATTTGATGCTTTTCTCTTGCTGTTCTTAGAATTCTCTCTTTGCCTTTGACTTTTGATAATTTTACTACAGTGTGCCTCGGGGAGGTCCTTTTCAAGTTGGATCTGTTTGGAGATATTTGAGCTAGTCAGTTCTTATTTGACTTTCTTTTCTATTAGACTGTAACCTTCTTGAAGGCAGGGATCTATTCTCTGTCATTGCCTTATCCCAGCAGTTAGCCTGAAACCTGGAATGTGGTAGGCTCTCAACAAATGTTTTTAGAATGAATGGGTGAATGTATGTAACAATGGATGGTAAATTGTTTTAAGATTTCTTTTTACTCTAACATTGTATTATTTATGTCATTTAAATCTTAGCTTAAGAATATTCTTTTACTTTGGTTATAAAGTTCAGAGTGCACTAACTAATACTAATTAAAACAAATGAGAGAGCTGTTAAGGAAAAGAAATAAAATTAGAACTTTAAATGAACACACTTTCATAATAAGAAATAAGTAGACTTCACACATACTTGTGAAAGCACATTCTCATGGACCTATTCCTGGTTATAAGAGATTCAAGTTACCTTAGTTCAGATTAAATTACTAAGTTCCAATTGATAAGAAGAATATGTACTAAAACTCAAGTAATGAATTTACTAGTGGTTTTTTATCCCTGCTTGCTGGCATTAGGTTAATTTTATTTTTAGCCATTTTTAGGTGGCTCCTTATACTTGTTTAAAATCCATTTTGAAGAAATTACTTAATTAAAAATTATTTTCAATATCAAATTAAAGGCTGATTTGGATTATGTGATTTTTGAGCTTTTAGATATGATCAAATCTGTAGGATAATAATGCCATAGTATTTAATTTTAGTGTAGGATTTAAGAATATGGATTTTGGAGACAGATAAAATGGGTTTTTAATCCTAGCTTTATTATATCCTAATGATGTGACGTTGGGCAAATTATTTTAACCTCCTAATTTACTTTTTTCACATATAATATGGATAACATTATTATCTAGCTGAAATGATTATTGTGAGGTTTAAATAAGATAATCATCTAGAGTGCCTATTCTAGTTACTACAAATTATCCAAAATTTAGTGACATAAAACAACATTTTTATGTTAAATTAAAACTATTTATTTATTTTCTTTATTTATTAAAACATTTAATATCCTTATGGTATCTGTGGGTCAGGTACCTACTCCTCAGTCTCCGTCTTCTTCATGTGAGCTCTGTACCATGGCTGCCTCAGAAAAATAGATTTCTTACATAGTGATTCATAGCTCCTGAGAGAGTCAGGAGGAAACCAGGCTGTCCTTTTAAACATAGCATCAGAAGTGAAACAGTGTTACTTCCATTGAATTCTGTTGGTACAAGATCTTCCTACGTTTAGGGGAGGGAATATAGATACCCACCTCTCAATAGAAGAGTGTTATTGTCACATTGTTGGGAAGAGCAAGAAGAGCATGGTATATGTAATGGTGTAACCATCTTTGTGAAACACAGTCTATTCTAGTGTTTATCCCAGTTCCTGACATGGAATAAGCACTCAATAGATGTCATTATTATTAAATAAAACCTGAAACAGGGCTTCAATTCACTGTAATTACCCTAGGGTAGCAGTGATTTCATAGTTACTCTTGGGTAGCAATGGTTATAATGTATAATTATTCAATCAGTCACTTATTTATTAATCACATTGGTTAGAGGGAAGGGAACTTTGCAGAATTATTTGCTTTGTAAAATGATTGGCTTAAGAATAAAAGGTATAGAATAAAAGTTATGATTACTTTTAGAATTTAGAATAATAAAAGTTATGATTATTAGAAAAAAGTTATGATTTTTTAAATAATGATGAAGATGATGGTATCAACATTATTATGACTACAGTTTACAAAGAACTTTCATGAGTATTATCTTACTTAAACCTCTTAGCAATATGTGAGTTATCACAATTATCTTTTTTTTACACAGATGAGAAAATGAGGCCTACTGTATTAAGTGGCTTGCTCAAGTCATAAAATTGATAAGGGGTGGAGTTAATACTTTAACATAGGTTTTCTAGCTTCAGTTGTAAAACTCTGTCACAACATGCTGTGACTTTATAAATATGATTAAGTTCAAAATGAGGGTGCTGAAGAATGCTTTTGTATACTATGCATTTTAATTTTAAAACCTTTATAAACCGTAAGTAATGAAAAATAATGATGTAAAACAGTTAACTCTTGTCTTAATGACTGTAGAAAAAAATGTTGTAAGCAGAAAAGAAAATTTCGGCAGATATTCTGTGTGTAAAACACAGACACACACACACACACACAATTGGGTTAGTTTGTATTTTACAGTAGAGATAAGTGAAGGAGAAAATCTTAGTCTAAGATCTGAATCTTTTGATTATTTTCAGCTAGGTCTTCATATTTAAATCTGTTTAACTTCAAACCTCCTACACAGTATGTCCAGAAATCTTATTATGGCAAAACTGCTCCCTTTGGTTCAGTAAAAGGCATTGACATACCCCAAAGGTTACACAAGTAATTATACAAATCCAAAGCAAACTAAAGCCATAATATGAATACTTTCATTTTACATTTTAGAATCATTATGTTAACCTATTTGTGTTTATTATTTAACGTCTCTAAAATGTTTAAGAAAATCAGGGACTTCTGTTCCCATAAGGATGGTGGACTGGCATCAGTCTTACTGCTGATAATAACTAAAACGAAATGAACAAGATATTTTAAAATCTGCTTAAACACAGGTGAACTGGAAATAATTAAAGAATACTCAAAGTAAAAACTAAATGAAGATGGGAAACAAAAAAGTAAATGGCACAGTGAAGGCTGCTTTCATTTTGAGGGTAGTGGCCAAACTGGATAAAGTTGATTTAAAAAAACGAGATAAACTTGATTTTAAAAACTGGATAAAAAGTTGGTTGTCATGGCATCCTGGGTAAAGGGCACAGGAGAAAAATCTCAGGGCATGCCCAGGTTTGGAAATCTAATAAAAGACAACCCCCAGTAAATCTGGAACCACAAAGGGGTATAATAACCGCAGTGTAAGAGTAAAATAAAAATTCTCCTACCTTCCTCTGTGGACTATAAAGGAAGTTGCCTGTCTCATACCTTGGCATTAGGGCAGAAGTGGAAAACATTGAACCTGATCCCAGTAAAAATACCAACAATTTTTTTTTATTCCCCAGTCATTGGTACGTAGGTCTACCGAGACCTCAGACCTGTTCCTTACTTAACATTTCCCCACTTGGTGTGGAATTTCCTCTTTCAGGGCTGATTTTGTTTATGTTCCAACATGACTAGCCACCCTTCTTTCTGCACAGTTATTGCAAGATTCCAGCCCCTCCATTTTATGTGAAAGTGATACCTCCAGGGAATGGTTCTGTGATGCACAGTATTCTCCTGTCTTGTATTTTCCCCTCTCACTGTCCACTGCTGTGGAACAGACCTTCTACATCTCTGCAGGCCTGTTCGAACTGATGTCGGATACCACATTGCACACATAAGCTTGTCCGTTTCTTCTAAAATGCTTTTGGTTCTCTGTTCCCTCAAAGTGCAAAAAATAGAACTTAACACAGGATAATTTGAAAGCAGTTACATAATCTTCCTCTTTAGAGGCCCCAGTTTCTCATCGCAGGGAGATTGCAGTCTTGCAGTGAGGGTGTGTCATTCTTCACACATGATATAAAAACAGAACTGGATTAATTTGTGCTTTGCTGATAATTTCTGTTCAAATCACAACCCATTTTTCATTCTCTGGGGGAATCACTGTTGGTTCATCTCTTGGAATAGAATCCTCCTTGAAAGTAGCAATGAACTCAATTTTTGTAAGGACTTCTAAAACTGTTTGTTGGAACTTTATAGAAATATGGCCATGAGTCCATTCGTAAAGTTATTCCCCTACTTTGGTTCCTAAAAGGTCATTGTGGAAATTTCCTAAACTAGCAGATGCTGAGCATCCTAAGTGAAAATCCAGATATTATTATCTGAAAGTACCAGCATTGATGAAGGTTGGCTTCCAACTCCACCATCAAGCAGTTCATACCTCAAATCATTTTCTGGTGAGTTATTCTGCCTTCTGTGATGAAGTGTGAGAACACCCAGCGGTGATAATAATGTGTAAACAGACATGTTGATGAACTGTTACAGAAATGTTAGTAGGCTCTAGTCTGTGGGTTCTAAATCTTCTATGCTTTAAAGGGAAAAATGTGCGCAGCTGTCACTTAATCTAGGACAATGTCGATTGCGTTCAAGCTGTACATAAATGCGTGTGGAATTGATTTGTCAGAGAAAGCAATGGTCACATATGTAGCATAATCATACATGTAGCCCAAAACAGTACTTAACAGAAGCATAGCCCAGTAAATTTTACTTTCTGCCAGAAAAAACAGAGCCTAGGATGGTGTGGTACGCAGAAGAGTGGGCCCCAGAATGTCCACATCCTAATCCCCAGAACCTGTGAATATTGTTACCTTACATGGTAGAAGAGACATTGCAGATGTGATTAAATTAAAGATCTTGAGATGGAGAGATTATCCTGGATTATTCAGCTTGGCTCAATATAATCACAATGTACTTATAAGAGGGAGGCAAGAGTGTCAAAGTTAGAGAGAGGCTCAAAAATGCTACACTGCTGGCTTTGAGGATGGAAAAAGGAGGCAGGAGCCAAGAAATGTGGGTGGCCTCTAGAAGCTGGAAAAGGCAAGGAAATAGATTCTCCCCCTGGGTCCTCCAGAGGGAAATCAGCCCTGTGGATACCTTGATTTTTAGCCTACTAAGACACATTTCAGACTTCTGAGTTCCATAAATGTAAGACAATAAATTTGTGCTGTGTTAAGCTGCTGTGATATTATCACTAAATTGTGATAATATCACAGCAGCAATAGGAAACTAATACAGATGGCATATGGAAATCTCTGGCTAGGTGAAAAGTTTCCATGTTTTGTCTCATGTTCTCCCCAGTTGGAAGTTGAAATTTGGGTATATTCTTTAGAGATGTAAAGTGCCTAGAAGGTCTATGTTTCAAAACATTATGTTTTTAGATAGTTTTATGATTCTGTTGCCTAATGTGAAAAGGAAATCTAAATTTTCAAGCAGTCTCTTGGGTCTTTGGAACAGTCATCAGTTAAAGCAATGTCTAGTATACCTTTACCATACCAAAGGAGCAGGCAACTTTATAAGCAAATAATTTGTATCTCTGTTAGAACCAGAAGCTCAAGTTAAATCTTGCCCAGGCATATCTCATGCCCTATTTTTTTCAAGATTTCTTGTTGAAAACTTTACTAAATCCCTTTTGCTTGGGAATTTTAGAAATGGTCTATGTCCTTTATTTCTGTTTTAAAAATTTTTAATAATAAGAGCTAACTACTAGTAGCACACAGATTACAATTATATACGTGATGCTATCAATAAATTTTTGTTTGACTAGGGAAATTTATCAGTATTTGGAAGATTAGGAGCAAAATGGCATGAACAATTTTTAAAGATGATGCATAGCTTTAATGTAGATTTGTATTACTATGCTACATATTTTGATTTATTATATCATTTAATTCATTTATTCCTCAGAACAACCCTAGAAGGTAGGAACTATTATCATACCTATTTTACAGAAGAGCAAACTGAGGTGTAGAGATATTAATTAACTTATCCAGTGTCCATAGTGGTTGTAAACCCAGGATTAAAATCTAGGTATTATGACACCAGCACTCTCATATTTTAGCTCTGATGTTTACCAAGCCATGTTTGTCAAATTTTAATTACATAAGGCCTTTTCCCAAGTAACATTGTTCATGGAATATGACCTTCAGCATAAACTATTTTCATTATAATGTTATTTAAGCATGTACAAATGTAAGACTGATTGTACTTTCCTTATGTTATGGCTTTTACACAACTATACAAGCAAAACTAATTTACAAAGTAAATTCCCAAGCCAATAAATTTAATTACAACATTAAAAAAAATCTGTTTAACTTGTACTAATAGAATAATTAATATCAGAGTTGATAGGATTTAGTGTGCTTTTAGTGTAACTTCCTCACTGAAGCATTGATCTTCTCATCATGCTGACAAGTGGTACTGTAGCCTTTTCTTTGAGTTCATCCCATGATGGGGTGGTGACTATCTGTGAAAACAGCAAAACATTATTTTTAACTTTTTACTTTGAAGTAATCATAAATTTTCAGGAAATTGCAAAGAAAGTAAAGTAGTGTACCTTTTATCCAGTTTCTTCCAATGCTTACATCCTGCATAGCTACAGTACAGTATCAAAACCAGAAACTGACATTGGAACAATGTTTTTGTATAGTTTCTAGGACATCTTATCACATATATAAGATTCATTTAACCACCACTGCTATAAAGATACAGAACTACTATACCACCACAAAGATCTTCCTTATGCTGCTGCTTCACAGGACATCCTGCTCCCCCCCATCCCTAATTGCTGCCACCCACTAATTTGTTTTCCATTTCTATAATTTTATTATTTAGAGAATGTTATATAAATGAAATTATGTGATATGTGACATTTTGAAAAATTTTCCCCATTAAATATAATGCCCTTGAGGTCCATCCATGTTGTGTTTATTAATAATTTTTTCCTTTCTATTACTGGGTGGCATTCTATGGTATGGATATATCATAGTTTGTTTAGCCAGTCATTGATTGAAGAACATTTTGGTTGTTCCACTTTTTGCCTATTAGAAATAAAGATATCCTCTTTGGTGAAATTTCTCTTCATATAAAGCATTCAGCCTTTCATCGTTAAGTATAATGCTAGCTATAGGTTTTTGTTGTTGTCCTTTAATAATTTGGGCAAATTCTCCTCTATTATTTTCTGGGAGTTTTTAACTATTGATCATGAATAGTTTTTTGCATCAATGATCAGTGGATGAGATCATATGATTTTTCTCCTTTAACTTGTTAATATGGTGTATTACATTGATTTTCAAATATTTAACTAACCTTGCATTCCAGAAATAAATCTCATTTGGTCATAGTATGTAGTTCTTTTTACATATTGCTCAATTCTATTTGCTAATTTTTTGTTAAGGATTTCTGTATCTATATTCATAAGGGATATCGGCCAGCAGTTTTATTGTTGTTTGCCATTTTCTTTGTTTCCACTGTTTTTCATTCCTCTGTTTGTTTGTTTGTTTTTCCCCCTATGCGTTATTTTTACGATTGCATTTTGGTTTATCTATACTGTATTTTTAAGTGTATTTTTTTTCATAGTTTTTTTTTTTTAGTGGTTGCTCTAGGTAATATATTATATATATACAATTTATCACATTCTGCTGGTCTGATATTTATCTAGTCTGAGTGAAATGTAAGTTCCTTTACCTTCCTCTGTTTATAATGTAATTGTCTTGAATATTTCCTCTGTGTATCTTGAAAACCTCATCAGACAATGAACACTTTGCACTTCCAACATCATTCGGAAAATGTAAGAGGAGAAGGAAAGTCTATCATATTTATGAATATTTTTATTTACCAAGTCTTTAATCTTTCTCGATACTTCCAGGTCCTTTCTTTTTTGCTTCCAGAACTTCCTTTAGCCATTGTTTTAGGGTAGAGCAGCTGGTGAAAAATTCCTTTAGTTTTCTTTTGTCTGAGAATGCCTTTATTTCTCATTCATTCCTGAGAGAGAATTTTATCATATTTAGAATTCAGGTTAACATTTCTTTTATTTCAGTAGTTGAAAAATATTGTGCCACTTCCTTCTGACCTCCAAGGTTTCTGGTGAGAAATCTGCTGTCATTAAAATTGTTTTTCCCCTTTAGGCAAGGTGTTGTTTCTTTCTTGCTACTTTCAATATCTTCTGGTTTTTGTTTTTATTCAATTGTGATGTATCTTGGCACAGATTTCTTTGAATACTTCGTGTTTAGGGGTTTACATAACTTCTTGAATTTGTAAGCTTATATCTTTTTCACAGTTTGGGAAATTTTCAGCCATTGTTTCTTTGAATACTTTCCCAGCTCCGTTCACTTTCTCCTCTCTTCTGGAACTGCAATGACATGAATGTTAGATCTATTGGTATAGTCCATCTGGTCTCTAAAGCTCTGTTCCTTTTAGTTTATTTTTTAGTTTATCTTCTGTCTTTTTCAGATTGGGTAATTTCTATTGTTCTGTCTTAAGTTCATTGAAGGCATTCCTCTTTCTTCTCCATTCTGCTGTTGGGCCCATCCATTTGCTTTTTTTAGTTCTAAAATTTCCATTTGGTTCTTTCTGCATCTTCTACTTCTTGTTCTAGAATTGGAAAGCCCGACAATTCATTTTTGTACTGCTACTAAATAAAGATAGATCATTTACTTCTGACCTTTGAAGCTACACAAAATAAGAATATTAAGTTATAAGTATTATGATCTTTATGCTAATAGTCCCAATAGTTTGGGACTATTTACTATGTAGTTTATGTTTATTATCTCATTTAATTCTTACACTAATTTTTACTCATACAACAAGTGTTTACTCAGTGCCCGTCATGTATGATACTTTTTTTTGTCAATCAGTTGTTTTTGTTTAAATCATTAAACAGTTTACTTCCTTCATTTACAGAGGAAAGGGCTACATATCTGCCTTCCTGATAGGTTGCAAGCACAGTGGGGAAAAGAGATTGTGAGCTGAATTCTCCTATTTTCACATAAACCAGTCAAGAATTTTGATTTACAGTGTTCATACTATTTCTTTTTATAATTCACAGATTTATCAATGTTTTTTTTTTTTTGTGGAAGAGTAATGTATTTGAAAGGGCTACAGGATTTCTGAAATACAAATACTTTCAACTTTTTGGGCTTTTAGTGTAGTCGTCCAGGCATGGGCATAAGTATTCCCTGAGCTGGTTATCTCCACTTAGCCCAGTGTGTTGTACTAATGTTGTAATCGTTTATTGGTGACATGAAAAAGTTTGGGAAGCACTTCTCTAACTCACAGGTTAAAGGATGGGTTCTTTCTACAAATTGCATTTGTGTGTGTGTGTGTGTGTGTGTGTGTGTGTGTGTTAGATAATACAGCTTCATCTTCCTTCATAGACTCCTTAAAAGAATTGTCTCCAGTTGTTGTTAAATATTACTGAGATCATAATCACCTGGAAGGCATGTTAAACCTTGGATTGTTAGGCCCCACCACAGAGTTTTTGATTCATTAGGTCTAGGGTAGTGCCCAAGAATTTGTATTTCTAACAGGTTCCCAGGTGATGTTTTTGATGCCATTTTGGAGGTTTCACTTTAAGAACCATTAATCTACACACAGTTTTTCTACTTCTTCCCCTCCCTTTGGTTCTTAGATTACTTCAATCTGGTTTTAATTTTCATCCTTCTATCCAAAGTGCTCTTTCTAATATCCTTTCTGATCTTCATGTTGCCAAATCAAATGCATGCTTTTCATTTCTTCATTTTATTTGATGTGGAGAAATCATTCAATATGCAAAGTTTCCTGATTTACAATGGTTCAATTTAAAAATGTTTCGACTTTATTATGGTGTAGAAGCATAAGAATTCAGTAGAAACTGTACTTTGAGTACCCATACAACAACCAACCTGTTTTTCACTTTCAGTACAGTATTCAATAAATTATATGAGATATTCAACACTTTATTACAAAGTAGGCTTTGTGTTAGATGACTTAGCCCAACTGTAGGCTAATGTATGAGACTACTTCAAAAAGTTCATGTAAGGATTCACGTTATCTTTTAATTCTATTTTTCTATAAACTTTTTGAAGTTTTTACCCTGGTAAGTGTTCTGAACATGTTTAACGTAGGCTAGGTTAGGCTATGACATTCAGAGTTTAAATGCATCTTTAACTTACCGTATTTTCAACTTATGATGGGTTTACCGGGACCAGCATAAGTTGAGAAGCATCTGTAATTGATTTCTCCTCCTTTTTAGGAAATTTTCTTCAATTTGGTTTGGAGACCTCCCTCTGTCTCCCTCCCCTTTTCCTTTGTCCCTCTGCATGCTCTTTCTCAATCCTATTTTTTGTCTTTTCCCTCAAATCAAATTCTAAATGTTAGAATTCAGTCTGGGTCCTCTTCATACCTTATTTTACTCTCTGTTCCTAAGTGATCTCACTTATTCCTGTCTGTAAACTAATAATTTCCAATTTATGTCTCCAGATCAAAACTTCTTTCTAAGCTTTATTCCAGCTTGACTGATTGCTTTCTTATATTCACTTGAATATCTTATAGGCATTGCAAATGATATATCCAAAATCAACCACGATATTTAAAAAATTCTAAGATGCACATTTTTACCATTCTAGTATCCTTTAATTTATGAATCATACAGTCAATAGCATCTTAGATTCTACAAAATAGCATAATTCCCTCCTCTTTCTTCCCTAACAAAAAGTGTTCTTTCTCCAGTTTTCTCTATCTTATAAATTGTTTTTTCTTTCATTTAGTTATTAATTCCAAAACCCTGGGAGTTAACCTTGACTCTTCAGTCTTTCTTAACACTGTTATTTCTACCTCCAAAGTCTCTCTAATTTCCCTCTCATCTTACTGTGTTTATTGCTTTCACCTTCGTTCGAGCTCCAATCACCTTTCCCATGGATTATTGCAAATGCCTTTTAACTCTTGGTGTCTTCCAACACAGTCCTTATATAGTACTTAGATTCATCTGTTAAAAAATGTAAATCAGATCATGGAAACATTTTGCTTAAAATTCTTCAACAGTTGAAATTCATAATCTTTGGTATAGCATAGAAAGACCTCTCTAAGCTGGTCTGTCTCGGCAGTCTCATTTAGTACTGTATTCTCCCTCATTATTTTTGGTTCAGACTCACGTGTTCCTTTAGTTCTTTTACATTACCTTGTTGTTACTTCTTCCTGGAGTGCTCTTTTCTTCACTTTTCATCTGCCTATCTCCTTACATGTCTGTTAGGTCACATCTTTCAGTTCTTACTTAAGCATTATTACTTTAGGGGTGTTCACTGATACCCAACTCTAAATTAGATCTTATTATACTCTCTCATAGTGTTTTGTACTTTCCTATATGACACTGATGGTTTGTTGTGTTTATCTTCACTCTGCTATAAGCATATTTCATCGTTTTACCACTTTACACTAGGGCTCAACTCAATACATAACAAATGGGAGGTGTTCAGAAAATATTTTTAAGAATTTAAATGGAAATATGAATAGAGTTTAAAAAGTTATATGTGCACATATTGACTGAAAAGAAGTTCTTTTTCAAATAGAAATCAAATAAGCACGTAAGTTTAGGAAATGGATATTTATTCCTAGTTGCCAATTATGTAAATTTTCTGACAAAATTATTATTTCTTAAAAATTTACTTTTTATAAGAATGCAATTTATAAAAAATGATGAACATTTTTTCAAAGTAATATTAAGTAATTCATGATAATTACGTAAAGTTTATTTTATTTTTATTAATAGAAATTAAATGAATCTTTTGTCACTTTTGTACAAAATTAATCTTTTGTGGAACCAATTTTTTTTTAACCTCCAAAATTTTGGGGGAGGTTTCAACATTATAAAGAATATTTTACTGCATTTCAGGAACAACACTTAATTATTTGGTTCTTTTAAAAATAGTGGTTATTGGCAAACCACTGTTTAATTTTTAGAATGTTCATTAATCTTTGGGGAACAAACTCATGTCTTCAGGCCAGCATGAAAAAGAAAAAAAAAAAGAAAAGAAAAGAAAAATAGAATGAATAACAGACATAGCTGACAGTCTTTTCTTTTTCAGCATATGCAATTTTGGGTGTGGTTGTTTTTTTCTTGTTTATTATTAGCCCTTTCTCTTCTTGCAGGACTTTTGTTCTGTAATGTCTGTCTAGATCACATAAACCTTATATTCTGCATTCTATAAATTTTACTTATTTGGAATCTTCGCTTTCTCTTGGTATATATAAGGAGTGCTACAGACAAAATTCTTGAAACCAGACAGGATCATGCACTTAAAATGTTTATAATGTCTCTGTCTGTCTTTTCTTTTGCCGTCTCCTTTACTGCACTCTTTTGTCTGTCTGACTCTCACAGGAGACATGGATTACAACTGGTTGGATCATACGTCTTGGCATAGCAGTGAGGCATCCCCAATGTCTTTGGTGAGACATGTGGAGCCTTACTATTTAATTTCTGTTATCATTTCACTTTTCCTTTTTTATTTACACCTTTGCATGTTTTCTTTTTTGTTTTTTTTTTTTTTTTATCCCACACCTGTAGGGGACAGTCAAAAGGGAAAAAGAAAAACTAGTGAGCAGGCAGTTTTGTCGGACTCTAACACCAGGTCTGAGAGACAAAAGAAAATGATGTACTTTGGTGGCCACTCTTTGGAAGAGGATTTGGAATGGTCTGAGCCTCAGATTAAGGACTCTGGGGTAGATACGTGTAGTAGCACAACCCTTAACGAGGAGCATAGCCATAGTGATAAGGTACTGAGATTGTGGAGCCTGCCTTTTAACCTGCTCATTTGGTCTTTGTTTGCACTGTCACTCATTAAAACAGAACATAATAAAAGAACAGAGCATTTTAAGGGTCAATGTAGCATTTCTCAAGGTGCAGAAAAGAAAAACAAAACCAAACCAATCAACCAAACCAAAAAGCCTCTTGCTTGTTTTGTTGTTTTTCTTATTTGACGGCATACCAAAAAATAAATAAATGAAAATATAACTTAGGAACAAAGGACTGTTTTGTGTATGGTCACATGATAGAATTTTGTAATGTTTTTATAAACCATGAATAATAAACAATTTTTGGATTGGCATATTTAATTGCTTGCATATACTTTCCTTGGGATGAAAATTAAATTAACAGTTTGAATCCCAGGCAAAAGGGAGATAATTGGGTCTGTTTACACAGAAAAAGTTGTTTTTCTTTTTTCCCTTTCACTGTCATTTTGCTCTTTTGTTTTATTGTCATAGCATTTTAATGTAGTATTAATTAGCATTAGAGCCATTGCCATATGCTTTGATATTTATTATTTTTGCTTTTAGTATAGTGGGACTTTTGAAATCTTTACCATATAGATGTGATTAACTGGAACTTGTCTTTTGCTTACTAAATTTTGCATGAAGATATGCATGTTACTTTTAGATAACTGTGAAACTATGATTACACAAGTCATTAACTTTGCTATTTAGCATGTCATTCATAATGAGTTGGTATTGTTATTTATAAAGGCCTTGGTTCTGCCCTAAGATAGAAATAAACTATTAATGTTTTCAAGATTATTTAACATTATTTAACAATGGATACCATTGAATTATCTAGTAAAGGTAATTTCCTAAATAGATTAAAGACCAGAAAGAATCAATGAACCTCTAAAAAGTGAGAAATGTAATCTATCCTCACCTTTGAATGAAGCTTACTTCTCCCATGCAGATTCAAGTGGAAAGTTACTGTGGCTTGTGTATTTTTAAAAATTTTAATGTAGAAACCTATTCAAGAAAGTCCTCATCATAGTTCAAATTTCATGTTTTCGTTTTTACTATAATACAGTCTTTCAAAATCTTCCAAAAGTGTTCAAAAAGAAAATTCTCATTTTTAACTGTGTAGAATTTCAATCTGTCTTTTCAGCACGTAAAATTTTTAATTAATTTTCAACATGTAGATGATGAGAGTTTGCATATATTTTCAAGATTTCTCAGATTATGGAGAGCTCTATAACTTTAGTATTGTGTTAGAGAACTGAAAGAACTTGAAGTAATTGGATTTTGAAAAAACTTGAGATTATAAAATTGAGGTTATAAGCATAATGTAGTAAGCCCTTTTATCAGTGTTTTGGAGCACAGACTGGTTTGTGTAATCATAACAGTTTGGAATTCTGAAGTTTAGAGAGATTGTACAGTTAGAGATCATTTGGCATTAAAAAAACATTAATTTTGTTTGTTTGTTGATGCAATATGTCAGCACCCTGTGACCTGGCAGCCATCTAAAGATGGAGATCGTTTAATTGGTCGCATTTTATTAAATAAGCGTCTAAAAGATGGAAGTGTACCTCGAGATTCAGGAGCAATGCTTGGTTTGAAGGTAAGACTAAATTGTACGAAAGTTTTGCTCTACACTCTTTTACAGATTTAACAGAAAAGCAAAGGATACTAATTTAGTGGGATTTTTTCCATTTTCAAGAATTTACAAATGTTTGCACTGATTATCTAAAACTTTTTATTTTCCAAATATTATTTAAGAAGTTGCCATTATTCCGTAACAATACTCATGTATATAATTTTGGAAGACATTGAAAGTAACATAATTAAGATCAATTTGAATCCTAAACAAGATGCTCAAACTTATTTTGCCTATGCAGTTTGTCCTTTAAGTTTATATTTATGTTTATATTCTATTAAAATGATAATTTCATTTAATTACTAAATATGCAAACTTGGGAAGTGTTATATGTGTATTATATAGGAATTATAATTTTTGTATTAATGTAGTAAAATGTGTGTGTATGTGCGTTCACGTGTGCTCATACATAAGAGAGAATACTATTTGAAGTCTGGAAACTCAAAAATAATTATGTTTGGAGATTAAATATAAATATTGATTTATATTTTATTGTAAAATACCAGAAAATTATTTGCTAAATACACCAAATAGAGCTCTGGTTTTTTCTTTCTTTTTTTTTTTGCATTTAAGTTTTATTATTGTTATTATTAGCATATTCATCATTTCAAATCACAGTCCTTCCTCATGCCCTCCACCCAACCTATCACTCCTCAACCCCCTTCCCTCCCCTCCTTCCCCCCAATAACTAGTATCCTTAGGTTTGTTCTCTCCTTCTGAAAGTTCAACACACTACTGTGGTCTTCCTTTTTCTTTTCTTTTTTTTCTTTTCTTTTCTTTTCTTTTCTTTTCCTCTCTTCTCTTCTCTTTTCCTCTCCTCTCTTCTCTCTCTCTCTCTCTCTCTCTCTCTCTCTCTCAGCACGCTGTTATGAGTAAGAACATCTAGTATTTCTCTTTCTGAGTTTGGCTTATTTCACTTACCATAATTTCCCCCAAGCTCATTCATGTTGCTGCAAATGGCAGAATTTCATTCTTTTTTATGTCGGAGTAGTATTCCGTGGTGTATATATATACCACATTTTAATTATCCAGTCATCTGTCGATGGACATTTAGTTTGGTTTCATATTTTGGCTATTGTTAATAGAGCTGCGATGAACATGGGAGTGTAGGTATACCTTCAACATGATGATTTCCATTCCTTTAGGTGTATACCCAGTAGTGGGATTGCTGGATCATATGGTAGTTCTATTTGTAGGTGTTTGAGAAACCTCCATACTGTTTTACATAATGGCTGTGCTAATTTGCTTTCAAATTTTGACAAATGTTACCATTTGAATTCATTTACACTCCCACCAGCAGCAATACAGTGCCTGGTTCAGAAAGAGAGAAAGAAAAATCCATAAAAGCATTAATGGTTTTGCCTATGTATGATGGGATTATGGGTTTTATTCTCTTAATAATTTTCTGCATTTTAAAATTAATTTCAATGAGCATTTATCGTCTTTTACACCCTGGAAATGCTATTAAAAATAAATAGGTAGATAAATATTTAAAGTTATATGTCCTTTGCATTATATTTTGTTGCCACGGCAACAATTATTTTTTTTCCTTATTGAGGTATAATTGACAAATAAAAATTGTGTATATTTAAAAAAAAAAACATAAAAAGAAAACATTAAGAACGTTCGAAAAAAATTTTAATTAATATTTGAACAGAAAAAGTTTTTCTCATATTGATACAAAATTCAGAAGTCATAAAGTAAGACTTCAAATTTGATGACACAACAATGACACATTTTGAGATGGCAAAAAAAAAATACGATGAATAAAGTCAAAATACCAAAAACAACTGGGAATAATATTTGCAATTCATGTCACAAAATTCTAATTTTTCTAATACCATGAACCTCTAGATATCAATAAGAAAAGACCAATAAAAAGTAAGCAAAAGATAGAAACACTCAAGTCACAGAAAAGTAAATGTACTTTCAAAAATATGAAAAGATCTTCAATTGAAGAATAATTTTTAAATGCTAATTAAAAGTATACTGAAATTCCATTTTTAACCTACCAGTTTGGCAAAGAGCTCTGGTTTTTGTTCATCTAGTATGGCGAATTAAAAACTAAAATGAAAAAAGAGTAAGTGTTTTAGAGCTTAGCCATTCCTATAGAAGTTGTCCTATAGAATATAATAAGTAAGAGATATTAGGAAACTTTGGGTATAAATGGAATTGGGCAACTAAGATTTATTGGATAGCTACCATCTGGCTGGCACTCTACCATTTACATCTATCGTCTTATTTAACACTCAAACACATGAGAAATAGGTGTAGAGAGGTGTTGTAACTTGCCTGTGGTCACATGATGGTGATGATGGTGGTATTTAAATCAGATCTGCCCAGACAGTATTAGAGCAGTGTGGTATACAGGTTAGGAAGTCTTGGCTTGGATTCCAGTTACAGCATTTACTAGGTGCATGACATTTCTCATCTGTTCAAGGGTATAATAATGCTTACTGAATTGTTATAATATGATTGAATAAGTCAATACACAAACATTTAGTGCAGTGACTGGCACACTGTAAGATTTCAATAATAATAATTATAGTCAGTATAAATAAATTTTATCATTAAAGTTTGTTAAGCCAAGAAAGTTTTAATGTTTAAATAAGGATGCAAGCCTATAAAATCTATACATTTAATGTTCAGAATCAAACATAGGACTGATTAGTTAATATTAACTGATTTGCAACTGGATGTAATTCACTGTAATTATGAAATAAATGCATAGAATAAGATAAGGCAGTGACTTTTGAATTCAGATATCTTTGACTCAGTTTAGAAGAGAAAAAAACCAATTTATTTTAGTAATGAAATTAGTTACTATTGTTTGCTTCACTTGCTATATAAGTTGAGATATTGATTGAATGGCGATTGATCAGTATCAAAACATTAATTTTGTAAAAGGCCACTATCTTACAGGTACACATATGACTCCACAGCATTATTCCTAATGTTTTCTTTTTTGAAATGTTATATTTTAATAGAAACATAAAAATAGAAAAATTGGGATGCAAATGGTGTAAAGTTTACATTACTTCTGATGACTTTAAGTAAATTTTGTAATTTTCTCAAGAAAGATCTGTCATTATTATGCACATTATCAATGTGCCTAAAAAGATTACTAATGAAAATTTGGTAGTATGTCATAATTATAGTAAAAGTAACAAATATTTTTTATTCTATTATTTTAAATTTATAACTAGAAATGTTTATATAGTTATATAGTACTAAAATAATGTTTTTGGAAGTGACAAAAGTAAGAATTCTGTAGTAAAGACAGAAATTACCAATTGCTGAATTTTTTGTGATATATGCAACATTTTCAACAAAGAATAAATTAAATTGCAAAACATTTGGAATACATAAAAAGAGCTAGTTCTTAGGTTACTTACTCAGTTTCTAATAACATTATATTATTTAAGAAATTATTTTCAGTACATTTAATTACAGTTTTATAACCTGCAAATTATTCTAGATATTTTTTACTTGAGTTTTCAACTATGTTCATTTTAACAATATGCCTGTTTTAATACTATCCTCTTTTAAACAGGTTGTAGGAGGAAAGATGACCGAATCAGGTCGGCTTTGTGCATTTATTACCAAAGTGAAAAAAGGAAGTTTAGCTGATACTGTAGGACATCTCAGACCAGGTATGTTTCTACCTTTGATGATTTACATTTAAATGTTAAATTGGAGTAGTTATGAAAAAGTTATTTTCATTTAGAAGTGAATTGACCAGTAACAAAGAGCTCATTTAACTTAGATGAAAATCTTTATTAATTAATGAAAAGTTATAACTGTTATTTCTTGAATCACATAAGATGATTTTTATATTTACTGACCTTATTTTTTTTACTGATGTATATTCTAATATCTTTCTAATTTTAACCTATTTTGTTTCCTATAAGCTTTATTATTTTCAAAAAAATTCCAACATAGTTAAGGAAGCAAACTTCATAGATAAATGTTCCCTAAAATGTGCCACCCCTTATCTCTTGGGTAATGGATATTATTGGAGAGATCCTTAAGTGCCTTGAAGAGATTTTGATAAGATGCTAATTATTAAGCTTTTTGCAAGAGAATTTAGACAATGGAGACCCTTTAAAGAAAACAAAGTGCTCAGTAGCATATATATTGAGAAACAGAGTACAGTGTCACAAAATTTTCAGAGGCTACTGACTTTGATAGTTTTCTAGAATTAGAATTTCTATTAAGAAATCACAGAGATAACTTTTATGTAATTTTATTTTCCTCTGACCATTGTCCTTTTGGGTGAATTATACTGATCATCCAGGTCATCAAATTTTGTGCCGCTGAAGCTGTTCTCAATATGTTTCCTATTTCATAATGGTCATTTTATTCTATGAAGGTCATTGAAGCATAGGATTGCTTTTGTTTTGAGTGCATTTTATGGAATTAGTTTTTCTAATATTATTTTTACTCACACACACCATAGGTGATGAAGTATTAGAATGGAATGGAAGGCTATTGCAAGGAGCCACATTTGAGGAAGTATACAACATTATTTTGGAGTCCAAACCTGAACCACAAGTGGAGCTTGTTGTTTCAAGGCCTATTGGGTAATTTGGTTTCAATACTTCATAAATGTATAAAGTTGACTGGTATCAAACAATTTGCAGTGTGCAATCCAAAAATGTCTGACTGCCTTATGAAAATAAATTATTTTGTGGACAGTACATTTTTCTTCTTCTTTACCAAAACACCTCACCTGAAATCATATCTCTTTATCTGATCATGATAGAATATATAATTAATTACAAGAAGAAATATTTAAGTTTTTACTATTTTTATTATCTCAGTAGCTTAGAAGATGGCTAAAGACATTAGTAGCAGAAGTAGATTATAGTAACAATTACTTTTAAGATAAGTTTCATGAACTATGGTTCTCTACATTTTCAAAATGGTGATCAAGTATAGTTTACAAATTTTACATACTTTTTCAAAATGGAGATTTCAGCATAAGAAAGAAAGGACCAAAGGGCATGCAATTCCCAGATAGAGGGAATAGTCTAAGGAAAAACATAACATCTTTAAAGAATGATGGGTAAATGGTCCAAAAATAAGCAAACACAAAAGTACTCTTGTCTTTGTAATTTGTTGCCTATAGATTAAATTGACAATTTCCAAAAGTTGGCAATAAATATAATCCTTTCACCTAAAGTATGAGAATTACTGATTATATATCACAGCAGTATTTCCTTTACAGAAGCTTACATATTATGCCAACCTAAAAGATATACATTAATCTAATGTATTGTACAAACAATAGAAAAATATATAAGCTGACAGTTAATTATTAAATGTATATTTGATGTAAGAGCACTTTAGGGTGGAGGCTACAGAAATTCTTCGTTATACTATAATAATGCCCAGTTTTCATTCATTTAGAAAATGATTGGGGTGTATTATTATAATCTCTTTTTATGCTGGAAAAAGTGACTTAGGTTGGTAGCTTAGTTTTACTGAAATGTCCTTTCAAAGTAATGAATCTGACATGAAATTGTATGCAGTTTTCATTTTGTCTTTTCATAGTCTTGTAAGATGGTAAAACTGCAGTGTATCTGCTCAGTGTATTTATCAAATATATTTCTTGGTATTAAAGAATCCCAAAATCATGTTTTAATTTTTAAATAAAATATTTTTGTTTAATATTTTAAATAATTTATAGTCTTCTATGTAATTTTCTGAATTCCCTTAACCATTAATATCTATCCCTCCTGTCAAATTTCAAACAAAAATGTACACTTATTTTTGTTGTAAATATATTTATAAGGTAATTTTGTGAGTCCCAATATGAACATGTTTGCTTTTTCTCAGTGAAGTTACTGCATTTAAAAAGTTTCAATCACAATCTAAATATTAAAATTTTTGTTTTGATGATATTTTACTTGCACTTCAATGTTACTGATTTAGAACAGCAGGTAAAATAAAGAGTAGACTAGAATTAAAATTTATCTGTAGAATTTATCTTGAATACACAAATTTTTAGAAGCCATATTGTGTAGCTAGGCATGTAGAAAATAAAATATATGTTTTTATAAATCTGTAAATGCATATGAATTTTAATTCTTTTAAATAGTTGTTAACCCAGAATGCTTTTATTAGCAATAAAGTAGTAAGGCTTATTTTCTTCTTATTTATATGAGGGTGCTTCAAAAAGTTCATGGAAAGACAGAATATAATAATACGTGTATTTCTATGAACTTTTGGAAGTATCCTCATATAGCCTGTTACCATACACAGTTTTCTTCACTATACACTGTCCTATTATAATATAGGTTGATAATGATCAAAATACAGTTGCATTAATTGTTAAAAGTTTCTTGTTTTCTTTTTCTGTCATTTCAGAGATATACCTAGAATACCTGATAGCACACATGCACAACTGGAGTCTAGTAAGTTTCATTTATTCTAGAAGAAACTGTTATTAATAATATCATTCATCAGAGGTCAAATGAAGTAGTTTATCTATTAATATGAGGTAAGAAATATAATGGCCTTGTCTTCAAGTATATAATCATATAAAGATGGAAAACGGTATTATTTCATTCATGTCACTGTAGGAAGAAAGTACACAATTCCATAATATATATATATATTTTTATTATTATTATTTTTTAAAGGTTTTATTTTTTTATTTTTATTTTATTATTATTTTTTTTTAAATTTTATTTTGTCGATATACATTGTGGCTGATTATTGCTCTCCATAATATTTAAAAAAAATTTTTTTTACACTGTTTTTATTATGGATTTTTTGCTTGATTAAGTTATAGTACAATATACTGCACATAATTAAAGTGCACAAGTTGGTAAGTTTTGACATACATATATACCCGTGAAACCATCATCACAATAAAAAATCATGAATTTACCTATGGCTCCCAAAAGTTTCATCCCCCAAATTTTCCCCAATTGCAAAATTTGCTACTTTGCAACCTCACCTCTCATTAAGTGAGAGTAAATGCTTGGAACAAACTAGTGAATAATTGCATTTATTCTAATTTGTATTTTTGGAAAATGGGATAATAATTCTGATTTAACATCAGAGCAGTAATGGAACAATAGATATTTAAGTTTAAATAATGTCAAATGCATGGAAACCTTTTGTTACTTGTGTTTGAGGGCTATTTCAGATGCTAAACAAATGGATTTTTTCCAGTGAACTATGTTTCTTGATTGAGAGTAGAATAAGGGATATTGGGAGAGAGGAGGAGGAGGAGGGTTGCAATTTGAAATATGTTGATCAGGATAGACCACATTGAAAGGGAAGGACTGGAGCAAAAACTGAAAAGAATGGCTATCTGGGGGTCCAAATACAGGGATCAGCCGGTGCAGTTGCTCTAAGGCAGGAAAGCCTAGGGTGCATTTAAGGAAATGCAAGGAGGCCAATGTGGCTGAATGGAGTGAGCAAGGGAGAGAATGGTAGGAACGAGGATGGAGGAATAATGAGCAGCCAAATTGCATAGTCTTTATAAGCCACTGTAAGGACTCTGGCTTTTACTCTGAGGAAAATTGGAAGCTACTTAGGATGGTTTGGGGGAGATATTTAGATTTTAAAATCTTGCTACTATTTTGAAAATTGATTAAATGGAGTGAAAGGTACAAGCCAAGAGACCAGTGAGAGGACAATTTGATAATCTAGTGGCAAGCCGATGGTGATTTAGAACATGGTGGTAGCAATGAATATGGTTAGAAGTGGTCAGAATAGGGCTGGCCCTGTGGCTAACTTGGGAGAGTGTGGCACTGGCGCTGAGGCCGCAGGTTCGGATCCTATACAGGGATGGCGGGTGCGCTCACTGGCTGAGCGTGGTGCAGACCACACCGTGCCAAGGGTTGCGATCCCATTACTGGTCAAAAAAAAAAAAAAAAAAAAAGAATTATCTATATACCTCAATAACTGAGAATTTACTAAGATAGGTGTGGTTTACTTTTATATTTACACTTTTAAGAATAAATTTCTTTAAAATATTTGCCATAGAGGTGAAGTCCTTTTAGAATGCCATAGCTCTAGACTTTAAAATGTGGTCACATAACCTATTTGATTTAGCATGTTTAGCTAGATATTAAATCATTTTATTCAAAATGATATCATGATCACATAAAGCTATAACATAATAAATAAATAATAATATAATTATAATTATTGTTACATATTGTTATCATTATCATCCTCATTGATCCCATTTTATTTAACACTTGCATCTATGCTTGATGTTGTAACAGTATTTTCACAGTTCTTACAACAATCCTGTGTAAAATTTTAAAAAGTTTTTAAAAGTGTGTAAAATTTTTATTCACTTATATCACTCAGATATTATGTGAGCAGTATGGAATCCTTTATCTCACTATAGCTATTTAAAAAGCTTCTTGGCTACAATTCCAAAATTGTTCCTGAGGAATCGGTGGGTTTTTTTCTGAAATTAGATCCAATCTTTTATTCTTTAAACTTTGAAGAATAGGTTTCTTCAAGGCTCAGTCCTTAACCCCCTGTTTCTGGGTCTTTAATAAATTCTTCTCTTCTTAGGGTTTTAATTGCCAGGTATATGACTCCTAAGTTTACCTTAGCAAAAGGATTTATCATTGTCCCTTCATCCACGGATGTTCAAAGAATACATTCTGTTATGTGTCTTCCTGCTAACCAGAAGCTTAACAAGCTTTATGGTAACAAAACAGCTTACTATAAAGGCATCATTCTTTCTATTTACTAAATAATGCTAAAGATATCACTATTACTTCTGATCCTTGAAGTTTTCCCTTCATTTTACACTGTGTTCTCTCTAGAGGTGATTTTTATTCCCCTGCATCTCCAGTTAGGCATATAACTCAATAGGTTAACTTGCGACACTAGTATGTACTCCGACCTGTGGCCCCATCTGTATTTCCAGTTACCTAATTTACATCTTTCCTAGGGTGTCATCTGATGTCATCTCAGAAACTTCTGAGTCCTCATTTTCATATTTGATGTTATCACCTAAATTCCTTCTTTCCATTCCATTTTCAAAATCTTTACTCTTATCAACTTACTGAATTCTATTTGCTCTTAACTGTTTTCCACCTCTCCATTCCAATCGATATTTTAAACATGTGGTAAAGTCATCTTCCTCAAACAAGGTTTTTATTATCTCACTCATAAAAGCTTAGTGTGGAGACTATTAGTGCCAAAATACATAGTCCAGAATTCCAGGCACATAATTCCCCCAGTGTCCTTTTTGGTCCCATTTCCTTTCCCTTCAAAGAAATAAATTCATACATATAACTTCTGGATACAGTGGTTCTGCATTTTCTGCTATTCAGTATCCTTTTTCATAGCTCCTCACTTCCTTTCTTTCAGTCTAATTTGTTATATTTTTCCAGATATGGTTTTAAAAATCACCCCTTGGAAACGTAATAATTTTGGACATTCTAGTACTTAAGTTCTTAGCATTGTAAGTTTAGACTGTCTTCTCGTTGCTTTATTGATTTATGTTTTGGTTATTCCTCCCTGTTTCTATTTTTAAAAAATTTTGTAATACATTATTGTAAGACATGAGTACAGTACATGTAATAGAAGAAGTAACTTATTCTCTACTATGATTGCTACAGAAAATGGTTCACTTTTGGCTTAAGAAAATCCATAAACTGCACTTACGCTTCCCACCCAAAAAAAATCTAAGAATATTTGGCAAATTGTGGCTAAGAAAATGGTCTATATAATGATTTTTTGTGGACATTTAAAAAAATAAATAACTTAAAATATATATGGTAAAGGTTATTAAATACTATTAAATAGCCATTATTATTATTCTTTATGTATAATTATCATTTCAGGTTCTAGCTCATTCGAATCTCAGAAAATGGATCGTCCTTCTATTTCTGTTACCTCTCCTATGAGTCCTGGCATGCTGAGGGATGTTCCACAGTTCTTATCTGGACAACTTTCAGTATGTAATCACTAAATTAATTTCTCTTTTAGGAATATCAAACAGTGTTTTCAAAATATGATGCTAATTTTTTGTAAACTACATTCTTACTAGAACATAATTGTGCTTTTAACCATCAACTTTCTCATTCTTAATAATTTTAATGTATTGAAATTCTATTTTGTTCATTTATCATAGTGCTTTTTTTTTATTAGTGTTAGGTTTTCTGGAATTTAATGAAAGTTAGATTTTGTGAGGATATCTAAAACCTTTTTTACCTTAGTAATTATTCCAAAATTCAAGGTCATGATTTTTGCTCTATACCTTTAAATGACTATAAATTGTCATAGATTTTTAAGAGAAATAAAAATGTCGCACTGTACAAAGATGATACTGAAAATGAAAGTAAATATTTATGTATTTTTCTTTGCTTTCCAAGCTTAAGGAAATTTGGGATAAATTTAATAATAATTACTGGAGTATGAATATTGCTCTGAAAAATAATGATACTTGAGATGTTTTTGTCAACAGACAAAACCAAATAAGTGGGGAAATATATAATAGATTACTGAGTACACCAAGTGATTTGACATTAAATGATCCCTAATTTCAACACTTTCTAATAAACGTTTAAAATTCAGTTATGCATGTTGTATAATGTCCATATTAGATCTTTGCAATTTCAGTCCTCTCTTTTTATTCATTTGTTCAGTTGTCATTCCCTCCTTAAACTATTTAAATTGTTAATATATATAAATTTATTGAGTTATATTTTAGAAGCATACAGGTTAATATTTATAGTAATACTGGTGATTACTAACTTGAAATTTTGTGAGTATTAAAGAACTATTTAGGTTCAGAAAAACAGACGTTGTATTTTGGATGAAAATTATTGTAGTTATAAACTAAACTATTCTGGGCTGATATTTTAAGAGCAATAGAAGTAGCTTTTTGTTAAATCAGCTGAAAAGTTTCTCCATTTATTTTTCGGAGGAAGGGGTAGTGTTTGATTTTTCTGAAGTAATTTTATTAATTAAAAGGTGTTATAAGAAGCATAAGCAAAATTAAGATATTAAAAGTTATTGAAAAAGTCATTAGACATGTCTTTTCGGAACTGTTTTGACCACAAAGGTGACAATAACAGAAAAGTTATGCAAGAAAGAAGATGAGATGCTATTAGGAGATTGTGAATGTCTCACTAACATGAATTTCTTCTTTTTATTACTTTCTTTTCCTTTCTCTTTCATAAACAGTGTTTTTTTTTTCATTTGATGACAGTGGTCTCTTTTCCACTCTCCATAATAAGTAGCATCTTTCTACTTATTTCCCTACATACGTTAACAGCCCATATGTTGTCATTTCTAGTTATACATGTATGTGTATTTTCTCCTACTATCTTAGAAAATGCTAATAAATGTTACCTGTTGTTTTTTTATTATGGCTTCATTTAAATAGCTCATCTTTAACTAATGTGGGGAGCTGAATGATGCCAGTACATAGCTAAATCTCTCTCTGTGTGTGTGTGTGTGTGTGTGTGTGTGTGTGTGTGTGTGTGTGTGTGTGTGTGTGTGTGTGTGTGTATAGTTGGCTTGAATTGGTAGAGGAGGGATCAGAAGTTAGATTTCCATTATGAGTAACTACCATTTTGTTATCTCATTTGAAATCTCAAGGTCCTATTACAAATTGGACTAGAAGGGGAGGGCAAGGGTCATAGTGCAGGGATTTAGACTAATTTCAGATTAAAGTATTTTTCTTCATGGTTCAAAATTAATATGGTAGAAAGGTAAGGCACAAATATTGGGGGGAAATATAAATTTAAAAGTTTCACTTCTATTTGTATAATGATGTAAATTTTGTCTTTATTTATTTATGTATTTTTCAATTGACAAATATTTATTGTACTTGCCATGAGTTAAGACTTATATTATCTATATAAATGAGACCATACCATATCATAGAGCAAAGTAAAAAAGTATAGTTATTTGTAATAGAATTTTTAAGTGAGTTTGTTACTCAATTCCACTTCTATAACAGTAGGCAAAAAACTGTTTATATGTTCTCAATTTTTTAAATATAAATTTAAATTTAAATTTTTTTATTGGTTATGAATATTCATAAGATACAAAGCTGATTGTCAACCCTCATGCCCATGATGTGAGGACCAGATTCATACTGGCAGCATACTCATTACCACAAATTGTGTTTGTACCCCATGTCCCCCATGCAATTATCCCCAACCTCCCTCTGCCTCTGCCTTTCCCCCCCCATTCCAGTTTGTAGCCCAAAGAATGTTCTCTCCCTCTGCAAGTCCAACGCACTGCTGTGGTCTTTCTTTCTCTCTTAGCTCCCACATATGAGTGAGTACATGCAGTACCTATCCCTCTGTGCTTTACTTATTTCACTCAACATAAGTTTCTCCAGGCTCATCCTTGTTGTTGCAAATGAGAGTATTTCATTCTTTTTTATGGCAGAGTTAGTATTCCATTGTGTATATATACCACAGTTTCCTTATCCAATCATCCATCAATGGACATTTAGGTTGGCTCCATGTCTTGGCTATTTTAGACAGAGCTGTGATGAACATGGGAGTGCAGGTATCCCTTTGACATGATGATTTCCATTCCTCTGGGTATATACCCAGAAGAGGGATTGCTGGATCGTATGGAAGATCTGTCTGTAGTTGTTTGAGAAACCTCCATACTGTTTTCCTTAGTGGTTGTACTAATTTACAGCCCCACCAACAGTGTAGGAGTGTTCCCTTCTCTCCACACCCTTGCCAGGATTTGTTATTCACCGTCTTTTTGATTATAGCCTGTCTAACTGAGGTGGTATTTCATTGTTTTGCATTTCCCTCATGACTAGTGATGTTGAGCATTTTTTCATGTACCTGTTGGCCATTTGCATGTCTTCCTTTGAAAAATGTCTTTTCAGCTCCTTTGCCAATTTTTCAATTGGGTTATTTGTTTTTTTACTGTATAATTGCTTGAGTTCCTTGTATATTCTGGATATTAATCCCTTGTCAGATGCATAGTTAGCAAAAATTTTCTCCCACTCTGTAGATTGTTGTTTCACTCTGTTGATTGTTTCCTTTGCCGTGCAGAAGCTTTTTAGTTTGATATAGTCCCATCTGTTTATTTTTTCTTTTACTGCTTATGCTTTCAGGCTCATGTTTGTAAACTCTTTGCCCAGATCTAGTGCTGAAGTGTTTCATCTATATTTTCCCTAAGTAATGTTACAGTTTCAGGTATTATACTTAAATCTTTAATCCATTTTGAGTTGATTTTAGTGTATGGTAAGAGGTGAATATCGAGTTTCATTCTTCTGCATATGGATATCTAGTTTTCCCAGAACCACTTGTTGAAGAGGCAGTCTTTTCCCCAGTGTAGATTTTTTGTTGCCTTTGTCCAATATCAGATTGCTGTAAGCCTGAGGGGTGATTTCTGGGTTCTCAATTCTACTCCATTGGGCTGAATGTCTATTTTTGTACCAGTACTATGTTGTTTTGGTAACAATAGCTTTGTAGTATAATTTGAAGTCAGGTAGTGTTATGCCTCCGGCTTTATATTTTTTGCCCAGGATTGATTTGGCTATTCAAGGTCTTTTGTTGTTCCAGATGAAGGGTAAGTTAGTCTTTAGATTTATAAACAATGTTGGCTTAAAACCCATGTAATTGTTAATTTAAAATACGTACCATTTTCTCATTTTCTTTGAGTTGGAAGAGATCTGTTCCACTGTGATATTGGTAGTAAAATTTCTAGCTGTTTTGAAATTATACACACACACACACACATAACCTACCCACATATATAAAAGATAGTGATTATATGTACAGTACATAATTATTGTGGGAATTCTGGAAAGTACAGAAAAATAAATTAAAAATGGAGATCATCTGTTATGTTGACACTAAAATATAACCATAAACAAAAATGTTTTACCAAATTAAACTTGAATCATTCACTTACATATACATTTTTAAATAAAACTACAATGAATCCTACAAACTTTTGAATCCTGCCTTTTTAGTTAGTAACATATTGTGAAACTTTCTGTCTTTAAAAAATCCTCTTAAAATTGTTTTAATAGCTATTTAATACTTCATTTTAACTTAACTCACTATTTCAGTGTATCTTGCTTATTTCTAATTTATGTTATTATAGATAATGTTGCCATGGAAATCCTTGAATATAAATCTTGCATTTTTACTTTAGGACAAAATTCTTTTGTCAGATAAATTTCCAGAAATAAAAACAATATGAAGGGTGAAGTAAAATTTTAAGATACTTAAAATCTATTTCCAAATTTTTATTCCAAAAATGTTTTTAGCAAATTAAACTGCAGTCATCTATTTAAGAAATAAATGTTAAATTCTGACCCCAGGTCAGGCATAGTACTAGTCACTAGAAATACAAGTGAATAAGAGAGAATGGTTTTTACTCTCATGTAGCTTATTAATTTTGTTGTCATTCTTTGCATCCAGGACAACATAAGTAAGATGCCATCCTAGATATAATATTTCCCTTTATATTTAACCTTATCTCTACCAGCCTGGAGATAATTCTGGTTTGCTCTAATGATGTACAGGTTGGAAAAATACAGGTCTACATATATTGCCACTTGGGAAAACCTCTAGGAAGTCACAGGACAACATTTATAATTCCCATTTCCTTCTATTCTACCCATGGACATTTTTGCTTTTGGCGAGACTTTACTTGGGCCCCTACCACACTTACAAAATCATGATATCTTAATGCCTGAGAACGAAGATAATTTGTGTAGTATGTGAGCTGACCTTCTTGATATTTGTGTGTCAGTTTGTAGACTGATATTTTCTCACATAGAAAACACACATATGGGGCTGGCCCCGTGGCTCGCTTGGGAGAGTGCAGTGCTGGTAGTGCCGAGCCGCAGGTTCGGATCCTATATAGGGATGGCCGGTGCGCTCACTGGCTGAGTGTGGTGCAGACCACACTGTGCCAAGGGTTGCGATCCCCTTACCGGTCAAAAAAAAGAAAACAAAGAAAATACACAAAAATCTGCATAAATTGCAGATTTTTTGCTTACAATTTCATGCTCAAGGCTGTTGATGATTTTTTAAAAAACGTATGCAATTTATTTTCTCTCCATGCTTGACTTGTGCTGCTGCTTGTTATTCTAGGGCATAACTATGAAACTGCCATTAATGTATTAAATGAGAGATTCAGCATGAGCTGAGGTTTATGCCACCTCGTCTGTATTTTAGCCTTTTCAGTGGCAGCACTCACTTATTTTGATTCCTTTTTTTATTTGTGTACTTCCAGAATTTAGCAGTTTCTTCCTTCAGAGGATTACTTTTATAATTCTGAATATTTAAAATTAATTTATAGTGTTTGTCTAATTTTTTGATAGGGCGATAAAATAAAATATAGTTTTCAATTTTTTTAGAAGTGAGAAAAGGCTCAAATTCTTTCTTTCTAGAGGGCTGCATTTCACAATGGGTTCTAGTGACAGTCATATTTTATTTCACTTTAGCATCTGTGGTTGATTAATGGTTGCAATGTTTCCCTAGGTTACTCTGTTTTAATATTTTTCTGACTTCATTTTCAGTAAGTATTGTAAATTATCCATTTTATATGCCCATTTAAAGGGTGTAAATAACTTAAGAATAGGTATGTGTCCTTTATATCTCATTAGAATCTTCTTAAAAAAGCTTTCTGGAAATAGAAGTTTTGTCTTTAAGCTTCTATCTTTTACACTTCATTGTCATAACTTTATTATTCTAGAAGCACTGCATAAAAGGAATGTCCTAAAGGTAGCAGCGCAGTAAATAGTAAGAAGTTACATTAGAAATGCAAAATAAATTATGGTGTACAAATTCAAATTCTTCATTTGTATGAAGCCTAAATCATTATAGATATTATCAGATCTTTCATGCTTAAAGTAAATGAATTAATATTAATTGCAAATTACAATGAGACACATAGTACTTCACCATTCCTATATGAAATATCTGGAATCTATAGGGACATAAAGCAGTTTAGTGGTTGACACATGATAGGGAGATTGAGGAGTGTGGAATTATTACTTAAAGTACAGGGTGTTCTGGAGTGATGAAAAGTTTTTAAACTAGAGGGAGTGGTGATTTCCCAGCATTATAAATGCACTAATTGCCATTGAAATGTACACTTTCAAATGGTTAATTATATATTTTGTGAATTTCACATCAATCAAAACCAAAACAAAAATATGTTTTTATAGCTGCATTTAATGTATTAATTCAGGGGTGATAATTAGGTTCAAATTGGCATATATTTTAGAAGGTTGATTTCACAAGTCTGTGAGTTGCTTGTTTGAGGTCATTTTAGAAGATGGAAAAATGTTCTCTTTAAAGGATTAATGTATTTGAAAGTGCTAATCCTTTTAAAGTAAATCTTTTATTTTATGAAATAATACTTGCAAAAATATTGTGTTACTTTGATATGTGTTGTCTAAAACAGAACAGGTGGATGGCACGGAAAATAAAATCTATTTCTAGAGTACTTTGTTAGTCCCTGTCTTCAATACGCCAATTAATCTATGAATTTTGTATATACCCTCTCCCATTTGCTAAAGAATTATCCACCTAAGGATATACAGACAGACACCAGTAACGCATTCCATACATAAACATCTTTCTTCCTTTTGGAATAATTCCACACAAAAAGGAAGATAGCTTAAATTTGAGACTACCTTGGTTTTTGAAGAGAGAGAGAAAGATGATTCTTGATTGAATGACAGTTTGCTTTTAAGGTCTGCTTTCCTTTGGATTTTAGATATTATGTCTTGAACAGTGTCTGTCCAGTGATAGTTGACTTGAGCAACAGTCCTCCAGTACTCATTATCTGTTCCTATGAAGCAGTGGAAAAGACAGAAGCCTTTAACTATTTGTGACTTTGAAGCAGACAAGAGAGACATCCATAAGAAGTGTAAGGAATGGAATGGAATCTTTTAGGAAGCAGAATTAAATGCCTTGAAACTCATTCCCAAACTCAGAGATATGCATCTGATTTTTTTCCTGATTTAACTGTTAGAATGAGTGAGTAAAGGCACAACATTTTGATAATTGTGTTGTCTCTTGGAAATTGTTTCAAAATGAAAACAAAAAAATCAGAAGAGTAAAGAAATTTCATTTTATTCTGAGAATTTGAAATAGAAATCGGCTCTATTTTCTGCTTTTACGTAACTTGCTTTTTTGTTTTTGAGTATGGGCAAGTGTATCCTAGCCCTTTTTTATGTCTCTGTTTCCTCATCTACAAGTTGGGGATAATAACAATTATCTCCTAGAGTTGTTGGGAATGTCACGAGGTAACAAACTTGCAGTAAACTGTCAATAAAAGCTTGGAGAAATATAAAGAACTGTATAAATAAAAAGAAATGAGATATTGTCATTAATCGGTGTGATTAACCATAAACAGTGTTTTCTCCAGTGGTTTGTAGTAAATGTGTGCAGATTCTTCAAGTATGAATCAACTAATTAATACAGTGCATTCTAGCACACTTGTATCTTAATGTGTAATTATTTTAAGAAATTCTAAAGCCAACTTGGCTAATGTTTTTTGGACTTTGGTTAGACATATCATTTTGGATAAGTCACACAATTACTTTTACAGATGGCTTTTCACTAGTAATTATATAATACACTTTCATCTAACTTATTTTTGGACTATGCTTTTTTCTGTGTAATGTTTAAGGGTAAAATCTGCAATTTCTTGAGTCTTGGGTTGTGCTTACAATCATTCTTTCAGAATATAAGAGCCCAGATATATTATTTTACATTCAGTCTTAATTCCTGTTATGTTGACTACATTTTGAAAATCTGATTAGCCAAATTCTAATATTTTGTATAGTTTGAATGTATTTTAGCACTTAGCAATATTAATTTTCATTACATTGAGGTACTTAATTTAGATACATTTTGTTATAGAAAAATTATATTTAAGGGGTAGTTGTATGTGTTTGTTTTTACTTTTGGTCTTTTAGTTCCAGCGTGTTGTCCTTTTTGGTTTTGTTTTATTGCTTTTTTCTTTAATTTTGCTTACCAGAGCCAAAGCCTTAGTAGAAGAACAACGCCTTTTGTTCCTAGGGTTCAGGTAAAGGCCTTGTCTGCCTGATAGAAACTAAAGTTGTGTTTTAACCCTTACTTGTATGTTTTTGGAAAATGCATAGTAGGAAAACTTTTTTTGGTATGTTGCTCCAAACCATATTATTTGACTTTCAAATCATTTTATGAGCCAGCTTGTAAAATTATGCATGGGGATTAGAATACTGAAAAAAAATTTAAAGAGACAATCTTTGTTATTAATTGCGTATGGTGAACTAAATACTAAAACTTATAGGTTTCAAAATGGCATTTAATGTAGATTTAATGTAGATTCCACTTGTACATGTAGCATTTACAGAAATAGCTAATTTAATACCATTGCTATTTTACTTTATTATACTAAGGTTGCTGTCTCTTTAAATCATTCATTATATCACTTAACATCTACATTCTCTTGCATTTTCCAAGCAATATATCCTTGAGGAGATTGGCAAATAAATTTGTACCTTATTTAAAATATGAATTTTATGCATATTATAATAAGCTTTGACTTCTGGACAGTTTATTCTCTTGAAAGAACAAAATTACAATCCAAATAAAATTTTGTGTTTATTTTGTTTATATTTTGCCATTGTAATTCCATTGTAATACTTGGGTACAAGTTGTTTGCCTCTTTCCATTAGGAAACCCTTATATGGTAAAGTAATGTTAATATAATTTTTTAAAAAGTAATATTATGCTTTCCTTGCTTTGCTGCATGTTTTAAAAGAAATATTTGTTGGTTTTGAATATTACCTATTTTTAAAAAATTTTAAAAATTAATGGGCCGGGCCCGTGGCGCACTCGGGAGAGTGCGGTGCTGGGAGCGCGGTGACGCTCCTGCCGCGGGTTCGAATCCTATATAGGAATGGCCGGTGCACTCACAGTGCACTCACTGGCTGAGTGCCGGTCACGAAAAAGACAAAAAATAAATAAATAAATAAATTAAAGTTATTCTGGTTAATATTATACAATATAAAATATTTACCTGTGCTGCTCAGGTTCTACTTAGAAAAATTAAAAATGGTTACATGATAAAGCTAGAATGATAGTTATATAAAAACAATTAAAATGGTACCAAGATTTTTATTAATGGAATTGAGATAAAACAAGAAATATGACAGGACTAGAATTAAGGATGCTTTTGTTACATTTTGGGGAATCAACAGCTGTACTTTACCATTTGTTTTAAAAGCACAGATAAGAAATTTAGAAATGTGATATAAAAAATCTATCTAATGAAATGACTATTTTTATGACATGAACTGGATATCTATTAAAAACTTCAATGCAAGTTCTTTGATTTAAGGGAAATTAGGGGTATTAATCAAACACTTAGTTTAAGGCAGTTTATTAAACAGTGTTATTTTGACCAAATAATCAGTAAAATAAAATGTGTCTGTTTTATATCTAAATGATTTTAATATTCTTATACTTCTAAAGCATAATTTAATAAAGTATAAAAATATTATTGCAAAAATATGAAAGACATATGCCTAATATTTGTTTGTATGAGAAATGAATAATATTAGTAAGTGATAGTTTTTGTTTTTCCATGACATAAGGAAATCTGAAAAGAATACTCTTTATCAGGCTTTTGAAATATATATCTCAAATGTTTAGCTCTAATGAATTTAATGGAGCAAAAATATTGCCTATGCAGATGGCAACAAAGTGCTTAATCTCAAACCCTCAAAAAAACTCACAGAAATCAATAATTTGCTCCAATAATTTTAAGCTTAGCCTGATGATAATAATTATTGTTTCTTAAATGTGAAGTTTATTGGAAAAATTGTTTAGCTTTTCAGAATCTTTTCCCCTTTGAGGTGCCTAATTCATGTCATAATCTTTAGAGAAGGATTTTTAATATCTCGGAAAAAATAAAGCCATAAACTTTTATTACTGATGAAAGTGGAGAATATCGTAGAAATTAATCTGGTCTTGGTTACACATTTTAGAGGATCTATGATTCTATCTATAACATCTCTTTCATTCCATATACAATGAGACACTCCTACATTTTTCTTTTTTTGTTTTCCTTTCATGTCTTTTGCCAGAAGAATAGTTTTCTCTCTTTTTCTCTCTCTCTTTATCTGTATCTATGTTCTAATAATGTTAGGCAAGCAAATATTTGAGCTTTTTTCCTTTCGAATATTCGAGACTTCTTTCTTCAGATTACTTATCCCTTAGTCTAAAGCAGTGGTTCTCAAACTTTAATACACATGAGAATCACTTGGAGGTCTTGTTAAAATTCAAATTCCAGGACCTCATTCTGATTCAGTAAGTGAGAGGTGGGCCCCAGGAATTTTATACTTTTAATGAACAAACCAGATAATACTGATGCAGGAGATTTCTTAACCACAGTTTGAGAAACACTTGTCTAGGGTCTATTTTTCTACTTAGCAGCTCTATTAGAAAACATTTTATTATAATAGCACGATAATACCCTTTACTAAACATAAACACTTCACACAGCATAAATATTAGTAATCACAATTTTTAAAATTTGTATATTTCTTATTCTTATTCCTATAAGAGGGCTAATAATTTCATTCGGGAAAAAAATGGATAGAAATAATTTTATATACTCTTTTGGGCTGTCACTCCATGTCTTCTGACTCAAGAATTGCTCAGTCTCTCATTCTCTAGGATATGAAGTGAGGGACTCAACAAAGACATGTTGAAATTGGAGCTGAACTGCCAGTGTTTTATGTATAACAAGAATTTATTTTTACCTGTTATTCACAAGTTCTGAATTTTGGGTTCCTTTCAGTTTCTAGGTAGTGTTCAGAAATGTACAGAGTTCTGAACCAAGATGTGGATCAGAGCTATAGTTATCATACATCCCAACATAGTAGAACAAATAGCTAAGTGTGAAGGTATGAGCTATGGGTGCGGGAGGTAATAACTGTTAAATCAAGTTAATTCAGCAGCTGGATGTGAAGTTCCAATTCCTAATTATGGCACAGGGAAATTATCCACATTTTCTTATCTCAAATAATAAAATGTACTCTTATTATTCTAAGGATATGATTCATTTGCTTCACAAAAGAAAAAGAGACTTTATGCATGTATAAGAAAAATTTTAAAAGATGAATTTATTATAGTGTTAAGTACATATAGAAGAACTCTATTGGCTAAAGCTGCTAGTAAATCTCCAGTGCCTATATAATCTTTGAAATGTCTTTTGCTATGGAATAGCATCAAAAATTTACTCTGAATGCCATATAAACAATTTATTATCTACTCAATTCGTTTTGAGCACTTATTCTGAACTCAGTATTGTAGGGGAACCAAAATGAACTACAGTGATTCTTGCATAAGAAAAGATACAAAGCAATCATTGTATGGAAAGTTCTTAATTATGATCATATAATTATTATGTGCATGTTAAGGAGCAATCACATTAGGAAAATAAAAAGCCCAGTGATTTATCAATGAAACTGAAATATCTGAATCATTCTTCTATTCATTGAAGTTATTATAGTATATCCTTTTATTTTAACTAATCACAATTTTCTAAGTAAAATTTAAACTCTGTGCTAATATTAGTATAAGAGAATGGGGTGAAGATTGGAAATATAAACATTATGATTTGACAGTAAATGCTTGACCTAATAAATGAATATTTTTGCTTTTCAGATCAAACTATGGTTTGACAAGGTTGGTCACCAATTAATAGTTACAATTTTGGGAGCAAAGGATCTTCCTTCTAGGGAAGATGGGAGGCCAAGGAACCCTTATGTTAAAATTTACTTTCTTCCCGACAGAAGGTAAGGATATGAAACAAAAATAAATGTTCTTGAAAATAAGTGGGAGGATGTTAACAGCAATGGGTGTTTCAATTTGGTGGTTTCTTTTCTTTTCTTTCTTTTTTTTTTTTTTTGGCGGCTGATTGTTATAGGGATCCAAACCCTTGACCTTGGCGTTGTAACAGTGTGCTCTAACCAACTGACCTACTGGGCCAGCCCCAAGTGATTTAATTCTGTATCACTTATTTTTCTGTATCATACCAGTCAGATACTCATGAATTTTAACAGAGACATAATGATTCTTAGGATTCAAATAGTGACAATAAATATTTGAGATTATTTTAAAACATATTAAATGCTTATTTTATATATTATTTTACTGAATATTTATTTTAGGCATGTGTGGATTATTTCTTAAATAATATATGTTTTCATTTATCAAAATCATTAATAATTATGCCTCTTAAAATGAATTTTTTTTTTCCCCACTGGTAATGGGATCGCAACCCTCAGCACGGTGTGGTCCGCACCACACTCAGCCAGTGAGTGCACTGGCCAGCCCTATATAGGATCCGAACCCACGGCCTCGGTGCTACCAGCACCACACTTTCCTGAGTGAGCCATAGGGCTGGCCCTTACAATGAAATTTTTAACACGAACTACAAATTCAAAAATCTGGAAATGGTACTAAAAATTATTAATCATATTCCTCTACAATTTTTACCTCCTTTTACAAGGATATTACTTCTCTCTATTCTATAAAAAACAAGTGTGTTTTATATTTCATCACCCCATATCATCAAGGAAACTTTACCACTGGGCCTGGAATCAGCTTCTTCAAGCATTATTTGTTTTGTATCTATTCTAATCAACATAAACGGTATTGTTTCATCCTGGTTTAAATAGAGGAATTAGGATTGGAGAAATATCAAAAATAATCTAATCACTTTTAATGTCAAGCATATAAAAATAAGAGATTATTCAATAGGCATCATGACAAAATAAGAAAGTAATGGCACCAATTACTCTTTCTCCAGTAGTCTGTATCCCTGCCTTCCAACACAGAGTGCTTTCAGGCCTGGTCATTTTTTCACAGGTTGGAAGTGATCAGGCACAGATGTGATCTTAAACATGTTTACACACTTTTGGACTGTCATTTACTTAGTTACTTAGTTCAAGTAGAAAGTCATCAGGGTTAAGCTGGGTGCAAAGGTATCATCTGAACAATCATCTCAGCAAAGAATAAAAGAAAGGAAATAGACAATTAACAAAAGCCTTATATTTTGTTTGACACATATTTTGAAGTGAAAGTTGTGAAACAGATTCTTCAACATGTCAAGGTGCCACAACATCTAAAGTTATTAACTGTTTGCCATATAATTTTATTTTATGAAGTTTGTTTGGAGAGAATTGTTCTCTAACAACTTAGGTTGTCTTTTGGAGAGAGATACATGTGAGCTGTAAGAAAGGAAAAGGACTTCTATATTTAGAGCTGTTAAATAAAGTCTAAACTTCAGGTGAATGACAGATATCACAGCTAAATTACCTACCATTCTGACAGTCAAGTCACTTGGCTTCTTACAGCACACGTGGTTTACTAGTTGGAATGCCATGTAAAAACCTACAGGAAATGCTGGATTCCCAGTTATGCTTATGCACATAGGTGACTTAAGCTTCTACTTACTCAAAGCTTTGAAGAGAAACACTTATCTTTTAAGATGATGAAAGTCTCTCAAATTACTGAATTTCTTTCTTGATTGGCTATTGTTGTTTAGTTTTATTTTATTTTACATAGCCTCTCTCCGTGCTTTCTAAGCAGATAGAACTAAAATGGAAGGGAGGCTCTCCTTAACCAATCCTTTATATTCCAGATATAGTTTATGTTTTTTCAACACCAAAGAATGAGAAACCTTTGAATATTTTCTTCTCAGATTATGTCTCAGCTGAGTTCCTTGTCAATTATCAGGAGTTTGAAGAATATGTAGGTAAATTTTGTAGCTTACTTTGTTGTTTGGGTTGTGTCAGGGTTTTATCTCTATTATGAAAAGAATTCTCTGCTTAAGTAAGAAAGTTAAATTATCATATCAACAAATTATTTATTTGTTTCTGCTGTTGACACAGTTTTTACACATGAATAAAGGACTATTTGTGCTTTTAGTATGAATTTTTTCATTCTCTTGGCAATTTTTCTGGGAGAAGTACTTGAACAGGAAAATCTAGAAAACAATTGTTGCCTTTTTATTGAGATGGCTTCCTGGAGGGGTAGGTGAGGCTACATATAAGAGATCTAGTCTAGAATGTAAGTTAAGCCATTTGAAAAATTATTTTCTAGATAATATTCTCTAAAAAGTAACTGGGCATGCTACACACTCTTTTTTGTACCTTAAAGTTGGTTACCAGTTAAAATATATTTCTTTTTTTTGTTTACTGTTTTGAATAAAAACATCAAATCTTTGCATGCTGTTAATATGTTAAATGAAAACCAAAAGTACCAGTAACATGAAAATAAATTTTACTTAAAAAATAAAGTTAACTACATTGACTACAATTTAATTATGCTTTTAGATACCAATTATTTATTTTAGACGATTTAAAAAATATCTCTATAACATGCTTATTGATCTTAGTTTTTAAATAGTCTTTTCAGTGTGTGACATACAGCATGATCTGATTCTGAAGGCTTTGGTTATCTTACTGGAGATAAAAGTCCTGTCAGGCTCAGTTCTTTCTTAGGTTAATGAAAAATCAGAAACCCAAATCAGCAGCAGTAGTAAAGCTTTAGGAGCATAGGAAATACAAGAAGGAAGAAACACTTCAAGAGAGAAGTGGGCCATTCCCTCAAGCAGTGAAGGCACTTACTGCAAGTTCATAGCTGTTTTATTCTACTAATTTTGCATATGCATTTGTAAGCTTGATTGACACCTTTGATTGACATTTGGGGTTATATAACCTCTTTTCTAATGCGCATGTCCTCACCTATAACTCAGTCTGTTATAATGGTATGTATTTATGGATTACATATATATAATCATTAATGAGCATTAGCACGTTCAAAGGTTACTTAAGATCTTAGAATTTTTCCCTTCTGCCCATCTGGAAAGTCCCTGGCAAGCCCTGTGGTTAGATTATGGAGTCTTTCTTCTATTATGTTATCTACAAAGGGGTGGGTATGGGCTGAGTATGAGTGGTCAGTTTTCCATACCCCACCTGCTCATGACTACCTACCTACCTAACAGTTATACTTCTAGAAAAAAAAAATCATGGGCTGACCTCGTGGCTCACTCGGGAGAGTGCTGCGCTGGGAGCGCAGTACCGGCCGCGGGTTCAGATCCTATATAGGGATCCTATATAGGGATGGCCGGTGCGCTCAGAGAGCGGTGCGGGCGACCCCGAGCCAAGGGTTGCGATCCCCTTACCGGTCACAAAAAAAAAAAAAAAAAAAAAAATCATTTATTTTTAAACTTGCTGAAGATAAGGATATTTTTCATGCTTCTTTTTATGAATTTTGTGTGTGGGTACACAGTAAATTGCCTTGTTAAATTGTAATTGTATATGTTGGGTTTGTAAGGAACTTCAGAGATTATCTAGTCCTCCTCCTACTCAACACAGAAATTCTTTCTAAAATAGTTGTTCTTTGAGAACTTTTTTCAGTCCTTAAGAGGAAGTTCATGGTTTATTCTTCTATTCCTTTTCAGATTTCCGTAGAAACCATTTTTGAATTCGACAACAAGGTTCCTATTAAATACCTTCTTCTTAACCTCTGTGGAAGGAACTTTATCTTTTGACAGGGTCTCAGAATTCATTCTTTCATTGATGGAATATAAGAAGATGCTTAATAAATATTTGTTAAAATTTTATAGGAGAGGGAGGGAGAGAAAGAAATCACAAATCACAGTCCTCGTTATTATTCCTGTTAATTAGTTGGTTATTCCTATATACATTCTCACTTCTTTTTCACATATAGAGATAAAATCTCCTACATGGATCTGCAAAGTTACTGTCGTACCAAGGCCTTCAAAATTAATAAAGATAGATTGCATGTTGTCTTTTCCATGTGTATTAACAAAATTCATTATCAGTTAGTGTGTTTAAAGGTGGCTTCCTGCTACTTTAAATATATGTGCTCTGGAAACATGTAATACCTCTTGATTAATAAAGTCAAATCTATTTTAAACATTAAAATCTCTAGGAGAGGTTGGATAGCTTCCCCATTTCAGAGACACTGTACCCCTTCTTTGTTCTTGGTCCTCCCTATTTCCCAGCACACTTAGAACTGTGCTGTGCTAAGAGAATATGTAGCAGTTAATATTGTTCTAATTGGACTTCATTGTCTGTTCTCTTCTCACTTTGAATAGGCTCTCCTAAATAGCTTAAAGTTTACTTCCTAGATGATTTTTTTTTATTTCTACCCAGTCATTGATCTTCTCTAATAAACTAGAGTAAAGATCTCCAAACAGGATGGATTTATCCTAGGGGATATGTAGACAATCAAAGTTCAGGAAGAAATAATTGTATTTAAAAATTTTTTCTCATTTTAATTTCTGTTTTTGTATATCTCCCTATGTACATGATATATTAGTACAGCAGTATGGTAGTACATGTTATAATTCATCAATATATGTGCATATAATGAGATGCACAGTCAAAAACATTCTCTTGATACAGATATGCTATCTAAAACAGTATGAAAACCTCTGAACTGAAAGCTCCATCTATTAAGATGATTATCTTGTATTTCCAGCCCACATTATAGTGGATACATCACATAGAAATAATTTTACAGTGATTTTAAAGACCTGATATATGTCAAATAAGTAAATATGTATTTCTTGTATGTAAAAAAGTAACTTCATGAATGTGAGTTACAATTGCTCATTAGCTAAACTATATAGACATGAAGTTGTAAACATGATAACTTACTTTTCATTTTGTTCAATAAGACTTCTATAGTTCAAGTGAATAGTACATGTAATATTACAGATTAATTACCATATTGAAGGTTTCCAATACGGCAATATGTTAAAAAATTTTGGAGTTAAGATTCTCCAGTCTGGTTTTATTTAGATTTTGAGAAAGATTGTTTTCAATTATATATCACTGGAAAAATTTAAGATTTATTGAAATATTGATATTATTAAATCTACTCATAAAGGATGATATAATTATGTACCTTATAAATTTTAATAGTAATTTTAAAGATCATAATGTTTGCAGTGTATGATAAATTCATGATAAAACTTCACTTGACTTCTCTTCTGAGATATTTTATATTAATAAATTTTAGTTAAAAACTTTAAAGTTTTATATAAGTTCGTATATTCTTATTTTTTTCCATAGTGATAAAAACAAGAGAAGAACTAAAACAGTAAAGAAAACATTGGAACCCAAATGGAACCAAACTTTCATTTATTCTCCGGTCCACCGAAGAGAATTTCGGGAACGAATGCTGGAGATTACCCTTTGGGATCAAGCTAGAGTTCGAGAGGAAGAAAGTGAATTCTTAGGAGAGGTATCAGGAGTTATTTTAAAGTTTCCACTATTCATGTCACCCTAAATACTTTTATGTATATGACTATTGGTAAAACTTATATTTCTAATATTTGAAAGGATAAGCATAATTTATTTAATGAGATAAATTTAGCTATTGCTTTCAGACAAAATCTATTGATACCAAAGAAAACGATGGCTCTGAATACTCTATGACAATTCTTTACCTGCTAATTCTTATTATAGAAATCTCAGCATTGAATGATAAAAGTTTGATTTCTATTTCACAAATATATTGCTTTGGTTTTTAGTGTTATGTGTATCTTGTCAGTTTACTGAACCAACTGTACCACTAGTAATTAGTTCAATCATTTATTCATGGATTATTTTTTAAATCCTGTAATGTACCAGGTACTGTGCTAAGGACTGAGGCTTCAAAGTTGAATAACACTTATTACTTACTTCAAGGAATGTACAATTTACTGATGTTACAGACAAATGAATAGCAATTGTAATAGAGCATACCAGTTGCTATAATGAGGAAAATGCAGTAGGAATACATAATTGCTGAGCAGGGGAGAGGAGGTGGTTGAGGAAAGTCTCCACAAAGAGAGTGGAATTTAGCAAAGTCAAGGGGAATGAAATCCTGCAGATGGAATAACAAGACATCGGGGGTGGGGAATCTTGGGCACCTGCATTGAAATTGGAAGGGGAAGTGGTAAGAAATGACACTTAAGGTTTAAACTGACACCAGATCACATTCCTTAATAGAGTTTATTAAGAAATTCGGATTTATTCTGTGAATAATGGGAAGTAATGATAGATTATAAGAAAAGAGTGGTTCGATTACATTGATACTTGAGAAAAATACTTCCAGCTGTAACGTGGAAAATGAACTGGAGAGGGGCCAGATGGGACGTAGTTCTCCAGCTGTTAGCGTGCTAAGTTACCCACTTCCAACCTTTTTCAGTGTAATTGGTTTTCCTGAGTATTTTAAATGATTACCATGAGAAAAACAATAATTCATAGAAATATTAGATTGAATGTTGTCAGCTAAGGAAACAAAGAGTTTGATAAACCTATAAACCATTTGGGAAGAAGGGTAACAGGGACTCTGGAGCCAGCCACCTGTGTCTACATTCCTGGCAATACCGTTTCCTAACCTTGTGTCCTTGAGCAAATTATTTAACCTATCTGTGCTTCAGTTTGCTCTTCAGTCAATTGGAAATAATACCAGCATGCAACTCAGGGTTAATACTAGGGTTAAACAAGTGTGTTGTATTTGTGTAAACGTTTGGAACAGTATTCCTGTGAAAGTAACTAGTGAAAATTTAGAAAAAGTGAAATAATTTAGCTGTTTTGCTTCTTTACCTCCTGTAGCTAAATGGTAATTTGTCTTTACATAGCAGTTCTTGTAAACACAAGTACAAACACTTATACTTGCACAACACCCTAAAAAAGAAAAGTCATTTATTTCTGCAGACTGATTAAAGTTTTAAATATTCATACTATAAAATTCATATTTATAATATAGTTTACATTAAAATCTATTCTTTTTTCCCCTTTCCTGTTTAGAATCCTTAGTTATAGCACTATATGATGAATAAAGTTTTAAATAAGACAGACTGATTCGTATTATACCTCTTTTACTTACGAGCTGGTGTGACCTTAAATGAGTTCTTTTAACCTTTTTTTGCCTTGGTATACTTAACTATAAAAATTAAATAGTAAGAACAAACTAGTAGTTTTTTTAATGATGGTTAAGATAAATAACATATGGCATGGTTCTTAATATACAGTAGGCACCTCAAATTCGTTTTTTTATCCCCATTTAAGAATTCTTGTAAAGGTTAAATTAGTGACTGCAAATGAGAATGTTTTTTAAATTATAAACTGAAATTAGTTTTTGTTACAGACTTTTAAAATAAAAAGTGTTATTTCTGTAATGGTAAATTTAACAGGCTCTAGGAGTTGGGTGGTCAAGGGCAACAAAAATGTCTTACATATTTAAAACTATAAAATCACTAAGAAGTTATAAAAATTTATCTTTTATTTAGTTATTGTCAAAACATGTTGATAATTTTGCAACATCTAAACAACTTTTCAATCTAACAGCATTACTATTATTATTATTATAAAAGTTATAAGATCATTTAAGAGAATTTTCTTATTATCGGTATATAATAACAGCCTTTTGTCTGTTGGATTTGTAGATTTTAATTGAATTAGAAACAGCATTATTAGATGATGAGCCACACTGGTATAAACTTCAGACCCATGATGTCTCTTCATTGCCACTTCCCCACCCTTCTCCATATATGCCACGAAGACATCTCCATGGAGAGAGCCCAACACGGAGATTGCAAAGTAAGTTTTAAGTAAAATTTATGATACTGTTATTAAATTTTTTTAATCGTGAGTAGTATATCTGACATAGAATTTGAAGATACCATTATGAGTACTAACAGGCATTTCTCTTTTATTCTACTAATGTGGTTGATTGCATTGATTTTCAAATGTTAAAGTAATCTTGCACTCCTGGAATAAACTCAGCTAGCTCGTGGTGTATTACTATTTTATCTATCTCTAGATTTTGTTTGTTAATATAATCAGTAGAATTTTTGCATCTATATCCACACATGAGAGAGAGAAAGACTTTATTTTATTTTCCTGTTTTTATAATATCCTTGTTAGTTTTTGTTGTTAGTGTTATATTGGCTTAATTAGGAGAGTCAGAAAATGTTTTTTCTTTTTCTGTTTCATGTCTTTTATTTTCTTCTCTTATAATATCTTTGTCAAAAAAAATTGGTATTGATATTCTGATGGCCTCAAAAATTTTTTTTGGAGGAATTCCCTCATTTTTCTAGTTGTAAAAATTTGTGTGTAATTGTATTATTTCTTCCTTAAATGTTTAGATGTATTTGCCACTAAAGTCATTAGACTGGGCAATTTCTTTGTATGTAGGTTTTATATTACAATTTCAATTTCTGTACTAGATTTAGAATTATTCTGACTACCTCGACTTTAAAATTTATATAGCAATATAGCTTACTTTCAAAAAAACCACTTTGGAGTCTGCTTAACAACAGTGTGCTTTGCAGAATTTTCTCAAATAAAACGTTTTGAATAGAAAAAGACATAATAGTCTTAGATTAGTTAAACCTATAATGAAACCATAATGTTCAGATCATTCAAGATGTAAAAATGAGATAAAATTATAATTTTATCTTGGTGTTTTTAAAAAAGCTGTATGTCATCATCATCATCATCAATATGGTGCATATTCTGTTTTACTGAAGACCCACTGTTATGTGTAGAAACACTATTTCCAAGAATAAACTTTCATGATTCAGAGTTACTGTTAAAGAATATAAACAGCAAAGTGACTTAAAGTAGGAAAAACACATAGAAATAGTTACTTCATATATAGTCATTCTAAAATTTAGGTTTTGGAAATGTTACATTAGTACGTATTTTGAGTATGTGGGTCAATCATTGTGAATACAAACATTATCATCCTAAATATTTTAATTAAAAAAAAGACATTTAACGTGTTAAAAAGGTGTCTCCAAAGAATTTTAAAACTATTGACATCCTAAGAATAAATATTTTGGAAAAAAAGTTAATTGTCTCAGCATGTAAAATATTGTTGTAATACAGATATTTACATAGATTTACAATTGTGTTCAATGTTTTTGCTTAAGAAAATAGTTTGTTATATAATAATTCATTGACATCACAATTAAAAATTATATACACTAGTTATTAAATCTATAAGGTAGCATGATATTTTTATTTATTAACTTTTAACACACCTCTGTTATACCTTTTTGTAAAATTTTTGGCGACATACCTTGTGATCACTATGACGATTAATTGTACAAATTGTTTTTTTTAAATAGTACTTTTACCTTTTGCTCTTTTCTCCTTAAAAAGATTGTTTTATCTTTGTCTCTTCCGTTGTTGTTTCTATTTAATATATTTTTTGGATAATGAGATTCTTCATTATTGCGACCCTTAGAGTTTTTATTTTGTGTTATAAGAGTTTTGACATTTTGAAGCATCATTATCCTTTTATAAGCTAAGTTACGTTTGTATCTTCCACTAGGATCATCACACCCCATTATAATTCAATTTCAGTGTATCAGAAATTTTTATCTAGTGGTGTACTGCCGGAGGCAATTATGTACATCTCTTCCCTTCACTTGCAGTGACATTATGTTGGTAACTTCAAATATGCCATATTGGAATGTTTACACAATGGAAATTGGCAAATATTACAAATCAAGGCTTTAGTTTTTCCAGAGAGGCAGTTGTTAAACCTTGACCAGCACGCCACTACCTTATACACAAAAATTAATTTCAGATTTAACAGAATTTAAATATAAAAATTTAGAACTTTAAAGGGCTAAAAAATCATAAATGAGCTCTATATGAAAGCAATGGAAAGAAAGTCAGAGAAGAATATCAATAGATTTTTTAAATATGTAAATGAATATTTAAATATATTTTAAATGAAAATGTTGTAAGGTAATTCTAAAGCCTGATAATTACAGTGATACTAAGTGCAGGTCAAACATGATCATTATAGTTTGTGTTGGTTTTGTTGTTTTTTTTTAAATCCTAGGTCAATCTAGTTTATTCAGTTATCCTTAATTTATGAAAATGCATCCTGGTTAAATGTTACGATACTTAGAAAATTATTCAACTGTCCTATTTTTTTCTATTTTAATTTCTGCTATTTCATACTTATGTCTACACTATACTTCCTTCTATGTGGCCAGAAAAGAAGTTTGTGGGGTTTTTTTCTCAAAACACTTTGTATGATTTCACCCCTGTGTGTGTAGGTTACTAATGGGACAGATCAATCATGGGAAATAATGCCATGTGAAGTGGAGTCCTACTATTCCATTTGTTAAATAAAGTTTGAAATCATGTCATACAAATTCTAATCTTTTCATTAGAAAATGAGCTTTAGTAATACCCTGTGAACTTATTGTCTTATTTTCCTGTGATTTATCATCTTTATACTAACAATTTACACGTTAGGATAAACATTCACATTTTTCCATGTATTATGGCATCTTTCTATACTCTGGTATTTTTGTGGAATTGTTCGTATTCGTATATTTCCTTAATGTTTTAATGTATACTCAGATAATAATGTACTCATCCTTCAATATGAAGACATTTTATGAAGACATCCTTCAATATGAAGACATATTTTACTACCTTTTCAAAACTTCGTTGTTTATATATAGAAAAATCTAATTTGTATACTGTTAATTTACTTGTGATAATTTCTACATATTTTTTTTATCAGCTTAGAATGCCAAGATAACTGCTTCCCTATAATTTTTTAAAGTTTGCATTTCCCTAAAAATAAATCAGTTTTAAGTGTGTTTTTCCAGAAATGAGGAGTTTCAAAATGACTGCTGTTTTTCAAAGGATCTTTCTACTTAAGTTCACTAGTTGTTTCTTGCATGCTAAATTTCTGCCTATAAATGTTTTGCATTTCATATGTTATATAACCATGTATTGTAACATAAAATTGATAATCATTAGTATGTAGGGCAATCTTATTTTTTATTTTATTTACCTTCTCTTACTAAATTCTGCTCTCTCAGCCTATAAGTCTTGCATTTAGTCTAAGTTTCTTTCAATGTAACTTGTAATTTAAATTTTTTACTAATTCAGATATGATTTGTCTTTTTTTCTTATTTTATTCTTAATTAGTATGGCCTTTTACACTTTTAGAATAAAATTGCTAAATTATACAGTATGTACTATACAGCAGAAATTAGAATTCAACATTCCTATTGCATGTAAAGATTTTTAAATGTATTTTTGACATCACTTTAACATTTTTTTCCAGATAAAGACTTATGTTCATATAATTCAGGTAAATTTTAGCATGGACAATGTTTAATGCATGTATTTATATGCACAGTTTAATTGGTTTTGTGGTTTTTGTGCTTTGTTTGTTGATGTGCATATGTTAAATTTCTAACCAGTATGCCTGCAGTTTCCCTTTTCTACCAATAGAACTTTTCCAGTATGTTCATGTTTACAGCTTTATTATTTTTTATTTTGGTATTAAAACCACTTGTTGAAATATAGTGATTTATGATTTCAGTGTGTCCAGTATTGTCCCCTTTAGTATGGTATTATTTTATCAATGAAGCATCTTTTAGTATATACTCTGTTATTATGTACGCTGTTTCAGAAAATTTGAATTTAAATGGATATAACTTACAATGTTTTTGACTTATGGGGGTTGGTTTGAAAAATTCTAAACAGATTGAATTAAATCATAAGTTAAAATATAATGTTTGCTGTAGTTTTCAGCATTTTAGTAATTTGGTCCTATATTCCAAGGAAAACAGAATAGACTTACTATTATTAGTATAATGTATTATGACTTTTATATTCACACATTCACAAAGTATATATTTCATGATATCCTAAACTGACGTTAAATTTTTTAACTTGTCACTTGGACTTCTTTTGTTTTTAAACAATTTTTATTGGAAAATATTTTAAATATGTTTAGCCCACTGAGCCTTTATATTTTTTAAAAATTATCTTGCCTGAAACTATAAAACTCCTAAAAGAAAACGTAGGGAAATACTTCAGGATATAGGATTGTGCAAAGACTTTATGAATAAGACCCCAAAAGCACAGGCAACAAAAGAAAACATAAAAAAATGGGATTATATCAAATTATAAATCTTCTGTGCAGCAAAAGAAATAAAAGAACAGAGCGAAAAGACAACCTACAGAATGGCAGAAAATATTTGCAAACTATGCATCTTACAAGGGATTAATATCCAGAATATACAAAAAACTGAAACAACTCAACAATAAGAAAACAAGTAACCCAATTAAAAAATGGGCAAAGAAACTGAATAGACATTTCTCTTATGAAGATATACAAATGGCCAACAGACACGTGAAAAAATGCTGAACATCACTCAGCATCCGAGAAATGCAAATCAAAACCACATTGAGATATCATCTCACCCCAGTTAGACTGGCTGCTACCAAAAAGACAGAGAATAACAAATGCTGATGATGATGTGGAGAAAGGGGAACTCTCCTATACTTTTGGTGGGACTGTAAATTAGTGCAACCATTATGGAAAACAGTATGGGGGTTCCTCAGACAGTTACAGATAGAACTGCCATATGATCCAACAATCCCACTGCTGGCTATATGCTGAAAGGAATGGAAATCATCATGTTGAAGGGATATCTGCACTCCCATGTTTATTACAGCTCTATTTATGATAGCCAAGAATTGAAATCAACTTAAATGTTGATCGACAGATGACTGAATAAGGAAAATGTGGTATATATACTCAATAGAACACTACTCGGCCTTAAAAAAGAATGAAATTCTGCCATTTGCTGCAACATGGATGAACATAGAGGACATTATGTTAAGTGAAATAAGCCAGGTACAGAAAGAGAAATATCATATGTCCTCAATAATAAGTGGGAGCTAAAAGAAAGAAAGAAACAATCACAATAATACATTGAACTTTAAAGAAAAAGAGAGAGAGAACAGAGCTGTGGTTATTAGAGATGGGAGAGGGGGGTTATCAAGAAATTAGTTAAAGGTCACAAAGATTGATTACATTTGGTAAACATGACTATACTAATTGTCCTGATTTGATCACCACATATTGTACATATTGTGTGTACTCCATAAATTTATATAATCAATTATCTTTCAATTAAATAAATAAATAAAAATAAAAACTTGGGCTGGCCGGTTAGCTCAATTGGTTAGAACATGGTGCTGATAACACCAAAGTCCAGGGTTCAATCCCTGTACTGGCCAGTTGCCTAATAATAATAGTAATAATAATAATAATAATTATTATTATTATTATCTTATTGGAAAGATTAGGAAGTAATTATAAAGAGCCTCAGGAATGGTACACCAAAGTTTTAAATCTACTGAAGAAGGCTACTACTGTTTACAACCAAGATGGATTTACCTTCCCACCTCAAAAAATAGCAAAATGGACACAATATATGAAACAAATTGTTTGAATAACAGTGAACATCAAGCAATTATGGACAGTAATTACTAAGAGAAAGGAAATGAATGAGTTGAACCTTAAGATTTCCCTACTCTATCACTTTTAAAAAGCTTCCTGGCCACAGGACATGGAGTGAGAGCCCAGAAGGAGCCTATGGACTCTCTAAGTTAAGAAGATGAAACTGAGAGCTTGGGGCGACCAAAGTAACTAGAGTTCACATAACAGTACTGGAGAGGAGAGAACTGCACAGAGAGAGAATGCTGAAGATCTACAGAGGGTTCCCCTCAAGTATGCACTAAGCTTTGATTATCACATAAATGTGTGACATTTGCCCAATGCTAGGCAATGAACCACTCAAAAAGATCAGAGGTAATAGTGCCTGTTGCCTTCAGTGATATTGAAAATGTGAAATTTCAGAAGACGTTGAATTGAGTACACAGAAGTGTCTGGCCTCAGTGGCAGGGAATAATTAGCCCCAGACTGAACACTGTACCACATAAATAGTCTTAAAGAAAGGAATTGAAAGAATAAAAATGTTTCTAAGTAGCACAACCGTAAGCTCAAAAATATTTATAGTAATACAAAAATATCCAGCATACAACAATGTGAAATTTATGATGACTGGCATCTAACAAAAAATTACCAGGCTTGTAAAAAAGAGAAAGAAAGAAAAAAAAAAAAGAGAGAGGGATAATCCAATCAAAACTGAACAACAACTGGCACAGATCGTATAATTAAAGACAAGATTATTAAACAGTTATTGGAAGTGTATTCCAATGTTTAAAATGTTAAATAGAAATTTTTAAGATATAAAAGGACTGAAATCAGACATCTAGAAATGAAAACCACAATATCTGAAATAAAAATACATTTAATAGGATTAATGACAATCAACATTGCAGAGAAGATGTTAATGAACTTGAAGACACAGAAGTAGAAACTATCCAAAATGAAGGATAAGTAAAAAAAGAGAATATTAAAAGATGACAGAGCATCTGTGAGCTATGGACAACGATATACAGGTAATTGAATTCCCCATAGGAGAGGAGAGGGGAGAGGACAAAAATATGTGAAAAAATAATGGCTGAAAATTGTCCAAATTTGATAAAAACTATAAACCCATATATCCAAGAAGCTCAATGAACTCCAAGCACAGGAAACATTAATGAGACTATACCAAGGCATGTCATAATTAACTTCCTTAAAACTAATAATAAACAGAAAATCTTAAAAGCATCCAGAGAAAAGAGGCTTAGTACATAACTGAGGAACAAAAATAAGATTGACCTCAGATTTGTTCATTGGAAACAGTGCAAGTACTCAAAGAAGAAAAAATGCCAATCTGGAATTCTATACCTATTCTTTCAAAAATGAAGGTAGATAAAGATTTTCTCAGACACACACACCCCTTAAAGAACTCATTACCAGAAGATATGCACTACAGCACATGTCAAAGAAAGTCCTTCAGGCAGAATACTGATACCAGATGGAAATATAAAATATAGATCTATACAAAGTAATGAAGAACATTGGAAATGGTAGCTGCGTTGGTAAATATGTGAGATTTTTTCCTATTGTTTAAATGCATTTAAATATAACTGACTGTTTAAACAAACCTAATAGCAATGTAGTATAGGGTTTGCAACATATATAAAAGTAAAATATATGCCAACAATAGCACAAAGTTTGGGGGAGGAGAAATACAATTGTACAATTACAATGTTTTTATACTCTAAGTAATTTATCATTTGAAAGGAGTTGTAATAAGTTAAAGATGTGCACTATAAATCTATAAACAACAAAAGAAAGAGTTACAGCTTATAAGCCAACAGAAAAGATAAAATAGAACCATAAATAATATCCATTTCTTCCCAAAGAAGATAGAAAAATAGGAAATGTAGAACAAAGAACAGATGGGGTAGAAAATAAATAGCAAGTTCATGGTTGTAACCAACCAAATCAATTATCACATTAAATGTGAATGGTTAGAATACCCCAATTAAAAGATAGGGATTGTTAGCTTGGATTTTTAAAAAACGCAAATCCAGGTATATACTGTTTATAAGAAACCTACTTTAAATTTAAGAACATGAAGAGGTTTACAGTAAAAGGATGGAAAAGATGAGCCATACTGACACTAATCAAATAGAAATCTGGAGTTCCTGTATTAATATTAGACAAATTAGGTTTTAGAGCAGAGCATATTACCAAGGATAAAGGAGGTCATTTTATAATAATATTAATAAAGGGGTAAATTGACTAAGAGAATATAACAATCCTAAATATTTAACAACTAATAATAGAGCTTCAAATTCGGGAAGAAAAATTTATAGTGAGATTATCAGAATGGTTTAAAAAAGAAAAATATCCAACTATATGTGGTTTACAAGAGCCTTTAAATTCAAAGACAAATAGTTTAAAAGTAAAAGTGGAAAAAGATATCAGTGTACTCCTCAAACATTAACTAAATGAGAGCTGCAGTAGCTCTACTAATATCAGAAAAAATAGTCTTTAAGGCAAGTATATTATTAATAAGAAAAGAAGCATTTTGTGATGATAAAATGTTCAGTTTTTTTAGAAAGATAGAACAATTATAAAAATAACATGAGCCCTAAAATTCATGAGACAAAAATTCAAAGGAAAAATGGAAAATTCAACAATGGTAGTTGAATACTTTAATATTCCATCTTCAATAATAGTTGTTCTAAACTATGCAGAAAATTAGTGAGTATGTAGAGGACTTGAACAATACTATCAACCAACTAGACCTTACTGAATCCAGACACTCTACCCAGCAACAAGAGAATACACATACATTATTTTTGACAGAACATAAAACAATCTCCAGGATAAAGACCATACACTAGGTCATAAAAAAAAGTCTAATTAAATTTAAAAATTGGAATCATACAAGGTATGATTTGTATACTTAAAAATTAAGTTGGGAATCACCAGTATAAAGAAATTTGGGAAATCTACAAATCTGTATCACAAATTTTTGGCATTAAACTGCATTATTCTAAATAATCCATGGGTTAAAGAAGATATAAGGTAAATAAGAAAATATTTTTAACTGAATGAAAACAAAAACAGAACATATCAGAAAAGACATGCCACTAAAGTAGTGCATGGAGGAAAATTTATAGCTATTAATGTCTCAAACTTCCACTTTAAAAAATGAAAAATCAAACTAAACTCAAAGCAAATTAAAGGAAGAAAATAATAAAGATTAAAACAGAAAGATCCAGAAATTCAGAGACATTATAGAAAGTCAATGAAGCCAAAAGTTGATGCTTTGAAAAGATCAACAAAATTGCCAGACATTTCATTAGACTAATTTAATTGACTAATCAACAGAAAAGAAACAAAATACCAAAGTCAATAATGTTCTGGAAATCACTACCAATTTAACAGAAGTTAAGTGATTATTATGGAAATCCCTTGGGGAATTACATTGGAATACAATTCCAATTACACTGGAATACAATGCCATAAAATTAAGTAACACAGATGAAATGGACAAATACCTGTTGAGCTACAAATTGTAGAAGCTGATCCAGAAAAAAATTAAAATCCAAATAAACCTATGACAATAAAGAATTTGATTTAATAATGAAAAATCTTACCACAAGGAAATGCTTAGGCCCAGTGGCTCCAGGAGCGAATTCTGTCAAGTATGTAAAAAGAAATACCAATATTTCTCAAATTCCTTGAGAAAAAAAGAGAAAGAAATACCCTCCAATTCATTTTATAAGGCCAGTATTATCCTGATACCCAAACCAGGCAAACACATCACAAGAAAAGAAAACTAGACCAATATCTCCCATGAATATAAACACAGAAATCTTCAACAAACTATTAGTAAATGGAATCCCACAATATATAAAAAAAATTATGCCCTATAACTGAGGGATTTATCACAGTAATGTAGAGTTAATGTAATTTAACATATGAATAGAAAAAAAGGACAAAAACCACATGATTGTATGAAGAGATGAAGAAAAAGTTTTGACAAATTTAACACTCACTCAAAATAAAAGCTATCAGCAAAGTAGGGGAAGAAGAGAAGATAGAGTACCTATGAAAACCCTTTAGCTTCTCTCACTACTTCTATTCAAAAGTGCACAGCAATCATGCAAGAAAAATAAATAAAAGGCATTCAGAATGGTGTAGAAGAGGTAAAAATGCCCTTATTCACAGATGACCTGATTCTATATGTTGAAAATTCTAAAGAATCCACAGAAAACTACTAAAACTAATAAACGAGTTCAGCAAGGTCCCAAGATACATGAACAGTATACAAAAATTAATTGTATTTTATGTACTAGCCATTAACAATTTGAAAAGAAAATTAAGAAAATATTATCGTTCACAATAGAAGGAAAATATTTTAAAATATTTATGAAATTTTACAAAATAAATACAGGCGTGCATATTAAAAAATCATAAAACATTGCAGAGGGAAGTGAAAGGAAATCTAAATATATTGAAAGATATTCCATATTCATGAATTAGAAGAATCAGTGTTTTTAAGATGGTAATTCTTCCCCAAAATCCTTTACAAAAATTAACTCAAAATAAATCATAGACTTAAATGTAAAACCTAAAATTATAGAACTTTTATGAGAAGAATTAAACACTTTTGGTTAGGTAAAGCTTTCTTAGGGTACCACAATCATGATCAATTAAATAATAAGTTGATAAATTAAACTTCCTCAAAATGAAAATCTTTTTTCTTTGAAGAACACTGTTAACATAATGAAATGACAAGACAAAGACTAGAAGAAGTATTTGCAAATCATGTGTCTGATAGAGGACGTACATCAAAATATGTAGAAAATCGTCAACTCATGAATAAAAAAATAACCAGTACAAAATGGAAATTAGATTTGAAAGACCATTGAAGGAATGAAATATAAGCATGTGAAAAGATACATCGTGTTAGTTTTGGGGATAACGCAAATGAGATACCGTTACAACTTCTTAGAATGGCTAAAATGAAAAAGACTATCCATACCAAGAATTGCAGAGAATGGGAAGTGACGAAGACTCTCATACACTGCTGATGGTAATGTAATTTGTTAACATCCTCTATGGAAATACTTTGGCAGTTTCTTAAAAAGTTGAACATGCATCTACCATATACTCTCGCCATTCCCCTGCTAGGTGGTTATCAAAGAGAAGTGGAAGCATATGCGGGTACATCAAAAAGTCCATGGAAGGATTCATATTATCTTTTAGCTCTATTTTTCCATGAAATTTTGACATACCCTCATATGTCCACTCAATGGACATGAATGCTCACTGTATTTTTATTTGTAATAGCCAAACAACCCAAATACCCATCAATTGGTGAATGTAAAACAAACTGTGGTGCAACCATACAATGGAATATTGCTCAGCAGTAAAAAGTAATAAACTACTGATAAACATTACGACATGGATGAATCTCAAAATAATTATGCTGAGTGGAAAAAGACAGGCAAAAAGAATACATCTCTACATTTACCTTTATATACAATTCTAAAAAATGCAAACTAATGAATGAAATAGAAAAGTAGCAAAAGAGAAAAATAACCAAATAGATAAAATTCTGGAAACTGCAATGATCAAGAAGAGATTAGGAAGAGCTTTCCACTTTTCCCTACTAAGGATGATGTTGGTGGTGGCTTTGTCATATATGGCTTTTATTACGCTGGGATGCTTTCCTTCTATACCTGATTTGTTGAGTGTCTTTATCATGAAGGGATGTTGAATTTTGTGAAATGCTTTTTCTGCATCTGTTGAGATAACCATATGGTTTTTGTCCTTGGTTTTCTGATGTGGTGTATCACATTTATTGATTTGCATATGTTGAACCATACAAGTATCCCTGGTATGAATCCCACTTGATCATTATGTATCATTTTTTTCACATGCTGTTGTATTCTGTTCAACAATATCTTGTGGGGGATTTTTGTGTTTATGTTCATAAGGGATATTGGCCTGTAGCTTTCATTTTTTGTTGTGTCTTTGTCTGATATTAGCATTAGTGTGATGCTGGCATCATAGGATGAGTCTGGGAGAATGACCTCTGTTTCAAATTTTTTGGAATAATTTGAAAAGGATTGGTATAATTCTTTAAAAGTTTGTTAGAATTCAGCCGTGAAGCCATGTGGTCCTGGGCTTTTCTTTGTTGGGAGACTGCTGATTACTGCTTCAGTATCTTTGCATGTTATTGGTCTGTTCATGTTTTCTATTTCTTCTTGGTTCAGTCTTGGTAGTTTGTATGTATCCAGAAATTTATCTATTTCCTCCACATTTTCAAATTTGTTTACATATAATTATTCATAATAGTCTCCAATGATTCTTTATATTTCTGTGATAATGGTTGTAATGTCTGCTTTTTCATTTCTGATTGGTGTTATTTGGATATTCTCTCTTTTTAGTTAGTCTGGCTAATGGCTTGTCTATTTTGTTTATCTTCTCAAAAAAACAACTTTTCATTTTGTTGACTTTTTGTATCATTTTTTCATCTCTATTTCATTTAGTTCCTCTCAGATCTTAATTCTTTCTTTCTGTCTACTAATTTTGGGATTGGAGTGTTCTTGTTTTTCCAGCTCTTTGGGGTATAACATTAGGTTGTTTATTTGAAGTCTTTCTATTCTTTTGATGAAGACAGTTATTGCAATAAACTTCACTCTTTTTTTTTCTTAAAAAAAGGTTATTTCAAATGTTTAAATAATGATGGCTGGTGATACTGGATCCTGGTTTTGGGAGAACACTGTGGTCCACTTTTTTAAAATTATTTTTATTGATTATACATATTCATGGCTCACAGAGCTGACTGTCAGTGTCTGTGCCCAAGATCTGATGATCAGATCACTACTATCAGCATGCCCACCACCACAAGTAGCAATTGTTCAGCATGTACACCACCCAACCTCTCCACAACCCCTCTCTCCCTGCTCCCCACCCTCAGCAATCCTAGGTCTGTTCTCTCCCTCTGTTAAGTCCAACACATGACTGTGGTGTTTCTTTCCCTCCTTTCTCTCTTAGCTCCCACTTGTGAGTGAAGAAATTCAGTACTTTCTCCTCTGTACCTGGCTTATTTCACTTAACATAATTTTCTTTAAGCTCATCCATGTTGCTACAAGTGGCAGAATTTCATTCTTATTTGTGGCTTAGTAGTATTCCATTGTGTATACATACCACATTTTCCTTATCCAGTCGTCCAGTGATGGACATTCAGGTTGGTTCCATGTCTTGACTATTGTAAATATAGCTGTGATGAACAGGGGAGTACATGTATCCATTCCACATGATGATTTCCATTCCCTTGGGTATTTACCCAGAAGTGAGATTGATGGATGGTATGATAGGTCTATCCGTAGTTGTTTGAGAAACCTCCATACTGTTTTCCATAGTGGTTGTACCAATTAAGAGTCCCACCAACAGCGTAGAAGAGTTCCCATTTCTCTGCATTCTCTGCATTCTTGTTTTGATAACAGCCAGTCTAACTGGGGTGAGATGATATCTCAATGTGGTTTTAATTTGCATTTCCCTGATAATTAGTGATGTTGATCATTTTTACATGTAGCTGTTGGCTATTTGTATGTCTTCCTTCAAAAAATGTCTATTCAGCTCCTTTTGCCCATTTTTTGAATTGGGTTATTTGTTTTTTTACTGTATAGTTGTTGAATTCCTTTTATATTCTGGGTATTAATCCTTTGTTGGATGTACAGTTTGCATATATTTTCTTCCATTTTCTAAGCTTTCTTTTCACTCTGTTGATTATTTCCTTTGCTGTGCAGACACTTTTTAGTTTGATATAATCCAATTTATTTATTTTTTCTTCGGTTGCTTATGCATTTGGGGTCTTATTTATAAAGTCTTTGCCCAGTTCTACTTCCTGAAGTGTTTCCCCTGTGTTTTCCTTTAGTAATTTTATAGTTTCAGGTCTTATACTTAAGTCTTTAATCCATTTTGAGTTTATTTTGGTATTTGGTGGGAGGTGCAGGTCTAGTTTCATTCTTCTGCATATGGAAGTACAGTTTCCCAGCACCATTTATTGAAGAAGCAGTCTTTTCCCCAATGTATGTTCTTGGGGCCTTTGTCAAAGATCAGTTGGCAGTTAGTATGTGGGTTGATTTCTGGGTTCTCTGTTCTGTTACATTGGTCTGAGTGTCTAGTTTTATGCCAGTAGCATGCTGTTTTGGTTATAATAGCTTCGTAATATAATTTGAAGTCAGGTGGTGTTATGCCTCTGGCTTTATGGTGTTTTAAATCAGGATCGCTTTGACTATTTGGAGTCTTCTGTTGTTCCATATGAACATTAGGATTGTTTTTTCTATTTCTGCAAAGAATGTCATTGGTATTTTGAAGAGGATTGCACTGAATCTGTAGATCACTTTGGGTAGTATGGACATTTTCAGAACATTAATTCTTCTAATCCTAGAGCTTGGAAATGTCTTTCCATCTTTTTGTGTCCTCTTTAATTTCTTTCAGTAGTGATTTATAGTTCTCATTGTAGAGATCTTTCACTTCCTTGGTTAAATTGATTATTAGGTATTTTATATCTTTCATGAGTACTGTAAATAGGCTTACTTTATTGATTTATTTTTCTGCTAGTTTGTTATTGGAATACAAAAATAGTACTGATTTTCGGGTGTTGATTTTGTATCCTGCAATATTCCTGAAATTGTTTATCAGCTCAAAGGGTTTTTTAGTAGAGTTTTTAGGTTTTTCTATATATATAGGATGTCATCTGTGACAGGGATAGTTGGACTTTGTCTTTTCCAATCTGGATGCCCTTTATTTCTTTCTCTTGACTGATTGCTCTGGCTAGTACTTCTAATACTATGTTAAATAGGAGTAGTGATAGTGGACATTCTTGTCTTGTTCCCATTCTATTCCCCATTCAGGATGATATTAATGGTAGGTTTGTCATATATGGCTTCTATCATGTTGAGATATTTTTCTTCTATACCTAATTTACTGAGTGCTTTTATCATGAAGGATGTTGAATTTTGTCAGATGCTCTTTCTGCCTCTTTTGAGATAATCGTGATTATTATACTTGATTTTGTTGATATTGTGTATCACATTTATTGACTTGCATGTGTCGAACCTCCTTCTCTCCCTGGAAGGAATCCCACTTGATCTTGGTTTATAGTATTTTTGTTGTGTTGCTGTATTCTGATTGCCAGTATTTTGCTGAGAATTTTTACTCAATGTTCATCAGAGATGTTGAGCTGTAGTTTTCTTTTTTGATGTTCAGTCTGTGTCTGATTTTGGTAGTAGGGTGGTGCTGCACTCATAGAATGAGTTTGGGATAGTGGCCTCTATTCATTTTTTGGAATAGTTTGAAGAGACTTGGTATTAATTCCTCTTTAAGGGTGTGGTAGAATTCAGCAGTAAAGCCATCTGGTCCTGGGCTTTTCTTTGTTGGGAGACTGCTGGTTACTGCTTCAATTGTGTCACTTGTCTGTTCAGGTTTTCTGTTTCTTCTTGGTTCAGTCTGGGTAGCTCGTTTGTGTCTAGAAATTTATCTATATTCTACAGATTTTCAAATTTGTTTGTGTATAGTTGTTTGTAATAGTCTCTAATGATTCTTTGTATTTCTGTCATATCAGATGCAATGTCTCCTTTTTCATTTTTGATTTTTTTTATTTGGGTCTTCTCTCTTCTTTTTTTTCTTTCATTAACTTAGCTAATTATTTGTCTGTTTTGTTTTATCTCCTCAAAAAAACAACTTTTTGTTGCAGTGATCTTTTGTGTCATTCTTTTTGTCTCTATTTCATTCAGATCTGCTTAATATTATTTCTTTTCACGTACTAATTTTAGGATTGTATTGTTCTTGCTTTTCTAGTTTTTGATTTATAGCATTAGATTATTTTAAATCTTTCTATTCTTTTGATGTAAGCATTAATAGCAGTAAAATTACTTCTTAGTACTGCTTTTGCATTATCCCACATGTTTTAATATGATGTGTCATTATTTCCATTGTTTTCAGGAATTTTTTGATTTCCTGTTTAATTTCTTCTTGGACCCATAGGTCATTCAGGAACCTGTTGTTGAATTTCCATGTATTTGTATAGTGTCCTGTGTTTTGCTTGTTATTTATTTCTAGTTTTAATCCATTGTGGTCTGAAAAGACACTTGAGAGGATTTCAATTTTTTTATATTTGTTGAGACTTTATTTTACAACCTAACATGTGGTGTATCCTGGGGAATGTTTATATGCTGAGGAGAAGAATGCATACTCTGTAGTTGTTGGATGAAATGTTCTGTAGATATCTGCCAAGTCCAATTGATCTAATGTTTAGTATAGATCCTGTGTTTCTCTGTTGATTTGTTGCCTGGATGATCTATCCACTGCTGAGAAGGGAGTGGTCAGGTCCCCCACTATTATCATATTTGGGTGTATATCTTTCTTTAGGTCTAATACTGTTCACTTCATATATCTGGGTGCTCCAGTGTTGGGTGCATATATGTTTATGATTGTTATATCTTCTTGCTGAATAGATCCCTTTACTATTATATAGTGGCCTTGTCTCTTTTTATGGTTTTTGGTTTAAAGTCTATTTTATATGATTTAAGAATAGCTGCTACTTCTCTTTTTTGGTTTCCATTTGTGTGGTATATCTTTTTCCAGTCATTCACTATTAGTCTGTGTGCATCTTTACAGGTAAGGTGAGTCTCTTGAAGACAGCATATAGTTGGGTCCGGAGTTTTAACCAATCTGTCAGTCTGTGTTTTTTGAGTGAGGAATTTAATTGATTTACATTTAGGGTTGTTATTGAGTGGTATTGTCTTTCTCCTAGCATTTTCTCATTTTTAGTTTAGATGTTTTATTATCTTTTGATCCTTTCTTCCCCTTTTTCATCTCACTGTTTGTTGGTATTTTGAGGTGGTAAGATTTAGCTTCTTTTTCTTTCTCATTTGTGTTTTTGTTTTACTAGTGGGTTTTATTCTTTCTTGTATCTTTGTGGTAGTGATTAATGCTTTTGGGATTCCAGATGCCAGATGCCCTTGAGAATTTCTTGCAGGGCTGGTCATGTGGTAATGAACTCTTGTAGTTTTTGTTTGTCTGGAAAATACACTATTTTTCCTGCACTTTGAAGGAAAACCTTGCTGGATATAGTATTCTTGGCTGGAAGTTTTTTTCTTTTAGTAATTTGAATTTCATCCCATTTCCTTCTTGCCTGTAGAATTTCAGTTGAGAAGTCTGCTCTTAGTCTGATGAGGGCTACCTTATAAGTGACTTGATGCTTTTCTCTTGCTGCTTTAAGTATTCTCTCTTTGTCTTTGAGCTTTGTCAGTTTTCTTATATTGTGTTTCAGAGAAGATCTTTTTGGATTTAATTTTTACAGGGATCTTTGATCTCCCTGGATCTAATGGTCCGTGTCTCTCCATATTCCTGGTATGTTTTCCATATTTATTTCATTGAATAGGTTTTCAATGCCTTTACCTTTCTCCATGAACACAAATGATTCAGATGTTTGTTCGCTTAAGGTTGTCTGTTCACTCTCTTAGACTTTATTCATTTTTAAAAATTCTTTTTTCCTTTTCTTTGTCTGCCTGAGTTATTTTTTAAAGACTGTCTTTGAGATCTGAAATTCTTTCTTCTGCTGGCTCTAACGGCCTGCTTAAGATCTCAGTTGTGTTTTTTATTTCAATGAATGAGTCCTTTAGTTATAGGAGTTCCACTACATTATTTTTTAAGGTATTAATCTCTTTGTAAATTTCCTCCTTCATATTCTGCATATTTTTTCTCATTTCATTGTGTTGTCTGAGTCTTCTCTTATCTCATTGAATTTTCTTAAGATTGTTACTTGTAATTCCTTTTCAGCCATTTCAAGGGTTTCCTGTTCTATAGGGTCTGTTAGTTGAGAATTACTATATTCCTTTGGTGCTGTCATATTTTCTTATTTTTTCATATTTCCAGTATCTCTGAGTTGATGTCTGGTCATGTGGTAGATCAATTACTTCTTCTATTACTCTGGAGTGGACTTTGAGGAGAAAGACTTCCTCCTCTCTTTCCATGATTCTCTGGTGACTCTCCTGGTCACAATGTAGTTGAATATACATCAGTCCATCTGCTTGGTGGTCATGACTGCTACTGTGGCAGCAAGCTGGTCTTGTGGTGGTAGAATCTGTGGTGGTGGCTGTTGTGAACTACCTCTGCAGAAGTGGTGCCCAGCCTTCTGGTTGTGGTAGCACTCCTGCCTTTTGTGTGGGCTGCCCAGGGCTTTCCCAGCTGGGCCTCCTGGTTGTGGCAGCACTCCTGCCTTCTTCTGTGCCAACTTCTTTCTTAGTACTGCTTTTGCAGTATCCCACAGGTTTTGGTAAGTTGTGCTTGTATTTTCATTTTTTCAAGGAATTTTTGATTTCCTGCTTTATTTCTTCTTTGACACATTGGTCATTCAGGAGCATGCTGTCTAATTTCCATGCATTTGTATTATTTTCAAAATTTTGTTTCAAATTTTATTCCATTGTGGTCTAAAAATATTCTTGGTATGATTTCAATCTTTTAAATTTGTTGAGACTTAATTTGTGGCCTAATATGTGATCGGTCCTGGAGAATGGTCCATGTGCTGATGAGCAGAATGTATATTATGCAGTTGTTGGAAGAAATGTTATGTACATATATGTCAAGTCCATCTGGTCTAAAGTGCTGTTTAAGTCCAGTATTTCCCTACTAATTTTTTGTCTAGATAATGTGTCCAATGCTGACAGTGGTGTGTTAAAGTCCGCAACTATTGCTGTGTTGGGGTCTATCTTTCCCCTTATGTCAAGTAATAATTGCTTTATGTATCTGGGTGCTCTGATGTTGGGTGCATATATACTTATGATTGCTGTATCTTCTTGCTGCATTTATCCTTTAATCATTGTATAATATCCTTCTTTGCCTCTTTTTATAATTCTTGATTTGAAGTCTATTTTATCTGGTATGACTATGGCAACTCTTGCTTGGTTTTGCTTTCCATTTGTGTGGAATGTCTTTTTCCATCTCTTCACTATTTGTCTATGTGTGTCTTTGTTGGTGAAGTGAGTTTTTCATAGTCTGCTTATAGTTGGGTTTAGTTTTTTAATGCAGTAAGCTAGTTTGTATCTTTTAGGTGGAAAATTTAATCTATTTACAAATCAAAACCCCATTGAGATATCATCTCATTCTATTTGGACTGGCCATGATCAAAATGAGAAAATAACAAATGCTGATGAGGATGAGGAGAAAGGGGAGCCCTTATATGCTATTGGCAAGACTGTGAATTTGTACAGTCGTTATGGAAAACAGTATGGAGTTTCCTTAAACGACTGCAGATAGAACTACCATATGATCCAACAATCTCACTTCTGGGTACATACCAAAAGGAATGGAAATCATCATGTCAAAAGATACCTGCACTCCTGTGTTTTTTGCACCTCTATTCACAAATAGCCAAGAGTTGGAACCAACCTAAATGTCCATCAACAAATGACTGGATAAAGAAAATAAGGAATATATGCACATTTGAGTGCTATTCAGTCATAAAAAAGAATGAAATTCTAACATTCACAGCAACATGAATTAGCTTGGAGAAAATTATGTTAAGTGAATCAAGCCAGGCATACAAAGAGAAATACCTCATGTCCTCATTCATAAGTGGGGGGCGGGGGGAGAGAGAGAGAGAAAAAACAAAAGAAAGGAAGAAAAGATGGAAGGTAGGAAGGAAGGAAGGAAGGAAGGAAGAAAGAAAGAATGAGTCACAATAATGCATTGAAATTTCAGGAGAGAACAGAACTGTGATTACTAGAGGTGGGAAAGGCGAAGGAGAGAGGGTTAGCAAGAAATTGCTTATTGACACAATTTGATCATCACACATTGTATACTGGTATCGATATTCAACTCTGCCCCACAAATATTTATAATCAATTTTTTCCATTAAAACAAGAGATTAGGCAGAAATAAAAAATGAGTGTAAAAGAGGAGCTAACCTCACTTAAAGTAGATATTAAAATACATTCAATTCAGTTATGGAATTACCTGAGTTTATGAGTGTATGCCAATAACTGAAAACATAGATAATATGGAAAAAGTCCTAGAAAAGTAATATTTATCAAAACTGACTCAATAAGAAATAAAAAGCTTAAATATTACTATGTATAGATATTATTAATGTTTTATGAAGAGATAAAACTTATTTTACAAAGAGAACACTTGACCCAGACAGTTTTTACAGGTGAATTATACTATATCTTAGATAACAGATTATCCAAGTCTAATAATAGTCTTGCAGAATATATATAAAGTAAGAATATTCCCAAGGTCTTTTGCAAGGTAAACATAAATTTTACACTAGTTTACAAAGCCATTCCAAGAATGGAAATTTACAGGCCTGTTGTACTGCTAATTATAGATTACTGAAAAGAGCTATATAAACTATTAGCAAATCAAATGCATTAGTTTTATAAAAATTTATAAATGTGATTAACATTTACAAATTGATGGAGTTTGGATATTTTGTCCTTCAAGAACTCATGTAGAAATTTGATCCCCAATGTGGAAACTGATTGAGTCATGGGCGTGGATCCCTCATGAATGGATTAGTGCCCTCCCTAGGTGGGGGGAGTAATAAGTGAATTCTCACTCTATTATTTCCCATGAGAGCTGGTTGATTAAAAGACCCTGGCACCTCCTCTCTCTCTCTTGCTTCCTCTCGCCATGTGATCTGTTTGTACCTGCAGGCTGCCTGCCGCTTTCCACCATGAGTAGAAGCAGCCTGAGGCCCATGCCAGATGCAACTGTCCCAGAATCATAAGCCAGACAAATGTCTGTTCTTTATAAATTACCCAGTCTCAGGAATTTCTGTTATAGACACAAAACAGACTAATACACAAATTAAAGGAGATAATCTATGTTGCTTATTCAATACATGAATAAAAAACTTTTGATAGAATTCAACATGAGTTTATAGTCATATCCCTTAGCAAGTTATGGTTTAGAAAGGAGCTTCCTCAACCTGTTAGAATATTTATTAAAAACCTGCATGAAATTTTATCTTAAATAGACAATGATAGAATTCGTTCTTTAAAAAAAATGAACAAGAGAATGATTGTAAAGGAGGTCTTAGCACAATAAAACAAGAAGAATTTAGAAACATTAATGATTCAAAGGAAGAAATTCACCTATCATTATTTGCAGGTGATATAATTGTTTACCTTGAACTTTCCAAAGAATGTATAGACAAATTATGGTTTATCAAGATGGCTGGATTTAAGATTAATATATATAAGAGTCAATTGCATTTCTATACACCAGAAATAGAATAAGTAAATTTTAAAAAGATAGTTTATAGTAGTAACAGAAACTATCAAATACCTAGGAATAAATCTAACAAAAGTTTTGTAAAGCTACTGAAGGAAAAAGTTATAACATTTTATTAATAAACATTAAAGAACACCTAAATAAATAGATAAATGCCATAATCATTGGTAGGAAGACTCAACATTATAAATCATCAATTTCTCCTATTTATATCATAGGTTGAATGTAATTATAATACTATTGCATATCTTCATGGAAACTGATGAGCGGATCCTAGGTATATATTTGGAAAACTAAAGAGACAGAAATGATCAGAAAGCTTCTTAAGAGAGCAGGGAGGAGAAAAATTTTTTTTATCAGAAGTCAGCTTTTACTGTATTTGACACACTGTGTAATAAGCATGGGATAAATTAATCAGTGGAATAAGGTAGAGAGCCCTAAAGCACACTCTCCTACATAAGTCTCTCTTATATAAGAATCTGAGATAATATGTCAGATCAAGGGAGTAAGGGTGGTGGCAGAGGCAAATAGGCAAATCAGTAATGAGCTGGAAAAAATTTTTGTCCCAGAGAAAAGAACATAGATGAAATTGTATCTTTGTGGTGTATCATGTACAAGAAAATAAACTCTAGATTGGTTAAGGACTTAAATATTATATAATTTAAGGTTCAGTCAGGAATCTGGAGCCCTTAGTGCTGAGACATTATTAGAGATATGGAATAAGAGACTTATTATAAAGATTAAACTTTACCAAATCATGGGAGAAGCTGGGAATTCTTTGTAAGAAGGTTTGTGAGACAATGATTGAAGAATCTGAGGAAAGTTACTTGCTGGAGACTCCAAAGGGGAACTGATAAAAATGTCTGTGGAAGGCTGTTGACACTTCATAGTATACCGGTCCTGAAGTCTCTGTGGGACAGAAAATGTATGCGAAACAGGAAAAGCAAAGAAAACTTGAACCCACGAGGGCAAACTGGAATCTGTGTTTATCTCTCATCCCTTCTAACCCTCATTTTGTGGTTGACCTACAGAAGAAGCTGGTATCCTTTGTCATGGATCTGCAGCGGATGTGTTTGGCCCAGATCTGAGAATAGCTGTAGGAGGAGATTCAGCAGGACCCAGAGAAGCATCTAAAATCCTAGACTTTAGTATTATCATACTTATTTTAAGAACTAGAGAGAATTGAAAAAAAATTGAAAAACCACAATCATAGTGACAATCTCAGAAATGTGGGCTTCATAGTTGACCAACTTGAATTAATACTGTAGGACATGCTCCCAGCAAATAGAGACTATATATTCTTTTCGCCTACAAATGAAATGTTTGCAAAATTTTCCTATTGATTTTTAAGTAACACATTCATCTGGTATACATTTAAAAGTGTGTATACTGAAAAGTCTCCCACCTCTTTTTCTCAAACATCTAGTTCTCCTTCTGTGCATGTACTACCGTTACCAATTTCTGTATTTTTGCACACACAGACAAATGTGTATAGAAAATGTGTATCATTTTCTTTTTTTCATCCTAACATAAATAGGGACATATCATTTTATGCACTCTGCTTTTTGTTTTTAATCTCTTTTTTAGTGGTAACTTTTGAAATTTTAACATTCGCAGCTAACAAAGTAATGATAATTAACGTCTCTAACTTTTCTTCCAAACCAGACAAAAATTTTACAGTCTGATTTATACCCTCCCCCTACCATCTAATATATTACTGCCAGAATTTTACCTCTGCCTCCAAATTAGTCATTATTATAAACATTGTCATTTTATTTATTCAGGGTTTGCTTAGGTTTACTTGTATTTTTACTAGTTTCTTTTTGCATTGCATCACTTCCTTCTGGGATAAATTTCTTTATTTCTGAAATACTGTTTTAGAAGTTCTTTTAGTGTAGAATTGGAAAAAGGCTTTGTTTTTCTGAATATGTCTTTGTTTCTTCAATCCTAATGGAAAACTTAACTGTGTATAAATCCTAGAATGACTTTTATTTTCTCTCAGCAGCCTGACAATGTTATTCTAATATCTCTGGCTTCCAGTTTTGCAGAAAAGTCTCTCGATTTATTTAAACTTTTAATTTATTAGCAGTTTAGTTGAGTTGTGTTCCCCCAAAAAGATATGTTGAAGTCCGACCCCCGGTTCCTCAGGATTTGGCTTTATTTTTAATTACGGTCTTTACAGAGGTAACCAAGTGAAAATGAATTCATTAGGGTGGGCTCTAATTCAATATGACTGGCGTCCTTATGAAAAGAGGAAAGTTGGACACAGCAAAAGACACGTACAGTGGGAAGACAATATAAAGACATAAACAGAGAAGGTAGCCATGTGACTGGAGTAAGTATCTACAAGTGAAGGAACACCAAAGATTGCTGGCAAACACTGGAAGTCAGAAGAGACAAGGAAGCATTCTCTCGTAGAGGCATCAGACAGAGCATGATCCTGCCAACACCTTGATTTTGGACTTCTAGTGTCCAGAATTGTGAAACAATAAATTTCTGTTGTTTTAAGCTACCCAGTTTTTGGTACTTTGTTACAACAGTCCTAGCAAACTAATATAGCAGTATTTTGTGGTTTCGGGTGTACATGTTTGGTATACTTTGTATTAAATGTATTCCTAAGTATTTCATGATTTTGGACATTCTTGTAAATGATATTGAGTTTAAAATTAATTTTTCTATTGTTTATTGCTATTCTCTAAGAAACATAATTGTTTTTTGTACTGACTGTGTATCCTGCAATCTTGCTAATTTAACTTATTCATAATAAGTTTTTTATAACTTCCTTAAGTCTTGTAATTTACATTATCGTGTTTCTTCTTGCTATCTAGCAGAATATATATATAATTTACCAAATTAGTAAATTAAATTATAAAAAATTTGTTCATCTCTTTTTTCTCAGTAGATGCAGAAAACACATTTAATGAAAATTAAATCCCACTCTTTGCAAGTTAGTAATATAAAGACCTTCCTCAGCCTGATAAAGTGTAACTTCACCATATATCAATTCTAATGGGGAAATATGAGAAAAACTATATTTAAAGTCACAATTTTAAAAGTATGTAAAATTTCTCTGTTTCTCTCCAGTATTGTACTTATTAGCATAGAAAAGCAAGGAAAAGAAAGAAAAAAGCATAAGGATTGGGCAAAAAGATTGTCTATGTAGAAAAATCCAAGTAAAACACACTTTAGTAGAAGTAAAAAGAGAGACAGAAAGACTTTACTAAGGCATTTGGTTAACATTATTTTATGATGAAATTGTATTTCTGTATCTGAACGATTAAGTTAAAAAACATAATTTTTAACAACATTTCTAATCACAATAGAAATAACATACAGAGAATAAATTCAATAAAAATGGAAATTTTGAGTGGCCAAAATTAAAATTTTATGGAAAGACCTTAAAGAAAACTTAAATGGAGAAAATGCTACGTACATGGCTAGTAAAAAAAAAAAAAAAGCTATAAAACATGCCAATCCTCCCTAAATTAATATATTGTAATAAATAAATAAATAAAAATAGGCAGTGTGGCTACTGAACTAAAAAAATTTTTTAAAAGTATCGATTCAGTGCATATCATTTCAAAAGTCCCAATAGGATGTTTTTGTGCAATTCGATAGCCTGAATCTAAAATTTATATAGAAGAGCATTGGGCTAAGATCCAAGATACAAATAAAATAGTAGATGTATTTGCTCTTCAAAATACTCATATAATTCTGTAGTAACAAAGAGAGTGAGCTACTGGGTTATGGATAGATAACCTGTACAAGAGAAAAATAGAGCACCAGAGAGATCCTAGTAGGTAGGTGGCAATGATGACATCACAAACCATTGGGAAAAGATGGAAATATTAAGTAAAGAGTACTGAGATGTGTGCTATCCATATGGAAAAAGTGAAATTGCATCCATATCTCACACTATACATGAATTTAATTCAAGACGGATGAGAATGTAAATGCAAAAAGAAAAATTTTTAAACTTCCAGAAGAAAATATAGGACACTATCTCTCTGCTCATAAGGTCAGGAAAGATTTCTTAAGACACTGAAAACACTGATTTTAAAAGAAAAGATTGATATATTTAATGACATTAAACCTAAGAATTGAATTCATCAGAATGCCAAAAGACAAGATGCAATTAAAAAACATAATTGCAATATATTTAACTTCTATAGGATTAATATCATAACATAAAATCTCACTCTGGAAAGAAATCACTAAGATTTGAAAAGTAGTATTTACAAACCATGTATACCAACTTGCCCCACATACACACACAGGACAGCTCACCAAGTCTGATCAAATGAACTTTACCTTTTGCTGGTGTCTTTCTTGATCTGGTTCTTGACCAATACCAAAAGCTTGTAATCTTTATGTTCTGTTGTGTACCTGGCAACCTACACTAATCATTACTTTGTCCTTAAGCATTTACGAAATGAAATGTGTTATAAGCTGGGTAGCAATTCTTCTTAAGTCTCTCCCCTGTAGCCCCATCTGTGTGATCCCTCTTCTATCTCAACTTCATTTAGAATGTATGTCCTAATTCTGTAAGTCGTTTTGTGCTCAGTCTCTTGGGATGTTGTTAGATAATTCAATTTTCATATCAATTAGGGCTCTAAACGCCTCAGATTTGATGGTGTCTAGAGCTTTGTGATGTAAGATTGTAGAAGGAAAACAGTAATATCTAAAGCTTTATTACATAAGCATTTGGAAGGAAAATAGTAGTAAAAGTTGATTCAGTGGGATCACATGATAAAAACAGATAGTTGGGACTGAGCCAGTGGCGCACTCGACACACACACACACACACACACACACACACACACACACACACACACACACACACACACACAAAAAGATAGTTGTCTTCCTTTGAATCATTAAAGAAGAAAATGAGGACTACATTTCCCGGCAACAGAGACTCTCCCCCCCCCCCCAAAAGAGCAGGGATTAAAACAAACAGGTAAACAAAAAACAAAAGGAAAAAAAATTACAGTGTATTTCTAAGAGTAGATTGCAAATATTGGATTGCAAATATAGACTTAAACACACATGGTGCTCTTCAATTACAATAATATCAGTGCTCTTCTTAGACTGTTTCCTAGAAAACATAACACACTTCACCATTTAGATGTATTAATCAGTTTTGTGGGTGATTTATTTCTTGTCTTCTCAAAGCAATGGAGAAACAGCTAAACTAAATAGCAAAGAAAAAACGGAGGTTAAAATGTCTTAAGTGAGTTTATTTCTTATGTTTCCTCTCCATGAGCATGAAAAATAATTTGGTATATTCAATTTCTTAGTCATGCATATTGTAAAAAAACACATTAACGCTTTTGAAAATAACACATAATTTTTGTTTTGAAATTTACCTAAACTTAAGTGACTTTGTCCAGAAGCATCTAGAATTAGCTTATCTGTTTTCCAATAGATTTTATCAACCAGCATCAAATAATTTACACATATTATTTAGTACTTAATATTATTTCAAGCTTTAAACCATTTAGAAACTTTATCTTCTACATTTGCAGAATAATTCCGTGTAAACTGTTAACTCCTTGTTCTTTGTATCCTTACATTATGAAATATGTGTGAAAGTGTTAGTGAGCTCATAATGACTTGCCTTCTTTTTTTATTCTCAAGAGTTTCGTTCAAAATTCTTTCATTTGTTTTTCAGGTTGCTGAGGACTTTTTTCCCCTTAAATAGTCATGAATTTTAATTATTGCTATTGTTTACTTTACAGGGTCAAAGAGAATAAGTGATAGTGAAGTCTCTGACTATGACTGTGATGATGGAATTGGTGTAGTATCAGGTAAGAATTTTAAAATTATAGTATTAGAAAGGGAATGTAATTCATCATTATTTATCATAAAAACAAATAAATAAATAAAAGAAATAACTTACCTCTCCACGCCCCAAAACAACCTTACAGAAACCATTGGCAATTTAAACCCCTAACTAATTCCATTTGCTGGAGCAACTGTTCCACTTATTAGATTGAATATTCTTGAAAGATGTCAGGAAAGTAAATAGAAATAGTAAGCATTTTACAATAAATTGGAGAAGGGATTACATAATTAAAATTCTTTATACTGCACATTGTGAAAAAAAGATGAAATCTTTTTGACATCACTAACATACAAAAATATGTCAAATATTTATATATATTTTCTAAAAAATTTTTCATTGTTTATATATTGATTAAGAATCATGCACTGCTACATTTTAAAAGCTCAATAACTTTTTTGCTTTCTTATTGTACTGAGGGTGAACAATACATTAATTTACTAAGACTGTAAAAACATTTTTTCATGTTTTATGTTTTATGAATTAAACCTCAATAATGTGATTTTGAAAAATATTTCCCATGGTCTCTTTCTCAGAGATCACTAGAAGTAGTTTTCTCTTTGTATTCTATTCTTTTGTCATTTCTTCTCTTTTCTGAATATCTGGCAACATCAGGTTTTCTTCATCCAAAATATTTCCCTTTAGGTGATTAAAGCCTTTCATCTTGATGCTGTTTTTGGCAGTCTCAATTCTTTTATTTTCTATTTTCAGGATGGCAAAAATACTTACTTTTCCCATTCTATCAAACAAGTTGTACCTTTTGCAAAAAAACGATTTTATAGGTTCTTTCATTATTTGGGTTAATACTCTCAAAAGTAATTTTTTCTATTACAGAATAGTGTTTAGAAAGCCTACCCAATTCGAAGTACTTACCCTGGGTTCTTTATGTTTCAACATTATTTTTTAAAAACCCACTTTCCTGTCTTCACATTATTATTGTTATTACTTTTTTTTGCCTGTCAGAAACTATCTAGTGAATCATTTAACAATCCATTGAAGAGAAAAGATTGCTGTGCAATATCCTATATTTTGCTATTTTGAAATTCAATGTAATTTTGAAACAGATTTTTCATGATATAATACATTGCAATAATGCATTCATCACTCTATGAATTCGGTCACTATTAGAAATTTGAAGTGATCTCCATATTCTTTTTATAAACATCAAAATCAGGATTATGGTATTGCAGTTTCTGAAATTATGATATATGTAGTTTCTTTTCATTCCTCATCAATTTAGTAAATGATGTACATAAGAGTCATGATAAATAATATTTAAACATATGTTAATTTTTTAAAGTATTTTTCTTTTCTTTATGGTCTTTTTGTTTTAAAACTCCATTATTAAAAATACTTTCAACAGAGAATAAATGCTTCAATCAATAGTTTATCAAATAATTTAATGACTTCCAGATCAAATAATATATTTTCTGAAAAATTGTTCTTAAGGCATCTCAGATGAGAATTGCATATATACATATACAGAATAAATACTCCCCTGTCACCCTTAACTGACATTTTAAATACATAGTATAAAGTCAGTACACCTGGAAATCTGTTGAAGCTTTGTTGCCTATATGCAGAGATTTCTTTCCAAATGCAGACTGAATATCTGTCAAATTCAGAGTATCAGTTATAATCACTCATAATCCTTTTAAACTGGAGCTATCAATCTTTTCTCAAGAAAGAACTGTTTCTGCTTTTTCATTCAATTTTTCTACTTTGCAAGGCAGATGTCTTGAAAATTAACTATGCCAGAAGTAGTAGTTTCTGTGCATGTGTGTTTTTAAGACATTATTTATTTAGAGCAATTTTAGGTTCATAGCAAAATTAAGAGGAAGGATACACAGGTGCCTATACCTCCCTGCCCCCATACATCCATAGCCTCTCCCATTGTCAACATCCTCCACGAAAGTAGTACATTTGTTACAATTGATGAACATGCATGGACACATCATTATCACCCAATGTCCATAGTTTACAGTAGGGCTTACTGTTGGTGTTGTACAATCTATGGGTTTGGACAAATGTATAATGACATGTATTCATCATCATAGTATCATACAAACTATTTTCACTGTCCTAAAAATCCTCTGTGCTCTGCTTATTCATCCCTTCTCTTCTTTCTACCCCTGGCAACCATTGACCTTTTTATTGACTCCCTAGTCTTGCCTTTTCCAGAATGTCATATAGTTGGAATTATACAGTATGTAGCCTTTTAGACTGGCTTCTTTTGCTTAGTAATATGCATTTAAGGTTCCTCTATGTCTTTTCATGGCTTGATAGTTCATTTCTTTTTAGTGCTCAATAATATTCCATTGTCTGGATGTACCACAGTTTATTTATTGATTCATCTACTGAAGGACATGTTGGTTGCTTCCAAGTTTTGGCAATTATGAATAAAGCTGCTATAAACATCCATGTGCAGATTTTTGTGTGGACATAAGTTTTCAACTCCTTTGGGGTAAATGCCAAGGAGCACAATTGCTGGATTGTATGGTAAGAGTGTGTTTAGTTTTGTAAGAAAACACCAACTGTCTGTACCATTTTGCATTCCTACCAACAATGAATGAGATTTCCTGTTGAATGAGAGTACCTGTTGCTCCAATATCCCTACCAGCATTTGATGTTGTCAGTGTTCTGGACTTTGGTCATACTAATTGGTGTGTAGTGGAATCTCACTGATGTTTTAATTTGCATTTTCCTGATGACATATGAGGTTGAACATCTTTTCATATGCACATTTGTCATCTGTATATCTTCTTTGGTGAAGTGTCTGTAAAGGTGAGGTCTTAGGCCCATTTTTAAATTGGGTTGTTTATTTTCTTATTGTTGAGTTTTAAGAGTTTTTTTTTTTTTTTTTCAACCTAATTCCAAAAGGGCAAAAGTCCATTTATTTCACTCCTTGTATTCATTAACAGTGATTTTTCTTTCAGTGTTTTATTTATATTTTGGATAACAGTCCTTTATCAGATGTGTTTTATTTTCTCTGTATCTTCTCTTCTCAATTTCTTGACATTGTCTTTCACAGAGCAGAAGTTTTTAATTTTAGTGAAATCCAGCTTATCAATTATTTATTTATTTTATTTTATATATATTTTATATATAAGATGTAGTTGATTTTCATGTCCCTTTACTGAATCCTCCTTCCCTCTCTCCCTGATCCCACCCACCAACATATCTGTTTGCTTGTCTTAACAAGTTCAAGGAATTGTGATTGTTGTGTCTTCTTCCCTTCCCCCCATTTGTTTGTGTATTTATTTATTTATTTATAGCTCCCACAAATAAGTGAGAACATGTGGTATTTCTCTTTCTGTGTGTGACTTATTTCACTTAATATATTTTTTCTATGTCCATCTATGTTGCTGCGAATGGTAGAATTTCATTCTTTTTTTATAGCAGAGTAGTATTCTGTTGTGTAAATATACCACATTTTCCATATCCACTCATAAATTTTGCCTTTGCTGTTGTATCTAAAAAGTTATCACCATACCCAAGATTACCTAGGTTTTCTCCTATGTTATCTTCTAGGAGTTTTATAGTTTTGCATTTTACATTTAGGTGTATGATGCATTTTGAGTTAATTTTAGTGAAGAGTGTAAGATCAGTGTCTAGATTCATTTTTTGCCTGTGGATGTACAGCTGTTCCTGCACAGTTGTTGAAAAGACTGTCTTTGCTCCATTGTATTGCCTTTGCTCCTTTGTCAAAGATCACTTGACTATATTTATGTGGATTTATTTCTGGGCTGTGTATTCTGTTCATGGATTTATTTGTCTATGCTTTGGCTAGTACCACAACGTCTTGATTACTATTACATTAAAGTATGTCTTAAAAAGTTGGGTAGTATCAGTCCTCCAGTTTTGCTCTTCTCCTTCAATGCTGTCTTGGCTATTTTGTCTTTCGCCTCTTTGTATGAAATTTAGAATCAATTTGTTGATATCCATAAAATAACATGCTGGGATTTTGATTGGGATTGCATTGAATGTATAGATAAAGTTGGGAAGAACTGACATCTTGACAATATTGTCTTCCTATCTGTGAACATGTAATATCTCTCCATCTATTTAGTTCTTTTGAGTTCATTCATCAGAGATTTGTTGTTTTCCTCATATAAATCTTGTACATATTTTGTTAGATTATACCTAAGTATGAGGTACTTCAAAAAGTTCATAGAAAAATGGAATTAGAAGATAATACAAAATTTTTCCATGAACTTTTTGAAGTACCCTTGTATTTCATTGTTGGGGGTGCTATATATTGTGTTTTTAATTTCAGATTCACTTATTCATTGCTGATATATAGGAAAGTGGTTGAGTTTTGTATATTAACCTTGTCTGCCACAACCTTGTCATAATCACTTCTTGGTTTCTGTAGGGCTGTGGTTTTTTGGGGGGTTTTTTTTTGTGTGTGTTTTTGGTCAATTCTTTCATGTTTTCTGCATAGGTAATTGTGTCATCACAAACAAATACAGTTTTATTTCTTCCTCCCTAACTGGTATACATTTTATTTCTTTCTCTTACTTCATTAGCTAGTACCTCCAGTGTGATGTGAAAAGGAGCGGTGAGAGGGGATATCTTTGCCTTGCTCCTGCTCTCAGAGGAAAATCTTCACGTTTCTCATCATGAAATGTGATGTTAAATACAGATTTTTTGTAGATATCCTTTATCAGCTTGAGGAAGTTGCCATCTATTCCTAGCTTGCTAAGAGTTTTTATCATGAATTGGTATTGGATTTTGTCAAATATTTTTTCTGCATATATTGTTATGATCATGTGACTTTTCTCTTTTAGCTTGTTGATGTGATGGATGATGTTAACTGATTTTTTAATGTGGAACCACCTTTGCATACCTGGGATAAATCCCACTTGGTCTTAATGTATAATACCTTTTATGCATTGTTGGATTCAATTTGCTAATATGCTCCTGAGGATTTTTGCATTCATGTTCATGAAAGGTATTAATCTGTAGTTTTCTTTTCTTGTAATGTCTTTGTCTGGTTTTGGTATTAGAGTAATTCTGGTTCATGGAATGAGTTAGGAAGTATTCCCTCTGCTTCTTTCCTCTGAAGAGATTGAGGAGAACTGGTATAATTTCTTCCTTAAGTGTTTGGTGGAATTTACCAGTGAGCCCATCAAGGCCTTGTACTTTCTGTTTTGGAATGTTATTAATTATTGATTTAATTTCTTTAACAGATATAGGCCTATTTAGATTGTCTATTTATTCTTGTGTGAGTTTTGGAAAATTGTGTCTTTTAAGGAATTGGTCCATTTCATCTAGGTTAACAAATTTTGGGCAAAGAGTTGTTTATATTATTCCCGTATTTTTCTTTTAATGTCCATGGGATTTGTAGTGATATTTCCTTTTTCATCTCTTATATTAGTAATTTGTGTCCTTTCTTTTTTCTTAATTGGACTGACTGAAGGCTTATCAATTGGATTGATCTTTTCAAAGAACCGGTCTTTGGTTTTGTTGATTTTTCTCTATTGATTCTCCATTTTCAATTTTATTGATTTCAGCTTCAATTCTTCCTATTTTTTTCTAACTGCTTACATTGGATTTAATTTTCTCTTCTTTTTCTAGTTTTCTATGGAGGAAATTTAGATTATTGATTTTTAGATCTTCTTTTCTGATATATGCATGCAATGCTATAAATTTCCTTCTCAGCACTGCTTTCACTACATCCCACAAATTTTGGTAAGTTGTGTTTTCGTTTTCCTTCAGTTTAAAATATTTTAAAATTTCTCTTGATATTTCTTTTTTGACCCATGTGATCCATGTGTTATTCAGAAATGTATTGTTTAATCTCCAAATATTTCAGGATTTTCCATTTATCTTTCTGTTATTGATTTCTAGTTTAATTACATTATGGTCTCAAAGCATCATTGTATGATTTCTGTTCTCTTAAATGTGTTAAGGTGTGTTTTATGGCTGAGAATGTGGGTCTGTCTTGGGGAATGTTCCATGTAAGCTTGAGAAGAAAGTGTATTCTGCTGCTTTTACATAAAGTAGGCTATAGATGTTGATTATATTTAGTTGATTAATGGTGTGTTTGAGTTCAGCTGTGTTTTCTGCTGTGTTTGAGTTCAACTGATTTTCTGTTTGCTGGATCTGTCCATTTCTGATAGATGGTTGCTGTAATCTCCAACTATGATGGTGAATACATTTATTTTTCCATGCAGTTCTATTAGTTTTTGCCTGATGTATTTTGAAACTTTCTTTTTAGGTACATATGCATTAAGGATTGTTATGTCTTCTTGGAGAATTGACCGCTTTATGATTATAAAATGCCCTTTTTAATCTTTTTTATGCCATGTCTTATTCTGATGCTTGCTCTTTCTCTTCAAATTATGGTTTTTGTCTTTGGGTAGCTGGACATAATGTATTGCTTAAAAGAAACTACTATAAATAGGACTATAGTAATGTGATGGTAAAGTCTGGGAGAACAGAGGCATCATATGATTAGTCTCAGTCTTTTATTGAGGCTATGCCTCTGGACTGTGAACTTTATAAGTATTTCTCAGGTTTTTTTCTCCCTCCTTATGGGAGACAGGATGGCTAGAGTGGACTGGAATTGGGTATTTCTTTTCTCCCAAATCAATTAGGCTGTGATAATACCCCTGTACTTTAGGCTCTGGTTAACTAGTTTTTCCTGAAAGCAAGCCTTGTTAAGAATAATAGTGTGCTCTGTATTATTTTAAGATGGTTACTTTTCCCCTTCCCCTGCCAAAAGCATGAGGAGATTTTTCTTGTCATTTACTGTGAGAATCTCCTGGTTGACCTCCTGGAGGTAAATTTCACAGTATTGCAGGAGACCCCTATGACTGGGTCCCTATGGAGTTTTAAATTCTTAGATTTGTTCTCACTGAGCCTCCAGCAAGCTTTCAATTACAGTTCAGGTTTTCCTACTTTGGCACTTTTTCCCACACTGATTCCCACTCATGAGTCTGTTCTCCAGTAGGCTGTGAATCCCTGTATTAGCCTGTCTCTCCAATCTTATGCGCAAGGTTTGCCCTCTGTCCTTCTGTCATTTTCACATCCAAGAAGAAATACTGATTTTCCAGTCTGTCCAGCTTTTTGCTTGTTGTTAGGATAGAGTGGTGACTTTCGATCTTCTTACGTGCAGAAAGGGAAACTGGAAGTCTGTCCCTGTGTTCTTTATTTTGCTTATTCTCATTAACTCAAGTCAGAGGTAATTTTGACATTTGCATTGTTAATATTCTTCAAAGTAAGTTGAAACTGATTGATATGGAAATTTAGATTTCTCAGGTAAGTGATTCCAGGCATGGATTTTGTGCACCATAGGATACTGAGCAATAGGAATGGGGATGGTTATAAACCATTATATATATAAAAATATCAAGCCTGGCATATACAATTTTAGTATTTTCTTCCACTCTGACCTGAAACAATACACAAACAAATGTAAACAATTTATTTCCCATTGGAAGGTAGAATATTTAATTATGTCTCAATTTTGGAAAGATGCATTGATAATTAGTTCTTAAAAGTCACTTATACTCTTCTAATTTCTATCCCCAGTGCTCATTTTTAATCAGTTCTCAGGAGAACTTTACATTATTAATAGCCAATATTTTCTTAAAACTGTATATTTCTTTTTAATCTCCATGGGACTGCATCATTTGAGTTCTTTTCTTGTAGTAACTCTTCCTCCTTTTCTTAATAATATCCCTCAAACTCAGTAGTCAAATCTCTTTTTTTCTACATATGCAATGTTAACAAAATTCACTGAAAAGGAATTGGAAGATAAGGAGATACTATTTCAGCCAGCCATTTGCCATCAAGGAGACACGGGGAAACACAGCCTTTGGTACAGAACAAAAGTGTGCTCTGCTAGAACAAAAAGAAGGGCTGTCTTATATGGAGAAAGTTTTTGCCCAAGTTCCCTCTCCAGTCCACTATGTAAATGAAGGATGCAAGCTTGTTCATTACCGATGAGTTGTCATTAAAATTGATTGCAGGACCCGACAGTTCATTGGTTAGGTCCAGGTGGTGAAATGGGGCTCTCCAGCAGCAGTTGATTTTGGTGGCGTAAACTGGAATGGAGAGCTATGAAAGCCCCGAAGTTCAACTATTGTTTAGCCTGTGGTTTTGCTGAGGACACAGGGTATATGTATAACCCCCAATCAGCAAACAGCTGCTCAGCTCCATTAAGAACGTAGACCCAGTTAGCCACCTAGGATCAGTCTGAAAGGATTGGCTCTTTCAGGGTTCACAGTAATTTTTTCTTGGATTTCAATGATGGTCTTTTCGTAAGTGGCTAAAATCTTTATCAACAGTTCTAACACCTTTCCCAGATTCTATTCTGTACATCTAATTCTTCATGCATGTGGCTGAAACTACTCTGATCTCCCCATCTCCAAACTGGTCAATCTCACTAAACTTCTCTTACTCGTAATAGTCTACTCTTAACTTCCTGGTGGGCTAAATGCAAAAGTTAAGATTCATTTATTACTTTATCTGTTTTGCTTCTGTATTTAGTCACAAAATGTTCAAGATTCATGTTAGAGTGCCCTGGACTCCTTATGCCTTTTCTCTATTTATACTTATCCCCCTAGAGATCTCATATAAAGACTTTAAATAACATCTTTATACTAAAACTCTCACATGTATATCTCCAGTCAGGACTATTTATTTGCACATAAATTTTTATATTATACTGCCCATTTGATGTCTCCACTTGGAAATGTAGTGGTTATCTCCAGCTTAACATGTTCAAAGCTGAACTCCTGATCTTTCCCACCATACTATGTCACTTGATGGCATCTCTGCTCTTTTACTTACATCAAAATTTTAGATTTGTTTTCATCCCTTCTCTTTCTCTTATGTCCAACATCAATTTTTTCACAAAATCGTCCTGTTGACTCTACCTTCAAAATACATCCAGCATCTGATCACTTCCTGTCATCTTCATTGCTGTCATTTTCATTCAAGACATTGTCATCTCTTATATGACTTTTTGCCTTGTCTAACTTTAAACAAAAGTTAGATCGTGTATAGTTTCTGCTGAAAATCCTCTAATAGTTTAAAATCACTCATATTAATTGCGAAAAATCTTTACACTAATGTACAAAGTCCTACATGACCTTCCCCATTCTGCCAAATCCCTCTAAGGTCTTCCTTTCATCACTTGCTGCACTTCCAGTACCCTGTCCTTCTTGCTGTTCTGGTAACATGTGAGACCCACTCCTACGCTGGGGCTTTGCCCTTGTTTGGAGCCTTCCCCTCTGTTATCCACTTGGCAAAACACTTCACTTCCCTCAAGTCTTTCTGAAATGTCACCTTCTCAATGCATCTTATCTACCCTGACCACCCTATATAAAATTGCAAAATGCCCTCCTATTCTGGCAATTTGATCTCCCCTTATCCTGTTATATTTTTGCCTACAGTACTTAATCACCTTTGTATGTGTCATATAATTATTTAATGGGCTTTCCGTTTATTGTTGCTGTTACTTCTCAAGTAGAATTTAAGCTCCACATGGGCAAGGATTTTTGTTTGTTTTACTCACCGCAGCACGTGGAATAACAACTGGCATATACATACATGCATAAATATTTGCTGAATGAGTAAATGTATTGATTCTTTCTGTGTAGTCTCTTACCACCACCAATTGTTATATCATAGAGATGTGCCACTAGCTATATGTGGCTATTTGAATTTGAATTAATTTAAAATGAATATGTTCAAAATTCACATTCTCATTAACACTAGCTAGATTTCAAGTGTTCAATAGCCATGTGTGTCTAGTGGCTACAGTACTGTATAGCACCAATAGAGAAAATTCCATCATTTCAGAGTTCTATTAGACAGTATTGTTCTGAGTTTTATAAGAGCAATTAATCTTCAAGTCTCAATCTCTCTAACCTTCAGTTTAAATTGTATATTGCTATCAGCTTCATCTTCCTAAATTATTTCTTAGATCATGAGAGCAGAATGTAGTATCAGAACACAGTAAGGGCATTGGAGTCAGAAAGATCTTGTTTTAAGTCCCAGCTCTGGTATTTGATACTTATTGTAAATTTCATTGCGTCAGTTTTCTCAAATGAAAAATGGAGATAATATCTTTTTGGCACAGGTGTTTCTATTACACAGTAAATGTATTCCTGAAAAACAAACAAACAAACAAACAAAAAACTTGTGTTCTGCAAAATCATGGCCTAAGAACAATGGATCTTCTGGGAAAACAAGGTTAAGAAAGACCATTCAAAACCCATGAAGCTTTGAAAACAGAATACTAAAAATAAAAATACCAGCACAATAAAAAAGTCATATTAAATTTTAACCAATAAAAAAATTAAATGTAGGAATCTAAAATAAAGTGAAGGTACCTGGATGGAAGGAGTTTATCTAGATGGAAAGAATAAGTCTGCAAAACTATGGCATCAAGGAAACTAACCACAAAAACCAAGAAGGATCCATATAATATGGACTTCGAAGACAGAGTTTGTGACCAGAGTGAGCCAAGAGGAAGAATATGGGATGGATGAGCATCATATACAGTTCTGTATTTCTCCTGTTTGCTGCATCCAGCTGTGTTAGTGTACTTTGCATTCAGCTGCTAATATTTGGTAGTTGTAGTAGACACTGTTGGTGTCCCACCCATGTCCCCTTTACCAGCTGGTTTACCCACGCCCAGCTCCTGTGAGTGTTGATTGCTATCAACTCATAGCTATCCACCTTGCTGGAGAATTGCCCTTAGACAAATGGAAATCACCTCACCCAGGAGGTTAAACACCTCACCTACCTTAGTCTGCAACCAGTGATTGTCTAACACAGGTGTACAAAAGTCCAGCCCCCTTGCCTCAAAGTCAGGTCAACTCTGGTTCAATTAATTTTCCAGAGCCTCCAGTGGGATTAGGCTGAGACTAAATCCTAATGTAGTTTCTTCCTTTGCCCTATTCTGCTCTTCTTTTTCCTGAGAACACTTATTCAATTATGTGCATCTGAATCTTTGTCTTTTGTTTCTAAGAAATCTAATCTAATACTGTAATACATTAACATACTGGAGAAAATCACATATGAGATCATTTTTCTGATTTATTTCTGAAACAAATGTTGTAGCAGAATACTTTGTAAAGTGCCTAGCAGAGTTCCTAGAACATAGCAAAACGACAATTACTAATAGCCATAATGAGCATTATGTAGATGGTGCTAGTGGTAATATCACTTCCTGCTCAGAAATTTTCAGGCTCTTTCCATTACAAACCTCATGATATTTTTACACATATATAATTTGGGTGAAAGTTACCTTTCCTGCTTATTTTCCCACAGCTGCCCCACACTGAACTACTGTTTTTCTGCCAACTTGGAATTCCTTCTGCTTTCTTCCCCATCTGTCCAAATAAATATCAATTGAGTTTTATCCCTTCTAATACACTTTGCCTAAATATGTCAAATCACTGTACTATTTTCCTCCTCTGATTTTTTATTCTCAGGCATCTATTGTTTCTCAGCCCTGCCAAATGCTATAAGAAAAGCAGTTTACATGTTTACCTCAAGTGTAATTCAGAGTGGTTTCTAATGTTTATCTTTTAAAGAAAAAACTATAGACGTTTAAAACTTTTCGTGAACATAATTTTAAATATTAATAATTGTTGAGAAGTATTTGAAGTACCTCTCAGTCATTAAAGAGATGAAAGTAATTTTTAGAATAAACTTGTCTTTTATTGAAGATAATTAACTGTATATGAAAGTTTTACTCTATATTTAAAGCGTTTATAGAAGATTTACTTTATTTGTAAGCATATATGAAAGTTTTACTCTACCCAGGATAGCATCTTGGACATAGAAGTTACCTGAATATTTGAATATTTGTCATTCCTTTTTAATTTATGTGTTTACAAAATATCGTTTTGTCTTAATAATGTGATTTATTTGTTATACTTTACATTTAATATATTCAAAGTCTTTCAGCTTCACCAACATTTTATGTTACTGAGTAAAGTACAACATACACACAGGGCTTAGTGTATAGATAACTGTAATATTTATTAATCTTTCCACCTTTAGATTATCGACACAATGGTCGAGATCTTCAAAGCTCAACATTATCAGTGCCAGAACAAGTAATGTCGTCAAACCATTGCTCACCATCAGGGTCTCCCCATCGAGTAGATGTTATAGGAAGGACTAGATCATGGTCACCCAGTGTCCCTCCTCCACAAAGGTAAGATAGCATACACATATTATTTGTAGAATGGGACTACAGGCCTATTTATCATAAAATATTATTGATAACCTCTAAAGATAATAAATTCTTGTGGAAAAAAGTTATTTAAGGAACAACAGGATACTATTCAATAACCTATGTAATGAAAATAAAATGAAATATGGGTTATTTTGTAACTTTGGATGACCTATGTATTATTTCACTGTAAGAGTTCTAAATAATTAAGAAGAACCAGCTTTCAATCATATATCAGTACTGAGCAGATCTAGTTAGAACCAACTAATTATACTCATGAATAATATAGATATTGGCAATTTAAGAAATAGGAAAAAATAAACCTCTGGTCTTTAAAATTAGGAACAATCATCAGAAGAATATAAAAGAATGCATATGCAGTGAAAAGAGTGGCTCTGAAAATCTTCAGCTCCAGGTCTTCTGCCTAATGGAAATTTCTGATCAATCTAGCTAAGTACAAGTAGGCTTAAGAACTGAGAAAATAATAGTTGAGGGTAACAAGAAATATATGCATAGTTCACATTTTAAATGCTTTCAATGTTTAAGAAAATTTGACCTGTTAGAGTGACAGCCTTATAATTGCTATTTTAAATAAATAGCTGAGTTAGTATTAATTTGACTTAGAATTTTTTATTGAATCTTAATTTTATATAGAACATTGGGCTATCTCAGAGAACTTTAGATTTATTATACTTATAAATTTAACTTAATTTAGAAGGATATGAAGCATTTTAGATAATGGCAGAAATTAAAAAGAAAATCCATTATATTAAGTTTATAAATATAATTTAAAATGCTTGAAGATGTTGAATTAACTAAGTTTGTAAATGAGACCAAAATTACTAAAAATTTTCAGAAAAGTAATTGCTTAAATGTGGGAGACCTATCAATAGAATAATAAAATATGTAATCTGCAATTTAAGGTTTGAGAGAACTGGTTGTGAATTCGTAACTTTAATAAAGCCCTTATCCATTAGAGGAAAAAAAAAAAAAGAGAGAGAGAAAGAATGCTGTGTAAGAGGAAAAAACACACCATTTTTTTCTTCCTACACTCAACGCAGAACACTTCTGTGACCAGATGTGTGGGGATTTTCCCTACACCAAGCATTTCTCTGGCAAATATCAGCTGGGTGTCCTACAATTCAATTCGGTTCTTTTTTTTTTTTTTTCTTTCAGTTCAGTTCTGACACTATCCACTTGGAGATAGTGTCAGATTTCTCAGGTTAGGGGCTCAATCTTACAAGACTGCTCCTGACTTGAGACGCCAATTGCAAGTTTTATGTTGTGACCTGTCCTCTTCACTGACTAGCTATAAATTGGAGTTCCCACGGCCCCTTCCTTCGATTTTATAATTTGCCAGGACAGCTCACAGAATTCAGAGAAACACTTTATTTAACATTTTCCAGTTTATTATAAAAGATATTATAAAGGATACAGATGAACAGCTGGATGAAGAGATAGATAGGGCAAGCTATAGGGGCTGAATGAGGAGCTTCTATGCCTTTCTGGGTGGGTGCCTCCATGTGTTCAGCAACCTGTAAACTCATGAAATCTCGTTGTTCAAGAGTTTTTATACAGCTTGATCTCCAGTCACCTTCCTACCCACTGGCTCCTTCCAAGAGGTCTGTGGGTGAGGTTGAAAGTTCTAACCCTCTAATCCCAGAATCATTTGGTTTTTCTGGTGACCGGTCCTATCCTGAGGCTCTCTAGGGGCTCCAGCCTAAGTAACTTTATTAGAATAAATTCCAGAGTTATCAAAGGAGCTCATTTTGAGTAACAAAAGACACTTATATCATCCAGAAAATTCCAAGGGTTTTAGGAGCTCTATGAAAGGAACCAGGGACAAAGACCAAATATATTTCATATTATACCATAGCTTTACTTTTACCAAGGAAAGAAATTTGAGCAGTTCGGTGGAACATAGGCTATATCTTAGATTAGATTCGGCTTCATGTTACAGAAATCCCATTATAACAGGAGATTAAAAGGTTTATTCTGTCATGAAAAAGAAGTGTGTGTAAGTAGGCAATCCAGGGCAAGAATGGTAGTTTAAAAAAACCATCCTTGATCTATTATAAAAGCTTCAGTAAGATTTTAAAATACAAATAACAATTATCGTTCCTAAAAAATGATCTACTAAAATATGGTTTGTAAGAAATAAAAGAACATAGAAGTATGAAAACAAAGGCATGAAAAAAATTTAATGGGTATATATAAACCAAAAGAAAATTGGTATCCCAAAATCAATCAGAAAAAACAAATTGAATTCAGTATCAAAAATGTCATAAAGGACAAAGAAAGATATATTCCAGGAAAAAAAATGAATATCAAATCTAAGTTATAACCAGTACCACCACTTTGAGTTATATAGTTTGCTTTGCACAAACCTGTACAAGGAGCCAAAAAAGGGCCAAAGTTCAGCCTGCACTTTGCTCAACTAGTATGCTCATAAGGCCAGTTCTGTACAGAACCACTACTTTTTCATGTTTGCCTTAAGGCACTGTGAAGGCTAATGAGAAGACTGGGGCATAATGATTACGCCCAGATGTGTTCAAAATATAAGTGATGATTGACAGAGTTATAGAGAGAAATAAATGAACAATTGTAGTTAGAGGTTTTAACACATCCCTAACAGAAGTCAGTAGACGAATCAGACGAAAAAAAAAATTAGTAATGGCCTAAAACAGTTGAATAATGTATATATTAGTTCAGATTTATTTTGTGACTCAAATCTTCAATATTTTGCATCTGTATCTTTGTATATATCTCTGTCTGAGATTCCAAGTAAAAAATACAAATTGTTTTTTAACTAAAAAAAATTGGTAAAAAATATTAGTCAAAAATAAAATCTTAGTCAGTCCCAGATAAACCATTTCTCCGAATATTATTCAATAAACTTATAAAAGAATAAGAAGGATAGTTTTTGAAATTCCTGGAACTTATCTAAGATACTACTAAGTAACTTTTGATTATGGATGAGATAATTAGGAAAATTATGAAATATTAGAAATGAATGACAATGAAAATGCTATAATCATTTTTGAGACACAATTAAGCAATATTTAGGAAATCTTTACCTTAAAAGGTATTTATCAAGAAAACAAGAAAGATTGCAAATGGTGAAATGAGACATCACCTCACCCCTGTCAAGAAGACAAAAGATAAAAAGAGCACGAGGATGTGGAGAAAGGGAACCCTTGTACACTGTTGGTGGCAACGTAAACTAGTACAGCCATTATGGAAAACAGTATGGAAGTTCCTCAAAAAATAAAAATAGAACCCTATGGTCCAGCAATCCCACTACTAGATATATACTCAAATGATATAAAATCAGTATGTTAAAGCTATATCTGCACTCCCGTGTTCGTTGAAGCATTATTCACGGTAGCTAAGATATGGAATCAACCTAAATGTCCACCAGCAAATGAATGAATAAAGAAAATGTGGTATATTCACAGAGTAGAACAATATCCAAGATTTAAAAAGAAGAAAACCCTGTTATCTATGACAACATGGATGAACCTGGAGGATATTATGTTTAGTGAAATAAGCCAAGCACTGAAAGGCAAATATTACATGATCTCACTCATATGTGGAATCTAAAAAAGTTGAACTCAAAAATGGTGGTTATGGGGGAGTGGGAGGGGAGGATCAGGGAGATGTTGGTCATTTCACAAAATTTCAGTTAAGAGGAATAAGTTCAAAAGCTCTTTTGTAATTCATGGCGAATAGAGTTAATAAAAATTTATTGTATATTTGAAAATTGCTAAGAGAGTAGATGTTTGTGTGTGCTCACCACATACAAAAAACGCTAAGTATGTGAAATAAAGCACATATTAAACAGCTTGATTTAGCCATTCCATGGTGTATACATATATCAAAACATTAGGCTGTATACCAAAAATATGAGGCTACTTCAAAAAGTTAGTAGAAAAATAGAATTGAAAGATAATATTAATCTTTCCATGAATTTTTTTAAGTATCCTCGTATATATGATTTTTCCTGTCAATTAAAGAAATAATAAAAACAAAATGGTGTATTAGTCCATTTTTCTTGCTTATAACAAAATACTTGGAACTGGGTGATTTATAAGAAAACAAAATTTTGCTTACAGTTTTTGAGGCTGGGAAGTCCAAATTCCATCTGATGGTGGTGACAGTGACCCAAGGATGTCACATTGCAAGATGGTGGAAGCAGAGAGAGCAGAGAGACAGATTCTCTTCTCTCTTCTTTTAAAGCCCTCAGAACCATGTCCCTGATCACCATTTTTAATCCATTTGCGGTGGCATGGTCCTACAATCTATTCACCCCTTCAAGTCTCTACCTTTCAATTACCGTAATAGGATTTCCCACCCTCTTAATAGTCACAGTGGGGACCAAGTTTCTAATATATAAAACTTGGGGGACACAAGTCAAGCTGCAGTGGATTTTGGGGAGACATAATTCAATCCACTACAAATGGTGAGCTAAAAAAGCAGTGAATTTAGGAAACAGAATACAGACCAACAGAGAAAATACTTTAGAGATGTGAAGGAAGGAAATAATAAAAATTAGGGACAAAATGAGGCGCACACAGTAAGAGAGAAAAGTAAGAGAAAGGTAAGAGAGAGTATATGTGAACCCAAAATCTAGTTATTTGAAAAGGCTGATGACATCGATACAATAGAAGGACTGTACATGAAAAATAAGTGGTGTAAATAAATAAAACAATGAAAAAGGGGAACAAATACAGATAAGAAAAAGACTAAAAATAATAATAATTATAAAATTGTTATTAAATTTATTAATCTGGATGAAATGGCTAGATTTCTGAAAAAAATATAAAACACTGAGATTGGCACAAGAAGAAATAGAAAAGTTAAAAAAATCAACAGCTGTTAAATACATTGAAATGATACTCAAAGAGAAACCACTTCACCCCACCCAAAGAAAAGAAGTTCAGACTAAGAAGTTCTTATGGGTAAGTTTTAATCAAGTTCCTGAGAACAGACAGATCTGTCCTATACAACTGGTATAGAAATAGGAAAAAAAGGAAAGCAAACTCTTTTTCTGGAGCTATTATAACCTTAGTTCTAATTTGTACAACTTAGATTTAACCTTGATTCCAACTTCTTTAGTATAGGAAAATATTATGAGCCCATTTTAACTACAAACATAAAAGTCTTACACTCACTAAATCTAACCATGAATTGAAAGCATGATTGTTAGACACCAGAAAATTTGTTTTGGTAATAAACCTTATTAGAGGCAGAAAAAGAATTTTATTATTCAACTCTTAGTTACATTAGATACTTAGTAAATTAGGAGTAGAAGAGAACTACGTATACTTCATAAAGACTTTATAAAGTAAGCATTATACTTAATGGAAAAATTTTAGAGGCATTGACATTAATATCAGAAATAGGAGATGGATGTTCATGATTACTGTCACTGTTTAACATAGTGCTTCAGGTCCTGAAAAATGTTATAATACAAGAAAAAGAAATATGAGGAGGAAGGATTAGTGGAGAAGAAAGAAAAACTGTTATTATTTGCTGATAGTAGGATTATCTACATAGAAAACCCGATGTAATCAAAATGTTAAAACTAATATGGGAATTCTGCCAAATAGATGGCCATATATCAACTTACAAAAAAAGAGTAATAACCAATTAGAAAATATAATGACATAAAGCACTATTCTCCAAAGCAACGCAAAATACAAAGTATCTAGCATTTTATATAACTAACAATTTACAAGATCTTTTTAAAGAAAAATATAAAACTTTAGATAAGGAATAAATGAGAAATGAGAGATATACCCTATTCATGGCTAGAATCCCTTCATATTATAAAGATACCAATTCTAAACAAATTAATCTAGAAATGTAATGCAATACCAGTCAAAATTCTATGTGTGATTTTTAGAAACTTGACATCATTCTAGAATTTATGTAGAAAGATAAAGGTACCAAATAATTAAATCCATTTTGAAATTTTGCCACCAGGCCGTAGTTATTAAAAACAGGATGGAGGACCGAACCCATGGCTCACTCGGGAGAGTGCAGCGCTGGGAGCACCACGGAGCTGAAGCGCCGAGGCCACAGGTTCAGATCCTATGTAGGGATGGCCGGTGCGCTCACTGGCTGAGCGTGGTGCGGGTGACACCAAGCCAAGGGTTCCTTTCCCTTTACCAGTCACAAAAACAAAAACAAACAAAAACAACAACAACAACAACAAAAAAAACCAGGATGGAGCTTGAGCAGTAGCAGCACAATAGACATATTGAATAGAATAGATAGTGCAATATAAATATATATATATACATTTACTTTTATCTTTATATGTGAATTTGATATAATGATAAAGGTGGTACCACAAATATGGAAAGAGTGGGTTGAAAAGGGTAGAAAAATTAGTCTGTTATGTGGAATAAAACTGAAAACTGGATTCCTACATTTTATCGTACATAATATAACATGCCGTGATCTTAATTATGTTTTAAAAGGCTGCTTTGTGTTTAGAGGATGGGGTAAGTGTTGAAAGAAGAGACTATTGTTATAGTTTATTCATGAAGATGGTAATATGAACTAGGGTGGTACCAATGGAGATGGTGAGAAGTGGACAGATTTTGAGTTGTTCTGAGTGCTGAACTCATGTCCAACCACCTATGAAGCATCTCTGTCTCCATTCTTATAAACCATGCAAACAAAAATGTCTTAATACTGACCTCATTTTCTCCACACAAATCTACTTCTTCTCTTCCTGTGTAACATATACCATTGAGTATCACCACTAGAGACCAAGGAGTCATCCACTAATAGTTTTGATGTTCTTTATCTTATCCCAATTGATTTTACCCTAAGTTGAGCTCTTTTTATGTTGTGTCTGTTATAGCAGTAATCTTCACAACCTCTTCAACCTCAAACCGAAATATATACCTTTAACCAGGGGTACAATTAGTTAAAATAAAACAGAAAATTTGGACTCGACATTATAGTGACTTTGTCTTTGTCTAATATCTCTATTAATAAGCGTTATTTCTTAGTGTGGTATATGATTATATCTTGCTAAGATATTTAATGGATCTTGCTATTTTAGTCGGAATGTGGAACAGGGACTTCGAGGGACACGCTCTCCTACTGGACATTATAATACAATTAGCCGAATGGATAGACATCGTGTTGCGGATGATCATTATTCTCCAGATAGAGACAGGTGAATATGATTTAAAACTATTAGACTTTATTATAATCACTGCCTTTAGAAAGGAGTTACCGTAAAATGTTTTCATCTATTCCTTTATCTCAGTTTCTAAAACCGTGTTTTTTCCTTTACAATGTTCAAATTCTTTCTTATAATGGCCACATTGTTTAAAAAAAATGCAAACAACGTTTTCTTTAGTAAGAAAAAAACGAAATGACCTTGCTCTTGCATTTTTGATCCTTTGTTAAATCAAACCAGATAAGTTAGTAGATTTGCACGAGTTAATAATGATAATCATTGAAAATGTTTTATTATTTTTACCTTGTCATAACCATCTATAAAAATACCTTCATGAGACAATAGATTTTAAAGTCTCTACATTAATCAGAGAAATCAGTGTGACTTTTCATATATTGAGGCAGAATCTGGTTTGTTTAGGAAACATTTTATGATTCATGAAGAGGTTTTTCCTCATGGCTTTCAGTAAAACTTTTAAGCATCTTAGAGCATCATGCTTGTTGATTGCTTTATTTGTAAGAATTCTTTGAATTTGCATATTAAGTGTGACAAACTTGGAAATAACATGGTATATTACAATTCTTACATTAATTATTACTAGTTTTTTTAAGTTAAGCAAATTGATTAACTCTCTAATTTATGCTTTGGTTAAATATGAAATGAATGCTATTATATTGTTCCCTAACTATCAAATGAGTTTCAGATAAGATTAGGAAGGAAAGCTGAACTTATATTCAGAGAATATGATAAAATAATGAGGGAACTCAGAAGTCCCTTTGTATGCATCCTCAACCAATTTTAGAAAGAACACTTGGGAGCTTTTAAGTCAACTGATATGAGAAATTACTGTCAATATTTATAAATTTAATTGTTTTGTCTAAATCTAGAGTTATACTCAATTGATATTTATAATTTCAGTGTTTTAGTAACTTCTCCAAAAGAAGAGATAGGGATATCTTAGTCTTCAGTAGTGTCAAGAAAATTTTGGCTTTTGTGTCTAAGATCTAAAAAGAAATTAGGAAGTTATTAAATTAATATCAGTGTAAGTGTCAAATGAAATTGATGTAGTATTTTATTTCTTTTTAATTTGCTTAACTTTTTCATAGTGATCTGTGTCTTTAGGGGAAATTATAGACATGCTACCAGTACAAAGGGATGCTTTTCAAGTACAATAATAATGAAAGTATAACTATGCTGGCACGATTAGGAGTTGGAAGGAATCATATTAGGGTAGGTGAGTAGGTTTTTTAGTTACCTTATTGAATTTTAATGAGCTTGATTATTTCTGAAAACTATTTATATAGCAAATCATAAACTCCTTGTTCATTGAAGGTTTGTTAATGGAAATGACGAAAGAGAAAAATTCTGAAATGACTAAACTTCAAGTTGACGTAAAGTTTTCTTTTAATGAAAAATGGACTTATATTTTCTCTAAAGACAAGAAAATATGCTCTAAATCTTGCAGAAAACAATAGAATAAAATTAACCTCTAGCATTATACTCACAAACAAAAAATGGTTGTTATCATATGAAATGAAGAATATTTTGTCAGTATTTTAAGGCAAGTGGCCCTAGGTTTAATGGCAACAAAATTTTGCTATTAAAGCCGACATGATTAATCCTTGGTATTAGTTAATAATATAGTCATATTAGCTAATTAACATGTCTGAGATATCCTTCAGTATGCATCTATCCCAATTTATGTCTAAAAAATGGCATTATATATTTTGTATTTTCTTTTATAACTTTATGAATCTTTTAGTTTAGCAAAAATATTCAAGTGATTATCTCTAGAAGTATTGGGGAAAATTGATCCATGTGGTTTTATGACTCTTTTAGAGGGCCAGATCATAATTACTCTTAATCGTGAGCTGTCTTAAATCCTTTTTTGAAATAAGTAAAATAGAATTTAATTATATAGAATTATAGAACCATTTTTAATATTATTTTTGTATTATCTGTGTAAACAGTCATTAACATGAGGAATCAAAATTCAAACAGTACAATATTATCCATATATGTAGTCTATCACATTATTAAACAATGGCTCCTTGACTTCTGTTTTACCCTAATATTCTAAATGATTTTGATAATAAAATGCAGGTGAAGGCATTATAATTTTTATGTATTATTTAGGAGGTAAGAATACTCTAGAACTCTTGCAATGAATTTTCATTAATAGCATTTTATAGAGTCAATCAGTAATACTGTTGATTAAATGCCTAAGAGATAATTTCCTTTGAGATAGTAAATATAATTTAGGTATTTTGAGAGGCACATTAACCTTTGTTGTCAGTACAAGTGCACTGGACTAGAATAGCATTTTGTTGAATGTACTCTTTTTCACAGGCTTGGAACCATATGGCCTTGGGTTTGAATCTAGGATTGTACTTCTTGCTAATTGTGTGCCTTTGGGAAAATTAACCTCTTTGACACTTAATTTCCTTATCTATAAAATTAGAATATTAGTTCCAACTTTATAAGGCTTAAAATGTGGATTAAATGACACAGTGCCTCCAGTTGTATAGTATGTACTCAGAAAACGTGCCTTATCCTTAACACTTTAGAAGAATATTTTGGCTTGCAAATAATTTACATTTGTTTTGCTTATTAATTAAGAAAATACAAAAAACAGAGAAATTAGTCAATTCAGGTATTTGTTTTTAAGTTTTATAGAGAATGTAGAACATAAGTTGGACTTTGATAAGTGGATATGTTCATTCAGTCAAGAACAAAGATACAGAAGCAGAACACACCTATACATCATAAAGGCCCAGTACGAAGGATGAAGGATTTAGGGATATGTTGGAAAGTTGTGTGTGAAGACAGTGGCTTTCACACTGTCTGTACTAGGTGAGAAACAATGCTATTTGACATTCATTTATAGTACTTGGTTAAATTTAACAAGTGCGAGAAAGCGATATAGTGTTGGTATCTTTTTTCATAGGTAACGTAAACGGAATTATGTATCAAAATTTTGTTGGATCTTTGTTTCTTTGCACTCTGTTATCACTAGTCAAAATTCTATTCTGTTTTTAAAAGTATATAGATTCTTTACAAATAATTCAGAAACCTGGATGCAGGGATATTAGCTAAAATAATGAATTATGAAGGACATCTTTCATCTTCTACCCTCTTCACCCTCCTTTTTTGCCATTGTTCCTCTGGTAAATCCTGGTAACTACTATAACTAGGAGCATAATTTTCCTGGGGCAGACTATGTGGCTTTAGTATTAGAAATCATTTTCAGAGCTTTTTCTTTACATGAGTTAATTTACTATTAAAATAACTATGGAGTATTAGATAATATTTCTGTAACATTTCAGAGATATCCTGCAGTATGCATTTTTATTTATATCTCAGAATCCAAAATATATTGGGTGCATTTATTTCCATGGAGTTTGCTTTTAGCATTATAAGAAAACAAAAATTAATACTGGCAGAAGATAAATTACTTTATGAACTTTTTTCTCCTGTGCATTCAATTAATAAATTTATATTCTAAAAAGAAAAATGCCCCATTATATGGACCTCTGGGATACCTCACACACTTAGCCATTTCTCTATTCCTTATCTGGCTACCAGAAAGTGTAACACACATCCATAACTATTGCATCAGATTGAATAGTTGCATGAGTTCTTTCAGTTATCATCTATGAGGGAAACACATCTTTGAAAGTTTAAAATTATAGAGAAAGTAAATGAAAAAAGCGCATTCACTTTACAAATATAACATTTTATTTATTACATTTCAGGAACATATTTTAAGGTAGTTAAATAATACCGAGTATATTGCAGTAACTATAAAGTAAGCAAAACATTAACAATGTTAAAGATGCAAGGCAGTAAGTTTTGCATTAAGTTAGGGTTGTTGGGCAAAGCTTTCAAAAATAGAGTTTTACCTAAGGATAGGATACTTTAGCTCCTGCTCTTGCAGACATTTTTGTGTGTCTGATGGTTTCTAAAAGGGGACATTCAGGCTAATTTAATATAGTGTAAGGATAATTCATTATAAATACAATTTTGTGCTGTCATTAAAGGTTATATTACTTAAGAATCAAAGTGTTTCTTGAAATTGGATTAGTAATCTAGTTTAGTTCTTTGAATAGTGATATTTTTTATCGTGATTCTTAGAATCTGAGACTTTTTAATTTCACTTTCTTTTTTCCTTTTTAAAATTTAGTAAATGTTTCCCATTTTTTCTTCTACAATGAATTATTGCTTTGCTCAGATTTTTTAAAAAATTTCAAACAGATTGGACTAAATGGAATTTTTAATATATCATTTTTTGTCTAACTTACTATGCATATTCAAGACATGCATATTTATTGCTCAGGTTTTATTATGTGCCTTTATTTTGGAAGAAAAGTAAGCATGATTCATGATTCATTGGAGAGATATAAAATGTTTTTAAGTTGTAGCAAGAAATTATAGCAAAAGAGTGGACATAAGGTGGATTTTAGAGGGCCTATACTAGAATAGATTGGTAAATTTTGTGTAATGTTCATACATGTGTTTTCATAGCTTTCAACAGAATCTCAAGGGGAGTCATGACAAAATAAGGTTAAGAACTAACATGAGTAGTGATGGAAAAGAGAAATAAAATAAATTGATGCTTGCTAAAGATGATTATGTTTTCTTTGGCTTTATGGGGACAAAACTAATGATAAGACTCAAGAAAAATATTAGAAATTAGATGATAATATATATATATTCTAATTTATAAATTTTAAAAAGCTTTGAAGTTTCTCTTAGTCTTAAGTAATTTTTGGAAAAAATCTATCCCTTTTTAAATCATTAAATCCCAACATCATGACTGTTGGGTATTATTTTTTTTCTTTAAAAAGCCAGGAATGCTTTTCATGATACTTCTTCATTTTCTTATACTACGTAGGCTTATAATCTGTTTACATTTCTAGAATGTTTCTATGATTATGTGAACCACTTGCTCTCTTTGGAGAGAAGTTTCATCATGAAGATGGTATAATTTTCTTTTTGCTTTCTAGTTCAATTCAAAATATATTTATTGTTTGGGTTACCCATTGTGCACAAAGATTTAAAAAAGACATTATCCTGATCTAGATAGACACATTATTATATATTGACTAACTACAAAATGTAGAAGAGTGTGAGGCAGAAACATAGTCTTATTGGAATAGATTGGAAAGAAAATTGTTTGATTGGGTCTGTTGGAAAAGGCTTCAAAGAGAATTTGGACTTTAAAGATTGAGTATGATTTTAAAAGGCAAAGAAGTGGAGAAAGAAGACAGATGATGAGCATTCTTGACAGAGTGATAGGCATGAACAGAGTCGTGGAGTCAGAGAAGCACATGATATATTTAGAGAATCTTAGGTAGACTGTTGTCCCTAGACAAAAGGTAGTAGAATGGAAGATGGGAAGTGACGGGAGATGAAGACTGCACATAGTTTAGAACGTTTAAAGGATTTGTACTCGTTTTTCGATATTTGGAGCTATTGAAGGATTTTGAGTAAGGTACCTACGTGATCAGTAAGCATAATTCGCAAATATATTATTGTAGACGGTGAAGAATGGATTGGGTCGGGGAGGGCTGGGATCTGAAAGTAAGGAAACTTAAGAGAAGGCTATTTCAAAAGACATGTTAAGCCTGATTTAAAACAGTGGCAGGAGAAAAGGAAAAGAAGGGAGAAATCAGAGTTATTTATATATCAGAACCAGCACTATTTAAAAATTAGTTGAATGTGGAAAATAAAGAAATGGGAGAGTTAAATTCTGAGATTTTAAAACTTGGTTTATTAAGTAAATATTTTAATCATTAGCTGAAACTGGGACAACAAGAGGAAGAATAGCTGAAGTATTATATTAAGTTTCAGGGGCTGGCTGGGTTGCTCAGTTGGTTAGAGCATGGTGCTGATAACACCAAGGTCCACGGTTCAATCCTGTACCAGCCAGCCACCAAATAAAAGAAAAGAAAAAGAAAGAAAATCAAAGGGGTATTAAAGAACTATGTTTGAAATTAAGAAGAACTTTAGAGATCATGGAGTCCTAGGTTCTAAAGAGTTGCCTAAGCGACTGCTGTGGTAGGTAAGGGTGAGGCCACATGAATAGGGATCCAGGTTTTTCACTCCTTTTTTAGCTAGAGTCATTCTGATTTTATTGGATTCCTATATATTGATTCTGTATCAAATTTTGTTTGAAAGCAAGTGGTCTGCTAAAAAGAAAAAGTTTGAAAACTACTGCTTGAGCCCTCTCACAAATGCAGCACCGGATGTCCAAATAGGTAAAGTGTATTACTCAAGCCTCACAATTAATGTGAGTTTTCCTAAATATCTACATGACACTGAAACACCATATGGAGGGCCCATGTGGCTCTTCAAACCATGTGGAAGCAGCTGGAAATGTGCTATGCAACCCAAAGAAAAATCAAGGCTAAAGCAAAGTGTTAGTTCACACTATAAAAACAGATTATCCAGAAAGGATGTGTTCGAGTAAAAGGCCAGGGAATGAATCTTGGAAAACCATTACTTCTAAGGAATACAGAAAAAGGGAATCCAGTAAATGAAATGGGTAAAGAAGCAGTAAGATAGGTAAGACACCAGAATACTTGGTACATACTTAAATGTAAATAAATACTATGTTTAATAGCCAGTGAGAATAGTGTTTCAGAAACCAAGAGAGGAGAGAGTTTGAAAATCAATGTCTAATATCACAGATAAATGTAGTATGATGAATATTAAGAGGAGACTAAATTTTTTTTAGTATTCACAGATAACATTCATAGGATAGCTTCAAGAGAATAGTAGAGGCAGAAATCAAATTACAATAACCTTAAAGCATAATTGGGAAGGGAAGAAGTGGTGGCAAGAATTATAGACATGTCTTTTAAGTTATTTTATGATGAAAAAAAGTGAGAGAGATGCAATGGCTTGAGAGGAAGGTTAGCAAAGTTTTTATTTTTAGGATTAAGTGCAATGGAGGAAGGGAAAGCAGAAGAGAATAGTGAGTGAAGCACAATCATGTGGAATGCAGGATTACAAGTAGAAGCATTTCTTCTTTTGCTGCAGAGGAGAAGGACAAGTGAAGATGTGAATATATATTTACTCTACATTTGGAGGTTGTATTATGAAAATTGAGAGGGTTCAAGATTTGTTTCCATTGTTTACTGAAGCAGAATGATCATCTGCCAAAATTAAGTGTTTTGGCATTAAAGGTCTTAAGAAAGTAGAAAATTTTAAATTAGGGCTGTAGAAAGAAGAGAATCAGCTACAGATAGGTAAAAGGGTAGTGTGCTGCTTTGATTTTTTATGGTAGTCAGGAAGCATGAACTGTACCAGGGCTAATACTATGTGATCAATATAAAACATAGTAAATATAAAAATAGCTTTCAATAAATTTAATAAATAAAATTAATAATCAAATAAAAAATTTGAATCAGTTTGTTCTTTACTAAATGCACTTTTTAAAGCCCCTTTTAATTATATTTAATTATTAATGATTGAAGGAGATATAATTACCTTATAAAATCTTGTAGGTATTATTATTAGAAATTACCTCTTTTGTTATTTTGTTCTTCAACTTTCTGGTCATTTTATTATTTTTCTCTTCTTACCATTCCTCCTAAAAAACAGGAAAATGTCTCTATTGTATAGCATTTCTTAAATGGTGCTGAAAATGTTTGAGTGATAATTGATAAGATTTTTATTTTGAAATATGATTTTTTAATATAATGTTTTATTTTTTGTTACATTTTTGGGGAGATATTTTAAACTTTAGCACTTGAAATATGATTTTTTAAAATCTCAATTTTATGTTTTTTGTTACTTTTTATTTTAGGATATTTTAAGCTTTAACACTCCCATATTAAAAAAGACATTGGGAGGAGTGGGCAAGCTTTCCAGTAACAATTTTCATTTGCTTTGCTTACTATCTGTCTTTTTGAATCTCACTTTTAAAATTACACCTTTTTCACTTCTTTCCTGAGTCTCATTTATATTCTTTTCTCTGCCATGCTTGCAGTCATTTTCTTACTCTACCTCGCTCCAGATACAGTCAGACCATTGAGCATCATCACAGGGATGGCAGGTATATTTTTCTTACAATTGAGTTTGTTTGTAGAATTGCATGTGCCTGTCTATTAATATAATTCACTTGTATTTCTGTTTTTTATATATACATATATGGTTACTAATGAAATATAGAAATATTACCCTTATAAAATAGTATGAAATAAAATACATATAAACTACTTAATTGTAGTAGGATATCAAAAATATAGCTTCTTTTTGGTGAAATAAGATCATGTCTTTGATGATCCTAAAAATTTAGTTCTCCAGGAATTACAGATAACTTTTATCTAAAAGGATAGAATAACAGTATTCTTTTTAAATGAACTGCAGTTGACTACCCACCTTCCTCAGCAGAGTTCATAATTATATATCTATAATTATATATTTACACAGCATTGGTTGATTTATACATGTCTTAGAAACCTGCTTCTCCACCCCTGCTCCAGAAGAGAGGAATCTATTCTTGAAGTGCTTAGGTTGAACTGATTTGTCTGTCAAAGGTGGTGGTGATCTACCCCTTGGGTCATAGTAAATAATCCTGAATCTGTGGAGAATACTGGGTCTGTGGGAATACCTTTGTTTATTTTTACCTTACCACCATTCTTCTTTCCAAAGTAGGAATTTGCAGTGATTCATTGTAAATACAGCTCCAATACCTTAAAGAAATATAATTTATATTGGAGGAAAATATTGATTACCTGGCATTTAACAGAAAAGGGGATTAACTAGAAAGAGAGGGGAAAGAAGTTCTCTAAAGTTTATAAAGTTCTCAAGGCTATATGTAGCTTTAGGGATTTGAGCCAGTTCAGTAACATTTTGAGGCTTTTTAGGTAGAGAAGAAAATAATAGTAATAATGTAGTTGTGGGTTCAGCTAGTGTAGATTAAGAATTATGTGTCATACTTAGTTACCAGACTATTGTTTTAAAGTGATTTGGGGTTATGTGTGACCTCCTTTATCACTATTAAATTAGTTAATTAAGAGTTAATAATAAAAGAGTTTAGAAAAATAATTGAAAACGAATGGGTAAATTCCTAAGGATTGAATTCATGTGAGTAAATGTGGAAGGAAACATACTAGGTAACATCAGCAATAAATTCCTAAAAAGTCAAGTTTTGTGATAATTTTCAGTAAATGTAATTGAAATTTAGTGTCTTTCAGTTTAATTATATGATAGTAGTTATTGTTATATTTTTCTATTGCTTTTTCAAAGTCTCCCTGCTATTATTTTGCTTCTATACTAAATAATTCTTTTTGTTTGTTTATTTTTACTGTTGCCTTATTATTATATTTTGACTATGTTTTGGTTGCAATGATTACACATTTACCTTCTGAAAATATGAAAAAGTAGTTATATATCTGTATCCTAATAATTGACAAGGCGTTTCTCTTTGTCAATTCATACATGTCTGAGACATTACTGATTATAGGCTTATTCTATTACTCTGGTATCTCTTCATTTCATTCTAAGGTAAAATGATTTACCATATTACTTTCCTTATACATTACATTGTTCTTAGTCTCAGTTATCAATAAGTAGATTGTCTGCCACATGTTATTTACTTTTTCAGTTCACTAATGTAGATAGAATTAGTTCTTGATCAGCTCTAAGTTGGTTATCAATTTCATATAATTATATTTATTAAAATTCTCGACCTCAACCTAACTGGCCTGTTTTGAAGGGGGCATTTATAAATTGTCTTTCTAGACTATGATTTGGTTTGTGGCCAGAAAACACAAAATTATTAATGTTTGTTTTAAAATATAACACAGGAAAATCTGTTTTAGAAAATGAGTTATCAAATATCTAACTGTAGATTTGCTATGTACATTTACATGTATATGTAATATTTATTTCACATGAATTAAGGCACTTTCCTGGTCTAGGGCAGCAGAAACCCATGAGGGCCTGAATGAGGTCTAGTAGACACCTACTCCTACACAATTTGGGTAGATTTTGAATTTCCTGAGTTATTTTTAAAAATATTATCTTTCATTATACATACAAAAGAATGTATGTAAGTTTCAAAACATAGTAATAAAATGAAGATCCATGAATCTACGACCCAAACTGAGAACCAGAACATCTGGTCACATACCTTGCATCTCCCTGTACTTTCCTTGCCGATTGCATCCTATGCCTCTTTCACAGAAATAGCACTATACTGAATTTTCTGTTTAACATTCGCTTCCTTTCACTTTTCAAAGTGACTTTGATCATTTGTTTTTTATTCATATAACTTTCTAAGTTACTCATCCCTCTGAACTCCATCCCAATCCACTGTGAGATTCTCGAGCTAACATTTTTTTGGACAGCTGTTGAAGATATAAATGCTTATCTAGTCTCCTTTACGTATATACATAATGTTCCGTGCTTGTTATCTTTAACTCTTGTATCTTTGTATGTAATGCAACTAAACACAACCACCCACTACCCTTCCATGTTGCTATTATCTGTTGACCTCGTGGTTATGCCATTTTATTCACTGATGATTTTAGCACCTAGCTTTTGCTTCATCTGCATCACATTTCCTGCCATTAGTCTGAGTAATGTCAGCATTCACCTGAATGATTGATTCAGCACCCACTTACTTCCTTAACTGTCTCAAATACAGTGAGCTTTACCCCCAATTCTACTTCAGTCACTCCCTCACATGGCCATATTCGAATTTCATTATCTTTTGAAATTGTTCTATCTTTGAAATCTTAATTCAAATACTACACTCTTGGACTCTAGAATTGGACATGTTTCTCTCTTATTCTTTCATTGAGTTATTTTTACTTCACTGTTCTTTTGTCTCAATAGAGAACCCTATATTTACCCCATTACCTTCTCACTATTAGTTTCCACCTTTCTTTACTTACTTACGTATCCAGAGGTTGAATCCATTCTCAGAAATATCTTTAATTCCCTTCCTACACTGTTCTTTTATCTGTTTGACAAAGTTCAAATCTGATTCAATCTCTTTCTCTTGCAGAATAGTTTTTGAAATAAGTTATCCAAATTCTCCCTAATTCACCTACTTGGGTCAAAATAATTGAACACTTAAAAGGAAAAGCACCTAAAAGGAAAAGTGACCTTGTTATTGAGAGGTGTAAAAAAGAAAGTGGCATCAATCTCTAAGTTTCCCACTTCCCAGCTTAGGTTTCAAGGTAGCATGTACTCTTATCTGAATTCCCCTTCTGGGAATAATAATAATACTTGGTAATAGCTCCAGGTGGGCTGTAGTTTGGCTGTATGATATCAGGAAGCCTCTAAATGGAATGAAAGTAGTTAACCCAACATGGCATCCCCAGTCTATAACCAGTCCATAAGAAGAATCTAGGCTTTCACTGGTCTCTCTACTCCAGTATTTTAACATGAAAAATTGTGAATATTAGCTCTTTGAAACAGAAGAATACAGGCTTATATAATGTTTGCTATACTTCTTTTATATTACTTCAGGAGACAAATATGAACTAATATTAGGAATGAAAACTCATTTTCTTCTGGCCAAGTTATGCTGACTAGTACAAAATTATCTTTGATTTATTGTGCATTTTCAAACACAATCAACATTTAAACAAACATGTTTAGAATGGATATCTTGTTATCCTTTATAAATATCCCCTTATTAAAATATATGCTTTATTTTATTTATTTATTTATTTTGATTTTCATGGCCCTTTGCCAATTCCTCCCTTTCCACTCTCTCTTTCCCTTTTTTGTACCCCCATCAACATAATATCTGTTCTTTTGTCTACACTTTATTTTAATAAATGCACCACTTACATTTAGAATATATTCCTGTACCCTACTTTTTTTTGCTAGTATTTATCTCTATTTAAAAATATCCACAGCATATTAAGGCATTACTGACATTAATGGTGGGCAACTGGTGGGGAATTTTTTGTAAAGGCATCATGATGGAGAGAAAACTCAGCTGTATCTTAAAGGATGAATAGCAATTATTTAGATTTATGTGAAGGTAAGATAGGATTTCAGTGGCATTTTAAAGAAATGTATGAGCAAAGTCACAGAAGCAATAAACACCTAATATTTTAGTGCTGTTGGAGCATTATCCACAAGGCAGGAAATAGCAAGAAGTAAATCTAGATTGATAGGGAGGGTCTTGATTATGAAGAAGCTTGTATGCTTTGTTAAGGAATTTAAATCTAAGACTGTAGGTGCTAGAGGTACTTTGAAGGGTTTTAAATATGGGATGGCTATAATAAGTTTATTCAATGTAGGGTAACTAGAGACTATGTGGATGGTTGATTTGAAGACAAAAAGATGTGGAAAAGAAAAACATGTATTAAGGTAGTGGATGGAGGGATAGTGAGATGAGAGATTTAATAAATTAAAATTAGTAATACTTGGTAAGTAATAGAATTTGGATGTTGAGAGAGAGTGAAGAGACAAGAAATATTCCCAGTCTTATAGCTTGGGTAACTGGGTGCATGTGGTACCTAAAGAAGGGTCTGGAAGTTGTTTGATTCTTGAATTACTGAGATGGCTAAGGAGAAACCTCTGGAAAAGGTAAATAATTTTACATTAAAGAGGTCTAGGCTACATAGAGCAATTTAGGAGTAAATTTACTACTAATGGTAACTAGTGTCAAAAATGTAAGTGAAATCAACCTGAGAAACAAGCCATGAAATGAAGGCCAAGGAGTTTTCTTCTGCTCTGGGAAACATTAAGTGGCAGATGGAGGAAGTGGGTGCTTCTCATGGACATAATAAGGAAAGATTGAGAAAAGTCAGAATAGAGCTAATGGAACAGAAAGTTTTAAGAAGGAAGACATAATGTCAACAGTAAAAATAATAAATGTAGAATGCCTGTTGGGTTTGTCAAGTGAGCAGTTCTTAGTGACTTTAGCTAGGATAATATTTAGAAGGATGGCAGGGGGTGGCGGGGGGAGGAAGGGGAGCAGATTGCAGTAAACATGACTAGAAGGTAAGAAATGAATTTATCAAAAAAGTGTGGAGGAGAAATATTAGATTAGAGTATGTGATATCAAAGGACATTTCTTTTTTAAAAAAACAGGAAATATGTCCATGCATTTCTAGGGTAGAGTGAAGGATACTCTAGGAATAGAGAAGTTGAAAATACAAGGAAAAAAAAGATAACTGGAAGAAGGTCTTAGAAGAGGTAGGAGGGGTTTGAGCTACATGAACAGATGGGGTTTGTGCAAGAAAAAGGTCTTATTTACTCTTGGGACAGGAAGGAAATAGATGAGCGAGGTGGAGCTAAGTAAAAGGTTGTTAGTGGGAAGATATCCAACTATGGCATTAAACCAGAGTTAGGGTTCTGATGAACGGTTGAATAGCAAGAGTTGGATTAGAAGGAAAGCTGAGTGTTATATATGGGAGTAGTTTAGATGATCAATCAAAGAGTCCAGGATGGGTAAGGAAGGAAGAAATGCAAAGAGGCATTAGGAGTATCTACTGGCAGAAATTGGTGGGACCATGGAACAGAAAGTATCAAATGAAGATAAGTAGGAGTGAGATTATGAGACATCTAACAGAATTAATGGTTGTAAACAAAGGTTAAGATAGTGAAGTTTAATATTGCTGAGTTTGAGTAGTTTCTTTGGATTCTGAAATCCACAGTATTTCCCCAGAAGTGATGGGATGATGCAGGACAAAATGAGGATCATCGAAGTTATGAAAATTTACGGATTGAAGTTCATGATTGTTGAACAATTTTCTGCATATGTGTTGAAATCTCCTAGCATTACTATAGGAATTAGGGTAAAGAACATGATTGACAGCCAGAATTTCCAAAATTACCAATGACTAAGGGATAGTGATTGAAAATTGGATAGATATTAGCAACTTGAATTGATAATGGATGTTATAGCTAAGTGGCATGTTTAAGAGAAGGACTGGGTACGTGACGGTGGGAGAGTAATGGTTGGAAGTGTGTCTAGGGAACCAACCTCCCCACCTGGATCCATGAACTGTGAAATGTGAAAAAATAAGTAGCTTCTGTAGATGAGGGCTACACTGGAACCAGAGGTTGCAAGGTTCAGCTAAATGTTATTTAAGCCAGGAATATGCAGAAACTATTTTGTGGAAAGGTTGATGATGTAAGGAAGTTTGTTCATAACAGAATGATGATTCTTGAAATTATAGCAGAGAATTAGACAAGACTAAGAATGGTACAGAGAGGGGAAAAAGAATGGTACAGAGAAGAGTATAGGAGATGAAGAATTTATAGAGAAGGATATCAGGGATAATGGGGCTTGCCTTTTACTTGATAGCTAAGAATTACAGGGAAAAGATGCTTGAATAGAAGTAATTAACCTCAAATATCCTAAGTTTATTTTAAGTTGTTTTGATGCCAAAACTGGATGAGGGTTCTGGTAAGGGTCTGACCTGGTTCTAGAATAGTGTTCAGGGCTGCTATGGAGTTTGAAGAGAGGCAATGGTCTTATCTCAAGGTATTTAGGGCCATAACTAGGACTCTGATTAAAGAAAAGATTCTGACAAAGTGGAGTCATGATAAAGGATAGGATTTCTGTGGGGAATGTAGACCGTTTTCTTATAGATGCCCCACTTAGAAAGTAGTACTGAGAACTCTTAGTAAATGTGAACAAAGCCGATAACCCATACTTTCCCACCTACCTTTTTTTCTTTAACTTTTCTCTGCATTTTTACAAATATTCTTCTTCCCTCTTAACAACTGTTCTCTTCTCCATCAAAACTAACTTTTGTGTGTCTAATTCTAACTTCTCTTAATTTCTCTGGAATTTTCCTGCATTCATTATTTCTTGTTTCTGCTATATTTTCAGTTTCTTTTCCTTTACTGATTTTACTTCTCTGCAAATTATTGTTGAAGTCTCCTTAATAATATCTTCATTCCATTCTACCACTCCTTCTAGCCACCTTGAGAATGGTCTAGTTCTTTCTTTCTCTTTCTTTCTTTCACTTAGTTCAATTTTCTTGAGTATGTATTTTAGCATATCCTTCCTCCACTTCTTCATCAATTCCTAAGCCTTAATCTCTGCAGTTTGACCTCTACCTCTCTCAATTTACCGAAATGTTTTTCTCCTTGGTTATTATTTGCCAAATATTGTATACTTATTTATCCTTGTTGTTTCTTTGAATCTGCTGTTATTAATCACTTTTTTTTCTTTCTTTTTTTTTTTTTTTTTAGCTTCTCTAATGCAGTGCTATCCTGGTTCTCATTTTACCCTTTGACTGATCTTCTGTCTCCACTTTCCTATTTCTCAAGTCCTCACCTTTTGGACGATGTGTTTTCTTATATTTTATCATGCCTATGACTTTGATCAAAACTTCTGGTACCTAATATAGTGCCTGGCATATAATATGAACTCAATAAATATGTATTGAAAAAATGAATTAGTCAGTGAATATTTAAATATTAAGACTAAACAGTGTCTTCTTCTTAAATTGTATCTCTAGTACAGATCTGTCCTTTAAAGGCCAGATTTCTCTAATTGATATCTGCACAACAATCTTCTTCTAACACCTCATAAATTTAAGTCCAAAACTGAATTCAGTATTTTGCTTCCCAAGTATTCTTCTATTTCTGTTAATAAATCATCATTTCATTTCTGAGTCTAGAAATTTTAATGTTTTTCTTTGGTTTATTCACTTCTACATTTAATCCATATGATGATTTGTCAAACATTATTGAGAGAGAAAAAAAAAATCTCATAACATTAAGGTCCAGGGTTTAATCCCTGTACTGGTCAGCCACAAAAAAAAAGCAAAACAAAAACCCAAAAAAACCGCACATTTCTCCTATCAAAGAATTCACAGTTCAGTGAAGTTGACAGGCTTGAGAATCAAGAAATCTCAGTTTAAGTTTCAGTCAGAAAATATCAAATTATGTGACTTTGTCCTAGTCTTAGTTTGCTCGTTTCTAAAATGAGAGATTGGATTATATGATTTCTGATACTGGATTATATGATTCTGAGGTTGGATTATATGATTTCCTTCTATTCCTAACATTCTGTTTGTATATTTCTGTGTATTGTGTATATTCTGTACACTGTATATTGTATATTTTATGTATTGTGATTTATGTTTGTCACCCATACCTTCTTTTCTGTTTTCACCCCCATTACTACAAATCAGAGCCTTTTTCTAGTCTAATTAATTCCATGCACTACTGTTGAATTAATCTTAATTTTGTTCAGAAGCTTTTAATTACTCTTATTGAAAATTAAGTCCCATTTAAACCTCTTAACTAGGCCTTTAAGATATTTATAAACTGACTCCCAGCTAGTTTTTTAACTAACATTTTACCGTATCTTCTTTCCGTTATTTCTAGCATTTCCATTTGACTCTTTCTTATCTTTCATCATCCATATATCTGCTGAAATCTCATCTGCTCATGCATGTTTTTCATCTTTTCTACTAAAATCTTTAACATATCAAACATACTTAAGTTCCCTATGTGATATTTCTAACGTGTCATCTTAGAATCTGCCTCTGTTGATTCTTTTGTCTCTTGACAGTGGGCCTTATTTTTCTTGCTTTTTGATGTTTCCAATAATTTTTTATTGAATTTTGGACATCATGTCATCAACAGTGACTGAAAGAAATAGTATTTATGCCTGAAAATGAGCACACCTTTTGTTCTGTTGTGCTTGTGTGTTTGAGAGGATTAATCAATCTTCTGATTACTTCCTCTGAGTATGTGATTTGCACTGGCATTATGAAGTGGCACCTAAGGGCAGCAGGCAGCAGTACATATGAGGAATTTGCTTTATACCCATTATTCTACCCATGTAAAGATAGCAAAACAAAAGGAAGGTTGGTGAATTGTTCAGAGTTGATCAGTGAAACTGATGAATATAGCATTTAGATATTCTAGTGTGAGGACAGTACCTCATTTCACATACTTGATATGGTAACAATTCAAAATTTTATCCTTTAGAGATACATCTTTAAAATGTTTATTATTTTATGGAATCTTTGAGTATCTGGGGAGGAATAATGTAGGGCCAATACCTTGGTGGAATTATTTGAATTTCTTATAGTAAACAAATCATTATTAAACTCTATCATCCACTGAAAATGAAAGCCATCTATTTTATTAATTAAGAATTTCATAGATAGCTGGTGGCAATCATATTATCTCTCAGGATTTATAAAATTTATTTTTTAAAGATGTATTAATTTGCTGCATGTTAATTGTGCTGGGTAAATAATCCTGCCTATTTCTGTTATTTTTGAAATAAAAATTAAATAACAATGGAAATTATGAATATTTAATACAATACTCAAAATATCCTCATGACATTTACAAATTACATGTCTTTTCTCATGCATATTTAATAATTCAATATACCTTTATTGTTCAGTATTGTATTTTTCTCTGATTTTCTTGAGAAAATTGGAATATTTAATCTTCCAATTTTCAATAATGAGTATTTAAAAAAAAACTCTGTAGATGTAAGAATACATTACTTCTCTTTTTGATGACAAAATAGGCTCATAGGTAATAAAAATATGCTTTTCTACGTTAGCAGTAACTTGCTTTCTCTCATCAGTACATGTAGTATTACCATTTTCATGTTTTAGATTGTTATTAACTTAGCTCTCTATAATGTGGTATTTTCTAATAATCTATTTACTTTTAGCTAACACAGAGTCTTATATTTAACTCAACAGAAATATTCTGTACAGAAATGCTGTCATGCTCAAGGATAAATTAATCTATCTCTCCAAAATAATAAAATATTTCTATTTATGCACAGTACTTATTTACTTATTCACCATGATTTCCATGGTGAATATTTTATGTCTTTCAATTCTCTTAATGTTGGAAGCAATGCTAAAATAATATAAACTAGAGTTTTAAAAAAGTTAAACTTGTATCTTGAACGTTATGAATTTGAAAATTATGTTAAAGCTGTCATATAATTACTTTAAATTATTTTTTGCACTATACAAATATGTGTATATATATTATATTAATTACCATAAAATATCTAGTTTTTAATGTTTCTGAGTGTATTTTATAATGTATTTATTATTTCATTATGCATAATGTAGTTAATGCTCAGAAAATCTCTAGACATTCAAGATATTAATGAAAGTATAGTGCTACTGTTATTAATCAGCTTTCTGTATTACATACACAATGTGGATAGAGGGAAGGCATTTCTTACCTCAATCCTGTGACCTTACTTTTTGTCTTTCAGAGATACATCCAAAATTTTTTAATTTAAGGTTTTAACTTTATAAAAGAAAAGAATAACTAATTCCTAAGTAGCTTTACTTTTTACACTTTATTTTTTTAAAAGCCTATTAAATTTACATGTGACATCTTTACAATATAAACCTGAAATAAGTATATCTGTTTCTGTTTCAGTATAGACTAGGTTCTGAGTAACTTTCTAGGACAATTTTCATTGATTCTAGATATGGCTTTGAAGCACTTAATTGTGCTCGTTCTTGTTTTTAATTTTTTTTTTTTTTTAAGTTTTCTTGTTATTCTGTCATTCCTGTAGAGATACTCTATACTGAGTTTTCATTGATTTGGAGTTATGTTATCGTGATAGATGGATTGATGGATAAAATAGGTTATAGAAAACAATACACACTGATCTATTCTTCCCTAATACCTTGCATAAATCCCTTGTACATTCATTGAAAATAAGGACTCTAAAGTAAGTAGCAACAATGATGAAATAAGTTGGAAGCTATATCAGATACCTGGAAATTTCAAAACCTTTTAAGAGCAGCTGTACTGATAGGGAAAATGATTCAAAAATGACAACTTTGCTAGATGATTATAAAATTATTTTTCCCTCAGAAATGACTGAAAAGAAGTACTAAAATGTAGTACTCTTTCTTATGAGTAAACACTAACATTTAAATTCAAAGGCCTTCTAATTAATTTTGTTCATTATTGTGACCTGTTATCAATTTATCCTCCTCTCAAAATCTGCATGTGCTATTATATGCTTTTAAGGCTGGGTTGCTACAATAGTGGTTATTGTTACAATACTGTGGTCAATATAAATTAGTGGAGAGGCTGTTAAAATGTATCATCTGCAAATGCTTGCAGTTTGGAATAGAGGCCTTTATATAAATGCAGAGCTGTAATCTGTGTCAATCCAGGTAGATGACAAATAAACAAATCTGAGCTATTTTAGACAAAGATTAGAAAATATAAGCTATTAAAAAAATGGAACTATGATGGATATTAAATCTCTCTTTTTTTTCTTTTTTGGCAACTGGCCAGTTTGGGGATTCAAACCATGCTCTACTGAGTGAGCTAACCAGCCAGCCTCTTAAATCACTTTTTAAAAGACAATAAAATTATTTACCGAAGAAAGATTTAAATTTACAAGCAATGCGTTCCTAACCTTTCATGTGGCTTACTCTTTGGCAGTCTGATAAAACTGATGGCCACCCTTTTTAGAGTAATGCATAAAGTAAAATAAGGTAAATAAGTAGAATTACAAATTACTTGTATTGAAACACAGACTCCAAGTTAAGAACCCCAGGTAGTCACTAAAACATTTTAAGCCTTGCAAATGTTTATTATTTCCAACTTCTTAGTTGCTACTATTCAAAGTTAATTATCTATAAATTCTTATCTTAAAATTAAAACACTCAGAATTTAGGTGGAAGTTGTGAAGTTTTATATCTTGATCCCTTATAGAACTTAATAGGATTGGGTCATGTAGGCATTGCTGCTTTAAATTTTCTTAGCAATAACCTTAGGTCTTACCTAGTCAGACCTATTCTTACAAAATCGTGGGAGCAGGAGCCTAAGTTGACCATTTTTTTAAGTATTGTAGCTTTCCATTCCCCTTCATTCCAGTGGGACATTTTAGAAACTTTCTGCCATCTATTGGGGTTCTTTTCATGTTTCATTTATTAATCTATTTTCATCTCATACTGTCATAGTGGTATACTTCATATTGTTTATAGGAAGAAAAATATAAATAAAATTTAAAGATTGGCTATATTTTCAAAAAACCTTTTTACAAAAGAGATTTTTTTATAAGGGATTTTCCTAAGGAAAAGTATTCTCTGTAAAATAATTTTTCAGAAACAAAATTAGAATTATTTTTATTTATTTTTAGAATTATGATTTTTATACTTACATGGTTGCCTTTTTATTTTTCTCTTTGACTAGTATTTGAATATTATATGTATAATTAGACTTAATCTCAGTTATTTTGACAAGTTCTTGATACACTTTTATAAAATACTAAACTTATCTTAGGAAATCAATCATATTATGGTAATATACTTAAAAATATTTTAAAATGATTTGACATATGTTAACCTATGATTTTAAAATGTAAAATAATCATAAGATACAATGTAGGATAAACCCAGTATTCACTTTCTGAATTCATTTAATCTGTCTACTGCTCCAAAATTGTATGTTATGTAATTCATGACATTTTAGAAATGTGTCCTTTTTCTCTTCTTTTTCTTTTGTTGCCTACATTTTTTCATTATCAAAAATAAGGTTGAGAGAATTTGTAGGTCAAGTGCTAGTCCTTGATACATTAGTCTTTAGGGAGATTAATACTTGCTTTACAATCTGCATATAATATATAAGCATTTCTGTTTTTGTGGTTACAGCTGGATGGGAAGATAATCATTTGATTTGAAGTATACTTTGGATATGTATATGAACTTTTGAGTTCTAGAGCCAAAGCTAGTGTTTTTTAGGGTTGTCTCACAAATTGTGGAGCTGGTGTTAGAAAACAATTACTAATCATGTTAGTTATAAAAGCATTATGCTAGATTCCAGGGACACAAAAATCAATAATAATAGGTTACTTAAATTTAAGTGTACTTCCTTCAATAAGATTAAGCTTTGGTATTAGATTTATTTGTGGTTGAAAAGATCACATTGTTTCAGAATTATCGTTTCAGTCAATTAATACCCATTTTGAATTGTATTGGCTGGCATAGCAAAAGTGCACTGAGATGGCTGGTTAACTGGTTTTCTACAGAGTGATTTTTCTTGTGAAACGTATCTAAGTATAGCTACAGACTTCAAAGTTGCTCTGTTTTCTTATAACCTCATTTTGATTGTACTGTTTGAATGTTCAGGTATACTATGAGTTGAAAGCCTTTTTATATCTTAGTTGGTATGCTAGTAAACAGTCTCAGGGGCTTGAGAATTAATGCTTATAAGGTTTTCTTCACTCTTTTGAAAATGTTAGGAATGTCATTGAATTCTTTTAAAATAGAATACAGTACTTCACATATTTCACATGTTCCATTTAGGGAATTCATTTCAGAAAGCAGGCAGTTTTGTTTGTAGATTGTAGATGAGCAACTCCTATTATCTTCACTGGGAATTGCTATTAAAAGCAGATTTTAGTTCCTTAGAACTTCTTAAGAAGTTTAGTGAGAATTTTCTCAGAATATGTTGGGGGAAATAAAAATTTTTACATATTCATAATTTTAAACAATTACCTTTTCAAAATCAGTTTGCATCATAACCAAATAGCAGAAGGGCACTAAAGATCAACTGAGCTGCTTTTTGACTAACGTTTCAGGGATTGTGAAGCAGCAGATAGACAGCCATATCACAGATCCAGATCAACAGAACAACGGCCTCTCCTTGAGCGGACCACCACCCGCTCCAGATCCACTGAACGTCCTGATACAAACCTCATGAGGTCGATGCCTTCATTAATGACTGGAAGATCTGCCCCTCCTTCACCTGCTTTATCGAGGTGAAAGATAAATCAATCAGACTAACTTCCCCTTTGCCCCACCAGCACACCATTTTATTTTCCCAGCAGCTAAATGGTCTCTTCTGTCATCTTTGGCTGATCACCAATAACAATCAATACTAACCTTTTCAATGTAAACACACTATTTATATTCAGTGGATATAATAGTGTGTGGCTACCATTGTAATTTGTTTATTAACTGTCCTGACCGCATTTGTTTTGTGATTTCTCATTAATCAGGAATCCTGGGTAAATCCACTCATAACTACCATGTTCTTCTTCTACACAATGAGAAATTATTTGTGTCCATTAGACATCACTTTTCAAATAATCATTTATAATCACAATAAATAAAACTGGATTTTTAGTTTTTTACTATCATACCAGTATCATGTATTAACCAATATTTTCTTTAGTTGAATTTTGAATTGTTTAGGGTTTTATTTGTAGTTTCATGAGAGATTTTCTAACAAAAGGATATTTAATGTAAGCCTGAGTAAAAATCTCTTTGGATTGAGGGGGTAAGGTTAGAGGTAAGAGTTTGAAATCTGGTAGAAAGAATTGTAAAGCATTACTTATTTTTTGAGCTGCAGAATTCTACTCTTGCTTTCATTTGGATAAAATACTAATTTACATTAGTAATTCCATGGATTTTACTATAGGGCTTTGTGTGCATGTATGTCTGTATGTATGCATATTACATGAAAATACAAATATCTTTTGCTATTTAAATAGTCATTCAAATGTACATATTTTGTACTACTGTCCTAACCTTTTAATCAGCAGCTAAACATCTTTTAAAATTATACTTATACAGCTATATATGAACCAAATGTGTTAAAAGTATTTAACTCATTGTACTTAAAATGAATATTAATGGTATATCTTATAGGTCTCATGCTCGTACTGGGTCTGTCCAGACAAGTCCATCAAGTACTCCAGTGGCAGGACGAAGGGGCCGACAGCTTCCACAGCTTCCGCCAAAGGGAACGTTGGAGAGAAGTAAGTATTATTTCTAATTATGTAATATAGGAAATACACATGGAAACAAGGTGAATCAAGAATTTCTTACTATCATTGTGTTAATTTTCTTCTTTTGTTAATTGGATGCCTTAGCTGCATTTGATAGTAGTTATATTTATAAATATTATATATTTTCTATTTAAAATTTGTGATATTTGGAGGCAAAATAAGCTGTCTTTATTGCTCTTGCATGTTTTCAAATTTGAATAAGTGTATTTTAAAAAGTAAACTTAAAACTCTTAAATAAGAAGTTGGATGATATTTCTTTGCTACAACTAAGTTTATGTAATTGTTGATAGTTACATAAAGTTTATTAGTAACTAGCCAAATCAATTTTCACACACTGCAAAGGACTGATTAGCTGATGCACAACAATGGTGATCCTTCTCAAAACTGGAGTACGAGAAAAAGGTAATCATGAATACACCAAAAATGATGCATGTTGTACTGATGTTTTTAATAATAATTTCAAATTTTTGCATAAGAAGCACAATTTGCTGATATACACATGAGCATACTTCCCAAACATCTATAATTCTTGAATTAAAAAACCTCTAAAAGCATGGATAACAGAATATAATAATTTTTAATATCATTTTTAAAAATGATCCCTTTATTTGGTAACTGGATGTGCTTTGCAAATATATACATATATATTTAAATCACCATTTAACTTTTCTTTAATAGATGATACATTCTGTGTCTTTGGAAATTTCTGTTGTTTTTAACCCCTGTGCTTTGGTTCCCCTTTTTTGTTTTGTTTTGTTTTGTTTTTATTTTGTTTTCCCTAGACAATGGAGTCAAGGAGATAGAACCTTATGAAGGTCTGTACATAAAGGAGGGTTTGTTTTGTGCTGACAGCCTTTTTGGGGGGCTATGTAAGCAAAAATAAACCCAACTGCAATTGATGTTCTTCATTGTATAGACTTTTATATACAGTAAAATTATTTTGTTTTATGGCTTCTGATAAAGTATTCAACTTTTAATTTACTTGGAAATTATACCGAGGAGTTAAATTTCTTTGATTCATCAAGTGAGAATTCAAAGAGTTTAATTTCTTTTAAATGATCAGATAAAATTTGCTCTTTTTAAAATATCTGATTTTGTTTTTAGGCAAAATTCTAAATTTTGAGTAAAAAAGACTTTAACCAAAGATATCAATTGCAGTCTGTGTTTATGCCATTGAGGATGTACACATAGTCTAGTTATATTTATCGTCTTATATTTTATTTTGTATTTATGATGATCTTTTAACTATTAAATTTGGCTTTTTAGAAGAGAAAGTTGTTGAATTAGGTAGTGATTGTGGTTTGTATTTCCTACATTATTTTTCATGTTGTAGCAAGACAATATACAAAAGCTTAATATACCAAATATACCAAAGCTTAATACAATGTAGTTTTATTACCAAATACTACACTCTATGACTCAAAAGAAAATATTGAGTTGTGATATATGAAGTGTCATACATTTACTAGGAAAATTAAAAATCATCTGCTAGTTATAGAATTCTGAAATTGACTTTGTAACTTTAAAAAGTTGTTGGCTGTTTTATTTACTGATGAATCTCCAGCACATAGAATAATGCCTTGCACATTGTAGGCCCTCAGTAAATATTTGTTGAATGAATGCATGAAATATTTATTTAAAAACTGAAAAGCTACCTCATATAATATATAGAGTACCACTAAAATAATCTTGTTATTCTATATGTTTATACTAAAACTATTTCTATAACCTATTGGTAACAAATTTTTAAATACATTGCATTTGAGCAGAAGTGCTTTGTTGCCTGATATAACTTGTTGATATAAGTTCTTGTTAGTTGTAACTGAAAGAGTATCAACTTGTTTTGTAGTTATTTTTACTTACTACGTACCATAATTTTGAACAATCCAGTGCTGTTGTAACTAATGGTTTACTATGCTGCCTGAAAAAAAGATTTCAACAGCATTTCTATAGCTCTCAATTATTTGCATAAGATTAGGGGTACATAATTTTAAATTATTTTTCATATGGAAAGTTCAGTGGTATTTATGGAATGCTTTATCTCCCCAAGATTTCTAAGGATAGAATTTGAGCATCATTTATTGGCATATGAAGTCAGAAACATCGTTTGTTTCCCATTTAAAAAAAAAATTCATTTTTAATATCTTCTATAGCAATAGCGTATCGAGATACGAGTAACTCCATTCTTAGTAATAATAAATATACCAGAAAACCAACCATATTGCTGATACTGAAAGTCAGTGTTGATGAAGTTTCTAAGGGGCTTGTCAATAAACATTCTATTTATCATTTGTTTTTTTCCCCTATAGAGTCCAATAAAACCACAATTTACCTTTAATATGCCCAGTTGTGATTTTCCCATTTTTTATCTCAATAAAATAAAGGGCAACCAAAACCTTCTTATCCTTTTCAGTATGAAATAAAAGGCTTTTTGTTTGTTTTGATTTACTTAAAGTACAGATGATGTTTTCAAACAGTTTTCATAAATGTAGATATGAAGACTTCAGTAGGTACATACTGTGTAATTTTCTTTAATGTTAAAGGAGATATGTAAAGAAGATATATTACTTATCTCCTTTAGAAGTCTTCAACTTCTAACTGAAGTTAAAGGTGCAGTAACCCAAAATAGACATCAGTTGATGTTCTAAATCAAATTATGTTTGGATTATCTCATAAAATTAATTGCCAGAGTTGTAATTTAATGACATTATTTTAGAATCAAAGTTTTGAAATATTTATTTTTAATCCTCTTCAACAGCTAAAAAGTAAGCAAGTTTTAATTAAAGTTTATAATTTTAGTTAATTATTTTATATTTAACTTGTTAATTAAATTAATTTAAAGTCTTTTATATTTTGGTCCTGACTGTGGTACTGTATTTAGTCATCTTCTCTTTGCTGAGAATCAGAGAAATAAAATGGAGCAATATAGAAAGGATAATTTACTAAACATTTGTAAGTCTTTATCATTATTTTATTTTCCCCTAACTTTGACGTACTGCCAGTTTGTAAAAATAAAAGATAGTTCATACGTTATTGTTAGTTTCTCTAGAAGAAAAGCTATACAACTTTTTAAGATAATATACCAAGTTTCTAGACAAAGTGTTTTGCCTATTTTACCCGGTTGTCCACATATTGCAAATATTTTAGTGGCCACAATTTATGTTATACAAGTCAAAGTCATAAAAATAGACAACATGATAATTCATTAACAGTAAACTTATTTGCTTTTCCATAACGTGTCAGAAACTCATTAAAAGTAATCTACTGGTCTCCTTATGATCACCCATTGTATCATTATAAATAATTTGGAATATTTTTGGTTTTGTTTCATTAATAGTGACAAGAATACCTATCTAGTCTTTTTCTTTATTTTTACTCATGCAAGCGCAGAAGTTAATGAAGAAACTGGGCATGTTGAACAGCAGGGGGGAGAAAAGCAGGGTGAAAAGATCAAGGCAGGTCTGTCTGACTGTGTGTCTGAAAAAAGCGAATATAAGTATGATGTTTCAGTTTCACATAAGACTTTTAGCTCCAAATTTATAAATGCACAATAAAGAACAGATTGCTTTTCAGTGCTGACTTTAAAATAAATTGCCTAACTTTATTAATGAATGGCTATTACATAAGCTATCTAGGCAACTTGTCAAAATATTTAATTTATGCAACTGGTTTGAATATGTTCCTTAATGTTTAAATCAGACTAGAATTATAGACATTGCCCTTGACTAAGACATATACCTATCCTTTATCCCAGCTTTATATTCAATTTATTTATTTATTTATTCAAAAATGTTTATTGAGAACATACTAGAAAACTATATTTTACCTTGTGTTACACTGAATAAAGGTCAATTTCTCCCCATCGGGTCCTCCTTCTAAAATGGTATGCAGACCCTTCATTTCTGGTGTTTTAAAGTCACTTATGTTTACAGATCATAATGTTTGCCACTTTCTTTTTCTTAATACTCCTGAAAGGATTTTAAAATTAAAATATTATATAACCAATAAATATATTTATATATTTATAGAATTTTATAGAATTTTTACTATTTTTATTTGAAACTCAGAATTGAATACTTACCTTATTGAGCTGTCAGGTTTTTTATATTTTAACTTTCTTTGAACAATGCAGAAAATCTTTAATTTCATCAAGTGTTTAACTGATCATCACTTTTTATTCATGAATGGTAGAATGTACTTTTATGTGCCTTTTTTTCTCCTTACCATTGTGTGAAGCAATGACATTATGTATATTGTGCATAAGATGTATTTTCATGGGTGTGTTCTCTTAATGGAATTTGTAGTTTTTAAAAATGAAAACATCTTAGGCTGCAGTTGCTAATTATCAGTAACTTTCTAATGTCATAAAGATGAGAAAACCCATCACAATACATCTGATAATGGAAACAAAGGCAAGTTTAATTGCATATTTATAGAAATATATAACTATTTCTGTTTTGAGTATCTGATATTCTAACTACTATAATATCACACATCTTCCGTTTTTTTGAAATGCTTTAAGAATACCATTTTTATGGAATACTGCGAGAATGAATTGCATTTTCATTTGGCTGTGTAGTTAACGTTCTTTTATTCACCCTTTCCTCTATATTCCTTATTAGTCCATACAAATACTTGAACCTTTTACACTATTCATGAATTGGCTTCCACAATAAAGTCATTTTATAGGATAGCATTGGTCTGGGGACTTCAGCAATAATTAATGCCACTTTTATTTGTTTGAACTTCATCAGAAAATGAAACCTATTTGTTGAACTGGTTTGTTGCCTGTGTTTTATTCTCAAAACTAACTTAATTAGTAAATTGCATCAATTCTTAAATTAGCATAAAAGCATAACCATGATATAAAAATCACTCTTTATTCTTTATGTTTGTTTTTATTAGTTTTCCTACAGGATAGGAAGTATATACTCATACTTCACTCTGTGTTCCTTAATGTGGGGTATCATATTTACTGCATGGATTTACTTCTCTAGTGTGTGATTTCATCTTTTTTGGTGTGCTTGGTTTTTATTTGGATTGTTAATGACTTTAATTTATTAATCACTATTATTTGTTTTCAATATTATAAAGACACTGAGGGAGAAACACCAAGCCCACCTAATGATGGGAAAAAAGGCAAGTCTGAAATGAAGTTAGTAGTGCCTTTCTATATATTAGACACTCCATAATGACATTTATAATGTAAGTGAATATGTTTCTTAAATAACCATAAGTACAAGTATTAGTCCCAATTTAAGTCATCCAATATTTAAAATGTCTGCTCTGCTTGTATTTATTTATGAATATGAAATTCATCTTTAACATACTTACCTTATTAATCCTGGTATAATCCTATTTTACTGAAATGTATGGCATTAAAATCAGAAAGTTTGCTTTGTTGATCATGTAAAGGGGCAAGATTCTGAGGAAAATAGTGGTGATAATGTTGCTGTGTTTTTAGAAAAACACAACATAGTTATTTTTTAATCCAGAGTTGCTTTAAAATTGAATTATTTAAAAAATATTTTAAAGTAAAAATGAAACGAACTTAAGAGTTCAACAGTAATATTAAATGAACATTTAAAATATTTATGGAGTTTTCACAGTTGTATACACATGAATTAATACATTGCCTAGGCAAGTAAAAAGGTGATTGATTTTAATACTTAGATTTAGTTTTTCTATAATTATTGGTAGCTTAATTCTGTAATCTACTACAACTAAATTCTAACAAAATAGTCGGACTGTATATGTTTTGGAGTAATTGATAATCAGATATAGCTACGCATAGTGATTTAAAATGTCAGCATTTTAAAATGGTTATATCAAAAAATATTAATTCTTCATTATATTATGTAATTGGACCAAGTTGAGAAATGAATAGTTTTGTGCTTTAGTAATCCAGTTGAAATGGCCTTTAGTCTTGAATATATTCTTCCCTGTCTTCATCTTTTATAGTGTTTACAATGTTACTTGTAAGATCTAATTAGCACTAAAATAAATTTGTAATTTTTCTTACTGTGGAGTGTAAATTATTCATTAACACGTATGCTAGGCTACGATTAAACAGGTGAAAATAAAGTAACAAAATAAATAAAATTAAATCATATATAAATATGAATATGCTTCATAAAACAGTAAAAATTTTAATGAACCAATAGAATTTCCTGACAGGGTAAAAGAGAGAGATTCAATAATGACATCAAGGTTTTTGGACAGAGACAGTGGAAAATATGGAATTTCCACTAAACATATAGAGAAAAACTCAAGAGTGGATTTAGGGGAATGTCAGGTACTCATTTTTGAATATGATAAGTTAGAGATGCTGCCAAGTTAAGGTGTCAAATAGACAGTTTTAAATTTGCTGGATTTTAGGTTAGAGGTTTGGACTGTAGCTGTAAGTGTGGAATACATCCTTATAAAGAGAGTTATTTACCACCACGAGATTGGTTGAGATCACCAAGAGGGTAAGTGTAGACAGCTAAAAGAGGTCCAAGGAATACGAACTGAATCATTCTGATGTTTAGAAGTTGGGAAGATGAAGCAGCAAGAAACTGAGAAAGTGGGAGTCTGGCTGTAAAGGGAAGAAAATAAAAATATCTTCAGCTGAGGGGAGAGGTCAGAGGAACCGAATACATGAAGGATAAATGGCAAACTTTGTGTTCATTCATTGCTTTCTAAATCCAGGTCTGCTACTTTGCTGTGCAGAGCCATCTGGCCCCAAGCTCATCTGCCTATAGTTTACCAAAATATCTATCAGAGTTCTTTGACTTAGCTCCTAGATTTAGTATCAAAGACTTTTAGAATTGGGAGGGCCCTTATAAATCTTTTAATAAAACTGCTTTCATTTTACAGATAAAGAAGCAAAATTCTACAAGAAAACTAACTTTCTTCAGTCCACGTAGTAGCAGATCGCTAGTCTAGACTCTCAATCTGGTGTGCTTATACACCATGCCCCTTCACATACTTGGATCTTAATCTTAGTTTTACTCCTAAGCAGATGACCGTGGCAAATCTTCTAATTCCTCTGGGTCTCAGTTTTCTCTTCTGTAAAACAAAGGCAATTAATTAATTAACAGAGTTAATTACAAGGATTTTAACAGAAAATAAGAGATTTTGGAGATGTGGCTGATAAAGTCTAAGATCTCAAATAGTTTTGTTTTCAGTTTATTGTTTATGTGTTGTTATTTGTTAATTTTGTTTGGTTTTGAAAAGTTAACAGATACAACTTCTTAATTTGCTGTTAGTTATTAATTCACTGTCAGGATTACAGGCTAAACCTGACCATACTGCCTATTAAAAAGTCAAATCCCTAAAGATACACAATGATACGAAAGGAAAAATGTTTTGTTCCTTTAATGTGTAGTCCTCAACGTGTAGTTGCCAATATTATTTTAAATATAAATAACCTTATAAATAAGAAAGAAAAGAAAGAAGTGAGGAAGGTAGGGAGGAAGTAAGGAAGGCAGGAGGGAAGGAAGGGAAAAAATGGAAAGCAGACTAACAAAAAAGCATGTTACAAGTGAACCAAAGGTAATAAAGAAATTTTGACAGTCTTTGTAATGGAAGCTTCCTTCTGTAGGCATTCTAGAAATGGAATTAGATATCATTTAGGGTGATGCAGTATGGACAGGGATGGAGGATCTTGGCTTTGTTTTGCTGCTTCTCCATATTCTCATGAGTGCTTCTAGGAAAATATCAGTATCCACATCTTAATTACCAAATTTGATTAATATGTAGATAGGAATAGATTTTATAATGGAATTTGTAAATATTTCCTAAAAAGAGCATTCCCTCTCAATTTAGATAAATGGCCATGTATCCAAAATTAATGAGAAAGAATCAGAGATACTTTAAAATTGCAAAGAATTTGTCATATGTTTCTGAGGATGGGCATTCAATCATGTCTGCATTATGGAAAAGTATCTTGGTGACGGTGAGCAGGATGGACTTGAAAGAGAAGAGACTGAGGGCATATGACCATTTAGGGTATTTCAGTAGTCCAATATTTGGTGGCCTAAACTAGAGCAGGGGCTGAAGTAAAGAGGAAGGAATTCATTTAAGATTTTCTCTCCTCATTCATAATTCACAAGCCTAAGTGAATCTATTGCGGAAGTTAAATAATTGTAAATGGATATTTTCTGATTTCTTTTATCTAACCTTTCCTTTCTTTCTTGGGGGCCTTTCCTCTTTATTTTTCTTTCCTTCCCCTTTTGCTCATCTTATTTCTTTTGTACTTAGAAAGTCTGAAGTGACTTAATCAGATCTAGGAAAGAATTCCCTTCCATCTCATACCTTTCTGCAAACTTCAGCCATTGTCCAAAGCCATATCATTGTTGACTTACTAAATACAATCCTAAAGCCATCCACTCTTTGTTGTTGAAAGTAACTTAATCTTAGGAAGGTGATAATGGTACAAGAGAAAGAGCACAGGTTTTGGAACTTTGGTTCAGGGCCTGTCCTTATAGTGTATCAACTGTGTGACTCTAAGCCCTGGACCAAGTTAGTTCATCTGAGAAAAAGAAATCTTAGCATATTTCTCTCATGCCCAGTGTGCTACTTTGAGAATCAAGTGAGGTAATGTGTGTGAAGTTGGTTGTAAACTAAGATAACTATTTAGTCATATTCTTATTAATCAGCTCTTTATTTTCTCACCTGTAAGAGCCACCTGAAAGTCTCTTCCTGTGTTTTACAGGGTGAAACGTGATGCCGTATGTGAGAGCACATTGGAACATATAATATTAGACAAATGTAATCTTGCTTATGTGGAAATTTGTGTTCTTTAAATGGTAGTGTGATGCAGACTAGCTGGAATATAGTTATTTTGTAGACATGTGAAATAATACTAGAATGGAAATAAATAGGATTGGATTGCAGCATAAGTGTAAATATCACTTACACTTATAATTAATTCTTCATGAATATAATCACTCTTCAAATTATCTAATATTTATTAAATCAATCATCAAGCTTTCCCATCTACAAATTAAAGATGAAATAATTATAGCAATAGTTTAGAAATTTCAAATCTTTAAAATTATGCTTATTTATTTTATTAAATTTTAAAAACAAACCTTTAACTACATGACATTTAAGAATCTTAGGTTCACGACTGAATGTTTACTCAGTGAAATTTTAAGATAACTCAGTAAGAATCTTCATGAAAAAAACTTTATCCTCCTATAACAAACTTTATTTCTACTTAAATGGTTCCTAGCTTGCTGGTTTGCATCTGAGCAGACTGACATGTATTCTTTCAAAGAAATACTTGCCAATTGAATTGCATTATACATATGTGATTTTCAATTTTTATATTTTGGTAGTAGGTATACAGTATCATGGGCTAGCATTTGGTATTTAAAGTTCAGTTTTAAGATCTTTACTATTTCACATTAAGAAGAATATTTTATTTTTCAATACTTACCATAATAGTTCTTTAATAGAAAAGACTCCTTAAGGTATTGCATGCTTGGGGATACTTTCGCTATTTTTGTTTAACTAAAACAACTTTCAAATAATTTGATCACTTTCCTGATAACAAACTTGTTTGCTTTTAATTATATAAATGTTTTATTTTAATTACATGAGATATAAAGTCAAAGAGAGCTAAGTATAGGTAGCTCTTAGCATTGTTTTTTTTTTTTTTTTTGAGTAATAACTGAATTGATGCATCAATCCTCAATTCTGTTCTTTTTATGATTTTAAATTCTATTTTAAAATAGACACTGGAGTTTCAATATAGAGTTTATTGGTAACCACATCTGGAACTTTTGGAAAATTTTCTAAATTCTCAGTGCCTCAATCTCATCATCTTTGTTATAGGGACTCTTCTAAAAAATCTGACTTGACTGATGGGTCCAGGATCATAACCAGCAATAGCAACTGCAATTTTAGAGCTGGAAATAACCTTACAGATTTTCAAGACCAGATTTCTCTCATCAAAAATAACAAATGTAGAAGCCTGAAGTTAAACACCTAATTAATGGCGGAGATGTTACTAAAAGCTGACTCTTTTGGCTTAGTTGTGCGTTATCTGTTACCTCTTCTATGAATCATCGATAGGCTTGATCTAGCTCTTTTGTTGTTATATTGGCTGGTATTCATAAATTTACGGCTATTAGAATTTTTCTGTTACTGGCATATAATGTCTTTTCAGCAAATATTTGCTTATTTCACTCTGTCAACATAAGTAACCCTATAAACAATTTATCTTCAACTAAAATGTTTTTCAGCTCAAAGAAAGTGTTTAAACCTTAAACATACTATATATTTATATTAAGTTTTTTTCTCTGCTCCTCAGAAAAGCTTTCTGTCAATTTACACGTAGGCTGAGCAATTTCAAAATAAGCCATTTCTAATTCTTCACACCCAATCTTGCTTCAAAAGGTAGCCTGTCTTCTATCTTTTGGAGCATCACAAACTTTATCAAATGATGATAGGTGAAATAACATTTTTAAATGACACCTGTCTAGCATTTGATTTTAGGGACAACTCTGTAATGCTTGGAAAACCTTTCATATTATTTATTAGTAGATAACCAAAAGTGCAGGTCATTCAGATACAATAAATACTTTATTATTAACGAGCTTATTATTTTCCCTAACATGGGGAAATGAGTCTGTTTTTTGTGTTACTACAGATAAACTTTGATAAAGAAGCAGATGATTCCTTCATTTCTATAACTAAAGAGGACTTAACTAGACCCTCTGGAATTTATCAGAAAATGTTTACATTCTTTAAGGGTTTTAAGATTTCTGTTTCTACCGGTGGTTGATTGAAATATAAAGCATCTTTATCCAGAGTGTTTATCATTTGGGAATCCTATATTACATCTTTATCAGATTATTTACCAGTTGGAAAATCAGGGTATAAACTGCACACCCAAGGGTAACTTTAATACTCCCAAAGCAAGAAGTTTATTTCCTTACAGTAGCTGATTTATCTTGGACTAGAATAAAGTGTTGTATTATTAACAGCATTTATTTCAGGCCTAAGAACTGGAAGACCCTTACACTTAATGTAGTTGATTCTAATAGTAAAAATAATCAAAAATAGTAGTATATCCAAAATCATCTATATTTGATGTTGCAGTATAGCATATTTTCTTATTTTTGAAAGTGGTTTCATAAATCATCTATATTTGATGTTGCAGTATAGCATATTTTCTTATTTTTGAAAGTGGTTTCATCTCCCAGTTATGTTTTGCTTAGCTTAATATTATAAAATATGTTAGTATTCCACCATTTATGGCCAAAGGTGGAGAAGGTACCAGAGCATTGTGTATGGCCTGGTGATACTTTATGGGGATTAAAATGTACATAGATAGTAAATGTTTACACTTACAGCTTTAGAAATATGTGAATAAAAAGAAAGGCAGTGATAAGACATACAATTGCTTATGAATGCTACTATAAGAATAAGATTAAATGATGGCAAGTGAATCTTTTGATACATGACCTACAAGGCCCCACATGATCTGTACTCCCTTCACTTCCCATCTCCATTACCACTCTAACTTTATCTACTACAGCTTTCTCCTTTGTTTACTCTGCTCCAAGTCACAGTGACCTCCATGCTTTTCTGGAACATGTCAGACAAGCTTTCACCTCAGGACATTTGCACTTGCTTGTTGCTCTGCCTGGAATGTACTCTACCTAAATAACCATATGGCTAACTTCTTACTTCCTCAGGATCTTTACTCAAAAGTTGCCTTCTTAGAGATGACTTCTCTGACTACCCTATCCAAAATTTCATGACTCCCTGGACATTTCGTTTCCATCTTACCTACTTCATATTTGTCTTTCTAGTATTTACCAATATCTAAGCCACAATATATTTTACTTATTTATCTTGTTAAAATATATCTGTCCCACCAATATATAAACTTTATAAGAGTATGGATTTTTGCCTGTCTTGTTTGCTGTTATATCTCCAGAGCCTAGAAATGCCTGGATTATAGTAGGTGCTGAATATATATTTGTTGAATGAAAAAGTGTTCTGCCATGCTGGAAATAATTCTAGACAATTTTAGGAAAGCCAGGTAACTCATCTTCAATGATACTAAACTATTATTACTAAGTACTCATATTTTTGTCTTCCTTTATCAAGGTTTTTATTGAAATAATATCTCATAGTACATAAATTTTTCTGTCTTTTTGTGAAGGTACTAAAAATAGTAGCAAAATAAATAGCCAATTTATCTTATATATTGAATGAATTTATGAATTTTCTCTTAATATGCATAAAAATCTCTGTTATAATTCCATATAAACATTTCATTTCACCACAATAAAACATTTAGTGAAATGTTTATTTCTAAAATAAATTAATATTATTTAATATCAACTAAGAAAATACCTTTATTTGTCAAACCATTTTAATTGTCATTTTTTTCATACCTTAGCTTTATTCACTTTATTCAAAATAAATTTTTGAATGTACTGGAAGTAAATTTTAGTGCTTTGGATTTTAAAATCTATTTTAAAAATTCAAATAATGTCACATTCCTATGTTTAAAATGTTACCTTCAAATTGCATACTTTATATGAGAATTTTAGGAGAAATATTTAAAAAAAATTAGATCCCCGATGCATTTTTAGGTTCTTGTTATGGACATTATCTAAGTTTCTGACAAGCTCTGATTTTTTTTTTCCCAATTTATACTAGAAGTTACATGGGAAGACCAACAGGAAAAGGTGAATGGTACAATAAGTGATGACAAAACATTGCCGAAAAAGAAACACCAATCTGAGCCAGGTTTGTCAGGGTTTGGAAACCACAAGAAAGCATGAGACTATAAGCATTGCATTTCATGCTTTTTTAATATGTGTGTGCTTCTTGTACCTCATTTTTCTCATTTTGGTGTGAACTTTATAGTGTGTAGATCCCATTTAGATTAGAGTGGTGAATACTTTAATTCAAGATTTGTTTAGAAAACTAGTTATACATATTTTGTAAAAAAAGAACATAATTATTTTATTATTATTAAGATTAGTCCTTTAGGGAAAAAATAATTTAAGCACAAATGGTCACTTGCCCTATGTATTTGATTGTTTTGACTCAAATTAAAGTACATTAATGGAGTGGTACTTGCCTTCCTAACAACTACTGTAAAAAGGTCAATATATTATTTAAAGTTTGTCTTTGTAAGCCATTCCTATTTCTAATTGCAAATACTATTGAGATATTTATACCATACATTAGTAATGATTTATTTACAACTTCTGGAGCCGAAAACTATTGCCAACAACAACAGTGAAGAAGGATAGCGTAGTGTGTAAATTCAATAAGGAGTCTATTCAAACCATTAATTCTACCAGTGGATTGAAATTAAATGTTTTGTTTTACTCTCCCTTCTCTTTTTTGGAGAAAAATGATTACCTAAATAAAAGACAAAAACTTGAAGCAGGAATGAAAGGAACAAAAGCTAAGTGCAGAGATAATCAGTCAACTGAAAAATCAGTACTATTAATTAGAAATTGCACAAAATATATTGAAATTTTTGTTGAAAAATTTAAAATTCAAATGAGGTTTTACTAATGATATTATTAAGAATGTCTGTGTCTATAGTAATAGTGTTAATGTATTTTTATGTGATGACTTTGTATTAGAGTTCTAAAACCTAGGTTTTAAAATATGTCAATGTATAAATTAAACTAATTTATTAACAAGTATTTATTGCCATCCTGTAGCATGCCAAGCATTGAGATTGGCACTGAGTTGTTGGGGTAGATAAGACAGACACAGCAATTGCCCTCATAGAGCTTACATCTGGGAAAAATACATGAATTAAAAATGATTATACTAATAGTTAAGCTATCACAATTGTGTTAAGTGCTGTTAAGAAGAATAGGGTGCTTTGAGAAAACATATCATGTTGCATAGTAAGTCTGGAGAGCAAAGAAAAATGGCATAGTGCTAATGACAATCTGAATTCTCTTTTAGTGAAACAGTACATACTGAAAATGTAATAAAATAAATTAGAATTCACATTGGGAATTTAAATATATTCATAAAGTTGTAAGAAAAATGTCTTACATGTTTTTTCAAACCTTCAGTTAAGAACCAGTTTATTTGAAAAATAGTGATTAGCTTATTTGGCGATAATTATAGAGTAAACAAATAAATATGAAATTAATGTTTTATGTTATATTTTATGTAACAAAAATTATTAATGTAAAAACCTCCCCTTGCTATATTGTGTGATATAGGTTATTCTTGGTCATAAACTATTATTTATTTGATTGTCTTGTTTGCCATCATGTCTGACACATGAATATGTTTGTGGCCATATATCTCCATGTAAATAAATTACATTGTATATTAAAACCATAAAACAATGCAATGTTTGGCTAAAATATTTTAAAATCTCATGAACACAAAATTTTAAATGTCTACTGTAAATATTTTAATTAGTTTATTCTCACATATGTCATGTATGTTTTTATGGTAAACTATGTGTGTAGTACAGGAAAGTTAATTTGACCGCCTTAATGTCATAACCTAAAGTGTTCATAGATTTTTCTATTTTGGCAATTATATATTTTCCTATATACTAGAAAAATTGGCCCTGGAAATTCAAACCCTAAATGTCATGAGTAAGTATGCAATATGATAAGACAGTAAAAACAATGTTAAATTTTAGTGTTTCATAAATATTTTTATTTGTTTCTAAAAGAAAAGTAGGATATGTAGAGAATATTTTTAATTATTGAAACTTGCAAGTGATAAGATGGGAGAAAAGTGGTGGGATATCAGGTGGGGCTGATTACATTTTAACAGAGTGTTTGTGAGACTGAGCTTTATAGAATACATACTTGGATTTATTTATTTTATATTTAAGCATATCTGTAATGTTAATAATTATAATCAGTGCTCAATATATATTGTTTATACACTAAAATGTAAGAGATCATCTTCCATGAATTGTCAAAAATTCCTTATCAAAGGATTTTAGCAGTAAACTTGTGGCATTAGAAAAAGTTTGTAAGGGTTTGAATCCAAACCTGGGATGGAAAGTTGGCTATGTATCAATAATGTATATAGTTTTCCTTTTTAATTGCTGTTTTATGAAAGTCTATGCATGAGCAATTTATAATAGCTGAGAATTTTGACATCTCTAGTATGTATATGAACAATAAAAAAACAAAACTTTTATTTTAAATATAAGAATATGGAACTGAAAGGCTAAATGGCATGACATAGACTAGAAAATGAGTTAAAAAGTATTTGGATGAATTTCAAGTGTTATGGACTATTATCTCCTTTTCTCTAAAGAAAGATCTTGATATTTCTGAACTAGGATGTCTTGAGAAAATTTTCAGCAAAAGGGGTGATTTACTTGCTGTATCACTAACTTTACTGACAGCAGTATAGATAAAGATCCCTGGGAAATATAATGATATTTATCATATCAATATCTTTTCTGTGAGCGTAAAATATAAGAATCCTATATATAATTTTAAACCCCAGGTTTTAGGAGTAATGTTTATAGTAAATCACTTAATGTCTTCCTTTCATAGAATGTAGATCTTGTTTAGGGCTTAAATTTAACAAAACATTCCTAACATAAAGCAAGGAGACATGAGCATGGATAATCTGTTGTTTATTTTTTCAGTGAGCAAGCTGATTCTAGACAAAAATATTATGGTCTTTAATAATACAGTGACATTAAACATTGTTAACAAACTTTAAACTATTGAATTTTATTATATTTACTTTGTGAATTTATCTGTTCTTATAATAATTAGAAATGTATATGAGAAAAGAGCATATTTCTACTTAAAATGTTTGTCTCATATTTTCCTTATCACACAAAAAAGTCTGGTGGGAAAACTAACTTAAATTTTAAGTTTTTCAGGCTTAATGAATGTTTTGGAACTGATGAAATTTCACAGATTCTCCAAAATGAGAAACTCTCTGAAAGACTTAAATAATTGAGAAGCTAATTGGAGATATAACTTTAAATGATTTCTGATATATTTGATGATTAATTGATGTTATTCATACAAAGATTATCATTGTTATTTTCTAAGTGTAAGGTATGCTGTATCTAGGAAAATCTTGAATTGACTTAACTATCCTCACTGTTCATTACACTGAAACCATGACAATGCTCTTACCTTGCTGTATCTTATATGGAAAATAAGTCTGTTTTTTTGGTAAAAGTGAGGGCAGTGAAACATTTCACTGGGATACTGTATGAATATACAATATTTTGGAAATTGAAAATATTCAAAGTAACAAAGTTGTTTTACTACTTACTTTAACATCTTAGTATCTACATAAGCCCCTTGTTTAGTATTACATGGTTTAGTTAATGTGTTTACCTTTAATTTTTTTCAACATTGAGATTTCCGTGTTGTATTCTTTATGGAATTTGTAACTATGGTGAAGGTAGAGTTTTTTTGGTTTTTTTTTTTTTTTTTTTACTTAGTTTAACCTTTGGAATTACGTTTTATAAAATTTATCTTTAAGAAAAGTAAATGTTCAATGAAGTATTTTGCTAGTGAATTTTACATTTTTAAATTTTTTTCTTGAGTATTTTGATATTTTGTACTTTTGTTCTCTTTTATTCTTGAATATCTTGAGATTTCTTAACAGTAGAAACAATTTATTTCAGTCTAAAGCAGTATTTTAAATCAGTCTTCTAATTAGATGCTAGTTTAATCCATTCAATCTGGAGTAAAGAATCACAGTTGTGTTCTTGGTTATTATTAACAGCTCAGTAATTACTGATTATTTTTGGATTGTTGTAGAATGAGTTATTTTATTCTTTATGGAAAAAAAGCAATGTAAGACAAATTAAATAAATTTTTTATAACACTAATCAACTGATAGAATTTTGAAATTAAATGCTTCTAACAGCCTCAGAAGTAAATATAACATTATTTGATAACAAGCATGTTTTCCTGTATATAAAGTGAAATTTCATGATTTATGAGCTTAGTCACTCATTTAAAGTTGGTCCAGTTTCCTCTGAACATGCAGATAAGTTTATTAAAGCCAAGCCTGTACTTCACTAACCCTCCTTTTTTATGATAAATAGGATGTTGTAGTTTGAAAACAAATTATATTAAATTCCTTCAGTATATACTCTAAGTACTTTTTTCTGCACTTAAAAATGCATTAAGTATCAGAATTCAAAGATAGAATCAGAGAAAAACGGCAGAGCAAGGAATGAGAAGACATTTAAAAGACAACCTTTTTGTGTAAGGTTAGTGAGCTTTTAAAAATAGCAAAATATTTTAAAAGATTATACCTTGTTTATTTTAATAGTTAGAAAATATTGTAGATGTTTAGCAATTTTATAGTTGTTGACAAAATTATAAGAAATAATTAGTATAGAAATAATTAGTTCAAATAATTTGGATGCAGATATTATTCGAGATAGTTTTTGTCACAGTGAAGTTTTAGTTTGTCATCTGTAAACTTGGTAAACATTTTGTTTTTATAATCTAAGTCTATCCTGATCTTTGTATCACTGAGCTTCTCCTACTAAGTAGATGCTTATTTATGTTTCTTTTTTAAAAGATATCTCTCTTCCCCCCAAAGAAAATATTCTAAAACTCTGTGACCTTTATTAAGCCCTCGTACTATGATTAGCTTTTAAATATGCGCAAGTTCTAATATACACTTAAAGTCTTTAGGCTTCTGTTTCATTGTATCAGGAATCTTTTTAAAATAATGCTTGCTCCTATAGAACACATGTTAACTCAAGTACAATTAAATCTGATAACAGGATCAATGTGTGCCTGCTGTAAATGAGGGAGAACATTTAGCCAATAAACAATGTTTCAAATAGATAATACACAGCCTTGGTAAAAACTTACACTTATTGATAAACAGGCCACATGTATTTGCCTTTTTTTTTTTTTTTTGTCCTTTTTTGTGACCGCGCTCAGCCAGTGAGCGAACCGGCCGTCCCTATGTAGGATCTGAACCCGCGGCGGGAGCGCTGCTGCCCTCCCAGCGCCACACTCTCCCGAGTGAGCCACAGGGTCTGCCCTGCCTTTTTAAAAATAAAATTGATTACAGATCATCATTTCTTTTTTAACTTGAGGTATGGGTTCAGTTGAAATATAATAATAGTTAAAACATTATATTGGCAAGGGAAGAATTTTTGCTTTGTACAAAATTTTACATAAAAGCTGATATAAAACTTACTTTTTTACCAGATATGCTTAATGAAAATAATTACACACACACACACACACACACACACACACACACACACACACACACACAATAAAGCTAGCTGTCTTTTGGTCCTTAAAATTTTTTAAAAAATCTACTGAAGATGGTATGTGCTTCTGTGTGTGTGTGTGTGTGTGTGTGTGTGTGTGTGTGTGCTCGCGCGCGTGTGCGTGCGCACGCGCGCGTGCATATACACACACACACACACACACACACACACACACACAGAGTATTATTTTGCTTGATTCAAACCCCATCCTTTTTATAGCTTACAACTTGATGTTACCTTAAATTTTAAAATATTTGTTAGAAAATAATTTACCATAGTGATGAAATGGTGCTTATGAATTTGTTCATTATATTTTATAAATATCTTTTATTTCAATGTAATTTGTGGAAATATTTTATTTCATATGACTTTAAAAAATACTGTACATAATCTTTAGAAAGTTTTTATATTTTCTAAGCCTAAAACAAAGATCTAGCCATAATGATGACAGCAACAGGTACCTAACAGAGGGTACACTTTTATAATTCTTAATCACTCTTACCTGGTTATCGGTTAAATGAAAAGTCTGGTTTATTGGTTATAGAAGAGTCTGGTAACTGGTTATTGGTTAAATGAAAGAGAAAAAGTCCTCATTAAAACCCTCCATTAACAGCACTGAAAAGTAGAATATTTGACTGTGGCTTGGTAATGATCAAAGGAAAGGTGGGAAGATGGGAAGAGTGGAGGGGATACTCTCAGCTTCTTTCAAGGTTCACTGATGTCTGCTATTCATTACAATACTATATGCAAAATCAATATTTATAGCATATTAGCATTTACTTAAGACATGAATGCCTAAATGAGATAGTAGGCTATAAGTTCCTCTTTGAAAATGAAGCTATTTTAATGCAAATAGTGTATAATAAAACTGTAACCACAAGGAAGACAAGAAAGGCAAACAAAAAGTTTTAAATATATTTGGTATAACTGTAGTAATACATTGAGATTTTATAGTTCAATGAATTCTATCTGCTAATTAAAGTTATGTACTTTTTATATAAGCTTACTTACAAATGATTTATTAATGCATCATATTGACATAAACAATGGAAAATGAGTTAATGGACACTTTTTTCTAGTAGTGAAATCATTGTCAAAATATTTTATTTTCATCCCCTTATGAGTAATATAATTTTGTATTATTTTCTAAAAAATTTTTTTAAATTATTGGTTCTAAGATGTGTTACCATATTTCTTACAAGAATAAAAGTGTTGGTGAATTAATTGACTGGTTGTAGCATGTACCTCTTTTAAAAATGTTTCTAGTTGAATACTATATAAAAAAATGTCCAGTTTAGGTGTCACCATGAGGAAATTTTTTGTTTCTTCCTTGTTTGACATTTTATTTCACACGTTTTTATTGGGTCATATAGCAGAAAGTAGAAAGAAAATTGACTGGGTAATCAGGAGACCTCTGTTCTATTTCTGGCTCTGACACTGAACTTGTTTTGTAACATTGGGTAAGTCATTTGAACTCTATGCCCCTCCATTATTCACTATAATAAATAATGAATGAGTTGAGAAGAACTTTAATGTTTTGAATTCATATAATACTCATATGAAAACCATTTCATCAATACCATTTGTGAGGGTACTTCAAAAAGTTCATGAAAAAATAGAATTAAAAGATAATATGAATCTTTCCAAGAACTTTTTAAAGTGTCCTCGTAAAGTAATCCAAGGTACAGAAAAAAACTAGGTGGAGAAAAAAGCTTCATTTATTTCTGCAGTTTTTAAATCTTCTGGAAAAAAGAAATGTTTTCCTGGAGATGAAATATGTGTGAACAATTATTTCATCCAGTTCATAACACTTTTGTTTTAACATGTGAGGCAACTATTTTAGTATTATGATAACTGTTTATCTAGGGAAACCTGTATGTAAAAATAATGCAAGGTATGATACAATTCAGCATTAGCCTATGTTATTGTTATATCTGTGATTTTTCTACCTTATCTATTTTGAGAAATGGGTGAACTGAGGATGGAAAAGGTACCATTTTAATATGTATGAGTACATTTCATGAGAATATGAAGATTTTTCCTAGTGGTCAATCCTATTAGTAGTCTGTGCTTTGTAAAATAACTGTGATGAGATTTAGTGTTTGATTTTGAATAAGTGAAAAAATGTACTCATATAATAATAACAATAACATTGCTGAGTTTTGGAATGTGTCATTACTTTTCCAGTTCTCTATAATTCATACCAGGATTTCTCTTTTTTTCTAAAAAAAAAATTTTGGTCATCTAAGCACATTTTTTTCTGATAGAAAGGTTTCATTTTCTCACTATTCATAAAAAGAGATAAATTTGTTACAGGAAATAATTCTCTCAATAGCTATAATTCAATAAATCAATATTCCAAGTGTATTTTGATACAATATGCTTTTGTATAAATCACCCAAAACCATGATACAGCTATTGCAGAATGGAATATGGTTTTTGATTTAAGAATTTTGTGGTGTCAGATTCAAAGCTATGTGGGTAATTAAAATAGGAAGTTTTGGCTTTATATTGTATTGTTCATCTATGTAATACTGATACTAACTCACTAATATCTTTGGAAGAAATTTTTTCATAGAATGCTGAGTTTAGCAGACGTTTTTTTGCTTTCATATCTCTGTATAGAATGTCTTCTGAACTTCTTCACTAGCAATGGGTAAGGAAGTGTTTCCAGAATGTGTGCCACATGTACTATAGTAGATGTTGGATTTGGATGGATAAATTATAATGAAAATTTTAATGATCTTATAATGCAGTGTTTTTAAGAATTTACTGAACAAATAAATATTATAAGGGAATTTGATCAAAGAAAATTGGTCTAAACTGAGGGTTAATTTGAATTTTCAGTATTGAAATAAAACCGTATATTTTAGCCACTCTTCAATAAGTTGTATTATATTTATTACTCCATAATACTTTTATTATAATATTTTGCTGTATTGAAGTAGTTTGATGAAATTCTGGCCTAATGGCCATACTTTATTTTCATGTTTTCGCTGGTTAATTTGGGAGACATAAAAGGCATAGAAATCTGTTGGAACTATTTTTGTTGCTCTTTTTGATGATGACTCAATTAAATTCTTTTCTTCAGATAAGAGATAATTCTAAAGCATTTTGCAGATTTTAAATTGACTCAGTGATGTCTTGAACAATGTGGTTGTACAGGTAACAATGTTTTTACTAATGATATCTTTCATCAGCATAAATGTTCAGGATGGCTGTACATAAATAATTGTAAAATTTTTAATCCTCTTTATTTCTACTCTAACTTTATTTTTCTGATTCTGCTAACCTATAGTAGCTTAATCAATTTGTCATCAGTTCTTGTCTATTTTTTTATAGTATGTATTTGATTGTATCTTCCTTACAACTGTACACAGGATTCTTTCTCAAAATGATTTCAGGCTCTTTCCTTCAGTGTCACTTTTATCTTTTGAGTATATCCACTCACACCCATCTCCTTTGTCTATGTCTTTCCATTACACGATGTGATCACAGAAGAAGTGGACTCCACAAACAGAAGACATGCAGGTCTGTCTCTTCTACTGCTTTTCTTTGTTATATTTTCATTTACCTAACTTGTCCTAGAAGTTTTTTACCATTTTTAACTCATTTCATAATTTTTCATTTTTCTCTAATATAACAAAACGTTAAATCTTGCAGCCATTTTATTTAGAAACATGTATATTCATCTTCTAACAGCAACTGCTCCAACTAGAAGGTTAAATAAAATGGTGAACTTTCTATGTATGCAGTATTTGTATATAGGTAATTTTTCCATAACTGGATAACTAACTATACAGATGGTATGTATGTGTGTCCGTATGTGTTTGTGTGTGTGTGTGTAGTCAGATTTAAATTAACAAATTAATCATAATTTGTTTTCAGACTTAGTTTAGACATAAAACTGTTTTCAGCTTTTTCACATAATTCCAAAAGTATTTTATTTATGCAATGAGTTCAGCAATGCTCTAGACTGTGGAGCATACCAAAGTCCTAGTACATGCCCCTAAGGAAGCTATCAATTTATCACTGAAGGGTTAAGAGATGCGGGTAACATGCTTTGCTTATGCACCAGTATGGATGATTTCAACAATATATTCTATAAGCTATAAAGTCAATTAAAATTTCTTCCAACTAGATGGCCAGAAAGAATATCCTGTCTCTTCTCTTCTACCTCAAGAAGAGGTAAAACTTAACCTGAAACTTGAACATTCATTCAACACACATTTTTTAAACACATGCTGTGTGGTATTGTTCTAGGTGCTGGAAATAATAGGACATACAAAATAGTTCCCTATCCTTTTGGACTTTTTCTATTGTGAGTCTAATGAGTAAATGCAATCATTAGTCACAGGTGTTATGAAGTAATTATATGTGTATGTAATTATATATATATATATATATATATGATATACAGTGAAATTACAAAAGGTGGTATGATCATTTCTACCTGGGAAGGATGGATATTATCATCCTATCTGGGAAGTGTGGTCTGATCATTTCTACCTAGGAAGGATGAAAGAGATGACCCTTGAGTTGAATAGTAAAAGCTAGAAAAGTCTTGGCCTCTTGTGTAGAGAGTGTTTCAGGCAGAGGAAACAATTTTGCTAATGACTTCAAACACGTTTAAGCAAAGTAGGCAGGGACCAGATTCATGATGATTGTATAGGTTATTGAAGCATGTAAGGCAATAGAGTAATAAGGTCACATATTTGTTTCTAGAAAAATTACTTTGACAGCTATGTAAAAGATGGACTGTGTTAATATAATCAAAAAGATTATTTATGAGGATATTGCTATCAATCAGTTAGGAGGTGATAATGGTCTGAATTAAAGTATCAGTAGAGTCAATCAACACGAGATGTTATTTAAACAGGTAGAATCTAGAAACCTTAGTCACTGATTGGATATTATCGATGCAGGAAGAGGAGCCATAAGATAATCGCAGGTGACTGAAATGTTTCAATAGGTGGTAGTACATTTTATAAGGATAGGGAATATAGGTTGTACAAGTTTTAGATAAAGATAAAGTTCATTTGAGGGATGGGTTGATTTATGGTTTGTTAGGAATATTTAAGTATAAATATCTAATTGAGGTGATTGGTTGTATGGGTCTGGAACTATAGTTCCAGAAGTCTGGGATAGAGACATTGATTAAGGTAGAGTATCACCATTGAAGTGATGCCATTGAAATGAATGGAATTGTCTGTAGGTATGAAGAATAAGAAAAGAACCAAGAATCAAAAGTCGGGAGTTACCAACATTTATTTGCGTTTAAGGAGTGAATGAAAGAACAAAAGCCAGAAAACTGTTTTGGAAAGAATCATTTTAAAACAGTAGGATATCCATGAGATAAGAGAATTCAAGAAAGGAGAGCATTTCAAGAAGGTATAGTCAACAGAGACAAATTCCAGAGAAAAACAAATATGTCATTAAACAATAAAACTAGTCAATAATCATCTTTGCTTGATTGATTTCAGTGAAGTTGGTAGGGATGGAAACCAAATTGAAGAGAAGGAAAGGGAGATGCAGAGAAAAAAATAAAGATAATGAATGTAAACTAGGCTTTCTAATCTTGGGGAAATTATAAAAAGCAGCCACCATGAAATATGGGGGAGGGAGCTCACCAAGGATATGTAGAAGAATGGTGAAAGTTTAGCTAAGTGGAGACCATAAATTTATAATGGCACTGGTTCCTAATATTGTGTAATTAGTTCATTAGCACACTTCAGATGTAATTGTTTGGATCCAAGGCTAGAAGTTTGTGGGCAGTTATAATAGAAAGAAAAAGAGAATGATAATGTTGAGGGTAGCTAACAAGGAAAGTGGTCAAAATGATGTCCAATGGATTGGGGGGATGTTAGTCATGTTAATTAATGTTTAGATGTAGAATTTTCAATAACGTGAGAGGGAAAGGATTCAATGGAAGAATTGGAATTTGTGGTGATAACAAAGGCAATTTGAGAAGGTTATTGTTAGAGATTGATTTAATGATCTTTAGAATTTTCAGATGTTGGACCGTTTAAAATAATGTAAAGATACAGTGTTTGGTCCTGGGAGTGGGTTTCTATTATGGAGCATGGATTACAGTTTGGGAAGGCAAGGAAAGCAAACAACTTTGATAGTAGTATTTTTATATAGGCATTGAGGCACTAGGGCCTAAGCTTCATAGAAAATGGTTGAAGAAAATTGCCTTGGGTATAGGTGATAACAGCAAAGAAGTATATGGTGTGAAGATAAAAGTGGATTTTATATAAGATTAGAAAAGCAAACATGTAGAAGAAGGAATGCAGAACTAGAAGAATGCCTGTACCACTTCAGGAATTTTGAGCAGCTTTCCCTCAAAATGTTTCAGAGGGAGGTAGTATTATTGTTGATGGGCCAACTTTCCATTCATGGTAAGAGGGGAAATGAATATTCTGTACTGAGGCTGAGGATATATAGCTTTTAAATAAAAGGAATGGGGTTTCAGAGTTCACAATGGAAAAGAATAGGATGTCTCCAAGCAATGCAGAAAGAATTAGGGAAAGAAGCTCAGAACAGTAAAAATTCGCAACATTAAGAAAAGAATGAGTGCTGGGGAAAGTAAAACATAAGTTATTTAATTTGGTAGTGGCAAAACAAGGAGAAAAATATGGAATTTAAGCTTAGAGGAGGAAGAAAATTCAGAGGTTTAGCTTAGAGGTTGAACACAGGAATCTTCATTATATGCTTAATAAAAGCAAAGGAAAAGGACTTGGTTGAGGGAGTTTGAAGATTCTGAAAAGGAGAGGATTAATAATGGAAGCAACTTTTCTCACACAAAAAATAAATATCTGGGATGTATGTGGAATGTTTAAATTTACAGAGGAATGATAATATTTTCAAATATTAAATTTTTTGTTTCTTTAAATTTTAAATTACTTCTCATTGTTAGCTAAACATAATTTAAAGTCTTTCACAGCATAAACTTTTAAAACTGCTGTTGTAGGTATAGATCTATAACACCTCTTTTTCCTCCTGGTGTGGGAAAGCTAAAGTCTGAGCTACATGGTGTGTATTAACCAGAATTGTGTTTAAGGTTTCCTAAACTCACCTAGGCCTAGAGATAAATGAAGACAAATGCATTCTAGTCTAAAGGAAATAAAAATAAAGAGAGAATAAAAGAGAAGCTAATAAGAGGAGGTTCAGAGAAAAAGGAAATCATTTTAGAAGAGAAAGCAGTAAATTTTGTGATAAGCAATTCAGAATGGATTTCACCTGTTTAGTAAGAGTAAGTTGATGCTAAGTCTTTTCAAAAACTGGAGTGTTTGACCAACAAAAGATAATATCTTTAATAGGCTATTATTACTCACATCTCTGATGAATATGTAAGCTGATTATTTTTCCTTATCAACACCACCTGTTAATACTTCAACCCAAAATGTGGTGGAAAAATAATTTAATAAGTCTAATAATTTTTCTGATATATTAGGTCCAAGTGTATTTGTATGTTTTAAGTCACAATTATAGAGGACCTTCACTGCAACATAATATACAATAAATGGAGGAATGGAGTTGATAACACCAAAAATCAGTGATTTAGCACTTGGAAATCATAATCAAGTTTCTTTTGAATAAGAAGTAGCACGCTTTATTAGGGTACCCTTTTTCTTTCTACTCTTATGAAATTTCGTATGACAATTTAATTTTTTTAGATCATTATTAAACAAGTCTTAAATGCCTCTGTAAACAGAGCAATGATACAGAAGAGATTTTAAAAATACTGTTTGATATGTTACATAAAACAACATCTACCCATGTTTCTAAATTCAACTCCAGCTACACAGATTTTACGAATTACTTCTGCATTTGGTCTAGAGCATCTCACAATCTTAGGGCTTGTGTAATACATCAATTTTATTCATAAGGAGTTCTCAAAATTAAAAGATTGTTTTGTCAGCCGTATTTCTTACCAGTTACTTAGATAAATTATTATTATATTATGATATTTATTGTTATAATTATATTATTATTTTAAGTAACTTTAAAATTATTTATTTTAGTTGGTTCTGTGCTATGTCAAGAATTTTAGAAAATATTTTTGAAAGTTATTATTTCAGACTGGTCCATTGGTCTGCCAAGTACTAATGTTAATTTGAAAAGCTTAAGAATTCAAGTCGAATAGATTTCAAATGCTTCTTAATAAAAATACAATTGGGAATAAGTAACATATATTTTATGTTGTAATTAGAATACTTAACAAAATTATTATTTCACAAATCCATTTAAATGAAGAATTTTATTGACATAGAAATTAGAAACACTTATTTCTATTTCTTCTGTAATTTGAAAGAAATTGAATATATATAACTTGTTAAAGAGTTTTAGCCAAAGCAGATAATCAAAGAATAGTAGCTCTTACTAATTATTACTGCTTAACTCAAATTTTACGAAAAGGTTATTTTTCACATAAATATATTTATTTACTTATGGTTTATGTTTATCATGAGCAAAAGCATGGGTTTTGCAATAAGATTTTGAATTTAAATTTAATATATCAGTAATCTATAAACAATGAACTAGTATTCCAGTATTCCAGTATTGTTTGAAAATAGAAAAAAAATTTAATAGTAGAACTGGGCATTGAATTATACTTATTGACCACTTTAGTAGCAGTGCCAGAAACATGATAAACTACTTAATTCTAGATATTTTTTAAAAAACAAATCATGCTTTATTTAAAAAATAAAACAAGTTATGTTTTATTCTCTGTTACTCTATTTAGAAGCATATCAGTATAGCTGTAAAATATGAGATTTGAAGGCCTAAGTGACCTTAGACAAGTTCCTTAATCTCTTTGAATCCTAGTTTCCTCATTGTTAAAAAAGAGGATTGCGGATTGATCACTTATAGGTGTGTGCGTATATGTGTATACTTTCAATCAAAAGAATAAAAATAAATGCCCAGCCAAAATAAAAAATTTTCTGTTTCAAGAGCAAGCAAATAAATGCCCCAAATGGAAGACAAACAAAAAACTGTGAGCCACCATTTTTCTCAGAGGGATCCAAGGGTTGGGTTTAAAAAATAATTTTTCATTAAGTGTCTAGCAGGTGGCCAAAAATGTATTACTAATACAAATCATCCCTTCTCAGTATTTTTCCAATGCCCAAATATACATTTTGTACTCAGAATTATGGTCAATACTAACTTTAATGTGTTAATAATAAAAATATGAGCCTTTATTAAGATAGAATTAAAAACCCAAGATAGAGAAAATTTAACTATGCTAGACTCAAACCATTCCCTAGTTATCATTATGGCATTTTAAACAATGATACAATATAATTGGCTTACTCAAAGGAGAAAGTATTCCTGAAATTCATATTCTGGTGCTATAAAGGTATTTCACATCCAAAAAATTTGTGTGTTCAACAAATATCTACTAAACATTTATGTTTCAGGCCTAATTCTGGGTGCTGGGGACATAACAGTGACTAAGACATATAAGGTCTCTCCCCTCATGGAAATTATATTCTTGAGAGAGGAAATAGTCACTAAACAAGATAAGTTTATACAGTCGTAAGTGCTATTATTTAAATTCCTATGTGACTTAGTGGGGTTGAAAAGGGGAATGAGTTATTTTAGATGGAGTAATCCAGAAGATCTTATCTGAAAAGATGATATTTGAACTAAACCAGAAGAATAAAAAGAAACCAGCTGTGTAAGGAAGCCAGAAGAGACTTGTATAATTAAGACCAATAACAGAAGATAAAGTAAAGGCAATTAAAGTTTAGAAGAGGAGAACAATTTATGCTATAATTTTTTTTTCTGAAAAGACATTTAAGTGTCAGTGACAAATGAGAGAGTTTTCAAAATTTAAGTCTTTCAGAGTGATAAATGAATAAAGTATAGCACTGAATTGTAGTTAAGTTATGATTAAAATATATTTAACAAATGTATTTGTTAAATTGAGTTGAAAGGAAAGAATATATTTGTAATAAGTTAAGCTTGTAATCAAGTATTTAGTGAGTATTAACATGTACATAATACTAAGTATTCATTAGAGCATGGTAGATTTAAATTATTATTTTTTATATCACTTCATCTTTGCTCATTTAAAGCTTTATACTTTTATATCTATAATGAAAACATAGTAATAAAAAAGGGTTCACAAGAAAGAGAGCTAGGTTTCATGTGATAGAGGGTAGGTTGGCATGAATAATGCTACACTGGATATAATTTCTAAGAGAATTTAAATTGGCTTATAATTTAACTGAAGAGACGGATGTTACTTGACAGATGGTAGTTTCCTTTTTGGTCAGCCTGTGTGAAGGGATCAGGGGATTGGATATGGGATGTGAGGGTGAGGAAGAGGAAGAGAATTAATAGTGGGAAAGGCAAAATGTAATGCAAAGCAAAATGAGAATGAGTAAAAGGAATTAGGTTAATTAATTATGTGACATAAACGATGGGGAGAACATAGTTATAGATTATAGGTCATGCAGAATATGAAGGAGGTTGATAGGCTAGTTCAGAGTAAAGGAGTGAGAATCAGAGGACTCTCTAGAAAGATTAAAGAACGACTATATTGGGCCGATTCCATGGCTCACTCGGGAGAGTGCAGCGCTGGGAGCGCCGAGGCCACGGGTTCAGATCCTATATAGGGATGGCCGGTGCGCTGGCTGAGCGCGGTGCGGACGACATCTTGCTGAGGGTCACGATTCCCTTACTGGTAATAAATAAATAAATAAATAAGTTGTGTTCAAAGGGAAATAAGTGGAATCATTACCTGCAAAAAAATTGGCCAGAGAGGAGAATCGACTTGAAAAGAAAAAGGGGAAAATGTTAAGTGGAAGGGAAGATGCTGGAGAAAGAAAAAAGAATGAAATAAATTTGAGTGTGTGTGTGTGTGTGTGTGTGTGTGTGTGTGTGTGTGTGTGTGTGTGTGTGTGTGTGAGAGAGAGAGAGAGAGGCATTTCATGACTAAATATTTTAGATCATGACTTTTGGAGAAGGATAGACCAAGCACTACCACCTACTAGTTATATGACCTTGTGCAAATTCTCTAATAAGTAAAACTGAAAAAATAATAAGTCCTAGCACATACAGTTGTGCTGATTAAGTGACATAATTATAATACATGCAAAGATCTTAGCACAATTCCTGGCATGTACAAAGTATTATTATTGTTAGGAACTTAGTTGTGTAGAGAACAATAGTACTGAGTTCTAGAGTATAAGATTTTAGCTGTAGTTTCTAAAGCTTCATTACATTTCATTTTCTATGCCTCAAGCAAGTAAAATTTTAGTCTAAAAACATTACTGAAGAAAAAGAAAAATTTAGACATAAATGTGATCAGATGTTACCTGGACTAGCACAAGAGGATTAACAATAAAGAGGCATCAGGAAATTTTTTAGGGTTGTAGAAATACTCTGTATCTTGATTATGGTGAGGTTTGATAACTATATATTTGTCTAACATCATAAAACTTTGCACCTAAATTATGTCAATTTTACTTTGTGTAAATTATATATCAATAAATCTGACTTCCAAAATTATTGAAAATACTAGAAATGGTGGGGAGGGAGAGGAGTTGGGGAGTGATTGGTCATGTAAGGGGCATAAAGAATAATTACTATTTGTAATAATGAATATGCTAATAAAATAAATTTTAAAAAATTATTGAAAATATACATAATTAAAATGGATTTTAAATATATTACCAAATAGTACTAAATATATGCTAATACAAAAATAATTTACTTAATCTAATACATCCCAAGCAATTAAAATCCAAGGTCACCTCTCAAGATAAGGCTCTCTCCAGTGGGGGCATAGTAATTGGTGGGGTTGGTCTACAGCTTCAAGACATAGAGTGAAAGAAAAGAAATGACTAAGGTGGATAAGCTAGAAAACACAGAAAGGACTAAAGCTTTGAATCTAAAGCTTTGCAGTGGGCAAGAAACCCAAAAAAGTAAAGAAAGGTATTTAGGGCTAACAGACTATTCCAAGAAAAGGCAAGACAGTTAACAAAGAAATAGATTCTGAATATTCTAGATATTCATTGGTAATGATTGAAAGAAGAAGAACAGATATGAGATGTAATTTTAACTTGCTTTGGACAAACTGAGTTTTAGGTGCTGACAGGGCCCCCAGTTGGGGGTGGCTGGAAGACAACTGGAAATGTGAGTCACAGAGTTTATAGGAAAGGTAGGAGCTGAAGGTCAGGACCTTCAGCATTAAAGTGACAGCTGAAGGTATGAAATTATATAAAAATCACCGAAGGATATAATAAAAAGAGAAAGCTAATAACACTTTAGGAAATGCATACATTTGAAAATGGGCTGAGAGATGAGCCAAGAAAATAGTCTGATAAACAGTGAACTGAGAGTGAGAAATGTTCAGGGCCAAACAGCTGAAGGAGAAAATATCAAGGATAGTGTAATAATTTTATCAAATGCTGCAGTGAGGTCCAGTAGAATGATGCTGAGGAGTGATCACTTGATTTGGCAAGTATGTTTCTGGTAACCTTTGAGAGACAAGTTTCACAATATCAGACTTACCTCAGCTGCAGTGCTCAATAATGAGGTTTTTCTTTAAATAAGATCACCATGAAATAAGAGAGCTTTAAGTAGAGGGAGTTCTTACTAAATGAACCTGCAGTAACCAAACAACAGATCTCATTTGACTCAGTTTTGGAGATACAGTAAGAGGCTCCCTACATTTGGGTATTTTTACGCTATAATTCAAATATGCAGGGCTCACTTGAATGAACCCAAATGCTCAAGTCATGTAAAAACTCATTGTTTTTAAATAGATACAATGGTTCCCACTTTTGAAACTTGGAATGGTGATGAATAGTTGATAAGTCAGAATGTTAATTCCTTGTATTACAGATTTTACTTTTGGGAGACTCAATATGAGAACTAGTTATGACAAGAGGATTGGGAGGGTTTTAGTCTAGAATAACTGAGGAACTCAGAGTCAGTGATCAAAACCAATAATTACTATGCATTTCCTCAATCAAAGATTTCTTTTGGTTAATAAACTCTTTTAAAATGCATTCAACATTTTGGATAATTAAGTCACCTTAGTGTAAATTATTTTAATCTATAATTGACTTTAACACCCTGTGTAGGTACTATTTTTATTTTTGGTTTACAGATTGAAAAATTGAGGTACAGATCAGTTGAATAACTTACCCAAGCCATCTGAAGCTGTAATTTAAACCAAATGGGCCACGAGAAATGATTATATTGTGTAATGTTGACTATACTAATAATCCTGATCTGAACATCACATATTGCACACAGGAATTGTATTCTGTACCCCACAGATCTGTACAATCAACTATGTTTCAAAAAATAAATAAATAAATAAGTAAAATAAACCAAATCAATCTGGCTTTGTGCCAGAACCCAAGTCCTTTACCTTAAGAAACAGGGGCTTTACTGTGAAAAGGTGAAAAATGTCAAAATTTTAAAACCAAGTCCAAGCCAAGAAGGGGGACATTGTGCAGAGAATAATATGAGGAACAATACTGAAGGGCTGGGAAGAGGAGAACAAGAAGAGAGGAATTCAGAAAGGGAGATTTAATATCAACGGAAATCAACTCAATCTATTTTGTGGTTTTCTTTAGGATCCTCCATAAAACTAGAATTCACACAGAAGCATTTGAAAGGTTAAAATTCAGTCCGGTTTTTCTAGTTTCAGCTAGTCTGTTCTGATGTCTCTTCATCTAATCTTCATTTTTCTTTCTTTGAGAGTGACCCCATCTGATTTTTATACCTCTTTATTCTCTGTATTGAACAGAAACGTTTTATGAGATTTTCCTATTCATGCAACATTTAGGATACATTCCTTTGAATTCTGAGGGAGTGTTATACTGCATGACATTAATTACTCTATATATTCATTCTTGTACCCTGGCACAGTCAGAAGCAGCATCTTTGGAAAAAGAACAGTTTGTTGTCTAAGCATGAATACTGTTTAAAATCCATATGTCTAAATATTTCCTTTTCTTATTGTTAGATAAGTCTTCCAACTTAATGGTGAACCTAATTTGATTTAAAATGTTAATATCTCCTTGTTAAATATTTATTTATCCAACATGGATAAAATGGTATAATAATTAAACTGTGCTTCTTTCATGTTAATCACAATATTTCTACGTAAGCTTTACTGATTTTATCCCAATTCATAATGAAAATGTGTAAGCATTTTCTAAGATGATCACCATGAATATATGGAGGAATTGACTATTATAAGTTGTGGAAGCTTATATCACATTTGCAATTCATAATCATAATTTAATTTATTTTAGTGATGTTTTCTTAATTTAAGCATCAAAATTTTATTTTTCTCTACAGATTTTCTCAATTTAATTTTTCAGGCACAGTTTTATCATCTCATTTGACATGCCTGTTGTCTGCAACATAGTATTAGCCTAAGGAAATTCAAATATTTCACAACTTTTATGCATACCATCATTGAAAATTTGAAGTGAAATATGATATCTAATAATTAACTTATTTTCCATTTAGTAATTTTGCCCTTTTTATTTCGCTCTTCTCTCTATATGTCCACTCTTATAAAGGAGAAAAAAAGCTAGTTTCATTATTTCACACTTCCATTATGGTTTGGAGGACACAATCACATGTGTTTGAATCCTTTTAAGAATATATACATTTTAACAGAGTTCCACTGTGAATTATTTCTCATTCCTTATCCACTCTATTTGTCTGCCTGACTTGGAAAGAAAAAGATATCTTTACTACTCTCAAAAATATTTTGTATTATCATTTTAATGTTATAGCTAATATAATTTAAATTTATTTTATAAATAAGGTCTGACAGAAGTCTTAGAAATGCTGAAATGAAAAGTATAAAAGTAATCAGTATGAACAATTGCAAATATCACAAGAATTGATTTGGAGGGAAGTTATGTTTTTGGGGTTTTTTATTAGTTACATAATTTAAGTCAAACATTTTGGTAATCACTAATATCATTTCATTTTCTATATAAGGCTGATAATCTTTGTCAGTTGGTTAAAATTCTTCAGATAGGAATAAAATCTACTGACTAATTAAAACAGTTTCCTAAGCAAAATGTGTGACTAATGAAAAATTCCAAACTCTCATAATTTGTATGGAGCCATGATAATTTTTAAACAAGAATTTACAGTATCAATAATAAGGCTAAATAAAAGTTGGGATGTGGGGATTCCAATTTTAATCTCATGTGGGCACTTAGATAAGTATTTGGTTATAGCCCAAGGAATATTCTCTAGTAAATAAGTTTCTAATATACATAAGGAAAATTATACGGGTCCCCTTTCCAGCATAGATCTTATTTCAGTTTTTATATGATGGATATTTTTATTTTTATGTGATTTTTAAATTAAATTTGTTAACAATTCTAAGTATATTAAATATTATTTCTAAATATAAATGTAAAGATGCATTTTAAATTTCTTTATTATGCTCCTTTTAAACATTTCATGCAATCTTGCAATATGTATAAAAGTGGCCAAAATTGAAATATATCTTATGGCTACCTTAATTAGGTCCCAGATGTGAATACAGTGAGTGGTATTTGATAATTGTATCATATCAAAACATATTAAGTGGGGGTAAGACATATACACAAGGAATAATATATGCTACTCTGTGAATTACATCTCCGTTAATGTAGATATTTAGCCATCAGATAAAAGGTAGAATATTCCAAAGTGCTTAATCAAAATTGGGAATAGTTATTAACATAATGAATTTGACTCATGATAAATCTGACTCATGATGAATCTGACTCATGTTTGTATCTTTTATCACCTGCTATTTCACTTTTTCTTAGAAGCAATTTTCATAATAACCATTATATTTCTTCTCCAAAAGATTTTCATTTTAAAATTTAGTTTACTCTCTAAAATATATCTTGTTTTTTCAAAGATACAGAGATTGTGACTAACAAGTTAAAAATAACCTAAGTTGTTAGCAAGTAACATTTTTTTAAAAGACGTCATTCTACATCAGAAAAAAATATGTATGTAGTGAAACAACTGCATTTTTTTAGGTCACCCTTATGACTCCTTTTCCTGGACAAAGTTTCTGGTTTAATGAACTTTTCAGTGTAATCCATATCTCTGTGTATCTGTCTCTTTCTCTACCAGATCTGGCTCATGTTTTCTCTCCCGCCCGCCCTCTTTCTTCATCTCTCTCCTTCGCTCACTTCGTCATTCCACTCCTCTCTCTGCCTCTGTACCTACACATTTGCGCTCGTGCGCGCGCGCGCGCACACACACACACACACACACACACACACACACACACACACACACACACACACACACACACGTTTTGTAAATTTCAATTAATGCAATACCAGGGTGAACAGATTAAAAATTTCTGGAGCACTTTACATTATCTATATTTATGAAATAGGTATGATAATATAAAACAACAAACACTTAAACATCATTTGACTTCAAAATCAACCAACCAGAGGGTTATGTAGCTGAAGGAATCATAAAGAGTATCTGGTCCAAAAATATCCATTTTACAGTTGAGAAATTTTATGACCACAAAGGTGAAATGAAGAATTTGTAGTTACAGGGCTTCTGAAGTCAAAACTCAAATCCACGTCTTGTCTCTTCTTATCTTTTAAACTAATGCTGTTTTTAGGATTTTTTAAGTCCTACATATAATAAACATACCCATTATCCTAAGTATGGGCAGTTCCAAAGCCCTATCAACTCTGTGGAAGTTACCTCCACTGCACTCTCCAGGCACGAACCCCTGATCTTCCCCCATGGGCTGGGTACATGCAGATTTTTAATGTTGAAACCTAAAATGGTGCTAAAATCTAAGTCCTCTGAATGATAAAATTTCAGTTAATGTTTAGATTTACATATCAAAAACTGATGCACACTGTTTCCTCAGATCACTCCTGATAACTTATATCCCAAAGTAGTTTAAATACCAGTTCCTTTTTGACTATAGGGAAAGGGTCTGTGAAATTTAGAGCATCTTCCTTCAAGTATTATTTATTGATTATGGCAGGGAGCTAATAGAGAAACACTGGAAAAATATACACAGTAACAGGTAAACAAAATATCTAAAGTAACTGGTTAAGATTTATAACCAAATTTGAGAGACTAGAGCTTATAACTAGAGCCTCAAGGTAGTACAACAATTTTGTAAGTTTCTATAGCTTTTACTTTTATTTAATTCCATTTTTTATTTAACATGTTAAGTTCAGATTTCATACATTTCTGGGAGCAAAGGAAAAATCATTTTATAAGCAAGCACCTTATAAACAAAATCAAATTAATACGAGTATTCTTACGTTCCAAATATGTCAATTCCTAGTGACCAAAATAGAAAAATCCTCAAAATTGATTGATTTGCAAGTAAGTATTCCTCAAATCTTCTGTATCTTACTTGCACAGTTATGATTAGGTTTTTTTTTACTCTTTAAAATAAAATACATCTGTTTTCCTCAGTACTGATACTGAAATTCATAATTCATAATTTTTATGAACTATTTCCATGTTTTTTCTTAATTTAATTTTGTTATTTCTTGCATTACATCTATTTTTAACAAATAAGTTGTCTAACAAAAAGTGTACTTTTTGTGAGGTTTTAGATATAATACATAAAGTTTCAGTGAAAAAAATCTAAGAAAATTTATTAAAGTCAAGTGATTATGAAGAAATTATTTCAAAGTTCCTTTTAAAAATTTTCCTGCATAGTTTCTTAACTCCCGTATTTCAGAAAACTACAGTAGAAAATTTAAAAACCTGTCAGATCACTTTCCCTATTAAAATTCAGAAAAATTGGAAAGATCTGCAGTTTATGCATTTTGGAAGTATTTCTTGTTCTATACCACTTTCAATCAATACATCAAAATGCTTTATTTAACAAATAAATGTACGTTCTTATGATAAATTAAGTTATGAATAATTGTATGCTAAATTCTGGTCACTGTTAGACTTTATTGTGAATTGTATCATTGCCAAACCTGTTTCCCTACTTCAAAGAAGTTTGAGCTATAAAGCTGCTCAGAGACCCAAGAACTGTGTGTGCGTGCACACGTGTGTACGTGTGTGTGTTTGGAAAAGCAAACTTAAAACTATTGCCGTTTGAAGTGCACTGCAGAAATGACTGAAGATATTCTGATCTTTGCAGTGCACATGTAAATAGTAAAACTTGAGCAACCACTGGCTTGCTGCCAGCTAATTCAGCCATGTTCAACTACATCTTTGGATAAAAACTCCACCTATAAGTTAACTTTTTAAAATTTGTGCTGTAACATTATCAATATGTCTTTAACTTTCTGGACACATTAAGAAGTGTTTTTAAAGTATAAAATAACCACACAATTAGTTTATTGATTTAAGAACAAGTAAACCTCTTAAATGGCTTGTACCAAAATAAATAAATAGCTACAGAATATGTGATATGATTTAAGGAAATGTACTAAATCAGGATCAACAAAATACTGGATTTTATTAAATTAAGCAACTAAGAATGGACTAGGAGCTTCCAGTTTGAGAAAGACAAATATTTTGAGATATTTACAAATTCTGGAACATCCACATTTGACTTCTCTTTTTGTTCTCTGACTCAAAATTTTAAAATTTTCAGGAAAAAATCAATAACTTAAAAGCATTATCGAGAAAACCAATGACATAAGTTTTGATAAAAATGTCATTTATCAATTAGAAATACTAAAATTGATGGAATTCATGTGAGATTTGTATATACATGTGGAAAAAATACAGGCCCATTTCCAGTATAATTTAAATCAACTTTGGTATTTATGAAACAAGATATTTATGAAACAATTTGTGACACAAGAAATCATATTTTTTTAGTTTACTTGCAATTTACCTTATACCAAAATTGATTATATAATACTTGAATATTAGTTTCATGTATTAACAGATTATCACTGCAATAAATAGGCACAAATGTGAAAACTTTTGCCATAAATGAGTTTGTCTAAGAAATCTAATTGTCCCACTACCATCTTAATCAAATTTTATTACATATTGAAAATGCTCTGAGTTTTTATTTGATTTCAAACATATAATGACTATAATTTTTTAAGCATATGCAAATTACAAATCAAGTCAAGCCATTAAAATGTCATCTGGACTAAGCATAGTTCATCACATATAAGAATCCTAGATAAATTCAACACTCACAGATTCCTAGATAAATTTACTTTCTAACCCTATAAACCAGCATTTCTCAAAATGTATTTTGGAAATTCTAAGACTCTTTCAGTGAGATATTAACAGATAATGGGTGGAGAAAAAAGGTGAAGGTTCTGTCATCAAGTGATTTTTCTTAATACAAGATTTTCAGGGCTTTGTATATACAAATTAGTACTGTGAATCAGAGAGAGAGAGAGAGAGAGGAGATTTAACAAAAATTTGCCACTTTTATCACTTTCACTTATTTTCATTTTATAGTATACAGCATAGGACATCGGAGTTGCCAGAAAGTTTAGAAATTATGTAGTTCATTTCTCAACCAATGAACAGCCCTTCTACTTGCATTGATTCCTCTAAATTGTTTTTCATTCCAAGAAGGAAAAAAAGTAGGTTTGGTTGAAACCAAAATATTATTTCTGGGTTACTTTACTTAGTAGGGCAAAAGACCAGCAAAGAAAAATCAACTTGTTGGTGAAGAATCCTCTATAATGGATTTCTTTATCAATAAGAGACTTTCTCCATATTATTCTTTGTGGAGTGTTTTCTTTATGGGAACAAGCTATGCAAATGTAGAAAAGTAATAGAAGACTTCACATGAGCAAAATAATTTTGAAGGGAGGCTTGTTTGGTTACTGTTTGTCCCCAAAATTATTATCCTAGGATAATTTAAAGTTATAAGTTAAAAGTCTATTTACCCAAGTTTGTTGACTTAAGTGGTTCATTGAGATTTCATTGGTTAAGGCTGTAATAGAGAATTTTTCTATTTGGGGACTGTCTGTAGATATGATTGGGTCTGGAGGTGAGATATTTGTTTAAGATAGGAATTTAACTGATAACATTTAAATGGTCATATTACTCTATTCACACCTTTGTTGTACAGCCAATATAGATTCATACTCTTCTTAGACCTCCTGGTGGTCTTTTAAATATAAATGATGTTCTATAGATCTAATTTTACCTAATTTTTAAACCATTGCTAGGAAGAAAGGCACTTTTGCAAACAGTGTTAAGCCAATATGCCAAAGGCCAAATCCAGCCCACTGCCTGTTTTGCAAATAAGGTTTTATTGAAACACAGCCACCGGGCCGGGCCGAGCCCGTGGCGCACTCGGGAGAGTACGGAGCTGGGAGCGCGGCGACGCTCCCCCCCGCGGGTTCGGATCCTATATAGGAATGGCCGGTGCACTCACTCATCTGGCTGAGTGCCGGTCACGAAAAAAGACCAAAAAAAAAAAAAAAAAAGAAAGAAAGAAACACAGCCACACTCCTTTGTGTATGCATTGTCTATAGCTGCTACAGTGGCAGAACACTAGTTAGCATATGGGCTGCAAAGTCTACAATATTTACTACTGGACCCTTTACAGAAAAAGTTTGCCAACTACTGCCAGTGTATCACATTACTACCTAGAATTTAAGGTAGCTTCAATAGGAGGTTACTATCCAGAAAAACAGTATACATATTAGAATATGTTTGTATGTGTATATATCTATATATCTACATCTATATGTGCATGTGTTTAAACTTCTTTCTCAATTGATGCTATTCATATTTAACATACTATTTGCCACTGTAACATCAACATGAAACTTTTTTTGAGAAACTTTCTAAACACTTGATTTAGTTAATATTCTTTCAGTACATACAATTTTTCAGTGCTGGGCAGGGCTTTTTATTCCCTTGCCTTTAGAGAAAATAAATATGTTTACCCGAGAATATGTCTTGAGGTACAAACAGTTCCAGAGTTGTACTTTAATAGGTTAATAGGCATTTATACTTGACTATATTTCACATTCACTTCTCAGAGGCACTCACCTGGTTTTATATATCATTCAATTTATATTAACATGGTATTAATATTCCTCATTTTCAAATTTGACTTGGTTAGTCCAATCATTATTAAAATGTGACTACTACAAGGAACAAATTGTCTCACTTTATTGAATAGTTGATCTAAATTTGCTAGCATATTTAGAGGTCATGTAACGTAAGCTCTTTATATGTATTTTTATCCAAGATTTTCTTACTCCTTTTTGAAACTTTTTTTCCTTTTTATCTTACTTTAATTAATCAACTTTCACTTAAAATTTGTTGCTAACAAGAATGATCTGATGTACAATGAGACTTTTTCAGGTCAGAGAGTAATCAAAAATTAAAACATTAAGAATTAAAACATTGGCTCAGGAGAAGATTCTGTAACTTCTAATTACACTGGTACATTTTCCCCTTTTCCTTTTTGCTATTTTAAAAATCAGGTAAGTATTAAAATATCTATTTTTTAATAGGCACACTTTTGTCTCGATATTTTTTACTGCAATTTTGAAGTTGTGATCTTAAGTAAGCGGTATGTATGTGTATATTTATGTTCCTACCTAAACACACAGTGTTTGTGAATTTACATGACAACATTTTGTAATGGATACCCACTTGAGCCCACTAAAGCTTATTTTTCCCATTATGTAGATTTGTAGTATATAATTGAGATTTTGTTTTTCCTGAATATATATATATTTTATGAGACATGGAATTTTTCTATACAATCTCTTTTAATAAAAATTATGAATGTATCTTAAAATCACTTTTTCATGTTTGCTAGGATTTGCTAGCTGAATTTAGTTCTTGTTCTTGCCAAAGTTTTCAAAGACCCTCTTGATATCTACAATTGATGTGTTTTGAGGTAGCACCTGTTATAGAGGGCATTCGTCTCATTTTGTAATAGGCTTACCATCACACTTTCTCACCTCCCTACATTCTGGTTTTCTAGTTTTGTTTGGTTTTGTTTTTTCTGAATTTATTTCAATAATACTTTGTGCCTTTACTGGCATGGTATGTTATCAGGAGTATTATTATAAGAGCCTCTTTCTTGATTCTAGTTCTAGAAAATTCAAGTTTAAAAGACCTGATAACTGTATCCACATATCTGCTTGAGGCAACCTTCTTTAATACATAGCCCAATTTTATAATAATAGTTTCTAAATGCAGTTCAAATTGCATTTGAAACCAATTAGACTTACAATTTTATTACCAGTAATTAAATCAAATAATGATGAATTAAAAGCCAAAGTTCTTATACTACTGCTATTGTCAAATTTGTGTGCTGTCAAATATATTCTCCTAGATATACATGTACCAGAAAGTGTTTTCTAGCTAGTGATAATTTGCCATCTTCCCTTTAAATTCATTTGCATTTTATTCAGATTAAAATTATTTTACATGTTTAATAATCACTTTTATTTAACAAATTGCATATTTTATATAAATCTAAAAATAATATGACATTTAATTTGTACATACTACCTTGAGTGAAAATAATATATCAGCTTAGATTTTTCTTTTATACATCCTGTAAATAGGACTCAGAAGTGAGAACTGAACATTAATTTTATGGGTTTTTTTTCTACTCGATAGGTGCTATGGATATAGAGGAGAGAAATCGCCAAATGAAAATTAACAAATACAAACAGGTAGCCGGATCAGATCCCAGACTGGAACAAGATTACCATTCTAAGGCAAGACATTTTTCTTTTTAAAAGTTGTAAAATAATCAATTAATCATATGACACCGTTAGATTCTTTTAAACTACTGAATGCACATTAGTCAGACACAAACATGTAATGCAATGGTCCCAGGATATTATGAAGTGCTAAAAATTATGTGTTTATATACCAGCTCTTAAGGATAGAATATGCCTTTTAAAATAAATAAATAAATAAATAAGCACATTATTATATAATATAGGAGACTATAGATCTGAACAGCAAATCTTTTTTAGAAGTTTTCATTTTACAAAACCTATAACCCCTCAAAAATATTTAGGAAGAACTATTGTTATCTTCTCATGGTTTTCTTACATATAGAGTGTTTCCCCATTTTATAGGATTTTAGTTGGATGTGGTTTATTATTGAGTTATTGGAACAAAATACAAATTCATGAGGTGTTAGAGTTCAAAAGGTCTTTTGGTAAGAATACTTTGGAACTACTTTTGGGAATAATTTGAGGTATGAGGTCTAACAAGGAAGGAAATGAAGAGTATTATCTCATTCTTCTTGTTCTTCATCACCTTTGTATTTTCAAGACATTTTAGGTTCATTACATTATTTATTGCCAAAATCATAAAAGATTTTCCTCTGTTGTACCTATTTAAGGTTTAACAAAAGAATGAAAATAGCAAAGCTTACTCATAACATTTAGCTATTATGTGCAGTATGATTTAGTAATTTAATCATTACAATCATGTGATATCTGTGGTCTCTGTGTATTAGAGAAGAGCAGTTTGGATTTTTATATACTTAGGTCTATTTTATCTTTACATACTTAACCTTTAGTTTCTCTCCATTATTAAGTAAGAAAAAAGTGGCTATGTGTATATGCATATGTAGGAGGTAGTATCAGTTTTAGCTTCTACACTATAATAACCTAGAGGAAGCAGAGATTCTGCTATCAGTATCTTCTTCTAAACTACTGATCTCTTCCCCAAATTACATGAATACTGACCTGGTGAATACAAGATTGTTCATCACAGACTTATGGTGTACGGGAAGTGGCACAGGCCTAAAGTCAGACAGAAGTAAATTTAAGGCAAATAAAAATAGCTTTATCTTTACTCGGTAGGTTCCAAACTCCTAAACATGATTTTACTACAATTAAAATATGAATAGCTTCAAATAGGTATGGTGAATTTCACAGAGAATAGTTCTGTAATTACAGTATTTCAGATACACCCCTAACCTTCTGAGCCGGATTTCAGAAGTGATATGTACGTATTTTTGTTGTATTTCTGCCTAGGGCTAAACAGATACATGTTAACTTTTGTAGCATTTGTTATGCTCTGATCTCTCATTCATTTTATGTGACGAAAAGACTAAGGCATGAAGTCCTAACATAACAAGATATTAAAATTTCTTTAAAAATGTTTTCAGATAACACGTTTGTTTATTTATATCCTCCTATACTTCAGGAAGGAATGTAGATGATTTATAAAAATACATATAATACTGTCAATAATATTGTCAATGAAAAAAAGACTACCAAGAGAAAATAGGATAAAACAAAGTAACTCCAGAAGTAAAGTTTCTTTTTTTTTTTTTTTTTTTTGTCGTTTTTTCGTGACCGGCACTCAGCCAGTGAGTACACCGGTCAGTCCTATAGGATCCGAACCCGCGGCGGGAGCGTCGCCGCGCTGCCAGCGCAGCACTCTACCAAGTGCGCCACGGGCTCGGCCCCCAGAAGTAAAGTTTCTGAGCAGAATGCATAGCCGTGAGATCCTCTACATCTGTTACGTGTGGAACATATATTTCAACCATGAGCTTCCTAACAAGCAGCAAAGGCAGAAAGGGAAACTTAATCAATTGTCTGATTTACATTGCTCATACTATAAAAACAAGTTTCTTAGAAGCAACAGCAATGATTCTTGTTATGGATACCTGACAGAAATTTATTACACGGGAATAGACTAAAGGAATATTATAGACATGGCTAAGAATTTTTTTTTTAAAGTTTTGATTCCACTCTAATTTATGAATAAATGAATTCTTAAGGCTTCATAGTTTTATAATTTTGACACCAATCATTTTAGGTTGGGAAAAAATTGACATGTTGTTAAAGGACTAATTATACTAAGCAATACAATTTCCTAGGTATTCTCAAAGGCAGTGGTTTCCAAAGTGTAGTCCCAGACCAGCATCACCTGGATACTTTTAGAAATGCAATTCTCTGGGCTCCTTGCAGACCCACGGAATCAAATCTCTGGGATTGGGGTCTCTGTGTTTGAACAAGCCTGTTAGGTGATTTGATGTAGACTAAAGTTTGAGAACTACTGTTCTACAGTGAACCAGTTGTAAATTTTACTTTTAGTTATCTGAGTCAGTTGACTTCCTCAATTACGGTTTTAGCTAGAAGCCAGAGCTGAATGGTGTCATCAAAAAATGGAGACTTTATTTTGAAAATAAATGGTCTGACAACTTTGTAAGTCCTCTCATAATCTCTACCAAATACTATCACTACACATCAAATACTTATGATTCTGTTTTCTATTGCTAGGATTATACAGCCAGCTTACCAAAAAAATAATCAAGTCATCAATGTAAAACTTTTTAAAAGGGTCCAAAATACAACCTTATTTTGTTACCACTGCAAATTATTTCCTGATGTGGAACTATCTTTGCTGGGTCGTCTTTCTCTCCATCATTCCTAGGTTGATCTTCCTCTCTTCTGAGTCAAAGAGAAAATTACAGAGGTTTCTCTTCAATCAAGAGCATATATAAAGTTGTAATTAATTTCCATACTAATGGTTCCTAGTTTAAAATTTTCAACATCATTCCTCTCTTTTTGATGAGGGATATTTAGCTTATATTTCCATTCTGTACTTCCTTATTCTGACAGCAAGTGGCAATGATAGACTCTGCTATTGAGCTGTCTTTTAATACATCTTATCTAATTCCTGAAAAAAATTATTTACTAGATAAGGACACTAAAATATAGAAAGGTTAAGTAGTCTACTCAAGTTCACATAGCTACTAAGTCATGGAAATTATTATTTGTAGCTAATCCAGTTTTTCAAATTCAAGATAAATGAAGTGAAATCCAAAATCTCAGACATATGGAGCATATGCTATATTTCTGCGTTATATTCTTCCAGTGAAGCTATTGTGAAGCTTTATGTGGAATAATTGAGTGTTAGCCTTATTTTTTCTCTACAGTCCACATTCTAAATGGCATTGCCTCCCTGAATTTCTGAAGACTTCTGCATTGGTATTTGTAGATAGTTCTTAATAAAATTTAAAAAATCTTTTAAGTAATTCACTTTGAAAGCATCTACACAGCAATGCCTATTAAGTTACTGTCTTTCTAAAAATATTTTAACTATATTATGAAATTTGAAAGTAGAAAGTCTATTTTTAATAGGAGCAGCTGAAGACATATGCAGACATGATTCCTCAGGAGTATTCCCTCAAAATAGAATTTAGCTATGTAGTCAATGCGCTATTTTATGCCTATTGCACTGTCTTTATCCCAGCTTCAATGTGATTCATCTATACTGTTCTCAGTAGTTATTTAAGGATCAATATACAGTGTACACATGTATCAAAATATTACACTGTACCCCATAATTATGTACAATTATTACATGTTAATTAAAAATAAGCTAATAAAAATCAAGATCATTAAACTTGCAAGTAAGAGCAGCAATATTCAATATGGTTCTAGGAGTACAAGAGATTAGTGGTAATCTTACCAAGGCCTAATTAAAAAAGACTTTAGTCCCACTTACAAAATCGGCAAATGGCTGTATAGCCTAATTAATTGAGAGTCGTAGATTGAAATGAAAAAGGGCGAAGTTGTATTTTAGAAGACTTTATGTTCTATTTTCACTTTTATAGTTTTTTAATTAATGTTTGTGAGAGTAGATTTCTTATTTATATTATATTAAGCATCCATCAAACTAGAATATGAAAGAAACTAAAAAATGCTTATATGTATTTATGTAATTTCTTCTTTTATCTCTAAATAAAGGAAGGGGTGATTAATATATCATCAGGGAGAAGGAGCCATTGAAAGTATAATTTCTTGCTATTGGTGTGCATTATCAGTAATTACAGTAGCAGCCAGAGTCATAGAACTTCTAAAATCTTTATTACAGTAATAAAGATATATGGGCAGTTTTCTTAATCATGCTTCAATTTATTTTTAGTAAAATAAATGATTAAATATAAACTATAGAGTAGTATTAAGAATGTGGACTCCAGAACCAAACTGCCTGGATTCAAATCCTACCGCTACCACTGTCTGTATGACCCTTGGGCAAGGTACTTAACATATTGTGCTTCTTTTTCTTATTCCATAAGGTGTGCTAATAATAGTACCAACCTTAGGAGATTGTTTTCAAGATTAAGTCTATTAATCTACATGCATAACTCTTTGAATAGAGCTTGGTACATAATAAGCAATCAGTAAATGTTAACTGTGACATGATAATGGTGGTGGTGGTGGTGGTGATGATGGTGATGATGATGATGATGATGATGATGTTTCCAACAGATAACTTGCTCTTACCAAAGCCCTTGGGAGTTGAGGTCTGTATTTGTTGCTATTGACAATCTAGTAGAGATAGATAACTATACCTTAAGGTAATCTTAAAAATAGGTGGAAAGAAAAGGATAAAAAATGGAAAATTATGATATTTTTAAAAGCCTAAAAATTGATTTGAGTTGTCTTATTTTTGCCAGACTAGTCAAATTTTTATCTACTCAAAATTATCTTATCATTTCTATTCCCTAGCAAGCTGAATATACTTCAACTTTAACTCAAATAACTATCAGTATAGATATAGATAGATATAAAATTATATTTACACATAATTTATATTTCTGTACACACACACACACACACACACACACACACACACACACACACACACACACACACACACACACACACACACACACACACACACACACACACACACACACACACACACACACGCTCTGAGCCAGAGGAGAATTTCTGTCCTCCGTGTTTTAGCTGGTGAAAGCAACAACTATTTATTTATTCCTTGTCTGTCAGGAATATATATGCCTCACTTTATGTAAAAGATCTACAATTAAAAACTTGATGGTAAATCATTCTCATGAAAATTTAGAGATTTTATATTTTATTCATGGTTAATCTTTGATTTTAAAAGTTTCTAATCGTAGATTCCTTAACATATTAGTTTGCTAGGTGTGTTATAACAAAATACCATAGACGGGGTGGTTTTAATAACAGAGATTTATTTTCTTAATAGTCTAAGTGTCAGCAGGGTTGGTTCCTTCCGAGGCCTCTCCTTCTCTTTCTTGCTGTGTCCTCCCATTGTCTTCCCTCTGTGTGTCTGTGTCCTAATCTCTTCTTATAAGGACATGAGTCAGATTATATTATGGCCTACTCGTATGATCTCATTTTACCTTAATTATCTCTTTAAAGGCCCTGTCTCCAAATATAGTCACAGTCCAGGACTTCAACACAAGAATTTAGGGGGATCTCAATTCAGCCGATCTCTACAAAGTAGCTAATGGTCTTTTAAATGAACACTTTAATGGATTGTGAAAGCATGTTTGATTTACAACTAACTGTAGTTATTTTGTTTTAAACTTTTTTATTTCCTTCTTGGTTTTGTTACCTTTTTTCTTTTTTCCTATTTTGTCAGCTTCTTTTTCAAATCCTAAGAGATAAAATGTTTTGGTTTTGTGTTTGCAAGTACATTTTAAAAATTATCGTTCTTAGCCATAAAACCACATTTAAATATGGCTTTCTTAGCCATAATTTCATGCTTACATTTAAACATGGGTTCCTTTCCTTTACATGCATTTCTTACCATATCGTCACATTTCAGGCCAGGAAATATAAAAAGAATATTTTTTAATTATTAGGAAGTCATTTGAGATGATTAAGACAGCAATTATATGTTATAAAACACTATAAAGTTACAGAAGAAATTGTAATTTCTCTCTGTTTAGTAAATATAATGTTTCCTAAAAACTGATAAAAGAAAGAATTTTAAATAAATTGCATCTGAATACTTGCTGGTAAAAGGGTCAACTATGAACAATAGTTACTGTTGCCAAGAGCATAATTTCTGCCTGTGTATTGGCTAAGAATACACAGGGGGAACATTTTCCCTTTACTTTCAGCAAAAAAATAAATTTATAGCTTTACCTTTGCTTTCATGAAGCCTCCAGAGTTGCTGGCTTGCAAACAACTAGAATACCCTACAGAGGATGAATGATATGGACCACAGAAGAAAGAGAAATCTTGCCTTATAGAATCAGGAAGGATATGGAAAATAAAGAAGAAAATGTGATAAAATAAGACAGAAACATTCTTTCCGATTAGATTCCATATAACCTAATAGAATTGAACGTGGGTATATAAATATAACAAATGTAAGAATATTAAAAACAACAGATATGTGAAAAATACTATACCTTCTGAACCAACCTCATGAATAAATACTATCTCATAAAATACAAATATTCTGTTTTATATGCTGATTATTTGCTTATTTCTTATCTTTTATATTAAACTATATACTTCTTGAGAACAAGGACTATATTTTATATCTTTGTAGTATCTCCAGTAGCAGGCACATTGCCTTGGCCATAATAAGCACTCAATGGGATTTTTTTTTAGCAAATGAACATGGATGTAGATGCTGAGGTGAAGCTAAAATGGTAGGGATAAGGTAGTTTGGAAAAGGTTTTAGAGGAGGTGAATTTTAAGCATTTTATACCAATGTAATGACAAGATATGATTTTCAGGAGAAGGTATGGGTAGGTTATTGTGTAAGAGTCAAAAACAAAATCTCTGAAGAGCATATAATTATTGATTTTCATCTAGAGTTAGTCATAGTAGAAAGAATACTGAGAAAGAATGGGAAAATTTGGATTCTGATGTTGATTCTACTGCTTATGTGTTAAGACTTTGGATAAGTTGTTTAATGGCTCTTTATAACCCAACTTTTTTTCAATCTACAAATTGAAGGAATCTTGTAGTCTGTAACGTGCTACACAAATACATGGTACTTTGGAGGCAGCACTGAAAAGACCATTATTTATTGACATAATATAGATTTTCTATATTTCATTTCTTTCAATTCTAATGTTTCATTCATTCATTCACTAATCTCTGATGAGTGTCAGGCTCTCTACATCTTGAATGTATTCTCACAAATACTTGAGTCTACAATTTTTTATGAACTTATGTTTTAATATGATTTAGAGAAAAAATTTATGTGTATAATTAATAATAAATTTACTCACATTAATAATAGGTAAATAATACACATAATAATAAATATATAGTATAAATATCAATTATTGTATATCATTTATCATATAATATATTGATTATTAATATATTACTTGTTATGTATATTAATTACAATAATCAATATTAATGAATACAATAAATATATAATAATACACATAAATAAAACACATAATACCTTTATATGCATTATTTTATATAAAATAATTGATAGCTAAGTTTGAATCAACACATGTCAAAACCTTTATTCAAACTGGGCAATCATCTCGGGCAACATGGAGCTATCCACATCTATAACTTCAATTTAATTACGGTAATTATAATTTGAACATATCTACAATTTTGTTATATAATAGCATTGTCCATGAGTACAAAAATTAGTTATGATTTTTCTTTAATTGAAAGGATTACAGATATTATTTATTAGCCAATTTTTTTTACTAAATATTTGAAAATTTGATTATTTCTATTTCATCAATTTTGAAGATTATTAAATAATACTCCAGCCTGGAAATAATATAGCCAACCTTGAAATATGTCTCATATGAGAGAAGGAACATATGGCTGGTGATAACTTCAGAGGGTAGAATATTGTGTTTTGTAAAAGACTACAGCACTAGACTTGGCACATGGAAGTGCCCAGTAATGGTAGTTACTTTTTATTATTTATTATAATATGTGAGGTAGGAGTAATTAATGAAAAAAAAGCTTACAATTGAACTCCATTCTGATGAATGAACCGAAAAACCTACTAACTCAATACAACTACTTGACTAACAAAGAAAATGGCTCTGATTTTATGATTGGCCATTTTCAGGTCATTTTCATGAATAGGAATGCTCACAAGCAAAGCTAACAGTCTGCAGAGCCCAGTCACATAAGAAAATGTTACGTCTTAAGCCCTTTTCCATTTTCTTCCCAAAGGAAAAAAAAAATCACTTAAATTTTTAAATGGTGGAACAATGGGCACAAAACTATGTTATCTACTCTAAGTGTATCATTGCGCAGTATATGCATGTTTTGAAACAACTACATTACTCCAAAAATATGTACAACTAACTGTTAAAATATTTTGAATTTAAAAAAAGGGAATGTTTCTCTTCCTGTGCTGACTTGTTTCACTTAATATAATTCTCTCAAGGTCCATCCATGTTGGTGGGAGCTAAAAATTAATATATAAATTCACACACACACACACACACACACACACACACACACACAAACCGGGGGAGGGGGGGAAGAAGATATAACAACCACAACTACTTGAAGTTGATACAACGAGCAAACAGAAAGGACATTGTTGGGGGGGAGGGGGGAGGGAGAAGGGAGGGAGGTTTTGGTGATGGGGAGCAATAATCAGCCACAATGTATATCGACAAAATAAAACTTAAAAAAAAATAAAATAAAATAAAATAAAATATTTGTCTCACTAGCAAAAAAAAAAAAAAAAGGGAATGTTAAACACAGTTTAAAGGGCTTATTCTAATAGGACATAAACATCTCTATATTCAGGTTAGTTTGTATAATGCTTTTGAGTATTTTAAACTTTTATTTTCTTATAATGTACACAGTTATACTTACAAGTAGTGTTGTTTTAGTGCTGTTTTTGTATTCTAAATATACATGCCATTTTAGATATATTTTTCAGAATTTCAGAAAAGGAAGAAAATCTTTATATTAAAGTATATACCTAAAGTTGGAAACTATAAATTTTTTTTAAAAGAAATGATGTAGGTCCTAAATTTGTTTGCCCAGTGTCCCATTAAAGTGATACAAATTATAGTTCACAGATTCTTTTTGGATGAAAAGACATAGAAAGAGTTTAATACTAACAAATTGTATAAACTTGGTAAATTCATTTAACTTCTCTGTTTCTCAATTTTCTCATCTATAAAATGGGGAAGCTAGCATCTCTGAGGTCTCTTTAGTCTTTAAAATATTGTGATTTTTTTTTTAATGACTCAGTGATGAGTGAATAACTAAAACTGTGTTTCAGCACCAAATAACTTTCCTGGGCTTTTCTCTTAAACAAAGGGTGGTTATGAGCCCTTTTTTGTACATCTGAACATATTTTGCAATCTCAGTAAACATTAATTATCTTTCTCTTATCTGCAACTCAGAACTGCATACCCGGGGTGTCCCTGAAGCTGATCAAACTGTAATTCTGGATTCTGATTCAGTGACATTAAAAGGAAAAAAAAATGCCAGAGAAACAACCAAAAATGAAAGAAAGAAAGAAGTGAATAAAAAAGGAATAAAGGGAGGAAGGAAGAAAGGATTAAGAGAGGGAAAAAAGAAAAGGAGAGATGAAAGGGAATGAAATGGGGGAGGAGGAAAGGAGGGAGGCAGGCAAGCAGAATTCTTTCAATCTAGGAGTTAGCAATCTATTAGGCAAACACTTGCATATAAGTAATGCTCATACAATACAGGCCACAGTAATAGAAGATATAATAGAAAAAAAACATGAAAAGGAAGAATAACAAGAGAAATATTTATCTGGCTTGGAGAAATCTAGGAATATGTTGTAGAATACAAAAGGTGAAGGACATGTCAGGCAGAGAGAAGAGCTTAAGTGAAGTTATGGAAGTATATCAGCACAAGCCATGTTTAAGTAACAGCTAGTAGTTCCTTAGGGTGGAAATATACAACAAATTGGGATACATAGTACAAGAAAAGAATGGAAAGTTAACTAGGATTATGGAGGGCTTTGAATTTCTCAGTTAAAAATATAGAATGTTCTATATTTTTTAACTTTATGTCTGAGTCAGCCCACTGTCATCAGAAAACTAATAGCTCTCCCAAAATCCCACCCCCTAGATTACTGCTTATATCTCAGAGGTCAGACTCATGTCAAATGATCACTCTAGCTATAAGAGATCCTGGAAAATGAAGTTGTTTTGTTTTTGCTGTTGTTATTGTTGGACCTCCAAAATCAACCTGGATTCTTTTAGTGAAGAATGAAAGAGGAGAAGGAATATTAGGTAGGCATTCACCAGCGATTGCTACAAATAAATAGGTAATAAAAAATGCTCTAATAAATAATACTCTAATTACCAAAATGAAAGACCATAACCTCCAAATAGCTAAATATTGAGATGATATTTGTTTCAATTAGATGAGTAAGCAGTATTTCTTGACTGATCAGAATGGAGGATATTGGGGAAGGAGAAGTCAAAGATAACTGGCAAGTTTTGTAGGTTTTATTTGGGTATGGAGCCTAATAAATATTGCAGGGACTATAAGAGATACAAGAAGAGCTGGCTTGGGGTGAAAGAGAATAAATTTGGTTTTGGCCACATTGAATCTGTTGTACCTGCAAAACAACATATGGGAGATGTCCTGTTAGCATGTCTCACACTTGGGAGAAAGATGAGAGCAAAAGATAAGGATTTATTAGTTATTACATGGATAGCTAATGGATTGGATTATCCTGGGAGAATATGTACAGTGTGAAGAAAAGAGGGCTAACGATGGAAACTTTGAGAAAATATAATTTAAAATCAGGATACAAAGCAAAGCCAGGAAAGGAGATTTAGAAAGAATAGTCAGGGAGATAGGGGAGAAACCATTATTTGAAAAGCCATTATAGGAAAGTTTCAGAAAGAGGAAAGAAGAAAACTGAAAGACACCACTGACTAGAAAATTAGGATGGCGTTGGTTTTTCTTCTGAAAACAGTTTCAGTAAATGATAGGTTAGAATGGGTTAAGAGTTACTGATTCTGAGGAAGAAAATGGTAAATTCATTCTTTAAGGGCAACAGCATAAGCTCTGTGCTACTCGAGATCTCTAAGCCGGTGATTTCATTGCAGAACTGGCATTTTTATCTCTGATAATTGTAAGAAATCGATGGAAGTAAATAAAGGATGATGTTTCTCAGGAAGGAGCTAATTACTAATAGACATAGAGTTCCCACAAAGCCAAGCCTTTGGGAAAGTCATAATTGACTACTGGCAATAATGCTTCCTCTACAAATTGTCCAGGAAAAATTTTTCACCTTATAAATTGTCTTTAGACCAAGAGATGGTTGGCTTTTTAGTAAGTCTTAGCCTACATGCTAATGGCTACTCTTTCTTTGATTGTGGTTTTTTACCATAAGCTGTCTTTGCTGTACATGTTTCAAAGTTTTCCCTGGATGAATAAATTACAGATACAATATCGTATTATCCTTACTCATTGTCTCCTAGTAAGTCTTACAAACAATGCTTGTATTCCTAAACCCCACACCCAGTGGCTTGCCCAACTCTGCATTCACTGACCACTTGGTAAGTTGAAATCAGCCATGGTAGGAGTATTTATACCACAGGAATCAGCAAACTCTATAAATCAGAACTTTTTCTTCACAGAAAGCTGGTAAACCTTTACTAGAACACCACTGCACACTCACCACAGAGAATGAAATGATTAGGTAACTAAACTCTATGCAACTATCATCACAGTATCTTGTATTCTGATTTGATACTTCGTACTAGAGATAATACTCCAGGATATAGCTGAGATAAAACTCAGCCATTGCATTCATCTTGATTATTTAACATTCACTGAGTTCCTACTGTGTGCCAGGCACTGATCTAGATAAAAAGAATTCTAAAATTAATAAAAGTCTTTATCCTTAGGGAGTTTATAATCTAGCAGTGTAGGTAGATTAAATATGCAAGATAGAAGATAGAGATAGAAAGAGAGAGAGGTGCACATGATACCACATTATACAACTATAATAAAGGCATGAATAAAGTAGTTTAGGAACACTCAAGGCAGTGATTAATTCATCTTGTAAGAGTTAAGGAAGATTTCACAGAGGAAGTGACATCTTAACTCTGCATTAGAGGATGACTAAGACTTAACTTATAGAGAGGGCATTGAGTACGGCTGTCCCATCCCACCTGACAGTACTTTCTTTTGACTCCAGATATTCCAAAGACCACCTCATAAGGTTTGGGAGGATTAAATAAAATAATCCACATACATTATTTAGAACAGTGCCATTCACAAGGTACACACATAATAATTGTAGCTAGTTTTATTATTATATCAGACTAGATGCCATCAGGCCTGAAGGCCATCAAGAGAGAAAACTTGGTGCCTCAGTCTCCAGTGAAAAATTTAGATTCTTGACTCCTTTCCAGACTGAGGCATTGGGCTCATCTTTATTCCAGAATCCTTCCCTTTGGACTCTGTAGCTATCAAAGATCTTTCAGGCTGAGATTTCATTTGCAAAATACTGTTTACAAGGCTAAATCTTAAATAAGGCCCCAAGTGTCTGTGTCCTTTTCTCTCTGCCTTCTCCCTCCCAAATAGAAACCATTATCACACAATACCCTCTTTAGGAGTCATATCTAAACAAAATTATCTCTGACAAATACATTGTTGTACAATGCAGCGTTCAAATCAAGCACTGATAAAAAAAAAAACTTGGGTAGGACAGAGGAAAAAATTATTTGGAATTAGCTCCTCAAAGAGAGAGTACCTGTGGTACTATCAAAGGGCAGCAACTACTGTCTTTGAATTATGATATGAAATAAAACTAGGATGGCAAAAATGAGAGCATCTTCTTGCTTGCATGGTTATTTAATTGAGTGCTGTGCCAGGACTCCCTCTGTCTCTGTTCTCTCCTCTGTACACCCCCAGATTGATATCAAGAGCCCTGCCCAGAACTCCAGCCTCCCCTTCCTCTTCCAAGGATTACGTTTGCCCTTGTTTCCTTCCTGTCTTTTAATTGACTCATTGTGTTTCCTCCCTGAGTGTGACATGAATGGTCCTCCAAGTACTTCTTGATAATATAAAACTTGTTTTTCTCAAAATTTGGCTTTTTTTTTACTGCCCAGTATTTTCCACTAATCAGTTTTTGGACTAGAGTTTTATACAATGAATTGCAGTTTTCTGGTGAGATTTATTAAACTGAAGACAAGCAGTTGTTAAGGAAACTCTCAAAATCCTACACCCATCTTTTGTCTGAGAAGTTCATGTACAAAAGATTGGGAGGATTAGAGTTGCTGAGAAGCTGCAGAGAAATCAAACTAAGAAATTATGTAACTTAAGAACTTCAACTGAGGATACTGGAGAAAATAAAACTATTATTTTAGAAATTTGAATTAATATTTTTCAAGTATATCATTGTAAAAGTTTAATAATAGCCTTCTTTTCAGTACAGCTTTCAAATATGCTGTTACTTTCCACTAATGTTCATTACATAGGAAGAACAATAACTTTTCCAGGCCACTTAGGAACTCTTCAGAGTCTGGAGCATCCTGAAGAATAATTATTTCCTGTAAATTTATCTAGTTCATGATCTGCTTAATAGTAATGTACAAAACATCAAAATGTTGTCGGGAAAAGCTTCTTTTCTCTCTTCCAAGATTTTAATGATCTCCAGTTAGAGCACAGTTTTCAGCTGAGATCATGTCATCCTGTGCAGTGAATCTTTGTTTTTGTTTCATTAATGACAATGATGAGCATTTCATTCACTGTTCGTCTGTCTGCTGAATTCTAGAAAATGCTTATTATTTAAAATATTGTCTATTGTATTGTGCCAAGACAGCATCAACCATTTCCTAAATAAATGAATTTACTCATTCACATTCATAGCTCATTACCTTGGTATAATGATAATTTAGCTGCTTCTTTCTCACTGTTAAAGCATATAACCTTAGTTTGTCATACCTTAAGAAAAGCAAAAATACATTTAATCAAACTTTCCAAATTTCTCATTGTTTAACATGTGTCTATTTTTTATGGGACCCTGAGCTATATTCCAATGATAAACATGCTCAGTTGCTTAGAAGTAAACAGAGATATGCATTTAGTGCAAGCCTTGAGTAGATAGCAGAATCATCATCAAACTAGAAATTTTAGCTAATTTCTGGTTTGTTTATATGTAAACTATTCCATTCAGTGTCTTTTTATTTAATGACCTTTTGCTTTAGACACTGGAAGTAAGTAGCTTTTATTTGCTAAGCTCACTATTGGGTATTCTGAATACATTATTTTGAATATATTTTTCTCAAGAAGCCTTAAAATGAGATTTATCCTTATCCTAGTGATAAGAAGGCTAAACCTCAGAGTTTAATTTAAGTTAAATTTAATTAATTAAGTCTGACTTTTAGGTGCTGAGGGATATATAAAAATGAGGAAGATATTGTCCTGGCCTTCAGGAGTTTATATTCTCATAGAGAGTTTGAAAATTAAAGATAAATACATTTACACACACATGCACACACACACACACACACCCCTATAATGAGAGATATGTGATAAATTACATAAAAGGCATAAAACTAGAGAATGGGGAATCTTATCTTTTCATAAACAGTGTATCTAAAATTTTAGTGCAATAAACTGGATTACCTGAGAGTTCTCAGCCAAAGATATGTGCAGTACACACCATGTTCACATGTGTTTTAAAAACTAAACTAAGCCTTAGGCTATCTTTTATATACCTATGGACCATAGCTACAGGACCAAAATCATGACAGACTTAAAAAGACAAAGGTCAGGGTAGGCAATGTCAGAATTCTAACTACCAAAATTCAAAAGTCAAGTAAGCAGTAAGGAATCAAGTAAAGGCAAAGCAAATCAGACAAGAAACAATCAGGGAGACATGGGATATTCAAGTACCAGGTGGCTTTGGATATCAGGATAAGATACCAAGACAAATACTAAAAATGAGGCATATTCTATGTCAGCCAAGATGTGTCATACATATTTCCTGCTAAGATAAAGCTATTCCTCATCCTGCAGTATGAATCAATATTTCTCTATGAGGTGATGGGATATAATGAACTAGCCAAATAGGGAAAGTGAGCCTAGGTGTCAGTGGTAAAGTTGTATTTAATATTTTAGATTTACTCTATGAGCATATTTTCTAAAACAAATCTTTTGGCCTTATGGGGAAATAATTATATTTTTATTGTACCTCAGAGCAGTCTTAAAATTACACATTTATTGTAGGATATTTCTACCTAATATTTCTTTAGCTGAAGATATTCCTGGGCTTGATGTAAGCCAGTATTCAGTTGCTGTCTAATCATCATCATCATCATTGTCATCATTTGTCATTTATTAAACACTTGTTATGTGTCAGATATTGTGCTAAATGCTTTGCATGTATTATTTTGTTTAATCTTTGCAGCAAGCTTAGGTGATGGGTACCATTGTTATCCATATTTTAAGAAATGAAAAACTGAGACTCATAGAAGCAGTTGGCCAAGATCACAAATCTAATCATTATGTAGCTGAGATTCAATGATTCAGTCCCACTCCAGAGCACTGGCTCTTAATGATTACATTGTTATGCTTACTGCTTCCTAGAATTAAAATTTATGGTTTTTCACTTGAATTTAGGTGATTCAGTAGTCCCATGAGAAAAAGTAAATAGGAAATAAAATACTAAAACTACTTTTCTACCCAATTATAAATTATTTAAAAGAAATAGTAACAGACTGCTTCTCTTTTTTGTTATAAATTACAAGAATGAAAAGAATAAAGTCCCCCAGTACAGTACAGCATCTATTGAACAATTTTATAGCTTTGAAAGATTTCTTAAAACTTTGATTTTTCATGTAAGTGAAATGTCCAAAAATATATAAATAAAATGAAAGACTTCCATATAAGTCCCAATTTGAGATCAAGTTGACTTTCAATAAATTTAGTAAAAACATATATAAATATACAACTTGCTATATATATATGTAGTCATATTAGATAGATAGATACATAGATAAAATAGATAATGTTGGATCCAATCCAATTGAAATGCTATTCTAGGCAATAGCTCAAGACATTGTCATTTAAAGTAAATGTTTTGGTATTTTAAGATGACTTTTTTTGAAAAAGAATAGCATGAACTAAATTTTCTACAAATACATCCACTGTAAATAAATAATGTTTCTTTTAAAATCAAACACTATGGCTCTATTTAAGTAAATATTTCCTGGAAAAAGGGAGCAATTTTTTGGAGAAATTAGTTATATTCTTTTTGATAATTGAGAGTTTATCTAACAAAATAGAAAGTTAAAGTGGACTAAGAAAGGCCAGTTCTTACCTAATTTGAATATATGTTTTTAGATTAATAGATTTGATTATTTTTAATGTTATGAAGCCTTAGAAACAATTTCTTTATTTTACATTTGAAGAAAAGGGTCAGGTATTAACTAAAAAAATCAATAGATACTGGGACTTCCTGAATAAAACAACATATCACTTGAATCTGATCTAATGTTTAAAGTACACCCTGTTGGCATTCAATTTATCTTGGCCATAATGTTTATATCTATTTAATATTTGCCATGAATTGTATTCATAGAGGATTATTTACTAGGTAACGATTCTTCAAATCATAACAAGTAGTTTATATAAGATAATCATCCAAGTCTTTGTGAAATTTGCCGGTGTGTATAACTAGAAAATTCTCCATTGCAAAATTGACTAGATAAGGATGTTTCAGCATTATGTTTGAAGTGTATATAAATAAAGAAAAATCTATTAACTGATATTTTCTTAACCTAGTAATAACCATATTTGATGTTTATAATAAGAATACTGTTATACCACCTGGTAGTAATGATACAATAAAAATAGTGGCTACATTTATTTACATTATGCCAGATACCGCACTTCTTAGTTCTAATTTTCAAAACAACCTTGCAAAGAAAATATTATCCTTAATAAACAGCCTTCTAAAAGTTAAGTAATTTGCTCAAATTTACCAGGCTAGAAATTTTCCTTACGCCAGGTTTTCCAGACTCCAAAGTTTATCCTTTTTACATCTCAGCATGAGGACTCCTAGCAAATGATATTTTGTTGCCAAAAAAAAAAAAAAAAAAAAAAAAGTCATGTCCATTAGTTACATTAAATACATTAAATGTATTTTATGAGAATAAGTTTTTAAAATAAAGCATTTATAATGATTTCCAATTTACCAGAATATTTGAACACCCAAGAATACCCTGCACCCTAGACATGCACGTTAACTCTCTATTTCAATTCCAGGAAGTTTGAACTATTGTAAATAATAATGACTTTTTCTAACATTCCTAGGATTTATCAGAATTCCTGCAACTATTCAGAAAATAAACTTCCTCTTTTTTCTTAGCTTTTCTAAAAGAGTTAGTGTTTTAATAATTAGATTTTGTGTTATCTCTAGGTTTTCAGTGAAGCATAATGGATTAAAGAGAAAATTGATGGCTACTAGACTTGGTACTTATAAGTTACAATGGCAACTTTATCATATTTTTTCAAATTTTATTCAGAAATAAATTATTCTGCTTCCTATTATTAAGCCAAATGTTTATTTCCCAGATTTTACTGAAACGTTCTTCCCTGAGGCCATTGCTGTTTTGAAACTATTTTAATGGCCTTCATTGGCATGTGGTGAAAATGCTCTAACTACTTTGCTAAAAACAAAGGGTTTCATATAAATTTAATTTTTCTTTTAGGATAATTGCCATTCACTTTTGTTTTATACACAACTAAGTGGGGTTTTGCAGTATCCTCTGTGGACAATTAAAGTACTGAAATAGGAGAAAGCTAATAATTGCTTTGTGTGGTAATACTGACAACTTCTGCATATTTGTCAATCTGTGTTAACAGTATCGATCAGGATGGGATCCTCATAGAGGGGCAGATAATATTTCCACTAAATCTTCGGACAGTGATGTAAGTGATATATCTGCAATTTCAAGGACTAGTAGTGCTTCTCGTTTCAGCAGCACAAGCTACATGTCTGTCCAATCAGAACGGCCAAGAGCAAACAAGAAAATCAGGTGAGTAAGGGGGCTTTAGCAGTAAACTCCTCTACGTATATTTCAGAAGGTCTTTACTTTTCTTTGGATAAAGATAAAGCTATTTCTGAAAGGTTAATATATATTGTTAAGGTCATAGGAACTTCTGTACATATTATTTTTATTATATTTTGGTCCTCATTTCAGACTTCTTGCACTCAAAAATTTTTATGGAACTGATGACAATTTTGCTCACTAGATTACTTGAAATAATATTTGGCTTTTTTATGTTGCGATTTAAAACTGATACTTTTATTATTATATCTTTATTGAAGTTAAACTAACAGTTAAGTGACTAATTTTTTACAGTTCCAAGGAATATGAAAAATAACATTTTGAAGGGGACTTTTTTCTAGAAGAAGACATTTCAGTGAGAAAACATAAGAAAATATTAGTTTGTTAGTAGGATGCTCTTCCATCCTTTGGAAATTTTTATAAATGCATGGAAAAAGTCCTCAGCTTCTCAAGAAAATTTATAAATGTGGTACATAAGTTAGTCTAATTTGTATTTCTTACTCGTCCTGTAGATTTTACAGATGCCTGAGATGAATTGGTTTTTATACTTCTGTTGGATTAAAAATTCTATAGTGGAAAGACCAAACCTTTTGCCTTTTTTTCATGTAATTTTATAAGAGGAAAATATGATTTAAAAACTATTATGATTAAGTGTTGCTTACACAGTACTGCTCTCGTATACACTGAAAAAAGTTTTCAGTGTTTAAAAGATATGATTTTTACTTATGTTTTGATAGTTTTCATTACCTTTCTGTTTAATTTTGTATGCATTTTTTCTTGACTTTTTTTCTTTGTGTGTTTATTTGCATGCTTTCCATTTGTGTTGCTTTCAAAAGGCCAAAGGGACTAGAAGAGGGAGGGAAAGAAGGGGATAAACATGAAGAGATAGTTCATGAGAAGGAAGAGGTAAAGGAAGAAAGAATTAATGAGAATGAGAAAGGGAAAGAGATTACAAAAACGTGTAATAAGGAGAAAAACAGAGAATCAGGAGACGAGGAAAAAGCACAAGACATACTTCAGCAAGGGAAAGAAAAAGAACAGTTGAATAAAGAGGATTTGCAAAGGAGATTCTCACAAGATGATGCCAGGTAAAATATGTGTATTTTTGTAGATATTTCCCATTAGTAATGTAGTCTGTTCTACTATTCCTAAAAATTATTTTCCCATTTATGTTTGTTTTATTTTCTTGTGTTTTATCTATTTAGCTTCTAATACAGCTAATTAATATGTTGGCAAACTATTATCAAATAAATTGATTAAACAATCTTCAATTTACATCCACTAGCTTTGAGAGTCTGATTTGTTTTTCAAATTCTTTATGACTAGCCAGATCAATTTTAAATTTTTCTTTAGCTCTTTTAGCATGAAGTCTGTCTTCCCCAGCTGTAGAGTCTAAAGATGAGTGGAAAGAGAAACTTGCAAGTTCTTTACCAATAGTAAAGACTGCTTCAAGGGAAAAGAAAGCAAAACTTTTAAAATGGGGTTCTGACGGGGCTAAAAAAATTAGCATACTTTATAGGAAGTATTATGTACTGGAAATGAACTTCAAAAATGAGTGACACAATAGCTAGCAGAAAGTGAGCTTTATTCAGTCTGTGGTCCCCTTGCCTCTTCATAGTCTTCTGGCAGGTTCTAGTGCAGAAGATTGACTCCTGGGAAAGATTACATACAAAGCAGGGGCAATGTTCTTTGATACTCTGAAAAGAAAGGCTAGATGCCTTGGAGCTTATTAGAAGGCAAACATGTTGAGTTATGCCCTTCTTGATATTCATTCAGTTTGAGAAACTTCTGGAAAAGGAACTCTGAACAGAGGTGAAAGACAGGGAAAAAACACAAGCGGTAAGGCATAAAAACAGCTACATTTTTATTTTCATAACACAAACCACCAAGTAAATGTGAAGCTATCTTTATGGTACTCTATGTCCTACATACAGTCAAATCAGCCAGCACAAGTATGCAGTAAGACTTTATCCTCCTGCTTGAGATGAGGTTACTCTAATTACATTTATTTGAGACTGAAAATAGCAAATCATGTATATTTGGGAGGAACTGGGGTTTCCAGTAGTCAAGAATTTGATTTTGTATTAGTACAAAGTCTGCTCGATAAGCAAACCCTATTTATAAGCCAAATTTTGCATTATTATAGCTAAACCCAGCCTCAGTGTATGCTTTTCTCATAATAATGGGAAAAATCATTTGGGCAAATGTTTACCCATTGGATATACAATTCAGTGGGTTAGCCTATTACATTTTACTTTTTGTCTCATGTATATTTAACTACATCTGTGCTCTATGAAAGTTTCTGTATACAGGCATTAATCAAAATGAATCTTAAATAAGGCATATTTTGTGATTTCAGTGAAACTAGTAATTTTAAGTCTGTTTTTATTATTTATCCAACTTTTGATAATTACATTGATTAATTTTTTCTAATTTGTTGGGCATAGGATCATTTCATCACTAACAGAGAAAAGTTTTCTAAGGTGTCCTTGGAAAGAGACATAGAGTTTTCTTTCTTCCAAAAGCAAAGCAAGTGTGAGTCTCTAATGTGTTTTCTTTTGTATCTTATATATCTTTTGTATATGTATAGATGAGAACACATGAGCCCACTGGTGTTTGCCTGGAGCCAAAATCCCATACTGGCATACCTGGTTTGATGGGGAGATGTTTGGACAAGATTATAACCTTAAGTTTCCAATTTTCTAATATTACTTTCTTCATCATTTTCTTCAGGAAAAGAGCACATTTATTTTACAGAGAAAAGGGAAAAATAGTAGATTCCTAGCAAGATGATTCATCAAGGCACTTTACTCAGCTTAAGTAACTGTATGATATTTCTAGAACTATAAACTAGAGGGGGACAGGCTGATCTCTCTAGGGAACATGTATTTGAAAAGACAGCAAGAAGTATCAACTGCAATTGTTTATAAGAAAATTTTGATGTCACTCATTAATTATTTAACATTGAATCTTGATTTTGCTTTCATTTGTTAGAATAAATCTAACAATGTTTATTCTGAGGGAAAATATGTCTGAGTATTTTCAACATCATTTTGTTTTAGTAGTTGATAACAATGATAGGTTATTTAAACACTGAAAACAACTTATGTGCATGTACGACATTATTGGAAATAACCTTATTCTGTAACACAACATTGACATTTCTGCCTTTCACTTGGCATCCAAGTTGTATACAAGAAAAAAATTCTGACTTCAGAGTTTAAGTGTTTATAGCAGTGTTAGCTCTTAAATTAACAAAGTGACTACAGTGAACAAAATCCGCTATAATTTCTAGTTTGATTGCAGTTAATTAGATCTCATTGCATGATTATGTTTTTCGTGTTGAAGTAAGTCACATTAAAGTCAGTCTACTGAATATATAAGTGGAAAATGAAAAGCAAAATAGTAAATTATAAAATAATTTTAAATAATTTTAAATTCATTTAAAATGTTAAATGTTTGTATTTTTTTCTAAGTTGATTAATGAGTAAAACATTCATACTTAGCTATTTATATTTCCATACAAATATGTAGTTCTGGTAAAATTTTGCTATATTATTAATGATTATCTATGGTAAACAAGAAAATTCAAAATTATATTTTCCATTTAAAATATTTTTTTCTCTGTGTATGTGTGTGTTTTAAATTTTATATCTATTTACATTTGCTGATTATATACTATATATGAGGGGTCTTCAAAAAGTTCATGGAAGGATTCATATTAGCTTTTAATTCTATTTTTCCACAAACTTGTTGAAGTATTCTCATATATACAGTAAGTTCGCATAGAAAAAAAAGCATTGAGAGATAAGGAGAAATCATTCATTCAACCAATATCTATTTAGAAAATTTCTCAGGCATTGCACAATGAACGAGATAGAAATGAAATTAAATATTTCAAAACTTTTAAGCCTGAGTGTGAAGCAGTTTCTTAGCCGTGTGTGGATGGATGTTTAAGAATAGCTCCATATCCAAAAAAATGTCATCAAGATACCTGAATAAATTCACAAGTATATTCGATAAAAGACTTGGTGCAGGAAGAGGCAATCTTAAGTAAATTTGCAATGAAGACAGAAAAAGACAAATATTCAAAAGTATACTATTGTCAAAACCAACATTATTGGTAGCTTTGTGTTCAAATTAAACCCTGTCCATTCCTCCAAGTTCTATTCTGTGTATATAAGACAAAAGTATTTTAAAAATCAAGAAATTCTTTTTCTCTAAACTTTTAGTTTTCAGGCATGAATATAAATGCTATGGAATTATAATTTTTCTTTTTAAAGAGAATTACTCTTTGAGATAGAGAAATTTTTTTGTAGGACAAAGATGGCATCAATTTAAATTTTCGTGAATAGCTATTTTTAGGAGACTTAAGCCATTTAAATTATCTTGCAAAAACTTCTTATAGTGTTTAGAAGGGCTTGAATTCAGTATTTTAATGAAAAATTTATTCTGCCTGGGCTTTTTTTTAGTGTGTCAGATAGAGGAATGGATGATTCAGTGATTTGCACTCTTTTCCATAGATAAGATTAACATAGTACACAGCAAGCAGGAAAGTGAGCATCATCTATCATACCTATGATTTTGACTTTGCTATCATGAGCTTAAGAGATAATTGGTTCTGTGGCTGTCCACTGATAAAACAAACAATTCAACCTTAGTTTCTGTCACTTGGCAGGTATTTACAAAATTTATGTAGCCAGTATTTAATATTTCATTGATCACTAATCAAGTTCATTTTTTTTGGTTTTGGGGATGCACGTTTCAGTGCTAACTCATCACAGAGGGCATGGTGGACTTTACCTTTCCACTGAGTATTAGCAATATCTTATGTTTTATTTCTGAGGCCATCTTCTAGTTAGTGTCACTGAGAATCTTGCAAGCCCAAATAACTTCTACTCTGTTTTATGAATGTGCGTAATACTCAAAAGATACTTGAACATCACTTCAGGAATTGTGATTCTGTAAGTCTTGGTTGGGGCCCAAGAATTTGCATTTTTAAAATAAACACCCCAGGTTATTATGATGTAGGTAGTTTATAGATGCTATCCATCCTCTTTTGGGTTGCTTGTATTTCCTAATGAATTTTAAGGTCAGCTTGTCAATTTTTTGGAAAAACAAAAAGGCAGCTGGATAGGGATTGTGTTCAATTAGATCAATTTGAGGATTATTGCCACTTGAAGAATATTAAGTCTTTCTATCCATGAATACAAGACATTGTTTCATATATATATTTTTTATTTTCTTGCAATTATATTCTGTAGTTTTGTGTCCATATCTTGTACTTCTTCTGTTAAGTTTATTCTAAGTATTTTATTTTTTGATGATAATGTAAATGCAATAATCTTATTAACTTTCTTTTTGGATTTTTTATTGCTAGTGTATAGAAATACAGTTAATTTTTGTATATTGGTCTTGTATGTTACAACCTTGCTGTACTCATCTGTTAGCTCTAATAGTTTTTTGTTAATTTCTTAGTATTTTCCATATAGTTCATGTCATCTGTGATTAAAGATTTACTTTCTCCATTCCAATCTGATTGCTTTTTATTTCTTTTTCTTGCCTAATTGACTCCACTACAATGGTGAGTGGAAGTGGCTAATGGAAAATTCTTAAATGAAACAGCCATATAGAATTACTTTTGCATTGGCTGTAAAAGCATTTTTAAGGATATTATCTCATGCTACTCATCCTGTGTAAAACTTTCTCTTAAAATTTTATGATTCTCTCTCTTAAAGAATTGATATATCTGCCTTACTGATAAAGAAACAAGGTAGCCCACTGTATTTTCTTTTTTAATTAGTCAAGTTAAATGTCAAAAATATACTGATTCCATTCAATTTCTCAGACTACATTATATTAATATATTAGATATAATAACCAACATTTTTTACTTTTGCCTCCTTTTTCATTGTATATATTTAAGGTATACAACATGATGCTTTGTATATTTATCTTGATATACATATACATAGAAAAGTGATTATTATGGTCAAGCAACTTTACATACCCATCATCTCATATAGCTATCCTTTTTTTTTTTTTTTTTTACAAAATATCTACTGGCTTGTTTGCCTCTTTTTTGAAGCTTTGCTTTTTTACTTCTATTTTATAACAATTGTGAGATATGCAACTTTTTGTTAAAACTGCCTCAAATTATATATGCTGCTAAATTTAGTTAGCAGTTTTCATATTTTATCAGGCAAACTTTATTTTAAATTTGACCCCATTACCATTCTCTTCTTCCTCTGGGCTTTTATGATTGTACACTCCCTTAGTTCTCCATCCATCTCTCTGGTCACCTCTATCTTTGTGAATTTTCTATATGCTTCTTCCATATTGATATTTTTAGGATTTCATTGTAGACCTTCTTTTCTTCACTCTCTACACATTCTATCTTCATGATACACTCTGTCCGTGGCTTCAAGTAGCACATATATATATAGATGGCTTCCAAATCTATACTGCTAGCCTAGATCTCCTTCCTAATCATCTGCCAGATCTACCTAGTTGGGTTCTGGTCCTCTTGTCTGTCCCAGGGACGTACCAAACTCAACATGTAAAATTAAATTTGTCATACTCCTCACCAAACAAGCGACCAAAATAAATAAGTACTCCTCCTTTTATACTCTCTGTCTCAGTGCATGGCACAGGTATCTCTCACCTGCTCAAACCAGAAACCTGAGCATCACTCTTTACTAGATCTTCTTCACTACAAGTCTTGTTGATCTAATGCTTAATTGTCTTGAAATATGTCCCAAGTCTTGTTGATTCTAATGCTTGATTATCTCTGAAATATGTCCATTTCTCCCTAACCCCATTTCTACTTTCATAATTTAAGCTATTATCTCTCATGGAGATTAGTAGGAAATTCTGATCTTTAAAAGAAAACCTCATAAATCTGAGCTTATTATGATAGTATCATAAAAAATGAGTAGTCAGTTTCTCCAACATAGTTAATTTGTGACTTCAGAGAAAAAAGTCTTTACACTGGTAAATAGGTAGACAAAATGTGGTATATACATATGATGGAATATTATTCAGCTGTGAAAAGGATATGAAGTACTGATTTATATTACAACATGGGTGAAGCTTCCAAAATTTGTGTTAAGCAAAAGAAGCCAGAAACAAAATTCCATTTATATGAAAGATCCTGAATAAAAAAATTCATAGAAACAGAAAGTAGATTAGTGTTTGCCAGGGGTCAAGCGAAAGGGAGAATGAAGCGAGACTGCTAATGGATACAGTGTTCCTTTTCAGGGTGATGAAATGTTGTGGAATTAGAGAATGATGACTGTTGCACAACTTTGTGAATATAGTAAAAGCCACTGAATCATATGATAAATTTTATGGTACTATGTATGAATTATAACTTTTAAAAATGCCCACATGAAAGTCTCTGCAAACAAGAAAATGAAGAAGGATAATCTACAATCTGTGTTGCTTCTTCAACAAATATTATGAGCATAGTGATGATAAAATGTATATCGTTAAAGGTGGTTTGTCAAGGATCTTTTCTTCTGTTCCAATCCTCATTATGAGCTACCTTTCCCTAAAATGCTCATTCGTTGCTTTTTTTTCTCTTTTTTTTCCCAATTCTCGCATACGTTTTTAAATCTCCAGGGTGCTGAAGATGAATTTATTCTCTTGAAATTTATTCTCAAGAAAAGGTGATGATTTTTTTTTCAGCCCCAAATTTATCCTTTGTATATAGATATGATTGCTTGGCCTAAAACCGAATTCTCTGTGTATTGAAGATCCTCAGTTAATAATTAAATAAACTATTCTCGTAAAAATTTAGAAAATTACTGGGTAAAATGGCAATACTCCATAATATTATTTTCCATCTGAGATAAACCTGAGTGTGCTTATGACTTCACAGTCTCCATATAGGATCACTGAAAGTGAGAGATTTGAGGTATAGTCTGAAGAGAAGGTGTATTTGAAGAGAAAGGACTGAGAAGGCGTGGTTACAAGAATAAAAATTTGAAGAGGGAGGAGATGGTCAGGTCAGAATAATAGGTGGATAGATTGGCTCAAACCAAAGTAAAACAGATATGAAAATAAGTGTTATTAGATAGAGAGAAGTCGCTTGTCACTGACTAATGGCTTTAATTTTCTCAAACACTTAGAAGTAAGAGTATAAGAGTTTGGAAGTTGAGTTAGAGGGTTTGAAGATTTGGAATAATTACTGAAAAAAATAGGAGAAGTAGCTAACGAAGGACAAATTAAAGGATTCATGACCAGTTCTGTAGGTCCCAAGGAGGGTTGGAAACCAATAATTTAAAGAGACACCAATGTGGGAGAGCAGTGTGATCTTTTTCAGCAACACTGAGCCAGGGGAAGTGTAGAAACAGAAGTCAACTTATTGTAACACTTATTGAGGAGTGGGAGTTTTGATAGATGGGATTGTTGGAAAAATAGCAGTGGAAAGAAACTGAGACTGCTTGTGTAAATGTCAATGCTAAATGAGAAGAAAGGAAAGTCCAGATGAGAACTGATAGAGTACAAGAAAATAGAGAAAATCCAAGAATTGGACAACTATATGGTGTAGTGAAAATAGGGTATTGGGAATGTAAGAGGTTTTAGTTACAGTACGTCCTTGAAATTTAAGATTTTACAGTAGAGCTATTTCATTAGTTGACAAATTCCTAGATGTGACATTGGAGTGAGTAGAGTGAATGAGAAGAATAAATATGAAGGTAACTGGAGGTATATAAGTTATAGAATTATGAGGCAGTTGGTTAAATCTTCTTAATGAATTATCTTAGGACTGTGGTAAAACTGAGAATTTAAAAGAAGACTAAGCCAGCTCCCAAAGACTTTAGTAAATGAAGCAGTGATCATCAGATGATAGGAAGAAACAAACAAGAGATGTATAAGTTGATGTAGCCAGATGTCATAAGCTGCAAATAAATCTAAACCTTAAATAAAAGTAGAAGAGAAATATTCAAGAAAAAGTAGCCACTAGCCAGAAATATGACAACCTATGGAGAAGTTTAAGCATTTGTCACTAGAGAGAGCTTCAGGGGAAGCACTGTGTTCAAGGAAGTACCTGGTTTCAGTTAAGACAAGATATAGATTGAGTGTCACATTGCACAGAGTGAAGACAGTTCACTTTGCTGTTGGTGTCACCACACTTTGAGTGGTCTTTTCCGCTAACTCGTAATACTTCTCTTTCAATACTACATCTCTATTCTTTGATGTGAAGGTGGAGATCAGTGTTAATTAACATTTACTCCTGTGTTACCTAAATTTTAAGAGACATACAATTTAGCTGACTTTTAGCAATTTCTATTAATTTGTATTTCCCTGGTGACTGGTTATTCTATCCTGTTATCACAGAAAATCTTATCCAGATATTCCTACACAGATATATTTTTATTGATGGATTAATTTTACTATAGATAAAATAGCAATTGAGGATTATATACGTTAAAAATGTTCATTAGCATACATTTATTTCTAACATTTTTCCTACAGATTATATGTTTGGGAGTAAAGTAAATTTAGTTTGAAAGTACAGAAATCATTCAATTGGAATGATTTCTACCCTACAAAATAATATCAATAGAAAAAGTTACTGTAGTAGTTTCCATCATATTCAATATTTATTTTTAGAAGCCAATAAGGACAATTAACCCACAGCTGTTATTCTAAACTACATGCAGTATTCTGACCAGTGACTTCCTCATGACCATGTTTATTCCTAATGATAAATAAATTTAACATACAGAAGTTTGTTTTTTTTTAAAGGAATGATAAAGGTAAGAAAAACTTTGAAGTCGAAGAACTTTTATGCATGAGTATTATTGTGTTAGATGCCATTATCAACATGCAGTATTACAGTACAGCTTCATTTCAAATTCTGACTTTTCATGTAGAGAAATGGAATCTATCTTAAGGAAGCAAAAGTCAGGGAAAAAAAATCTAGAAACACCTCGCGTGATACTTAGAACCTTAATGACACAATTCCAGTCTATTATTTAGCCAAATTTGACTTCAGCCTTTCACACTTCTAGACCCTTCTCCTTACTGGCTCTGGCTTTTTATTCCTTTGTGTGTTTGCTCACATCAATTCTTGTACATAAAGTGTTGTTTCTTTATAAGTAAAGTGCCACTATCCTTCACTACCTGACTCAAATATAACCTCGTCCGTGACCTACGTTCTTTTCTCTTCCTTCACAATTTATGTACAATATTCTTTTATGAAACAGTTTCTCCTGTGGCAATGTAAGTACACGTTTAATCTATTGTGGTTGACTATTAGTTAGTCTTTTGAGAATACAGTATCTATCATTTTTATCTTTTTATTGTCCTCCCTCTCCGCATCTACAATACCTCACACATAGTAAGCACTCGATAAAAGTTTGTGTATGAATAAATGAGATTGTAATAAAGCAGTGAGAGTTTAGAGGTGTGAAGAGCTCCATGGAGGCAGAGCTTCCAACATAGTACTTCTGGCATAATGCAGTACCCAATATGCTCTCCTCAATTTTCTTTGACAAAAGTTTTTACATAGTCCGGGAGGTCATTTTTTCCCCTATGGATAGTAACATCTTATTTATTTCACAAATCATTGGAAATTACTTCATAGGTTTATTCATGACTTTATGGTGCACATGTATTCCATTTAGGAGATATTTAGTCGGTTAGTTGGTTGGTTTATTGATTTGATACACGATGAATAGTCGTTTACCTCATTTTTACACCTTTCAGTAGAATTCACTTCATACCGTTCTTTTGGAGGACGTTAGATTGGCATGAATTTGCCTAATCTTTAAATACCGTCTAATGATCTCGTCTGTTATCTTTTCTTATATGTTTTTCTTTCCCTCTTATTAGACTTTATACAGGATTTTTACATATAATATAATGATTATCATTTGGAGATGGCAAAAATAAGAAAATTTGTAAAATTAGAGTCTTCCGGGACTTCCTATCAAAATATTTTGAGTAGGTGGTATATAGGACTTAATATTGAAGTTGTTAATATTGAAGTTCAACTGCATATTTTCTGGGTACTCTATAAATTAGCCACCTTTATTTTACTGTTTCTGTATATGGAGTATGAATTACTACTACACATGGTATAACTGTCATGTATAGAGACAGCCTTCCAATCTGGCACGTTGGGGATTCGGCTGGCTTGTCTTGCTATCTTGGGAATAAGAACCTGATGCCATATTACACTTATTCATAGTTAGCACACAATGAGTCTTTATCACTTTTCATCATGCAAAATTTATTTTTAGTATTATAAGAAATAATGCCTTTAGTCCTCCAAAAATGTGCCTGAGAGATAATATAGCATAATGGTTAAAAGTTAACTCTAGATTCAGACAGTACTGGCTCTGCCAATTCCTAACAATATAAGCTTGAGAAAATAAAAGTCACTTTCTTCATATACTGGGGATAATAACAGTAACTCTCACAAGATAGTGATGAGAATTTAACAGAACAATGCCCTTGAAGCACTTAACACTGTTCCTGGCACATGACAAGCATTTGATAAATAGTAGAGATTGATAAAGAAAGAAGAGGAAAGAGAAAGAGAAAATAAATTTATAGAATTCTCAACTTTTTTTAGCTTTTTGGAACTGCATTTTCCATAGAAACTTTCCTCACACTTTGCCAGATTTTGTGCAAGAGAAAATAGTTTCTGTAATACCAAAAAGGTTTCATTATAAGATAATTTCCTAAAGTAATATGGTAGAGATTCTGGACAATGTTTATAAAGTTTGTTTCAAAGTTTGATATGGTTGACTTTTACTTGTCTTAGAATTAAAATTATTTTATTCCTTACATTGCCTTCATTTATTCAGCAAATAATTTTGAACATCATCTATATGACAAACCTTGTGCTAAAACAGGGAAAATAGAGGTTAACAAGACCTAGTCCCTTCCCTCAAAGAACTTAAAGTCTAGAGGAAAGATAGAGAAGTGAACAAATGATTACAATATAGAGAGAGAAAATTATAAAATAATTATGTTAATTTGATAAAAGTATTTCCTATCAGTAAAATATTTTAGTTAACCACTTAATTATCTCATTCAAATCCCTCTACTAATTTTGAAGTGCAGGTTTATGAAAAATTGAAGTTATAAGAGGTTATCTAAATTGCCCAATATTACATCATTTAAGTGTCAAGTTAGAGAAAATTATATCTTTTGCTACTGAAGTCCATTGTTCCTCCCACTTCACTATAGAATGCCTTTAGAAGACACAAACTGAAATCAGAGACAAGTGACTCAGCATTATATAAGGTAGGAAAGCATTCTCAAAAGAAAATCCACAATTTCTTATAGTCTCGAACCATTAAAAAGTCTTTCTGAATTAGTAACTTAAGAACGTATTTGTGAAGCTTTGCTAAACAGTTGTTCTTAGCTCTGGTGTAAACCAAGCATATGGCTTTTAAAATTTTTGAAATACTGTAACTAAAACATTGCACATTATTTTGCACATGAGTCTCATAGGTTTTTCTGTTTAGTCTTTCAATGTTCCTGCCATGTGAATCTGAAAGGGTCTCTAGCTAAAATCAGTCAGTAAGGTAAGAGTATGAAGTATGAATACTGAGAAATATAAAATTGAATTTTTTAAATAAGTGTTTTTCAAATGTATTTCAGAAAATTAATCCCATGAGCTAATTCTTTAAAAAATGGTTCTATGATCAAATAAATTTGGGAACTACTACACATACTGTCCTTCTCATCAAGATTCATAGCTTACATGAGCACTCTGAGAAGTCTTATAATAAGGTTGTGTTTAAACCACCGTTTCCCAAACTTTGTCTATGATAGAGCTACTTTACTCTAATACTTTCAAAATTTATCCTGGGAAACATGCTTAAAACTCAATGATAAGTTCTTATTTTCCATTTCTAAATTTGACTTCTATTCTTTCAGTGAAATAAATATTTTTTCCTTGCTGAGCTTAAGCCTGGAATTATAGAGCAAAATTTGGGGTTACCCAGAAGAGATCCTTGGGACTGAAAAAAAAAAAAACTTACTATAGGGATTGATCTTGTTTTTAAAGAAGTAAACATGTGGAACTAGTACAAGAATTGTAAAATCACGTAGCAATTAACAAATCCAACAAAGAGGTAAAGGATTATACGGAATATTAGATGAGATTTATCTCTGAAGTAATGACTCTAGTAAAGGGAATAAATAAAATAGCTTACATAATTCAACAAATATCATGAACATTGATTATTTTTGCTGACATTTTGTATATATTTTAAATTTTAACTCACAATATTGTTTAGGTAATTACCCAAACATAGCAGTTAAGCCACAGTGCAAAGAGATGATGAGTGGCCCATTTTCTATCTTTTCTGTCCTTTCTATGCATCTGACAACACATTGGCTTGGGACCATTATTTGCTGAGATTGAAGGAGATCTAGAGATTTGGATTTAGCTCTAGAGCTCTGTTTATGTCATATAAATGTGTGTGTGTGCACACATGTGCACATGTGTATATAGTCATGTGCTACATAACAACTTTTCAGTCAACGAGGGACCACACATATGACAGTGATCCCATAAGATTGTAATGGCTATACCAAGTAGTCTAGGTGTGTAGTAGGCTATATCATCTAGGTTTGTGTAAGTACACTCCATGATGTTCCCACAATGAATGATGCATTTCTCAGAACTTATGTCCATCGTCAAGGGACACATGACTGTACAAATAAATATGTGTGTGTACCATGGTCTAACCTAGCATATGCTTAGCAGAAGAGTCTCTGTTTCCCAATTTCCCTCTTTATGAATTGCTCCATCCTACCCTTACCCTGATATCTGCTTATTTCTCTTTTTTTCACTTTCTAGACTCCCAGAGTTGCTGTTATGTTATTTAATGATTATAAGTCCATGACTCCCATATTTAGTATTTTAACACATCATTAAACTTTACTATTTTTACCATTCATTGGAATATACCATCTTCATTAAAAGAATTAATTCTACATATTATATGGAAGAAACAAGCAAATTCTCTTATGTTTAACACATGAAATACTCATCAAGATCTATCAATGTAACAAATGAGTGAATATTATAAGTTAGATATTTATAGACTTTTGTTAATATATAGCTACCTCACTTACTTATATTTTCAAAGTCTCTATCATTTTATTTTAATCATTGTTTTAATAAATAATAATGTTAATATCTCATTTGTAGAGGGCTTTACTGGTTAAAAACTGACTTTTTATATCATAGATATACATATATTTATGTATAACATTATATTCATACACTATATAGATATACTTGTATATTGTACATATATGTATGTATGATATATGCATACATACATATCATATATATTTATATATAATCAGATTTGGACAGCAAACTTGAGGGATTGGCAGAGCAGATTTTATTATTCATGTTTTGGCATGAGGATTCTCGTGGTTTAAGACTCTGATGCTGCTCTAATGAAATACAGTTAAAATTTAGATTCAATCTGTGTAAGTGATTATCACTACAAAAATAAGAAGAACCTGTGTTTTAGGATGCTTCTCTCAGAGAACAATGATTTTTAGGGGACACTGAAATTTTAGCTTCATGGGAACAATCCTCATGCATTCAGGGCACTGCTGTATCCCCAGTGCCTAGAACACTGCCTAGCAGAGCATAGAGCCTCAACAGGTATTTGTTGAAGAATTAACAAATGAATGAATGCCTAGCTCAGTCATTTTTTCAATTCTGATTTTTCATTAAAACAGCTTAACTCAAATAATGAATGAGAAAGATAATTCTAAAAATCAAGATCTTAAATATCAATTAATTAGATAAAATTTAGTACCTTTTTCATCAATCCTTTAACTGCTATGAAATATAATCATCATATTCCCTTATCATTTTTTTTTTTTTTTTGTCGTTTTTTCGTGACCGGCACTCAGCCAGTGAGTGCACCGGTCATTCCTATATAGGATCCGATCCCGCGGCGGGAGCGTCGCCGCGCTCCCAGCACAGCACTCTACCAAGTGTGCCACGGGCTCGGCCCTCCCTTATCATTTTTAACTGACAAAATAATTATACATATTTAAGGACTACAGAGGGATATTTCAATACATGTATACAATATGTAATGATCAGGGTAATTAGCATATACATCAACTCAAACATTTATTATTTCTTTGTGTTGAGAACTTTCGAAATCCTCTCTTCAAGCTACTTGAAAATACAGTTGAACAGCACAGCAGTTAGGGGTGCATGTCCTGCACGGTTGAAAATCTGCGTATAACTTGACTACCCCAGAACTTAACTACTTCAGTACTTAACTACTATTTAAGTACTTGTGTGCTTTCCCCTGGGTGACAGTAATCATACATGAGGCACTTAAGTCATTACATAAGTAGTAGTTAAGTACTCAACTACTAGCCTACTAATAGGCTACTGTTAAGTGGGCTATTTAACTGTTTGGTTAGGTAACCAAAAATTTTCCAATATATTTATTGAAAAAACATCCACATATAATAAGGGGACCCACATAACTCAAATTCATATTCAAGGGTTTGCTGTATATAATAAATTGTTGTTAATTATAGTTACCTAACAGTACTATAGAACACTAGAACTTATCCTTCCTATCTGGCTTTAAGTTTGTATCCCCATCAACCAATCTCTCCTTATGCTGCCTCCCACCTACCCCTCCCAGCCTCTAGTAACCATAATTCTACTCTCTACTTCTATGAACTTAACTTTTTTAGCTCTCACATATGAGAGAGAATGTGATATTTATCTGTCTATGATCAACTTATTTCACTTAATGTTTTCCAGGATCATCCATGTTGCTGCAAATGACAGCATTTCATTCTTTTCTATGACTGAGTAGTATTCCATTGTGTATGTATGTACAACATTTTCTTTATCCATTTATCTTTTGATGGACACTTAGGTTGATTCTGTATCTTGGCTTATGTGAATAGTACTGGAATAAACATGCGAGGGCAGATATCTCTTCTCCCTACTGATGTCCTTTCCTTTGAACATATACCCAGTAGTGGGATTGCTGGATCATATGATAGCTTTATTTTTAGTTTTTGAGGTACCTCCATACTTACTTCCATAATGGCTGTACTAGTTTACATTCCCATCAATAGTGTATCAGAGTATCCTTTTCTCCACATCCTTACCAGCATTTGTTATTTATTGTCTTTTTAATAATAGCCAGTCTATCTGAGGTGAGTTGATATCTCATCATTGTTTTGATTTGCATTTTTCTTATGATTAGTGATGTTGAGCATTTTTTCATATACCTGTTGGCCATTTGTATGTCTTCTTTTGAAAGATGTCTATTCAATTCATTTGCTCATTTTTAAATTGGATTTTTATTGTTATGATTATTTTATTTGTTTTGTTTTGTTTTGCCATTCAGTTCTTTGAGTTCCTTGTATATTCTGAATATTAATCCCTTGTTGGATTAATAGTTTGCAAATATTTTCTTCCATTGTGCAGATTACCTCTTCACTTTGTTGATTGTTTCTTTTGCTATGCAGAAACTTTTTAGTTGTGATGTGATTACATTTGTCTATTTTTGTTTTTGTTGCCTGTGCTTTTGAAGTCTCATTCATAAAATCTTTGCCCAGAGCAGTGTCTTGAAGCATTTCTCCTATGTTTTCTTTTAGTAGTGTTATAGTTTTGGGTTTTACATTTAAGTCTTAATCCATTTTAAATTGATTTTTGTATGTGGTGAGAGATCAGGTTCTGGTTACATTCTTTTCCTTATGGATATTAAGTTTTCCCAGCACCATTTATTGAAGAGGCTGTTATTTTGCCATTGTATGCTCTTGGTATCTTTGTTGAAAATCAGTTGGCTGTAAACACATGGATTTATTTCTGAGTTCTCTATTCTGTTCCATTGGTCCATGTGTCTGTTTTGATACCAGTACCATGCTGTTTTGGTTACTATAGCTTTGTAGTATATTTTGAAGTCAGGTAGTACGATGCCTCCAGTGTTGTTTTTCTTGCTCAGGATTGTTTTGGCATTCAGGGTCTTTTGTAGTTTCATATGAAATTTAGGATTGTTTTTTCTGTTTCTGTGAAGAATGTCATTGGTATTTTGATAGATACTGTATTGAATCCCTGTGGATTCAATATCAATTCAGGTAGTAAGGTCATTTGACAATATGAATTCTTCCAATCCATGAACATGGGATGTCTTTCATTTTTTGTGTGTCCTCTTCAATTTCTTTCATCAGTGTGTTGTATTTTTCACTGTAGAAATCTTTCACCTCCTTGCTTAAATTTATTCCTAGGTATTTTATTTTATTTTATTTTATTTTTGTGGCCATTGTAAATGGGATTGCATTCTTTATTTCTTTTTCATCTACTTTGTTGGTGTATAGAAATCTACTGATTTTTATGCGTTGATTTTGTATCCTGCAACTTCACTGAGTTTATTCACCAGTTCTAAGAGTTTTTTGGTGGGATCTTTAGGTTTATATATATATATAAGATCATGTCATCTACAAATAAGGACAATTTGACTTCCTCTTTTCCAATTTGTATACCCTTTATTTTATTTGTATACCCAATTTTATAGTAAAAATTACTATAATGTATTAACAATGGCCAGCTTACACTATGATTTATGTCAGTAAATCAGGTGTCTCTAGCTCGAAAACAGAGAAGAATTAACTACCTGTTCTTACATGCATGTTAATCTTTTTGACAGAAAGTATAATCCTAAGGGTCACACATATTTAATCACTCAAAAAATACAAGCCAAACCTAACTTTCATATCTCTGAGGAACAGTATTCAGAGCTACAAAATATTTGATGAATAAATGAATAGCTGTTCATCCCTGAAGGTCTCTTCCAACTTTATGAGAAGTGGAATTGTAATAAGAGGCTCATCTTTGCTGGTTTTCTTTAGGATTACAAAGTTTCTCTTCCTCAGAAGTAAGGTTTGGTGTTGGCTGCTTTAGGTATTTTGTGTTTGAATATAGTAGGTGGACTAAATAGTGAGATTTATTTCAGTCCTGTAACTCTAATATTTTTCTAATAAAAACCAACTTCTATATACTCCTAGTCCCACGATCCAGAGGCTCATTCTTCCTCCCTGGTAAGGAGAGATTGAAATTTTTATCAATTTTTGGTTCTCTGTCTTATGTTTTACTATGGCTGGGAAAAAAAAGTCTAACCTTATTTATTTATTAAAATGCAATAGAAATATGGAAGCTGAGAGATTTTTGTCAAATGTAAAATAAAAAGTAGGGCAATCAAACAATGCAAGCTAATGCATTAGTGGAAAAACAAATTTTTACTGGGTTCTCATATCTTTTTCACAACTTCAATGAAACTCACCTGAGGATATCAAAGGTCTTCTATGGCTGGATAACAAATAGTGCCAACAAAATCAATGATAGGTACAAACTGGTTTTAAAAATAAACTTTGGGGCAATAAAATGTGTTGTGGGTTTGCTGATGGGGATATCAGACCTGCAGTATAGTACAGTGCTCAAGCAAATGGTCTCTAGAACCAGTAAACTTGGGTTTAAGTTAAACCACACATGAGCTTGTGACCTTCCCAAATATTTAGTTTTTCATTGGCAAAATAGGGATAATTACCTACCTTAAAAATTGTTGTGAATGTGAAATGAGATAAAAAAAATAGTGAGGTGCTTAACACAATGACTACCGTGGAGTAAGCATTCAGTACATGTTAGACAAAGCTAGAAGCTATTGTTTCTGATGTAGTGTGATGAAGGTATTTTGAGTGAAACTGAAAACTTAAAGCACATTGATGGCATTAGTAAAAAATGTGGGTTTTTTGGAAGGCAAGAAATATACTTTTATAAAGCTGCTTTGGTCTTTGATTTCCTCGGTGATTTTCAAGATAGGAGATCCATACAGTTACACTTGCCTTAGGATAAGATCAAAGAGGAAGTGCAAATTTTCAAGCCAGTATTCATCAGGGCCACTCTGAGGCTAGTGCCCATTCAACCCAAAGTTCCAAATTATCCAAAACTCAGAATAATGAATAATATTTATAATTATTATCCTAGTCATTAAGAAAAAGTTAAATTATTTCAGTGGCTTTTGTAAAAGGCAGGAAAATATATAATACCATATATATATATTTTAAAATTTTAGGTATCAACTCTAGAATATTCACTCATTTCAGGTTAATTTTTTCCATAAGTATGTCTGCCCTTGGCTATTCTAAAATAAAATATTCTAAAATATTTTATTCCAAAATAAAACCTTGGCAGTGTAAGGCTGTCTGTGTTTTATTTAAATTATAATTATTTCAGAAGTCACCTAAGGATTCAAAAAAAGGAAATAAGGTTGAAGTAAAACCATTAATTGAGCAAATACCTCTTGAGTCTTACTCATCTATACTCAATGCCAGTGTTCAGCCCAGACTGGGTACACAGACAGTGTTCAGTATATGTTGGAAGAATGAATGAATGAGTACATGAATGATTGAATAATGTGTAGAATTTAGCATTGTGTTTGAGAGTGCAGGCTCTGGAAACAGATGGTTGGATTTGAATCCTGACTCTCCCATTTACTATCTTGTGTATGCAGTGTGACCTTGGGCAAGTTACTTAGCCTCTCTGTGTACACCTTTCTTGTCTACAAAATTATGGTGATAATAATAGTTTTCTCATGGATTGCTTGAGAATTAAGTAAATTAAAACTAACAAAGAATTTACAACAGTGGCACGTAGTAAGCACTGATAAATATTTGCTAAAATAAACAATTAAAAAAGAGATAGAAATATAATTTTTGCCATCAATGAGAAAACTTATATGTGAAATGCCAACACTTACAAAATCATGTACTATTCATTTTACTAGGAATGAATACTGGCTTTGTAACTCATCTGTGGCCATCTGCTACTAACTCTGCCCCAAATCTGCTAATTTTAGAAGTGGGAATGATCTAGTCCTAAATTTATATTCTACCCAGTTACTATCTCATCAGCAGGGTCATATACCTAAGGTATATCCAATTTTGGAATAGAGTGGAAGCTGGGGGGTATTTAGAAATTCCTCTGTATTGATGAGTTGAGTATTTGATCAAACAGTTGCCAAAGACATTTCCAAGAGTAATAGCTTTTCAAAATGTTACCAAAAGACTACATTTTAAATACTCAAATAATAATGCATTTTATATTCTAATGTTTGAAGAATTAAGATATAAAGATAATCTCTCTTTTACATAACAGAAAAAATGGGTACTATTTGTTTAACTCTCAACTGTGCCCTATTTCACTGAAGTTTTGCTTTCTTTGATATGCTAAACTAAATTTAAATAAACATATTTTCACCTCTTTTAAATAGATATTTTAAAAATATTTAAGTATCTTATAAACTTGTATGAGAAAAAAACGTATTTGTTTTTGTAGAATCTTGAGCTCAGTGGGCTTAGATGTGATCTGATTTGCAATTCCTGAATGTTACTCTAGACTAGATTCAAATATAATTTCTTCCTTAAATTATGCCTTACCATCCCTATTTTGAAAAGCAGCTGAACAGTAAAGTGGTACATTCCAGACTAGATTGTTTTTTATGTAGATACAGAACTGAGACTTAAGAATAAGGTTTTATAACAGAAATCAATAAAAACATTTGATGATATCCCACTGTATGCTCCAATTGCACATTGTTGACAATATAACCTAAATATAATGTGTGGTTCCTGGAAGATGGAAGGATTAGTTTAAGTGGAAGAAAGAAGGAAGCTGCTCTAAATTAGGATGATGCTTTCTGTATCAGCATGGAAGCAAAAGTGAGTTCATCATCAGGCAACAGCATGGCTTACCTGGAACTGAGGGCTTTTGTGCAGCATACAGATGGGCAAAGATTAGTGTTACTCCTTAATTTCTTATCTGAAATTCTTTATTATTTCATGTCTTTACCATTTTCTTGGCACTTACCATGTTTTGCTTTGGATTGTTTTGTCTTTTATGCTTCATCTAGCAAACTAGGTTGTAAGTGGTTTTATAACAAGTGTTCTGTCTTATATTTCTTTTTAATAGGCATAGCATCGACATGGTACATGGTAGATGTACAAATAAATGTTTGTTAGTTAACTGGCATATATATTCCTAAAATATTTATTAGGAAGTTTTGTTTTACTTTTTCATTAGTAAATATTTAATTGAATATCTAAATGGTTTACAAAACTTAATTAAATACTAATGTTCAAGCTGCATTATCTCTACATTACTAGGATTTTCCTTCAAGTAGTGAAGTTATTGAATTCATTTATTCAGTAAATTCTTTCTTTAGAGTTATTAAGTTCCAAGTATCAGGTAATAGGCCACTGAGGTATACTGACTAAATGAACTGTCCAATTTGCATGAGAAGAGAGCAAGCAATTGCAACAAAAGAATTTCTATAATAGATATGTAGTAAAACCCTGAGAAAACACTACAATTGGCATCCAGAAATTTATGATGCCAGTTGCCATGTGGCAATATTGTTAGGTTCATGAGATGATCTGGGTGAACCTGTACAGCTAGCAGTCCCGCTACATTCCAGCTGACCAGATTCCAGTTGCAATTTGGCACCACCTGGTGGCAGTTTTCTATTCTAGTAAAAATATCAAAAATGAAGATAGTTCTGAATCCTATGACTGACTGAGATTTTTAGTGTAGTGGCAGAAGTCCCAGGTATCTCGCTGTTGATTTTCCAAGCTCACCGAAAAGGGCTGGGGAGCCTACCTTCCACCTTCCTACTTCTCAAAATTGGCTTGAGAGCCTTGCCATCCCCACCACATCCTCCTCTTAGAAGGTAAGAACTTTAACCCACCCCTGTTTGCCAACAGGTGCTAGGCAGAAGATGGGAGCAAACTGTCAAAAGTGTTACATATAATTTCATGTTATTGTGGAATGTGTTATTGCAAGGCTTTATTTTATATACAGTTGGCATAAGTGAAAGCACATTAATGTTATCCAAGCTGGTGCAGAGGGAGATTAGGGAAGACTTGATAGAGGAACTCTTGTTCAAGCCGATACTTAAAGAAATATAGTGGCTTACCAACTGGCCATGTGAAGGAAGGGTCTTTATGAGAGAGAAGAAAAGCAGGTATTAAGGCACAGGAAGTTCAAAGTATGCAGGTGTTTTAGAGAATTACATATAGTTGTATATTTCTAGAGCACAAAGTTTGAGAGGCATGGTCAGAGCATTACTCATTTTGTAGGCCATCCAACAAAGTTTCTGTCTTATTCTATAGATATAGGAGCCATTAAAGAAATTTTTGCAGGAAATGTATCTATAAAATATTACTGTAATAGTAGTAGGAAAACTCAGTTCTGTATCTGTAAAATAGAAATAATAGTATAACAGTGACTATTTAATAGGGTTGTGTAGGTTAAAGAGAAAATATGTGAAATATTTTGCACAGAGCCCAGCCCAAAGTAAGTATTATGTAAGTGATAGCTGTTAGTATTAATATTACTACAATTAATCACTAGAGTGGGCAAGGCTAGAGGCAGAGACTGTTATAAGGAAACTAAATCAGCTGCTGATTGATTGGATGGGGGTGTAAGGATAAGAGAACACGTTTCTTAAATCTCTTGCATTCTGATTCGGGCAGTTATATGAATGATGTCCTTCATTTGGAAATCAAAGAGGAGGAGGTATATATGAATGTACACATATGTTAATTAAGAAATTATTTAAAGTAAATATGTTACATTTGATGAAACATAGACAATCTGGAATAATCAACTGATAATTTCATGAACTAACATGCATGTGAGAATGACATTGAGTTGGGTTTCTTTACCAGGAGGAAGATATGGTAAGTGGGTAGGAGCAATCATGGAGTTATTGCTGCAGGAGGTGCATGATACATTAAGCTAAAAGCTGGAAAACAATGTTTTAAATTAGTGGAGGAGAGAAAATTGAATCTTTCAGAAAAGCAAAATAGTGTTTGAGTGAAGGGAAAGGCAAGAGAGAAAACCTTATGCATAGTGTATGGTAACTAAATTTGACCCAGGAAGGAACTGAGAATTGGGGATTATTGGGGAATGTTTCTGGCAGATACCTTTATGTAAATTGGATTGACTTAAAACCAAAGAGAGTATATTGAATAATACAAGCACTGTAGAATTTTGAAAAGAAGTAAATAATGGAATCCAATTGGCATTTTAATTTTATTATTGTGATTATAGAAGTAGAATATATGGATGAGAAGAGAAGATGAAGGTAAAGATACCAATTCTTAACTGCAGCAAGTAATTTTCCAAATTCACAAATACATATGTTTTCTGTTTTGGTGACAATGACATGCGTATATACATTCAAATAATTTTGAAAGTCATTCATTCTCCTTTTCCATTTTGCATGATAATATAATTAGAACTAATATAAATGCATTTTAGTATATTTGTTATTTTCTTGGATGGATATTTATGTTTTTTATTACTCTACACTTACTAACCTTTATAAAAAATTCTGCTTTGCAAACTTTCACTGAGTCACTTTAGAATCTGTCTTTTGTAATAGAATTAGAGTGCATTTCATAATATCTATCCCCTTAAATTTACATTAAAAAAACTGAGGCCAGCAAGATCAATATCATGTCTCAAGGTATATGCTATCTAGGGCTAAAGTCAGAACTCCAGTCTGACAAGCCTAGATCCTTATTAACCTAATTTTGCTAAAAATTTAAAAGCATAGAGAGCACCCTCTAATGACACAATACTAGAATTTCCACCCTACCTTTTCTCTGACCTACTGTTACAGGAGGGCATGAAAACAAAAATGTTGACTGAGTAGGCAGAAATGAAATAAACCTCTGATGGTAGGAGTTATAAAATTCCTGACTAAGGCATGTAGGAGGATAGATGGGCCCGATTACCACAATGTAGCATAATGCCAGTGTGGGAAGGCAGAGTAGCAGCTACATGTAGTTAGACAGTAAAGGCAGGTCTTAAAGAATTGTGCAAAACAAAAGGAGTGACCTGAGTGTTGTTAATTAAACAGCAAATGAAGACGTGCTGTCTTTTTACATGGGATGTAATTGTACTGTATAAGTCTCAGCCAGTGACTCTCAATATATGGTTATTGGATCTGTAGCATCAGCATCACCTGGGAATTTGTTAGCAATGCACGTTTTCAGGCACCACCCCAGACCTAATGAACCAAAAACTTTGGGAATGGGTCAGATTAATCTGTGTTTTAAAAAGCCCAGATCTTTCTGATGCAGGCTACAGTTTGGCAACTTTTGCTCTAAGCTAAGGAGAATCCGTGTTCATCTCGTACTACTGGTAAAGTTGGTGACTGAAAGCACAGGTTCTGGTGTAGGACTGCTGGGTTCAAATACCAGCTTCATGACTTACTAGCAATGAGATCTTGGGCAAACATCATAACCTTTCTGACCTTCTCATTCTTCATCTGTGCTTATAATAGTTCCTACTTCATAAGGTTATTCTGAGTATTTCATGTGGCGTATAGTAATATGTGAACGTCCTGAGTTGGAAAAGAGCTTGATTTTTTTGAGAAATTTAAAAGAGGCCACTGTGTCTGAAGAGTAGTTTACAAAGATAAATGGTTTGAAACTGAATTGAAAAGGAAAGGCACCTTGGAGAAGGGGATGGGATCCTGAGCTCCTGTGGAAGAATAGTTATTTGCAAGAAGGAGGGGCATTTTTTTGTTATAGGGAGAAGAAAGAAAAGATAGGGTGCAGGAGCAATTTGGTTCATAGACTGGTAGACGGAAAATAAGGGAATTTCTTTTGATAGCTTCTATTTTATGGATTTTGGGTTTTTCTCAAGTGCAACGAGAAGACATGAAGAATTTTAGCAGCAGTGTGACATAACCTACTTTATGTTTTAGAAAAATCGCTCTGCTGCTATGTGAAGAATTGGTAATAATTGGAACATAATCAATCAGTCTGGATGCTATTGCAGTAGAGTAGACAAGAGTAGCGTGGACTTGAATGGTAAAAGTCAGGATGGGGAGAAATGAAATGATAGGAAATATATTTTAGAGGTAAAATCTGTGAGATTAGGTGTGGGGATGAAGGAAAGGGAGAAATCAAAGGTGTCTCTTGGATTTTCATCTGCAGCAACTAGGTGAATAGTTATGCTTTTTACTGAAATAGGAAACAAAGAGGAATATGTTTGAGAGAAAAGATTAAGTTCAGTTTGAAACATATCAAGTTTATCATGTCTTATTTGACATCTGAGTGCTTATTATAAATAGGCAACTGGGTAGATAGTTCTGGAGTTCAGAAAAGAAGCTCAGTATGCTAACTTAAATTTTGAGATTAGATATATTTATATATATACACACATCCTATAGTCATTGATATATGATATATATTATTAAGATAAGTGAATTTCTTCTGATAGCTTCCATTTTATCTATGAAAATTTAAGAAAAATTATCTGCTGAAAGGAAAACAAAAGATGGGAGGTTTAAATAGCATAAATAAGGTATGCAGTGGTTTTGTGATGACTGGGGAGAGCATGTGTGGATTAATTTTTGAGGCTGATGGTAATGAATTATAGTGGAGCTAATGTGCCGTACTGATTGTTTTTCAACAATGCTCACATTTTGATGTTTAATCAACATTTGTATGTATTTGTGGAAGAAGCACATAGTAGGATTCATCAAGGCATTTAGCCAGTCAGATGCCATATGAGAAGAGATACTCAAAGAGTTGAGGGTATTTGCAAAAGAGTGATTGAAATGATGGGCTATGGAATGTAAACTGATTAAGTGAAGATGAGCAGGCTGATAATTGAATGAAAAGTGGAGGGATCAAAGTTCTCATAATATTGAACAGTAAAGATTAAATAAGCTAGAAGGAAAGGAGATAGAAAGACTTAACATCCTGGATAAAGTTGGGTTATTATTATCTCCATTTTACATAATATGGCAACTGATGCACAAAGACTACTTTGATTACTCAGTTACAACATGAGTAATGCACCCGTGTCTTGAATTTGAGTCTCCTAATTAAATTCAGTCAGCTTCCCAGTAATTACTCTTCTTACTAGTATGCGAATCATAGATATTCTTTGTTCAATACTTTTGCCATAAGTGTGTCCACGTTACAGCACTGACTCCTTTTTGGTGACCTGTTCGTTGCCTATGTTGTGTCTCTAATTTCATAATTAAAAATACATGAACATTTATACCTAATCTTCATTAACATTTAACTAAAAGCAATAATACAACACTTAAATTTTCTTTCTTTCCAGGCAAAATGGGGTGTATGGGAAAGTTTATATTTTGGGGTTTTGTAGTGTTTTCTGGGCGGTGATCTATAGAATAAAGAGTATTTCCAATTTTAATCATTTTTTACCAACAGAACTTAAGAGTTAATTTATTTGCATGGATTGTGTATAGCATTTCATTTAGTGCCAAAAGTGTATAACTTTTAATTCAGTACCAACCATAGTATCTGACATTTTTATAGAAAATAAATGTCAATTAAATTGAATTTATGTGTTTATGCATTATTAATTATCAATCATCTGAGTAACAAGATCATTTTATAAATGCTTTTCATTGAACTTACTTCTTTTCAAGTTCAAAATGACCAAAGGTGTGGGAATTATTTGTCTGTATGAAGTCTGAGGGACCATTTCTTTAAGGCCACAGAGCATCTCTATTTATATAGAACAGATGCTTCTTCAAATAAATCTGGCAAGTTTAAGTTTCTATTCTTAGTAAAGCCTCAAAGTCTCCATGTAATTGTAAATATAGATAATAACTAGAGGTAACATATCTTAACTGTATTCCAGACATTGTGCTAAATGCTGTATACACTTGTATCTTATTTCATTTAATCCTTATCATAACCTTGTGGGACAGTTATGTTTGTTTTAAACATTAATTAACTCATTTATTCAACAAATATTTACTGAGCACTTACCATGTGGCAGGCATTCATTATTTCAAAACCTAGGATTTAGCAATGAACCAAAAGAGGGAAAGTCCTTGCCTCATGTAACTTATATTCAGGTATATAACAAGTAAATGTTATCAAATAAATAGTAGAAAGGTATATAATAAATAGATGATACACTTAGAGTAAACACATAGCTTTTTTCTTGACATACTCACTGAATATATTACTTTGTTTATTTGTTTGTTAGTTTATTGAAGCCATAGATGCAATACTTAATGCTCTATGTTTATGTTAAAAACTCAGAATATTAGGGAAAGTGTACTTTAGCTCTGGAAAAAAATCTGTAAATTCTTCTTTTTGTTTACTGCATAGTTTTATCATGTTATATGTTTTACCTTTCAGATTTATAAATAATAGTAGGAAAACTCCAAGAAAACATGCAGTAGACTAAGAAATTGTTCACCTAACTTCCCTAGGTCAGCTCCAATTCCAGTGGACTTCCTAACCTTGAAAGATTAGCATTATGCAAGTTGAGATATCATTCCAAAGCAGAAATTCACAGTCTCTGCAGGGATGATTGACTTGGAATCTAAGAAGAAAAAAAAGAGTTTTAAATTTCAAACAAGCTGAAGACCTTTCTTAAAATGGCACCAAGGAGGATTCAGTACATATGTCCAAGGACATCTTCTCAAAATATTACTGTTATTATAATCATAGGAGGAAGTTATTGTTTTTCTGTTTATGATGACTATTGAGTGACATATAAAACAAATTTATGCTTGAGTAATTATGACTGGAACATTGTGTAGATGCAGAAATACAAACTAAGCAAATATTCTAAATTAAATCAGGTATTTGCATGGTTTTAAATGAAAGAATAATAACATTTTCTTTAGGGATGAATAAAGAGATAATCTTGGGAATTTTAATACACTGGATTTAGTCAAAAAGTACTCATAGCGTTTGTCAAATGACACAAAGAAAGTAATATTTTAACAAAGAATAAGAGATTGTATATTACAAAAAATTATATTTTGTTTTCCACATGAGATGCCTGAATTCAGTTCTAAATATGCAAGTCTTTTTGTTTTGTTTTGTTTTTTGGCCACTAAATAAGTCTTAATACATTTAAAAAGACTAAAATGATAGAAAATATATTCTCTGACTGCAATAACAGAAGGAAATTTAGAAAATTCACAGATGTGTGGAAACTAAACAATACTCTCTTAAATAAACAAAGGGTAAAAAGAAAAATCAGAGGGAAATTAGAGAGTACTTTCAGATAAAAATCAAAGCACAACATATCAAAATTTATAGGATGAAGGGCACATGCAGTGCTTAGAGGAAAATTTATACTTGTAAATACCTAAAAAACCTCAAATCAGTAATGTAAACTTCTATCTTAAGAAAATAAAAAAAGAAAAGCAACCTAAACCAAAAGCAAATATAATTAGGAAATAACAAAGATTACAACAGAAATATATGAAATAGGGAATTAAAAAACAATAGAGGAAATTAACAAAACCAAAAGTCGGTTCTTTAAAAAGATAAAAAAGATTTCCAAACCTTTATCTAGACTGACCAAGAAAAAAAAAGAAAGACCAAAGTTATTAAAATCAGAAATAAAGCAGGAGCATGATTACATTGTCACAATGGCTTTTTGTGGTGGTAAGATTTAGTTTCTTCTCTATCTCATTTGCATTTTTGTTCTAACAGTGGTTTTTGTTCTTTCTTGTGTATTCGTGGTAGTGATTATTGTTTTTCAGATTCCAGATGCAGGTTTTCCTTGAGAATTTCTTGTAGGGCTGGTTGTGTGGTGTTGAACTCCTGCAGCTTTTGTTTGTCTGTAAAATACACTATTTTCCCCTCATTGCTGAAGGATAGCCTTTCCGGGTATATATTCTTGGCTGGCAGGGTTTTTTTTTTTTCAATATTTTCAATATATCATCCCATTTTCTTCTGGCCTGTAGAGTTTCTGTTGAGAAGTGTGCTGTTAGTCTGATAGGGACTACCTTTATAGGTGACTTCATGCTTTTCTCTTGCTTCTTTTAAGATTTTCTCTTTGTCTTTGAGCTTTGCCAGATTGACTATAACATGTCTTCAAGAGGATCTTTTTTGGTTGAATGTGTTTAGGGATGTTTGAGCCTCCTGGATCTGAACGTCCATGTCTCTCCCTATACCTGGGAAGTTTTGCATTATTATTTCATTCAATAGGTTTTCCGTACCTTTTCCTTTCTTCTCCCCTATGGAACACCATGATTCAACTGTTTTACTGGTTAAGGTTGTCTGCTAGCTGTCTTAGATTTTCTTCATTTTTTTTTATTATTATTATTATTTTTTTAAATTTTATTTTGTCGATATACATTGTGGCTGATTATTGTTGCCCATCACCAAAACCTCCCTCCCTCCTCCCTCCCCCCCCAAAAAATGTCCTTTCTGTTTGCTTGTCGTATCAACTTCAAGTAATTGTGGTTGTTATATCTTCTTCCCCCCCTGCAGTTTTGTGTGTGTGTGTGTGTGAATTATATATTAATTTTTAGCTCCCACCAATAAGTGAGAACATGTGGTATTTCTCTTTCTGTGCCTGACTGGTTTCACTTAATATAATTCTCTCAAGGTCCATCCATGTTGTTGCAAATGGCAGTATTTCATTCGTTTTTATAGCTGAGTAGTATTCCATTGTGTAGGTGTACCACATTTTCCGTATCCACTCATCTGATGATGGACATTTGGGCTGTTTCCAACTCTTGGCTATTGTAAAGAGTGCTGCAATGAACATTGGGGAACAGGTATACCTTCGACTTGATGATTTCCATTCCTCTGGGTATATTCCCAACAGTGGGATAGCTGGGTCGTATGGTAGATCTATCTGCAATTGTTTGAGGAACCTCCATACCATTTTCCATAGAGGCTGCACCATTTTGCAGTCCCACCAACAATGTATGAGAGTTCCTTTTTCTCCGCAACCTCGCCAGCATTTATCGTTCAGAGTCTTTTGGATTTTAGCCATCCTAACTGGGGTTAGGTGGTATCTCAGTGTGGTTTTAATTTGCATTTCCCAGATGCTGAGTGATGTTGAGCATTTTTTCATATGTCTGTTGGCCATTTGTATATCTTCCTTAGAGAAATGCCTACTTAGCTCTTTTGCCCATTTTTTAATTGGGTTGCTTGTTTTCTTCTTGTAAAGTTGTTTGAGTTCCTTATATATTCTGGATATTAATCCTTTGTCAGATGTATATTTTGCAAATATTTTCTCCCACTCTGTTGGTTGTCTTTTAACTCTGTGAATTGTTTCTTCTGCTGTGCAGAAGCTTTTTAGTTTGATATAATCCCATTTGTTTATTTTTCCTTTGGTTGCCCGTGCTTTTGGGGTCGTATTCATGAAGTCTGTGTCCAGTCCTATTTCCTGAAGTGTTTCTCCTATGTTTTCTTTAAGAAGTTTTATTGTTTCAGGGTGTATATTTAAATCCTTAATCCATTTTGAGTTGATTTTAGTATATGGTGAGAGGTATGGATCTAGTTTCATTCTCCTGCATATGGATATCCAGTTATCCCAGCACCATTTGCTGAAGAGGCAGTCCCTTCCCCAGTGAATAGGCTTGGTGCCTTTGTCAAAGATCAGCTGGCAGTAAGTGTGTGGGTTGATTTCTGGATTCTCTATTCTATTCCATTGGTCAGTGTGTCTGTTTTTATGCCAGTACCATACTGTTTTGGTTATTATAGCTTTGTAGTATAGCTTAAAGTCAGGTAGTGTTATGTCTCCAGCTTTATTTTTTTTGCTCAGCATTGCTTTGGCTATGCGTGGTCTTTTATTATTCCATATAAATGTCTGAATAGTTTTTTCCATTTCTGAGAAAAATGTCTTTGGAAAAGATGAAGTCAAACTGTCCCTGTTTGCAGATGACATGATCCTATATATCGAACAGCCTAAAACCTCTACAAAGAAACTCTTGGAATTGATAAATGATTTCAGCACAGTAGCAGGATACAAAATCAATACACAAACATCCATAGCATTTCTTTTCTCCAATAGTGAACATGCAGAACGAGAAATCAAGAAAGCCTGCCCATTTACAATAGCCACCCCAAAAATAAAATACTTGGGAATTGAATTAACCAAGGAGGTGAAAAATCTCTATAATGAGAACTACAAACCACTGCTGAGAGAAATTAGAGAGGATACAAGAAGATGGAAAGATATCCCATGCTCTTGGATTGGAAGAATCAACATAGTGAAAATGTCCATACTACCCAAAGTGATATACAAATTCAATGCAATCCCCATCAAAATTTTCTTCATTTTTTAAAATTATTTTTTCCTTTTTTTTTGTCGAGCTAGGTTATTTCCAAAAGACTATCTTCAAGATCAGAAATTCTTTCTTCTGCTTGTTCTACCCTGCTGCTTAAGCTGTCAGTTGTGTTTTTTATTTCACTGAATGAATCGTTCAGTTCCGTGAGTTCTGCTACATTCTTTTTTAAGGTATTAAAATCTCTTTGTAAATTTCCTCCTTCATATCTTGGATTGTTTTTTCTTGTTTCATTATGTTGTCTAATTGATTCTTCTCATACCTCAGTGAATTTCCTTAAGATTGTTGTTCAGAATTCCTTTTCAGTTGTTTGAAGAGTTTCCTGCTCTATAGTGTCTGGTATTTGAGAATTACTATATTCTTTTGATGGTGTCATATTTTCTTGGGTTTTTGTATTTCTAGTATCTCTACATTGATGTCTGATCATCTGTTAAAGCAATTGCTTCTTCAATTACTCTGGAGTGGACTTTGAGGAAAAAAGATGTCCTCTTCTTTTTCTGGTCTCTGCTGGTGACTCTCCTTGTGTCAGTGTAGTGTAGTTTCCAGCAGGCCACCTGCACAGTGGCTGTGGCTACTGCTGTGGCATTGAGTGCTTTTTCAGCAGCCATGGCTGTGGTGGTGGCTGTGGTGGGCCGCCTGCATGAAAGTGGTATATCTGGTGTGTTCTCTTGCCTGCTTTTGAGCAAGGTGTACTGCCCTCGGCTCCCTGCTTAGGACCCTGGGTGTGCTTTCTTGCCTGCTCTAAATATGCAAGTTTTAACCTAAATACCATGCTTATACATCACAAAGTAATTTACACATTAAAGCTCTCTGGGAACTTTGTTTCATATCCTTTCTAATTTATTATTTTGTTTTTTACAAATTTTTGAACTAGAGCTATAAACCATTTGCCTTAAAAAGATGTGCAGTCATTTTATACTTATACATCTGCTCACAAATGCACACACATATTCTTTAGACATAATTTTTTAAATCTCCACTAAAGTTGAATTAAGAAGTATAAAAATCCTCACTTGGAGCATTGATATTTTTAAATATGTGTAATCATTGGCCCAACCCTTTTAGGGTTCTTTTCTCTGAGTCTAGAGCTCTCATTTGCTCCCACACAAGTAAGGGATCTGATAACAACACAGTCTTTGAAAGCACAATGTGGTCCTCTCCTTCAGTAACATTTCCAAATCCTGTGGCCCAGTCTCTTGGGCCTTACTATCTGTTAATGAAGATAGATGGTAATATTGGCTATCTTTTCTGGTAAGAAAGCCTTTACCGGAACAATAATGCCAAACTTACTAAGAATAATGGGGCATATGTGACATAATGCCACAAGTTCCAGGAACCTGAGGGAGTAGTGGGAGTTATTTCTGGAGACCTGCAGATCATTTTACCTGACTATAGCAGATGCTAAGAAACTTAGAAGAGCAAGAAACCACTTCTTTTTGCTCAGTTATTGTCAGGAAAACAGAAGAAAACTTTCCTAAATCATCTTTGCTTCCAAATATAAAGAAGTAATGTATATATTTGGCATTGAAAAATTCTGGAATGAATTTTTGGGTTTTTTTAATCCCATGAGACTCCAGAAGTTCTGGGAGATTCTTCTATGTGAGTTTGAAATATCATTTGAAATAAATATGGGAGGTGTATAGGTAATAACACAGTCACATTTCATCCAAGATACACAACTTTAAAGTATGTTCTTGGTCTCTGAAATGATACAGTGTGATTGCACAAAAAAATATTTTTTAACATTTGGTTTTGATCTGTAATCAAGTTTTCAAGAAAATTAGGATATTTACTATTTTTCAAAATACAAGACAATGTATTCTTTCTTTATATCCTGAAATATTATTCCTATCCTTAATATATAGTCATTTATACATTTTTATACATTTTGAAACATAACATTTAGTAGTTTTACATGGGTAAAAGTTACAGCCCAGGAATATTTTCATATTATGGTTTAGCTTTTAGTATTTTTTTGGAGGAATAATGTGAATTTTTATTTAGTGTAATCATTTTAATAGTTCAGAATATTCATCATTTGTTAATATAAAAACTTGATATACTGATTATAATGTTGGATGATTAGCAGGAATAAATCAAAGCTTTCTCGGTTTATTTTTTTATTTTCACAAAATCTTAGCTATTAGTGATCCTTTGATAGTAAGAATAGTGATAAATGTAAATTGAAGCTGAAGTTATAAGCCAGTGAGTATGCCTTTTTATAATTTGTCATGAACCTTTTTATGTTAAATACTATGGTATTTTTCTGACTTATGATAATGTCAGAAAAAGCTGAAATAAAATGATTTTGAGAGAAGTCTATTACTGCCTAAAAGATTTACATATACAAATAATCAGGGTTAGTGGAAAAGTACAGATAGACAGTAGAAAAATGTAAGGAGGTTATGCATACATTGTATTGCTGGGTTAGAATTATAGAGTTTGTTTTGGAAACTTATGACAGGAAAGAAAATGTTATTGCTTAAATACCATATACCTACAAAATGGTGGGGAATAATAGGCAAAACTGGATTAAGAAGAAAGAGAGAACAAATCATGAAAATTTGAAAGTAATTTATTTTTTATCATAGGAATTATAGTTATAAAAAGAAGTGAAAACTGCCTTAACAGTGATCTCTAAACTCCTCATTTGCTAGGTTAGGAAAATGATGCCCAATGAGTAAAAGCAAGTTTTTTTGTAAACCATTAGCAGTGTAGTTTTGGATCTCGAAGTTGTAATGATGAAACTCTTTTATTAAAAAAACATGGAAGTGAGTTCATTCTACCCACGCCCCAGCATAAAAGTTTAATTTCTAAATCAAGGGCCAGCAAACTATGGCCTATGGGCCAGATCTGGCCCATCACCTGTATTTGTATTGCCCATGAGCTGAGAATGGCTTTTACATTTTTTGATGTTTAAAACCAATCACAATAAAAATAATACTTCATGACATGTGAACGTTCCATGAAATTTAAATTTCATTATAATGCACATTAAGTTTTATTGGGACACGGCAACTCTCCTTTGTTTACATATTACCTATGGCTGCTTACACACTACATCAGCAGAGCTGAGCAGTTGTGACAGAGCCTAAAATATTTACTGTCTGTCCTGTTTTACCCACCCCTGTTCTAAACAAATGAATTAGTGAATCAAATTCATCAGGATTAGATAAGCTCATGTATGTAAAGTGCTTAGAATAATACATGACACATGGTAAGTACACATTTTTAAAATTATCATTGCTATCATTATTACCTCAAGATGAGATACTTTGATGGATCTAATAAATGTATTTGATTTATTAATTTTTAAAAAGGCAATACCAGTGGTGACCACTGAGTCACTGCAGGAAGCACCCCAGGTTCTTCTAAGCCAAGTGGTGAGGGGGCCAAGGGCCTCAGCCATGCCCCCATGACACCTGCAGCCAGCCCAGCAGCGACCACCAAGCTGCTGCAGGAATTGCCCCAAGCTCTTCCCAGCCAGGGTGGTGGGGAGCCGAGGGCCTCTGCCACACCCCACCAGCATGTGCAACCAGCCCAGCAATGACCACCGATCTGCAGCAAGAAGGCCCCCAGGTTCCCGAGCTGGGGTGGTAGGGGGCAAGGACTTTTGCCACACCCCTCTGACATCTGCACCCAGCCTAGCAATGACCAAGCCACCACTGGATGCCCCCTGGTCTCCCTGGTAGGAATGAGGGGGGTGTCGCAGGTCTTAATCCCACCCCTCCTCCTCCTTCCTTCTTCCATCACATTTCCTTCCCCTTTTCCCTCTCCCCCTGCCTCCCAACTGCTCTGCAACAACTTCATAGAACGTAAAAAAATAATATTATTAAAAAATAATAATAAAAAAAGGCAATAACTTAAGAAGATATCTTTTACATAAAGCAAGGAGATTTGAAATGTTTTTCTGCTGGAAACATCAGGGATAAAAGATATGAATCCTAGAATGAGAAATATTTGACTATTTCAGAGAGTAGATGAATCATTTAGAGTGTATGTTTTTCAGAACTAAATACTGATGAGGAGTTAAGAATTAAACGACGACTGCAAAATATCAACTAATTTGATAGCACGGGTGGCCTAAAGAGGGTAAAGAGAAAAATATCAGCATAATGTGGTATTTGGAAAAGCAGGTTTTTTCTGAAACAGTGAACTAAATACAGAAAGAAGAAAGAAAATTTTAGAAGCAATGTACTTTTTAAATTGTTCCCCTGACTTATGAATAAAATTATTGAAAATAAGAAAGTCACCACAGTTCCTAGACTAACTCTTTCACTTGAGTTCTTAAAGTCATCTCTTTCTCCCTCTTGAAGTAACTTTTTGTATCATCTTTTAACTTTCTCTTTAATTTTTCCCTTTGAAAAGGTGTTGCAATTTTGCCTAAAAATAAGTAATATACCGGTAATCCTTATTTTAGTAACTATTCTCTACATTTTGATACCCCCTGGAGTTTACCATCTCACTCTTTCTCTTTAACATTAAATTTCTGCAGAAAGTTATCTACCCTCATAGCTTCTACGTCTTTCCATCAAATTCCTTGCTTAACTTCGTGAAAACTGACTTATATCTCCAGTTCTATTTTCTTAAAGGACAGTTTTACCTCTAAGTCTCCAAATCTATTTCCCTTTTTAAATGTTCATGCTAATTAACTTCTTTGCATCTTTTGGCCACCCCAACTTCCATGAACTCTGTTGTTCTCTTGTCTTCTATGGGATTTAGCCCGATTCAATTTTTCTTATTTCTGAGAACATGCCTTTTTGTTCCCTTCACTCACTTCTCTTCTTCCTAACCTTTAAATATAGGTAGTCGTTGAGGTATCTTTTCAACCTTTTTTATTTCTCTCTCTGAACTCTTGGCTTGCATCATCCTCCTACTTTAACCACCCTCCTAACTTCATCTGTCTTTTCCTGTTCAGATATTTATTGGCTCCATCATTTTAGCCCTGACTAGTCCCCTTGGCTTAAGTATGCAGCTTACTACTGAACCTCTCCATCAGGAAATGCCATTGGTTCTAGTGTTGATAATTTCCTAAACCAAAACTCCTTGTAAAAAGCTTTGCTCTCTAAGAGCCTCAGTTTTATTTTCTATAAAAGTTGTTGTAAAGATGACATGATTTAATTCATTTAAAGCACTTAAAATAGTATCTGGCATATGATAAGTGCTTACTAATTTGAGCAATTTTTATCTTATTCCCAGATGCAGATACTAAGCTGTGTAGATGGTTCCTTCCAAATAACTTTTACATTAATCTTTGCTTTCTATTAGTAATAGCAGTACACTAGCTTAAACTCTTATGAGAATTTCTTTCCCCAGGATTATTACTCTAAACTCCTAATTGATTTTTCTATAACCAGTCTTCTGTGCCAATCCATCTTTGCTAGTCAGGACAGGCTACATTGTGCTACTGTGATAAGCAATGCCCTGAATTATTAGTGACATAACCAACAAAAGTTCATTGCCTGCTCATGCAACATGCATAGTGCTCTGCCCATTATAGTCACCCAGGGGCTCAGTCTGATGGAGGAGGCTCTTTCATCGTCCTAATAGCAGGGGGTAGGGGAGGTAGGAGTTGAACACCACCAATTAAATGCTTCTACCTAGAAGTTACATGATTCATTTCCGAAGACATTTCTTTAGTCAAAGTAAGTCCAAAGGTCACTTCTAACTTTAGGGGATAAGGAAGTATAATCCTACTATGCACTTGCAAGGAGAACAAAATAATGTAAACTACTCCACAATTTTACATAATCTTCCTTATTTACAATTTTTGTCTTATTCTCCAGTTCCATCAGTTTTAGTGACTCCTTTTATTTACAAGCCCCCCATATCTGATTTTCTGGACTTCTCTATACCACTCTTAGCCTGTAACACCTTACAATTTGGCCAAATGGCATTACTCATCTTAAAACCATGGCATGGGCTTTCTTACCTCTTAATTTTATGTGTGATACTGACCTCCCTTTGCTGTTTTTCTCTCACATGTCATAATTTTTTCTCATCATTCAAGACTCAGATTTGTAAAGCTTTCCTGATCTCTGATTTTCAATATTCCGTCTCCCTCCAGTGACATCTTATAGTGACTGTTTGTGCTATGAGATGTCACTGGACATATATTACTTTTTCTCTGATACTTATAACATTTTGTTCACACTAATTTGTAGAAGCATTTTTACTCTTATTTGCCTTCTTAAACTATCTTCGTCATGGGGCCAAAGCTACCACTCACATAAATGGAGTCTTTGCACAAATTAGAAGAAGGTATTCCTCTGGCTAGGTTATTAGAAATAGACATTCACTTTGAACAGACCAATTTGAAAAAATGCCCTCTTTATGTGAAGAAAAAAATATACTTTTTTTCCTTTCAGGTTTGGGCCCCTGGTTTCAGAGCATGGAGCACAGGCCCATTTCAGCCCCCACTTGCTCCCTTAGGGACCTAACACCAAGGAGGTGCACAGTAGATGTTTACTAAGGGAATCAGTTAATTAGTGGCAAGATGTTTATCATAGTTTAAATTAGGTGAGTCTGGAAATGTTTGAAGGCCTAAAAGTACAAGGGGAAAAAGAAGCAAAGTAGAAATTACAATATGTCTCTGAGGATGATAAAGTATCAGCTGAAATTAGAGAAGAGATGCAGTTTTTGTAAGACACATTATAATGAAAACATTTTAAAATCATAATTCTCGTATAATTTTTGTCTTAAATGAAAGCATGTGACAGCTATGACTGAAATATGTACATTGTAAATGTAGTTTTTGTGTTTAGTTTTTTTAAGTAAGACAGAACACAGCTAGAGAGAGTCCAGGGAAATACAAATAACCAAATAAAAATAAAAAATACCTATCTAGTTTAGCAAGAAATGTATATTTCTTTTTTTATGGAATTTTTTATTTTTTATCTGTGCTACTGGAAAACCTCTGGGGTTTGAATTTGTATGTGTGACCTAGTAGTAGGTTGAATCCCTATTTGCTATTTATGACAGCCAAAGCTAAGCTGCAAATATCTGCTTTTTCCACCTCCCAGATCAAGAATATATTTTTATGTCAATAAAGATTTATTTATAACAGCATTTTTAAAGGTACATTCTATTTTATTGATGAATATGGTTTATTTAAATAACCTACTATTGAACATTTATGGGGTTCTCCCTTTTGTTTTTATTTTTTGTTTTTGTTTGTTTTGTTTTTTGCTATTATAATCAATTCTGCACTAAATATAATTATAGCTAAATCTACACACATAGCGAAGTTTTCCTTTAGGATAAATCCTAAAGGTAGAATTTCTAGGTTAAAGGTTAGGATTGTTTTTTAAAAAAACTTTTGATACATATTGTATTAGTCCTTTTTCTGTTGATAATAACAGAACACCTGAAACTAGGTAATTTGTAAGATTTGTTTCCTACAGTTTTGGAGGCTGGGAAGTCCAAGGCCCAGGGGCTGCATCTGGTGATGGCCTTCTTGGTGGGGACTTTTTGAAGCATCCTGAAGCAGTACAGAGTATCACATGGTGAAGGGTACAAGAGCTCATGCTAATGGGTTTCCTCCTTGCCACTCTCATGATAACCCATTCATCCATTAACCCATTAGTCCATAAACGGATTAATCCACTCATAAAGGCATAGTACCCCTCATGGTCCAATCATCTCTGAAAGGCCCCACCTTTCAAATATCATATTGCATATTAAGCTTCAGCATGAGCTTGGGGGGACATTAAAACCATACTGCACACTGCCAAATTGCTCTTCAGAAACCTATCACTGAGACCCTACCAGCAGTATTGAAATTTATCATATTACCAGACCCTTACTAATTGTCTCTTTTAAAGGAATTGCTAATGTGATCGACCTGTGCTTTCCAAATCACATTCCAAAAGATCATCCATATTTACAAATTCTTTACTACAAAATAATCAGTAAATTAAGTCTCAAAACTTAACAAATTTTGGTTGGTAACTAATTTGCTTGCAACATTTTTTGCTTGTAGATTTAGATGATGTCCAGTGAAGAAAGAGAAGGAAACCAGTAGTGATTCCCTAGCCTCAATCTTCTTCCCCTCAAAACACAGAACTCCAGTGCAAGAATTCAAAAACTCACCCCTGGTGATCTCTAAGTTTCAAGGAGGTGAAAAGTATATGCCTCTTACAAAACTTTAATAAGCCCTTTTGTAAATAATGAATTATCAAAATTGTTAGGTTGGACAGAAATGCACTTCTTTAAAGCCAAATTGTCATTACAATATTTATTATCTACAAACTGATTTATCAGGTCCGGTTAGTATTTTATTGTAGTATGTTATTTGATTTTGATCAAATTCTTTACGGCCTTTATATTCAACCATGATAATTAAAATGCAAAAACCACAAAGTACAATAAGCAATGTTTTGTGAGTTTATCTTTAACTTCCTTTGTAGGTAGAAATTAACTAGTTCTTTAGAAAAGTGTATATTTGGGGTGAAAATTCCTATATAACTGGAGCACTAAGTTATTCTGACTAGAAAACATATGTTATTATTTTCAAAGCCATAGTCTCAACTAAACTTTGGCTTTTCTGTGTTATGTTATACCTTTTCTGATGGCAGTACACTATGAAAAATCATGTTACATCTCTGTGTTTGTTTGCCCAGAATCCATGGAACAAAAGATATCTAACTAAGTGAAAGGCATTTCATAGTCAAAGGGGACCTTAAAGATATTTCATTTCACTATGTTTGGTGGAGACTTAATGGATGATGATGGTGATAAAAATGAGAAGAAAGAAGAGAATTTTGGGAGCTCTTATTATGCATCGGCATTCTGCTTAGTGCTTTATTTATGATTTCTCATTTGTTAAATCAGGAAACTTAATTCCATAGTGGTAAAACAACTCTCCCAAGATCATGAGGTTAGTCGGTACAACTAACCAAAGATCAAACCCAGATATGCTGACTCTCAGTGCAGTCTACTCTTCATTACATAATACTGGCAATATTAAAACCATTTTAGACATTTTAATCTCAAAAAGCTTTTCAATTTATAATTACATATATCATTTCTATTGATGTTTTTATTTATATAATACATGTGGAAGGGCTTTAACCTTATTTTATCTATTGTCCGTATCCTCTAATAATAATTGTTATGTTTTCCATTTACTGAATTTTTACTTTAAACACGTCATCTCTATTCTTTGATATAAAAAAAGAAAATAAATTATTCTAATCTTATAAATGAGGAACCTAAGGCTCGAAGTGGAGTAAATAACTCTTCTGTAGTAAATCGGTTGATTAGCAGTAAAGCTGGGATTCAAGCCCATGTCTGTTTGCCTCCAAAACTCTATTTTATTCTATTGCTGCTTATTAAAGAATAGCAAAATCAAATAAGCTTGAAAATTATCAATTTGGGGTATTATAGAAACATATATGCTCTTCTTGCTCCCTCTTTGCCTACGTATACCTCATTTCTTCTTAAAACTAATGTGAGGGATAAAATAGTACACTTCACTGTATTTTTTTCAAAATTTCACACTGGAACATTCCACTCTTAAATACTTAGAGAAAATGTACATAGGTAAATAAAATTAACATGTGATTCTAGCCTTTAGGTAGATTTTACTCTATGATAGAAGACAAAATTTTTTTCTGGATGACCAAGATATTGAATTAGAGATAAGAATTTACCTCAGTAGGTCAGTTTTCCAATTCTCATCTTTTAAGTGATGTACAAAAATATTTCTATTTTTTTATTTCTTTTCTTTTATTACTTTATTTATGTGTTAAACACTCACATTATCAGAACCAAATGAAAGCAGAAACTTTCTAATGTTAGTCAAAAATTGATGGTATGTAAATAAGTCTTCCCACATTTATGGAGGCCAGGTGGATATCCTGCTTCCAGATTCTTCACTCTCCTACCACACCTCAATAATTGTGGAAAAAGCCAAGGTCCTTTCTTTAATTACTCTCATTTGCAGTATTAGTCTTGTAGTAGATCATCAATTGGCTCATATGCTTCAGTGATTCATTGATTGCTTTCTGACCATATTGTCTAGAAAACTGACATTGATTTTTCTTTCTTTCAAATGAATGCTAGAGGAAAATCTTTCTTTTTTTTACTTTTGGAATATAGATTTATAGCAATAATTATGACGTTAAGTAAAGTGAAATAAATTATTTTCGATTCAGAGACAATGAAAATGTTAAGCCCTGTAATGAAATTTAACCATTATTAGATAAACCTTACTAGGTTTTTATAAAATGAGAAAACTTATTTTAAAGGGCTACGCTTAGCAATGGATGCTATAATTTTTGCCATTTTTTTGTAAAATTTCCCCACTTGTCTAATTTTTTCCAAAGCAATGGTAAAGTAAATTAGAGAAAAATGATTTCAGAAACTTCTTCCTTATGTTGTATGGCTACCTAAAAACAGTATATGCACTGGCAGGACAGCATATTCTCTTAAATGAGCCCACTGATTTTTCATGTATTTTTTTTTTCTGTGATCATACAAACTAATGGCTTCTTTGACAGCAGAAATAAAATCCTAAGTCGTATTTTGCATAGTTACTAATGTTGGCCCCAGGTAGTAAATTACATTGAAAACCATTGTATCTGAAAATTTTCAAATCCTAAAAATATGTTCCATAGATAATATAATTTAATTGTACTCCAGACATTTCATCTAAAATACCTTTTCTGTCTTTTTCTTTTTACTCTTGTCCTCACTTTTAATGATCTTCGGCTGACAGTGTCTTTACATCCAAAATGCAAAGCAGACAAATGGGCATGTCAGGGAAGAACATGACTAAAAGCACCAGCATCAGTGGAGACATGTGCTCACTGGAGAAGAATGATGGCAGCCAGTCTGACACTGCGGTGGGAGCCTTGGGCACCGGCAGCAAAAAGCGGCGCTCTAGCATTGGGGCCAAAATGGTAGCTATTGTTGGTCTCTCACGGAAAAGTCGCAGCGCTTCTCAGCTCAGCCAAACGGGTAGGAATTTTTATGTTACTTTTAATTTCATACTTGAGTTGTCATTACAATATTATATTCTTTTCTCTTACTTATTTTATTGCAGTAATGTGTGGATGATGACATGTTCCAGAGGGAAAGGGACATTTCAAACTAGTTAACCTTTCTGAAAACATAATAATCATGTTTTTTTCAGTGACCGGTGAGCCTGCTTCAAAGTGAAACTTGACCACTATTCTTGAAATATATATAATGTCTTTCCTCCTCAGGGAGGAGTTAAGCTGTGGTACCCTTGATTGCCAGTTGCTGACCTTTGTAAAGGTACTCTGGGATATTTGCATTTCTTTAGGTTCCTCAGCTTGAACCCAGCCAAATTAATTTTCCCTCCCAGCAAGTTGCCACGAAGATGACGATGACGCCTCATATTTTGTGTGAATAATATAGTTCTTTTATTGCTGACAACCTGACTTCCTTTTCAGTTTGTAAGCAACATTTACCAGTAATATCAACGTTCTCACTGCAGTTTTTATTTCCCTGTTAAAACTTCATGCAGAAATATTCTCCAGCAGCAAGGATGGAGGAATTTTCTGCTGACAGTGAAGATATTCAAAGCTTTGCTACTTTAAAATTCAGTTTCTAAATCACATCTGCAAAAATAAATTAGACACAACACTCCTACTCAGCCACTGTTAGCAATTAAGAAATTTGTGAGTCAAAGTAATGTCTTTTTTCAAATGGGTGTTGATAATTAAACATTAAATCCCTGGTATTTTGAAAATAATAACATATCTTCTACTTAACAAACAAAAGCATTTAAGTATGGTGTTTCCTTCGCAGCAAAAGAAATTAGAGGCAACTGAATTAAACCTAATTTATGTTCAAATCCTAGGGTTTTTATACACAGAAGTCAGGACATAAAATCTACAGCACAAAAGAAATTAAGGTTACATTAATTCCTGGGCTCAGCTAATCTTGATTTTACAAACTATATCAGTAATTCTGGAAATTGAGCTTTATATAATAATATAATAGTTATGTGATGGTATCCTTATATTCTGATTGTAACTCACTGTATTTAATGTGATTTTTGTTTTAGGAATTTTTTCATTTGGTGTTTTAAAGTGTTATTTTGCATTTCACTATATAAGTGGAAGTTTAATTTATAGACTGTGGACATATAGATTATATTGAAATGATTCTTAACATTGCTTATAGTTATACATAATTAACTATGTTGTGCTTATATGTTGGATGTTGGCCTTTTGAAATTGAGGGGGTTTATTAAAATACTTATCTAGTAGTTAAAACTTTATTTATTGCATTTTTCTGATTAAAAATTACAAACAGTCTGTGAATGTAAAACTGCTCTAAAAAATAAAGTCTATTAATTAAAAAAAATAAAAGGAACCTAAAATGGACATTATTAAGACTACAAGCTAGAGAATTGTGGTGTTCAAGTAAAAAATTAATTCCATTCATTCAGCATTTTTTTCTTTTTTTCTTTCTTTTTTTGATAAATATTGAGCACTTACTGTGTGCGAGACACGTGGAGAAAAGAGATAAGTAAGAAATCATTTATAACCCGAGTTGCTTACAATCTAGTAGGAGACAAATACTTAAACAGATTGGTTCAAGGTCATATGTCAGTGGAAAAGTAAAATTACATAGACAGTGCACTAGGTGCTAAGATGGAGACTTGACCCAACTTGGAATTCCAGGAATGAATTACTGGAGATTATACCTGATTCGAGGTATCATCTCAGTGACTAGAGTGACTGCTAACTAGATAAAGGACAATTAGAAAGGTGTTCCAGACAGAAACCATAATGAGTAAGGCATAGAGGCATGATGTGTACAGAAATGATAAGCAGTTACATGTAATTTTAACATAAAATATTGGATTGAGTGCCTAGAGATGAGGCTGATAAATAGGGACCAGGTCATGGAGAGTTTTGTAGATCATATTTATATGTGATGGGAAGTTTTAGAAGGTTTTCAGTAGAGGACTGGTATGTTCGTATTTGTATAATTTGTAGACATTCAGGCTTCCATTTATTTATATAACAAATATTTTTTGAGCATCTACCATATGCCAGGGATGATCCTGAGCAAAACATGAGAAGACAGAGATCCTTCTCCACTTGGAGCTTATATTCTAGTAGGGCTACAATGAAGAAGTAAACTTAAGTACCCATTTGGGAAAGAGCATTTTAGGATCACTTAGCAAAGTAGTACAATAATTCGGACAAGAGATAACATCCTGAACTAAGTCAGTTGTAATAAAGATAGTAAGGGGATGAAATTTTTAAAGAGCAAAATTAGTAGTGAGTCACCCAATTTAGTGACTGGTTGAATGTGAGGAGGTGAAGAAGAGAAGATGCTACGGTGACTCCCATATTTTTGACTTGCATCATTAGGTGGATGGTAGTGCCATTAATGGATATAGAAAGTATAAGAGAAGGAGCAGTTTAGAGGAAGAGAGAGAGGGATGAGTCTTTGATTTAGGACATTTTGAATTTGTGATGTCTGGGGACATTTCCAAATGAAAATGTCTAGACATACTTAAATAAACACTTCTGAAGCTACTATTAGAATGAGGGACTAAATCTGAGAGTTATAAAGTTTAGATGATACTTAAAATGTTAAACCCATGAACATGGCTGAAATTGCTCAAGAAAAACATTACAGATAAATGAGCAGTAGGCTAAGATAATGCCCTGTGAGAGATTAACATTTTAGAATTAGGCAGAGAAAAGGCCAAGGAGACCAAGGAGAAAGGACAAAAACTGTGAGAGGATAGTGTCAACAAAAGCTAAGAATACAGAAGAATTCAAGAAGAGAATGGTCAATATTTCTCAATGATCAATTTGATGTCTTGACAGTTTTGTCACAAATATCCCATATATTTTTCTTTGACAACATTTTTATTATAGAATTATAGATCTGTTGACCATACACTGAGATACTGTAACGATACCGATTTTGTTTTCATATATGAGTAGTTGTAGGTTTTTATCTTCAAAAACATTATGATGTTGGTAGATTTAAGAAGTAATCTTGTTCCATCTTATATTGTAAAGCCCTTTCCTATATAATGCAAAGCAGAAAATAAAGACTCTTTGTCCTTGTCTTCATTACTATACAGTGGCATTATGAGTTAAAATTTTAATTGTTCTTAAAATTTGCAATTATTCCTACCTAATTACCTAATAGCTTTAACCTGTTGACAATGGAATTCAGATTATCTCTCATTTTAAAGCCTGAGTTTAACTATAGAATAGCCAACAGAGATTGTTTTACAATTACTAGACTCCCAACTTGCAATGGGTTTCTAAATTCTACATTTCTGTGTATATGTTTCAAGTAAGGTTTTTATGTTTTGTTTTCATATGAAAAAAGATGCAATCATGAGCGTTAACAGTACCTAAAAAGGAAATCTTCAAATTTAACTATTTAACCATATGACCAAATAGTTTAGACATTAAATTATCTTAAGTAATTATCTTAAGTAACGAACTGGTTTATGATGTTGGATTTTACAATAGCTCCCTTGTTTATATATAAATATGTAAGATGTATTGAGTAACTTACCTAAAACCAAGAAATACCATGTGAGTTTCCAGGTAGTATATTTGCATTTTCAAAAGTTCATGTCTTGATTCTTCGGGCCTTTATATGGAGATCTACACATAATTAAGTTAAAGAGTTTTCATTTAATGAATGATATAGAGTTTTCAATTTTTAAGATGGTATTTATCATTGTAAAAATAAATATTATTACATCACTATGGATTTCAAGATCAGACAAGACTACTTATTTGCCTTCTGAAGAGTAGAAAACTCAGCAAAATGGGGTCTTCCTATAGAGTAAGGAAATGGTTCTGGATGATCTTACTAATCATATGTAAACAATAATTGGCAAAGGAGAAATGATTTATAAAAATATGTTGGCCAACACACAGAGCTGCTAAATCATATCTCTCTTATACTAACATTATTTTGTATGCTTCTTTGCCTGTTAATAGGAAACTCATCTTTAAAATCACCACATCTAAAGAATTAAGTATGACTTGATAGGCATTATAACCTAGTAGAAAGCATATGGAGAAAATTAGGAGACTTGGATACTATTACTTACTCTAGGTTATACAATATGTTCAATACAACTTCTTTAGAAATGTGCCCAACATATGAGTCATAGCATGTCTATCTGATGGATGGAATTAACACTTGCTGTCCTAACAGGTTTTTTATAAAGGTAACATTTTTAAAAGTATAAGAAAGTGCTTTGAAAACTTAAAATTTTAAGTGCTTGAAAACTTAAAAACTTAAAATTAGGTAGATGTATGACATCAATAACCAATTCAGCTTTGTGGGGGAATCAAGAGTTCTATTTTAGGCATGTTGATTTTTGAGATGCCCATTAGACATCTAAGTGCAGTTGATACATGATTGGTTGAATAGATGAGTTTAGAGCCCAGTAGATCAAGGCTAAGGATATAATGTTGGAGTAATCAGCAGGTAGTGTTTAGTATCGTGGAAATGCATAAGATTACTTGGAGTAACTTGAATCAAAGAAAAAAACTAAAGACTGAGCACTAGGACATTCCAATATTTAGAGGTCAGGAAAAGAAAGAATTCATCAGAGGACGTAAGAGAGAGTAACCACTAAAGGAAAAAAAAAGAATATGGTATCTCGTAGAAACCAAATGAAGAAAATATTTTAAGAAAGAAGACATAATCTGTTGTGTCAAGGGCTTCTGACAGGTCAAGTGAGATGAAGACTGAGAATTTACCAGTGGATTTGGCAAGATGGAGAAATTTGATAAACCTTGACAAACCTTGCAGTGGTAGATAAAGCCTCACAACAATGTTATAAAGCAGGAATAAGTTACTATTATCCCTGTTTTACAGTTGAGAAAACCAAAGGAGGAAGATGAGGAATAACCTCCCCAGATTTACTCAGCTAGTGCCAAGGGTAGAAGTCAGGATTTGAATCCAAACAGTCTGGATTCAGAGACTTCACCCTTAATTTTTCTGTTATAATCTAGACTAATGCTAGTTCAATAGAACTTTTGGCAGTGATGGCAACATTCTATATCTGCACTGTCCAGTATGATATGGTAGCACTAGTCACATGTGGCTATTGAGCACTTGAAATGTGGCTAGTGTAACTAAGTAAATGGATTTTTAATATTTTTACAATTGTAATTTAGTTTAAATTTAAATAGACACATGTGACTAGTGTATTGGGCAGTGAAGGTAAAAACGACTGTTTCTAGGATTTTTTTTAATAAAAAAGGAAATTTAAAAAATAGGACTATAGCTTGGGGGAGAATGAGTCAAAAGAGATTTTTTTTTAAATGGGAGAGGGGTACTTGTGGGAGCAATTGAGCAGGTAAGAGAGCTTGGGATCCAGAGCTTAAGTGGAGATTGTGACCTGTGGTTACTCAGGAGGGATCTATGCTCTTTTCATCTTGTAATAATTTCCAAACTCACATAGTAATTTAAATTTACTCATAATATTTAACAACTGTAATCATTTATATATTTGTCTGTCTCCTGGCTAGACTGTTTTTCTTATTTAATATATCCTTTTCAGGGTCTAGTATAGTATTAAATATAGTGATCTTCAATGAGAGGCCCACATACTTCAAGAGATTACATGCTTCACTTCTCTGTGGGATGGAAAGAAATGGTAGAACTTTTTTTTTAGTCTAAAAAACAAAAAAGAAATTAGCCTTTACTAATATTTAATATATGGCTTCACTTTGATATTCTCAGTTAGTCCAGATGTCAGATGGTCATGTATCTCATGCTTTTCTGGAGATGTATGTTAGTTTTAACTAAACTAATATTGAGAAAATGGGCAAGTGGCTTAAAAAGATTCTTGCAATGAAACTGTGGATTGAGTGTAATACCAAGGTTGTAACTTCTACTCCAAGTCAAGATCTTCATCAGCCCCTAATAAAGAAAATACAATGATACTCTAAGATCTGACAAGTTCACCAAAAAATTCTTAGTTATCAAGAGGATTAATAAAATGCAAATTTATATCTACTATTAGTAACAGTGAACCTTATCTTGAGTTTATACTTTATATGGCTTATGGTATGTCTTTGTGAACTTTCTTTTACAACTATGTTGTTATGAAAACTAAGTTTGAGAAAACTGAATTTGGAAGCAGACCTTCAAATTGTTCTATTTATTACCTAAAATAATACCAGTTGGTGTAATATGTATAAACCTTGAAAACTTAATACAAAAGAAGTTTATTTATTGATGAAATATCAGTTCAATGCAGATATTCCCAGTAGGTGGGTGGCCTTCTCTATGGTCTTCCAGGGTCAAGGCTTTTTCATCTTCTGGCTTTACCCTCTTCTATGGCCTTAAAGCCTTCTGTATCCAGCCAGCATGTGTGAAGTTTTTATGGACAAGAACTGTAAATGGTAAAGTCACTTCTGCTTATATTCTGTTAGTTACAGCTCAGTCTCAAAGATGATGCTTGAAAATGGGAGGTTAAGAAATGTAGTCTAGAGAGTGCCCAGGAAAAAGAACAAGCAGTTAGGTAAACAAACCATAGTCTACTACTGCCACATAGCATTAAACCAATATTTTAAAAAATTATGAATTACCTCAAACATTTTTTCTGAGAGCTTAAAGTCTTATTTTACCATTAAAAATAGTTATTTGCAAATATTTATTCATTTTAATCTTTTTTAAAAATTTGTTTTCTGTATTATAAAAGTATAAAATAATATGTGTACCATTTATAAATAATTTTTTACTGAAGTGGAGGTGAGATTTTAAAAGGCTTGAAACCACTAGTTCTAAGTTGATGTTTGCTGAATTTACAGATCAATTAACATAAAGAAACTCAGTTGCTACCTCACTCTTTATAATGCTGGATCCTTCCTAATGCTTATTCCTTTAGACAGCATTCAGACCAGGCATGCAGAAAGTAATTTAAGATAAAGCGCTATAAATACACAAGCACACATTCGATACAATAATGTATGTGGAGAGAACTTAGTAATAATGAACAGTAATAGAGATGTTAAGTAGTAGTATTGTCTTTTCACATCATCAGAAATCTCAAACTAACCCTATAGGATATGGCATGTTAAAGATTCTAACAAAAAATGTGCCTTTAACACTAAATTTAGGCTTAATTCTCACCTTTGGAATTGTAATAATGTTTTAACACTTATAATACTGTAAGACTTGTGCACCGTGCACAAATCCCACACATTGGGATGGCTCACCTCACAAAGACCATGAGACAGAGCCCGCTGCAGTCAAGCAAGAGGAGTTTATTCCAGCATGCTGGGGTCACTCAGTCTCCTGGACAGGAGCGACCCCAAGCTCTTAACACAAGCACTTTTTATACAGTTTTTTAGACAGACTTTGGCAACAGGATGAGTTGTATACTGCTTACAGGTTATCAGAGGTGACCTTTGGATTTATTGGTGGGCTTTAGCGGGCTGGCACACTGATAAGAAATAGTGTATTTCCCAATCGTTTATCTTCCTTGTGGCCAGGTGGCTTCTAGATAAGGAACTGGTCAGTTCCTGGAACCGGGTGGTGATTACTCCCTTCCTGGAATTTAGCGTGTGTGGGCCTGCCTTGACTTGCCTGGCCTCTGCATATCTCCTTAGAAGCTGCCTTACTTAAAATGGCATTAGTTATGTTTTCTTGTTTTTATTAGTACAGAAGCAAATTGTGCATGTTAAAGTTATATTTTTCTTTACAATACTATCACCCATCATTAGTTAAAAATATTGACAGTCATGTCACTATTTTTCATTTACCAAGGTTAAGTGATGCAAGTATTGTAGGTGAGGTAAATAAAATATTTCCTATAAATGGCTATTATTAAAGCTATTATTAACATTATCATGAATTGTGTTAAAGTAGTTCTATAGCAAGCTAGGATCAACATATAGCTGAGAAAGCAATTTTATTGTTAATGGAAATTAACTCAACTTTCATATTTTTGCTCTAAAAATTTTAATTGTTATAAAACTATACAACATGAAATTTACCCTTAGCCATTTTTAAGTATACAGTTCACTGTTATTAAACACATTTATTATGTTGTACAACCATCACCATGATCCATCTCCATACCTCCTTTTGTCTTGCAAAACTGAAACTCTGTACCCATTATATAACTCCATGTTCTCCCCCCACCCCCAGTCTTTAGCAAACATTCTGACAAATAATGTCAGACAAAGGAGTTAGAACCACAGGGTTGGCTATAGGGAGCTATTGCAAGGTCTATTTGTAACAGGGTCATGATGATATGAGTTAGATTTTGTCAATAGGAAAGGATTTATCAGTCATTAAAAAACATAATTAGCAATACTGTGAGTTTTTGGTTTAATTTTCACAGCTTGAGATACATGCTTCATTATCCCCATTTCACACATCAGAAAACTGAGACTCAGAAGTCTCACAGTTGGCAGATACAGCTCCAAAGCTGGAACTCTTTATGTGACCCCATTATTTCAAAAAGTATGTTTTTATAACTAGTTAGTTTCATTCGTATCATTATGGGGAAAAAACTTTCTTTTCAATATAAAGATTTCTCAGTGAAGTACTTTTAATTTAGTATTGGCTTTATTTAATTTAATTGGACATAATTTTAAGATGTAAATAGCTGAGAGGCATTGTCCATGATAGTAATCAGTAAAGGCTTAGTAACTATAAATAAGTAAACCATAAAGAGTTTAATTCTGAGCTGAGAAATACATACAAGGAAAAGAAGTCTTATAATTTCATTAAAATTAAATTCTTTAAGGTTTTTGAGAGCATCAGAGTTCAAACAGAAATTTAATTTTAAGGTAAAGTCCATTTTAAATGAAATTCCCATACACTCTGAGTAGATATAAGGAGCCATTAGATGCTTTTTATTCAATTGTTTCTACTAGGAAGACTTCCAAAGAGACAGTTACAGTACTTTGCTGGCAATTTAATAAAATCCTAACTAGGCAGTGTAACTAGGAATAATGACACAGGAGTAATGTTAGCTTATTTTTCCAATGTATGGGAGAAAAGTAGGTCTGTTGGCTCATTGTCCCCTTGGATTTTGAGAGCTATTTGGTATTGCAGACTTTGTAGGACAAAAAACAGTATGGCAGAATCCATCTTTTCTCTCTGTTGCTACTCTAACAAATTCTTCTTTTTTTTCCAAGATGAAATGTAATGTTTTGTTTTTTTAACTGACACTCTTTTATTCTCTACCTTATAATATTTTAGTATAACATATTATTATTTAGTAAATATTTGCTGAACTTCTACTATGTGACAAATAACATGGTATGTGTTAACTTGCATCTTCCTCATACGGTATTTATGTTCCAGTGGGACAGACAGGCCTTAAGAGATAAATAAAGTGATAATTAGTCAAGATTCCAAAGCTTGTCTTGATGAAAAAGTACCTGTAAGGTAAGAGTGTATCACAGAGAATACTAACTTAGTCTGGCTCATCTTTCTGTCCAGAAAGCCAAATGACCTTTTGATTTAAATTCAACTGCATAGGATCTGAATTTGTATACTATGTATACAATAGGAGGGAGAGTCAATAGATTTTAATCTTACCTAGAAATATGGTTAGATTGAAATAATGGGAAAGTGGTATCTAGTGTACTTCCCTTAGGCATTAAAGTTTGTCACTAACATAAGAATGCAATTTATGTAGCTTTTAGTCCAAGGAGTGGTTTTGGTTTTGTTCTGGTACTTGAGCAGTTTACTGCTTTTTACTTGAAGCTTCATGATTACTTAGAAAATGGGAGTGGAATGAGAGCTAATAGAGAAGTTTGAGTTGAGGTGGGGAAATATTCTGATGAGAAAATTGATAGTGAGGCAACGTGTAATGCAGAAGTATAAGAAAGAATGGAAAGGTGTAGAGACAGGGAAATAATGGAATACCACACAGAGCCTCCAGGAGACTGTGAGCATAACTGAGGAATTGAGGCATTTTTACTTCAACACCTTTCAGCCAAACCCTCCTTTCCAAAGGAAATGTAGTGGCCAAAGGTAGGGGAACGGTGCCCGCTCACCTCCTATCATGTCTGTTCCAGTCCCATTGATATTTGAAATATCTCATCTACTTGTCCCCTTTTGTCTTCCTCCTCTGACTGCCAGCAGTGATCTTATCCTGGAATTACAGCTACCTGTGTCAAGGGGAAGATGGATGACCAAAGATTTCTGACTTGCTATCAGCCAGAATGAGTTGCTCCTCCATTAACCAGTCAGTTGTGAACTTATCTTACTGGAAGCCCCAATTTCATAAAGCTCTACTTTGATATGTTAAAACAGATTTCTTGAAAAGTAATTCAAAGACTATTTCATGTGACGTATTTTATTTGGAAAGATTTTCCCCAAAAATAAGGACAATAAAAACTGTTTTATACAAATGAAAATTCTTGTGTATTGAAAACAAAATCATAAATGTAATGAACAATGAGAAAGATGACATTCTATCTGACTAAATATGTATAACTGTATATTTGAAAGTTCATTTCTTATTTCTAACCAAAATGGAAAATGGGAGCTTATTTCTTTCGTCAAGGAAGTGTAATATTTTCACCTTCCAAATCGTAAGCACAATGCACAGTTTTAAAGCAATACGAGATCCTCTCTTTAATTTGTGTTCTAGAATTTAATTCCACTTACAGTCAAATCTTTCTTATTTTATATTTTATAGTGATGAAGACCATATGGTTCACATTCTTTGTATATCTGAATAATCTTTCATATATTTAGATATGAATTAGCCTTCTTATTCTGAGTTACATAACCTCAACTTCAATAAAATTTCTTTGCTTATTACATACTGGATTATTCCTCTTTTTAATACTATTTCTTGTTTCTTGGGTATATATTTATTTTGCATTTATCTTAATGTGTAGAAACAAACTTGGAAAAATCATAAAGATGTCATTTATTTTAAAGATATTTATTTTTTTCTAGCTTTTTCATGGCATATTCGTAAAACCTTACAATATCTCTGCTTCATTTTGAATAAGAACTATGAAAGTTCATTTAGTTTTAATCTGCTTTATCTTCTTGGTCTTTTATGGTTACTCAATCAGCCTTTCCTTATCTGTTCTTGGTATAAATTGCTTTTTATTTTTAAAATAGTCCCCATTGTTTTATTCTGTTTTCAATGAAATGTTTTAATATACTAAGGTTAATAAAAATTTCATTGTATTCAAAACTCTTAAAATTTTAAATAGACCACCAGACTAAGAACTTTGATATTTTTTAAAATTCTTTAAGCCACTCTTTATTTTGTCCTATACATTCATTATTGGAGATTTTACTTCTAAAATCTCTCTTGAGTAACTTTTCTTGCTAATCCGTCATTTGAGTTGCTTCAGACACCTGTTTTAGTGAATTCTGCATTGAGTTATGTCCCAATAAGATGCATATTACTTTGTTATCTTATTTGTTAGGAAAGTTGTGATATGTCAGAAGGACATAAATAATCCCATTCAATTGAAAAAATGCTTTTCTACCAGTACATTGTACTTTTCGAATTTCAAACCACTTTCACATTTATCCAAATGCTTTGATTTTTATTTATTTATTTTTATTGGGTTTTTTGTTTTTTATTGAAATATAACTGATTGTGCATATCTGTGGGATACAGCATTGAATATCAACACCCGCGTGCAATATGTGATGCTCAAATCAGGATAATTACTGTATTTATCATTACACAATGCAATAATTTTCTGTGGCCCTTTACGAATTTCTTGCTATTACAAATTTAAAATACTCATTCATTATGATTATTTGTATTTCTAATAAAAAAGCTATTATGCAGGTGCTATAGAACATTTTTAAATTATACAAATTATACAAAAATTATACAAATCATAGACCCACTCTCAAAAAGTTTAAGATCTATTATGGAAGATATGTTAGATAGCCTGTCAATAGCACAAAATGGTATAAGATTTTAGAAAGATCATTTCTTACTAGAATTGAATTTTGGATGGCTTCTTGAAAAGTTTGCGATTTGAGCCAGACTTTAAAGAATAAGTCACATTTCAATGAAATGAGATAGGAGTGCGTGTCAAGCACAGGGAACTTCAGTAGTGTGGAATAAGTTCAGAAAAACCTAGAATATGGGTCCAAAAAAGATCAATGATCTAATTTGACTAAAGTATTGGATTTCAAACTTTTTTATGCAATTGGAGTCCTTTTCATACCTAAATACATGAAATAGTATTCAAATAAACAGAGAATGTAAACCATATGGTCTTCATCACTATAAAATATAAAACAAAAAGATTGGACTTAAGTGGGATTAAATTGTAGAACACAAATCAAAGAGAGGATCCTGTACTGCTTTAAAAACTGTGCATTGTGCTTATGATTTGGAAGGTAAAAATATTACTCTTCCTTGAGGAAGAAAATAAACTCCCATTTCCATTTCAATTAGAAATAAGAAATGAACTTTCAGATATGTAGTTATATGTGTTTAGTTAGATGGAATGCCATCTTTCTCATTGTTCGTTACATTTATGAAGAGTGCAATGGAGTTCATTACATTTGGAAGAGTAGGATTATACAATCTGTAAGGGTGTCCTGAGGGGCGAGAAGGTATGGCATGCTCAAGGAACTAAACTGTGTTCAGTGTGCCTGAAGCATAAAATACAAGGAATAGAATGAGGCTAGAAGGCAGAGGACAGATCAGGGAATATACGAGACGTTTTCAAAAAGATCATGGAAAATGCATGTTATGAAAAAACTATGCATGGATTTCAAAAACTTTTATACCAAAATAAACTTGTACTAACTTGTTATAACATGTCTAAACAGGATCTACTTTGATTCACTAAAAAGGATAAGACTTCAGTTTGAAAAAAGCCTATATCAGAGCACCATGAATTCTAACAAAATGGAAGCAAGAACAAACATCAAATTTATGGTGAAGCTTAGGTGGAAGAATGCTGAAATCGTTCATACATTATGAAAAGTTTATGGGGACAACATCCCAAATAAATCAGTACTTTACAATGGATAACTCATTTTAAGAAGGAACAAGACATTGTTGAAAATGAAACCCACAGAGGCAGATCATCCATCAATTTGTGAGGGAATAAATTAATCTTCTTTGTGCCCTACTTGAAAAGGACCAAAAATTAAAAGCAGAAACAGTAACCAACACCATAGATGTCTCAATTGCTTCATCTTACACAATTCTGACTGAAAAATTACAGTTGAGTAAACTTTCCACTCAATGGGTGCCAAAATTGTTGCACTCAGATCAGCTGCAGACAAAAGCAAAGCTTTGAAAGGAAATTTTAAAAAACTGGAGTCAAACTCCTGAAGCATCTCTTCACATAATTGTAACAGGAGATGAAACATGGCTTTACCAGTATGATCCTGAAGACAAAGCACAGTCAAAGCCATGACTAACAAGAGATGGAAGTTCTCCAGTCAAGAGCAAAGGTCACGGAACATGGTTTTTTGGGATGCTCAAGGCATTTTACTTGTTGACTTTCTGGAGGGCCAAAGAACAATAACATCTATTATAAGAGTTTTGAGAAAGTTGGCCAAAGTTTTAGCAGAAAAGTGTCTGGGAAAGCCTCACTAGAGAGTCCTTCTCCACCATGACAATGCTCCTGCTCCTTCTTTTCATTAAACAGGACAATTTTGTGAGTTTTGATGGGAAATCATTAGGTATCCACCTTACTGTCCTGATCTGGCTCTTTCTGGCTTGTTTTTGTTTCCTAATCTTAAAAATCTTTAAAGGGCACCCATTTTTTATCAGTTAATAATGTAAAAAAGACTGCACTGACATGGATAGATTCCCAAACCCTCATTTCTTTATGGATGGACTAAATGGTATCATCACTAACCAAAGTATCTTGAACTTGATGGAGCTTATGTTGAGAAACAAAATTTATATTTTTTATTTTTATCTTTTAATTTCATTTTTCCATGAACTTTTTGAAGTCCTTTTTTTACGTAAAGTCATATTCAGGAAGTCAGATCTTATCCTAAAACTATTGATGGTTGTGTCAAAGGGAGAAAAACTAGAGGCAGAGAGAAGCTGTTTGAGAGTTTTGCAATGATTTTTCGAAAGAGAGTAGTGGACTGGACTACCAGATTCTAATGGGGAGGTAGAGACTTGCTTGGATTTGTTAGAGACAATCAATAGGACTAGATGGGTTAGTGGTGAGGGAAAGAGAAGAATCAAAGCTGATTTCTGAAAATCTGGCTTGAGCAACTGAGTAGACAAGCGTTTTGTAATTTATAAAGATAGGGGAATCAGATGAGGAACAATGAGAACCATGAGGTTACTTTAAATACAATATGTATTAATACTTACTATATGCCAGTCATATGTATTCATCTTTAATGCATTATGCAATTTAATTCTCAATAAATATTAGCTTTTAAGATGTGAAGAAGGCTGGATCACCAGGGCTTGAAGAGAAAAGAAGTGATAGAGATTGGAGGCACCAACCACAGAGAGCAAAGGGGAAAAAAGTTCTAGTTCAGAGGCTATCAAACTATTGGCCACAGACCAAATTCAGCCTGCTGCTTTCTTGTTTGATTTTTTGTTTGATAAATAAAGTTTTATCAGACAACAGCGAAGTTCACTTGTTTATGTATTATCTGGTGTTACTTTTGTGCTGAAGTGGTTCAGATGAGTAGTATCTGAGTATCTGTGGGCCAAGGAAACCATATGACCCACAAAGCCTAAGATATTTACCATCTGGCCCTTTCCCCAAAAAGTTTGCCAATCTCTATTCCAGTTGATGCAGTTGGGGATCCAAACATAATTTTATACCCGCCCCCCCCCCCCCCCAGGATGAAAGGAATCTCTTTATGTTTGAACATAAAGGGAAAGGGAGTATTGGAGATAGAGGAAATGACTAATTGTGGAGATCAATTCCCAAACGTCTTATTGGATAATTTTTAAATCTCAAAATATAAAAAAGGACTTTGAATGTCACTTACCAGCCAGCCTTCCCCCTCATGCTTAATTTTCAGTTCTTTCCAAACTCCAAAAGGAGTTCTCTACTCTAGCTGAACAGATCATATCAAGATTATCCAAGGAAGATCTTTGGCTCCATTGTTGTGAAAGTGGCATTTTCCCCTAAAATAGCCTTGAAATGTTATCAGTGTTCATACATTTGCTATCTAGCACATTTTTTCTAGTCTCTACATAAAATTACAGCTTTCTTGCTTATCACCTCTTCTTTTGGTTCACTGAACAATGCTTCCTATCATTTTTGGTCTACTTCTTTTTATTATTAATATGGCATAAGTATTTAAGATTGTAAAACAAATATAACAAATTTAATACTCATACATTAAAAAGAAAAATTCTTTGAAATGAGTGTTCATTATCATTTGTCCACTTAATCCAGAATGCTATTGGAAGACTTTTATTTTCTTTGAGAAAAACCATAGGAGCACAGCAGTTAGGCTGCACTTCCTCCTGATCTGTGCGGTTTTGGAATTTCTGCTCTTTGTGGATAATTGTAGATTAACGTTGACTGCTATTGTTATTTTAAGGGACATCAGATAATTTTAGTGAAGTAATATTCAATGGGGTTTTTTTTGGTGATGTTTTGAATTTTTTATTTTAATTACTGTTAAGCATCATTTATACATTTTCAATTAATACCTTTTTTATTGGTTGTGAATATTCATGAGATACAAAGCCAGTTGTCACCCCTTGTGCCCAAGATGTGGGGACCAGATTCATACTGGCTGTATACCCATTACCACAAATTGCATTTGTACCCCATGGACCCCACCCAATTATCCCCAACTCATCATGTCGAAGGGAGACCTATACTCCTATGTTCGTCGCAGCTCTATTTACAATAGCCAAGACATGGAACCAATCTAAATGTCCATCGATGGATGATTGGATAAGGAAACTGGTATATATACACTATGGAATACTACTCTGCCATAAAAAAGAATGAAATACTCCCAATTGCAATGACATGGATGAGCCTGGAGTGCTCATCATTATGTTGAATGAGATAAGCAAAGCACAGAGGGGTAAATACTGAATGTGCTCACTCATATGTGGGAGCTAAGAGAGAAAGAAGGAAGGAAAGAAAGAAAGACCACAGTAGTGCATTGGACTTGCAGAGGGAGAAAATATTCAATGTTTTTATTATGTGTTTGATCATGAGAGTTTCTATAATGTTATAAAACATTTTATACAGAACAAAGAAAAAGGTACTAGCTATTGCTTTCTTAAAATCCTTCCTGCTCTAGCTTTTCTGATTTTTTTTAGTTGAATCTGATTCTGAAATTAGAATCTCAGGATCTAGAAATAATAGGTAACATCAAAGGACCATTTTAACCATTACTAAAGAAGTTTGGGAAAAGGGAATAGAGTCAATGAAATTAAATCCAGGCCCTAGGGCTTCTTAATAATAGGTTTGCTGAAATTTTTGTGTGAGAATGCAGCTTAAATGACAAGTTGAAAGATTCTGGGCTTAAAAAGGCACATAGGGCTAAAAAAAAGTTCAGGAGTAATGATAATATATCATCTCGATATCTGTTTACTGTCATATTCATTTAAAGAAAAATACTTTATTAAGACAAGTGAAACAGAGACAGGAGAAGCAGAAGGAGAAATAATGGACATTTATTGGAGAGCCAGCTATGTTCTAGGTACTTTGCAAATCACATTCTAATTTATTAACTTCTTTAATCCCCATTTTTACTCTCTGAAGTAAGGATTATGATCCTTAATTTTTATTTCTTACATAGGGAAACTGAAAGAAACAGTAGAAAGAATGGTAATGGAGGAAGAAGGATGGAAGGAAAACGATAAATGATTTTGAGCAAGTCCTCAAAATTGCAAAGTAGGCTAATTTTCTCTGGTAGTCTTCACTTTCTGTTCTATTTGAATGGGCCTCCCTTACTTTCTAGACCTGATCCCCCTTAAGTGTTTTCAGATTATTTCACTCTTTTCTTTTCTCAGGAATTAATTGGCTAAGTTATTCTCATTAAGATATAGAATAGTTGGATTTGCTTAAATACCCTCTACAAGTATTGTAATTTCAGAATCGGAAAGTCTTAAGCCAAAATAGTGAATCTGTAATGGTGAGATTTCAGACAAGTGGAAAGAAAAGTTTAGGGAGGCGGAGGGTCTTTCTGCATCTCCGAAATCATTCCTATGGTGATTGTATACTCTCCTTTCTTTTCCATACCCCAAGTGCACCTTTTGAACAACTGCCATTTTCATCAAGCTAAAAGATGTGCTACCTGCCCTAATATAATTCTTTTAGTAAAATGACTTTTCAATAACTTTTAAGTTGCAGTAACAAACACAGAGACTTCTTTATTCACATTATTGAAAATTGAATCCCCAAACCACATGGAAACTTACTCGTGAAGGTGGATTTTGAAGAAAGGAGATACAAAGAGAAAGAACAAGCGAAGAAAAGTGCATCATTATTAGTAATATAAAGCTTTCACATCTTGGAGGCATTCTTTCTGTAAAGGCTGAAGAAGCATCACTCAGCAGGCCCAATAGATCCATGTTGTGGCAGTTTCTATAGATGGCCAGTCACTAATATATCTTCTCTTCTTTGAAGCTGCATACTCATCTTTATGCCAAGACAGGCTATCTCAGGATATTCATTCATCTATCTATCTATCTATCTATCTATCTATCTATCTATCTATCTATCTATCTATGATCTATCTATCTACCTATCTCATCCCCACATCTGTTCTATGTACAGTTCTCTCTGAGGCAGGAATTATATCAATCTCAAGAGATCCTTGACACCACTGTTTCATATCTGTAATTCTAACTTATTTCATCTGTACTACCTTAAATTGCCTCCTGGCGGTATGTGCTCCCTTACTTGTGGTGTCTTGGCTAGTAGTGATATAGCTTTTTAACCTCATCAAAAGAAATAAGATAATGGATAGATTCCCTAAGCATGTCTTTTCTGGTTGTAATAATATGCTAAATCAGGAACACTCTACGAATCTTCCCTGATTGGATTATAACAACCACCTACCACTACCATTACTACCACCATCAATAACATTGTACTCCCCTGTCTGTTCCTGCACACCAATACTACCCTGGCTTCAGATCAGAGTGGGCATGGTTCCATTCTGTTGGGCTTTAATCTTGGTGCTTTAAGCTGTTGGTTTATTTATTGTCTTCTTGCTGTGAAATTATAGTAACTGTTTCCATAGTAACAGTATCTCCATAGCAATGGAGAGATAAGGTAAGCCTTTCCATAATAAAGAAAAGATATATAAATATTATATAATAATTTTCTTTTCTTTTTGAAGAAAAAAATGAAACAAATAATTGAATGACAGCTATGTTATTTCTACCAGTCTTTCTTAATATTTCTGTAATCTATAGAAGTGTATACTTTTGAACTTAACAACTGAAGGGCAGAAACAGCACATGGTTTTATGTACTGCTCCTATTTTATTAGCCACCTTTACAAATACTTACTACAAGCAGTATAGTTCTTTGATATGTGTAAGACAGTGACAAATTCAGCAAGTGCAATTGTACTGAAATATGGAAGGCCAATAGACACGTGTATAGATTACTTCTATGAGTTAGTTATATGTTAAAATATAATTCTCAATAATTATGATTAATAATTATTTTATTTACAGTATTTCATCTGCATCTAAAGGAGATAATCACATTTTTTTAACCTTAATTTTCTCAGTGGAATGAGACAGGTGGTAAGAACATTTTGTGGATGTGAAACTGAAGCAAAAAATGTTGTGACTTTCTCAAGGTCACACAATAATATCAAAATGAAGCAAAGACAAAAACTCATTCGTTGTTTAATAATGTGGAGATGCTGCCTTGGTACTAGAAAAGTTTCTTTTTAAATTTATAGCTATATTCTACATAGTAGCTATTTCCATAGGGAGTACATTAGGATGGCAAATTTATATACCATATACATAATGTCTTAACTTCTTTCAGAACTAAGCTGACTCCTCCTTGCTTCATAAGACCTCACAAGTTTATGCCCAATTTCTATTTTTACATGCTAATCATGATGAAGTGCTACTGAAAAATTTTCATAGCATAATGGTTGTAAAGGTAAAATAAATTTAAATGCTTAAAGATGATTTCTTAAATTAGTCACACAGGCAGAGAAGGAAGAATCACACATTGGATGCCTAGATATAAGGTACTCTGCTATTTTCAAATGATCATGTAAGAAGAACACAAATACACAGATTGTTATATGCTACTAACTATATAGATATACAATATAGGTAGTTGTATTGGCTGTATATTGTGGGATTGTAAGCTCCCTGAGAACAGGGACCATATTTGTCTTTTTACTATGAAATACTGGCTCAGTGTCCATTTAAATCAATATTTGCTAATTATATAACAGACTGAGGAAAAATGTTGTTTGATAATAGTGTCTTCATAATATATTTCCCTTTGGGCCTGGTTCTAGACTTGAAGGAAGATGTCAAAACTTCAGATAAGGAACTACGATGAAGGTGTCTACCAAATGGAAGCTGGAGAGAAACTAAGGTGGGCTAGAGTCTGGGAGACTATGAGTTTTCTACTGTTACTGTAGCAAATTACCACAAATTTAGAGGCTCAAAACGACACAAATTTGTTATCTGATATTTTCTGCAGATCAGAAGTCTAGGCACAGTATGGCTCAGCTGGTTCTCTGCTTAGAGTCCCACGAGGCCAAAATCAAAGTCAAGTCCTTCGCATGTTTCCAGCCTCTCTGACCTCTTCTGCCTCGTCTTTCCTCTGCTTCCCTCTTCTGATGAAATTCTATAACTGACTCTTCTTCCTTCTTTTTCTGCTTTTAAGGACTCACTTTATTACATTAGGCTCATGTGGATAATTCAGGGCAATCTCCCAATTTTTACATCAGTATCTATATTAGTGTTTGATTGAATAACCACAAGACGAAATATTGGGGGACATCTTTAGAATTCTGCCAACAGCAGAATCCTAGAAGCAGTAAGCCATCTTTTATAATTGAGATTATTTAGTTTCATATCAAAATCTAGATTTTTTTGTTGCTGTTGATATTACAAGCCTCAGTGAGGTTGTATTTAACTGTTCCAGTCATTTCTGTACTATGCTTTAGGGAATTAAGAAAAAGGTGTACACTCAATTGTATGTGCTTAAAACATAGTTAGAGGAGGAGTGTGCCAGCATGGTGGTGTCAACACCAGTTAGCAAAAAAAATCTGAAAGAACTTCTCGAATAATAAGAAAAACTGTGCTCAACATGTGTCTTTCCAAGTAGAAATTCTTACACCATTGCTGGCTTGGAAAAATTTGGATTTTACTTTATTAAGGAGAATGAGAGAATCTTTGCAGTTGCTAAAGAATACCAACATAAAGAGTAGTTCTTAGACATTTACCTGAAATTCTTGGTTTGATTATTGAACCATAGTCCTGGTATGATCTGAGACAGTGGTCTTTATTTTTTGTCTCTATATATTGGACACAGGGGGGCTGGGCATAACAATAAGAATAGCTCGGATTAATCAACAAAAAACCCAAATAGATATCACCTACCAAGTAAGAATCAGAATCTTCTTGTTTATCTTCTTACTTCAAGGGCAACGGAGTATCAGTGCAATGAGATTATTTGATTTCTATAGCTATAAGCTATGGTAATCACTCAGTTCTTTATGTTTGTGTTAATTATTTTATTAAAGTAGATTCTAAAAAAACATTTTCTGAATTTGTAAAGAAAATTTTGACTTCTTTGCTCTGACTTGCAAGGCGCATCTGCTCAGATCTATCACAGATTAGTTGGAGCAGTAATTTGGAGATATGTTCAGAAATGATATTGTATTTGTTCCCTGCTACTCCAGAAAAAGGATCATATGTCTTGCCACTTTTTAAAAAAAGGGAGAAGCAATATTTTTTTCTTTTCCAACCCCAGATCTGCATTATATAAGCCATGTTATCAAATAAGAAAACAAAATTAAGCTTTCATTTGTACTGTATCCTCTGTAGTTCTTTGAAGCATAAACTTTAATCTATGATTCACTGCTTTTTAAGGTCATTACACTATTTAATGTATTAATATGACATTGGGTCTTTTGCCAATCTAAGATCTATTTCCAGCTATCAATATTTTCAAAGGCATGAGAAAGTAATTTTTAAAAATGTATTAACAAGGTGATAAGAACAAGGGCAAAAGTAATCAGAAGCAATATTTATTAAGGACTTTTATGCCTGTGGCATTCTAATTCTTCTCATTTAACTCTGCCACTATTTTAAAAATGAATGATGAGGCATCATGAAAACAGATTACTTTTTTACCTAAAGCAGCATTTTACAAAACAATAGATCTTTTTAAAAAACATTTTTTAATGTATTTTAATTGACACATTGTAATTGTGCATATTTGTGGGGTACAGTCTGATATTTTGATACATATAGATGTTACATAATAATTAAGCCAGGGTAGTGTATCCATCCCCTCGAGCATTTATCATTTCTTTGTGGTGAGAACATTTCTAAACCTTTTCTTTACGTATTATGTAAGATCTTTTCATGCCAACATGTGTTAAGAAGAAAATTAAGGTTTTATGGTCAAATAAGTATAGGAAAAAATGTGGGATAAACAGGTTTTTTTTTTTTTTTTTTTTTTGTCAAAATACAATGTGGTTGATTATTGTGGCCAATTACAGAAACCTCCCTCACTCCTCCTTCTCTGTGGTATAAACAGTTTTAATCTGTGGTTTTTTAAATGCAGGACTTTATAAAATCCTTTGTAATATTGTGTGATTTGTGACTCTCCAAAAAGAAAGATAGAGTTGATAGCTTTTTCCCTCACTCAATCTGACCAAAGAACCCTTTGTGTATGAAGCATATCTTGGAATAAATGTTCCTTACAATATTTAGGAAAACACCTAAACATCCTCAAATTTAAATTGCAGCATGTGTTTTTAAGAAAAGATAGAATTAAAAGAAACAGGCCAAAAACTTTCCCCTGATTAATTCAGCTTTCTAAGGCATTACTTGTTATCATTGTAGGTGTAGGGTCAGAAAGAATTAGACTTATCACAGTTAAGAATGCCATGACCAAATGACTTAAGTAGGTAGAACGGGAGGACCTTCAGTCTGACCTGCCAACCCTTTCCATTGTAATTTTATATTACATATCCCAAGCTAAATCAAACTCTACTCCTGAATCTATTAACAGTTGGGAAAAAATTATGCCTAAGGTTAACAGAAAAATTTCACAAGTATTACTATAACTCCCACAATAAAATTTTGTCTTAAAACTAATTTTATTTTAGACAATTTCATTATTATGCTTTTGAACTATAAGGGGGAAAGGGTATAACCCAGGGTTTTGTGAAAGTGAAAGCATAATATGACTAAATGTTACAATTGAAAAAAATATTTTATGCATTGATCTTTGGGTAACATTTGTCTAATATAAATCTTTCTGTACTTCAGCATTTGTAATAATGTCTTCCAAAGGAATATTTGTTTATTTGTTTATGTAGCATTTTATTTCCTCTTAAAAGTTAATGATGCATTTTACACAACTTAAAAATAATTCCTACCTCAAGACAAATGTTAGATATAATGTGAGGATGGTAAAATATTCTTTTCTTTAATCTGTTCTTAACTTGTAGACTTATGACTTGGGGAATGTTGTATTTGAAAGTTGTAATTTTTAGGCTGAGGAAAAAACATTTTAATGTATCATTATTGAAGAAACTTTAAATCCCACAAACTACTATTAATATTTAGGGTTATTTTCTTCTAATATATTTGCATGTTTTTATATGATTGACACTACTCTGTATATATCCCACGTAGTATTATGATACAACTATATATCCTTATGTTATCACAAACATTTTGGCTCCAAAAAAAATCTAACATAATTTTAAAAAGATAGCAGTTTTAAAAAATCATCATATTTAGAAAGATATATCTAACAGCTTTATTGAGAGATAATTCACATACCACAAAATTCATGCATTTAAAGAGTACGATTCAGTACTTTTTAGTATATTCAAAGGTATATTCAATCATATCTGCAATTTTAGAACGTTTTCATCACCTCAGAAAAAAAAAAACATGTAACTTTTAACTATCCACCCCTCTCTCCCACCCATTCTTCCTCTCCTGGTCCTAAACAACCAATTAATCTACTTTTTGTCTCTATAAATTTCCCTATTATGGGGTTTCATATGAATGGAGTCATATAGTATGTGGACTTTTGTGACTGGCTTCTTTCACTTAGCCTAATATTTTCAAGATTCATGTATGCTGTAGCATGTTTTGGTGCTTCATTCCTTTTTTATGGCCGAATAGTATTCTACTGGATAGTTATATTAGATTTTGTTTATCCATTCATGAACATTTGGGTTGTTTCACCTTTTGGCTATTTGATATCCATGAACTGTTTGTGTGTATATCTACCAATAAGTAGGTGATATGGTAAATCTATGTTTAATCATTTGAGGAACTGTTTCCAAAGTGGATGCATCATTTAATAGTCTCACCAGCAGTGTATGAGAGCTCAAACTTCTCCACATCCTCACTAATGCTTGTTATCTGATTTTTTAATTCTAGCCATCCTAGAGGGTATGAAGTGGTATCTCACTGTGGTTTTGATTTGCATTTCTCTGATGACTAATGATGTGCATTTTTTCATGTGCTTATTTGTCATTTGCATATCTTCTTGGAGAAATGTCTGTTTAAATCCTTAGCCCACTTTTTAATTAGGTTACATGTCTTTATTATTGAGCTTTAAGATTTCTTTATATATTCTGAATATAAGTTTCTTATCAGATATATGATTTGCAAATATTTTCTCCCAATCTGTGAGTTGTCTTTTCACTTTCTTGGTGGTGTTCTTGGAAGGGAAAAAAAATTAATTTTGATTAATTCAAATTTGTAATGTTTTTTTTTTGGTTTGTTTTTTGTTTTGTTACTTGTGTTTTGGGTGTCATATCAAAAAACCTTTTGCCAAATCCCACATCATTTAGATTTACCCATAGGTTTTTTGCTAGGACTTGTATAGTTTTAGCTTGTACACTTAGAGCTTTGATCCATTCTGAGTTAATTTTTGTATATGGTATGTAGTAAGGGTCAGACTTCATTCCTTTCATGTGGCTATTTAGTTATCCCAGCACAATTTGTTTTTGAAAAAGACTATTCCTTCCTCATTGAATAGTCTTGGCACCCTTGTTGAAAATCAGTTGACCATAGATGTGTGGGTTTATTTCTGGACTTTCAACTCTATCCAATTGATTTATGTCTGTCTTTATGCCACTACCAAACAGTCTCCATTACTGTAGCTTTGTAATAAGTTTTAAAACTGGGAATCTTCCTACTTTGTTCTTCTTTTTCAGGATTATTTTGGCTATTCTGGCCCCTTGCAATTCCATATGAATTTTAGAATTAGCTTGTCATTTTCTACAAAGAAGTTTAGCGGGAGTTCTAACAGGGATTGCATTGAATCTGTAGATTGGTTTAGGAAGTAGTACCATCTTAACAATGTTAAGTCTTCCAATCCATGAATGTTTTCCATTTATTTAGATCTTAAATTTCTTTCAGCAATGTTTTGTAGTTGTCAGAGTACAGGCTTTACACTTTTTGTTGAATTTATTCCTAATTATTTTTCAAATGGTTATCTTTTTAGAATTTCCACCAGTTCTTTGGGGAGCTTGTCAGTGGAGCTCTTCAGACTATCATGCTGGGAGTCAGTCAGGATAATATATACTTATATCACATACTCATTTGCTAAAGCTCATCAATTTAGGATTAATCAGTTTAGCGTTTATTATTGAAAATCCAGGTTTTAATTCACTGAGAAAATTATTCATTTTGGGCCTTTGAAAGCCATCAATATTAAGAATAAGTATAAAATTATCCTTTGAATGGATGCTGCTGAACCTAATTTAGCACAAAAAGTTAATTGCTATGCTTTCTAATGAATGAAATTAAATTTATCACTTGTTCTGCATCAATAATAAGTTAGCAAACATGAATATGTATGCAAAAAAGAGAAAAAAGTTTTTAATGTTTGTATATTTGCATTTGCCATTAGATGAATTGACTAAGGAGCTGAAATGGCCTTCTTAATTGTTTTGTGTACCTCTGCTTCATTCTTTAACTGAATCATGAAGACACCATCCAGGACTAGCTTGTTGATAATAAGTGGAGTGAGAGATGAGGTAGGGAGAAGAGAGATGCAATGATAGAGAAAAGGGGTCAGGTAAAGTAAAGGTTCAGTGACCTAACCACAGATGACTTGGTCTCATATAAAGTAATAGCTATGGCAGTAAAGGAAATTATAGATTCAAAATTCATTTTTATGATAAAATGTAGTGTGAATATTGTGATCATTTTCAGATGTCCCTAATGTTGCTTATTTAGAATGAGAAGGTAAATTTAAGGGACACAGAATAATAATATACCACAGATGATGAAAGCTCCAACTACCAAAGGCAACAATTAAGAGAATTTTATAAAAATGGTCATTGGTTTATAAAATAAAATTATTGACATGTATATTAAGGAGAAAGGATGTTGAGAAGGAGTGAATAGGGTTCTGAGATTTAGTTTAGACAAGTGTGTCCAAAATAAATATAATGTGATCCACACATATAAATTTAAATTTTCTAACATCCCTATTAAAAAAGTAAAAAGTTGAAATTAATTTTAATAAAATATTTTTACTTATTACCACATATCCAAAATATTTCAATGTGTAATCAATAAAAAATTACTGAGATATTTTACTTTCAATTTTTTGTACCAAGTATTTGAAACCTCATATGCATTTTATATTTATAGTACATCTCAAGTCAGACCAGCTACTTTTCAAGTGCTCAGTTGCCATTTGTGGCTTATAGCTGCCATATTGGACAGCACAGGTATAAACCCCACCTCTTTGTAGGTTTGCATCTTCTTGAGCCTTGGTTTGCTCATCTGTAACATGGAGATAATATTCACTTCAATGGACTAATGAGAGAATCACATTATGTAATGTACATGAAGGTACTTAGTCTATTGTTTACAAATATTGATGATTACTTGCCTTTAATATAAACCAGACAGCTGTAGCTGTTCCAGAGATGCAGCTAAAAGCACATTCTTCCTTTTAGCCTTACAAAAAAGAAATAAATGAAGGCAATAAAAATGAATTATGAGAATACAGTAATAACTAAAACTTTTACCCCATATTGAAAACTGTCTCCTGCTCTATATTCTGCTCTGACAGTACAACTAAATGAATTAAATCCTTTTCACTTACTAAGCACCTAGCTTTCCAAAGAATTAAATTATCAAAAAGATTGATTTCTGTGGAAGGATTGATGTATTTTTCTAATTTTTTTTCTAATTATTTAATTCTGTGTTCCTTTTGACTTTGGCTGCCAAGAAGTTCAAAGTTAAATTTGATGTTCAACTATAACAATTAAGTAAAATTTTACACTCTGTATATTTCTAATTTAAATTTTAATTATTTTTTCATTCTTATTTCTACTTTATTTTACCATCTTTTTAAATTTATCTTTCTCAAGTAAATCCATATATTTTATAAAAGCAGTAATGTAAATTTAAAAAGATCAAGTATTTTAAAGATTTTTGTGGTTAAGATTGACGTTCAAATTAGACAATTCTGAATACTGAACTACCATTAACACCAGAATGCAGAAGTTCCAGAATACCATGGGGAAAAAGATGAACATTTTTTCGGAAATAAAATTTGACTCTCTTTTTAAAGAGAGGAAAATCTTAGTCTTCAAGCATTATAGAGGTGAAATTATTGGGAAGTACTACTGGTATTTCTTTAAAATATATATATATAAATTCTGGACAGCTCATCAGAGTATAAAAGAATATGATTTTATCTCCTGGAGCTGAGATCCACAACTTTGCCATAACTAAGTTTGAGGTGTGATAGAGTGAACTCTATAGTTTATATTTGATAGTCTCATTAATTTTATGTATTTTCACCATTAGAGGACTTTTGAGGAAAGCAGTAAATAGTCTAAGTTCTGCAGATATAGATTTATTTTAAATCTGGACTTTTAAAGTCTGGACTAGAGTTAAAAGCTGTGAAAGCAATGTAGTTTTGGTAAAACTTCCTGTAACTTTCAATAGCAGCCTTAGATTATGGGGATCTACAAAGAGAAAACTGTTATTTCTATATTTGGTACTAGAGTATCTTACTTTTTGGTATGGGCATGATCTATAAGGATTATGAAAGCATGGAAGATATCCAAAAAAGAAAAAAGCAAAAACAAAACAGTGTGACATCTATCTGTGTCATAACTTGTACTCTATCTCAGTTATGCAGAAAATATATGTAATGTGATTTTTGTTTTAAATAGGTCATCTATATTTGGCCAGAAACAATCAGGGTAACAATGCTGTGACATGAAATTTAAGCGTACAGTAGTTGTGAGGCTCTGTGTTTTCTTCAAAGTCATCATGTCTACACTATTTAAATTGCTCATACTGAATTAGGTTATATGCTTCTAAAGAGCAAAGACTTTATTTTCTGTGTAAACTACTATTACTCTTAAAGAGTCTACACTCAACTCCATGTGTGAACATTTTTTATGTAATTTGGGTTATTTATTACCCAGCTAGATTAAAAACTACTAGAGAACACACTATTTATTATAGCTCTTTTAACTACCTCATGGTATCTAAAACAGTGTTTTTATTGGGTAGCATAGAAGATATTTCTTGCTTGATTGGTCATAAATATTCTCTGATAGTGTCAAGGTAAAAAGCTTTCACTGACTGTGGACCTAAGTTTCTATGATTTCTCTTTTAAAATAAAAGTTTGGAACAGTTTCCAAATAGTCAAAGAAGTCTTCAGTGGATATTAGCAGCTGCTATTTTATTTTATTTTTTTTTATTTTGGTCAACATTAAAAGATGCTGTAAAAAGCTGATATAATGTGATATACTTCCTAGAAATTCTTAGTAAATCAAAGATTGGTTTTTTAGAAGTAATAAGAAACAAATCAATTGACTCATTCACCTCCTTTGAAAAGTACTCTGCCCAGCCATCCCACTGTTGGGAATATACCCAGAGGAATGGAAATCATCAAGTCGAAGGTATACCTGTTCCCCAATGTTTATCGCAGCACTCTTTACAATAGCCAGGAGTTGGAACCAGCCCAAATGCCCATCATCAGATGAGTGGATACGGAAAATGTGGTACATCTACACAATGGAATACTACTCAGCTATAAAAACGAATGAAATACTGCCATTTGCAACAACATGGGTGGACCTCGAGAGAATTATATGAAGTGAAACAAGTCAGGCACAGAAAGAGAAATACCACATGTTCTCACTTATTGGTGGGAGCTAAAAATTAATATATAAATTCACACACACACACACACACACAAACCGGGGGGGGGGGGGGAAGAAGATATAACAACCACAATTATTTGAAGTTGATATGACAAGCAAACAGAAAGGACATTGTTGGGGGGGGAAGGAGAAGGGAGGGAGGTTTTGGTGATGGGGAGCAATAATCAGCCACAATGTATATCGACAAAATAAAATTTAAAAAAAAAAAAAAGAAAAGTACTCTGTTTAAGAAACCTTTTAATATATATGTGTCATGGTAAAAAGTCAGATATTAGCAAAAGTTTATAATAGGGAAGAAAATATAAAATTAATTGTCTATGGAATGTTTTTTGTTTTACTTACATTATTTTGAGTGTACCAATAGTTCTAGCTAGCATCTGTTCTGCATTATGAAATATTTTCAGTGTTAACCCTGGTTTCTGTAACACATAATTGCCTTGATTATATCTTTTTATGCATATAAATAAATGAAAATGTGTTTAAATTTGCAGTTACATTTTTCACCAGGAACCTAATTTCAATTCAATAACCCCTGAGAATAATGCATAAAATCTTGCTTAAGCCAGTAATTAATTACATTTCATAGTAAACAAAAATGATTCATTAAAGTCATGTTTTTCCTTCCTGGTCATAGTGGATTATATATAAGTTTTTAATATCCCAGATCTCTATATCTTTTCAAAGCTGTCAACATACCCAAATTATATAGATGTTGTTTCCAAAGGGCCAAAGGCTGTTCATCCTTTCTAGGTTTGCCTGGATGAATGGTATCTGTAGCCCAAAATCCTGACAAAGGACATTAATGCATATACTAAACTTTATTCTAAAAGAGGCCCTTTAGCTATGGAAATATTTAAAATAGAAATATTTTTCATTAAAAGTACAAATGGTAAAATAAATATCTAATAGTTTATTATAAGTTTGTTATTTTCTCCTCACTAAATATCTCCTTAGTTATAATATTCCTTCTATTTACTCTCATGTTCCTGGCTTCTAGCACTGTCAGAATGGAGAATAGGGTGTGCAGAAACAGTTGGTGAGAACTAATAATTCCCTTTGTCTATAAAGGCTGACTACCACATTACCCCATTCTCAAAACTCCACAGGCTCTCCATGACACTTTATGTTAATTTTCAAGCCTGTGGCTTCTGTGTTAATGCCTTCTACCAGCTACGTTCTTTTCTTCTTTTATTCTTCACCTATTCATAGATTGCTGAGTTGCAGTGCAGCAGGGTTGTCACATAAAGCTAGATTGTCTTCCTTACCTGTGTTAGAGAATATTTGATGTTTTATCTCCTTGACCTTTGACGTATTCCAGTACCAAGTCAGGATACAAAAATACCCTTGTAGCTCAAAAAGGCCATATCCCTAGCATGGTTCCAGCAATCTGCTAGAATTCCAAAGGTACAGGAAAAGATACTGTTGAAAAGAAAATATATCTTAAAGAAAAATAGAGGAAAGAACCTATTTCCATAGGGAGATCTAGAGAAAAGAAAGAAAGAGGATGGCAATAAATAGTGTTGACTGAGAAATGGAAAGTCATACTACTATTCTCAAGTGAAAAGTTATGTGATTTTAATATACTTTCTCTTAGAGGAAGTCAAAGCCTTTGGAAAAAAGGTAATCTACGCAAAAGTCATTGCATGGCTCTTGCCTTTGCCTTCATAGATTTCATGAGGCAAACTCTTTGCAGAAATATAAATACAGAAAATGTACGTTCTTGTAAATTCCGAGAGAATTCAATGAAGGCTCTTAGTCCTTTGTTGTTGTTTTGGGTAAGTTCCTCTTCACTGTGAGAATTTCAATTTGGTGCTCATAATATGAACAATATAATGATGATAATTTGAAGCATATTTGAGAATAAATCTCATGGAACATAGTGATGTGGCTGGCAGTTTCCGGCTGCCAGTAAAATATCAGTGCATAGTTAAAATAGCCTTAGAAAATAAATCTGTAGGTGAAACTAAAGCATTTTAAAGCTGAAGTCTGTTATTCTATCACTATGTCCAGATCTAGCATAGAAAGGTAATTCTGTTTTATTTAAATCTATGCCTCCTTGAAAACTAAATCTCTTGCTTTCAACATTAAGCAACACATTGTGTATTTCTCAAACTTTTATTTGGAGACGTGAAATTCATTTTGTTTGGCTGAAGGTTTTTCTCTTTATATTTTTACTGACTTATTTTTAATGTTTTTATGATTAATTAAGAGGATAAAATGTAATCACATTTTAAGGTATTTGTTTGTTATTTAGAAATCATGAGATTCTGAGAGGTAAGACCTGCCAAACTCCTTAAGACTTCACTTTGATAAAATGTATTGGCTTGGTATGACAAAAGGCTACTCTTAACAGTGGATACATTGAATATCACATACATTTTCATGTCAGAAATTCTCATTACTAGAGATCACAATAATACATTTTAAAAACTTTTTTATTGAGAAATAATACATGAACTCACAGGAGGTTGCAAAATTAATACAGATAGTCTTATATACCCTTTACCCAGCTTCCCCCAGTGGTAACATTTTACATAACTATAGCATTTTATCAAAACCGGGAAATCTATACTGGCACAATAATGTTAACTGTAGACCTTTAAAGTTATGATTGAATATGAGAGGGAGTCTAAAAGTTTTCCATATTTGAGACTTTTATGAGAAATTTGATGGTCATCTTAATCTGCTTGGGCTGCCTTAACAAAACACCATAGACTGGGTGGCCTAAGCAATAGAAACATTTCTCCCAGTTCTGGAGGCTGGGAAGTTCAAGATCAAGGTGCCAGCAGATTTGGGTTTTGGTGAGGACCCTCTTTCTAGCTTGCACACAGCTGATTTTTTGCTGTGTCTTCACATGGCTAAGAAAGAAAGAATGGAAGCAGGCTCTCTGTTGTCTTTTCCTATAGGACATTAATCACATTATGAGGGCCCCACTGTCATGACCTCATCTCAACCTAATTACTCCCAAAGGCCCCATCTCCAAATACCTTCACATTAGGGGTTTGGGCTTCAACATATGAATTTGGGAGGGGACACAATTTAGGCCATAACAGTGGTGGAAGCATTCAGCAAAGGAATGCAAATGAGGAGAAGAATACCATTTTCATCCCTGGAATGATGATTTTTAAAATGCCTATGGAGACATCTAGGAGGGATCTGATACACTGTTACCGAACTAAATGGAGTTCCTTTTCCTGCATGCAATGGAAAGCACAAATCTTTGCAGCAGAGAAAAAGCTTTATTAACAAAGCCACCAAGTGAGAAGATGGGAGATTTATATTTCAAATTGGTCTTGTCCACAGAGGGAAAGGAGATAAATTTATGGGAAAGTGTTTAGGGGCGATGCGAGGCTTGGGGCATCATGATTGGTTAAAAGGTTTGTGGGAGTTCTTCAGGGATCTGCACAGGCGCAAGCCATCTGCACATCTCTGCTGGTTCAGAAAATGGTGGCATTAGCAGCAACTGGAGATGGAGTTTTTGGCCCTCTGAAGTCAAAAAAAGTCACCCATCATACATTTCATGCAGACTCAGTAGCCCAGTTTGTATTGGGCCAAGCTAATTTCAACAATCCTGAAAAACACGTTAGGCACACAACTTGTGACTTCTGTGCCAGAGGCGTTATCTTAAAAAGACAGATAGAGAGAAACAGAATGAGAGATTAGTTATGCAATTTTACTGAAAGAAGAAGCAATTTAAAATTTTAACTGAAAAGACATGGTTACAAACCAGTCTAGAATTTAGGGGACTGGGTTGGGCTGCAGATATAATATAGGAGATCTAGGAGTCATCACAAATGATAGAGTGTTTATAGGATGGTAATGGATGTAGCTTTACACTCTGTTCCATAGGCCAATGCTTATATTGGTTGGTAATTGCATTAGTCTATTTCTGTTCCTCTCTGTTCTTCCACTGCTAGATGTCCAGATATATTCCAACTCCTGTTACCCACCACAAAAAACACTAAGAAGAACATCCTCATATATCTCTCCTTACAAGCCTGGATCAGAATTTCTTTTACCTGTACCTATATATACCCAGAAATAGATTTATCAAATTGAGCATTCAGTGTGTGTTTAATTAATTTAGCCAAGTTCTGCTAGCTTCTTCACCAGATTGCCTGCTCTAGTCTACTTTTCTACCAGCAGTACATCAGGGTCCCTATATCCTAACTCCCCTGCCAACAATTGGCATTACTTTAAAACTTTTAACATGGTAATATCAATATATCTAATATCAACATGAGTGATAATTATAATCAGTGAATAATATCTCATCGTTGTAATAACTTGTGTTTCTCTAATTAATAGCTTGAAAACCTTTTTATACCAGCCAACCTTTTAGTTTGCTTTTATGTAAATTGCCTGTTTCTCAACCTTGCTCATTTTTGTTGAGGATTCTATCTTTATGTTTTTGGTGTTCAAAAGTTTCTGATATTAATCTCTTCTTTGATTTGAGATATTACAAAAATATTTTCCCTAGTTGTTGTCTGAGAGGTTTTTACTGTTGCTGTTATTTTTCATTAGGAATGCTGTGGGGTAAAATCTGGAAGAATCCAGAACCCCTCACAGAAGACTCTTAAACATTAGGCAGTATAGGCATAGTGCCTAGGGCCTGTGAAGATCTTTAAATGGCCTTTTTCACAGTGGCTGCATTATTTTCCAGCCTGCTTAGAGTCCATGAGTATTCCAAAAAATTCATGGAAAAATAGAATTAAAACATAACACAAATCTTTCAATGAACTTTTTGAAGACCCTTCATACTTTCCCATAACAAATATCTGTATTATGAAAGGTTTTTTTTTAATTGCCAAAATGTTCCTGTATTCCACTTTTGCACTTAAATCTTCGTTGCATATGATTCTTCTGTAATATCCAAACATGTGGATCCAAAAGTATGGGGAAAAGCTTTCTAGAAATAGCTTGCTAAAATTATGGGCAGTTAAGATTTCAGAGTTTATAAATATTGTTGGGCATTATTTATATTTTATGATCATATAACTTCCAAAATCTTCATCGTGATTTATAATCAATTATAATAAACATCTTTAAATCAAAAGTGAATGTAAAATAAATCAAGATGTTTTTGAGTTATTACTACTTATAAAACATGGTGTTAGACATAGGATAGGGACATGAAGGTAAATGGAAATAAATTCAAATAAATAAAACATAGTAATGTTCCTCTTGAATTTCAATTTAACATATTCACTCATTCATTAACAAAAGTAATTTATTGAACTTCTAGTACATGACACAAAAAGTGTCCCAGAGTAGGTGTTCAATAAATATCTGATGAATCGATGAATGAATGAACATAATTATAACATAGTTTTTAAGACTGTATGGTAGAGACAGACTCCAGATGGTATGGAATCTCAGAGAAGCAGCATTTACTCCAACATGAGGAGACTGGGACTTGTTCCCTGAAGGGTACCTGAACATGAGTAGAAAATGTCCAAGTAAAGAGAGAAGGAATGAAGAGGACATTCCAGGTACCTTAACTTCACAAACATGTGGGAGTTAAGAAATAACTGGGAATATACAGGACAACTCACATAATCTAGTACTTTCAGAGCTTGGAGTGAGGGACAAAAAGAAGCAAAAGATTGATAGTATGTGTGCTTTTTAGGCCAATGGAAGGGAAACCACTGAAAGGTTTTTAGGCAAAACAATGATATGGACTAATTTGCTTTTTAAATGGATCATTCTTGCTTCATGGAGAGTGGATTGGAATGTACTTAGACTGAAGATAGACCAACAAGTTAGGAATATTTTAAATAATAGAAGTGGGAGATTGTGAGTCCCTGAATTAGGGATGAAGAAGAATCATCAATTTGGTAGCTATTTAGAAGGTATGAATGCAGGCTTGATGACTGGATACAGATGTGGGTGTGAAGAAGCGAGAGAAGTCAAAGGTAACTCCCAGTTTCCTACCCTGGGTGACTAAATGAATGAATGGTGCTATCATCTACTAAGAGAGAGAATACAGAGTTAGGAGCAAGTTTGGCAAAGAGGATGAGGCTTTTGGGGATACTTTAAGGTCTTTGTACCTTGGGAACTTTGAAATAAAGATGTGCAGTAGGCAGTTGAATAAGAAATGTTAAATAACGATGCAGTGTAGGGGCAGAGAATGTTATCGTCATCTTCTTAGGTCCTCGCTGGGCCCAAGAATTAAATTGGCATAAAATAGATTAACAGGAGAAAGGATACAAATTTATTTAATACAAGTTTTACATGGTACAGGAGCCCTTATAAGGAAATAAAGACACAAAGAAGCAGAGTCAGTTACTTACATACTGAATTAGACAAAGCAGTAAACCATGAAGAAGCAACTAAATTAAGTGGGGAGACTTAAAAGATATGGATTATTTTTAAAAGGTCTGTACAGAGTTCTCTTAGTTTCAATTTCCTGTCCTTGATGATAAGATGAATGAGGAGGACATCTCTCACGTGGGAATTTCATCTTCTACTTTTAGGAACAACATGAAGGTCAAGGTGTTTTTTTTTTTTGCAACTACTGTTCAAGTGCCTTTAACTTAAATAGTCAGTATGCCACAGTGATATTTTTAACTCCTTTATTTCCTCCATCTGGAACTTTCCTAGAAGTTTTACATATTAAAAGCTGACTTGGTGGCTGTGGAGAAAAGAATTGGGTTAGTTGCTGAGTGGCAAGAGATCTGCAAAGAGAGAGAAGAATATAAATTGGAACAAGCAGAAAAAAACAAATCTAAGTCTATTGTCCACTATCTTCTTTTTTTTATTTTAACTTCTCAATATACATTGTAGTTGATTTTCTTGTCCCTTTACCTGTTCCTCTTTCTCCCTCCCTTTCTCCCTTCCCCCCCATCTACATCATATCTGTTCATTTGTCTTAACAAGTCCAAGGAATTGTGATTGTTGTGTCTTCTTCCCCCTCCCACCATTTATTTGTTTGTATATTTATTTATCTATTTATTTTTAGCTCCCACAAATAAGTAAGAACACGTGGTATTTCTCTTTCTGTGCCTGGCTTGTTTCACTTAATGTAATTTTTTCTAAGTCCATCCATGTTGTTGTAAATGGTAGTATTTCACTCTTTTTTATAACAGAGTAGAATTCCATTCTGTAGATATACCACATTTTCCGTATCCACTCATCTGATGATGGACATTTGGGCTGGTTCTAACTCTTGGCTATTGTAAATGGTGCTGCAATAAACATGGGAGTACAGGTATCCTTTTGGCATGATGATTTCCATTCCTGTGGGTATATTTCCAGCAGTGCAATAGCTGGGTCATATGGTAGACCTATCTGCAGTGGTTTGAGGAACATCCATACCATTTTCCATAAAGGCTGCACCATTTTGCAGTCCCACCAATAGTGTAGGAGGGTTCCTTTTTCTCAGCAACTTCACCAGCATTTATCATTCTCAGTTTTTTGGATATTAGCCATCCTAACTAGAGTGAGATGGTATCTCAAAGTGGTTTTGATTTGCATTTCCCAAATGCAGAGTGATGTTGAGCATTTTTTCACGTGTCTGTTGGCCATTCATGTATCTTCCTTTGAGAAATGCCTATTCATCTCCTTTGCCCATTTTTTAATCAGGTTATTTGGTCTTTTTGCTGTAAAGTTGAGTTCCTTGTATATTCTGGATATTAATCCTTTCTCAGATGTATATTTTGCAAGTATTTTCTCCCACTCTATTGGTTGTCTTTTCACTCTTTTGATTGTTTCTTTTGCTGTGCAGAAGATTTTAGTTTGATATAATCCCATTTGTTTATTTTTCCTTTAGTTGCCTGTGCTTTGGGGATTATATTCATAAAGTCTGTACCTACTCGTACTTCCTGGAGTGTTTCCCCTATGTTTTTTTAAGGAGTTTTATTGTTTCAGAATGTATATTTAATTCTTTAATCCATTTTGAGTTGATAGTGGTCCACTATCTTATTGAATCAGTTTCTTAGTCATGAAAATAGTTCAGTCCCGTTAAGCAGTTGTGTCTCATTTTAGGAAGTGATGTTGTAGGCAGGATCCCATCTAAGTTATGCCTCTATATGGTGGAGCAAACAGGTATTTTATAAGAGGAATTTCTATGGAAACAAAAGAAAAACAAAGATTGATGGTTGGAACAAATTATAAACCCAGTTTTTGAGTTCCAAGGGCAGTTAGTTGAGAAAATTTCTAGATTTGGGGTTTGAAGCATCTTTAGATAGAGGAATAAGGACAAGTAGTGGCAATTTTGATAAATTTTCTGCTTTGGGGTTTTTTTTTTTTTTTGGTAGTTGAAACATAATTGACTGTACATGTATGTGGGGTACAGAGTTGCATGTCAATACATATGTGCAATATGTGCTGCTCAAATCAGGATAATTAGTATATTCAATATTATATAATGTTGTTTTTCGTGGCCTTTTATTGGTTCCTCCCTTATCTCCCCCTCCCCCTTTCCCACCTCTGGTAACCTTAGCTCTGTTCTCTCCTTTTGAAAGTTCAACATATTATTGTGATTGTTGTAGTTTCAATGTCTCTGGGATGTCATCGGATGTTCTGGTGAACTTTTCAAGTGGCCTATAGAGTACCAGACATGAAGGTTGTCCATACGTGATCTGTTGTAGAGATTTCTCTGGTCTATATCAAGTTATCCAGCTTTAGCTTGTTCAAGAAAATGGTAGCTTTAGTTTTCAGCCATTCCAAATCAGAAGGGTGGGAGAAAAATAGAAAATGTTAATTATGAACAAAATGTATAAAACAGCAGGAGCCAGTTCACACAGAAGAGAGAGCTTAAAGTCAGTGAATGTGCCACTATTTGATATCCAATCAGGGTGTGTTATAGGTTTTATTGAAACAGAATTTTCACCCTAAAATCATCCCCCTTTTTATGAAAGGTAATCAAAATAAGACTAATTTGCTTGCAAGATAAGTTTAGTCTCAATAAACTTGGCCTGATTATTTACATAAGTGTAGCAAGAATAGTGATTGAGCATATAGACATTTTTTAGTCTGCTTTGCTGGATCTTTTAATAAGGAGTCTCAGATTGGACTTTCAAAAGACTCTCAAGGCTAGGCAGCCAAGCCAAGGACTTACCATTAGACTTTGCCTGTAATACCTATAGATTTGGGTGAATTACTCTTTTTTGAGATCCCCAAGATATCCTTGTGCCTGCCATGAAGTGACATACTTTACTCACTTGTAATGCCAGGAACCCTGTAAGCCAAGTATTAGGCCATTTTTTTCAAGTGGGTATTATAAGTATTGGCTCAATAAAGTCAGCCTTCATTCCTAAAAGTTGTCTGATCATATCTGAAAATATGACATTTCAGTCAAAATATTGATAATGTAATAAGTGTTTTCAATTGTGTCCTGTTACAAGGAGAACAGATTCTTATTGAACTGATGCAAACAACCATATTGTTATGAAATTAGAAATATTCAGTGATAGTTTCTAAATTTTGGAGGAATCAGGTAGGGAAAAAAAGAAAAATGTTTTAATTCTATTTACAAAAGTATACTTTACTAAATTGCTACAAAGTATAGATAGCTTAAGAAAAATTTTCCTTAACAAAATACTAAAGTACCAGCAATTTTTTAAACACAGGCATAAAATTATAATCATCTTTTATCAGTTAATTTAGCCTCATCTAATTAATTTTGTTCTGCTTATTTTAGGTTAGTATTTTTATGAATTCATCAGGTTTTCCATTGGAGTTCTAGAAATTCTTTTTTTTTTTTTTTTTTGTCGTTTCTTCGTGACTGGCACTCAGCCAGTGAGTGCACCGGTCAGTCCTATATAGGATCCGAACCTGCGGCGGGAGCGTCGCCGCACTGCCAGCGCAGCACTCTACCAAGTGCGCCACGGGCTCGGCCCGAGTTCTAGAAATTCTTACTCAGTCCTATGGTATGATCTTAAAGTTATAAGAAACCTGTATTCCAGAGTACTTGTCTGAGTCTTTTTCATGAATTTCTTTGAAGATGAAGCACTTTTGTCTGTGGTTGATTGTAAGAACTTTCAGTAAAGTATTGGAGTAAAATAATAATTGTGGTTGACAAAAGCCTCAAAATAGTCATAGTTAAAGCTCTACTGAGACTTTCTTATAATGTAATTGAAAAGGAATCTTATTTATTTCTTTAATATACAACATTTTTAAACAATAACTAGAATTATGACCAATAATATTACATTAGGACATACCATAGTTTTAGGAATTTCATACAATTTTTGGAACATTTATATTAAGAACATAACAAATATAGCTTAAATAATTTAAACACTATTTCTTATTTAACAATGGTTCCCATGAAAATTTAGCATATCAAATAAGCCTAATTTATTTACTATCTCTCTTTTTATAAGGAGAGAGAATAAATTCTTTTGAGATATTTTAGGGACCCATCTAGAAAATCCCAAAGTTAATTTAAAGTCAAAAAGTCTTAATTTAGAATTTGATTTTGCAAATTTGTCAAAAATGTCAAAGATTTAAACATTGGATTAAAAGAAGATCATAGGATGCTGTGAAACAGTAGTTATTCTTTTAACTGGAATGATAATTAAAAGACTTTAAAGATAAATACAGCAAGTTACATAGTTGTGGAAAAACCATAGCTCTTTCAATATTGAGAAGATTTGCTTTACTTAAGTAATTAAAGACCTGGTATGAAGACGACATGAAATACATGAAATTATTTTGATAAAACACAAAATCTTTGTGTTTTTTTTAGATTATTTAAAAGGTAAAGAAAAATCTTTTATAATTTTTTATCAAGAGCAGAAAGATCATTATTCCAAAAAAAAAAAAAAAAGAACTTTACCTGTTTAACAGAGAAGACCAAATTCTAGTTTTGTATCAGTTTACTCCTGATATTAAGGCTCATTATTAAAACACTTATAATTAATTTATTTTATTTAGTCAGCTTGACCACACAGGATTCTTTTTTTTTTTTCTTTTGCTCTTCCCAACTTTTAACATCTGTTCACTTTTTACCCTGGATTTACTGATTGATTCTGAAATAACCTTTGAATAACCTTCACACTAAAACAAAATTATTCTTTCTTAACAAAAATACATCTTTTGTGTCTCATAGCTTTTCTTACTAAAAATATATCATTTCTCTTTTATACTTTGTATATAAAGTTGTTTCCCCTTATTATTTCTAATAATTTTAGTTATATATACTTATTGGATTTTTTCATTCCTAGCAACCTTAATTTCTAGTAAAAAACTAGAAAACTGGGAAGTAAGCAATTATGAACTGTCATATACTATCATTCTGTGTACTAACACCATTTCATAATTTCTAGAAACATGTTTCCTCATACTACAGTGTTTCAGTATTTATTAACAGACCCAAATATCCTTTGTTCCTCTGTAATAAGAAGCCAAAACTAAATTAATCAATTAATGTTTCAGTATTATGTCTTAGTTGGAAATGATCTAGATATGTAACAAATATCATTTAACTTAACTTAATATAACTTTAAGGTTTTAAGTTACCAAAAAGGTTTTGGAAACTATTTTTAAGTACACATATTTTATAAAACACAGTCATTGTTGAAAAATTTATTTATAAACTTTAATCCTATTTACATTTATTTAATTTAGTTAGTTTTAACAATTATGTTTGAATTGTTTATGAAAACTTCATGAGACATTAAACAAAGCCAGTCATTATCTTGTTATTTTTTTCTTGTAGATAAATCAGACAAGTATCAAAAAAAGAGTCATAGAAGCAAAAGAACGTAAAAATTAAAACACACGGCTTTTTAAAACTCTTTTTCTCGTTGATGTGTTTGACAAACATCAAGCAATTTATTTTGACTGTACATTTTGTTGTTAGGTTGAATTTATGATTTTACAGTCTTGGGGTTGGCTACTTAGCTCAGTCAGTTAGAGTTCAGTGTTGATAACACCAGAGTCAAGGGTTCGGATACCCTACATGTCAGCTGCCAAGAAAAAAAGTCATTCTATGATTTTACAATCTTAAACACACATTAGCATTTTGATTAGTTTTTCCAGGTAGAAGTAGTTGTATGTCTACATTTTATTTAATGTTAACTCTGAAGACATACTTGCTTTAATTAAATAGATAAATTTAAACTAGCTTTTTACTTATCAAAGATTATCCCAGATCACCCGAACTTGAAAAACTTGAAACTTCTCATTTAGGTCTGAGAAGATGAGACTGGATTTTGAGGGGGAATTGTAAACCAGGGACCCAGAGAGCCAAAGGATATTTATAGGGGGTAGAAGGGTCAGGGACAGAGAGGAATTAATGGGAGTAAAGGTGGGTGGAGGAGGAGAATTTATAGCAGGTGTGGATTTTAACTTTTGTTCTAAGTCTAATTTTTGTTCTTTAATCTTGCTAAGAGAGTCCCTAACGCTAGCCATTATATTTTTTTTCTCTGTTTAATTTGATCTTCCTATAGGTACCCATAGAACAGTTGTTTAGGATGAGAGCTCGCCAAAAAAATACCTTTGATACAAAAGTCCAAATCTTCAAAGGTATATCTACTGTAATTGTGATTCAAAATCAACAAGCTTTTTTATGGCTTAAAATCAATAGCCTTTCATGGCTTAACCATGGATGCAAGAAGTGTGTCCCAAAGAGGATGTAAGAGGTGCAGTTCCCCTCAAGATCCACAGTTTCTTCCAAAGACAGGCTAGGAAAGCAAAGACCCTCACTGTGAACAAGGCAACAGAGGTTGAGATAATTTAGACAAATTCTTCTGAGAATTGGCACAGTCGGACAAAGAGGCACTTTGTGTTTTGGACTCCTCGCCAGCCAGCTAGCTTCCTAACTCAAGCCCAACAACTTGTGCCCTGGGCTGGCGGAGACCAGAGAGAGCATTTTCATGGATCGCAAAGCCAAGCTCTGAAGATATAAAACAAGACAAAAGGAGAATCACTTCTTATGATTTTCCTCCTTATGACCGACAAAACAAAAGACAAAGACAAGGAAAACAAGGATTATTCCTAGGACACTGTAGATCAATAACCAGTGGGTACCCAGAACCAAATTCCCAAGAGTCATAATTTGAAAAATCAATTCTTACAAATGTTTTTCTCCTGCCAATTTAAATTTGGAAAGCAAGGGACAAGGAAACATCTTTACCTTCCTCTCTGGATCAGGCATTACAGATAAAGATCCAGGAAAGCTGACCTTGGAAAGAATCCCTGCCTTCTCCTGGCTTTTGTCAGTTCTCCCAGGATTCCATTCACAGGCTCTGGAGTGACTGGGGCATCCAGCCTTTTAGGATCCCATATGTATGGCCACAAACTGTACAGGGAGCAAAATATCACCTCCATCTTCTTAGGGTTCCAGCTGGACCAAAGAATTAAATTGATGTAAGATAGATTAACAGGAGAAAGGATACAAATTTATTTAATGTAAGTTTTACATGGCATGGGAGCCCTTATAAGGAAATAAAGACCTGAAGAAGCAGTTAGAATCAGTTATTTACATACTGAATTAGACAAAGAATAGTAAACTGTGAAGAAGCAACTAAATTATGTCAGGAGGCTTAAAAGATGAGAGTTACATTAACAAGATCTGTACAGAATTCTCTTAGTTTCAATTTCCTGTCCTTGATAAGATGTATAAGGAGGACATCTTTCATATGGGAATTTTTTTTCTTTTAATGAGTTTTCATATATGCATTTAATATCAGAATTTCAGCAAGGTAGATAATAGATGCACCTTTAGCTGCTTCATTTCAGTGAACTAAACTAATATCAAAACTAGGGATGATGTATCCTTGTCTGAACTAGTAATGATGTAATGTTGTCTTTTATATAAATTTTATACTGATTTTTCTAGATTTTTTCCAATGCTGGTTTTGAATGGGTTTTTTTTTATATGCATTCAAAATTAGAATTTACCCCATGCAGATGAAATATGCACTTTCAACTGCTTCTCTTCACTGAATTATACTAAGTTTCTGAAGTAGGAATGGTGAATCATTGTCCTTCACATAAGTTTTATACTGATGTTTCTAAATTTTTTTTAATGCTGCTAATCAATGAGTTTTCATATATGCATTTCAAATCTGAATTTCAGCAAGGTAGATAAAAGATGCTTTTTCAGCTGCTTTATTTCAGTAAGTGAAACAGAATTTGGAACTAGGAATGATGTATTGTTTTTTGCATAAGTTTTATACTGACATTTCTGGACATTTTTCTCATTTCCGGTTTTCAATGAGTTTTTCATGGACATATTTAAATTCAGAATTTCAGCAAACTAGATGAGAGATGCACTTTCACTTATTTCATTAGGTTAAACTAAATTCAGAACTAGGAATAATGTATCATTGTCTTTTACTTAAGTTTTACACTGATGTTTCTGGATCATTTTTTAATGCTCTTTTCAGTGAGTTTCCTCATACGCATTTACAATCAGCATTTCAGCAAGGTAGATAAGAGATGCATTTTCAGACGATTAACTCAGGGAGTTAAACTAAATTCTGAACCAAGAATGATTAATGCATTCTTGTTTTTTACATAAATTTTATACTGATGTTTCTAAATATTTTCTGTAATGCTGTGAATCAGTAAGATTTTATGTACACAGTTAAAACTTGAATTTTAGTAAGGTAGATAAAAGATGCATTTTAAGCTACTTCATTTGGACAAATTAAATTCAATTCTGAACTAGTATGGATGTATTATTGCCTTTTACATCACTTTTGCACTGATGTCTCTGTACCTTTTATTCAATGCTGTTTTTCAAAGGGTTTTATACAAGCATTTAAAATCATAATTTCTGCATGGTGGTTAAAAGATGAACTTACAGTTGCTTCATTTAAGTGAATTAATCTAAATTCTGAATTAGGAATGTTATATCATTGTCTTCTACGTTAGTTTTATACTACTGTTTTTGAACCATTTATCCATTGCTGGTTAAATGAGTTTTCGAATACACATATGAAAGCAAAATTTCAGCAAAGTAGATAAAAATTCACATTCAGCTGCTTCATACCAGTGAATTAAACTAAATTCTGAACTAGGAATGATGTATCCTTGTATTTCTTTTTTTTTTCCCAATTGTTACTTTTATTGTAACATAGTTGATTGTACGTATCTGTGGAGTACAGGGTGTAACATCGATACCTGTGTGCAATATGTGATGTTCAAATCAGAATAATTAGTATTTTCAACAATATACAATGTCATCATTTTTTGTGTCCCTTTACCAATTCCTCTTCCCTCCCCCCCCCCCGTAGCCTCAGTTCTCCTTTTGAAAGTTCAATGTATTATTGTGATCATTGTATCTTTCTTTTTTCTTTTTTTATTTTTATGTTTATTTTTTAGCTCCCACTTATGACTGAGGACAGTATTTCTCTTTCTGTGCCTGGCTTATTTCACTTAACATAATGTCCTCTATGTTCATCCGTGTTGCAGCAAATGGCAAAATTTCATTCTTTTTTAAGGCAGAGTAGTATTCTATTGAGTATATCTACCACATTTTCCTTATTCAGTCATCTGTCGATCGACATTTAAGTTGATTCCAACTCTTGGCTATCATAAATAGAGCTGTAATAAACATGGGAGTGCAGATATCCCTTCAACATGATGATTTCCATTCCTTTCGGCATATACCCAGCAGTGGAATTGCTGGATCACATGGCAGTTCTATCTGTAGTTGTTTGAGGAATCTCCATTTTTCCATAATGGCTGTACCAATTTACAGTCCCACCAACAGTTTAGGTGCATTCCCCTTTCTACTCATCCTCCGCGGTATTTGTTGTTTTCCATCTTTTTGATAAAAGCCAGTCTAACTAGGGTGAGATGATATCTGAATGTGCTTTTGACTCACATTTCCCTGATACTGAGTGATGTTGAGTATTTTTTCATGTGTCCATTGGCCATTCGTATATCTTCCTTTGAGAAATGCCTATTTTTTTTTATCTTCTAGAAGAACCAACTTTTTATTTCATTGATCTTTTTGTATCACTTTTTTGGGTTTCTATTTCATTTAGTTCTGCTCTGATCTTTTTTTTTTTTTTTTTTTTTTAGTTTTATTTATTTATTTATTTATTTATTTATTTATTTATTTATTTGTTTGTTTGTTTATTTATTTATTTATTTATTTAAATTTTATTTTGTAGATATACATTGTGGCTGATTATTGCTCCCCATCACCAAAACCTCCCTCCCTTCTCCCTCCCCCCCTTCCCCCCAACAATGTCCTTTCTGTTTGCTTGTCGTATCAACTTCAAATAATTGTGGTTGTTATATCTTCTTCCCCCCCCCCCGGTTTTTGTGTGTGTGTGTGTGTGTGAATTTATATATTAATTTTTTAGCTCCCACCAATAAGTGAGAACATGTGGTATTTCTCTTTCTGTGCCTGACTTGTTTCACTTAATATAATTCTCTCAAGGTCCACCCATGTTGTTGCAAATGGCAGTATTTCATTCGTTTTTATAGCTGAGTAGTATTCCATTGTGTAGATGTACCACATTTTCCGTATCCAATCATCTGATGATGGGCATTTGGGCTGGTTCCAACTCTTGGCTATTGTAAAGAGTGCTGCGATAAACATTGGGGAACAGGTATACCTTCGACTTGATGATTTCCATTCCTCTGGGTATATTCCCAACAGTGGGATAGCTGGGTCATATGGTAGATCTATCTGCAATTGTTTGAGGAACCTCCATACCATTTTCCATAGAGGCTGCACCATTTTGCAGTCCCACCAACAATGTATGAGAGTTCCTTTTTCTCCGCAGCCTCGCCAGCATTTATCGTTCATAGTCTTCTGGATTTTAGCCATCCTAACTGGGGTTAGATGGTATCTCAATGTGGTTTTGATTTGCATTTCCCGGATGCTGAGTGATGTTGAGCATTTTTTCATATATCTGTTGGCCATTTGTATATCTTCCTTAGAGAAATGCCTACTTAGATCTTTTGCCCATTTTTTAATTCGGTTGCTTGTTTTCTTCTTGTAAAGTTGTCTGAGTTCCTCATATAGTCTGGATATTAATCCTTTGTCAGATGTATATTTTGCAAATATTTTCTCCCACTCTGTTGGTTGTCTTTTAACTCTGTGAATTGTTTCTTTTGCTGTGCAGAAGCTTTTTAGTTTGATATAATCCCATTTGTTTATTTTTCCTTTGGTTGCCCGTGCTTTTGGGGTCGTATTCATGAAGTCTGTGTCCAGTCCTATTTCCTGAAGTGTTTCTCCTGTTTTCTTTAAGAAGTTTTATTGTTTCAGGCTGTATATTTAAATCCTTAATCGATTTTGAGTTGATTTTAGTATATGGTGAGAGGTATGGATCTAGTTTCATTCTCCTGCATATGGATATCCAGTTATCCCAGCACCATTTGCTGAAGAGGCAGTCCCTTCCCCAGTGAATAGGCTTGGTGCCTTTGTCAAAGATCAGCTGGCAGTAAGTGTGTGGGTTGATTTCTGGATACTCTATTCCATTGGTCAGTGTGTCTGTTTTTATGCCAGTACCATACTGTTTTGGTTATTATAGCTTTGTAGTATAGCTTAAAGTCAGGTACTGTTATGCCTCCAGCTTTATTTTTTTTGCTCAGCATTGCTTTGGCTATGCGTGGTCTTTTATTGTTCCATATAAATGTCTGAATAGTTTTTTCCATTTCTGAGAAAAATGTCTTTGGAATTTTGATGGGGATTGCATTGAATTTGTATATCACTTTGGGTAGTATGGACATTTTCACTATGTTGATTCTTCCAATCCAAGAGCATGGGATATCTTTCCATCTTCTTGTATCCTCTCTAATTTCTCTCAGCAGTGGTTTGTAGTTCTCATTATAGAGATTTTTCACCTCCTTGGTTAACTCAATTCCTAAGTATTTTATTTTTTTGGTGGCTATTGTAAATGGGCAGGCTTTCTTGATTTCTCGTTCTGCATGTTCACTATTGGAGAAAAGAAATGCTACTGGTTTTTGTGTGTTGATTTTGTATCCCGCTACTGTGCTGAAATCATTTATCAATTCCAACAGTTTTTTTGTAGAGGTTTTAGGCTGTTCGATATATAGGATCATGTCATCTGCAAACAGGGACAGTTTGACTTCATCTTTTCCAATCTGGATGCCCTTTATTTCCTTCTCTTCTCTGATTGCTCTGGCTAGTACTTCCAACACTATGTTGAATAGGAGTGGTGAGAGTGGGCATCCTTGTCTAGTTCCTGTTCTTAAAGGAAAAGCTTTCAGCTTTTCCCCATTCAGGATGATATTGGCAGTGGGTTTGGCATATATGGCTTTAATTATATTGAGATACTTTCCGTCTATACCTAACTTATAGAGGGTCTTTGTCATGAATGAGTGCTGAACTTTATCAAATGCTTTTTCAGCATCTGATATGATCATATGGTCCTTGTGTTTGAGTTTATTAATATGGTGTATCACATTTGTTGATTTGCATATGTTGAACCAACCTTGCATCCCTGGGATGAATCCCACTTGATCGTGATGAATAATTTTACGTATGTGTTGCTGTATTCTGTTTGCTAGTATTTTAGTGAGGATTTTTGCATCTATATTCATCAAGGATATTGGCCTGTAGTTTTCTTTTTTGGTTATATCTTTACATGGTTTTGGTATCAGGATGATATTTGCTTCATAGAATGAGTTTGGGAGATTTGCGTCCGTTTCAATCTTTTGGAATAGTTTGTAAAGAATCGGTGTCAATTCCTCTTTGACTGTTTGGTAAAATTCTGCTGTGAATCCATCTGGTCCTGGGCTTTTCTTTGTTGGGAGCCTTCTGATAACAGCTTCAATCTCCTTTATTGTTATTGGTCTGTTCAAATTTTCTACGTCTTCACGGTTCAGTTTTGGGAGCTTGTGTGTGTCCAGAAACTTATCCATTTCCTCCAGATTTTCAAATTTGTTGGCGTATAGTTGTTTATAGTAGTCTCGAATGATTCCTTGTATTTCAGATGAATCAGTTGTAATATCGCCTTTTTCATTTCTAATTTTTGTTATTTGAGTCTTCTCTCTTCTTTTTTTTTGTTACCCATGCTAATGGTTTGTCAATTTTATTTATCTTTTCAAAAAACCAACTTTTTGATTCGTTGATCTTTTGAATTGTTTTTTGGTTTTCAATTTCATTAAGCTCTGCTCTGATCTTAATGATTTCTTTCCGTCTGCTAAGTTTAGGTTTGGATTGTTCTTGTTTTTCTAGTTCTTTAAGGTGAAGTGTTAGGTTGTTCACTTGGCATCTTTCTATTCTTCTGAAGTGAGTGTTTAATGCAATAAATTTTCCCCTCAATACTGCTTTTGCAGTATCCCACAGGTTTTGGTATGATGTATCATTTTTTTCATTAGTTTCAATAAAGTTTTTGATTTCCTGCTTGATTTCTTCTTGGACCCATATGTCATTAAGTAGAATGCTGTTTAATTTCCATGTGTTTGTATAGTTTCCAGAGTTTCGTTTGTTATTTATTTCTAGTTTTAATCCATTGTGGTCTGAGAAGATACATGGGATAATTGCAATTTTTTTGAATTTATTGAGACTTGATTTGTGACCTAATATGTGATCTATCCTTCTCATGTGCTGCTGAGAAGAATGAATATTCTGAGGTTGTTGGGTGGAATGTTCTGTAGATATCTGCCAATTAAAATTGGTCTAGAGTATTGTTTAGATCTTGTGTTTCTCTACTGATTCTTTGCCTAGATGATCTGTCTAATATTGACAGTGGGGTGTTCAGGTCCCCTGCTATTGTGGTATTAGTGTCTATTTCCTTCTTTAGGTCTAATAGAGTTTGTTTTATAAATCTGGCTGCTCCAACATTGGGTGCGTACATATTTATGATTATTATGTCTTCTTGATGGATCAGTCCTTTTATCATTAAGTAGTGTCCCTCATTGTCTCTTTTTATGGTTTTTAGTTTAAAGTCTATTTTGTCAGATATAAGAATAGCTACTCCAGCTCGTTTTTCTTTTCTGTTTGCATGGTAAATCTTTTTCCATCCTTTCACTCTTAGTCTGTGTGAATCTTTATGGGTGAGGTGGGTCTCTTGTAGGCAGCATATAGTTGGGTCCTGCTTTTTGATCCAGTCAGCCAGTCTGTGTCTTTTAATTGGGGAATTTAAGCCTTTTACATTAAGAGTTGTTATTGAAAGGTGTTGATTTATTCCTAGCATTTTATTGGTTGTTTGGTTGTCTTAGGTGTCTTTTGTTCCTTGCTTTCTGATTTACTGTTTGGATTCTGTGTTTGTTGGTTCCTTAGGTTGTAGATAGTGTTTTTATTAGCTTGTTTTCTCTTCATGAATGCCATTTTTATTATACTAGCGGGTTTAGATTTTTCTTGGGTTTTTATGGCAGTGGTAGTTATTTTTCAGGAACCAAACCCAGTACTCCCTTGAGGATTTCTTGTAAGGGTGGTCATGTGGTAGTGAACTCCCGCAGTTTTTGTTTGTCTGAGAAATATACTATTTGCCCCTTATTTCGGAAGGATAGCCTTGCAGGGTAGAGTATTCTTCGCTGGCAATCTTTGTCTTTTAGTATTTTGAAAATATCATCCCATTCCTTTCTAGCTTTTAGGGTTTGTGATGAAAAGTCTGATGTTAGCCTGATTGGGGCTCCCTTATAGGTGATTTGACGCTTCTCTCTTGCAGCTTTTAAGATTCTCTCTTTGTCTCTGAGTTTTGCCAGTTTGACTATGACATGTCTTGGAGAAGGTCTTTTTGGGTTGAATACGTTTGGAGATCGTAGAGCTTCCTGGATCTGAAGATCTGTGATTTTTCCTATACCTGGGAAGTTTTCTGCCACTATTTTGTTGAATATGTTTTCAATGGAATCTCCATTTTCCTCCCCTTCTGGAATACCCATGATTCGGATATTTGAGCGCTTGAGGTTGTCTGATATCTCTCTCAGATTTTCTTCAATGTCCTTGATTCTTTTTTCTTTCTTTTTGTCTGCTTGTGTTATTTCAAACAGCCCATCTTCAAGTTCAGAGGTTCTCTCTTCAACTTCGACAAGCCTGCTGGTTAAACTCTCCGTTGTGTTTTTTATTTCGTTGAATAACTTCTTCAGTTCAGCAAGTTCTGCTACATTTTTTTTCAGGACATTGATTTCCTTGTACATTTCCTCTTTCAGATCCTGTATACTTTTCCTCATTTCATCATGATGTCTAGCTGAGTTTTCTTGTATCTCATTCAGTTTCCTTAGAATTATCACTCAAAATTCCTTGTCAGTCATTTCAAGGGCTTCTTGTTCTATAGGATCTAGAGTTTGAGATTTATTAACTTTTGGTGGTGTACTTTCTTGATTTTTTGTATTTCTGGTATCTTTTTTTTGGTGTTTATTCATTGTGGCAGGGGGTTTCACAGTCCACTGGTTTGAGACTAATGACTAACTAGGATGTTGCTGTGGTTGCCAATTTGGTATGGCTCCCTCCGTGACTGCTCAGTTGGCCTCTAGTGCCTTGTGTATGTGGTTGCCTCGGGTCTTGGGCTTCTCCGGGGAGCCACCTTTCTGGTCAGCTTGGACTCTGCTGGGCTGGTGGATCACGTACCACAGGGTGTGTGATCTCTGTTGAGCCTTCACTTCCTGTGCAGGACTTCTCCCTGTTCCGTGTGCTCTAGCCCTGGCTGTTAGATCGTGCAGTGGCGACCCCACCGGGTGTGTGGTTTCTGTCGAGTCTCCGCCTCCCTGGCCGCATGTCTCCCCACTCTGTGTGCACTGTGCTGGGCTGGGGCGTGTCTTCTGCACCCCTCGTCTATCAGCTGGGCCTTCAAGACCCTGCTCGGCACCGCCTCGCCCAGGAAGTCTACCAGGTTTCTGCTAGGCACAGACGACCAGTCGCTCTGGGTGCCTTTGTAGCACTGTGTAGATCTTTCTTGGGACTTTTTCACCTTTGTATCTCCCCGGTATAAACCGAGTCTAGCGCCCGCCTGCAGCCAGCTCTCCAGCAGGTTCAAGCGGACCTGGGAACTCTCCTACCACACTATTCCCAACCAGAAATTCGTTAGGCTTTTTTCCAAACTGTTGGCGGCAGAGATGGTATCTGCCTCCCAGTAACAGGAAGTTTACCAGGGGCTGGAGTTCAGGGTGTGGTGGAGTGACAGTTGGCCTGCCTGTACTTCCTTGCCCTCCCAACACTGGCCGGGGACGCCCCCTGCCACCAGCCCCGCCAGAGAACCGCAGAGGGAGTGGGATGGGCGGCCGGCCCACACGCTCCTGAAAGCCCCGCGCCGGGCCAAGCAGGTGGGAAGGCTCAGTGATGGCCGAGCCGGGCGGGGCTGTCCGCACCTGGGAAAATGGAGGCAGCCCTGGGGCGGTGAGTGGCCTTGTGGTGCAGGCGGGAGCCTGGTGGGCATCCGACCCCCTGAACAGAGCTGTGCCAGGGGTCACTCACAGTGCTGTGCCAGGTCGGGCGCTCACTCTGTCTCTGGTTTGCCGCCTTCCCTGATCTCAGCCGCTGCCGCCTTGGGCTGTTCAGTTGCAGCGCGGCTCGGGCACTCCCAGGAATCTTCTTTAATGCCGGCGTGAAACCTCGAATCCTGAATAGGGCAGCTGGCCGCCTTCAGCGCGGCCCCGGCCTCCGGGATCCTGTCTGCATCCACAGCAGCCCTGGCGCTGTGTTCCCTGTTTAGAGACTCGCTTTTGCAGCTAAGAAACAGTTCTTTTCCTGCTCCACACTTCAAAGCTGTTGCCTGTAAGTGAGGCAGCCTCTCCTGCCGGGGGCAAAGTGGCGTTGAGCCCCCACGACCGGCCAGCAGCAGCAGTCCTCCCTTAAGAGATGGCGAGAGGAATGTCCACAAGTTTCCCAGCTGCCTGAGGCCCAGTGGCCGCCTTTTCCACCTCAGCTACTCTGCGCCAGCTGCCGCAGCCGCCGCCATCTTGAAAAAAACTGCTCTGATCTTAATTATTTCTTTCCATCTGCTAATTTTGGGATAGGATTGTCCTTGTTTTTCTTGTTTTTCTAGTTCTTTGAGGTGTAGCATCAGCTTGTTTTTTTTTTTTTTTGAAATCTTTCTGTTCTTTTGATGTGTTTATTGCAATAAACTTCCCTCTTAGAACTGCTTTTGCAGCATCCCACAAGTTTTTGTATTATATGTCTTTATTTTCAGTAGTTTCAAGAAATTTTTTGATTCCCTGTTTAATTTCTTCTTGGACCCATATGTTGTTCAGGAGTATGTTATTTATTTTCCTTGTGTTTGTATAGTTTCCAGAGTTTCACTTACTATTGGTTTCTAGTTTTAATCCATTGTGGTCTGAGAACATACTTGAAATGATTTCAACTTTTAAAATTTGTTGAGGATTGATTTGTGACCTGACGTGGTCTATCCTGGAGAATGTTCCATGTGCTAATGAGAAGAATGTATATTCTGTAGTTGTTGGATGAAATGTTCTGTAGGTGTCTGCTGAGTCCAATTTGTCTAAAGTGTGGTTTAAATCCTGTGTTTCTCTGCTGATTTGTTGCCTAGATGATCTGTCAAATGTTGTGAGAGGGGTGTTCAGGTCCCCTGCTATTATCATACTGGGATCTGTCTCTTTCCTTAGGTTTAATAGTGGTTGCTTTATATATCTGAGTGCTTCAACGTTGAGTGCACATATATTTATGATTGTTATGTCTTCTTGCTGGATAGATTCCTTTATCATTATGTAGTAGCTTATCTCTTTTTGTAGTTTTTGATTGAAAGTCTATTTTATCTGATATAAGAATAGCTACTCCCGCTCATTTTCAATTTCCATTTGTGTGGTATATCTTTTTCCAACCCTTCACTCTTAGTCTGCCTGTGTCTTTACAGGTGAGATGAGTCTATCATAGACAGCATATAGTTAGTTGGCTCTAGTTTTTTAAATGCAATCAGCCAGTCTGTGTCTTTTGAGTATGGAATTTAATCCATTTACATTTAGGGCTGTTATTGAAAGGTATTGTCTTACTTCTGGCATTTTATTGATTTTTATTTGTATGTTTTAAATATCTTTTGTTTCTTTCCTTTTTATTGTCTTCAGTGTTTGTTGGTTTTTGGAGGGGGTAAGATACAGTTTCTTTCTCTTTCTCATTTGCATATTTGTTCTACTGGTGGGTTTTATTTATTGTGAATTCATAGAAGTGATTATTGCTTTTTGGATTCCAGATGCAGCACTTCCTTGAGGATGTCTGTAGGGCTGGTTGTGTGGTAGTGAACTCTCATAGTTTTTGTTTGTCTGGGAAATACACTATTTCTCCTTCATTTCTGAATGATAGCCTTGCTGCATAGAAGAGTCTTTGCTGGCAAATTTTTTCTTTTAGTTTTTTGAATGTATCATCTCATTCTCTTCTGGCCATTAGAGTTTCTGTTGAGAAGTCTGCTGTTAGTCTGGTGGGTACTTCCTTATAGGTGACTTAACACTTTTTTCTTGCTGTTTTTAGGATTCTTTGTCTTTGAGTTTTACCAGTTTGACTATAATGTACCTTGGAAAGGATCTTTTTGGATTGAATCTGTTTGGGGATCTTTGAGCCTCCTAGATCTGACAGTCTGTGTCCCTCCCTATGCCTGGGAAGTTTTCCACTGTTATTTTTATTGAATATGTTCTCAATGCCTTTTCTTTTCTCCTTCCCTTCAGGAACACTCATGATTCAGATGTTTGTGCACTTAACGTTATCTGCTATCTCTCTAAGATTTTCTTCATTTTTTAAAATTCTTTTTTTCTTTCTTTCTTTTCTTTTTTTCTTTTTTTCTTTTTCTTTTTTTTTTTTTTTTTTGTTTGCCTAACTTATTTCAAAGAGATTGTCTTCAAGATCGGAAATTCTTTCTTCTGTTTGCTCTAGTCTGGTGCTTAAGCTCCATTTTTTTTTTTTTTTTCATTTCATTGAATGACTCCTTCAGTCCCATGAGTGCTGCTACATTCTTTTTTAAAGAAATAATCTCTTTGTAGAATTCCTCCTTCATATCATATCCTAGGTAGTCTTGCTCAGTTCATCATATCATCTGAGTCTTCTTGTTTCTCATTGAGTTTCCTTAAGAGTTTTACTTATTCTTTTCAGTCATTTCAAGGGTTTCTTGCTCTATGGGTCTGGTTCTTGAGAGTTATTGTTTTTCTTTGGTGAACTCATATTTTCTTGTTTTTTCATTTTTTTAGTATCTCTACATTTATGTCTAGTCATCTGGTGGAGCAGTTGCTTCTTCTGTTACTCTCCTTCCCTGAATTCAGCTGATGACTTTCCTTATGTCAATTTAGTCGAGTGGTTGGTGGTCTACCTACACAGCAGCAGTGGCTGCTGCTGTGGTAACAGGCCATACTAGTGGTGGCAGTGGTTGTGGCAGTTGCTTTGGTGAGCTGCCCATGTGGCAGTGGTGGTGGGCTGCTTATACAATGATGGTGGCTGTCTGATGGCACTGGTGGTGGCAGCAACTGCAGCAGTGGCTGTTGTAGCTGCCAGCTGCTTGGCTGCAAAATGGGAATTTCATCTTCTGCTTTTAGGAGATATGACGAAGGTCAGAGTGATTTTTTTGCAACTCCTGTTCAAGTGCCTTTATCTTAGTCAATATGCCAGAGTGGTATGCTTTTAACTCCTTCTGCAGGTAGTCTGTGATAAGCACCCAAAGAGTGAGATAAAGGGATTTCAGAGTTAAGATGGCATCATTATGGTCCAGGGAATTCAGAAAGCTAGTGGACTTAATCTGAATCTTGAAGGGTAGGCTATATATCAATATGCAGAGATGCAGGAGAACGTTCTGTGAGTGGCATACAGTCATGTCTTTAACAGGCTTCGTATTTGTAGGGCTTCTGGGATCTTGAATTCATAAGCCTCATTTAGGAGGAAAGAAACTTGAAGTGGATGATATTGAAAATGCTGTAGATCTGAGTCCCCTTTCTGGGACCCAGTCTTGCAGTGTAGAGTGTATGTTGAAGAGGGATGTGATAAGCTTGGGTCCTACTTGGTGAAAGGCAGTAGGGAGAGTCATGACAAAAGAAATTGCTTAGAAATGACAATACTCAGAGTCAGACTAGAAGCCCTATCATGATTCTGAGGGTCCAGAGGCTAAAGGTATGAGGAATCAAATAGCTTCCAGTCCTAGGAGAGAGGCATAATCAGAGTTAGGGCTATTGCTCTGGCACAACAGATAGGAAGGAAGACATTGGACAGGAAGACACATTTCAAACCTACTAATGGATCTAAATCAAGGGAAATAAGAAATCAGAAGCAAAAAGATATGCTAGGGGAACAGTGAATAGAGCAGCAAGACTTCATTAAAGCTGTATGTGTGTGAAAAGTGGGAATAAAATTGGGAAGATCTTTGGTTGGAAGCCCTGAATTCCAGTATTGGTAGATTAGATTTTGTCCTATCAATTCACTGAGAGTTTGTGTGTTTGTGGTTTTTCTAAGAAAGAGACTTGTTTTAGAACAGTCTATTCTAAGAAAATAAACCTGGCAAAGATGTGTAGGAAGGACTGAAAGGGACAAACTAGAGGCAGGAATGTCAGTGAGCAGACCAGACATGAGGAAATAAGTTCTAAGGTCAGAACATGGAGACTGGAAATTGTAAAGAAGGAGTACTTACTATATGTGTTTTCAGATCTGAGTTGGTGCCAGTATTGGTAGTCATTTTTACCTTAAAACTATGCCAATGTGCTCTGAAGCAAAGCTTTAATTTTAGCATAGGAAACAATTTTAAGAACAGAATTAGATATACAAGAGGTCTTCAAAAAGCTCGTGGAAAGATTTGTATTATGTTTTAATTTCATTTTTCCACAAACTTATTGAAACGCCCTCATATTTGCTTTGCTCTATTCTTTTTATGTATGATATTTATTTATACATATATAGGATCATAAATACATACTTAGATTTATGGGAATTTTTAATTGCTGGGTATAATTCAGTGCTTCCCAAATTAATTTATTAACAATCCTTAGGGTTTTTATGTTTTTCCAGAACTATCACAAAATTCTGAAAATATTCTCAAAATAAACTTTGACTCACTTCAATTTAATATATGTTATTATCTAGGAAAAGGAGATGGTCATAAAAGCAAATGCACAATTGAGGTATATAAAAAGTTCAGCATCACAGGCTTAAATGATATTGGATTGAAACATTTTAGAAATGCAAGATTTTATGTTTCTATTATATTTGATTAAGTAGCTAGAAAATGATACAGTTAATTTTTAATGTATTCAGTGCTTTAAAAATTATCCAGGCTTCTAGTACTAAACACTTCAGATGATGAAAGTGAGAAACTTATGTTCACTTTTGATTTGTATCCTAAGTGGAGGTATAAAAGATTAGTTTAGGGCATCCACTGACTTTGGTGAATTGAATGAGTTATAATTGCGTTTTGTAGAGCTTTTTAAATATCAAAAAATAGAATTCGTAAGTAATGATTTAGAATGCTAATGAAGAAAAATCAATTCCAAAAGCCACAATTCATGGTAATTATGGTCAGATGACTCATTCAGATCTATCACAGAAGCTAGTATTAGGAGTTTAAATTTTTTAATATTTTCTTTAAAAGAATAATGAAATAAGATTTAGGGTATGCCTGTTGGTAATGAACAGGTCCTTTATTGGAATTTATTTAGGTAAAATAGTGTCCTTGGAAGAAAATCAATGTGCTTGGCCCTGATCATTATGGTAGGCCCTAGGAATTAGAATAACGTCATCAATAAAATACAATCCCTGCCTTTCGCAAACATAAGGATTTTGTTTTGGCAGATTTTATTGGAGGGGACATAAGAGATAAATTAAAAATAAAATAAATTTTAAAATTTTAAAATCCAGTCTAATAAATTTCTAATGGCTATGTAGATGGAGTCAAATAATAGTATTTGATTGCCTATATCATGGTCCTGAGGTTCTGAGCCTACCCCCACTTCTTTTCATTCCAGGGAATATGATTTGCTCTCATCAGGAATAGTGGCTCACTGCATAAATGAGTCACAAGTTCTTCAGGGAGGCAGGTTTAAGTTTCAAAGCCCTTGTCCAACTAGTGATGTTGTGTTAAATAATCACTGAATTATGATGCTTTTAAGAGATATTCCCGATCAGAGATATAGTGCATTTCATGAGACCTCAAAATCTGGTAGGATGTGACTGACCTATACATAGTTCTTTAAACTGAAATATGACAAGAAGAAAAGGTCTGTTTACAACTGAAGAATACTTCCTGTGCAGGGTGTGAATATGACGTAAGAAAACGATGCGCGGTGATTTGTTGGAATAAATTAACAGACACACTGGATACTACAGGGAAGTCCTATGATAATGAACAAGGAAACCCTGAAATCTGAACATGGAGACGTAAATATAATCTTAGAGGTAAAACTGAGACTTGGAATGATGAGATTTGGGACTGTAATATCAGGATACAGTATATCTTCTTCAATATAAACATATCTTATAGAAAGAAAAAATGGGAGAGAGATGCCGTTTGATAAAAAGACTTCTAAATGGACCTGAAATTCTATGAACTTGACAAGGGACACAGAGTATTTAAGTGAAGCTGAAAAGAAAAATAAATTATGTAATTTTCAGATTTCATAGTCAAGAAGGTAAAGTGCTTTCTTAAAAAGAAGTCATAAGAGTAGTTGGAGTAGTTGGAAAGCTTCAAATATGTGAACATTTACAGAAGTCTTTTTGAGGATAATTAGGATAACTACCCTTCTGGACTCATTTGAACAACAGAGAAGAACTGATGGAGAAGAGCAGGTATTAGAAATCCTGGGACCATATTTTCTTAGAGTTCAAAAACAGTCAAAACATAGAAGGTGGAGTTAATTGCTTCCAATTCTGTGATTTGTATTCACACTTTTATTATAACACTTAACATATAGGGATGTCTGTTTCATGGTTTTGCTCCAACTAGTTGTGAGCTAATGAAGGAAATAGATGCTCTCATGAATCTTTGAATCTCCAGGACCTATTAGTGCTCACACATTGTAGGTACTAAATAAATTTGTGGGAAGAAGATGATAATAAAATGAAGGAAGGGGAGGCAATAGACTTCTTGCTGAAGACCACCCTGACTGTCACCTTCCACCACTCCCTCACAGTGCTGTACTGTTTCTTTTCAATAACACTTATCATCTTTTATCTTACTGTATAATGTATTGATGTATTATGTTTGTTGTTTGTTGTCTGCTTCTCTGGGCTAGAATGTGATCTGCAAGGGGACAAAGATCTTTGTTTTGTATACTAATGTATCTGAGGTACTTAAGATAGTAGGCACCTAAAAATTTTGTTAAATAAATGAAATATCTAAAAGACTATCTTGAAGAGGAATTGATCTTCTTGCATGTATATGTGAAAGGCAAAAACTGGAAAGGTGTTGTGTTATACAGATTTTGACTCAATAATTAGACTTAAGAGGAGTGGGAGAAGCTTGAAAGTACAATTCTGACATATATAATAAAAAATGGAATTGAGTCTAATCTTTAGAAAGCTAGGGAAAAGGATATGTAAGAAAACATTTTAGGCTGAGCAGGGAGCTTCTGATTCCTACATATTTCTAAATACCAAAGAATGAAAGAGAAATGGAGGAATATACAGTGAAAGATGTAGGCAAATTATGAAGGGAAGTGATGTAGAACCGTACGCATAATACCAGAGAGACCTACAGTCCAGATGACCTGCAGATTTTTAGTATAGGTAGAGCCACTTCAAAAAAAGGACATAGGGAGAGACACTAGATATGGAAAACAGAAGGCTGTGGAAGAAAGTAATAGCTGTCTTAAATATTTCAAGGCTTTCTTATGAAAGAGGACTTCTGCACAATTAAAGGCACAAGTAGAACCAGCTTTTGGAATTTACAGTGAAGCTGTTTTAACATTATAGTAAAAATAATTATTTATTAATTAAAATTGCAATTCTCCGTCACTGAAAGTGTTCAAGAAGAGTTTGTGGGTTGAAATACAGTCATCCCTTGGCTTCAGGACCCCCTGCAGATACCAAAATCTGAGAATGCTCAAATGCCTTATGTAAAACAGTGTGGCATGTTCTCACTTATTTGTGGGAGCTAAAAATAAATAAATAAATAAATATACAAACAAATAATGGGTGGGGGGGAAGAAGACACAACAATCACAATTCCTTGGACTTGTTAAGACAAATGTACAGATATGATGTGGGGGAGGAGGGAAAAGAGGGGGGGAAAGGAACAAGAAAATCAACTACAATGTATATTGAGAAGTTAAAATTTTAAAAATGGTGTGGTAGTGGCATATAGCCTGTGCACAGCCTCCATATACTTTAAATCATCTCTAGATTACTTGTAATACCTACTACAAAGTAAATAGCTGTTATAGTGCATTATTCAGGAATAATGACTAAGTTAAAAAGGATGTGCATGTTCAGCACCAACACAATTTTTATTTTCAAATATTTTCAATCCACAATTGGTTGAATCCATGGATGCAGAACCCACAGATACAGAGGGCTGACTATACTGCACTATAGGTATTTTAAATTATATGGATCACCTCTTCTGTACCTTGGAATTTCACTGGGCCCTTGTTTGGAATGAGGGTCCTATAGTTTGAGTGAGAGTGTTCTCAAGGGAAAAAGGGATTCTTTTAAATTGAAAAAGATATTTATGCAAAAGATTTACTCCTCTCCTGATGCCCACATACACATACCCCTTTTTTTCTTTAATGTCACTAGAATCCTTTTGGGAGTACCATAAATCTACACAAAATTCAGAGTGTTCATGTTTGTGCATGGACCTTTGGCTTATTATCTGGAAATGTGGCACCACAGAGACTTTCCACTTGGCCTTTGCACAGTGGCAGGCTGCCCACTTCTTTTTCTAATCCAAGTTCCCTTTCTTTCATTGTAATTGACCTTTTAAGGACTGTGCTACATGATACAAACTGAAGCAGTACATTCTAATATTTTAAATAACTTGTAGGGAGCTCAGTTCAAATATGTAGGGACAAAGTGCAGCTCTCATGTAGGCATTCTTTGGATTGGGAGTAAATAGATTGACTTTGCAATCACATATCCGTTGAGATAAAACTTCCATTATAAGCTTCAAACTTAAAAAAAATCCTTCCTCTGGATATTTGACTTTATGCTACTTAAAATGAAGAACTAGATTTTAAGATAGTTTACAACTAGAAACACACAACAAAATTCTATTTTATTTTATTCCATTAACTCAGTAAGATTTACATGTATTAGGCACTGGGTAGGGAAAAACTGTGCAGTAGTGAATAAAACAGCGATAGTCTTGTCCTCTATTAAGAGGTTACAGTAGAATAGGAAAAGGGAGAGAATGAAATATAAACAAATAGATTTGTAAATATACCCTTGGAATAATATTATGAAGAAAATAAATAGAATAGCACTTGAAAGGATAAAAATGTCTTCCTACTTTAGATCAGATTGCAGGAAAGGCCTGTTAGGCTGAGCCCTAAGAAATGAGAAGTCAGCCAATAACAAAAGACCATGAAGCAGAAAAGAATTTGTCCTGTTTGAGGAATAAGCCAGTATGGTTTCATCTGGTGATCAATGGGGAATGTGGCTTGTGATATGTTTGGAAAGATATGCAGACCCTCTTAGGCCATTCTGCATGCTTGTATTTTATTGTAATTACAGGGAGAAGACATTGAAGAGTTTTGAAGGAAGTCACGTGACAATATTTAAAAAATAATCCTGGCTGCTTTTTGAGAAATGCCTTGGGAGCAAGAGTGATAATATCTGGGAGTAGGTTTGAGAGAAAAGGTCATGAGATATATTTTAGAAGTAGAATCAACAGAATTGGATGATGGTTGGGTGAGAGGAGCTATACACTAAGGGAAGGTAAAGAACAAAAGAGAATGTCCAGATTTTTGGTTTGAGCAACTATTTGGCTGCTGATGTCAGTTATTAAGAGGGAAGATAAAAGGAGAAATAGATTTCGATGGGAAAGAAATCAAGAGAGTAGATTGAGAGGTCTGTGAGAAATTCTAGTGGTGATGTTAAGTACACAGCTATTGGCCCTGAAACTGAAGTGAGAGGTCTGAGCTAGATAATTACATTTGAGTGCATGTATTTGATTTTTAAAACTGGAAATGGAATGTACGATGAGAGAAGAGGGCCCAGAACTGAACCCCAAGGAGGCGTTCCAGATGTTGAAGGTATAAGTTTGACAGAAAAGGTGAAGTCAGCCAAGGAGGTTTATGAGAAGATAACAGAGAGATAAGAAGAAAACTAGAAATATGTGATTTTATGGGTGCTAAAATAATCTAATGCTTTCAGATTAAAGTGTAGCCAACTCTGTAATATGCTGCTCAGTAAGATGAGGACCTAAAAGTCCCCTTGACAACAAGGTGATCATTTTGGACATTCAAAGAGCAGTTTTATTTTTAGTTTATTACATTTTTGTTGGTTTATTCTTTTCTGAGTCATTTGGTGCCTCTATAATTTATGCCTTTTTTGTGATAACCGAAGTAATTTATTTCCAGATTTCTCTTTTAGTTCCCTTCTCTTATTGAATACTGTGCTTTTCCAAAATTGTGTGTTAGAATGTGATAGTCCTACAATTTGTAAAATTAATGTCCCATGATCTTGAAATGTGTCATTATTATGTTCAAAACAGGGGTACTTAAGCTGTCTTCATTTTACTTTGGTACTGCTGTCTTAAATGCTTTTGAGCTGCATACACAATGTGCCAAATACATGCTGGTCCATTATTACGTTTATTTTTAATTCATAGTGTTACTTGATCTTTTCTATACCTATCAGTTCAAATAATAATTAATGATTGAAAGTAATAGATTTAACCAATGGTCAGTCAATGAGTAAATTATACTATCTGCTACTTCTACTGCTTCGCATTGTATTTGTGCATGGTGGTATTCAATAAATATTTATTTAATATTGTTTAATAATGAATAGTTGAGTGGTCAAGAAGTTCTACTAACCTAGAAATTCTTGTATTTGCTACATACTTTTAATAGATTACCTTTTGATGGGAATATATTCATTAGCACTTCACATACTTGTGTATTATTGTAAAAAATTATTCAATATGCAGAAATGTAAGAAGTTTTTAAGGGCTGGCCAGTTAGCTCAGTTGATGAGAGTGCCGTGTTATAACACCAAGGTCAAGGGTTCAGATCCCCGTACTGGCCAGTGACCAGAAAAAAAAAGTTTTTAAACCCACAGTTTAATTATCTAGCTTAACTATCTATCACCCAGATCCCTAATAGATATGTAGCCTTTCATTTTCTTTTACTTCAACACATATGTAATAGGGACTAATACTGACCAGTTTCATAGATATGTTTTAAAGATGAATGTATAGGATTTTTAAAAATACTTGAGAGACATTATTATTATTATGCATTAAACGGACATAGTATCTAAAACCTTTAAAATTAAACCATGGGAAGTGCCTAGTGTAGGAACCAGAAACATTCTTATAAGGATTCTTATATGGCTGTCAATAATTGTTTCATTAGCATAATTTTTTAAAGTTTTTTTGTGTATAGACATATGTATATATACAATCATGCACTGCATAACATTTCAGTCCACAATGGACCACATATATGATGGTGGCCCCATAAGATAATATTGTATTTTTACTGGACTTTTCCTATGTTTAGATATATTTAGATACACAAATACCATTGTGTTATAGTTGCCTACAGCATTCAGTACAGTAACATGTCATACAGGTTGAAAGCCTAGGAGCAATAGGCTATACCATGTAGCCTAGGTGTACAGTAGGCTATGCCACCTATGTTTGTGTAAGTAAACTCTACGATGTTCGCACAACAGTAAGATCACCTAACAACAGATTTCTCAGAACATATCCCCATTGTTAAATGACACATGACTTTATACACACACACACATCCATGAACTTTTTGAACTACTCTCATGTGTGTACATGCGTGTATATATACACACACAACAGAGAACATTATGGAAAACATTATTTGGAGATTTTTTCCTAATTATTGGGATTACTATAGAAATGAATACATGTTGATAATAGATTTTCATAGGGTTATTTAGATTCCAACTATGAGGAAAAAAGAATCTTCCTCTTGCACAAAAATTTATATTCAAACAAATGTGGTAATGTGTGGAGGTGAAGAAGAGCTTAAGTTATAGGGGGATATGATGGATTGAGTTGTGTCCCCCTAAAAGTTTAATGTGTTGGAGGTTTGGTCCCCACTGTGACAGCGTTAAGAGGGTCGGAAGTCCTATTACGGTAATTGAAAGGAGAGGCCTTGAAGAGGTGATTATATTGTAGGACCATGCCCTAGTGAATGGATTATTAATGGTGGTCAGGAGCATGGTTTGGAGGGCTTTAAAACAAGAGCAAAGAGTCTCTCTTGCTCTGTTCTGTCATTTTCTGCCATGTGAGACCCTTGTATTACTATAAAGCCACCACCAAAGAAAACCCTCACCAGAAGTGTTTCCTGGACTTTGGACTTCTCAGCCTCTGAAACTGTAAGAAATGAATTTCACTTTCTTATAAATTACCCAGTTCTGTGTATTTTGTTATAACCAACAGAAATGGACTAATGCAGGAGACATCTGCCTCCTATCATCCATGTCAAAAGTTCAACCACAGAGAGGTCTAAGTAAAAGAGACATGATGATTTAGTAAGTCCCAGGTAATCACAAGATCAGAGTAATTACCAGGGTGAGATTGAGAGTAAAGTTGGGATGGAACTATGGATGGAGATGGTTCTCAGATCTAAGAATAAGGAGGTGAGTGGAGCTCACCTCTGTAAGGGACAGAGGCAAACTGTCTTAGGAGGGTGACAAGGACTGTTCACCTCCTGCTATGATAATTTTATTTACTTTAGAATGATCAGGTTCTAGGACAAGCACCTTCTAAGTGGCTATGGAAAGTAGAAAACTAACCCTTGTCAGCTAATCTTAACCTATAATCTGAAGTTAAGAATAAAAATAAATCATTATTAATAAATGAAATTAGAAATAGTACAAGAAATTCTTTATATACTGTCTTAAAATTGCAACTACATTGAACTGTGATTAAAATATAACTACAATTTTTAATATTGCTGTCCTTGAAAAGTATCTTCCAGTGTCTATTTAGATACAATATAAGATTTATTGAGATATAAATAAATTTTTTGCATCACCCAGAGGAACTATAATATGCTGCACTTATAGTGTGAAATACAGCATTATTTGAAATGAAATTAACAGCTTATAACAGTGAATCACAGAGCAATGTTTTTTTTCCCCAGATTTCAGGTCAACTCCAGATGTCACAAAAAGTAAATAATGTATAGCAGAAAATAACTCAGAAATTGTACACCACAGTTTTTCTATGTCCAAATGCTGAAAAATAGTGGCTAGACAATAAATAAACATTTTTGGAGGAAAGCTTTTTGAATGGTGTTGCCAAATTAAAGGTAGGTAGATAGATAGACAGACAGTTGGATAGATAGGTATCTGCCTATTATATATGCAACCTGGTTTTCTTGTGTATTTTAAAGTTTGAATGTCATGATATACTTAATATTATGACCTTAAAATTTTTAAGTAAAGGAGTATAAACTAGTTACTTTACTTTAGTGTTTTTATTTTGATAAACCAGTCTTTTAAACTAGCTCCCCCAAAAGTTTGAATTGCTATATTTTCCCCTAACATCAAAATAAAATTAAGAGGTAACTAAAATTTTTGAGAATTGTGTGATAAACCACAGCCTGCTCCAGCCAATTCCAAAGCTAAATCACTTTCTCAGAAAGTCATGCTTTTCCCAGGTAAGAATTTCATCACACACACATACACACATTCACATGTGTTCTTCTTTATCTGGGACTAAATCATGATCTCTTTACCCCAGAGAACAGTATAACCTGTTCCCCTGTTATCTGTATATTTCACTAATTAGTAAGCTGGGTTTTAAAAGACCCTATGAACTGCTTTAGTGATTGACTGCGATAGTGGCTGAGTAGAACTCAGAAGTAAACTAAAAAATAGCTATCCTTCATAAATGCTATCCTTTCTACCTGGGAATCTTTAATTCAGTTCTTTCTTTACCTGTAAACTCCTTCAGGTTTCAGGGTCAAAGTAACTTCCTTGGGAAAGTCTTCTACCTTCTGTAATGTCCCCAGACTCAAAATCTAAATTAAGTCCTCACTCTCATTACCTTTGCAGTTTTTCTTTATGGTACTTAGGATAAATATGAGTTAATTTTTATGTGAATACTTGTTAATGTCTATCTACTTATTATATTGTCAACTTTATGAGGAAATGGATCCATTTCCAATTGTTCATCACTTTTCTTCCAGGCTGAAGAAAGTGCCTGGAAAATAGTGATGCTCGATTAATATTTGCTGAACACATAGAAGGGGTGAACAAACAAACTCTTATATGAAAGACTCGCAGCAAGGAATGGATTTTGGGTTTGCTAATTTGGTTACTTTTTAGGCTGTAGATCATGGATCAAGACTTGCATCTCCTTCCCAAACATCTTTTCACAATTTGTTGTGAAGTATGGGAAAGGAGGATGGAATTTGAAACGCTGCTCCATTAGGAGGTTAAGTTGCAGAAGTTGTCAAGCAGAGGAATCCGAGTTATAAAGCAGTGGTTAAGGAGAAGCGTTACAATATATTCCCTTAGCTAAAACACATGTTGATTTGCCTCTCTTTGTAATTGTATTTATCAGAGAGTTTCTGTAGTACACCACAAATTTACCTCTTACTGATGCTCTCCATGAGTAATACTCTTCTGTCTTTTTAGACCTGAGCTACCCATGTTATTGTGGAAGTATAAATGAAGCAGATTATATGGAACTATTTTGAATTGAATTTTAAGAGGAAAACAGGTTTAATCTATATTGTTATTTCCTATTAAGACATTTTATATCAATGGAACAGAAAAACTGTTACTGAAAAGACTTCTTTAACACAGAGTGCTTAAGTGGGAGTCAGCTGATGATGACTTGTTTAGTTTGGTTCTGAAGTTGGCCACTTTGCACACAGTCTTAACTGTTTACCAAATGTACTGAGCTACAAATAGAACTACCTTGGGTCAGCAGTTCACTCACAGCCAGTCTAGGTGCTGTTTGACCTGGATCTGTATAACATGAATGTTTTTCAGGAGCTCTTCCCCACCCCCCCATATGCTATTTAAAATCATGCAATTTTTAATAATTTTATAGAACCCTCAGTCTTCTCTATTGCCTTTGGTCTTTAACAACTTTAGATGACTTTGTTACAAATCTTATGTCTTCATATATAAAGGAACATAATTAAAGTGTCTGCAATTTGAAAAATCAACTGGAAAGTTAGATCAAAACATCTACGAAAAGCGTTAAATGTTCTATTTTTATGTCAGCAGGCAGTACAAACAATTTATAGCCATTTATACCCAACCAACATATGATTTATTTATTACAGTGGTAATCAAAAGAAGTTTTTACTGCAAATACATGAATCTTAGCCAGTAAAGAAAAAGAAGGAATAAGTAGGAACTAGACTTAATTGTGATTAAGGAAATCCTTCTATTTTCCATGCATACCTAATATTATTTTAGGCACACCGAGGTGTAGGGAATAATGAATAGTGAATGAATAAATAAATAATGAAAGAATAAGACAAATTTTAAATGCACAGACTTTTTTACAAGTATTGCATAAAGTTATTGGCGTTGGTACCTGAAACTTAGATAAAACTTTTAGATCTTTCTGTATGTTTGTGCAGAATAGTTGCACCCACAAAATCTCAAAGTGCTATTGATCTCATAATGATAAGAGAAGTTGCTAGATGATGTTCATCTAGAATTCCAAGGAAATTTTAATAGTCAGAAGAAATGTTTTTTTCTTTTCTCTAAAATGTTTGAGGATGTTCTTCTAATGTTACTATGAAGACTTTGTGTAAATTTATTGTAAGGCTATAGCATTGGTTGGAGTAGTGGAACAGAACAGTGGAGTAGGAAGTTTCTCAAACTTGGAAACCATCCTTGCCACCGCCAGTGCCCTAGAGAGACTGGGAGAAAGAAAGGCCTTATGACAAGCCCAAACCCTTGCCCATTTCCAAAGATCCAAACAGGCATTTATAGTAGTTATTATGGTTAAGATAGAGAGATTTCTATCTTCAATTACCTTTGCTCTTATTTTCTGTCTACCACACATCCTTCAAGATGTAGCTCTGGTATCTCTTCTTCTATGAAGACTTCTTTGGCCCATCTAAGTAAAGTTGGTCACTCCCTATTTTATGTCACTGTAGTGCCTAGAACTTATCACTAATATACCACCGTAGTGCATTTATTTGCTTCTCTTGTCTGTTATCCTCCGTGCCTCCCATCACCAGATTCTGATATTCTTGAGGTCCAAACCCATGTTTTGTACATATTTTATTCACAGATCCTTGAAAATGTCCTGGCATATGGTGTTCAATAAATATCTGAATGAGTGAAGAAATGAAAGAAAATGTAAAGGCCATCATACATAAGAAAAGGAGCTATCTGAATGACTGAAACCTAATGTTTTGTGCACCTCTCTTTTCCCTGGACCTAAACAAGCTTCTCCAAATGTCGTTCTTTATAGTGCGCCTATAGTTCTTTAACTTATCATTGGGTCATGCTCACTATTGCCTATCAATGAGATAAAGTGTTTCCTTTTTACATGAATATTTTTGTTTCTCTTTGAAAACTATATTTGACATGACTTTTAAAACTTGTGTAGATGGTATATAGAAGGCATGAGAATTATTTTTCTAAATTTTGGAATTACTTATCCAAAATGTTTGGCTTATGATTGATTCTATTTCATTTTTGGAAATATACATTCAGGGGTGATTAAATACCAATAAGTTACAGATCTCATGAGAGTGTATTTCCTGTCTTCTCTGGACGTTGAGTTCATGTGATTTTGCCTGAAGTCATACCCATACACTGATTCCTAAAACTTCTTGAGGACGTTCATTAAGTGTTTTAGATTTCTGGTGATAGCTAAAAAAAAGATTTACATAAACATTTCATATAATAAAACAGAACTACCATGCAGATGAAAAAAGTTCTTATTGTCAGTTCCATTGCCCAATTGTTGATCTCGGTGGGTTCTCTTAAGCTATGTCATTTAGCAGTTAAGAGTGTGGACAATGAAGTCAGAAAGCCTAGATTCAAATCCTGGGGTTGCTACTCATCACACTAGACAAATTACTTTATAATACTGTGCATCAAACTTCACAGGCTTACTCCTGGTTTTGTTTCTTAATAACCTGTGTGACCTTGGGCAAAAGACATCCTAAATGTGCCTCTGTTTCCTTATGTATATAGAGAGTATATTAATAATAGTATCTCCCTCATAGGGTTGTGTGCTGGTATGTTAAGTTGTTTAGAAAAAGGCCTGGCATATATCAAGTGGGATGAAGTGTTAACCATTATTCCACAAGAGTGTAAACTCTTTGGAATTCTGTCCATTTTCGTTCACTGCTATATCCTCAGTGAGTAGAATAGTGCCTGGCATGTGGTAAGCACTCAACAAATATTTATTGAATGAATTTGCATCAGTTTTCTCATCTGTGAAATGGGAATAATGAGAGTAACTACCTTATAGAGTGTTTATGAAAATTAAATGAGGCAATGTATATGAAGAACATAAAGTTAGCTATCATCATCATTATTATATGTAAAGGGCCATAATTAATATTAGAGTTCAAATATGCTTTATTTCCCTATATTGTCTACTATTCTGCTTTTATGACTCATGACTTTGATCTTTAGGGTTTTTTCCCTTTCATTCCTCAGCCAGATCTTAACACTATTTTTTAGCCTAATCAATAAATTTACTTGTTTGTTTCATGGACATGTTCTGTTATGAGATAAAGGCCAGTATTATGACAAATCTCACTGCAGAAATAATGAAAATGCTGATCACTTAATCTTTCTTTTTTGTCTTCTCATACTTTAAATATCTTTTGAGCTAATAAACTTTTGTAAAAGTTTTGGACTGGCCAGCTTTTTAAGTGTAACATCTGCTCTTCACTTTCAGAATCTGCTGAGTAAAAAACAAAAATACTTTTTGAAAACTGATATAATAAAAGCTTAAAACTTATTTGTACCATATTGGCATAAAACTAGGGATAGGAGAAAAGATAGTGTATTTTGGATTTCAAAATCAGATCAAGTGTAATTGCCCAGGACTATTAAATACTTTAGCATTTTGAAGTCGGTATAAAAATGTTGACTTCATGTATTTTATCTCTTTTGACTAAAATGCAAATATATTTTGTTAAATGCAAAAGATAAAAATAAGTAATTTAGGATTCTGAGAGTTGGTTTTTAATTTTAAAAAAATATATATACCCACAAATATTTCTATTTAGCATAGAATCACTAGCTGTAAAAAGGAATGGTTTGAGATGACAAAGGTAATTAACATAAATTAGTAAACATAATTGTTAAGACTGAGGTAGAGATGAATCATTGTATTACCAAAAACGAGTGTGTATCAAGAGGAAAGAGTTTAATTCAGTCTGCAGCGTGGTTTATAACCTGTCCTGTGCAATTCCTATCTCTTCTAGCAACCAGCCTTTTCTAGGTTAACTGGAAAACACTGAATAGTGACAGAAGTAACTTCATTTTTCTATTTCTTTTTAGCTTATCTACCTCTGGGCCTTACTGCCTGTTTTTTCCCCCCTACTTCCCAGAGAGACTTACTTTCTCTTTCCTTCCCTTGGTTAGTACAGTTTGCATTCTCCTCATTACCTACATCATTTCTAGCATGGAAAAAGGCCAGGCTGCCTAAGGTGCAACTATCTTCCTAATTGAACCAATCCATGGTCTAGACACCATATAACTATTTAGTGTGATAACCTTACAATCTATTTACTTAAGTAACTAAGCCTCTATTTTGGCAATAAAGTAATTTAACATACTATAAAACTTTGGTGATTTTTAACTGTTACAAAAAGTATAAATGACATATAACTTCTAGCCCTGTTAGAATTGATGGGACTGAATACATATATGGTTATGCAATATGGATACATTTTTATAAGAAAGGCAAATATAGGGGCCGGCCCCGTGGCTCACTCGGAGAGTGCAGCACTGGGAGCACTGAGGCCGCAGGTTCGGACCCTGTATAGGGATGGCCGGTGCACTCACTTGCTGAGCATGGTGCAGAGGGTTGTGATCCCCTTACCGGTCAGAAAAAAAAGTATTATGGTTTTAAAGATGTACTGTTAATATTTTATTTATTTTGGACCAAGTAACTTACTATATAGTTCATATCTATTACCTATTGTTTTATAAAAGTGTATGTGGTATGAAATATTTGTGATATAGTATACAGGGCACTGATCTTGAAATCAGACAATCTGAGTTTGAGTCCTGCTCTACCACTTTCTAATTAAGGGAGTAATTTAATATTGACTGATCAATCAAGAAGAGATAATCATGACATTCTCTCAGGACTGATGTAAGAATTAGGTGGCATAATTAGTTTAATATTGTTTTATAAAGTCTAAAGTACAATATAGCTATAAAATATGCTAGTATATATTCATCAAATAGAATACTATAACTTGTACAAGTTGTTGATGATTTTCATATTTAATGTGTAATCTATTTTCAAAGCTATATATTGCTTTTAGAAAGCAATTTATTGTGTATATTTGTGACTCCTCTAATTATCTTTGAATAAATATGTGAATTATATCTGTTTAGGATATATATAAACTAGAAATATTATTTAGATAATATTTATTGTACATAGGAAAATAATTGAGCACAGGACAAAATTTAAAGAATTCTAAATTTTCTCAATAGGTTCAATATATTTCACAAGTTATCATTCAAGCTTAGACATCTCTAGCCATTATTGTGGTCTGTCAGTGTGGTACCTGTGTGCCAACACTCTTTCTCTAAAGTTTTCTTTCCTGAAATAAGGTGATTTTCTTTCTTCTTTCTCTATATTTCTCCTTATTCATTCTTGTACCATTCTTCTATCATTCATCTATGTCTCTAATATCCTAGGAAAAAATATCAAAAAGCTTCTCAGGATAACCTTGTTCTGAAACTGCAAGAGAGAAGTGATGTTCATGTAGAAATAGACACTTACATCTATACTATTTCAGACTAACCTCTTCTTGGTGCATGAAGTCATGTCATTAATGCAGAGAAAGCAGGGCGCAGGCAACTTAGGCATATCCACCGATTCAGTTCTCAGAAGCTTTTTCCCCATGCGATCACTAGTGGAGACCCAAGATAACCCGTTCCAAAGTGACTTTCAACCATCCTTATGATGTTGCTCCTGGGTGCCAAAATTAAAGTTTCTTCCCAATCCTAGCCAACTTATTTTTCTAGGACTTCCTTGCTCAATCCCTTTTCCTTGATACTTTCCTCCTAATTTGAAGTTTAGGATTGCCCTATCAAAAGTACCCAAATTTTTCTAACCAAGTAACTTATGCATAAAAGAGTTGACTGATAAACTTTCTCCAAGTATAATTGGATTTGTATGGTAGCATCTGTTTCCTTTTATTATCCCTTGCCTCATCTGGCAAATATCCTTATTAAAAAAATAAGATAAATATTAATAAAGATTTTTAAGCCACTGGTGTTATTCCTTCTGACCAAAAGCAAAGAGTTAGTCTTGGAAAGAAAATGTCTTACTCTTCAATCTAAATTTCCTCTTATACAATATAAGTATTTTATTACATTAGATTCATATTTTTCAAACTTTTTCAGAAGTGAGAAATACATTTTACTTCATAACTCAGTACACACAGAGACACACATCCATATTCATGAAACAATGCTGCAATCGATGCACTAACTACATGGGCTGAACTCTGATATTTTATCTCATTTTATTCTTAAAAATGCAGATCAAAACCTAATAAGTTATTTTCAAGACCCACTAAAAATTTGTGACCTGTGGTTTAAAAAAGAAATGACTTTCAACAAAGTCCTTTTAGTTTCCAAAATTCTGTGATTCTCTTTATTCTCATAATGAAAATCTCATTTAATCAAAGAATTTCTATTACCTGAATAAAAGTGATATAGTATGAAAAAGCACTCATAGAGTTCTCTGGCTTTATCAATGTTCTTTTGAAATGCTGATATTTTAAGAAAGTGAATAATGAAAAGGAAATTGGACCTAGAGTTGTAGGATCATAAAGAGAAAGGGCAAAAGTCTATAAGAAAAACAGAAGCAAGAAACCCAGATGATCTTAAGTCTAAGCAACCAAAAATTGTTACTTTTTGTTATAATGGTACTCTTATTTGTGCTGAAAATTTCCTACTTTTTAGAGAGATTTGAGAGTATTATTACTTGCATGCGTTTTTCATACCTTTTATTGTAAGTTGGTAACATAGCTAAAAGGCCCTGCGTGATTTATCCCCTTCTCTGTCCCTTATCTCTCTGACTTCCTTTCCTTCCCATCACTCCAGCCCCCCTGGCCTCTTTGCTGCTCCATGGTCACACCATAACATCACACTCCAGGCCTTTACACTAGAGGTTCTCTCTGCCTCAAACTTTACTCTCTTCCTCAAATATCTGAATAGCTAACTTCCTCAGCTTATTCAAACTCTGTTCAAATGTCACATTGTCAGTGGTACTCACTCTGACAACCCTTTTTAAAATTGTAGAGTGTCCCATGCCCCCAACTTTATATTTTTATTTGCATTTATCCCCCTTTTAACACTATGTAATTTACTGATTTATTGTGTCTCTCTGCCCCCGCTAGAATGTAAATTCCATGACCGCAGGGATTTTTAGCTGCTTCAATCACTGTTATATCGTGTCTACAAAGGTAGCTGGCATGTGCTAGAAGCTCAGTTAATTGAACGAGCATTTCAATCTCCCAGTACATCAATATCAAGAGTGAACTTGTACATATGTACTACTTAGGAAATGTTTTTTAAATGAAAAAATCATTTTAGAGTGTATAATATTTACATTTTACAAAACACCGTTGAATCCCCTATCACGCATCCCAATGATCATCTGTGACAAGGTTAGGATGGGAGTCATTGTACCCTCCCTTCCCAACTTCCTAGATAGGAAAACTGAGAGGTTGAGTGACTTGTCTAAGGTTACAAAAAAGTGGGGCAGTGTTCTGCCTCCTAGTAAAATGGAATCAAAATTGCTTTATGTTCTGGGATAGAGTTTTGCAGTTTGCAGAATGCATCATGTTATTTTGCTTGTAAACTGTTTTGTTTCTAGTACGTTTGTGTTGCTTTCAAATGTATGTTAAGAGGATGTTATGTTTTATTTACATGTTAAGCCTTACAGTCTAAGTTTGTTGTTCTTAGCAACAATGGGCAGCTGCTTATTTAATTTAGAGAAAGAAAAATTGAAAATTCCTGAAATTAAACCATAATTGATAGACATCACTGTGCCTTTTCGGTGTTGGTGCTTTTTTGGTTCTTCATTTTTTTTTTTTTTTTTTTTTTTTTACCTTTTTTCTGCTGTGTTGACTTTTTATCTCTTTTTTTTTAATGGAAACATAATTGATGATACATATCTGTGAGGTCAGAGTTGACTATTTTTTATCTCTTTAATAAAGAAAGAAAGTAAAAGAGAAAGCGCTTATTGTAGGTAAAAATTGGGAGCCTTTGTGTTATGACTTGAACAAAATTTGAATATTTATTGTCTATGCTTGAGACGCGTTAATGAACTAAGTGAACCTGAGGAAAGGGAAAGTGACTACCAAAAATTTACCTGACATTTTACCCATCCGAGGTGCCTGACATCATTGCATCTAATTAGTCACCATTCTCCGTCCTTAACCACGCGCGGGGGAGAGGAAATCGCAGGAGCTACGCGAGGTCAGCTGGCCAGAACCCGAGCTGCGCGCCCCGGAGCTGCCAGCCCCTTCGAAGTGCCGCCGCCGCCGCCGCCACGTCCCCCTCCGCCGCTGATTGGCGGGGACCACAGCATCAGCAGCATCTCCCTACGAAGGGAGGGCGGCGGGACTCCAGCAGCTCCAGCCTCCAGGATCCTCAGCTCCCTCCTGGGCTAGACCTCGGACTTCCACGACGAGCAGCCGCTTCTCCGCCCACCGCCGCCTCGATCCCCTCCCCAACAAAGTGGAGGTCCCGGCAGCCCGGGAAGCCACGTCTCCTCCGGGCCGGGTCAGGGAGGCGGGGTCCAGAACCCCAGCGTCCCGCGACACCAACCCGGCCCCCGGAACCGCTGCGGTCGCCGCGCCCCAGCCGCCAAGACGCCTCGTATCTTGTACCGCGGGAAAAGCGGGTCCTCGTCCAAGATGGGCCGGCAGGGCTTGGGGGGCGCCGGCGCTGCGGGGCGCTCCATGCAGCGCTCCCAGAGCCGGGGCAGCCTCTCCGCCTCCTTCGAGGCACTGGCCGGCTACTTTCCCTGCATGAACTCCCTGGAGGAGGATGAAGGAGGTGAGACACCCATTCCCCGTAGCTGGTGTCTCTGTCTGCTTCGATCTCGGAAAGGCGGTGGCGGGAGGGGTGGCAGGGGAGAGAACTCCGAGTAGCAGGGTCGCGACCCCCTCGCTGTCCCCGTGACCGCGGGGGCGAGAGGGTCCTAGAGTGCGCCCTCTGAGCACAGGGGTTGTGTTCACAGGTTATTGGGAGAGCTCCACGGGCGCTAACCTGGGAAATGGCTCCCCTGGTGAAGTTAAATCATCCAGTGCGTGGAAGTTGAATGAGATGTAGGCTGGTGGGGGGCCAGGCGGCGCTACTTGGGTGCACCCCGCTTTTTGTTTTTGTTTACTCTCCCCGTCTTGGTGTTAGCACTTGGCCTTGAGGAAATACTTTGCAGCAGCAAAACTTTGAAACAGGAATGTCAGCCTGTGAAATCCCCAGATCCCATGAGGGGAAGGCGTTATACAGTGGACACGTCGAGGGTTGATAGTACCAAAGGCGACTTGGTGCTGTGGATACTTGGAACTTTGTTCACAAGGCATCATACCATGAATCTGTTGGTCGTCTATGTCCGGTGTGTGACCGATGCCACTATAATTAAGCTAATGAAGAAAACGGGGAGGGGGACTCACTGTTTTAAACTTTTCACCAAATGGTTTGGAGTCCTTCATAAAGTTTTGAATAACAGACAGAACATGTGTTTTCTTCATGAAGAACTTTCCCATAAGATTTAACAACTACCACTGAAAATATAATTTGTAAATCAAAATAATAGCATCCAAACATTTGAAATACTGATTATTAATTTATTTACGTGCTAGTTACAAACTATTTATCTTTAGAAGGATATCCAAAGTAGGTTAGTTACAATGTCAACTCTATTATTTTATATTATAGGATTTGTTTTGCTTTTATTCTGTGATAATCTAAGACCTCTTATTAGGAAATCTGTAGTGAGCACTGATTAGAAGAAACATTACCTGCTCTAAGAACAGGTAGAAATAATTTTTTCCCCTATTTTCCCTCGTGGTGGAGAGGTGAAGGTGGAAGATGGAGGATTAGTATGTCTGGAAACTGGTCTTCAAGCTGATTCATTAGTTAGAGCTACACAAGTTTCTTCTAGCTTATTGTTGCAATATCAGTTTGATATAAATGAATACAGGTTTAACAGTAGGATACTTTCCTACATAAACATGACTTTTTATTTTCATACTAGTCCATTGTTCTTGTTTGCACATTTACATTTCGCTTCTTTTCTGTAATTAAATATTTAAAATCCTAGGAAATGTAAACTAGAATTTAAAAAATCAAATTAGGTAAGTGAATGCCACAATTGCAGCTAAAACTTTTACTACTTGTTATAAGCCAATCACTGTTCTAAGAACTTGACATGTATTCACTCTTTTAAGCCCACAACAACTTCGTGAGGCAGTACTTTTACTATCCTTATTTCACAAATGAAAAAACAGTGGCAGAGAGAGGTTCAGAAACTTGCCCTGGGTTACCCAGTGAGTGATATAGAGTTAGTATTTGAACCCAGGCAATCAGCAACACAACCTATAAACCTCAGCTCCTAAACTATACTAGATTATAGTATAGATTATGGTGCGTACACTTGGCCACAGTCACATACCTAGAAAGTAGTGAAGCTAAAACTCAAACCCATGTGTGCCTGAAAATACATATTTAAATAAAACATACATTATTATGGACTCACTTTTCAACTTTTAATTTTTACATCAAGTCTTTAGTCTTGAGTTTGCTTCAGATAAGCTATCATTCTTTTTAAAGTTATAACTGGAATTGTTGGGTTTTCAAAATACCATCCTAAAAGTCTGAGATAGCAAGAAAAATGTATATAAATGTGAACATTTTGCAAAATTAAAGTACATTCGCTTACCCTTGGCTCATGGACTAATCCCAAAGGAAATCCCTACATCCACACTTGGGAAATTGGAACAGATTTCTGGCTCATAATATATTCTTGAGTTTCCAGGACAAAATGTTCAATAAGGAAGGCAGCGTTTTAAAAGTGAACCATATAGTTCTTTACTAGTAAGTAGAGAGGAGACATTTTCTGTATATGGGAGTTTACAGTCATTTCTCTGGCTTACAGTCATTTTACAGCCACAAGAAGAAATCTTAACTTTCTTCTTTGATTTGGCAATAGTCCTACCACCCTTGAAAGTCCTGAGATTTTTAAAGATATTTCAACATACCCTGCAGAGTTACAAAAGTTAGAAATCACTGGCCTGAAGCAGTGCTTCTTTACAATTTTTTCTTCTGTTGAGACACACACACAGGACACAAGAAGTTCATGTGGATAACAAACTCCAGAATACATTGTTATAGTTGTACTGTGAAACCCATTCTAATTTATAAAGAACATAAATCCTTCCCGACATGATTTGCACACTGGTTGAGAATAACTTTTCTAAAGAGAGCAGTGTTCTACTAACCAGTGTGTGATTTGACTAAATTAACCTATCAGTTCAATAAGCCAGTCTGATCATAAAGCTAGTCTCTTATTTTTTTTTTTTGTCTTTTCAGAAATAGTGCCATAGTTAAGTAATATCAAATGTACCTTGTCTTCCAGTTCCATATCCTTATTTCATTCTTAACACAGTATATTCAGGGTAATATTACCATTTTACATAAAAAGTGCTGAGAAGTCTACAGAGAGATCATATTCTTTCATTCATCCATTCAAAAATATTTATTGAGGATCTTTGATATGTTAGTAGCTATGGGAGTCTCTGAATTAGGTGGATATGCTTCCTACCATGTTAAAGCTTACAGTCTAAAGAAGATAGACATTAATAGAAATAACTATGTCATTATAACTGTGACAGGTGTTGGGAAGGTAAAGAACAGAGTGCAATGAGAGATTATGAAAAATCGTAATTTAGGAGTTAGAGAAGTGTGCCCTGCGAAAAGTAGGGTTAAACATTGAGTCGGGTATCAATAATAGCTGTCAGTTTCTCACTAGTGGGTATCAGTGGCCTCTCACATGCCTTTGAAAACAGTCTGGTGGTAGAACTAAAATCTAAACCCATGATCTGGCTCTGGAGCTTTTTTTTTATTATTATTATTTTTTATTTTTATTGAATCATAATTGACTATATGTATTTTGGGGGTTCAACATTGACACATGTTGATCAAATCAATATTACTCACATATATAGTTACAAATCATACTTATTCTTTTGCCCCTTGTCCAATCTCTCCCTATCCCCCCTCCCTCCCTCCTCCCATCTCTGATAACCGTAGATTTCTTCTCTCCTTCTGAAAGAGTAGTGGTTACTCTGTTGATTGTTGCTTAGATGATCTGTCCAATGCTGAGAGGTGTGTTCAGGTCCCCCAATATTATTGTAGAGCAGATGCTTCTTCTCTCACTCCGGAATGGGCTTTGTGGAGAGAGACATCCTCTTCTTTTCTTTGGTCTCTGCTGGTGACTCTCCTTGTGTCAATGCACTCCAGTGGCTGGCAGACCATCTGCACAGTGGTTTTGGCCTCTAGCCACTTTCGCTGTAGCCGTGGTTATTGTGGTGGCTGTGGTGGACTGCCCACATGGAGGTGATGTTTTTGGCATGCTCCTTACCTAGTTGCTGGTGGCATTGGTGATGTGCCTGGTTGTATAATCCTAATTACTCTCTTTATTGTTTCTTCGTTATTATATTGCATTTCTTTGTACTATGCTATGATCTTGAAAACCAAGTAATAATAGTTACCATTTATTATGTACCTAATATGTGCCACGTTCCTTTAATTTCATAATAATTCTTTAAAGAGGTTATTATTTTCCTCATTTTACACATGTGAAAATTGAGACTCAGAGAAGTTAAGCAACTTCCCTCCCCATAAATCATAAATCTCAGTGGGGCTGATTTCAGTGAAGATGAAAGGGGCATTCCTATAAGCAGGATGTTGACTGGTCTTTGTGGCATCTTTTTTGTATACTTGCAGTTTATTATTTGTTTTGTTTTATTTTGCATCCTTGTCCCTAGGTATATTCCAGATAGACGTTCTCCTAATCTCTATGGATTTTCTTTTTAAGTAAAAGTAATAATAATCATACCTTACATGTTATTTAACAGTTTATAAATTACATTTACTTACCTATTTGATAAGTATTATTTTCACTATGTAAACTACTTGTCCCCAATGTTGAGTGTACCTCCCTAATGTAGAATATTACTGTTTGTAGAACTTTTAAACATTTCAGTCAATTCTAAGGAAGAAGGAACTATATCAAGGAAGTGTTGCTGTTCTTAATAGGAAAAGGAACTCCACAACTTCACATCCATAGATCTGAGGGTAAATGGTTATGGCTATAGTATAGGAAAATGGCACATTTCCTAATACTTGCGGGGTCTGGTTTCTCAGAGGCTGTCAGTGTTACCTGTGGTTCTGGACTAGTGATTGATTCTTGTTTAGTTATGAAAATAATATATGATGAATTTGGCCTGCCTGATTTTATGACCTGCCACTTTTGGTTAAAATATGGTTAGGCAATCATACAGAAGAGATCCTATCAACTTAATACCATTTAACTGAATAAATTCACTCATCTAATTTTCTTTACATGTCACTAGCTTAAAAATTAAATTATAGGAAAACCAGCTAAGAAAGAGAAATAGTTTAAAAATCACCAGAAAACTGAAGAAAGATTCTTTGCATGTGATAGTGAAGCTATGAGAAATTAATATAAAAGTGAACTAAACAGATGGAATAAAAAGACCTATCTAACACTCCCCCACTCTTAAGAGGTCATTCATCCAGTAAGAAGATTATAAAAAGACATTAAGTTATTTTAATCTTTGTGTATAGTTAATAATACACTTAATTCTTAATAATCAGTACAATTTGATTATAATAGCTTAGAACTTTTCCCTTGCTCCATTAGATTAAAAAATTGTTCATACATTTAAATGCAATCTTCCTAAGTATAGACATCATACCTAGCACAGTATGTATTCAGTCAGTGTCTATTAATAATAATAGTACATAGTTCTACCATTCTTTTGAAGCTAAATATCAATATAACTGACTGCCATCCATTTTATTTATATGGTTTTTAAAATATAATACGTGATTTAGACTTTTTTAAATGTAGTGACCATATTTTTTGCATATCTTCATAAAGCCAATCTTGGGAGTGGGACATGGATAAACAGTTATGAGCTATTGTGGATTTTTTTCATAGGGGATATTATTTTTCCTAGATTGTGGTTGACTATGTTTAATTAATCATTCCATAAATGAGTCCATACCAATTCAACAATAGCACAATATTTTTATATGAGATTTACATTCTAGGCAGATAAAGTGAAGCAAAAGATTTTGGAATTAAAAAAATAAAGAGCAGTTCAACTCAGAGTGTTTATCAAATATTACCTTTTTCAGATTCAGAATCTTTTATCGGTATGCTTTCAAACAGCATCCTTAATTTAAAACGTAAATATAAAGGTCAAACTCCAATTTGCTTTTATCCTTTACTAGGTTCAATAAATTCAAAACCAGTAATAGAAAGGAGTTTGCCTGTGGAGACATCTTGTATATAATGACTTATGAAAGAAACCCACTAGAAAGTTGTAATGGCAGCATCCCGTTCCTACCAAGGGCTATGTTTTAATGAAAATGTTCTCTGCTGCTATTAAATATGCCCTTATTATGAATCAGACAAGATCATACTATATATTTGTTCTATCTTATGTTATAATGGTTTTTGATTGAGGATGAGGGATATTTACCTAGTGCTATGTATATGTAATATTTGAGCAATTGAAGAAAAAGCTAACATGAAAACAATAGTTTCAATTCTAGTTTTGAAGTATCACTTCTTTTTTTCACCTGAAAATGAAAACAGGGTATTTATTTTAATGTCAATTAATGCTTTATGCAAAGATGCTTTACCAAACCCCTGAGCAGAAATCTCACCAGACCTCACATGAGCCTGAACTAGGAGCCAGGAAGCTGCTGGGAAGCCATGAACACTCTTTTTCCGTTTTGTGCCATTCCTTCTATCTCTTCATGGCTGCTTTGTTCTATCTTAGCAGCAGCTCTCCTGCTACTGTACTACCCAGACCATGTGGCCAGTTGAAATGGCAGCCAGTGGCCTCCAAGATTACTTGTTACAGTTCCTCCCACACTGCAATCTCTGTCTTTCTTAGTCTCAATCCCAAATTCTCAGAAAAAGAGATTTCATTTACTCAGCTTGGTCCAATATAATACAGCCAGAGGGCAGGGCCATATGTATAAATTTAGTCGCCAATAACATACTTCTGTGGGCAGCTGGAACAGGAGGTGGTTAGCAGGGGATCACAGACATTCCAAAGACGTATGCTTTTGTCTGGATCATCATGAACAAGGTAGCTGAAGTATCCTTTTTTAAAAATTTAGGTTTTGTCTAATGAGACTAAAATGAAAGCAAAATTTATTTTAGCTATTTCAAATAAAGTGATCAGGTAGTGATTAGTTGTTCCTTATTATGCCTGTAAATCAGGGGCCAGGAAAGTAACATGTATTAGTGAAGCAGGACAGGTGTAAGACAAAAGGGAAAGACAAAGACTCTGAAAAGCTGGAGAAAGTTTACTCATCCAAAGAGGAATTGTGAACAGTCGGTTCTAGCTAATTGATGCCAAATTGAATATCAGCCCAAGATTGGCAAATTTGCTCTTCTTTTTTCCCCCAAGAGAAGCTATAAATCTAGTGGTTTACTTAAGACCTTTGAATTTTAAAATGTTGGCACCTAAATAAAAAATGTTAAACATTATTTGGGTCAACTTATTGACCAAATGTGGCCCAAAGACCACCAGTTTGTAACTTCTGCTAAATAAATGCTTTCTTCCCAACTTTTCTCAGTTTTCTTTTCTTCCATCTTATTCTCATTGTCAACTTGATAGTTTAGGACCACACTAACTCACCCTTGAAATCATCTGATAGCCTGCTCTCTCTACCTTCTGCATCTCTCCTCTCTAATCTAACTTCACTACCACTATGTCAATTCTCTTAGGCATCACTTTGATATTGACACTACTCTTCCGTCAAAAAGTTCAGTAGATTCCTATCTCCTGCTAAGTAAAGCCTGTGTAGCCTGACATTCAAAGTGTTTAAGTTTGTTTTTTACAGTTTAGCTTCCTCACCTTCCAAGGCCTATTAATTCTATAAAACTAAGCCTTCTTGCTCTTTGCCTACAAATTTTTGTTCATGCATTTCTTTCTACTCTTCCTCTGCCACTCTATCTACATCCTGTGTAATCGCCCTTCAAAGATAGCTCAAATCCCATCTACTCTATGAAGTCTTCAGAAGATATAAGAGCTTCTGCTGGCAGAAGGAAAACTGTATGGGCTTGGAGTTAGACCTGGATTTGACATATTGGCTCCACCTGTTCCTAGTGGTGTGAAATAAGCAAGATATTTAATTTCTTTCAGCTTTAGTTTCCCTCATTTTTGTGTGAAATGTACATGATAATGCCTATCTTGGAGGAATGTTGTAAACTAGTATTATGTTCACTATTCCCTTATGTGATCCTATTTCAAAATATTTTTGCCTTTTTCTGAATCTCTAGATCTGTGCTATTCAGTACATTAAGCATTAGCCACATGTGGCTATTTAATAAATTAAACATTTGGTTTCTCAGTCACACTAGACACATTTCAAGTGCTTAGTAGCTGTGTGTCTAGTGATTACCTTATTGAACAGTGCAGAATTATAGAACATTTCTATCATTCTCAAAAAGTTCCATTAGGCAGCACAGTTCTAGGTACTTAGTACCACTCATATAGCACTTAGTACATATTGCCTGGGATTGTCATTATTTGTGTATATCTTACCTTGACTAGTAAATCAAAAAATCATATAATTGGGAATTATATAATCATGTGTTACACATATTTATTATCTCCCACAGTACCTTACATCTAGTAAGTACTTAAAAAATATGTAGTGTGTATTACATAAGCAACATTTCTGTTGCTTACAACAGAATATCTGAAACTGGGTAATTTATAAAGGAGTAGAATTTGTTTTTTACAGTTTTGGAAGCTGGGAATCCAAAGTCCAGGGAACACATCTGGTGAGGTCCTTTTCCCAGGTGGGAACTCTCTACCTGGTCCAATGGTGACCAGGATGTCACATGGCAAGAACGGGCAGAGTAAGAGTGAACTAACTTTCTCAATTGCTCTCCTTATAAAGCCATCAGAATCATGCCCATTACTCCATGAATGGATCAATTCATTCACAAAGGCATAGTCTGCACAATCTAATTACCTTAGAAACCCTGCCTTTCAAATACTATAATTGGATTTCTCACCATCTTAACACTGTTACAATGAGGGTCATTTCCAATACATGAACGTTTGGGTGACAAATTGAACATATAGCATAGCAAATGAATAAATGAACAAGTATCTGGTTGTTTTCTATGTTCATAGCATGCAGTGGAAAGAAGCTGTTACAGCTGAAAGGGACCACACTGATTAAACAACTGTTTCCATTTTTGCAAGTACAAGAGTGCTTGAATATCATGCATTCTTTGTGCTACACCTAGAACTTGGGTATACTTAACTTCCATATAAACTAGGAACATATTTTTCTATTATAAATTATAAATGAAACATGTATGTAATATGTTTCATTTAGGGTGCCTAGTTGCAATGAACAGAAATCTTTTATGACAATTTTGGTAGAAAACATATTTGCTAAGGAATATTGGATAGGTCATAGAATCTCTAGGATGGCTGCAGAACCTAGGCTAGAGGTTAGGAATGATGGCCCAAACCATACTGCAGAGCTAGTTCTGCTGAGCTACCACTGCTGCTTGGTACAGACATCTCAGCTTACGCTGTTATCAGCTTTAATGGTGACCCACAGCATACTGCTACAGGACCACTCCTAGAAAGTATATATTCTGGTCACCACTGTCATTAGAATGGAAGCCTGTGGTGTTTTTGCTTCTTTGTTTCAGTACCTTCAGATTCAAAGTTTGAGTACACAGTGCCTCAGCCGTGTACTCAAAGAAGCCTAGAAAAGTAGCAAATTTAACTTCACAATTTTAACTTCTACAGTTGAAAGATGGGATATTATTAGTGCATAAGAAGAGGATTCAAATGTGGTGAACCAAAAATGTTAACAAATATCCATTTTGTAATATAAAATAATTATTAGTGGCAAAAAAAAACTATTAAACTCAGCTTGATTAGCTATTTTTAAAATTTTAATAATAGTTTACTATTTGGTTACTTTCCTTTTTGCTCAATGAGCATAAGCAGCTAGAAAAGGAAAAAACAAAGAAAATCTATGGAAGAAATCTAAGGTAAAGAATACAGCTTTCTCAATTTTAACTTTTTCTGCAGCTTTGGCCACCCAAATGTCCATGCATGTTCTTATTTTTGCATATAGGACATAGACAATCCCTACCCCCCCCCCAAAAAAAACCCTTAAAATCTTTATTTACTGCATGCAGGTTGAAATCCAGGATTTTTGAGTGATAGGTAGTCCTCTCTCTCATATCCAGATGTGGCTTTTCATGTTATGGCTACTTGTAAGCCTAAAGACAAGTTATCTGCCACCAGTACATCCAATTTAAATAGCATGGTAGCAATAGGATAACCAAAATAAAAATTCCCATTTAGACAGGAGAGATTAGGAAACACAAATCAATCATTCATAGGAATTATCAAATCTCACTTGACTGGGATGGTAAAGATTGACAGTAGAGTACGTTTCTTAGTTTACTCATCTGCCAACCCTTGTTCTGTTTTTTGGGAGGTGTTTCTTCGTCCTTTATTTTCCATGGCCATGAAAGTTTGCATTGACTAGGAGGCTCCATATCTCTCAGAGCCTGCTTCTTGCTAGTGCATGTTTGGAAACTCAGTTGTTATTTTACAGGGTTGAACAGAATTTTATAAGGTACACTAGTAATTTTTTCCTATACTGCTACTTGAAAAAATTCAGTAGGCTTACAGTCTATTTGCTTCCAGTCAGTTCCAATTATAGCTCCAACCAAAAACCTTATTAGACAAAGGTTTTTGGACTGAAGATTCTGGTCTTTTAGTGTCTAGTCTCTGTGCTCTGCCCACTTCCTTTGCTCTCAGTTTAATGACAGCCACCTTGATATCATTTTAAAAACATGGGTTTGAATGGGAAGGCAACCTCTTAGTCCAATTTGGCTAGCTCTCACCTTTTGCATGGCAGGTCCCAATTATTTATGCATAGTATTCTTCCTGCAAGTTTAGGATAATTTCATGTGTAATTTCAGTTATTTTTCAAATAAGTATTTGTATAGCATTTGAGAGTTTTCAGAACTCATGTAGATTGTAGTATCTAAACCTTATTCATTATTATTTGTTAAACAGCACTACGTGTCATATACTTTATGGCATGGGCCAAGTATGATCCCAAGTTTTCACAAAAGAACTCTGAGCTTCAGAAAGATAAATTACCTGCCTAAGGTTTGCAAATGGTCAAATAGGAACTTGAATTGATGTCATCTATTCTAGAATGGCATGCTTATTCCACCATAAAATACTGCCTCAAAATATCTAACTTGAGAGTTATGAAGATGGTGGTGGTATTATTTCACATCCATTCTTGAGAGGGAAACAGGCACAGGTATCAGTGGACTGATGCATGACCAAAGACAAATCTGACAGTTAAAAAAAAAAACAAAAGCCAAAAGGAAGGAATGGGCAATTCCCTAAATACTTTAGATACAGACTTGATTATTTTCTAATGGGCTTTCATTTGATCCCCTTTGGTGCCATAATGGCAACATAAGGCAGTGGGAACAAGAAAGTACCATAAAAATGAGAAATGCCAAAAGAATATCAATGAGAGCTATAATTTCTTTTATTGTGTTAAGAATACCAAGATGATGAGCCTTACTTTTATTGACAAAAATAGAATGATCTTACTGCAAAAGAGTCATAAGTTTGGTTTTGTTTCTTGTTCAAAATCAGTATCAATAATTACAGGAACTCATAATGGGAAAATGGTGTTCTGGTCCTCTGGCATGGTCCCCTGTTTTGCATAGGAGGATCAGGACAAAGAGGTCAAAATCATTTTCAACTCTACATGGTGGCAAATCCACAATTTTTCGCAATGTATTCTTTGACTACTATGGCATCTGTTGATGAAATCTCCACTTTTCGGTGTGGGTAGGTATAAAGGGACATGCTGTGAGATTAAAATGCATGTGTATATTATAGGGAATAACTATTACTTGCACATTTGTTTCCATTTTTATCATAAATATATGTTGCTGTCATGTTCATGAAGTCAGAATTTAGCAATAAAACTGACATTTTCCCATTCTTCATGAGAGAACAAGAGAGCATGAATGATCTAAATCTCAACACTTTCCATAAAACAATTTATTTTAAATTTATTTGGACATGCAAAGAGAACATAAGATGAAGTTTCAAGTCACTCTTACTCTGCAATGAGAAAGTAGTGTCCAAAATGCTTTGAGAAGCCAACATGTTTTGAGAAACAATCATAGGCTTTGACGTTACCAAGATTTGAATTCAAATCTCATCTATATCATTTGCCAGCTGTATGACTTGGGCAATTTCCTCATATGGAAAGTGATAGCAATAACCACCCATATTAGTCCATTTTTTGTTGCTTATAACAGAATACCTGAAACTGGGTAATTTACAAAGAAATGAAATTTATTTCTTACCATTTTGAAGAAATGGGGACATATCTGATGAGAGCTTTCTTCTGGGTGGGAACTCTCTACAGGGTCCTGTGGTGACCAGGATGTCACATGGCAAGAATGGGCTGAGCAAGAGAGCCAGCCTTCTAACTTGCTTTCCTTATAAAGCCATCACAACTACCCCTGTGATAACCCATTACTTCATACATGGATTAATCCATTCATAAGGGCACAGTCCTCATGATCCAGTCACCTCTCAAAGGCCCCACCTTTCAAATGCCATAATTGGGTTTCCCACCTTCTTGACACTGTTACAATGGAAATCAAGTTTCTAATACGTGTACTTTTGCGGGGGTAAATTTGAACCATAACACCACTGTGTAGTGCTGTTATGAGGACTAGAGATAGGTGGATTTTATATCCGAAGTGTCTCCACATAGTTGTAATTCAATAAACAATAGCTTGCTCTTTCTTTTCTTTGTTTTGAATTTACTAATTGAGTTTTTTCCCAACTTTTATTTTGAAATATTTTAAACATAAAAAAGAATAGTACAATGAACATACACTACATAGATTGACCAATTTTTAATTTACTTTACCTTCTTTCTCTCTCTCTGTCTCTCTCTATCGATTTACACACCATGCACATTCACACACACACAGATACTTGTACATGGTATTTATTTTTGCTCAACATTTTAGAATAAGGTAAGTTGCAGACATGATACTTTACTGCTAAGTACTTCAGCATGCATCTCTTAATTTTTAAAAAACCTACATAAACAAAATTAACAAAAGTCTTATTTAATATTCTGTATTTAATTTTCTTCAGTTATCTCAAAAAAAATTTTTATAGCTTTTTGCTGTTTTCCTCCTTAATCTAGGATTCAGTCAAGGTTCATTCATTGCATTTGGTTGTTATGCTTGATCTAAAACAGTACTTTCACTTTTTTTTTTTTTTTAATCGTGTTGACTTTTGAAGTCCAAACAAAGCTGTCTTGCAGAATGTCGAACATTCTGGATTTGTTTGATTGTTTTCTCTATTGCCTGCATTTTCTGTAAACTGGACATTAAATCTAGAGATGTGATTAGATTCAGGTTACATGTCATAGGTGATGTAAATTTCATATGTCCTTCCAGTGGACATGTAATGTCAAGATTTCTCACTCCTAGCCATGTTAAGTTTAATCACCTGGTTAAGAGGTGACTGACAGTTTCTCTCTATGGAAAAGATAAATTTTTCCTTTTATGATTACTAAGTAATCTCTGGAGTGATACTTTGGGACCATGTGAATATTCTGTTCCCCAAAAACCTCTTGTCCATTGATGTTAACATCTAGTACTGACCCTTGCCTGAATCAATTATTACATTGGGAGTAGAAATTTTAATTGAATTTTTATCTGAAACATAATTAAACTTATTTAATAAAGTATAAATATGTATATTAACTCTGGTCTTTATATTATGTCACACAGTATATATTAATTTAGTATTCATAACTCATTTTCTTACTAAGGATCTTCAGAAAGTTCGTGGAAAGATTCATGCTGGCTGCTTAGCTCACTTAGTAGCGTGTGATGTTGATAACACCAATGTCAAGGGTTCAGATCCCTATATTGGCCAGCCACCAAAAGAAAAAAAAAAAAAGAAATGAATTACTTAAAAAAAAAAAAAACAAGATTCATGTTATCCTTTAATTCCATTTTTCCACAAACTTTTGAAATACCCTCAAGCATTCAGCATTTTAACCTATGACATTGTATCGTTTGTTTCTATTTTTTTATATTTGAGTATTTTCAACTTATATGTTGCTTTTACAAAAAAATAAGTGGTTTTATTAGTGGGTATATGAATGCTATTATGAGTCATCACATTATATGTTAATTTTCTGTACAAAGGATAGACTGAAAGGAGTTACAAATGTCAAAGAATATCAAGAATTAGAGACATTAAAAACTTATTTCCAAAAGAGCCTAAGGAGACATGATTTCTAAATGTAATGTGGTATCCTGGATCAGGAAAAGTAATTTAAGTGAAAACTAAGGAAATCTGAATAAAGTACACACTTTAGTCAATAGTCATGTATCACTCTTTGTTCATTAATTGTGGACAATTTTACCATACTGATGGAAGATGTTGATAATAGAGCAAACTAGGTGTGGGGTATACTGGAATTCTCTACCATCTTCACAATTTTCCTGTAGATCTAAAGCTATTCTAAAATTAAAAATTTATTAAAGATTATTTAAAGTGTTTAGAATATGAATCTGAAGTTTAAGAACGATTAAAGTTTCTTTAAGCATACTTATAAGACAAAAGCCATGAAAGCAATTACAAGACAGCATATCAGATTCAACATTTTTATTAACAGAGCTGTATTCAAAATGGTCAATTTTTTAAATGAGGTTGAAAACAAAAAATTACAAAAATTTTAAATCTCTTATTTACAAGAGAATAAAATATAGTCTTATGGCTATTGTATGTGCATATGTCAGAATAAGTTAGGTTAGGTTGTAATAACAAATAACTAAAAAATATCAGTGGCTTAACACAAAAAATTCATGTTTCACTCCTGCTACATGTCCACTGAGAGTCTTATATGTGGCTTTACTCAGAGACCCAAGCTGATGGAGGCACCTGTTACTATCTGTTTCCACATAGAGGAAAGGGGACGTGGTGAGTCATACGCCAGCTCGTGAAAGTTCTGCCCTGAAGTTACACAGCTAGTATTGCTCACATTTCATTGGCCAAACAAGTCAGATGACCACATCTAACTTCAGAGGTGACAGGGACAGTGAATATATTTGAATAGCCCTAATGTCTACCATAACTATGGCCTCTGCTTGTAGCTCACTGTACTGTAGCTATTAGCTCACGTAACTTCCATAATAGTTGTAACAAAGCTGTTTGAATGAATGGACTTGTGCTAAACTCTGAAACAATTTTGAGACTCAACTGTTCATTTCTATTAATTTCTATGTCATTTTAAGTGTGAATGCAGACTGTGGATTAGCCCAAAAGAAATTGTCAGATATTTGTCTTTATTTTGTTTAGACTTTCAGAGATTTGAATTATTTATTATAGTAAGAAGCCCTGGCAAACGTAAATATAAGTGCACAAGCTTTTATACGCAATTCTGGTAATCTATTCATGGCATGACATGAGGTCTTGCAGGACTAAATAGGTAAATAAATCAGTCTCTTTTATGTCTTGATGTAAAATCTGCTGATGGGAAGTTATGTCCACAGTGTCCACCACGGAGATTGTGAAGGTTCTGGAAGCAATTCTTATACTTAAAGTTTGAGTAATTAGAGGAGCAAGGTGGAAGAGAGTTAAGATGCAATTTGAAATTACTTAGGGTCTTTAAAGATGAAAAAAATCTTCTACAAAAGAGGAAGTAGCTGCTCAGGACTTCAACTTTCTCATTTCTACAATAAGAGAATATATAAACTACATAGGTAGTTGTATGAAAACAGGTTGAAGACTGGTTGGCAGATTCTGAAAACTGACTTTAATTTTTAGTTTAGACCACATTTATGTGCTTTAATAAGGCACTATTTTTCATTTTATTCAAAATTACCACTTTTCAGAGTGAGTATAATTTAGAGAAGTCATTTGAATTACATTTAAAGAATTGTAGAAATGCATTAAAAGTGAGAATTTCTAAAACTGGTGACTTGCAGAGTTTTGGGGATCCCCAGTATTGCTTCCAAAGGAAGTTTGTCTGTGATAGATGAGATCTTCCAGGTGAGAGCAAGCAGAAATGTGTTCTGTGTATCCAAGATTTGAAAGAGGGTCACCATGATGTTGAGTTTGGCATTGCATTGTGATCTTTGTTTTAGGTGAGGCTTAGGGCAGTTTCCAAGTCAGTAGCAGAGAGGACTTTTTGATTTTTGTTGTCAAGTCACTGTAAGAGTTTTCTGGTTTTCAGATATTATTAGGGGAAACTGACCCTTTGGTCTTTTATTTAATCAAATGGCTTTCTTTGAGTACATAGAGTGTCAAGTAAATGAGTCATCAGACTAAGCAGAGCAGAATAACAAGGACACCTCCCATGTTTGCTTTCAGCCTGTGATATTTAACAATTCAAGAACTTGATTTTTACCTGCAGGCATCTTCTCCAAATGCACTTGGACTTAAAATACTCAATAACAGAGTGAATCGTTTAAGGGATCAACAACGCAATCTGGTCCTTAGTTCTATGTTTTGCTACTTGAGTATTTTTTAACATCTCAATACATACATTATTGTGTACTGTATTGTATATAATATCATATTAATATATATTATACATATATGTGTATGTATGTGTGTGTATATGCATGTGTTTATACTTTTTAAAACATATATACTTTTCTTTAATCACGGTTAAATTCTTACAATTTTATTGACCAACTCCTATGTCATAATAGGATATTTTTAGAGGTCTCCCCATTTAAAAAAATATATGTATATCTAAAAAGGACTCAGAACTTACTGTATCATTTTTGATTGTGGTATAACAGTAATCACAAATTTAGCAGCTGAAAACAATGCCTATTTATCAGTTCACGGTTTTGTAGGTCACAAGTCTGGCACAGTATGCCTGGGTTTTGTCCTTATCACGGGACTGAAATCAAGATGTTGGCTGGGCTTTCTTGTCTGGAGGCTCTGGGGAAAAAATCTGTCTCCAGGTTGTTGGCAGAATCCAGTTCCTTGCAATTGTGGCCTGAGGTCCCCATTTTCTTGCTGCCTATCAGCCAGGCATCACTCTCAGCAGCTGAAGGCTACTCTCAGTCCTCTTCCACATGGTCCCTTCCATCTTCAAGCCAGCAAAGGAAATCTGTCTGATTTCCTCTTCCGGAACCAGCCAGAGAAAGCACTCTGCTTTTCAAGGGCTTGTGTGGTTATGTTAGGCCCACTCAGATAATCTCCCTATGTTTAGGTCAACTGATTAGTAATCTTAATTATATCTGCAAAATCTCCTTTGCAAAATCCCTTAATAATAAAGTAACATTATTATTGGATCATCTTAGAATTCTGTCCACCACACTTACATTACATAGACCTTCACTGTTATATAGATTCAGTTTTTAGGCTGAATAATATGACAAATCATTTGGAATGTTAAATGAATCACCATAATCAATTATATTTAGGTTAAATTGCTTTTATTGTGAATATGACACTAAAATCTTGTGGTGCTGAGAAATAAATTTACTTTTTAAATAAGTCTATAAATGTATCAGATAATGAACCACTTAAAAAGACATGTCTTAAAAGGCTGCTGTAAACGCTCAGTATATTAGCTAGAGTTCTTTGATTCTATCAGATGACAGTAGCATACCTGCTTGATGTATGCTGTTAATCGTGGTCTTGGTCATACACTAATGACACAAACTCATAGACTTCACAGCTAAATGATTTCAGAGATCATCTGCCCTCTTCCCCCTGCCTTTCTCATAAATGAGGGAATATGACTTAGAGAAGGCCACAGAGCCAGCTAGTTAGTGGTAAGCGCTGGCCCAGAATACATGTTTCTGATTCCCTACAGAGATAGCACAGTGGAGTCTCCATAGACGGCTGCACAAGCTACATCAAATTAGTGAATAGCAGAAAATTTGGAGTCTGGAAACTATATACAAATTCTGGTTCTGTCACTTACTAAGTGGCTTTGGGAAACTGTGTAATCTACTGGGGCCCTTACATGCTGTGTCTGTAAAATGGGGATTTTTTTAAAAGTTGTTATCAAGAGGGTATATGTAAAAACCAATCTATAAATAAAAGGATTACATCTCAATGTATTGTTATTCTTTGACAAATGGTGGCTGGGTCTCAATACCCTATAAAAGAAGAATTTCAAATCACTTTTGCTGTGATAGATTCAGATTTTTTTTGTCTTTTTGGTTTTTTGTTTGTTGGTAGGTTGGTTTATTTTAACGTCTCAATATACATTGCAGTTGATTTTCATGTCCCTTTACCCATTCCTCTTTCTCCCCTCCCTTTCTTCCCTCCCTCCTACTGAATCATATCTATTCACTTGTATTAACGAGTTCAAGGAATTGTTGTGATTGATGTGTTTTCTTCCCCCCCACTTTATTTGTTTGTTTGTTTATTTGTTTGTTTGTTTGTTTGTTTGTTTATTTATTCATTTATTCTTAGCTCCCACAGATAAGTGAGAACACGTGGTATTTCTCTTTCTGTGCCTGACTTGTCTCACTTAATATAATTTTCTCTAAGTCCATCCATGTTGTTGCAATGGTAGTATTTCATTCTTTTTTATAGCAGAGTAGTATTCCATTGTGTAGATAAGCCACATTTTCTTTATCCACTCATTTGATGATGGACATTTAGTCTGGTTCCAACTCTTGGCTATTGTAAATAGTGCTGCAATAAACATGGGAGTACAGGTATCCGTTTGGCATGATGATTTCCATTCCTCTGGATATATTCCCAACAGTGGAATCGCTGGGTCATATGGAGATCTATATGTTATTGTTTGAGGAATATCCATACCATTTTCCATAAAGGCTGCACCATCTTGCAGCCCCATCAACAGTGTAGGAGGGTTCCTTTTTTTCCACAATCTTGTCAGCATTTATCATTCTGTCTTTTGGATGTTAGCCATCCTAACTGGATGAGATGGTATCTCAGTGTGGTTTTGATTTGCATTTTCCAAATGCTGAGTGATGCTGAGCATTTTTCATGTGTCTGTTGGCCATTCATATATCTTCCTTTGAGAAATGCCTATTCAGCTCCTTTGCCCATTCTTTAACTGGGTTATTTCTTTTTTTGCTGTAAAGTTGTTTGAGTTCCTTGTATATTCTAGATATTGTTAATCCTTTGTCAGATGTATATTCTGCAAATATTTTCTCCCCTTCTGTTGGTTGTCTTTTTACTTTGTTGATTGTTTCTCTTGCTGTGCAGAAGCTTTTTAGTTTCATATACTCCCATTTGTTTATTTTTCCTTTGCTTGCCTGTGCTTTGGGGGTCATATTTGTGAAGTCTGTATCCACTCATACTTCCTGGAGTGTTTCCCCTATGTTTGCTTTAATGAGTTTTATTGTTTCAGGATGTATATTTAATTCATTAATCCATTTTGAGTTGATTTTGGTATATGGTGATAGGTATGAGTCTAGTTTCATTCTCCTACATGTGAATATCCAGTTTTCCAGCACCATTTGCTGAAGAGGCAGTCTCTTCTCCAGTGTGTAGACTTGGTGACTTTGTCAAAGATCAGATGGCTGTAGTTATATGCGTTTGTTTCTGGGTTCTCTGTTCTATTCCATTGATCCATGTGTCTGTTTTTATGCCAGTACTATGCTGTTTTGGTTATTATAGCTTTGTAGTATAGTTTAAAGTCAGGTGGTGTTATGCCTCCAGCTTTATTATTTTTGCCCAGGATTGCTTTGGCTACGTGTGGTCTTTTGTTATTCCATATAAATGTCTGAATAGTTTTTTCCATTTCTGAGAAAAATGTCCCTGGAATTTTGATGGGCATTTCATTGAATCTGTAGATCACTTTGGGACATTTTCACAATGTTAATTCTTCCAATCCAAGAACATGGGATATCTTTCCCACTTGCGGGGTCCTCTTTAATTTCTCTCACCAGTGGTTTGTAGTTCTCTTCATAGAGATTTTTCACATCATTGGTTAACTTCATTCCTAAGTATTTTATTTTTTTTTTGGTGGCTACTATAAATGGACTAGCTTTCTTGATTTCTTTTTCTGCATGTTCACTGTTGGAGTATAGAAATGCTACTGGTTTTTGTATGTTGATTTTGTATCCTGCAAGTTTTCTGAAGTCATTTATCAACTCTAAGAGGTTTTTTGTAGAGACTTTAGGCCAAAACCTGTGGGATACTGCAAAAGCAGTCCTAAGGGAGAAATTTATTGCATTAAATGCTTACTTCAGAAGAATGGAAAGATGGCAATTAAACAACCCTAAAGAACTAGAAAAACAAGAACAATCCAAACCCAAATAGTAGATGGAAAGAAATAATTAAGATCAGAGCAGAACTAAATGAAATAGAAACCCAAAAAATGATACAAAAGATCAATGAAACAAAAAGTTGGTTTTTTGAAAAGATAAATAAAATTGAGAAACCTTTAGCAAGGCTAACTAATAAAAGAAGAGAGAAGACTCAAATAACAAAAATTAGAAATAAAAAAGCTGATATTAAAAATGATACCTCAGAAATACAAGGAACAGTAGAGACTACTATAAACAACTATATGCCAACATATTTGAAAATCTGGAGGAATGGATAAATTTCTGGACACATTCAAACTACCAAAACTGAGCCAAGATGATATAGAAAATCTGAACAGACCAATAACAATAAAAGAGATTGAAACTGTTATGAGAAGGCTCCCAACAAAGAAAAGCCCAGGACTGGACAAGTTCACTGCAGAGTTCTACCAAACCTTCAAAGAGGAACTGACACCAATTCTCTACAAACCATTCCAAAAGATTGAAACAGAGGCCATTCTCCCAAACTCACTCTATGAGGTAAACATCACCCTGATACCAAAACCAGACAAAGATACATCAAAAATAGAAAACTGCAGGCCAATATTCTTGATGAATATAGATGCAAAAATCCTCAATAAAATACTAGCTAACAGAATACAGCAACACATACACAAAATCATACACCATGATCAAGTGGGATTCATCCCAGGGGTGCAAGGTTGGTTCAACATACACAAATCAATAAATGTGATACACCACATCAAAAAAGCAAAGACAAAACCCAGGTGATCATTTCTATAGACACTGAAAAAGCATTTGACAGAATTCAACATTTGTTCATGATGAAGACTCTCTACAAGTTAGGTATAGATGGAAAGTATCTCAACACAATTAAAGCCATATATGATAAGCCCACTGCCAATATCATCCTGGACAGAATAAGAACTAGACAAGGATGCCCACTCTCACCACTCTCATTCAACATAGTGCTGGAAGTATTAGCCAGAGCAGTCAGAGAAGAGAAGGAAATAAAGGGCATCCAGATTGGAAAAGATGAAGTCAAACTGTCCCTGTTTGCAGATGATAGAGTCAGATGTTAAATAAAAAACAGATCTTTGACATTGCAGAGGCTGTGTTCTGAGATCTTTAGTTTGCAAGTGATATGTTTCCTATACATATCCTCATTCTACATTTTCAGACTTCACTGAAGTTGTATGTCTTACTTGATGGAATTTTTCACAAGGGCATTGCTCATAGGAAGTGAACAAATATTAAAGCTACATGGGGAGGCAGGGGCTCAGCCCTTGGCTTGACTCTCTTAGACCAGCCTAGCATCTTCCATGATTCTAATTCACACATGTACAAAATTTTACTGCTTATTGATGTAGTCATTTGAGGATCACTTTCAAATAAAATTATATATATAAAGTTATAATTTATTAATGAATACCAAGGTCTATTTTGCATCCTCATCCTTTTTTTTTTTTTTTTTATCATTTTCCCTCTTTGTTTTATATATACATGTATTTTTTGCTCCACCATTTGAAAGTAAATTGCAGACAATATAATGTTTCAGGTCTAAATACTTTAGCATGTATCTCCTAATGATAAAGAAATTCTTTATTATACATGCTATTATCCCCTACAAAAATTAACAATTTCCTGATCCCATCTAATATACAACACATATTCAAATTTTCTCTACTTGTCCTAAAATTGCTTTTATACTGTTTTGCTTGTAGGGTTTCTTGTTTTCTTTTGTTTTGTTTTCCCAAACAAGAGGTCAGAGTACATTCATAGCATTTAATAGTTACATCTTTTTGATATTTTTTAATCTAGCACAATTTCCTCACCTTGTTTGCTTGTTTGCCTGTTTTCACGATGTTTACTTTTTTAAGAAATGAAGCCACATATTCTGGGTTTGTCTGATTGTTGTTGTGTGTATGTGTCAATTATCTTATTACTCTATCCCCCTATAATTTTGAAAACTAGAAGTTGGTTCCAAAAACCTGATGAGAAATAGGTTGTATATTTTTGTTTGGAACAACTTGATAGGTGATACTGTGTATTTCATATTAGGAGGTACAAGTGATTGCCACACTATTAGTGCTAATAACTTGATCACTTGTGCGGCACTCCGGTAATGTCGGAATCCTGCTGATGTCGCCAATTGTAGTGCTCTTATCCTGTTCGTGTGCCAATTGTCTAGCTACACGACCACACTAGCTGTTGTGCTCTTTTACCTGCCAGTAACCCTGCACCGACTGGGACAATTGTTGAGCTAGGGCTGGGTCTGGAGCTCACAGACCCCTCAAGCCCATTGTCCAGACTGGGTCACAAACCCTTCACATGCCAGGCTGGGTCCCCAGACCCCACATATGCCAGACTGAGTCACCAGACCCCACACACGCAGGTCTATGAGCTAGGTAACCAGCCAAATAGATCCCTGGAAGCCGTAGGTTGGAAAGCATGGCCAGGTTTGGCGGATGCCCAAGGCAGACGCCCACCAGCGTGCTTCACTAAAACTACTCTCTGAAGAACACAAGAATAGCAACAAAACTAAAAAGATATATTGGTGTGCATGTGCACTAACTCCACACACACGCGCGCATACGCACAATCTGCTTACAAAGGATGTGCTGAACCACACCCAGCTGGACTTGAGGCGAGGGTCCTGACCAAACCATTCTATTTTCCGAACAAATTGTTTAAGATGGTGTCAGCCACGTCACCCAGTGCTAATAAATTGATCACTGATTAGGATGGTGTCAGCCAGGTCTCCACAAATTGTTAAAGAAAAAAAGTGCATTTTTTTTTCCTTAACAATTTGTGGAATAATTATTTAGTGCATATGAATGTCCTTTTCCCAATGGTTCATCTAATGGTGTTAGCCTCTATTAATGAGCCTTGTTTAAATCATTCTTTCACTGGAGGATGCAAATTGGTAATTTTTAAATTTTATGATTCCTTTTACATTTATTAACTAACATTCCTCTGTAAAGAAGAGCTTTCCACCATGAATGGGGTATGCTATATATTTTCTTACAGTTCATATCAGTACAACATGTTTACTATCAAGTATCTAAAATATCAGCCTTAGGCTGTGGAACTGAATTGTAGATCAGTCATAATTTTTATCTTGTATATACTCTTTAAAACATTTTGATGCATATTGAAATTGGAAGTGGAGCATGGATGGATGAGAGTTAAAGCAGAGTTTCAAAATGGTGAGTAAATATAAAAGGCTTGGTGAAAAGAGATTTCAACAAGTCACTGGCAATATCTGCAAATATTTGTAGATCTAAAAAGGACTTATTAATAGCAGGCCCTAAAAGAGTTTACTTTATGGGGTTTTTTTTTTTTTTGTTTATTTGTTTGTTTGCTTTTTCCCCAAAAAGCTAACAATGTGCACAGTCAATGTGGATAAATACTTAGACCTGTCAAGAAATAAATGAATACCAGTAATTTGGACTCTCACCCTCTTGCTCCAACTTTGATAATCTCTCATCTCCACATTACAGCATTCAAGGCCCTTTGTAATTTGGGCTCAGTTTCTTATCTAACCCACTCCCCCATCTCTCCTTCATGTGCTTTGCTCATTGCATCTCCCGTAAATGCACAAGGCCATGTCTACCTTTTCACCTTTGTCTGTCCTGTTTCCATCACCAAAGACACTCTCTTCTTCCCTCTCCTTGAGTCCCAATCTGCCCATTTTCAAGCCCAGCTCAAATCCCACTCCCTCCGTGAAACGCCTTCTTCTCTGACCTTTCCAGATAGCACTTTCTACCTCTGTCACATCTGTGGTATTTCTAATTGGCTTTTTTAAGTAAATCTCATCTTCACACTGTTGAGGATCTGTGAGGACATGACTATCCATGACCAAAAATTAAAAAGCTCTTTTCATATGATATTGCTGGGCTTTTGCATTTCCCTTTGATAATCTTTCTGAAAGTTACTAACAGATATGAAACTATTGTCAAACAGGGCTGTCTCCTTTGTATAGCTTTCTTTGTCTTCTAATGTCTATCAACCTACAAAAACAAATTTTCTTGTAAAAGTTGAGGCTAGAATTGAGGATTACTCACCATCTATTCTTTGAAAATACTATGAAGGTCTAATTCTTTTACTATGATGAACAGAAAGTGGGGAAAAAAGTGGGCATAAATTAATCTGGCATTTAAATATCATAATGAAAAGAAAGCGTATTTTATTTTCCTTAGGTTGAATCTTTTTGTTTCTTATGTTAACAGTTTGAATACTGTTTTAAATGGAAAAAAAAACAATGATATTTTGTGCTTCTTTAAGATTTTTTTAGAAAATTTTTATCCCACCCAAGAAGACATTGCTTAAAATTTTTTAAAATACCTTTTCTCTTTATCTCCTTAATAAGAGCACTTTGTATTTATGCAGTTCTTGTCATCTGAGGATCTTGGAGCTTTGGCTGATATTATTTTTTTACCAGACAGTGATAACAAAAATGTTACACCTTTTATTTTCTGTCTCTGCAGAAGCAGGAGGTAAAAAATTGCGGAGTACTGTCCAGAGAAGTACAGAAACAGGTCTGGCAGTGGAGATGAGGAACTGGATGACTCGACAGGCAAGCCGAGAATCTACAGATGGCAGCATGAACAGCTATAGCTCAGAAGGAAAGTGAGTGAGGCGCTGGGATGTGTGTCTCTTCCATGCCTTGCGGGAGACCATCTTCTTGGTCTTGGTCCTTGGTGCTTCACAAAAGCAAACTCACATGCCCTAGAGCGCCATTTTAATATTCACTGCCTGATTTCCTGTGAAGAGAACTTTGCTTACCTGCCACTGAGCAATGTGACATAACTGGCTTTTTATATCAAGAGAAATAGATTTGGGCTGACCCCGTGGCTCACTCGGGAGAGTGCAGCACTGGGAGCATAGCAGCACTGGGAGCGCCGAGGCTGCGGGTTTGGATCCTATATAGGAATGGCTGGTGCGCTCACTGGCTGAGCGTGGTGCAGACCACACCGTGTGGAGGGTTGCGATCCCCTTACCAGTCAGAAAAAAAAAGAAAGAAAGAAAGAAATAGATTTGGAGATAAAGTATTTTGCTTTAATGGCAAGATGCTAAAATGTGATGCTCACAATACATGCAAATAAAATATTTTGCCCTACCTTGAAATATATAAAAGCACAAAAATAATAAGCGCTCATGCCACATTATATGAACAATGCTAATTTTTAAAATCTTTGTTCTAAATGTTATTACTAAAAAATATGGAATACTTTTACATACTTAGTTCCATGCAGTAACAACTACAGTTATTTAATATAACTTAATTATATTAAATGTGATAGTCAAAAAGAAATGCCACCAAAAAAGTTGGTGAGCCTTTTCTTTATGTGGTTATGATGATTCCTGTGAATCAGCTGTCTCTGAGATATTTTTAAAGTATTTGTAAAGATTGTCGAGCCCTGTCACCAACAAATTAGCAGTAATTAGCAACTACAGATCTGTAAATGGGGCTGTAAAGGACATTAGTAGAGGAAAGTGAGATTTACTGACCTCACTCTGTCATCACAATGGAAGCATTAAATGTTTGGACAACATATGTGCAGTCAGTTCACAAATGTGAGGCCATAGGAGCTGTTGGCATAGTATTAATATATGCTCTAAGAATAATTTGTCTAGCACAATCACATAAATACAAGAGATATGTGGTTTCTATACATTTATAAATAGGTTATATGGGATAGTTATAGAAACAGACTAAAACATTTGTACTACCTGAATATTTGAGAATTGAGGTGGGGGGAAGAAATAGAATTGATGTTCATCAAAGAAGTCTAAAAATAGAAGAAATAAGTGAAAATAAATGTGCACTGAGCATTGTAAAGCACTACGTTAGGTGCTGTTGTGAAAATGTTTAAACTATGGCTACTACTCCAGATGTTTATAGTCTTATTGGAGAAATGGAATGAATACTCGTAAATTCATTTAAAAAATATTACCATACCTTCCTATGTTCCAGTCATTGTGCTATGGGTGTGAACATAGGTCATACAAACGAGTCAATGTCAGTGGTTAAGATTATGGGGCTTTGGAATCATATATGTGTAGGTTCTCATCTGTTTTTGTTTTGTTTTGTTTTGTTTTGTTTTGTTGTACTATGGAACCTTGGGCAAGTTATTTAATTTCTCTAAGCTTTATTTAAATTAGTTGAGCTTAACAGGTATTTATTGAGTGCTTACAATATTCCAGGCATGGTTCTAGTTGCTAGAGATACAGCAGTGAACAGAACAGATTAAAAAAAAAAAAAAAAAAAGCTCTACCCCCATCAAGCTTACAGTCTAATAGAGAAGATAGACAATAAATAAGAAAAATTGTTAAAATTTATGTACAAGAAAATTTTGTAAAATATATAGTACATTGGGTAATATAAGTGCTAAGGAGAAAAACAAAGCAAGGCAGAGATATGATAGAGGGTGGGGGTAGGGCTTTATGTAGGGTAGATAAGGAAAAGGATGCCTTTGAGTAAAGGTCTGAAGGAAGTTAATGAGTAGATGGATATTTGAGGGAAGAACATTCCAGGCTGTAACAGTGCTGAGGCCCTGAGGCAGGAGCTTACCTGTGGTCAGCAATGAGAAGGGTAGCACGGTGGGCTAAGGGCAAGAGTGGTAACAGACTAGGGATCAAGGTATGGGGGGTGGGTTTCAACAGCTCGTATGGTCTTCACATATTGTAAGAACTTTGCTTTTACTCTGAGTGGGATGAGAAATCATTGGAGGGTTTTGAGCAGAGGACTGACATGATCTGACTTCAGTTTTTGCAGAATGGTCTGACTGCTTTGAGGGTGGAGGGCAGAGCCAGCAAGGTCAGCAGCAAGGAGACCATTCAGAAGGCTGTTGCAGTCATACAGAAGGTAGTTGTATCGGGCTTGGACCAGAGTGGTAGCATTAGTGAGGTCAAATTCTGGATGTGTTTTGACAGTATAGTAAATAAGATATATTGCTGTATTTGATGTGGATAATAACAGAGCATATTAGTTTGCTAGATCTGCCATAACAAGATACTGCAGGCTGGGTGGCTTACACAGCAGAAATATATTTCTCACAGTTCTGAAGGCTAGAAGTCTAAGTCAAAGTGTCAGTAGGTCTGGTTTCTCCTGAGGCCTCTCTCCTTGGCTTGCAGATGGCCGCCTTCGTCTTGGGTCCTCTTACACCCTTTTCTCTGTGCATTCATACCGCTTGTGTCTCTTTTCTTCTTATAAGGACACCAGTCATATTGGGCTAGGGCCCCACCCTTATGACCTCATTTTATTTAACTGTATCTCTTTAAAGGCTCTGTCTCCAAATACAGTCACATTAGGGATTAGGGCTTCAACATATGAATTTGGGGGAGACACACTCACTCAGTTCATAACAGAGAGGAAGGAAGAAGGGTGATTCCAAAGTTGAGCAGTTGGAAGAGTGAAGTTGCTATTTATTGAGATGGAAATCCTCTGAGAGGACCAGAGTTTGGTTTTTTGTTTGTTTGTCTGTTTGTTCTTTTGTCTGTTTGTTTGGGGTGGGGGATGGGTGACCAGTTTTGGACAAGTTGAGTTTCAGGTACCTATTAGACTTCCAAGCAGAGATATGGACTACGCAGCTGGAATACAGGTCTGTGACCCAAGGGAGAGATCCAAACTGGAGATTTCAATCTAGTTAGTAGCAACATAGACTGTATTTAAAATCATGAGGCTAGTGCTGGCCCCATGGCTCACTCAGAAGAGTGCCACGCTGGTAGCGCCGAGGCCGCGGGTTCAGATCCTATATAGAGATGGCTGGTGTGCTCACTGGCTTAGCGTGGTGCAGACCACACCGAGCTGAAGGTTGCAATCCCCTTACCTTACTGGTCAAAAAGCAAACAAACAAACAAACAAAATCATGAGGCTGAATGAGATCACCAAGGGAATTTGGACAAATAGAAAAGATAAGAGGTTAAAGGATCAAGCTTCAGTATTTAGTGGCGAACTAGCAAAGGAAATTCAGGTGGAGTAGCAGAAAAGAGGAAATTCAGGAGACTAGAGTCTCCAGGAAACAAAATGAAAAAAGTGTTTTAAGGAAGAGGGAGGGATCAATTGTGTCAGATGCTGCTGATCTGTTAGGTAGGTCAGGTAAGTGCTGAGTATTAACGGTTGGATTTACTTCTGCAGTCATTAGGTAACTTTCAGCAGAGAAATTATGATGGAGTGATGAAAATGGAAAACTGATTTGAGTTTCAAGAGAGAATGAGAGGAAAGAAATTGAAGACAGCACATAGAAAAAACTTTTTCTAGGAGACTTGTGGTAGTAACTGGAGAGGGCAGTAAGGTCAGACAGGGATTATTTTTCTAAGGTGGAAGAGATAACAATATGTTTATGTGCTGATGGGAATGACCCAGAAGTGTTTCTTCTTCTATAAAATGGGATAAATAATAGAATCTATGTCATAGTGTAGCCAAAAGGATTAAATATGCTAAATATGGAATATGTGCTAAATGTGTACTGTACGTTATTCATAGAAACCACAGTCCCCACCCTCCAGACCAAGGAAGAGAAAGACATAATCAGAAGCGCAGTGTGAGAAGTGCTTCTGGTGGCATACGTAGACTACTTGAGAATATGGAGGAAGGACTGTGGGTTGTGGGATGGCATATTGGGATTCAATAAAGAGAAGTGGCAAAATAGTGGTACCAACTATCCCATCACATTAAAAAGGCTAGAAGGAAACTTAAGCTTGCCTGAAAGTAAATAGAGGTTGAGGCTTTAATCCCATGTTATATTTTGCTTTCAGTCTGATTTTTCCTGGTGTTCGCTTGGCCTCTGATAGCCAGTTCAGTGATTTTCTGGATGGTCTTGGCCCTGCTCAGCTAGTGGGACGTCAGACTCTGGCTACCCCTGCGATGGGTAAGAATTTCTGTCACATGGTTTCATTGTTTTTCTTTTTAGATTATTGAAAAATAAGTTGTGTAAATTTCATAGAATCTTTAACAATATTATCAGCTGGAATAAAGAATCTTTGATTTTAACAATAAATTTTTAAATTTTTTTCTATTTTTTTAAAGGAAGACATCATTGATAAAATTTTAAATGTATTTGAATTTAAGAAAATATATGGGAAATAATGAAATGATGTTAAGCTAAAGTCTTTTGCACAAGCATTCTTCTTTTATAAAAGCATGCATTTATATATTAAGGCATGTTTGTTTTTTCTCCACATACCATTAGGTGACATTCAGGTAGGAATGATGGACAAAAAGGGACAGTTGGAGGTGGAAATTATTCGGGCCCGTGGCCTTGTTGTAAAACCAGGTTCCAAAACACTGCCAGGTAAACACAGAAGAGATTATTTTATTATTGTCAATAACCCATACTGTTTGTACTGAAAAACTTTGTTTTTTATTAGATTCTGAAAGCTTTATTTTTAGTTAATCAAGGATACTAATAGATTTGTCAATTTTCTGACTGGTTTGGGACTGTAGTAGTATGCATGTTTATCCTGAATGAGTGTTCAGTGAGGGTGATCCGGTGGGGATAATATAAGTTGTTAAGTGTTTCTAACAAATGTTAGAAACCACTGCAAAATAAAAATCACCACATTTCGATAATTAATTTTGTTCCAACATGTACATAAGAAGTTCTTTTTTCTTGTTAGCTGATGTTTTGTGTTATTCTTCAGTTTATCTGGAGTGTCAAAATTCTCCTTAGGAATTCTTAGAGCTCTGAAATAAGAATAAAGATAGATGTAGGCCCCCAAAGTAGCGTAAGCCTACGTATGCTGGATGTTCTAATTATAGGGCTTTTATTTCCTGTACTACGTAAGGAAAGAGAGGCACTATGATAACTTTTTACACTACCTATTTCATACTGAAATGTCATTATAATCTAAGGCACTCGAAATGTAGAAAATTCCACAGTAACTCCAAATACATTGTGCAGTGGTTGTCTGATCAGATATATAAAACAATTGCTGAGGATTCTGAAACTTGGTTTCTAGCCTCAGCACCTCCACTGACCAACTTGTAATTTTGAATCTCTTAACTTCTCTATCCTTGCAGAAATTGTAGATTGTAATATATATTACCTACTGTACAACCTTGCAATGGTTATTAAGACATTTGTATTTGTAAAGGTCTTCGAGCTAGTCAACTCACTGTGCTATAAAGAATATCATGATTTGTGCATGCATGAAAATGGTTTTTATGAAGTGTCTGTCAGGTAAATTTTAAGCCATAGAATTCATAATTGGTTGCCTCTTCCCAGCTAATATGAACATATCACATTAAACCCAATCCCTGTCTTGTAACTACATTACCACCAATAAATAAACGCTTTTCAGTGATAAGTGATTCATGGGGACGGGTGAGTAAAACAGTACAGCGTCAAGCATGTTTAATTAGATTTAAGTATTGATAAGTTAAAGTCTGACTAAGACATCTCTCTTGAATGTTGTTGGGGACTAGAAGTATTTTACCTTATTTGATGCAACGTTTAAATCTGTGTAACCAGTTGATGGCAGAGTAATATTAAACTCAGAGGCTGAGTCAACATCCCCTAAAATTCTCTGAATGGCTGTCAATTTTCCATTGTTTATCTAATGATTTTGATATAATGTGGGAAGACCAGTGGCTTTTGATTACTAGCTCTTTCCACCAAAGATGCTGTTGAGGTTGTCATTCGTGGGTTGGACATTCCATAACCACAGCTTATCACTTATTCTCCTCTATATTTACTTTCCCAAGCACCATATGTAAAGGTGTATCTGTTAGATAACGGAGTCTGCATAGCCAAAAAGAAAACAAAAGTGGCAAGAAAAACACTGGAACCCCTTTACCAACAGCTGTTATCCTTTGAAGAGAGTCCCCAAGGAAAGGTTTTACAGGTATTTACTTAATTGTTTATCCCTTACCCTAAAAAGTATTTTCATGGAGTCAGACTTTGTGCCCCCAATTTTTTTATCACATTCTTTTCTGTTTCTCACAGTTGAAATTCTTTGGTAACTTTAAAGCAGTTGCGTCAGTGCTATAGCGCCATATACATTGTCGTTTCCTTTAAAGTGAATTATAAACTTTGCAACCCCCCATCACACATGAACCCTAGTCCCCCTGAACTGCTTATGATCTTAACACTTTAGTACAGTTTTCCTAATGTACCTTTGGATTCCTATAATTAAAGACGACTATCCTATTAATCAAATACAATTATTTAACTTGATCTTTGAGTACAGAACATTAATTGAATGTATTTTAGTATTTTAATGTATTTTACAAGTTTTTGTTATGTACATGAGTATACTTTTGTTTTCATTTTGCCAACAGATCATTGTCTGGGGAGATTATGGCCGCATGGATCACAAATCCTTTATGGGAGTGGCTCAGATACTTTTAGATGAACTGGATCTATCCAATATGGTGATCGGATGGTTCAAACTTTTTCCCCCTTCCTCCTTAGTAGATCCAACATTGGCCCCTCTGACAAGAAGAGCTTCCCAGTCATCTCTGGAAAGTTCAACCGGACCTTCTTACTCTCGCTCATAGCAGCTGTAAAACTGTCCTCACGGCAACCAGCGTTACAAAAAAAATCACAGGTCGCAAACCCTGGCAACACTGCATGCTTAATGTCGTGTCTTCTGAGCCTGTTTCTAGGGATACAAAGCGATCCTGTGTTCTCAGAGGAAGTTGCACACATTGTGCCCTAAAGAAGGTCCTCAGGTGAAACAGCAGAGCTATGAAGAACTATCAGGTTTGAAGTTAAGTGACACTCGACTTTCAGTCCAGTCTGAAGCCATGGATTAATCTCAAAGAATCAGTCAGTTTCATGCAACAAAAGCCCTTTTCAATGGCACCTTTATATTTTTATCGTTTCTTTTTCTTCATTTATCTGATCCCAAAGCCCTGTTAAAGCCACAGAAATGGAGCTATACAGCCATTAAGCCATGTGGCAGGTCAAGAAGTGAAGTCCCAGGAAGCATCAGGTGAAAAGCAGGAGATCAAAAAAGTGGTCAGGAACAAAGCATTAGCCTCCCCCTGGACGGTGATCAGGAGCAGTTGGTCCAGCCTGCAGAGTGACAGACTTCGTAGCTCCAGCAGGCATGTCATTTACTAATGCCAAGATGTGTTGGACTCTGAAACACAAAATTCTGTGGCTACACTGTACTGAATCAAATTAAAGAAACTTTTTTTGCATGGACACAGATTAGCTGAATACTTAAATTATTTTCTTGGGGCTGCAACTTGCAAAAAAAAAAAAAAAGAATAAAAATCAGCCATTTTCAACAATTTATATTATTTTTAAAAATAAATTTCACTAGTGCATGGTTTTAAAAAGGGGAGAGAATGCAACAAGGTGATACAAAGACACACCATGTCTATTCTTTAATTATAGTCTGTGTTTTGGCAGACATTACAATGAAAATACTTTCTAGAAGATACTTAAAATTCTCTTTATGTGACAATAAGTATAATATATTCAATTTATTTCCATGTTAATTATACAAATCTTATGAAGTCTTATGTGCAAATTTTTCACATCTTTCTTCCTCTTCTCTATTTCACTTTTCCTCTTCTCCCTCTTTTAATCTTTTATTTTCTTTCTCCGTACCAGAGTGAACCTTAAACTAAAAAATTTCAAGTTTTCGATCAGATCCTCTCTAATACCCCATGCTTAATTCAGAGCTATTAATGCTCCTGAATTGATGAATTTCTCAAGGGAAGAAAACTATTTAAGAGCTTTCTTTATTTCAAGCATGTTGAAAAGGATTTTGCAACATGGCCTGGGAGTACATTAAAGTAAGTCAGCATGTATTTGACAAAGAAGATATTTGAACTTTTGCGATTTACTGTGCAGTGCATGGTAATTGTTTTCACCTTCAAAATTCAGTTTACAAAAGAATCCTAACATCATGTGGCCATTATAATGTCTAATAAATTTGTTTTTAGCACCAGCATTATTGACACAGGGGTTAAAGTATTATTTGTAGAAGGTCTTAGGTTTTGTTTGTTTTTTAATTAGTTAAAGCAATTTCTTCAGCCAATTTCCATTTACTATGTGAATACAACCACTACTAAAAATTTGGAGCCCTGAAACACAGGGCTGTTTATTAATTCATTTTTCTGTAGTAAAATTCAATTTTTCACAAATTATATTTCTAAAAAAAATATATTAAACATAAATTTCCAACAACAATTTTAAAGCTCCAATTTTTAGGTGACTCAAAGAAAGTCAGTATGTCTATTAATAGTTCTTTGATGCCATCACCAAAAGTCTATGTGAAAATCCTCTAAAATCAAAACCCCTGCCTTTGATTTTTATGGACAGTTATTACCATTGGGTGGTGCTGCAAGGTCACATTTCTCTTAAGTTCCCCTATTTAGAGGACAAGCCACTGGTTAATCTATTAAGCACCCATACTTTCTGCTTTTTTATGTACACTTTGATAACACATTCTTATAGATTGACTTTAATTTCTTGCAATAACTCTTGAAATCCACATACATCCCATGTGTTTAAATTAAGACCATACACAAAAATTATTTTCTTTGTTTGTTTTTTTAAGTTCAGTGCTGACCATTAAAAACCATCATGCTTGAAAGGGTGCAAAAGTTAAAATGAGTATCACTAAAAATGCCTTCTCTTTATGTGGTGCAATATGAAATTTACCAAGACTGTGTCTTGAGATTGTGAGATCTGTGATGGACCCAGGTAAAGTTGTTAAAAGAACAAATAAAACATTAATGAAATAATTTAGATACCTGTGTACCAGCAACAATTGATTTAATAGACCTATAGTGTCTATACTATCCCTTAGAATAATCATTTACCATTTTCCTGATACTAAAAGGCAGTCGCATAATCTTTTGTGCATATTCCTAGACAAAATATCTCTAATTTTAAGAAGAAGGACATGACTGTATGGAATATTTGTACGTACTTGTCATTATGCAGTATTTATTTAAAAGTTGGTGTATTTTTTTTTAATTTTCACATGTCTGCACCTCGACTTGTGGTTTAATCATGTAAATAGCACTATACCAGTGACCGTTGCTGCCCTGTACATAGGATGTTTTAAAAGTAAAGGGAATTCCAATTGGGGGAAAAAAAGGGCAGGTTAGTCCTATAATGAACACCAACTACTGTAAATCAAATTCATTCTGGTGATGGTATTTAACACCTTAAATAAAACATTTTCTTTACAGACATTGTATGCAGTGCTTTCTCTGACTTCTCCTCTCCCCACACACCCCCAAGCCTGCTGCAGCTCATTCCCTGAACTCACATGTCATTTAAAGCAACAGAATCATCGCTTCCTACCTCTCGGTTACATAAGTGGACTGCTTGTCTTAGCAAGTAGCCCTTAGTAATGCTTTTCTTTAAAGTGCCAGGGATTTCTGCTCATATCATTAAAAGCTGTCGTATCTTTAAAAGGTGGTTATTTCGGATTGAGGTGCTTTCTGACTAAGTTACTCAGCAAGTCACAGATTTTACGAGTAATATGAGTGAGATTTCTTAGTTAGTCACAGGCATCACTGATAGCACAGTCACAAGGAATCATTCACAGGCTCTGCTATTCCCTAGGAGACGGTGCAGCTATTGGCTTCTTGCTTATATGCTTCTGAAGTGTTGGCTTTCATTTGGGGAGACACGCATTGTAACCTAATATGTAACAGCCCATCCAGAGATGGCTTGTGTTGCGTGAGTATAAATGGGTGAGAGAGTTTCTCCATAGCCTTCTAGAGCAGTTTCCCAAACTGGAAGAAAGAGAACCCCAACAAAGTTCCCATGGGACTCCTCCTCAGGCTCTAAGAAGAGCTAGTTTGGATTCACATTTAATTAGTAATCCAACTGAAATCTAAACCTAGCTCTCTCTCCATCCTTGGAAATAACCATTTCCTTCATTTCCAAGGTCTGAATTCCATTCCAGTCTCCTATACCTATCCCATAATTTTTCCATTATTCAATATTTGGGTGTACAGCTGGGCCAACATGTTCTGCATCTGCAATTCAACCAACTGCAGATGGAAGATATTTGTAATGAAATTACATCTTGTACATACTTTTTTTTGTTTCTTGTCATTATTTTCTAAACAATACAGTATAACAACTATTACATAACATTTATGTCACATTAGATATTATAAGTAACCTAGAGATGATTTAAAGTACACGGGAAGATTGTACTTTAAATACATAATCAAATTTTATATACATAGGTTACATGCCATTTTATATCAGGCACTTGAGCATGTGTAGATTTTGGTATGTGGGAAGTCCTGGCACCAATCCCCCATAGATATGAAGGGACGACTGTACTCTTTTCTAGTGAGCTATTTCTTAGATGTTCGTATGCACCTATTATAAAAATCCCCTTTGCCTTTTTTATATGCCCTCTCTTGAAATGCCTTCTACTTTCTCAAAAATGGTCCATGTTAGTCCCTTCTTGCAACTCCCAGCTCGGGACTAAGCTCTTTTAGCACTTCTTGACTAAACCCTAACAACATGGTAGCCCTTGGTGCCTACACCTTCACTTTCCCAGGGACTCCAGATGCCAAGGCTCCACAAGCAACAATAAAAGACATGATGGTCAGTCTTGCAGGGCCTATGATGGAATTAGGCAAGAAATTACCAAAGCTGTATGCCTGTTTGTTACTGACTTAACCTTTAACATTCTGTGCACATAAAACTCACGTGCTCTACATGTTTGTCTCCACTCACTGAGCTCATGGTGCCCTCAACGTCCTGCTGCCATTCTGGACTGAAGAAACACAAGTTCACACACCCACCTTTGGTTTGTAAAATAGGTATTAAGAAGTAGTATACAAGAGGAAATTTTAAAAATGAATGAACAAACAAATCTGTGCCACTCAAATTCTCCGTGTGGCTTGATTCAGGTCACTTAGTCTATCCAGCATCCATTTCCTCACCTGGGAAATGAGGAGTATGAGCTAGATACTCTTCTGTCATTGAATCAGCACTAACACATAAGCTCCTTCAGGGCAGGGACCATATCTGTTTATTTCCCTCCTTTGTAGCCTCAGTGCCAAGAACAATGCTTGACACACAGATGCTCAATAAATATCTGCCAAATAAATGTTTATTTCGTTCATATTTTTGAGGCACTACTCCAGGTATAGTAGTGAACGAAACAATCATGGCCCTGTCCTCACGGGACTCTCATTCTACTAAAGAAGACACATTGGGTAAAAAATTACCTGCGATAACTCTCCTAACGTAAAGCGCCCAGGATGCTATGGGATCGTACAGGAAAGTGTTTCAACACAGTCTGGACAGTCAGGGAACGCTGATATCTGAAAAAAAGAGCAGGAGTTAAATAGAAGGAGATGATGGCAGTGGGAGGCAGGAGTGCTGTAAAGAATATTCTAGGAGGAGAGAACAGCAGGTAAGAAATTTGAGGGAAAGAAATCATGACTCTATCACATTTATTACCTTAATGTATAAAACAGTGGTGAGCATGTAGAAGTACATGTAAGTGAATGAATGAATGAATGGATAAACAGATGAATATAGATTTCTGCATTCTGCTTTCTTTCTGAACAACTGAGAGTTTTATTAAGAAGCTAGTTTTGGTTTATGCTTGATGTGAGATCTATTTGTAAATGAGATAATTGAGAAGAGCTAATCTTCTAAGTAAGTATATTTAAAATGGTTCTCAGAATGCTACTCAATAAAAATCTCACAGAATTGTTACATCTTTGAACATAGGAGCCAAGGCCTGTGGTTCGTTACCCAGCCTCACACCTAGCTAAGTGCTGAGCACCTTATGGGTGCCAAATACTCAACCTTAGTGAATATTTCTTTCAAGTTTTCTCAGAGAGATTACTGTCATCAACATGGAAGTTTCCTGAGTCTTGAAATTTGTCCACAATTTGCATATGTTTCACTCAAAAAGAATTTAAACTTATGGTGTCCTTAACACCTTTTGAGTACCAGCTTCCTGTCATTTTGCCTTTGGGGTAGGGGACACTATTTAGTATGCTTCTTTTTCTGCTTTATCCATATTATCCCCATGAGACTTGAAATTTTCTAACTAACCGCATTCCCCTGACCCCAACTGATGGTGATATAAGGGGTGCAGTCTCTTAAACTGGGTCAATCTGTACCCTTGTCTGTGAAGAGTTATTTTTTGTTTTATTTTGTTTTGCCTTAATACCAAAGAGGCAGTCCATCTCCAGTGACAGAAACCATTAGATTAAAAAATAATAATAATAAAAGGGTCTGGAACTGCCATTGGCTATGTGTTCTGAAAAATGATGAAAGCTGTTTTTTGGTAAGAGTCAATAAAGTCAACTAAGCCAAGTGGAGGTGAGAATTGAAGAGAGAGTCCTACAGGTTTCACATGGCTGGCTCCCTCCTTGCTCTTCCAAGAAAGTCCATCCATTCCACCCATAGTTAGCCGGGGTTCCTGCTGCTGAGGTCATGAGTCCTAATTAATACATTTGGCCAAGAACGAGCCTAATAGATTTGAGAATCTTGAAGGACTCACTGAGGTTACTTAGGACAATCTCAGAGAATTAAGGAAAAACTCAAGGAGCAGCCATCCCACCTCTGAGTGGCAAGTGGATGGAGAAATAAATCCGGCGATGCCTCCCATTCCAGAGTCTCTGTTAGACTCAACCTAAATTTCCTGTTCAGTATTTTATACCGCCTGGGGCTAGCACTATCTTCTGGAAATATGTACACAGCAAAGGGCCGATACCTCTTCTGCAAAATAATCCTTCAAATATTTTAAAGCAGCTATCTTATTATCTCCAAGTCTTAGAAAGCAGACCAGCAAGTTGGCTAAAAGTGTCTGTGCTAGATAAGAATGCCTGGGTTCAAATATATGCTCCCTCACTTACTAGCTATATAATGGTGAGTAAGCCATTTATCCTAAGTCTGTTTTCTCATCAATAAAATGGGCAAGGGGGTATGATATAGCACCTGACTCACAAGGCTATTGAGAGGATGAAATAAAGTCACATAGATAAGGAACTTCACTTGACTATCAGTCTCAATACCAGACTTATAATACTCAGTAAGTATTAGTTATTGCTGTAATGGTGGTGATTTAATTATTTCTACTACTGTTTACTCTTCTCTTTTCCAGGCACTTCTAAGCCCTCCCCGATCATCTGTCACTTACTAGAAACCTCATCTTGTTTATCCTCTATGTACCTTCTCCAGAATTAAGCAAATGACTCCATATGGGTGCTGGTCCAAAAAGACTATGGATTCTGCTTCTGTAGACACAGCCCATGATTCTGCTGCCTTTTTCTGTAGCTGCCTCACAAAGCTCTTTCAGACTGGGCTGGTGGTCCACTTAATCTCTCAGGTCCTCCTTCATGTGAATTGCTTCCTCATTCTGTCCTTGTAGAATTGTGTTTTTAGCCAAGCACAGATATAGAAGTTCGTTCTTGCTAAATTTATTTTTTATTGGTTTTGTCCAATATTCCAGCCTGCCAAAATCATTATGACTGTCCTACCCCTGGCATTCACTGTGAATTATGCTGAAGGCTTAAGACTCATCAAACATATTATCTTTCATGCTAGCTCTGTGTCACCTGCAAATCTGATAAAGGTGTTTCCTCTATCTGCATCCACGTCTTTGATAAAATATTGAGTAAAATAGGGCTAAGATCAAAGTTTTGTAACTCTTTACTGGTAAAATTAATTGATATCAATAGTAGTTACTGTCGTATAACACATTATAATTTACAAAATGACCTTAAAAGATACATGATCTAAGTTCATCCTTATGAGGTAAGTAGTAGTAGTATCTTTATTTTGCAAATAAGAAAATTGTAGTTCAGATATTTAAGTAATGTGACCAAGGTCCCCCATCTGAGAAGTGGCATATCCAGATGCAAACCTGGGTCCTCTGACAGGAAATCAGGTTGTTCAATCAATTGTGAGGCTATTTCACCTGACCATAATCTACCATACAGTTCCCCACTTTATCCACAGGGAATTCATTAGACCCTTTCTCAAATGATTTGCTGAAATATAGATATACTGCATATACTATATTTTCCTGATGGACCAATTTAGGTGCTAATGAAAGGCATGGGAGTGGGCAGGGTAGGGCAGGGAGGGAGGAAGAAGCTGCTGGTTATAATAATAATACCTACTTTCCTGAGTTGCTAGTGGGATTTGACTAGAACGTGTATATGGGCTTGGCATGAAATGGGCACTCACTACTGGCAGCTCTTTTTCTCGTCATAAGCTAAATTTCAACTCCTGTTGTTTAGTTAGTGAAGAGAGAGAATTAGAAAATGCTTTAGCATTTTTTCTCCACCATTACCTCTGACTGGTACAAGGGATCTCTGCCCCTTTCTTGACAACTCCTTGGACCCTAAAGGACTAAAAGGGTCACTTTTATTACCTTACAATTTTTCCAGCGTTACTGGATCTAACCTTCGGCCTCCTGCCCTCATCCTCTAGGAACCTGCCCCGGTTCAATGTGCCGTCACCGACATTCCCAGCCCCCCCCCCATTCATGTTTATTTGTTAAAATCTGAGTCCACCAGTAGTGCCCCTCGTCATCAGACTGTTTTCATCTTTGATTTTGTTAATATATTTATGTATTTGTTTTATATATTTCTTTTTTGCCTGCTTTCTCTTTCTCATTGGAATTTTAGAATGGTAATTTTATATTATTTTATTTTCCTAGATTCTTCCTTGCTTCTCTGGCCATTACCACCCTTGCCAGGGAATCATCCTCATATCTCTGAATTTTTCAACAAGCAATTAAAACCTCTAGGACTCAGTCTGTAATGGCCAGCATCCATTTTCCTCTGTCATGACCGTAGAATGAAATGGTGACTTACTCCCAAGTGTGTTAAGTGGCTAATTTCTACATCACGAACTAGTTTTTTGCTTTTGTTTTTGTTTTAGAATTATATTCTATTGGCTTCTTCTTGAACTGCCACCTATTTGCTGTTCAGCCTTGATAATATCTTTAATATTCTCCGAGTCTCACTTCTCACATCTTTAAAATGGGAATAGCAACACTACCCAATTCACTGGGCTGCCATGGGCATTAAACAAGACGATGTTTATAGAACACATAGTACCATGAGTGGCATAAAACAAGTGTTCACAAATGCCAGTGATTGAGCGCTTAAGTAATTGATTAGAATGTCTTGAAAACCATTTCATTCATTGCTGGTCTGTCTCATCCAAAGCACAAGTTCTCCTAAGGAAACAAAGTGTTCCCTCTGGAACATTTGGGGCCAAGCTGGGGCATCCCCTGCTGGGTTTAGAGGTAGATCTGCCGAGCCCCTCATAGCAGACCTTGTCTAATCTTTCCTGGAGAGGCATGTACCTCCAACGGGTTCAGCAGTCCACTGCCCAGGGCTACATAAAAGAAAGAGCCGAGTGAGGAATTTCAAGAGACAGGCAGCTCAGGGCCTTCTCAGGAAGGAGCAACTAAGCAGACAGTTCGGCAGTCATCCAAAAGATAGGACTCTAAAATGCCCTGGAGACTTTCACTCCTCGTGCGCTGGCTCTGTGTGTCCTGAAGAGTGAGGGATGGGAGAGGAAGTCTGAGCCCCTGGAAGATAACACTCCATGGGAGAAAGGAAACCTCACAATCCTTTTAGGTGAATTCTTGTGCTCCTTATGACATAGCTTCTCTGGTTATTTCCTAAGCAAGAAATATGCTGGCCCTGCTCTAGTTCTCACCTCCAGAATCTGGGCTCCCTTGTGTCATAGGTCTGGCTGGTGGGCTGCCGGGGACAACAGGCTTCCTGCATGGACTCATAGTCACCCAAGGATTCAGAGGCCCTGCAGATTACAATAGGACCCTAACAACGCAATGCGGTACCCAAACCCTGACCCACTGACAGTTCGGGCCCTGTCTGAGTGTTGACGAACAGCACGGCGACAGGAAACTGACAATAGCTTTTCCTAGTGAGTCTCAAGCTCTTGCTGGAGAAGTTGTGAGGAAAGGTACAAGTTGCCTCGTTCATTTTGGATTTGTTATAAAACCTTGCATGCTAACATCAGTGAAGCTTATTATGTAAGTTTATTGTGACATAGTAAAAATACACACACACACACACACACACACACACAAACAAAAATCCAACCTCAAAATCCAAAGTGTTGGGAATGGTGGCGAAGGGGAAGGAGGTTGACCCATCCTGAACGTTCTGAGTTCTAAAGAGTGCTGAGCACTTAACGTTGAAAATTCAGTCAAACTTTAGGTACAAACCTGGTGCCTAAAGACTGTTAGAAAAATAATACCAAACTCACAAAACTAGAAATCCAGTTCTTCAGGGACACGTAATGCAAGAACTTTTCAGTTCTTGATAATCCAAATTGAGAAACTCTCTACTGATTATCACTTGCTTCCACCTCCAGTACATAATTGGTCTTAATAATGACAAATTCTGGATAACACAGTACAAGACAGTATAATCTCTGAATTATATTTTTAAAAAATATTCTATTCAAACACTAGCAAAGACATGGTGAATAAGACATCATTTCAGACCACAAAGGGCCCACCTGAATATGACCAGACTATGATTCTATGTCTAGAATACACGTCAGTTGCTGGATAAGCTGTGTGCTAGATAAGAGCCTAGAAAAATCAGTTGATTTTCTTTAGGAAGGCTGCCCAAAGGAGGTGACCCTTCTGTTTACTGTTTACTCGTCTGTGAACAGGTGTGCAAAATGCCCGCTACAAAGGGCTTTGGGAATTTAAATCAAAAAGAAATGACCTCATCCAACAGAGCCCATCGTAGAATAAATACTCAACCGAAGTTGTTTCTTGTCTCAGTCAGGAACTGCATTCAGCTGTAGGTAACAGAATCCCCAGTAAAAGTAAAGGCTTTTAAAATATAAAGGCTTATTTTTCTTCAAAATTACAAGATTATTTTAATTAAAGATTAAAATGCCATTATATCGACATTCGATATGAATTATATGGTTTTCCTTCTATACTCTGTTAATGTGAGTAATTACATTGATTGATTTCTCAGTATTAAGCTATTCAAAAATCTGAAGAGAAACCCGACCTGACTGTGATGTGGTATCTCTTCGCTGCAGGATTCCTGCGTGTATACGCATAACGGCTAGCGGTATTCAATTTTCTTTCCTCTCGTTTGTCAGGCTAGTATTGAGTTATGATGGCCTCATGAAAAAACTAGTGGGGAAGTGTTCTGTCCCCTCTTTTCTGAGTAATCGTGTTTAAGATTGGTATTATTTTCTTAAATATTTGATGGAATTTACTAGTGAAGCCACTGGACGTGCAGTTTTCTTTGTAGAAAGATTTTGACCATAAATTAAATTCATTTAGTAAATAAGCGTATCTATCAGTGTGGCTATATTTTTCAAGGACTTTAACAATTTTACATGTTACCAAATTTATCATTCTAAAGGTATTTGTAATATTTTTGTTATACTCTTGATGTCTGTAGAATCTGAAATGATGACCCCTCTTCTGAAATTGCTTTTATGTCTTTCTTGATTAGTCTTGCTAGGGGTTTATCAATTTAGTTAATCTTTTCAACTCATCTATTTTGGAGTTTGTTATATTTCTGTATTGTTTGTTTTCTATTTTACTGACTTCTACTCTTTATCATTTCCTGTCTTCTGATTACTTTGGTTTTGCCTTGTATTTTTTTCTAGTTTCTTAAGGTAGAAATTTAGATCATTGATTTTAAATCTTCCTTTTTTTCTAATATAATCTTTATATTTATACATTTCCTTATAAACACAGCTTAATAAAGCTGCATCCCACAAATGTCGACTTGCATTTTTATCATTCAACTAAAATGTGTTATCATGCCTTGTGACTGTTACTTGGATCCATGGGCTATGGAGAGATGCACTAATTCCAAATATTTGGGAATTTTCTAGCTATCTAATTGTTATTGATTTCTAATTAATTCTGTTTTGGCCAAAAAATGAATTCTGCAAGTTTTTGATCTTTTGTTATTTGTTGAGACTTGTGTTATTGTTCAGCATATTGCTTATCTCGGAGAACATTCCAAGTGCACTTCATAGAATGTACGCTTCATAGTTGTTGGATGTAGTTTTAGTGTTCTATAAATATTAATTAGGTCAAGTTGATTAATATTATTGTAAAAATCTTTTATATCCTTGTTGATTGTCTAATTCTATCAGTTACTGAGAGAGGCATTAAAATTTGCAACTTTGTTTGTAAGTGTGTCTATTTCTTCCCTTAGCTCTGTCACTATTTTTCTTCATGTGCTCTGAACCTCTGTTACTAACTCTGTAAGGTATATTATTGTTATAACTCCCTGATGAATTAAACTGTTTATAATTATGCAGTGCCCTTTGCCACTGGTAGTGTTCCTTTTCTGGAAGTTTATTTTGTGTTGATAGTCCTGCACCACCCTTCTTATGCTTACTGTTTCCATCCTTTTACTCTTAACCTGTCGATGCCAGTTTATTAATTATGTCTCTGTCTCTTTCAGGCAATATATGGTTGGCTTTTGCATTTTAATCTAGTCTGATAGCTTTTGCCTTAATTAGAATTTTCATTTCTTTACTTTTAATGTAATTATTAATATGGCTGGGTTTAAGTTTATCATCTTGATACTTATTTCTAAGTTACCCTATCTCCTTTTGTTTATCGGCTCTTTTCCTGTCTTTTGGATTAATATATTTTTTAATATTCCATTTTTATTCCTCTATTTGCATTGCACTAATTTTATTTATTTATTTATTTATTTATTTTAAATTTTATTTTGTCAATATACATTGTGGCTGATTATTGCTCCCCATCACCAAAACCTCCCTCCCTCCTCCCTCCCCCCCTACCCCCAACAATGTCGTTTCTGTTTGCTTGTCGTATCAACTTCAAATAATTGTAGTTGTTATATCTTCTTCCCCCCCCCCGGTTTGTGTGTGTGTGTGTGTGTGTGTGTGTGTGTGTGTGTGTGTGTGTGTGTGTGTGTGTGTGTGAATTTATATATTAATTTTTAGCTCCCACCAATAAGTGAGAACATGTGGTATTTCTCTTTCTGTGCCTGACTTGTTTCACTTAATATAATTCTCTCAAGGTCCATCCATGTTGTTGCAAATGGCAGTATTTCATTCGTTTTTATAGCTGAGTAGCATTCCATTGTGTAGATGTGCCACATTTTCCGTATCCACTCATCCGATGATGGGCATTTGGGCTGGTTCCAACTCTTGGCTATTGTAAAGAGTGCTGCGATAAACATTGGGGAACAGGTATACCTTCGACTTGATGATTTCCATTCCTCTGGGTATATTCCCAACAGTGGGATAGCTGGGTCGTATGGTAGATCTATCTGCAATTGTTTGAGGAACCTCCATACCATTTTCCATAGAGGCTGCACCATTTTGCAGTCCCACCAACAATGTATGAGAGTTCCTTTTTCTCCACAGCCTCGCCAGCATTTATTGTTCAGAGTCTTTTGGATTTTAGCCATCCTAACTGGGGTTAGATGGTATCTCAATGTGGTTTTGATTTGCATTTCCCGGATGCTGAGTGATGTTGAGCACTTTTTCATATGTCTGTTAGCCATTTGTATATCTTCCTTAGAGAAATGCCTACTTAGCTCTTTTGCCCATTTTTTAATTGGGTTGCTTGTTTTCTTCTTGTACAGTTGTTTGAGTTCCTTATATATTCTGGATATTAATCCTTTGTCAGATATATATTTTGCAAATATTTTCTCCCACTCTGTTGGTTGTCTTTTAACTCTGTGAATTGTTTCTTTTGCTGTGCAGAAGCTTTTTAGTTTGATATAATCCCATTTGTTTATTTTTCCTTTGGTTGCCCGTGCTTTTGGGGTCGTATTCATGAAGTCTGTGCCCAGTCCTATTTCCTGAAGTGTTTCTCCTATGTTTTCTTTAAGAAGTTATATTGTTTCAGGGTGTATATTTAAATCCTTAATCCATTTTGAGTTGATTTTAGTATACGGCGAGAGGTATGGATCTAGTTTCATTCTCCTGCATATGGATATCCAGTTATCCCAGCACCATTTGCTGAAGAGGCAGTTCCTTCGCCACTGAATAGGCTTGGTGCCTTTGTCAAAGATCAGCTGACAGTAAGTGGGTGGGTTGATTTCTGGATTCTCTATTCTATTCCATTGGTCAGTGTGTCTGTTTTTATGCCAGTACCATACTGTTTTGGTTATTATAGCTTTGTAGTATAGCTTAAAGTCAGGTAGTGTTATGCCTCCAGCTTTATTTTTTTTGCTCAGCATTGCTTTGGCTATGCGTGGTCTTTTATTGTTCCATATAAATGTCTGGATAGTTTTTTCCATTTCTGAGAAAAATGTCTTTGGAATTTTGATGGGGATTGCATTGAATTTGTATATCACTTTGGGTACTATGGACATTTTCACTATGTTGATTCTTCCAATCCAAGAGCATGGGATATCTTTCCATCTTCTTGTATCCTCTCTAATTTCTCTCAGCAGTGGTTTGTAGTTCTCATTATAGAGATTTTTCACCTCCTTGGTTAACTCAATTCCTAAGTATTTTATTTTTTTGGTGGCTATTGTAAATGGGCAGGCTTTCTTGATTTCTCTTTCTGCATGTTCACTATTGGAGAAAAGAAATGCTACTGATTTTTGTGTGTTGATTTTGTATCCTGCTACTGTGCTGAAATCATTTATCAATTCCAGCAGTTTTTTTGTAGAGGTTTTAGGCTGTTCGATATATAGGATCATGTCATCTGCAAACAGGGACAGTTTGACTTCATCTTTTCCAATCTGGATGCCCTTTATTTCCTTCTCTTCTCTGATTGCTCTGGCTAGTACTTCCAACACTATGTTGAATAGGAGTGGTGAGAGTGGGCATCCTTGTCTAGTTCCTGTTCTTAAAGGAAAAGCTTTCAGCTTTTCCCCATTCAGGATGATATTGGCTGTGGGTTTGGCAGATATGGCTTTAATTATGTTGAGATACTTTCCCTCTATACCTACCTTATAGAGGGTCTTTGTCATGAATGAGTGCTGAACTTTATCAAATGCTTTTTCAGCATCTATAGAGATGATCATATGGTCCTTGTGTTTGAGTTTATGAATATGGTGTATCACATTTATTGATTTGCGTATGTTGAACCAACCTTGCATCCCTGGGATGAATCCCAATTGATCGTGATGAATAATTTTAGGTATGTGTTGCTGTATTCTGTTTGCTAGTATTTTAGTGAGGATTTTTGCATCTATATTCATCAAGGATATCGGCCTGTAGTTTTCTTTTTTGGTTACATCTTTACCTGGTTTTGGTATCAGGATGATATTTGCTTCATAGAATGAGTTTGGGAGATTTGCGTCCGTTTCAATCTTTTGGAATAGTTTGTAAAGAATCGGTGTCAATTCCTGTTTGAATGTTTGGTAAAATTCTGCTGTGAATCCATCTGGTCCTGGGCTTTTCTTTGTTGGGAGCCTTCTGATAACAGCTTCAATCTCCTTTATTGTTATTGGTCTGTTCAAATTTTCTACGTCTTCACGGTTCAGTTTTGGGAGCTTGTGTGTGTCCAGAAATTTATCCATTTCCTCCAGATTTTCAAATTTGTTGGCGTATAGTTGTTTATAGTAGTCTCGAATGATTCCTTGTATTTCAGATGAATCAGTTGTAATATCGCCTTTTTCATTTCTAATTTTTGTTATTTGAGTCTTCTCTCTTCTTTTTTTTGTTAGCCATGCTAATGGTTTGTCAATTTTATTTATCTTTTCAAAAAACCAACTTTTTGATTCGTTGATCTTTTGAATTGTTTTTTGGTTTTCAATTTCATTCAGTTCTGCTCTGATCTTAATGATTTCTTTCCGTCTGCTAACTTTAGGTTTGGATTGTTCTTGTTTTTCTAGTTCTTTAAGGTGAAGTGTTAGGTTGTTCACTTGCCATCTTTCTATTCTTCTGAAGTGAGCGTTTAATGCAATAAATTTTCCCCTCAATACTGCTTTTGCAGTTTCCCACAGGTTTTGGTATGATGTATCATTGTTTTCATTAGTTTCAAGAAATTTTTTGATTTCCTGCTTGATTTCTTCTTGGACCCATATGTCATTAAGTAGAATGCTGTTTAATTTCCATGTGTTTGTATAGTTTCCAGAGTTTCGTTTGTTATTAATTTCTAGTTTTAATCCATTGTGGTCTGAGAAGATACATGGGATAATTGCAATTTTTTTGAATTTATTGAAACTTGATTTGTGACCTAATATGTGATCTATCCTGGAGAATGATCCATGTGCTGCTGAGAAGAATGAATATTCTGAGGTTGTTGGGTGGAATGTTCTGTAGATATCTGCCAATTCCAATTGGTCTAGAGTATTGTTTAGATCTTGTGTTTCTCTACTGATTCTTTGCCTAGATGATCTGTCTAATATTGACAGTGGGGTGTTCAGGTCCCCTGTTATTATGGTATTAGTGTCTATTTCCTTCTTTAGGTCTAATAGAGTTTGTTTTATAAATCTGGTTGCTCCAACATTGGGTGCATACATATTTATGATTGTTATGTCTTCTTGATGGATCAGTCCTTTTATCATTAAGTAGTGTCCCTCATTGTCTCTTTTTATGGTTTTTAGTTTAAAGTCTATTTTGTCAGATATAAGAATAGCTACTCCAGCTCGTTTTTCTTTTCTGTTTGCTTGGTAAATCTTTTTCCATCCTTTCACTCTTAGTCTGTGTGAATCTTTATGGGTGAGTTGGGTCTCTTGTAGGCAGCATATAGTTGGGTCCTGCTTTTTGATCCAGTTGGCCAGTCTGTGTCTTTTAATTGGGGAATTTAAGCCTTTAACATTAAGAGTTGTTATTGAAAGGTGTTGATTTATTCCTAGCATTTTATTGGTTGTTTGGTTGTCTTAGGTGTCTTTTGTTCCTTGCTTTCTGATTTACTGTTTGTTTTCTGTGTTTGTTGGTTCCTTAGGTTGTAGATAGTGTTTTTGTTAGCTTGTTTTCTCTTCATGAATGCCATTTTTATTATACTAGCGGGTTTAGATTTTTCTTGGGTTTTTATGGCAGTGGTAGTTATTTTTCAGGAACCAAACCCAGTACTCTCTTGAGGATTTCTTGTAAGGGTGGTCTTGTGGTAGTGAACTCCCGCAGTTTTTGTTTGTCTGAGAAATATACTATTTGCCCCTCATTTCGGAAGGATAGCCTTGCAGGGTAGAGTATTCTTGGGTGGCAATCTTTGTCTTTTAGTATTTTGAAAATATCATCCCATTCCTTTCTAGCTTTTAGGGTTTGTGATGAAAAGTCTGATGTTAACCTGATTGGGGCTCCCTTATAGGTGATATGACGCTTCTCTCTTGCAGCTTTTAAGATTCTCTCTTTATCTCTGAGTTTTGCCAATTTGACTATGACATGTCTTGGAGAAGGTCTTTTTGGGTTGAATACATTTGGAGATCGTTGAGCTTCCTGGATCTGAAGATCTGTGATTTTTCCTATACCTGGGAAGTTTTCTGCCACTATTTTGTTGAATATGTTTTCAATGGAAACTCCATTTTCCTCCCCTTCTGGAATACCCATGACTCGGATATTTGATCGCTTATGGTTGTCTGATATCTCTCTCAGATTTTCTTCAATGTCCTTGATTCTTTTTTCTTTCTTTTTGTCTGCTTGTGTTATTTCAAACAGCCCATCTTCAAGTGCAGAGGTTCTCTCTTCAACTTCGACAAGCCTGCTGGTTAAACTCTCCGTTGTGTGTTTTATTTCGTTGAATAACTTCTTCAGTTCAGCAAGTTCTGCTACATCTTTTTTCAGGACATTGATTTCCTTGTACATTTCCTCTTTCAGATCCTGTATACTTTTCCTCATTTCATCATGATATCTAGCTGAGTTTTCTTGTATCTCATTCAGTTTCCTTAGAATTATCACTCGAAATTCCTTGTCAGTCATTTCAAGGGCTTCTTGTTCTATAGGATCTAGAGTTTGAGATTTATTAACTTTTGGTGGTGTACTTTCTTGATTTTTTGTATTTCTGGTATCTTTTTTTTGGTGTTTATTCATTGTGGCCGGGGGTTTCACAGTTCACCGGTTTGAGACTAATGACTAACTAGGATGTTGCTGTGGTTGCCAATTTCGTATGGCTCCCTCCGTGACTGCTCAGTTGGCCTCTAGTGCCTTGTGTGTGTGGTTGTCTCAGGTCTTGGGCTTCTCCGGGGAGCCACCTTTCTGGTCAGCTTGGACTCTGCTGGGCTGGTGGATCACGTACCACAGGGTGTGTGATCTCTGTTGAGCTTTCACTTCCTGTGCAGGACTTCTCCCTGTTCTGTGTGCTCTGGCCCAGGCTGTTAGATCGTGCAGTGGCGACCCCACCTGGTGTGTGGTTTCTGTCGAGTCTCCCCCTCCCTGGCCGCACGTCTCCCCACTCTGTGCGCACTGTGCTGGGCTGGGGCGTGTCTTCTGCACCCCTCGTCTATCAGCTGGGCCTTCAAGACCCTGCTCGGCACCGCCTCGCCCAGGAAGTCTACCAGGTTTCTGCTGGGCACAGACAACTGGTCTCTCTGGGTGCCTTTGTAGCACTATGTAGATCTTTCTCGGGTCTTGTTCACCTTTGTATCCCCCCAGTATAAACTGAGTCTAGCGCCCACCTGCAGCCTGGTCTCCGGCAGGTTCAAGCGGACCTGGGAACTCTCCTACCACACTATTCCCAACCAGACATTCGTTAGGCTATTTTCCAAACTGGTGGCCGCAGAGATGGTATCTGCCTCCCAGTAACAGGGAGTTTACCTGGGGCCGGAGTCCAGGGTATGGTGGAGTGACAGTCGGCCTGCCCGTACTTCCTTGCCGTCCCGACACTAGCCCGGGACACCCCCTCCACCAGCCCCGCCAGAGAACCACAGAGGGAGTGGGAGCGGAGGCCCCCGTGCCAGGCCAAGCAAGTGGGAGGGCTCAGTGATGGCCGAGCAGGGCGGAGCTGCCCGCACCTGGGAAAATGGAGGCAGCACCAGGGCGGTGAGTGGCCTGGTGGTGCAGGCGGGATCCGTGTGGGCATCCACCCCCCAAACAGAGCTGTGCCAGGGGTCACTCACAGTGCTGTGCCAGGTCGGGTGCTCGCTCTCTGTCTCTGGTTTGCCGCCTATCCCAGTTCTCGGCCGCTGCCGCCTCGGGCTGTTCAGTCGGGGCACGGCTCGGGCGCTCCCAGGAATCTTCTTTAATGCCGGTCTGAAACCTCGAATCCTGAATAGGGCAGCTGGCCGCCTTCAGTGCGGCCCCAGCCTCCGGGATCCTGGCTGCATCCACAGCAGCCCTGGCGCCGTTTTCCCTGTTTCGAGACTCGCTTTTGCAGCTAAGAAACAGTTCTTTTCCTGCTCCACACTTCAAAGCTGTTGTCTGTAAATGAGGCAGCCTTTCCTGCCGGGGGCAAAGTGGCGGTCACCCCCCACGACCGGTCAGCAGCAGCAGTCCTCCCTTAAGAGATGGCGAGAGGAAGGTCCACAAGATTCCCGGCTGCCTGAGGCCCAGTGGCCACCTTTTCACCTCAGCTACTCCGCGCCAGCCACCGCAGCCTCCGCCATCTTGAAAAACTGCACTAATTTTTTATGGTTGCTCCTAGGTAGATTACAAAATGCGTCCTTATCTTATTATTGTCAACTTAGAATTAATATTTTAGTAGTTTACACAAAATGTAAGAACCTTACAACAACAAAATTCTATTTACCCTGCTTATCCTTTTTGCTGTTGTGGTATTTAGTTGGTCAACATAAGTAATAAAATGCCATAATGTGATATATTATTTTTACTTTAAATAATCAGTTGCATTTCAAAGAAATTGAGACAAAAATATTATTTTATATTTACATAATATTTACTTTTTCTGGTTCTCTCATTCTTTCCTGTAGATCCAACTTTCCATCTGGTGTCATTTCCATTCAGTCGGAAGAATGTCCCTTAGCATTTCTTATATACAGATCTGCCATCAACATTTCTTATAATACAGATCCTATAGGGTGGTTGTTCTGAAAATATCTTTATTTCATCTGAATTTTTGATGAATATTTTTAATGGTTAAAGAATTTCATGTTGAGCTTTTTCCCACCATTACTAAAGTTTAAAAGTGTCATTCCATTTTCTTCTGGCCTCCATTATTTCTAAAGAGAAGTCATCTGTCATTTATACCTTTGTTTTCATTTTCATAACTTTTAAAAAATATATGGCTGCTTTTAATATCTTCTCTTCATCTTTAGTTTCAGTGATTTGATACATTGTACTTAGGTATGCTTTACTTTGTACTTTAACCACTATTAAGTTACTGGTAGATTCTTTTGGTTCTGTCAGGCTTGTTTCATTCTTCCATAGTGCAGGTCTATTCAATTTTGAACTTAGTTGGTATGAGTTAAATGTGTTCACCAAAAGTTCATGTGTTGGAAACTTGATCCCCACTGTAACAGTGTTAAGAAGGTGGGAAATCTGACTACGATATTTGAAAGATGGAGCCTTTGAGAGGTGATTGGATCATGAGGTTTGTGCTCTCATGAATGGAATAATCCATTCATGGAGTATTGAGTTATTATGGATGTGAACTAGTGAATTTATAAGGAGCACATGAGAGAGCTCTTCCCATTCTCTTGCTGGGTGATTGCCTGTGTCACCACAGGACACTGTAGGGAGTTCCCATCAAGAAGATGACCCTAACCAGATGTACCCCTTGACTGTGGACTTCCCAGCCTCTGAAATGTAAGAAATAAATTTTATTTATAAGCAACTTATAAAGCAATTTAAATCTGTTATAAGCAACAGAAAATGGACTAATACATTAGTCTTAAAACATGGTCCTCACTCCTATGGTCTCGTTTTTCTGGCATCATAATTGAATGTCTGAAGTACTCAGTGAGGTGTCTCCACTGTGGTTGATCTGGAATTTCAACATCTCCCAACATCATCTTTCAGCTCACGTTCTTGAAATAGTTGATCCCTGGAGTCTAACCCTTTTATACATGGTCCAGCCCTTGGCCAAGAAATTGAGATGAATTCTCATGCTGACTTCTGATGTCACCCCTCTGAAAAGGGAACTTCCTCTTCTCAGGTAATCTGACCCACAAATTCCAGCTATTCAGCAGCCCAGAACTCTTCCTTCTGACTGCTTAGCTTAGCATGATGACAACTCTGCTTGGTTTGCATCTCCTTGTGTTGTGCCAGGGAAGTGTCCCCAGAAAGAAAGCCAGAGTGCCCATGGGCTTACATCCTGAATTTCCTTCTTTCAAGGTCATGGTCCTGTGCTGTGTGTTGTTTCATGCCTGGAAATAATTGCTTCATATATATTGTTCAGCTTTAGAGTTATTTTCAGCAGAAAGGTGAGTGTAGTACTTTTATGGTTAGAAGCAGAAATCTACTGCCAGAAAAATTTCTTATTTATTTATTTATTTTTCAACTCCTTTGTGTTTTATAAAGATAAGTTTTAAAATATCTTAAGTTTAAAAACATATAATGAATTAAGATAAAACTTTCTCTGACTCCTCCTTGTACAACCACTGTCTTCTGTTTTTGCTTATCACTTTTACATATGTTTTAATACCTTTCCTCCTCATGAACTTATCCTCAGACAGGAGAATGGATAAGTAACTGGAATATTTAAACATTGGAATAGAGAGATGCTTTGGAGACAATGCAGAAGTTGCATTAGAAAGAGAGATTCTAGGGGCAGGAAGATAAATTAGAAAGTTGTTGAAATGGTCTATGTGAATGTTAGTGAGGGGGGGATGGGGCATGAGGAATAAGCGAGGAGGCTGAACGGCCATTGATAAGGAAGGAACAACATATTAAACACGATGTAGAGCTTGGATTTTAAATATATTTACTGGCATTATTTAAATATAGACAAATATGTAAATAAGTTTTTTCAAAATACATTATGTTAAATATTTAATGAGTGTCTACTATGTGCCATACACTGTGGTGACTTTTATAGGTATGATGTCGAGCAAAAAACCCATAGTTTCTGCTATATGGATCTTTATTTTGTGTCCACAATCCCTTCTAAAGGGACAAACCTACACAGTCATTTTTTCAGCCCGATGTTCAGCACTGGAATGGCTGTGCCAGTTTTGTACAGTCAGTACCAATTCTAATTGGTCGTCATCCTGTTCTAATCAGTAGGTTCCCCATTCTGATTGGTTGATGTCTGTTATGTATTAATTATTAAATATTTGACTGTCTATACAAATGATCAATAGTGTGGCACCCAAAGGATAAGCTGGACCTGTCACACTCTCTCTCACTGAAAAACATTGAAAGGATTGGCCCTGCAACCCCAAATTATGGAGGCTCACAAACATGATTAAACAGAGGAGCTAACAGATAGCAGGACAGAAAAGGCAGACAGATAGTGCTGTAATTGCACCATAATCATGGTGTTTCATTAAAACTCTGCCAAGATGTTTAGACCCAATTTAAATCCAGAACCATCCTTGAGCAGCAGGCTGTGTGAGGTCCAGCCCTATTTTAGAGCTTCTCCTCTTAGATATCCAAGAAATTCTCCTAATTGCTTCATGCGGTTCGTCACAATAAACACCCCCCTTACATAAGCTCGCTTGCTTGTGTGGGTCTGTTTACTTAACCATAAGAGACCGGCTAAAACTAACAACCTATAATTCAGAATATTTGTCAAACCATGACACCAATACTTTCATTAAATCTGAGCACTGTGTCAGTATAGGAAGAGACAGAATATATTAAGAACAGATGAGCAACTGGAAACCCAAAGATATTTTGTGACCATACTGGATAATGGAATTTACTCTAGTTCTCTTGACTTTGGGTCTTAACAGATGATTATGTAGCAGTGGTTCTCAAATTTGAATGGACATCAGCATCACCAAGAAGACTTTGTTAAAATACGAGTGTCTAGGCCCCACTGCCAGAGTTTCAAAGGTCTGAGGAAAGGCCCCAGAATTTTCATTTCCAACATGTGCTCCGGTGATGCTCACGTTGCTGGACTGGGGACTCCACTTTAAGAAGCACTGATATGGAGAGTTCTCAGAACAAGTCCATGTTAATGTTTATCTGTGTTTATGTTTCCCACCTTTAGAGAGTCACCAGCTCCATGGTAACTAATGACATTACAAACTTCTGTCATTCGTATTCCAAGGGTTAGATGGGTAAGGTTGGAAACTAATATCCAAGAGCAAAGAAAAGGTCATAAAGGAGCCATTTCATTAATAATGATTTTTTTTTCCCTGAAATAAATGACAGCAGGGAGATTTGAGACTTTCCAGAACTTACAGTGTTGTGAATAAATAGCCATAAGTATACAAGTGGGGTCTGGAGGTATTTTTTTTAACATACTGTAGTGGGAAAAGCTAATGATGGTGAATTACAGATGTCTCTAACATATAGGTAGTTATTATCACCAGCAGAACATCTCTAATTCAGATAAAATGAAATCTCATTGTAAAACTAAACAACACTAATCATTGCCTAGCCTTCATAT